>NC_039363.1:28944500-30389465 GCF_003573695.1 Papaver somniferum | reverse complement strand
ACTGTGCTTTATATTTTAGACTAGGTCTCAACCCGTGCCGTAACGGTACGGGCAAGGATATGTGTTTCAAATGTATCCATCGATTCATACATGTTGTAATTGTCTGAGAAGAATCGAACCGATCGATCCAGGTCTAAATGCTTTGAGGAGTTGGTTAATAAACATGTCTTTATCCTCGAATCTTTTAATATTGTGCATGTAAGTCATACAACCCTTTGGGACAAACATAGCTAATCGTTAGAGCAAATTCTATGGGCACTAGAACATTACTTCGTTCACTACTTCAAAAAAATATCATCAAAGGTCATTCACCAAATTTGTAACAAAACTAAAAACACCTAAAATTACTTTAAAATCAATTAGATTAATCTTGCAAAATTGGTTAGCATTAGAATTTTAATTTTTCTCTTTGATATAAATTGTTGGGTTCCCAATTTACATAAATTTGTGTTTATAAATTTTTCTAAAATTTATAATAATATTTAATCCTTGATCCATTTCTTTTCTTGTCTATTTACCTATTATTATGAACTATTTCTCAAGCATGCATAACTACACGAACTTGGGGAGAAATGACAAATACAGAAATGATGACAAAAAAGGGGAATAAAGAGAGATGTGAGAAACTAAATCGATTACAATTAATTCACGCGTATCCTTGCATAATCTCATGAAGTACGGGAGAGATAATGATAGAAACAGAAACCATGACAAAAAAGGAGGACTAAAGAGAAATGTGAGAAACTTAACCGATTACAATTTAATTCGCGCGTAGGCTTGTGTTTGGTCAATTTTTTTATAAGATTCATTTTTCTTCCTGCCCTCGACCTGGAAAATCTTAAAATCACAACATCTTCTTTTTTGGAAAAAATCTGGCCTTTAAAAATTGTTTTAATTTTAAAAAATAATAAAAAAAAGTAATTTGAAAACTAAAATCAAACTAAAACAAAACAAAGAAAAATTAACCAACGGTGACTAAGTAATTTACCTATCTTAGGACACATTTTCTCACCCTACTACCATTACTTCTTCCACGACCACAATATCATCACCACACCACCAGTCTCACCAATACTCACCACAATTATCCTCACCGCCGATCCTCCACCACCTCCCACCATCACAACCACCATTAGTGCTTAATTTACCTATCTTAGGATCCCTTTTCTCGCCCTACTACTACTACTTCTTCCACTACCACATTATCGTCACCACTCCACCAGTCTCACCAATACCCACCACTGCCCACCATTAATGCTTACTGATATGGTTAATATCAAATAAATTTATTATGTATCAACAAAAATATATTCATTTGATTAATTAAAGAAACATTTATTATAAAATATCAATTGAACATCCATTATTAATTTAATTAAACGTGATCATTTATAGCGGTAGATTTATGTTCTGCAAGTATAAATTTAATCGTTCTTTGTCTAGCCTAACTTGTCCAAACTTTGTTTTGTATTCTGGAAATGTAATCAATTTTATTTTAATACTAAAATCCGTGATTTATTCGATCGGGTACTATAAATAGCTTGGATCCCATTTGGGTGCGGTCATGATCATATTATCTTATATGATTTAGTATCCTCCTAAAAAAAATTGTGTTTGTCTTTACCAGTTGTGCTAAAAACATCCAACTACATCTATCAAAATAGAATTTTGCCCATTTTGTAAAGACACAAAACTATTATGGTCCACTACTATTCACTAACATCCAACACCGTACGTAAAAACCAGCCACGCCCACAATTTCTTCCACCACCAGTAATGTTACCACCTCCACCATTCACAAATACCCGTTATTGTTTCCACAACTTACTGCTTCTTTCACTACCACCATTAAACATTATTAACATAATTTTTAACCAGGATCAATTTGGTACAGTGGTAAAATCATTGGGTGATGATACCAGTTACCTGAGTTCGAAATTCACCAGCACCAGATACTTTACCGATCAATATATATATATATATATATATATATATATATAGTTTTTACTAAACTGTTTTATTAATAAAAATATGTATTTATTAGATTCATTAAATGAACATTTATCATGAAAAATTAATTAATCATTCATCATGAGCAATTAATATGACACTAATTAATAAAATATTTATAATGGTTAGTTGAAAAAACCACGGTCATAGATTTATCCCTCTTAGACAAATCTCGGCCGTTCTTTATCTAGCCTAATTTAGCCAAGTTTGGTTTGTATTCTAGATTATTCTTCCTCGACACTTTGATCATGATAAAATGACCAAGTCTAATATTAGAGTATTAAATATAACCTCGCATGTTATGTTTTAAATCTAAAAGACTTGAAAGAAACAAGATAGAAATGGAACAAGTCAAGTCTGTAGTTAATAACCTCAAGCTGAAGGATAATGTTTTCGTTGTCTTCAATCCATCTTCAGATCTAGTTTCCTACCAACAGTACTCGTAGAGCTTCTTGATCCCAAAGAAGTCTTAAACGAGCGGTCGTAAGAGAATTATGGTACTTTCCTCTCTGGATAGACGGCTCCACCAGAAAAAACACGAATACAGTTTGCCTGGCTCATAGGATAGTTTACAACAAATGCAAACTTAACTATTTATTGACCAAGATTGTTTGGATACCAAATAATTACCAAAGTCCGAAAATTCTCAAAAATATGCAATAAACACATATTTTCGGTTTTGTTAAAATTACAACTAATATCCAACTCATATCACTGAAATCTCTCTTGTATTGATAACCAAATATTAGCTAGTATAAAAGATACTTTACTAATATAAAACAAGACTTATGCTTAATAATATCGAATGTGTTAAAAACACATTTTCAAATATTAACATATTAAAAACATATTTCCAAATATCAAAAGATATTAAGAGTATCCCGATTATGGGATCTCTTGATGGGTCGGATAACCGACTTTGTTTTATCGCAAGTGCACGGTGTCGAAAATAACACACAATAGCAAGCACGGTTCGTTCCTTTAAGGAGTGTGAAAACTACTACTAATCAATATCGAGAACTGACTAACCAAGATTCAAAATTCCAGAGATTGTTGTTGACGAGTAAAATAAAGCAAATTTATAATGATTGTAATCAAGGATGTGAATGAATAGGTCTACGGAATCCCTTACAGGATAAATTTCACTTATGTCTCTCGCAAAGGTCTCTAATTTTACTCGTGCACAATTGCAAACCTAGCTATTGATACATGTAAGATATGACGTTTAAGATTTATCGACAAGTCGTATCACAAGTTATGTTTGTTCTAAATCTTAAGTAGAAATCCTAAGAACTAATCATACAAGGCATAACTATTCTAAGAATATTCATAAATCAATTGGTAACAAGATTCAATGAGAATTTATATCAACCTAACAATAGACTATACATGGCATAGAATATGAGAAATTGAATAGAAAATAAACCATTGAAGAGAAAGTCAAACACATGACATTAAGCACAAAGTTTTTGAAAACCCTTGTGTAAGAACATAACTAATTTTAAACCTACAAGTTCATCCTTCACCTTAATAATGATGGATTTAGCTACATATAGCTCTCATAAAACCCATAGAAAATGATAAAACAAAATGATTAACCTAAACAATCGAAAAGCGAGTAGAAATGCTCAAACCCTATTTCATCCCTGATAACGGCGTGCCTCTTGTATCTGTGTTGCTGCCTATTTATAGGTACTGCCAAGAGACTCCCTGCTTGACCTGAGCAACAAAAGCCCAAACCACGCACATGCCTTGACTTCCAACTTCAGGCTCTTTTGAACACCACCTCCACTGGCAATCACACTGCAATATCTCAACTAACTGCATTTCTCCCTGTTGGTGCAGGCAAGATCTCCTAGCTGCTGCAAATGGTCAAGTCCTTGCATCCTGAACTAGACCACACCCCTTTAAAACTCGAGCCAGTGTTTCCCAACTCCAAACAACACCCTTCTTGTCCTGTAACCAACTGCTACCTCCAATTCAATCTCCTCCTCCAACAACCAGCTCAGTCCATGCCCATCTCATTCTCAGTTGCAGCTTCTCCTTGTCTTTCAGTTCACATCTAACCAAGGCTGACTTCAATTCCATGTTGTTGTTGGATCTCTTTCTGCAACTGAGTTAAGTCTTGAAACTTCATCTTCGTCTTCAAAACTTCAGCTTCAGTCACATCTCAAAACTACCCCTAACAATCACCATTAGCTAACACCAAATTAGGTTAAAATCTTCACAGTCTCAAGAATCCTCAATTGAAATCCCGCCGTTACTGCTGTTTTAGAGCCCTAGAAAGACCACCACTGCCTCAATCGACCATGGCCATACTACCCAACCTTCACTTTCAACTGCCTTCTAATTCTCAAGAACATATACCCAATTATCATTCAAATTCAAAACCTCCAATATCTGTTGCTTAATCTTCTCGTTGCAGCAACAATCTATCAGCTGATTCCTTAATCAATCGAACCCGTAAAAACAGCAGCAACACTAGGTCTTTCTTCACTACCTCAAAACCCCATTCCCGTGATGTCTCGATCTCGATCTCGCATATGCAATGGAAGACAACAACACCGTTTTGATCTTGAGAAGTGAAATTTATTTTGGTTTTGATAAGAAACAAGATGGTGGAATAATAACACAGACAAGATGTGGTGGGGAAGATAACACGCCCTCCACTTCTTTTTACTCTCTGATGCCTTCACATGCTTAACTCACACAGTGACATTTCCATATATTTTCAATAGAACTCTCTGATCGTGAAATGTAACCAAGCCGGTGGCATGGACACGCTCTGTCTTAGCTTGACAAATTGAGTCGTTTCTTCTCAGTGCCGTGAGAGCAACAACTCTGGTTGTTTTCGTCGTAGCTGGTATTTGGCTTCTAATTTACCCATTTATTTTTCGGGTGAATGGATTTCGCATGCAATTCCTGTAAATGACTTTAAATAATATTATTAGTTAACTAACGAGACCTAGCTAGTGTAAATATGAGAGTAAAAATGTTTCCTCTACGTACTTATCAGTATCAAAGAATATCTTTGAACAATTAATAAATAAGATTTATGCACATGCTCAAATTACTCATTAGGTCGACATCTAGAACTTTCCTACTTTTCAAACCCAATATCTAAAATAACACAACCCCAAAGTGTACGTGATTTATGTATATTGGTTTTTGCCTATTGGAACCGATTCTACCTTAACTCCTAAATCAAGTTAGGATCGGTCCTACCTTGACTCCCAATATATGAGGAATCGGTTCTACCTTTATTCCCAACATAGGTTAGGATGGTTCTACCTTGAATCCCTATATAGGTTAGGATCGGTCCAACATAAGATCTTTAATGAAAACCGAGATCATTAGTTCTTTTGATTTCTTTTCGATTATGAAACACTTTCGTATATCTACTTCCTTAAACCAATGTATTAAAACATAGTTTTCATGGATGAAATGACACCTATATTCAATACATAATCAAGTAACAAGTTACATAGGTTATGTTGATGTCTCATTTACGAAATTCAAAAGATAAACGTTATACTTCGTAATTCAACTAGGGCTTAACCCGTGCCGTAACGACACGGACAAAATTTTTATTTAGTTGTGCATTTTACGACATATGAAAATTAAATATAATAGTCATTAATATCAAGTTTACCCTTCTTATCATTGCAAAAGTAAAGGAAAACCAGATAGATATTTTTATTCTTCACTTCACAAATCCTTTCTAGCATTTTTTGCCTTGACATTCTCCCATACTATCTCTCTCCTTTCTCGAGTTGTATCCTCAAGCCAGCCATGAAATAATATCGGAATTAATTTTTACATATTTTTCCAAAAAAAACATTATTTGATATGTTTTTAGTTTACAAAGATATCTTATCGATCATTTGAAATGGTATTACCTTTCTACATCTTCCTTATTTCAGTGAAGGGTGTTAGGATCTTCATGGAAAATAGGAACCTACTATGGACTCGACCACATAGCACCGATGTTGTCCCTATTTAACCACCTTGGGATAAGAGGTGTGAAGTTTTAATCTAAAAAGCCTCGGTGCTACTAAGGAGATTCCCGAGCTTATTAAGCTCCACATGTACTCCTCTTTCTTCCATGTGGGACTATCCCTAGCTATACATATTGTGGTATATCACGCCACATACGCAAACAATCTCCACTTTGGCGAAATTAAACCACTTCACCAGTACAATCAGACTCCACACCATACGATTACTATATGTATATGCTACCCATCGATCATGATTATATTACTATGCGCCTTGGAATCCTACTCCATGTTGAGTTAATGAGAACCCTGATACACTTGAGAGTTAATGTGTGAGACACTAACTTCACCTTGAGCGCCAGTTCAACCTTGAGCAGTTCCTTGCCGATCTAGAACCCTGCTCTACCTAAGTTAATGGATGAGACACTAACTCCACCTTGAGCACCAGTTCAACTTTGGGCCTTGCCTGCTCCACCTTGGGTATGACTCCACTTGCTCCCTAAATCGGGTGACATCTGCAAGCACTTCTTGACCCAAAAATGAGCTCTAATACCAATTGTTAGGATCTTCACGGACCATCAGACACTACTCAGGGCCTGGCCACATAACCTTGAACCCCCTTGACCACATTTGGATAAGAGGTGTAAGGTTTTTAACTAAAAGGTCTCGGTGCTATGTATCGAGATGTGCAAACTTATTAACCTCCACATGTGTTCCTCTTTATTCTATGAGCGACTATCCTTAGCTACACATGTGGTTTGTCGCGCCTCATACTCCAACAACCGAGCGGAACCAAAAAATTAAACTATGTAAGCTGTAACAAAATTACAAAACCCAAACTCATTCGTCTCAAGAATAAATGTTTAGATATTAATAAAGTTCAGATCGTTGTTGCTTTTTTCCCCTTTAAGAATAGTGTAAAAAGAGTAAAACTCATAATTTACTCAACAATACATATCATATTGTATGTTCTTACTATTTCAATGACATATGAAAAGCTAATTCATTCACTTAAGTTATTATATTTTAAAATGTTAAGTCATTTCTGATGGAAATCATTTACTCGCATACGATGTAGTTCTAGTTTTTCAAAATTCCAAAATATATTATGTCCATAATTCAATTCAGCCATAAGAGTTCACTGAATGGGATATAGGTAATGACTTGTCCTTTCGTAACATTGTGGACTTTTCAACATAGTTGGATCCAGAGTTGGTAAAAAGCGTTGTATTTATGCGCTTTCCGGCGAGAGTAATCTAGGATGGGCTACCTCCCAGAAAACAGTTGATTAATGATCGCATCAGTGTCAGTTGAAAATCCCACTATTGGACAACCGCAGTGACTAAGTGGAGACAGTATTGGCGGAGGATAAGGTCCTTACAAATGGTTTTAGAGTCGGCCACGGGTTACCTGTCGAGGGTGCAAGAGTATGCTTGACGGATTGTGTCGGGAAAGGGTCTCATGAGTGAGAAAAAAATGCAAGAGTCTAAGATTGAACATATTCCGGAGCCGAGGACGACTCAAAATTAAGTTGGTGGTATTATAGTACTCCGACTCGGCAGGTAGGATTCGTCAAATGGAATATAGGTAATGGTTTGTCCTTTTCCTAACACCGAGCCTTTTTCAGTATAATTGGATTCATAGTTGGCGAGAAATCTCTATAGTTAAGCATGCTTGGTATTGAGTAATCCTGAGATGGGTGACCTCCTGAGAAGCTGTTGCTGGATGACCGCAGCGGTGACTATTGAAAAACCCATACTGTTAGATGAACGCAGTGGCTAATTGAGAAAATTATCGGTAGAGTGTCGGGCCATTCGTTCTACGACACTTCTAAATGTGAGGTTATTCGTTACATAAAAATAATAAAATCATGATTAGTTAGTAAGTCAAATCGCTAAGTACTTAACCTAAAAACAATACGCTCTACTAACAATAAACTCTGTTACTCATCATCATTGAATAAAAATAATGTTAAACCATTTATCAAGAAATACGAGAGATGATGCAAAATTACTCACTGTGCACCAATACTTGCCACCGTCACTATGGTCCACTTATATAATTGTTATCCAATCTAACTAAGTTTGTAACTGCTTTTTTTCTTTCAAAAAAAAGTACTTTGAAAACATATTTATAGCAATATTTTTTCATCCTAGCGTTTGGTAAAGATTTCATAAAGTGTTTTTATGCAAAACACTTGCAAAATTTATCAATTTAAAAGTGGGGGAGAAGGATCTTTTAAAACTTCAAAAGAAAATGTTATAGTTCACCTTAATTACATATTTTATTTTCCATTTCTATCCCATCTTTTTTTATAATTGACAAAAATTATCCTTGAACCTATGTATTACCAATTTTTATTCGTTATATTTTATTCTTTGAAGATTTTTTTTTTCAAACTACATTTTGATGGAAGTTTTTCACAGTTTTGCAACCCGATATTTTGATCTTTCGGGTTGCATAACTTTAATTTATCAACATAAATATTAACCAATTATTGATTTTAAAAAGTGGTTAAGAAAAATATTACTATTTAGTAATAATACTAATTAGTAGATATAATATTACATATATATATACTCTAATAGTAGAAAAATTAATTTATCTTAAGCACAATAAAATAGAATAAACAATTTTCAGAGATATGTCTGCTTTTGTCACTTTCCCACTAACTATAGCTGAACCTGATTTTTTTCTCAGACACAATTTGATCGCTTTTTAAATAGGTTTGGTTTTAGTTTATAAATTGCAACCATTCAATTTCGCTTTTTTACCAGAGCTCGGCACAGTAACGTGCATCGGCAACCATTCAATTGCTTTTTTAAATAGCTCAGCACAATAATGTACATCAGATAATCACTTTTGTAAAGCTCGCAGCAATACCAAACTAATCCTAAGTATTAGCTAATAAAAATATATTTATTATCATGATTAGTAGAATAATTTATATATTATCATTTTTGATTTGACATTTAATAAAATATTATCACGGCAAATTAATAGAGTATTTATTATGAAGAATTATGGAACCTTAATGACATGATAAAATTTGCTGTTAGATGCATTTCTAATCTCAATCACAACCATCACTTATGACAAACAATTATATCTCTTGTGAGAAAAAATCTGAACCGCCACTTACATAGGCAAAGTTATCCACACTGTGCTTTATATTTTAGACTAGGTCTCAACCCGTGCCGTAACGGTACGGGCAAGGATATGTGTTTCAAATGTATCCATCGATTCATACATGTTGTAATTGTCTGAGAAGAATCGAACCGATCGATCCAGGTCTAAATGCTTTGAGGAGTTGGTTAATAAACATGTCTTTATCCTCGAATCTTTTAATATTGTGCATGTAAGTCATACAACCCTTTGGGACAAACATAGCTAATCGTTAGAGCAAATTCTATGGGCACTAGAACATTACTTCGTTCACTACTTCAAAAAAATATCATCAAAGGTCATTCACCAAATTTGTAACAAAACTAAAAACACCTGAAATTACTTTAAAATCAATTAGATTAATCTTGCAAAATCTGTTAGCATTAGAATTTAATTTTTCTCTTTGATATAAATTGTTGGGTTCCCAAATACATAAATTTGTGTTTATAAAATTTCCTAAAATTTATAATAATATTTAATCCTTGATCCATTTCTTTTCTTGTCTATTTACCTATTATTATAAACTATTTCTCAAGCATGCATAATTACACGAAGTTGGGGAGAAATGACAAAAACAGAAATGATGACTAAAAAGGGGAATAAAGAGAGGTGTGAGAAACTAAATCGATTACAATTAATTCACGTGTATCCTTGCATAATCTCATGAAGTACGGGAGAAATAATGATAGAAACAGAAACCATGACAAAAAAGGGGGACTAAAGAGAAATGTGAGAAACTGAACCGGTTACAATTTAATTCGCGCGTAGCCTTGTGTTTGGTAAAAACTTTTATAGGTTTCATTTTTCTTCCTGCCATCGACCCGGCAAATCTTAAAATCACAACATCTTCTTTTTTGGAAAAATCTGGCCTTTAAAAATTGTTTTAATTTTAAAAAATAATAAAAAAAAAAGTAATTTGAAAACTAAAATCAAACTAAAACAAAACAAAGAAAAATTAACCAACGGTGAATAAGTAGTTTACCTATCTATGACACCTTTTCTCACCCTACTACCATTACTTCTTCCACGACCACATTATCGTCACCACACCACCAGTCTCACCAATACTCACCACCATTATCCTCAACGCCGTTCCACCACCACCTCCCACCATCACAACCACCATTAGTGCTCAATTTACCTATCTTAGGATCCCTTTTCTCGCCCTACTACTACTACTTCTTCCATTACCACATTATCGTCACCACTCCACCAGTCTCACCAATACCCACTACTGCCCACCATCACAACCACCATTAATGCTTACTGATATGGTTAATATCAAATAAATTTATTATGTATCAACAAAAATATATTCATTTGATTAATTAAAGAAACAATTATTATAAAATATCAATTGAACATATATTATTAATTTAATTAAACGTGATCATTTATAGCGGTAGATTTATGTTCTGCAAGTATAAATTTAATCGTTCTTTGTCTAGCCTAATTATTATCCCCCCATTTGTGTGCAGCTGATTCAGCCTTTGTGATGATATGTAGAGAGAGAAATATCCTCTTTAGACGAGTTGGCCAAGATAGTGAGATATTCTACGATCTGTAAGAATGTATAGGATGAGTCACGTGAAAAGGCATGAGATGCCTCATAATTTGTTTGGAGAGTCTGAAAAGGAGACTCGATTCCTACATGAGGCTCCTGCCTATCATGGGGAATATTAAGCCTTGTCTGAGATTTCTCGAGAGATTTGAATCTCTTTGAGAGTTTGTGGAGAGATGTGAATCTTTCTGGGATTTCGAGATGAGATGCTAGTCTCTCTGAGAGTTTGTGGAGAGATTTGAATCTCTTTGGGATTTCGAGAAGAGATGTGAATCTCTCCGAAATTTTGAAGAGAGATTTGAATCTCTCTGAGATTTTAAGGACGGATCAAAATATTTACGAAGTTTTTTTTAACGGATCCGAATCTCTCCATAGTCAGCTGGGACTCATCCTGAAGAGAGAGAAACAGCTTTGTACGCCCGATTAATGTCTCTGCGAGACTTTGGCTCACTTGTCTTTGACCAACGTATCTTGCAGAGATGTGCTAGGAATCAACTGTGTGTCCATATAATGGGGGAAACAAGACAAGTGTATCTCGAAAAGATGTTCTAGGAATCTGTCGAAAGGACCCTGAGGCAGAATAACCACCATATTTCGTGGGGATGTCCTAGGAATTATTTGGAAACCTCAGTAAGTCGAGTCAGAGCCTAGAGCAGACGTGACAAATGTATCTCGCGATGATGTACTAGGAATCAGTCCTTGATCTCAAATAGGGTGAGTCGTGCTTACAAGAGACATGCATATCTCCGCTCTGGGTCATAAGTCCGTCGGGGATGTTTTTGCGCATATGCAGAGCCTACATGACCATCAGTATCTTGTCGAGGATGTATACTAAGAATCATGGCATCACAATCAGCTGCGTCTCGCGAAGACAGGCTTGAATTGTGGTTGTTCTAGTTCATCAGTATGTCGGAGACGTTTTACACTCTACAGAACCTACATGACCAGCAGTATCTCGCGGGGATGTGTATTAGGAGTCACAACATCACGAACATCAGTGTCTCGCGGGGATGCGTCCTAGAAATCGTGGCTATGAGTGCCTTGAGAACCAAGGGGTTAATCTCTCCCGTGAGTGTTGAGTTTTGTCTATGGTCTTGAAATGACGCTTTTGCTCGTTATCCAAATTTCACCATCTACAGCTAATCAAACTCGCTTTCCAATCACAATACAGAAATATGATAAAAGCACAGTTATAGATCTTCTGTTTTTAAGATCTGTTACCAGATCCGAAGCTCCTAGGTTACGAGAGCAAACAAGACAATGATGACGTAAATAATTAATCTTGATTACAAGGTTTATGATAAAATCACAAACAATTTGTAGATCTCAAAAGTCTTATGTTTATCGAAATAAACAACCTTTCAATCCTGGAAAATCAAGTCGCAGAAAGTCACATCAAGATTAAAACTGAAGAGCAAATTCTTCAAATCTTCAAAGAATCCAATCTTCGATTTAATCTTCAGTGTAACAACCTACAAAAAGAAACTTGATTCCTTATTGATTTTTCACACAGAATGGAGTCTGTTAACAACAATGTATCTATCTTACAGATCTAGAATTACTTAGATCTGTAGAAACACTAAATCTTTGATCTAGTTTGAGTGACCTTATCATATCAGAAGAGAATGATCATGGAATAATCAAAATAGGTGCAATCAAAGATTCAACAAAAGTTAGTCAATCAAATCAATAATTGAAAACTAAAATAACAATGCAATTATCTAGTTTCCCACCAACGGTACTCGTATATCTTCTTAATCCCACATAAGTCTTTAAACGAGCGGTCGTAAGAGAATTAGGATACTTTCCTCTCTGGATAGACGGCTCCACCAGAAAAAACACGAATTGAGTTTGCCTGGCTCTTAGGAAGTTTGCAACAAATGCAAACTTAACTATTTATTGACCAAGATTGTTTGGATACCAAATAATTACCAAATTACGAAAATTCTCAAAGATATGCAATAAACACATATTTTTCGGTTTTGTTAAAATTACAACTAATATCCAACTCATATCACTGAAATCTCTTTGTATTGATAACCATATATTAGCTAGTATAAAAGATACTTTACTAATATAAAACAAGACATATGCTTAATAATATCGAATGTGTTAAAAACACATTTCCGAATATTATCATAAAAACACATTTCCAAATATAATATTAATATAAGGAAATTATCATGTTAATATCAAATGTGTTAAAAACACATTTACGAATATTAACATATTAAAAACATATTTCCAAATATCAAAAGATATTAAGAGTATCCCGGTTATGGGATCTCACCTTGAGTATTTGATGGGTCGGATAACCGATTTTTTTTTACCGCAAGTGCACAATGTCAAAAATAACACACAATAGCAAGCACGGTTCGTTCCCCCAAGGAGTGTGAAAACTACTACTAATCAATATCGAGAACTGACTAACCAAGATTTAAAATTTCAGAGATTGTTGTTGACGAGTAAAATAAAGCAAATTTATAATGATTGTAATCAAGGATGTGAATGAATAGGGCTACGGAATTCCTTACAGGCTAAATTTCACTTATCTCTCGCAAAGGTCTCTAATTTTACTCATGTACACCTGCAAACCTAGCTATTGATACATGGAAGATATGCCGTTTAAGATTTATCGACAAGTCGTATCACAAGTTATGTTTGTTCTCAATCTTAAGTAGAAATCCTAAGAACTAATCATACAAGGCATAACTATTCTAAGAATATTTATAAATCAATTGGTAACAAGGTTCAATGAGAATTTATATCAACCTAACAACAGACTATACATGGCATAGAATATGAGAAATTGAATAGAAAATAAACCATTGAAGAGAAACTCAAACACATGACATTAAGCTCAAAGTTGGTGAAAACCCTTGTGTAAGAACATAACTAATTTTAAACCTACAAGTTCATCCTTCACCTTAATAATGATGGATTTAGCTACATATAGCTCTCTTAAAACCCATAGAAAATGATAAAACAAAATGATTAACCTAAACAATCGAAAAGCGAGTAGAAATGCTCAAACCCTATTTCATCCCTGATATCGGCGTGCCTCTTGTATCTGTGTTGCTGCCTATTTATAGGTACTGCCAAGAGACTCCCTGCTTGACCTGAGCAACAAAAGCCCAAACCACGCACATGCCTTGACTTCCAACTTCAGGCTCTTCTGAACACCACCTCCACTGGCAATCACACTGCAATATCTCAACTAACTGCATTTCTCCCTGTTGGTGCAGGCAAGATCTCCTAGCTGCTGCAAATGGTCAAGTCCTTGCATCCTGAACTAGACCACACCCCTTTAAAACTCGAGCCAGTGTTTCCCAACTCCAAACAACACCCTTCTTGTCCTGTAACCAACTGCTACCTCCAATTCAATCTCCTCCTCCAACAACCAGCTCAGTCCATGCCCATCTCATTCTCAGTTGCAGCTTCTCCTTTCCTTGTCTTTCAGTTCACATCTAACCAAGGCTGACTTCAATTCCATGTCGTTGTTGGATCTCTTTCTGCAACTGAGTTTAAGTCTTGAAACTTCATCTTCGTCTTCAAAACTTCAGCTTCAGTCACATCTCAAAACTACCCCTAACAATCACCATTAGCTAACACCAAATTAGGTTAAAATCTTCACAGTCTCAAGAATCCTCAATTGAAATCCCGCCGTTACTGCTGTTTTAGAGCCCTAGAAAGACCACCACTGCCTCAATCGACCATGGCCATACTACCCAACCTTCACTTTCAACTGCCTTCTAATTCTCAAGAACATATACCCAATTATCATTCAAATTCAAAACCTCCAATATCTGTTGCTTAATCTTCTCGTTGCAGCAACAATCTATCAGCTGATTCCTTAATCAATCGAACCCGTAAAAACAGCAGCAACACTAGGTCTTTCTTCACTACCTCAAAACCCCATTCCCGTGATGTCTCGATCTCGATCTCGCATATGCAATGGAAGACAACAACACCGTTTTGATCTTGAGAAGTGAAATTTATTTTGGTTTTGATAAGAAACAAGATGGTGGAATAATAACACAGACAAGATGTGGTGGGGAAGATAACACGCCCTCCACTTCTTTTTACTCTCTGATGCCTTCACATGCTTAACTCACACAGTGACATTTCCATATATTTTCAATAGAACTCTCTGATCGTGAAATGTAACCAAGCCGGTGGCATGGACACGCTCTGTCTTAGCTTGACAAATTGAGTCGTTTCTTCTCAGTGCCGTGAGAGCAACAACTCTGGTTGTTTTCGTCGTAGCTGGTATTTGGCTTCTAATTTACCCATTTATTTTTCGGGTGAATGGATTTCGCATGCAATTCCTGTAAATGACTTTAAATAATATTATTAGTTAACTAACGAGACCTAGCTAGTGTAAATATGAGAGTAAAAATGTTTCCTCTACGTACTTATCAGTATCAAAGAATATCTTTGAACAATTAATAAATAAGATTTATGCACATGCTCAAATTACTCATTAGGTCGACATCTAGAACTTTCCTACTTTTCAAACCCAATATCTAAAATAACACAACCCCAAAGTGTACGTGACTTATGTATATTGGTTTTTGCCTATTGGAACCGATTCTACCTTAACTCCTAAATCAAGTTAGGATCGGTCCTACCTTGACTCCCAATATATGAGGAATCGGTTCTACCTTTATTCCCAACATAGGTTAGGATGGTTCTACCTTGAATCCCTATATAGGTTAGGATCGGTCCAACATAAGATCTTTAATGAAAACCGAGATCATTAGTTTTGATTTCTTTTCGATTATGAAACACTTTCGTATATCTACTTCCTTAAACCAATGTATTAAAACATAGTTTTCATGGATGAAATGACACCTATATTCAATACATAATCAAGTAACAAGTTACATAGGTTATGTTGATGTCGCATTTACGAAATTCAAAAGATAAACGTTATACTTCGTAATTCAACTAGGGCTTAACCCGTGCCGTAACGACACAGACAAAATTTTTATTTAGTTGTGCATTTTACGACATATGAAAATTAAATATAATAGTCATTAATATCAAGTTTACCCTTCTTATCATTGCAAAAGTAAAGGAAAACCAGATAGATATTTTTATTCTTCACTTCACAAATCCTTTCTAGCATTTTTTGCCTTGACATTCTCCCATACTATCTCTCTCCTTTCTCGAGTTGTATCCTCAAGCCAGCCATGAAATAATATCGGAATTAATTTTTACATATTTTTCCAAAAAAAACATTATTTGATATGTTTTTAGTTTACAAAGATATCTTATCGATCATTTGAAATGGTATTACCTTTCTACATCTTCCTTATTTCAGTGAAGGGTGTTAGGATCTTCATGGACAATAGGAACCTACTATGGACCCGACCACATAGCACCGATGTTGTCCCTATTTAACCACCTTGGGATAAGAGGTGTGAAGTTTTAATCTAAAAGGCCTCGGTGCTACTAAGGAGATTCCCGAGCTTATTAACCTCCACATGTACTCCTCTTTCTTCAATGTTGGACTATCCCTAGCTATACATATTGTGGTCTATCACACCACATACGCAAACAATCTCCACTTTGGCGAAATTAAACCACTTCACCAGTACAATCAGACTCCACACCATACGATTACTATATGTATATGCTACCCATCGATCATGATTATATTACTATGCACCTTGGAATCCTACTCCACATTGAGTTAATGAGAACCCTGATACACTTGAGAGTTAATGTGTGAGACACTAACTTCACCTTTAGCGCCAGTTCAACCTTGAGCATTTCCTTGCCGATCTAGAACCCTGCTCTACCTAAGTTAATGGATGAGACACTAACTCCACCTTGAGCACCAGTTCAACTTTGGGCCTTGCCTGCTCCACCTTGGGTCTGACTCCACTTGCTCCCTAAATCGGGTGACATCTGCAAGCACTTCTTGACCCAAAAATGAGCTCTAATACTAATTGTCAGGATCTTCACGGACCATCAGACACTACTCAGGGCTGGCCACATAACCTTGAACCCCCCTTGACCACATTTGGATAAGAGGTGTAAGGTTTTTAACTAAAAGGTATCGGTGCTATGTATCGATATGCACAAACTTATTAACCTCCACATGTATTCCTCTTTATTCTATGAGCGACTATCCTTAGCTACACATGTGGTTTGTCGCGCCTCATACTCCAACAACCGAGCGGAACCAAAAAATTAAACTATGTAAGCTGTAACAAAATTACAAAACCAGAACTCATTCGTCTCAAGAATAAATGTTTAGATATTAATAAAGTTCAGATCGTTGTTGCTTTTTTCCTCTTTAAGAATAGTGTAAAAAGGGTAAAACTCATAATTTACTCCACAATACTTATCATATTGTATGTTCTTACTATTTCAATGACATATGAAAAGCTAATTCATTCACTTAAGTTACTATATTTTAAAATGTTAAGTCATTTATGATGGAAATCATTTACTCGCATACGATGTAGTTCTAGTTTTTCAAAATTCCAAAATATATTATGTCCATAATTCAATTCAGCCAGAAGAGTTCACTGAATGGGATATAGATAATGACTTGTCCTTTCGTAACATTGTGGACTTTTCAACATAGTTGGATCCAGAGTTGGTAAAAAGCGTTGTATTTATGCGCTTTCCAGCGAGAGTAATCTAGGATGGGCTACCTCCCAGAAAACTGTTGATTAATGACCGCATCAGTGTCAGTTGAAAATCCCACTATTGGACAACCGCAGTGACTAAGTGGAGACAGTATTGGCGGAGGATCAGGTCCTTACAAATGGTTTTAGAGTCGACCACGGGTTACCTATCGAGGGTGCAAGAGTATGCTTGACGGATTGTGTCGGGAAAGGGTCTCATGAGTGAGAAAAAATGCAATAGTCTAAGATTGAACATATTCCGGATCCGAGGACGACTCAAAATTAAGTTGGTGGTATTATAGTACTCCGACTCGGCAGGTAGGATTCGTCAAATGGAATATAGGTAATGGTTTGTCCTTTCCTAACACCGAGCCTTTTTCATTATAATTGGCTTCATAGTTGGCGAGAAATCTCTATAGTTAAGCATGCTTGGTATTGAGTAATCCTGAGATGGGTGACCTCGTGAGAAGCTGTTGCTGGATGACCGCAGCGGTGACTATTGAAAAACCCATACTGTTAGATGACCGCAGTGGCTAATTGAGAAAATTATCGGTAGAGTGTCGGGCCATTACATTCTACAACACTTCTAAATGTGAGGTTATTCGTTACATAAAAGCAATAAAACCATGATTAGTTAGTAAGTCAAATCGCTAAGTACTTAACCTAACAACAATACGCTCTACTAACAATAAACTTTGTTACTCATCATCATTGAATAAAAATAACGTTAAACCATTTATCAAGAAATACGAGAGATGATTCAAAATTACTCACTGTGCACCAATACTTGCCACCGTCACTATGGTCCACTTATATAATTGTTATCCAATCTAACTAAGTTTGTAACTGCTTTTTTTCTTTCAAAAAAAAGTACTTTGAAAATATATTTATAGCAATATTTTTTCATCCTAGCGTTTGGTAAAGATTTCATAAAGTGTTTTTTATGCAAAACACTTGCAAAATTTATCAATTTTAAAAGTGGGGAGAAGGATCTTTTAAAACTTCAAAAGAAAATGTTATAGTTCACCTTAATTACATATTTTATTTTCCATTTCTATCCCATCTTTTTTTATAATTGACAAAAATTATCCTTGAACCTATGTATCACCAATTTTTATTCGTTATATTTTATTCTTTGAAGATTTTTTTTTTCAAACTACATTTTGATGTAAGTTTTTCACAGTTTTGCAACCCGATATTTTGATCTTTCGGGTTGCATAACTTTAATTTATCAACATAAATATTAACCAATTATTGATTTTAAAAAGTGGTTTAGAAAAATATTACTATTTAGTAATAATACTAATTAGTAGATATAATATTACATATATATATACTCTAATAGTAGAAAAATTAATTTATCTTAAGCACAATAAAATAGAATAAACAATTTTCAGAGATATGTCTGCTTTTGTCACTTTCTCACTAACTATAGCTGAACCTGATTTTTTTCTCAGACACAATTTGATCGCTTTTTAAACAGGTTTGGTTTTAGTTTATAATTTGCAACCATTCAATTCGCTTTTTTACCAGAGCTCGGCACAGTAACGTGCATCGGCAACCATTCAATTGCTTTTTTAAATAGCTCGGCACAATAATGTACATCAGATAATTACTTTTGTAAAGCTCGCAGCAATACCAAACTAATCCTAAGTATTAGCTAATAAAAATATATTTATTATCATGATTAGTAGAATAATTTATATTTTATCATTTTTAATTTGACATTTTATAAAATATTATCACGGCAAATTAATAGAGTATTTATTATGAAGAATTATGGAACCTTAATGACATGATAAAATTTGTCCGTTAGATGCATTTCTAATCTCAATCACAACCATCACTTATGACAAACAATTATATCTCTTGTGAGAAAAAATCTGAACCGCCACTTACATAGGCAAAGTTATCCAAACTGTGCTTTATATTTTAGACTAGGTCTCGACCCGTGCCGTAACGGTACGGTCAAGGATATGTGTTTCAAATGTATCCATCGATTCATACATGTTGTAATTGTCTGAGAAGAATCGAACCGATCGATCCAGATCTAAATGTTTTGAGGAGTTGGTTAATAAACATGTCTTTATCCTCGAATCTTTTAATATTGTGTATGTAAGTCATACAACCCTTTGGGACAAACATAGCTAATCGTTAGAGCAAATTCTATGGGCACTAGAACATTACTTCGTTCACTACTTCAAAAAAATATCATCAAAGGTCATTCACCAAATTTGTAACAAAACTAAAAACACCTAAAATTACTTTAAAATCAATTAGATTAATCTTGCAAAATTGGTTAGCATTAGAATTTTAATTTTTCTCTTTGATATAAATTGTTGGGTTCCCAATTTACATAAATTTGTGTTTATAAATTTTTCTAAAATTTATAATAATATTTAATCCTTGATCCATTTCTTTTCTTGTCTATTTACCTATTATTATGAACTATTTCTCAAGCATGCATAACTACACGAACTTGGGGAGAAATGACAAATACAGAAATGATGACAAAAAAGGGGAATAAAGAGAGATGTGAGAAACTAAATCGATTACAATTAATTCACGCGTATCCTTGCATAATCTCATGAAGTACGGGAGAGATAATGATAGAAACAGAAACCATGACAAAAAAGGAGGACTAAAGAGAAATGTGAGAAACTTAACCGATTACAATTTAATTCGCGCGTAGGCTTGTGTTTGGTCAATTTTTTTATAAGATTCATTTTTCTTCCTGCCCTCGACCTGGAAAATCTTAAAATCACAACATCTTCTTTTTTGGAAAAAATCTGGCCTTTAAAAATTGTTTTAATTTTAAAAAATAATAAAAAAAAGTAATTTGAAAACTAAAATCAAACTAAAACAAAACAAAGAAAAATTAACCAACGGTGACTAAGTAATTTACCTATCTTAGGACACATTTTCTCACCCTACTACCATTACTTCTTCCACGACCACAATATCATCACCACACCACCAGTCTCACCAATACTCACCACAATTATCCTCACCGCCGATCCTCCACCACCTCCCACCATCACAACCACCATTAGTGCTTAATTTACCTATCTTAGGATCCCTTTTCTCGCCCTACTACTACTACTTCTTCCACTACCACATTATCGTCACCACTCCACCAGTCTCACCAATACCCACCACTGCCCACCATTAATGCTTACTGATATGGTTAATATCAAATAAATTTATTATGTATCAACAAAAATATATTCATTTGATTAATTAAAGAAACATTTATTATAAAATATCAATTGAACATCCATTATTAATTTAATTAAACGTGATCATTTATAGCGGTAGATTTATGTTCTGCAAGTATAAATTTAATCGTTCTTTGTCTAGCCTAACTTGTCCAAACTTTGTTTTGTATTCTGGAAATGTAATCAATTTTATTTTAATACTAAAATCCGTGATTTATTCGATCGGGTACTATAAATAGCTTGGATCCCATTTGGGTGCGGTCATGATCATATTATCTTATATGATTTAGTATCCTCCTAAAAAAAATTGTGTTTGTCTTTACCAGTTGTGCTAAAAACATCCAACTACATCTATCAAAATAGAATTTTGCCCATTTTGTAAAGACACAAAACTATTATGGTCCACTACTATTCACTAACATCCAACACCGTACGTAAAAACCAGCCACGCCCACAATTTCTTCCACCACCAGTAATGTTACCACCTCCACCATTCACAAATACCCGTTATTGTTTCCACAACTTACTGCTTCTTTCACTACCACCATTAAACATTATTAACATAATTTTTAACCAGGATCAATTTGGTACAGTGGTAAAATCATTGGGTGATGATACCAGTTACCTGAGTTCGAAATTCACCAGCACCAGATACTTTACCGATCAATATATATATATATATATATATATATATATATAGTTTTTACTAAACTGTTTTATTAATAAAAATATGTATTTATTAGATTCATTAAATGAACATTTATCATGAAAAATTAATTAATCATTCATCATGAGCAATTAATATGACACTAATTAATAAAATATTTATAATGGTTAGTTGAAAAAACCACGGTCATAGATTTATCCCTCTTAGACAAATCTCGGCCGTTCTTTATCTAGCCTAATTTAGCCAAGTTTGGTTTGTATTCTAGATTATTCTTCCTCGACACTTTGATCATGATAAAATGACCAAGTCTAATATTAGAGTATTAAATATAACCTCGCATGTTATGTTTTAAATCTAAAAGACTTGAAAGAAACAAGATAGAAATGGAACAAGTCAAGTCTGTAGTTAATAACCTCAAGCTGAAGGATAATGTTTTCGTTGTCTTCAATCCATCTTCAGATCTAGTTTCCTACCAACAGTACTCGTAGAGCTTCTTGATCCCAAAGAAGTCTTAAACGAGCGGTCGTAAGAGAATTATGGTACTTTCCTCTCTGGATAGACGGCTCCACCAGAAAAAACACGAATACAGTTTGCCTGGCTCATAGGATAGTTTACAACAAATGCAAACTTAACTATTTATTGACCAAGATTGTTTGGATACCAAATAATTACCAAAGTCCGAAAATTCTCAAAAATATGCAATAAACACATATTTTCGGTTTTGTTAAAATTACAACTAATATCCAACTCATATCACTGAAATCTCTCTTGTATTGATAACCAAATATTAGCTAGTATAAAAGATACTTTACTAATATAAAACAAGACTTATGCTTAATAATATCGAATGTGTTAAAAACACATTTTCAAATATTAACATATTAAAAACATATTTCCAAATATCAAAAGATATTAAGAGTATCCCGATTATGGGATCTCTTGATGGGTCGGATAACCGACTTTGTTTTATCGCAAGTGCACGGTGTCGAAAATAACACACAATAGCAAGCACGGTTCGTTCCTTTAAGGAGTGTGAAAACTACTACTAATCAATATCGAGAACTGACTAACCAAGATTCAAAATTCCAGAGATTGTTGTTGACGAGTAAAATAAAGCAAATTTATAATGATTGTAATCAAGGATGTGAATGAATAGGTCTACGGAATCCCTTACAGGATAAATTTCACTTATGTCTCTCGCAAAGGTCTCTAATTTTACTCGTGCACAATTGCAAACCTAGCTATTGATACATGTAAGATATGACGTTTAAGATTTATCGACAAGTCGTATCACAAGTTATGTTTGTTCTAAATCTTAAGTAGAAATCCTAAGAACTAATCATACAAGGCATAACTATTCTAAGAATATTCATAAATCAATTGGTAACAAGATTCAATGAGAATTTATATCAACCTAACAATAGACTATACATGGCATAGAATATGAGAAATTGAATAGAAAATAAACCATTGAAGAGAAAGTCAAACACATGACATTAAGCACAAAGTTTTTGAAAACCCTTGTGTAAGAACATAACTAATTTTAAACCTACAAGTTCATCCTTCACCTTAATAATGATGGATTTAGCTACATATAGCTCTCATAAAACCCATAGAAAATGATAAAACAAAATGATTAACCTAAACAATCGAAAAGCGAGTAGAAATGCTCAAACCCTATTTCATCCCTGATAACGGCGTGCCTCTTGTATCTGTGTTGCTGCCTATTTATAGGTACTGCCAAGAGACTCCCTGCTTGACCTGAGCAACAAAAGCCCAAACCACGCACATGCCTTGACTTCCAACTTCAGGCTCTTTTGAACACCACCTCCACTGGCAATCACACTGCAATATCTCAACTAACTGCATTTCTCCCTGTTGGTGCAGGCAAGATCTCCTAGCTGCTGCAAATGGTCAAGTCCTTGCATCCTGAACTAGACCACACCCCTTTAAAACTCGAGCCAGTGTTTCCCAACTCCAAACAACACCCTTCTTGTCCTGTAACCAACTGCTACCTCCAATTCAATCTCCTCCTCCAACAACCAGCTCAGTCCATGCCCATCTCATTCTCAGTTGCAGCTTCTCCTTGTCTTTCAGTTCACATCTAACCAAGGCTGACTTCAATTCCATGTTGTTGTTGGATCTCTTTCTGCAACTGAGTTAAGTCTTGAAACTTCATCTTCGTCTTCAAAACTTCAGCTTCAGTCACATCTCAAAACTACCCCTAACAATCACCATTAGCTAACACCAAATTAGGTTAAAATCTTCACAGTCTCAAGAATCCTCAATTGAAATCCCGCCGTTACTGCTGTTTTAGAGCCCTAGAAAGACCACCACTGCCTCAATCGACCATGGCCATACTACCCAACCTTCACTTTCAACTGCCTTCTAATTCTCAAGAACATATACCCAATTATCATTCAAATTCAAAACCTCCAATATCTGTTGCTTAATCTTCTCGTTGCAGCAACAATCTATCAGCTGATTCCTTAATCAATCGAACCCGTAAAAACAGCAGCATCACTAGGTCTTTCTTCACTACCTCAAAACCCCATTCCCGTGATGTCTCGATCTCGATCTCGCATATGCAATGGAAGACAACAACACCGTTTTGATCTTGAGAAGTGAAATTTATTTTGGTTTTGATAAGAAACAAGATGGTGGAATAATAACACAGACAAGATGTGGTGGGGAAGATAACACGCCCTCCACTTCTTTTTACTCTCTGATGCCTTCACATGCTTAACACACACAGTGACATTTCCATATATTTTCAATAGAACTCTCTGATCGTGAAATGTAACCAAGCCGGTGGCATGGACACGCTCTGTCTTACCTTGACAAATTGAGTCGTTTCTTCTCAGTGCCGTGAGAGCAACAACTCTGGTTGTTTTCGTCGTAGCTGGTATTTGGCCTCTAAATGATTTTAAAGAATATTATTAGTTAACTAACGAGATCTAACTAGTGTAAATATGAGAGTAAAAACGTTGCACTTACATGCTTATCAGTATCAAAGAATATCTTTGAACAATTAATAAATAAGATTTTTGCACATGTTCAAATTACTCATTATGTCGACATCTTGAATTTTCCTACTTTTCAAACCCAATATCCAGAATAACACACCCTAAAGTGTACGTGACTTATGTAAATTGGTTTTTGCCTATTGGGACAAATTCTACCTTAACTCCTAAATCAAGTAAGGATCGGTCCTACCTTGACTCCCAATAGGAGGGATCAATTTTATCTTGATTCCCAACATAGGCTTGGATCGGTTCTACCTTGAATCCCTATATAGGTTAGGATCGGTCCAACATAACATCTTCAATGAAAACCGAGATCATTAGTTCTTTTAATTTCCTTTCGAATATGAAACACGTACGTATATCTACTTCCTTAAACCAATGTATTAAAACATAGTTTTCTGGGATGAAATGACACCTATATTCAATACATAATCAAGTACAAGTTACATAGGTTATGTTGATGTCGCATTTAGGAAGTTCAAAAGATAAACGTTATACTTTGTAATTCAACTAGGGCTTAACCCGTGCCGTAACGACACGGGCATAATTTTTATTTATTTGTGCATTTTACGACATACGAAAATTAAATATAATATTCATTAATATCAAGTTTACCCTTCTTATCATTGCAAAAGTAAAGGAAAATCCGATAGATATTTGTATTCTTCACTTCACAAATCCTTTCTAGCATTTTCTGCCTTGACATTCTCCTATACTATCCCTCTCCTTTCTCGAGTTGTATCCTCAAGCCAGCCATGAAATAATATCGGAATTAATTTTTACATGTTTTTCCCAAAAAAAAAACATTATTTGATGTGTTTTTTAGTTTACAAAGATATCTTATCGATCATTTGAAATGGTATTACATTTCTGCATCTTCCTTATTTCAGTGAAGGGTGTTAGGATCTTCACGGACCATAGGAACCTACTATGGACCCGACCACATAGCACCGATGTTATCCCTACTTGACCACCTTGGGATAAGAGATTTGCAGTTTTAATCTAAAAGGCCTCAGTGTTACTAAGGAGATTCCCAAGCTTATTAAGCTCCACATGTACTCCTCTTTCTTCCATGTGGGACTATACCTAGCTACACATATTGTGGTCTATCGCGCCACATATGCAAACAATCTCCACTTTGGTGAGATTAAACCACTTCACCAGTACAATCAGACTCCACACCATACGATTACTATATGTATATGATATCCATCGATCGTGATTATTATTACTATGCGCCTTGGAATCCTAGTCCTAGTTGAGTTAATGAGAAGGTAAGCACTAACTCCACCTTGAACCCTGATACACTTGAGAGTTAATGTGTGAGACAATAACTCCACCTTGAGCGTCAGTTCAACCTTGAGAATTTCCTTTCCGATCTAAAACCCACCTTGAGCGCCAGTTCAACTTTGGGCCTTGCCTGCTCCACCTTGGGTCTGACTCCACTGGCGCCCTAAATCGAGTGACATCTGCAAGCACTTCTTGACCCAAAAATGGGCTATAGTACCAATTGTTAGGATCTTCACGGACAATCATACACCACTCAGGGCCTGGCCACATAACCTTGAACCCCCCTTGACCACATTTGGATAAGAGGTGTACGATTTTTAACTAAAAGGTCTCGGTTCTATGTATGGAGATGCCCAAACTTATTAACCTCCACATGTGTTCCTCTTTATTCTATGAGGGACTATCCTTAGCTACAAGAACCGAGCGGAACCAAAAAATTAAACTATGTAAGCTGTAACAAAATTACAAACCCCGAACTCATTCGTCTCAAGAATAATTGTGTAGATATTAATAAAGTTCGGATCCTTGTTTCTTTTTTCCCCTTTACGAATGGTGCAAAAAGATTAAAACTCAGAATTGACTCAACAATACATATCATATTGTATGTTCTTACTATTTCAATGACATGTGAAAAGCTAATTCATTCACTTAAGCTATTATATTTTAAAATGTTAAGTCATTTATGATAGCAATCATTTACTCGCATACGATGTTGTTCTAGTTTTTCAAGATTCCAAAATATATTATGTCCATAATTCAATTCAGCCAGAAGAGTTCACTGAATGGGATATAGGTAATGACTTGTCCTTTCGTAATATTGTGGAGTTTTCAACATAGTTGGATCCAGAGTTGGTAAAAAGCGTTGTATTTATGCGCTTTCCGGCGAGAGTAATCTAGGATGAGCTACCTCCCAGAAAACTGCTGATTAATGACCGCATTAGTGTCAGTTGAAAATTCCACACTGTCGGACAACCGAAGTAACTAAGTGGAGACAGTATTGGCGGAGGATCAGGTCCTTACAAATGGTATTAGAGTTGGGCACGGGTTACCTGTCGAGGGTGAAAGAGTATGCTTGACGGATTGTGTCGGGAAAGGGTCTCATGAGTTAGAAAAAATGCCAGAGTCTGAGATTGAACATATTCCGGAGCCGAGGACGGATTCAAATTAAGTTGGTGGTATTATAGTACTCCGACTCGACAGGTAGGATTCGTCAAATGGAATATAGATAATGGTTTGTCCTTTCCTAACACCGAGCCTTTTTCAGTATAATTGGCTTCATAGTTGTCGAGAAATCTCTATAGTTAGGCATGCTTGGTATTGAGTAATCCTGAGATGGATGACCTCCTGAGAAGCTGCTGCTGGATGACCGAAGCGGTGACCATTGAAAACCCCATACTGTTAGATGACCGCAATGGCTAATTGAGGAAATTATCGTAGAGTGTCAGGACATTAAATTCTACGACATTACGCTTCCAAATAATAAAACCATGATTAGTTATTCGTTACATAAAAATAATAAAACCATGATTAGTTAGTAAGTCAAATCGCTAAATACTTAACCTAACAACAATACGCTCTACTAACAATAAACTCTGTTATTAATCATCATTGAATAAAAATAACGTTAAACCATTTATCAAGAAATACGTGAGATGATGCAAAATCACTCACTGGGCACCAATACTTGCCACCGTCACTATGGTCCACTTATATAATTGTTAGCCAATCTAACTAAGTTTGTAACTGCTTTTTTTCTTTCAAAAAAAAAGTACTTTGAAAACATATTTATAACAATATTTTTTCATCCTAGTATTTGTAACGAATGTAATTTGAAAAAAAAAGGTCATGGATGGTACTTTTCATATTATTCTCCAACCACCCTTTCTAGAAGTTGGTTGTCCTGTAATTATGTAAATTTTTGGATGGTAAGGGGATCAGCTGAATTCAATATTACTCTCCTTTACAGCTTCATTATCTTTGAAATCTCTTTGTAATATAATTTTTTTACTGATGTACGCTATTGGCTTAGTGCAGGGTAGAAACTGAATTTTTTCGGAGGATGGCAAGATACAAGGATGGGAGAGTAAAGGTGGTATTGAAGGATGTGAAGCTTCCACCAGTAATGGAGGGATCAATTATGATCAAATTACTGTCGAAGTGGAAAAAAAGGCTATGAGGAGTTCGCACAATGTAGCCTTGGGTCAGGATATCTTCCACTAGAGTTGTTTTTTGATTATGTACTTACATTTTGCGGGAGATTTAAGCGGACAGTCTAGATAGACTAGTCCTTGGTGTTATAACTTTATTGTTGACAATACATGGTGTCTTTGATGTTATGTTCTTTTACTGCCTCAGAGGCATTAACCATGGAATTGTTGTTTCTAGGATGGATGCTAAATCTTAAGTTGCATTAAATTAATTTTCTTATGTTTGGGTGAATCCAGATCTCGGTTTGAAAACCAGGGAAAGCAGATGATGCTCCAAAGTGCAATAAGTTCGTTAAGTATTACTGCGATTTTTCCCCGGAGAATGGGTATGTACTGCTAAGATTTTATTCTCATTTTCTTTACTAATTGCAGTAATAAAATGATTTTTCTGGCACTTTGATGTGTAAGTCTCTTTGAAATTATTACATTACTAGGTATCGTGCAATACGGTGATGCCAACCTCTATTTTGTTGAGTCACCTGCACTTGCGCCCCCTGGGGTTGGCAGGGTTGGAAAATACAATCTTCTACTTTGTTTGTTTTTTCCCTTCCCTTAAACTTTGTCTGGCTGGTATTTTTATCTCTGATTTCGTTATAGTTTCTGAAGGTACTCTTTATCATGGTTTGCATTTTACTAAAGATTTCACTACTGTGAAGGGGTATAGTTATGTTGATTGATTGTGAAGGGGTATAGTTATGTTGATTGATTGAGTTGATAACCAGCTCTAACAGGCAGGTGACTTTTTGGTCTGTAGAGGTGTATTTATGCAGCTTAAGCAAATAAAGCCTGCACTATCTTCATTGCATTATGTATAATTTAAAGATGGTCTAAAATCCTTATTGTTGTCCGAAGGATTGATTACCGCCGAAGTGGAGCAAAGGCTATGGGAGTTTGCACTATATGGCCCTGTGCGTCAAGGTATCTCCAACAATCCATATGAAAGATGAAGATGTTATTTGTCTCTTGTTCGAAAGGGCTATTGCTCTTTGTAAACCATTGAATTCATCTACAACTTGAACTCGCTGCGTCTTTTGTGTTACTGTCAGTTCAGAATTGATTCGAACCTTCAAGGGTAAGATTTTTCTCTCTTATATAGAGGAGTTACTTATTCAGGTATTTTTCTTTAGTATCCCTTTTACGTAACAATCATTTGTGCTGGATATAAGGAACGGAGGTTATTGCAAGCATTTCATCTTCTTCAACTAACGAAGAAACTACTTCTGTTGGAGTCACCCTTCAACTCGTATCACCTCCGGCACCTCAGATGTATATTTTCCCTATGATTGCTATTATGTTTTCCTTTCTAGTTCTATTCTACATACGTGTTTATTCCACTTGTTTATGTGTGCATCTGTATAAGTACAGTGTGACCCTTATATGTGCATCTCTACAAGTATAATATGACCCTAATTTGTCGAGAATCATATGATATTGTGCAACTTGTTTTTGTTGGATCAATTTGATTTTTAAATGAATGGGAGTAACTTTTTTTTGTTACAGGGAGCTATAATTTTGACCATTATTTTTTGACCGGTCAAACCACAATTTTTGACTGGTTTTGACCGGTCAAAATCAGTTTTGACCAACCAAAACCAATATTTTCTTCACCATACAAAAAATTCGCAACTGCTTGAAACAATTGCGTCCACCTAATTTCGCAACAATTTTAAACAGTTGCGACCCCACTTTGCAACTGCCAGTTACTGTTGTTATTCGCTAAATTTGGTGTAGTGTAATTCGCGCGTAGCCTTGTGTTTGGTCAATTTTTTTATAAGTTTCATTTTTCTTCCTGCCCCTGACACGGTAAATCTTAAAATTACAAGATCTTCTTTTTTGGAAAAAATCTAGCCTTTAAAAATTGTTTTAATTTTAAAAAATAATAAAAAAAGTAATTTGAAAACTAAAATCAAACTAAAACAAAACAAAGAAAAATTAACTAAGGGTGACTAAATAATTTACCTATCTTAGGACACCTTTTGTCACCCTACTACCATTACTTCTTCCACTACCACATTATCGTCACCACACCACAAGTCTCAACAATACTCACCACCACTATCCCCCAGCCGATCCACCACCACCGCCCACCATCAAAACCACCATTAGTGCTTAATTTACCTATCTTAGGATCCCTTTTCTCATCCTACTACCACTACTTCTTCCACTACCACATTATCGTCACCACTCCACCGGTATCACCAATACCCACCACCATTATCCCCACCACTGCCCACCATCACAATCACCATTAATGCTTACTGATATGGTTAATATCAAATAAATTTATTATGTATCAACAAAAATATATTCATTTGATTAATTAAAGAAATATTTATTATGAAATATCAATTGAGCATCTATTATTAATTTAATTAAACGTGATCATTTATAGCGGTAGAATTATGTTCTGCAAGTATAAATTTAATCGTTCTTTGTCTAGCCTAACTTGTCCAAACTTTGTTTTGTATTCTGGAAACGTAATCAATTTTATTTTATACTAAAAACCGTGATTTATTCGATCGGGTACTATAAATAGCTAGGATCCCATTTGGGTGATCCAGCAGTCATGATCATATTGTCTTATATGATTTAGTATCCTCCTTAAAAAAAATTGTGTTTGTCCTTACTAGTTGTGCTAAAAACAACCAACTACATCTATCAAAATAAAATGTTGCCCATTTTGCAAAGACACAAAACTATTATTGTCCACTATTATTCACTAACATCCAGCACCGTATGTAAAAACCATCCACGCCCACTACTTTTTCCACCACCAGTAATGTTACCACTTCCACCACTCACAAATACCCACTATTGTTTCCACAACCCGCTGTTTCTTTCACTACCACCATTAGACATTATTAATATAATTTTTAACCAGGATCACTTTAATACAGTGGTAAAGTCATTGGGTGATGATACCAGTTACCTAAGTTCGAAATTCGCCAGCACCAGATTCTTTACCAATCAATATATATATAGTTTTTAATAAATTTATTTATTAATAAAAATATGTATGTATTAGATTCATTAAATGAACATTTATCATTCAAAATTAATTAATCATTCATCATGAGCAATTAATATGACACTATTTAATAAAGTATTTATAATGGTTAGTTGAAAAAACCACGGTCGTAGATTTATCCCTCTTACACAAATCTCAGTCGTTCTTTATCTAGCCTAACTTAGCCAAGCTTTGTTTTGTATTCTAGATTATTCTTCCTTGACACTTTGATCATGATAAAATGACCAAGCCTAATATTAGAGTATTAAATATAACCTCGCATGTTATGTTTTAAATCTAAAAGACTTGACAAAAACAAGATATAAATGGAACAAGTCAAGTCTGTAATTAATAACCTCAAGTAGAAGGATAATGTTTTCGTTGTCTTCATTCCATCTTCAGATCTAGTTTCCCACCAACGGTACTCGTAAAGCTTCTTGATCCTAAAGAAGTCTTTAAACGAGCGGTCGTAAGAGAATTATGGTACTTTCCTCTCTGCATAGACGACTCCACCAGAAAAAACACGAATAGAGTTTGCCTGGTTCTTAGGATAGTTTGCAACAAATGCAAACTTAACTATTTATTGACCAAGATTGTTTGGATACCAAATAATTACCAAATTCCGAAAATTCTCAAAGATATGCGATAAACACATATTTTCGGTTTTGTTAAAATTACAACTAATATCCAACTCATATCACCGAAATCTCTCTTGTATTGATAACCAAATATTAGCCAGTATAAAATATACTTTACTAATATAAAACAAGACATATGCTTAATAATATCGAATGTATTAAAAACACATTTCCCAATATTATCATAAAAACACATTTCCAAATATAATATTAATATAAGGAAATTATCATATTAATATCAAATGTGTTAAAAACACATTTTCGAATATTAACATATTTCCAAATATCAAAAGAGAGTATCCCAGTTATGAGATCTCACCTAGAGTATCTGATGGGTCGGAAAACCGACTTTGTTTTACCGCAAATGCACGGTGTCAAAAATAACACACAATAACAAGCACGGCTCGTTCGAGAAGTGTGAAAACTACTACTAATCAATATCGAGAACTTACTAACCAAGATTTAAAATTTCAGAGATTGTTGTTGACGAGTAAAATAAAGCAAATTTATAATGATTGTAATCAAGGATGTGGATGAATAGGGCTGCGGAATCCTTTACAGGATAAATTTCACTTATGTCTCTCGCAAAGGTCTCTAATTTTACTCATGCACAATTTCAAACCTAGCTATTGATACATGATTTGCCGTTTAAGATTTATCGACAAGTCGTATCACAAGTTATGTTTGTTGTCAATCTTAAGTAGAAATCCTAAGAACTAATCATACAAGGCATAACTATTCTAAGAATATTCATAAATCAATTAGTAACAAGGTTCTATGAGAATTTATATCAACCTAAAAATAAACTATACATGCCATGGAATATGAGAAATTGAATAGAAAATAAACCATTGAAGACAAACTCAAACACATGACATTAAGCTCAAAGTTGGTGAAAACCCTTGTGTAAGAACATAACTAAGTTCAAACCTACAAGTTCATCCTTCACCTTAATAATGATGGATTTAGCTACATATAGCTCTCTTAAAAGCCATAGAAAATGATTAAGCTAAACAATCGAAAAGCGAGTAGAAATGCTCAAACCCTATTTCATCCCTGATAACGGCGGCGTGCCTCTTGTATCTGTGTTGCTGCCTATTTATAGGTACTGCCAAGAGACTCCCTGCTTGACCTGAGCAACAAAAGCCAAACCACGCACATGCCTTGACTTCCAACTTCCCTTCTGAACACCACCTCTACTGGCAATCAAACTTCAATATCTCAACTAACTTCATTTCTCCCTGTTGGTGCGGGCAAGATCTCCTAGCTGCTGCAAATGGTCAAGTCCTTGCAGCCTGAACTAGACCACACCCCTTTAAAACTCGAGTCAGTGCTTCCCAACTCCAAACAACACCCTTCTTGTCCTGTAACCAACTGCTACCCCCAATTCAATCTCCACCAACAACCAGCTCAGTCCATGCCCATCTCATTCTCAGTTGCAGCTTCTCCTTTCCTTTTCTTTCAGTTCACATCTAACCAAGGAAGACTTCAATTCTATGTCGTTGTTGGATCTCTTTCTGCAACTGAGTTTAAGTCTTGAAACTTCATCTTCATCTTCACAACTTCAGCTTCATTCACATCTCAAAACTACCCCTAACAATCACCATTAGCTAACACCAAATTAGGTTAAAGCCTTCACAGTCTCAAGAATCCTCAATTGAAATCCAGCCGTTGCTGCTGTTTTAGAGCCCTAGAAAGACCACCACTGCCTCAATCGACCATGGACATACTACCCAACCTTCACTTTCAACTGCCTTCTAATTATCAAGAACAGATACCCAATTATCATTCAAATTCAAAACCCCCAATATCTGTTGCTTAATCTTCTCGTTACAACAACAATCTATCAGTTGATTCCTTAATCAATCGAACCCCAAATAACAGCAGCAACACTAGGTGTTTCTTCTCTACCTCAAAACCACATTCCTGTGATGTCTTGATCTCGATCTCGCATATGCAATGGAAGACAACAACACCGGTTTGAGCTTGAGAAATGAAATTTCTTTTGGTTTTGATAAGAAACAAGATGGTGGAATAATAACACAGACAAGATGTGGTAACACGTCTTCCACTTATTTTTACTCTCTGATGCCTCCACATGCTTAATTAACACAGTGACATTTCCATATATTTTCAATAGAACTCTCTGATCGTGAAATGTAACCAAGCTGGTGGGATGGACACGCTCTGTCTTAGCTTGACAAATAGAGTTAGGGGTGGGCAGAAAAACCGAAATCTCGGTTTTCACCTGCAACCGTCCGCAAAATTGCGGGTGAAAACCAATCCGCAAGAGTTTATGGATCGGACACGGTTGAGTTTTCAAATCCGCAAGGTTTAGCGGTTTGGTTGCGGTTGGACTTTGAAATCCGCGGATTCACCCGCACCCTCAAAAATTGAGTTTTAGATTTTAGATTAGATTAGATATCTCTAATTTAATTTACTGGGAATAAGAGGTTCGTCCTCTTCAGAGAACATTTCAAGATATGCATAATCTTCTTGAAGAAACTGAAGGTTTTGAAGCTTCTCGATGCTTGCATGTGATCCACTCCGTGCGTTGTGAGAACTACTGGAAAAAGAAGCTGTGCCCTCCTCTTGATACTGAATATAAACACAAAACAAGGTAGTAGTTAATTATCCGCCAAAGGTGGTCTAATGTGGACAAGAATCCTGCTAAAGCACTAATTCAGGAAATTTATCCCGTTGTTTGTCAATTCATAGAGGAAATTAAATTCGTTTTCAAAAACAAGGTGCTACATCAAATGATTAAAGATCGCTACACTTATCAGTTGCAGTGTTAATTAAGATTACTACCTAATAAGTATATATCGTACTCATAATATTGTGCAACAAAACTTTGACAATTGCTTCATTGTTATTAATTTATTATCATGGGAGTGAGACAGTGAGTTAACATAAATAGAGAGATCAATTACCCGTACGAAGGGATTTTCACAAATAGGCAGACTTTTTTGTTTTTTTTAAAAAAATTTCTAAATCCGCGGTTAATCCGCATCCGGTCCGGATCACCCGCTAATCCGTGGATGTCAAATCCGCGGGTGATTGGGCCGGTTACGGTTCAATTTTCCAAATCCGCAACTTTGACGGTTTGGTTGCGGGTGACCCCTAATCCGCAACCGTCCGTCCGTTGCACACCCCTAAATAGAGTCGTTTCTTCTCAGTGCCGTGAGAGCAACAACTCTCGTTGTTTTCGTCGTAGCTGGTATTTGGCTTCTAATTTACCCATTTATTTTTCGGGTGAATGGATTTCACTTGCAATTCCTGTAAATGACTTTAAACAATATTACTAGTTAACTAACGAGACCTAGCTAGTGTAAATATGGGAGTAAAAATGTTGCACTTACATGCTTATCAGTATCAAAGAATATCTTTGAACAATTAATAAATAAGATTTTTGCACATGTTCAAATTACTCATTATGTCGACATCTTGAACTTTCCTACTTTTCAAACCCAATATCCAGAATAACACACCCTAAAGTCTACCTTGAATCTCTATATAGGTTAGGATCAGTCCAACATAAGATCTTCAATGAAAAGCGAGATCATTAGTTCTTTTGTTTTGCTTTCGATTATGAAACACGTTCGTATATCTACTTCCTTAAACCAATTTATTAAAACATAGTTTTCTGGGATGAAATGACACCTATATTCAATACATAATCAAGTAATAAGTTACATAGGTTATGTTGATGTCGCATTTACGAAGTTCAAAAGATAAACGTTATACTTCGTAATTCAACTAGGGCTTAACCCGTGCCGTAACGACACAGGCATAATTTTTATTTAGTTGTGAATTTTACGACATATGAAAATTAAATATAATATTCATTAATATACCCTTCTTATCATTGCAAAAGTAAAGGAAAATCCGATAGATATTTTTATTCTTCACTTCACAAATCTTTTCTAGCATTTTCTGCCTTGACATTCTCCCATACTATCCCTCTCCTTTCTCGAGTTGTATCCTCAAGCCAGCCATGAAATAATATCAGAATTAATTTTTACATATTTTTCCCAAAAAAATAAATATTTATTTGATATGTTTTTTGGTTTACAAAGATATCTTATCGATCATTTGAAATGGTATTACCTTTCTGCATCTTCCTTATTTCAGTGAAGGGTGTTAGGATCTTCATGGACCATAGGAACCTACTATGGACCCGACCACATAGCACCGATGTTGTCCCTACTTGACCACCTTGGGATAAGAGGTGTGAAGTTTTAATCTAAAAGGCCTCAGTGCTACTAAGGAGATTCCCAAGGTTATTAAGCTCCACATGTACTCATCTTTCTTCAATGTGGGACTATCCCTAGCTATATATATTGTGGTCTATCGCGCCACATACGCAAACAATCTCCACTTTGGCGAGATTAAACCACTTCACCACTACAATAAGACTCCACACCATACGATTATTATATGTATATGCTACCCATGGATCATGATTATTATTACTATGCGCCTTGGAATCCTACTCCACGTTGAGTTAATGAGAAGGTAAGCACTAATTCCACCTTGAGAATTTCTTTGCCCACCTAGAACCCTGATACACTTGAGAGTTAATGTGTGAGACACTAAATCCACCTTGAGCGTCAGTTCAACCTTGAGCATTTCCTTGCCGATCTAGAACCCTGCTCTACCTAAGTTAATGGATGAGATACTAACTCCACCTTGAGCGCCAGTTCAACTTTGGGCCTTGCCTGCTCCACCTTGGGTCTGACTCCACTTGCGCCCTAAATCGGGTGACATCTGAAATCACTTCTTGCCCCAAAAATGGGCTATAATACCAATTGTTAGGATCTTCAAGGACCATCAGTCACTACTCAGGGCCTGGCCACATAACCTTGAACCCCCCTTGACCACATTTGGATAATAGGTGTAAGGTTTTTAACTAAAAGGTCTCGGTGCTATGTATGGAGATGCCCAAACTTATTAACATCCACATGTGTTCCTCTTTATTCTATGAGGGACTATCCTTAGCTACACATGTGGTTTGTCGTGCCACATACTCCAACAAGTGAGCGGAACCAAAAAATTAAACTATGTAAGCTGTAACAAAATTACAAAACCCTAACTCATTCGTCTCAAGAATAATTGTGTAGATATTAATAAAGTTCGGACCCTTGTTGCTTTTTCCCCTTTAAGAATTGTGTAAAAAGAGTAAAACTCAGAATTGACTCAACAATACATATCATATTGTATGTTCTTACTATTTCAATGACATATGAAACGCTAATTCATTCACTTGCGCTATTATATTTTAAAATGTTAAGTCATTTCTGATGGCAATCATTTACTCACATAAGATGTAGTTCTAGTTTTTCAAAATTTCAAAATATATTATGTCCATAATTCAATTCAGCCAGAAGAGTTCACTGAATGGGATATAGGTAATGACTTTTCCTTTCGTAACATTGTGGTCTTTTCAACATAGTTGGATCTGGAGTTGGTAAAAAGCGTTGTATTTATGTGCTTTACGGCGAGAGTAATATAGGATGTGCTACCTCCCAGAAAACTGTTGATTAATGACCGCATCAGTGTCAGTTGAAAATCCCACACTGTCGGACAACCGCAGTGACTAAGTGGAGACAGTATTGGCGGAGAATCAGATCCTTACAAATGGTATTAGAGTCGTCCACGGGTTACCTGTCGAGGGTGAAAGAGTATGCTTGACGGATTGTGTCGGGAAAGGGTTTCATGAGTGAGAAAAAAATGCCAGAGTCTAAGATTGAACATATTCCGGAGCCGAGGACGGCTCCAAATTAAGCTGGTGGTATTATAGTACTCCGACTCGGCAGGTAGGATTCGTCAAATGGAATATAGGTAATGGTTTGTCCTTTCCTATCACCGAGCCTTTTTCAGTATAATTGGCTTCATAGTTGGCGAGAAATCTCTATAGTTAAGCATGCTTGGTATTGAGTAATCCTGAGATGGGTGACCTCCTGAGAAGCTGTTGCTGGATGACAGCAGCGGTGACCATTGAGAACCCCATACTGTTAGATGACCGCAGTGGCTAATTGAGGAAATTATCGGTAGAGTGTCAGGCCATTACATTCTACGACATTACGCTTCCAAATGTGAGGTTGATGAGGATGTCAGCCTATCAATAATGATTCTCTTATGCTACACAATTCTATAAAGGAGTAGTGAGGCAAGTCGAGTTCGTATCCACAGGGAAGGTGTGAGTTTTAAGTTATTATATAAGCCAAATTGATGTTGAAAGACACAAATTCTAAGATTGCAAAGATTGTAATTCAAATTATGAGATTAAATTGACTAGAAATTCATTCGCCACTACCAAACAAGGTATTATTAATCATACAAGTTTTACTTCCAATTATTTTTGATTGTTAACAACTTTAAGACTAGTTATAAGTTCAACTAATCTTTAGACTCCAAAAATCACCGCATAGAATAAGTTCTCTAGCGGATTCTAATTAAGTGAACCACCCAAAATAAGCTCTCTAGGTGTAATTCAAACAATTGCATTAATATTTGTGAATCAAGTTGCTCCTAGCCACATGCTCGTAAGTTCGACACGTTAACCTAGGGTTATCTTTTACACACTATTGCATACAAAATCCTTTTGCGACAAATAGTGCACCGCTACTTTTGTAAAGATTACTCCCACAATTACAGATTAAATTTCTCTGTAAGAGTTGCAAACGAGTTACCTAATTGCGCACTTAGATACCTAGAAACACCCCGTGGTCATATAAACGGTAAAAGACAATCAACAAAAGATCTTTATCGGAAGAATAACTTGCAAAAGATTGATCAATAAAACATGTTTGGAGTTTTGAAATCCTCCCCAATCAATAAAGAAATTAGCTACTCATAGTTTTGGTTTAAGCACAATAATAAGTTCAAGGTAAATAAGGTTCAAAGCTAGAGAAAACTCTAAAGCAAACCACTGCGGAGGTACTCAGCAGCTTGCGAAAACTGGTTCAGGTTGATGCTTCTGTGTACTTTGGCTCCCAGGAATTCTGTCTCACAACTTGCAGGCACAAACTGGTCGTTAAAAGAGGTAGTCATGTTGTGTCTATGCGCCTCCCTTATATAGCTTTCTTCTCCTCCAATATCGTGACCTAAAACGGCCCCAACAATCCTTGTTCAATACAAACTCTGCCACCTCCAAATCTTAGCCATACATCACACAAAACTGACGGCCAAGTCAGCACTTCTCTGGCTGTTTTCACGGCAATAAACTCCTTCCAAAACTAAGATAAAGTTGCGCCCAAGACTCCATATCATGTGGCCTTCTAAGTCTGATCCTAGCCAATGCCAGATAAATAACCCCTGAACTGAGCCTTGAACCAGGGTTAACCACTGCACCAAACCTGGGTTGCACTGGTTGTTTCTTCCCTTCTTTCTAGCTGCCAACAACTCCACCTGAATCACCTTCTTTCACTGACCTTCATGACAATTTCAGCTCGCAACTCTGCCAAGCTCTCAGCACAACCACTGACCCATGGAAATCATTCACAGACTTAACCCAACAAACCACTTCCTTGCTGCTCTTATCATAGCACCAGCAACTATCTTGTTGCCTTGTAGAGACACAACTCCATCTCATTCTCCTCGCAGAAGCAACACAACCTCTCTTCTCGTTGCATGTACAACTAGCACTTGGTTCAAAACACCTTGAAAAATTCTGCATCTTAGCTCAGTCAATCCCGATACAGCTCCATACCCACAACAAACAAGCTAACCTCCTTTCACTGACCCTTGTTGACTTCTTTGTCCTGTTGATTTCAACTGAAACATCACCAAACCCCTTCACACAGCTCCATGGCTAAACAGCAACAAACTCACGGAAAAACTGCTAAACGCTGCCTATCTGACCTAATTCATATCCATCAAACAAGAGACTCGAGCTTTGCTGGCAAGTTGAACTCTTGGCAGTGAACAAGAAGAAGAATGTTCATTCAGGCGATTTATCAAACATCTGAAATGCACAATCCTTTAGAACTCATAATTCTTTAGAACTCATAATTCATCATCAATCTGGCCATTTATCATCACAAACCAACGACAACAGCATCAGTTCTTCTCCCTTCTATTCTCGACCTCAAATGGAACTGTCAGAAACCACTGCAATTCACAAATTCTCGACAACCAAAACCCATTCTTTCTGTGTACTTCTCGAGCTCTCTTCATTTCCTTTGCAGCCTCTGAGAACACCCAACTCCAACACAGCCACCAAAATCTCATCGATTCACAACCTCAGATCCCCTTTCTTCAACTGATTTCAGTCTTGAAACTCCACCAAACTATCATATCTCGAGCTCCTTATCACCTGCTCTGAATTTTTCCTTAACCTTGGCAGATGACCACCGGACCTTGGCTAGAACTGACCGCAAAAAATCTGGGAGCAGAAACGAGTGAACTCCGGCAATTGGTTCTGCTGGCGAATTGCTTTCTCGAATTGGTTTAAGGAAACCTAGATTCATCTCTTTGTACTGCCCTTTCCACACACATGCCAACAGCACAAGGTCTTGTACAGCAGGCCCTTTGGCTGGGCTGAGTTGTTTTAATGGGCCGCTGGCTTGGTTTACTCGCCAGAACCGGAAAGATAGCTAGCAATCCGCTCCTTGTACAAGTTGCTTCTTTATTGTCAAATTATCACCAATGGCAGCCTGGTTTCTCTCCCTTTATGCAAGTTTATTCCATTGTACCAAAAAGCATGAAAAGCAAACGTAATATACAAATTTACGAGAAAGATAGTAAATAAATGTGTAACAATTCGTTGTTAAAATTGGGTGTTTTAGACACATATCAGAGGTTATTTGTTACACAAAAATAATAAAACCATGATTAGTTAGTAAGTCAAATCGCTAAGTACTTAACCTAACAACAATACGTTCTATTAACAATAAACTCTGTTATTCATCATCATTGAATAAAAATAACGTTAAACCATTTATCAAGAAATACGTGAGATGATGCAAAATTACTCACTGGGCACTAATACTTGCCACTGTCACTATGGTCCACTTATATAATTGTTAGCCAATCTAACTAAGTTTGTAACTGCTTTTTTTCTTTCAAAAAAAAAGTACTTTGAAAACATATTTATAACAATATTTTTTCATCCTACTGTTTGGTAAAGATTTCATAAAGTGTTTTGCTGTTTTTATGCAAAACACTTGCAAAATTTATCAATTTTAAAAGAGGGGGAGGAGTTTCTAAAACTTCAAAAGAAAATGTTATAGTTCACCCTAATTACATATTTTATTTTCCATTTCTATCCCATCTTTTTTTATAATTAACAAAAATTATCCTTGAATCTGTGTATCACCAATTTTTATTCGTTATATTTTATTCCTTGGAGATATATATATTTTTTTTCAAACTACATTTTGATGTAAATTTTTCACAGTTACGCAACCCGATATTTTGATCTTTCGGGTTGCATAACTTTAATTTATCAACATAAATATTAACCAATTATTGATTTTAAAAAGTTGTTAAGATAAATATTACTTTTTAGTAATAATACTAATTAGTAGATATAATATATATATACTCTAATAGTAGAAAAATTAATTTATTTTAAGCACAATAAAATAGAATAAACAATTTTCAGAGATATGTCTGCTTTTGTCATTTTCTCACTAACTATAGCCGAACCTGATTTTTTTACCAGACAAAATTTGATCGCTTTTTAAATAGGTTTGGTTTTAGTTTATAATTTTCAACCATTCAATTTCCCTTTTTTACCAGAACTCGGCACAGTAACGTACATCGGCAACCATTCAATTGGTTTTTTAGATAGCTCGGCACAATAATATACATCAGATAATCACTTTCGTAAAGCTAGCAGCAATACCAAACTAATCCTAAGTATTAGATAATAAAAATATATTTATTATCATGATTAGTAGAATAATTTATATATTGTCATTTTTAATTTGACATTTAATAAAATATTACCACGAAAAATTAATAGAGTATTTATTATGAAGAATTATGGAACCTTAATGACATGATTAAATTTTATGTTAGATGCATTTCTAATCTCAATCACAACCATCACTTATGACAAACAATTACATCCCTAGATTTATCTCTTGTGAGAAAAAATCTGAACCGCCACTTACATAGGCAAAGTTATCCAAACTGTGCTTTATATTTTAGACTATATGTCTCAACCCGTTCCGTAACGGCGCGGGCAAGGATATGTGTTTCAAATGTATCCATCGATTCATACATGTTGTAATTGTCTGAGAAGAATCGAACCGATCGATCCAGGTCTAAATGTGTTGAGGAGTTGGTTAATAAACATGTCCTTATCCTCGAATCTTTTAATATTGTGCATGTAGGGGTGTAAATAATACCCGAAAATACTCGGCCTGCCTGTACCTGCCCGAGCCCACCTGTAGCCGAAGTAGCCCAAAGCCTGTTATGGTCCGTCATGGGCCACCCGACCTGGCCTGGATTAATTTATTGGGCGGTCTCGGGATTTGCAATTAATTATGATACCCGACCTGATACCCGGTCTGAAAGCCTTTTATGTACCATTAATCATTTAATATCCTCTTAAAAAGACTTAAAAGTTACCATTTTATAATTGTCAATTTTGTGTCAAGAAAAATAAAATATATAATTGTTTTTACTTATAATTAACCTTTTCAAAACATTAATGATAATATATTTTCTTATTAGAAAGTTTATTGTACTTTAATTAATTATTTATTATAGGCTAAAATTAAAAGTTTGTCATTATAATTCAAATATAAAATAATATTATCACTTACGGTATACAATGTTAGAAAGGAAAGGATATTGTATTAAAAATAAATAAATTTAATACCATTTATTTTAAAATTTAAAATTAAAATAAAAAGGAAAAAGAATTCAAAATAGTGGCATGTCCGACCCGATCTGGCCTGCACGTATAAAAAGCGGGCTTTGAGCGGGCTTTGGGTAGCAAATTATCCACTTTTACCCGTCCTGCCCGGCCTGAATTTGTTTACGGGCTCATAAATATTAATCCGGGCCTACCCGGCCTGTCTTAGTTTTTGGGCCGGGAGGCCTGGCCTGCCCGAAGTTACACCCCTATGTGTATGTAAGTCATAGAACCCTTTGGGACAAACATAGTTAATCGTTAGAGCAAATCCTATGGGAAGTAGAACATTACTTCGTTCACTAATTCAAAAAATATCATCAAAGGTCATTCACCAAATTTGTAACAAAACTAAAAACACCTAAAATTACTTTAAAATCAATCAGATTAATCTTGCAAAATCTGTTAGCATTAGAATTTAATTTTTCTCTTTGATTTAAATTGTTGGGTTCCCAATTTACATAAATTTGTGTTTATTCATTTTCCTAAAATTTATAATAATATTTAATCCTTGATCCATTTCTTGTCTTGTCTATTTATCTATTATTATGAACTATTTCTCAAGCATGCATAATTACAAGAAGTTGGGGAGAAATGACAAAAACAGAAATCATGACAAAAAAGAGGATTAAAGAGATATGTGGGAAACTAAATCGATTACAATTAATTCACGCGTAGCCTTGCATAATCTCATGAAGTAGGGGAGAAATAATGTCAGAAACAGAAACCATGACGAAAAAGGAGGAATAAAGAGAGATGTTAGAAACTGAACCGATTACAATTTGACTCGCGCGTAGCCTTGTGTTTGGTCAATTTTTTTATAGGTTTCATTTTTCTTCCTGCCCCGACCCGGCAAATCTTAAAATCACAACATCTTCTTTTTTGGAAAAAATCTGGCCTTTAAAAATTGTTTTAATTTTAAAAACTAATAAAAAAAGTAATTTGAAAACTAAAAAAAAACAAAGAAAAATTAACCAAGGGTGACTAAGTAATTTACCTATCTTAGGACATCTTTTCTCACCCTACTACCATTACTTCTTTCACCACCACATTATCGTCACCACACCACCAGTCTTACCAATACTCCCCACCATTATCCCCACCACCACCGCCCACCATCACAACCACCATTAGTGCTTAATTTACCTATCTTAGGATCCCTTTTCTCACCCTACTACCACTACTTCTTCCACTACCACATTATCGTCACCACTCCACCAGTCTCACCAATACCCACCACCATTATCCCCACCACTGCCCACCATTACAACCACCATTAATGCTTACTGATATGGTTAATATCAAATAAATTTATTATGTATCAACAAAAATATATTCATTTGATTAATTAAAGAAACATTTATTATGAAATATCAATTGAACATATGTTATTAATTTAATTAAACGTGATCATTTATAGCGGTAGATTTATGTTCTGCAAGTATAAATTTAATCGTTCTTTGTCTAGCCTAACTTGTCCAAACTTTGTTTTGTATTCTATAAATGTAATCAATTTTATTTTAATACTAAAAACCGTGATTTATTCGATCGGGTACTATAAATAGCTGGGATCCCATTTGGGTGATCCAGCGGTCATGATCATATTGTCTTATATGATTTAGTATCCTCCCTAAAAAAATGTGTTTTTCCTTATCAGTTGTGCTAAAAACAACCAACTACATCTATCAAAATAGAATGTTGACCATTTTGTAAAGACACAAAATTATTATTGTCCAGTACTATTCACTAACATCCAGCACCGTACGTAAAAACCAGCCGCGCCCATTATTTTTTCCACCACCAGTAATGTTACCACCTCCACCACTCACAAATACTCATTATTGTTTCCACAACCCACTGCTTCTTTCACTACCACCATTAAACATTATTAATATAATTTTTAACCAGGGTCACTTTAGTACAGTGGTAAAGTCATTGGGTGATGATACCAGTTACCTGAGTTCGAAATTCGCCAACACCAGATTCTTTACCGATCAATATATATATATATTTTTAATAAACTTATTTATTAATAAAAATATGTATTTATTAGATTCATTAATATAAAAGTTATCATGAAAAATTAATTAATCATTCATCATGAGAAATTAATATGACACTAATTAATAAAGTATTTATAATGGTTAGTTGAAAAAACCACGGTCGTAGATCCTTCTTAGACAAATCTCGGCCGTTCTTTATCTAGCCTAACTTAGCCAAACTTTGTTTTGTATTCTAGATTATTCTTCCTTGACACTTTGATCATGATAAAATGAACAAGTCTAATATTAGAGTATTAAATATAACCTCGCATGTTACGTTTCAAATCTAAAAGACTTGAAAGAAACAAGATAGAAATGGAACAAGTCAAGTCTGTAGTTAATAACCTCAAGCTGAAGGATAATGTTTTCGTTGTCTTCAATCCATCTTCAAATCTTCGTGAGTAACTGAAGTACAATATTTCTATCGTTTCTGGTCTAACCTAACGAAGTTGACTCTAGTTCATTTATTAAGCGACTTGATTTTTCGAACTAAATATGACAACCAATCTTGACATACCAATGCTTGGCGGGTTCAACCGAGCAGTGCTCTAACATTGTTTTTCCTTCTTGCTTCAGTCACATAAATTGCTTCCTCAATGTTGTATTCTCCCATATTGAGTTTCGTAATCTCCCTTCTTCGTTACGAGTAGACGTTGATTATAATGAACGTAAACTAGTTTTGCAGCCTAATCGGAGCACACATGTTTCTCTTTCAGCTATGAATGTAGTTATAAGTGCTCCAACACCTACTCTCCACATGAGATGCATTAACACTTCGATACAATATCTGAATAGTTAGTCCGTAAAGTTTTGGTGCTCCCTCATGGTATAAAACCAGTATTGTGTTGCACTCATTCTTCCATTATCTTCAAAAACTTGTGGACGTGTGAAAACACCACCACTACTCATAAATTCACAAATTTGGTGCCTTATATTCGCATTTATCTCGAGTCCTGGAATCTTCTTGTTTATTGCAGCTAATTAATCATTTTGAACTTCAATGTCGAAGTTTGGTTTCTTTATGCAAATACCACCTGAAGCTTGTTTCATTTTCCAAGAATTTGTGTAATACTTAAGGACAAGTATACGAGACAAACAATGCAATGTAATCTATTTTTTTCCTAATGAAAAAGGTTACATTAAAAGAAAAAGGGGAATTTTAATAAAGTGCCACACTTCCAATTTCATGATTAAGAAAGTGTCACTGTTTTTTTCAAAATTTATTTAATGCCACAGATTTAACTATTTCCATCCTGTTTTTTTTTTTTGAGAAAACTGTTAATTGTCATTAGTGCATACGCGTCATTAAATTGCCCATATAAAATGACATTCAAGCTCCTGAATCATTTAACTAGGACGAGTTAACAAGTGATTGAGTAGAGAGAGTTAACTTGTGACTCAATACCGAGTTGAAACAAACTGAAATCGGCTGTGAAATCCCATAGTCAACATTGCACCGTCTAATTTGATGTTGCACCATAGTGGTGCTTCACTGAGCCAGTATAGCACCTGCGTTCACCAGCAGATGTATTCTTGCTGCTCAAATTCTTTTGAACTTTGCATGTAGCTTCTGCAACTGCTATCTCTCAGCATTGCAGCCTATTCCTTGCATCACCACCTGCATCACACTATTTCTCTGTAAATCCAACGCCATTCTCAGCTCACTGTCACTAACAACACCTTAGTGCAACATCATCATTTACAACTCTGCAAATTCTATTCTTCCACCAATTTCACTTCCTTGTCATCTCGAAAGCAAATCTATACTTATCTGTCATACATAAGACACAACACATCTCTCCATCATTGCAACACTATGAGCATCAACACATTATTTCTACAGCAGTAACTCAAACATTTCATCTCCAACTTCTCTCAATCGCTACAACAACAGCAGCTGCAATTTGTACCTAAAACCTAGGCATTCATCTATCCCAGTTCTTCTTTATTGTTTACTGAATCTCAACATCTTTCTCAACTACAGACTCAATACAAACTGCAACTGCAACATCCACTTGGCCAACCAACCTCAAAATCCTAGCACCACCATCTTCTAAATTTCATCTCAAGTACCCATTTCTTTCGACTGCCACAGACAAATCAATTTAAACCACAAATTTCTTCTGTCTTCATCTTAGATTCAATATCATGTATCAAACCCATGTTCTATTTGAGCAACAGAAATTTCATTACAGACCCACATCAATTCTTCATCTCCTGCTCAAACAAATCCAACCAATATTTCTCTCTTCTTCCTAATTCCAAAACCCCCATGGAAATTCAATCTGCAAAAACTCAATCCTTCACAAATTCTCGATCTGAAACTTCACAAATCACACAAATCCAACAATCAAACAAATCTATTTCACTTATAGATTTTCTTATAAAAAAAATAAAAATCACAATTAATTTAGCCATTAACAGGAAATCATGAAACCCCTCTTTCTGATTTTACAGCCTTCCAATTAAAACCCCTTATGTAATAAACCTTAACAGCATCTTCCCCATTTTTTCCCAAAAAAAATCTGATTAGGAACAACTTTACCCCTTTCCCAAACAAATTGAAGTAATCAGTGAAAGAGAAAAAGAAAATGGTAATTCTGGTGGTGGTCGTGACTGTAAGAAGAAGAAGGAAAAAAGGAAAAGAGAGGCGAGAAGAGAAGATGAAGTGAGTGTCTCTTAGTTTAGGGTTAGGTTATTATATGTGTGATGAAATAGAGGGCTAGGATTAGAAATTTTTATCAGATCAACGGTTAATAATATAGCCGGTTTATTGGTTCGACTCAATAGGTCGGTCGGTCCTGTGCAACCATAGATTGTCAGGAAATTGAGAAGGTTAGTTTGGTAATGATGCCACACGTTTTGGACTTTTTCAATGACAGTTGACTAATCAAGTGGGCCTTAACAGAAAACTTAACGGGTGTGGCATTTTATAAATTCTGGAAAAAAACGGGGCATTTTATTAAACCGGAAAACCAAAGTGTCTCATTTTATTAAAATTCCCAAAGAAAAGGGCCAAGCCAAATCAAAGTTACAAAGTTATTAGTCTCAAATACGTCTTGAGACGGCAAGTTAAAACACTAGACAGCCGCTAATGCGCTACCAAGACTAAGTCTTCAACTCAATGCACGAGGACTATGGCTCACTGCAGAGACGCCACCATAAAGAAAAAAATGAAAGACTCATATGGGCTACTGAGACTGTACACCAAGACACGAAGACTGCAGACCTTTTGAGCACCTTTCAGGGACCAAAAACTAAGACTATGGTTCAATTCTTAAAGCCGCAACAACTGCAGAGACGTCAAGAAGACTGCAGAACAATAGAAGAGCTAATGCATAATCCAAATCCACTAGCTTAGATCCGCAGAACATCCAAGAGTACCAGCGAAGCATTCGTAGCAACCAAAATCTAAAGATTCATGAATTACCCCCAGTAATAACTTCTTACACATGTATTATATTCTCCGAGTTGTGTATAATCTGACTGCAGTCAATGAACTTACATATATCAGCATCACAACTCCTAAGAACTATAGTCTGAATGGTTAAAACTTTTATTTCATAGCTAGTTTTTGGACGATCTCCAAATACTCTTCCGTTTCTCCCCTTCCACACATTCCAAATAAATTCATAACGGAGATTTTCCATATCTCTTTACGTCATCCTTTTAAAACGTTCCACTCCCAGGCTTCAAAGAGATTATGAACTGTGTTTGGCGTGGGCCAACCGATGCGAACGACTTAATGAAAAAGTGCCTCAGTTCGAAAGTGAAGCTGCAATTGGAGAAGTAAATGGTCCGAAGTCTCCACGCGTGTATTGCGAAAAACACATTTATCTGTTTGTCGTTGAATTCCTCTATGCGTAAGCATATCTCTCATTGGAAGAGAGTCATTAAAAACAACCCACAAGATAAAAAATACCTAATTTGGAATTTTCTTTCTCCATAAAAATTTATTGAAGTTGCATGTAACATTGTTTGCTGCAAACCTTTTCTAACATTTCTCTGTGCTGAAATATTCCATTATAGTCACCTCGTCTTCACCATCCACAAGAGTATGAACTGACCCGAAATCCCGTCGCAACAAATCCCATTCCTGCTGCTCATTAGCATTCAAACGTGTTCTAAAGTTTCCTTCCCACCCGTCATCCTTAATCATATCAGTAACCACTATCTGTTTGTCATTACAAGCTTTGTAAATCACCAGAAACAAGTCTTTAGGGCAACCCTTGAAATCGATCTATCTTGCTAGAAACGGATGCTTCTTCCATTTCTTATCCTAAATGTTGTGTGTGCTTGCAATTCCAGAGTGATTCTGGTCACATTTTCCCACAAACTTCTGCCTTGAGTTGGATTATCTTCCATAGGCGTTGCAACTTCTTCCTTAGCTTTGCATTTTTGTTGGATTATCCTTCGCCAGAGCGCTGTTTTACATCTTGAATGCCTCCACACCCACTTTGCAAGTACTTTATTAATAATATTTATTTTACTTCATTGTCGGACCATTGTTGATACATGAAAATGGATACCCCTTAACGGGGCTAGGGGTCCTTAGAGAAAGGCCAAACCCATTAGCTAACAGGGGGACCTGGGGACTAGAGCCAAGCCCAAAAAAGCATATCCATAGAGTGGGAAGGATAAGGAAGAAATTAATAGAGAAGTAGAAGGTTATGTTCGGGGATGGAAATAGTGGTAAAAAAGGAGGGACCTATGACATGTGGCTTTATGTCATGAGAAGAGTGATTTTAGGAAAAAGCCTATAAAAGGAAGGACATAGTACAATAGAAAGCAAGCTCTCTCTCTCTTATACTATTCCAAGAAAGGTGTTGTCATTGTTGTGACTAGGACGTGCGGGACCTATATCATCTTTACCCTTCAACATTTTGCGACCACATCCGGAGGCTCGTCTCTTGTCCACCATGACACACCCAGCAAGCACGAGCACGTGCGCACTAGAAGACTAACCGGTCAACCAGCCGCTCAACCTTGATGGCGAAAGAGCAGAAGTTATGCGGGGAGGAATAATGCAGAGTCCGATTATACAAGGAGGAACAACGAAAGTTTCGCAAGAGAAGGAAAAGAAGCAAACGCCTGAGGACACATCACTTACGCAGACGACTTTGAGAGAAATGCAAAAATAATTGGAGGATCATATCAGGAGGTAGCAAAAACTTAGGAAACTGATGGGGGAGGCTGAAGCGGGACAAATCGCCGCTAAAGAGGTGGTGAAACACACTGGAGATGCGGGAGAAGTTCTCGCGATCATGTCACAAGAGGCGATAGCAAAGTACCTAGAGGCCAACTATCGGGTAGTGAAACAAGACAACTACGATTTCATGAACAACCCGTATTCTTCCGAAGTCACAGGAGTATTAGTATCCCGAGGATTACACCTCACCTAAGTTCAAGGTATATAGTGGACAAGGGAACATGCGCGAGCACCAAAGCCGATTCCTGACAACTTTGAATGATCGAGCAACCGAAATAAAACTATGTTTAAGAGAATTCCCCAAGTCACTTTCAGATACGAAATTCACCTAGTATGACAACTTGAAACCCGAAAGCATAGACTCGTGGGAAACCATGTCTGTCATTTTCCTTAAAAGGTTCTATTGTGCCAAAAGGAAGGTCACATCAATAGACCTGAGCAGATGCACCCAACGAATAAGAGAGGAAGTAGTAAAGTTCATCACCAGGTTCCGTCACTTTGCACTGGATTGCCACGAGGACATAAAGGAAGACATATTGGTGGAAATATGCATACGCGCAATGGTTCCTGCCTACAAGAGAAACCTGGTTAATTTTTGGTTCCAGACCTTTGTGGAACTAGAAGACGCGGCAGCGAGAATTGCCAACTGTGTAGATGAGTCCAACGTGGATTATACATGGAGTCATTCGGTTAATGCAGTATCAGTGGCCTCATGAAACACTCGCGTGAAAAATAGTCAAGACGGGTGGAATGCACTAACGGCTCAACCCTACAACCGAGAAGGTGACAAGGACCAAAAAAGGATTTCTTCATGCCTCCCCCTTTACCTTGCAGTTAGGAACATATCGTTCAGTTACTCGAACAATGGTTGGCGAACAAGAAAGTCAATTGCCACCTGTTGTTGGTGAAAAACGATTTGCTGGTTTTTCAGGAAGTGGAGAGACGACCGTACGGATGGAGACTCCTCAACCGAGAAAATTGACTAACCTCAAACAGATGCACTGCACAAGAGTGCTTTGAGTTCGAGATATCAATTTGTAGAACTCCGGCCTAAACCAAGAAATGGTCGCTCAAGAGTCAATTCGGTCACAAAGAGGTAAGAGGGTTGATATGTAGGAGGGAAGCTGAGAAGTGTGTGAGATCAATGGTGATCAAGGATTTTGAATGTGTTGTAGGTTTCTGCAAATGAACTAATAAGTTTGAATTCTGCTCAATTGAGGAAGATTGTTGCTCACGTGATGATTCTTGGACTATAGATGTTGTCTGTCTCCTCAATCGTGGATTCAGTGACTTATTTATATTGCAAGAATATAGACATATTGATGTCCAGTAAGTAAGATGGTTGCTCGAGTGAAAGAGTGGGAAAGTGGAAATCGTGGTTAAACCAATTCCAGGTCATGCGAACTATTGGTAGATTTTCCACCCACTACTTTACTTACATTTCTCATCGTGGATGAACACACGTGTCGTAGGCCGACAGACCAAAACCCTAATTAATATCCCCCCACGTGACCTGATTTGTGGAGTCTGAAGAGAAGGCGTGTATTTAATTAGTCAATTGTTTACTTGATTAGACCATGAGTCAAGTATTGTTCAGTCGAGCATGGTTGTCGAATGCTCTATGATTCATAGATTGAACATGTCTGCTGGGACATATAGTTCTTGAATAAATATTGATAATTGGATCAACATGATGAATATTGATAGTCTGAGCAAATATTGCTCGTATGATGAATTGTTGAATATTGATAGTTTAATCAATATTAATACTCTGAGCAAATATTGCTCGTCTGAGTAAAATTACCGAATATTGATAGTTGAATCAATATTCCTCGTCTGAGCAAATATTTCTCATTTGATAAAAAACTGAATATTGATAGTTAAATTTGTTAGAGCACTGCTCGGTCGAACTCGCATGCATTTATATCTCAATGTTAGTGATCAAAACTATAAGTCTTGATTTCAAGCCTATTTATAGATGTCTCGGACTAGGACATAGATAGTGTAGTTGAGCTTAGATTTCACAGAGTTCATCATTTGAAGACGAAGAACTACTAAGGGGAGCTTGTGGAACTTCTTCTACAAAAGGTATGTGGAGACTTGAACTCATCTATCACTTGGAAAGTCTATTTCTACTATCTACTATATTGAGACATAAGTCGTGTTAAGATATAGTTTTCTCTATACACATTTGAGATTTCGAGCTGAGTATATCTTGCTTAAATATTTCTCGAAATATGTGTTGGTAAGATTTCGCTTTGACCAAGTTCATCTTACATCATGAGAAAATTGTCGAGTAACATCTTACATGGTTTGTGTGATACAATCATTTGATGTAGGATTGGAATGTTTCGATAATGATTATTTCAGTATCTTGAAAATTTCTTTGATGCTAATAGTGTGTGAAAACGGTTATTGTCATTATACAAGAATGTTTCAATGATTGAAATAAAGAGTTGAGAATTTAACCATGTTTGGATCTAAGAATATATAGTGTGTTCGCACATTAGTGTATAAATCCATAAACCGGGAACCAAGTGTATGCATATGTGTGTATACCAAATTGGTGAAGGAGACAAGATAAGTATGCGTACCCATACACATACTGGTGGAAGTTTTCGAACCGAAAATATCTGCTGAGTTTGGGAATTACAAACTCCTAAACTAGTCACCTTAAGTATGCGTACCCGTACGCATACTGGCGGAAGTTTTCGAACCGAAAAATTCTGCTGAGTTTGGAAACTTTACAAACTCAAATCCGGTTGCTTAAGTACGCATAACTGTATGCATACTTAAGCTGGTTACTTTGTCAAATCGGTCAGTTCATGGACTTAAACATTTAAATCATAAGGAATGCAATCTTTGTAAACCGTGGTTATAATGTTCATGATTTATTCAAGTGAATCAAACCGATTTGGTTTCGATTGTGTTTTCTATAACAATTGAACAACTCTTTAACTAGTTTCATTTGAGTCATTTGAACTAGTTATTGTTGAGATGAATAAGGTTGATATGAGAGTAATCATATGGCTAACCTTGGCTAACTATTTGTGAACCAACATGGTGTACACGTTTAGGTACGGTTACATAAACCTAAATGAGGGTACATTTCATTTGTGTGTAACAAGCTAAGTTAGATCTAACGGTTGAAAGATACTAGCTTGGTTGAATCAGGTTTTTCATCTAACGGTGATTATTGAATGCTTTGTTACCAAGGTAACTTGGTTTGCAAACCCTGATTTGAAAAATATATAAAGGAGAACTCTAGCAACTGGGAAACCTAATCCCCGTACCTCTTGTGTGTTACTAATTGCATAACTAGAGTCGATTCTCCTTTAACCTTAGGTTTCTTCTCGAGACCCTGTAGGTTAACGACTTGAAGACTTCGTTGGGATTGTGAAGCCAGGCCCAACTCTTATCTTTGTATTTGCGTGATCTGATCTTGTTGTTTCTATCGTGTTGAGTACAATTGAAATAATTGGCTCGAGATTTTATATCTCCGATAGGAAAGATAGAAAAATAATCACAAACACCTTCGTCTCATCGTTTTTGATTCTACAATAACTTGTTTCGCTAGTCGATTAAGTTTATTGTGAGGTGATTGATAATACTAGGTTGTTCTTCGGGAATATAAGTCTGGTTTATCAATTGGTTCCTGTTCACCTTGATTTATCAAAAGACGGAACAAAAATTCTTGGGTATTTCTGTGGGAGACAGATTTATTCAATCCTATAGACTTTTCTGTGTGAGACAGATTTTTCTATCAAGTCTTCGACTTTGGGTCGTAGCAACTCTTGGTTGTGGGTGAGATCAATTAAGGGAATCAAGTGCGTAGTATCCTACTGGGATCAGATACGTAAGGAGCGAAACTGTACCTTGAATCGTGAGATTGATTAAGATTCAACTACAGTCTAGACTGAAGTTAATTGGTAGTAGGCTAGTGTCTGTAGCAGTTTGATACAGTGTGGTGTTCAATCTACACTAGGTCCCGGGGTTTTTTGCATTTGCGGTTTTCTCATTAACAAAATTCGGGTGTCTGTGTTATTTCTTTTCCGCATTATATTTTGTTATATAATTGAAATATCACAGGATGTGCGTTAAGATCAATCAATTAGAATATCCAACCTTTGGTTGTTGATTTACATTGATTGACACTTGAAAATTGGTCTTTGGTACCGTTCAAGTTAACTCCTCTTATATTCAATCAGGCTGTCAGATTTCTATTTGCTGATTGCGGATTGAATTAAGAGTTAGAGATATTAAACTCTTTGATACACTTTTATCTAGATTGAGTCTGACTGTCTAGTTGATTCTCTAGAAAGTGTATTGGAGTAATTCCTCTCATATTTCCAAACAAATTGTTGGGTGTGGTTGTTAAACCCCTGCATCTTAAATTTGTATCCGAGCAGGCAAACACGTTAAAGACCTTATGGACGAGTTTATCTCTAATAACGTACCAGGTCAGAAATTACCAGATGTTTTTCAAAGCGTGGATTCACCCGAGAGAACTGTGACATCTATGTCAATATCTAAACATTCTCTTAATGTAAAAACTGTTGATAACTGGGAAACACTCCTAGAAGAACAGTTGGATGAACTTTTTGATGAAGGTGATTCAGATATTGATATAGAAGTTGATGAGGAAGTCTCATAGTATGTTAAGGTTTTGAATTCGTTGGAAAAGAAGAAGATGACAACTTCCCATGCCACACCTTTTCTGACTCCTCTCTGTCGGAAAAACAAGCAGTTGAGAAGATGTTACGTAGGTGTTTATGTTTCGAATCGTTCTAACGAATTGATCCTCAAGGATTCTGAGGAAAACCTATGTATGAAGTCACTTGAATGTGATAATATTTAACAAAAGTACTTTTCGTTGGAAGAGTAACTTGAAGAATCTTAAGCAAGGATTAATTCTCAATAATTTAGTTTTGATGACAAAGAAAGCGCTTTTCTCGCTCGAGAAAAATGTCTTGAGGCTGATTTAATTAGATGTTGCTGTTGATAAAATCAAGATGTTGGAAGATGACTTGAAAAGGTTTAATACTAGTTCAAGCAAGTTAACCACTATGCTAGGAGCAAGTAAAAATCATCGTGATACACGAGGATTGGGCTATAAGGCTAGGGAATAGATGCTCCAAGTGTTAGCAAAGAGGTAAAAAAAATTCAAGGCTAGTGATTCTTCTCAACAAAAGGTTTACACTGATGGAAAAAGTGAAATACCTTCACCGGCAGTTAAGATTCGAAAGAGCAATGTATATCAACCTCAAAAGTCAGCACACATGGATCGAGGTAAGAACATTCCTTATGTTTGCCACTATTGCGGAAACAAAGGTCACCTGGAAAGGAAATGTCGTTTCCGTATAAGGAATTAGAAACTTCACGATGTTCTTGTTTGGGCATCACAAGAAGTTGTGAAACCAAGATCATACGTTAAGACTAATCCTCTTAACGTTACAGGTTGTAACTGTCCAACCTTTAGGCAAATGAATCATTGTTGTGATAAACTTAGATTTTCTTATAAACGTCATATGAATCCCTTTCACAATCGTAATGGTTATCAAAAGGATAACTTCGTAAAGACGAAGACAATATCCGATGCTCCCAATTGGATAAAGACTAACTTGCAAAAGAATAGTCAATCCAATTCTCTTTCGAGAAATCACGAAGAGAATAACAGGAAGAAGGTTCTGGTTGTTTCTAAACGCACTCATAAGTGGGTTACAAATAAATTCAATTACGCTTTGAGTGTGAAAAGGAATGATCTCCTAGAAAATTCCATGACTATGGAGAAGGAAGTATCCATGATGTTGGAACTTATAGAGTTCTTTGGAAAGATGGATTTTGATGTGAAAGGTTCTAAAAGCGATCTCCTTCATGATAATAAAAAAGTCACTTGTGGTGAGAAAGACATTGTTCACATCAACACAACTTTAGTGTGTTGTAAGTGCATCCTCACCAAGGAATGCCCTGTTATGTATACAATTAGGGAAGAACGAAAATTGGGCCGCACAGATTATGTTCGGTAAGGCTGTAGAATTCAACTGGATTCTTCTAAAAATGTATGTCTATAAACTTGAGAAAGATTTGTGTTTTTATTTTCCAAGAGAACTTATAATGATCCACGTACCTTTTTTATCGTTCATTTCTACTTAACTTGATCTGTGTTTAAGGTTTTTAAATGTTTAGGTTTGAAAATAATAGTTCGGGATGTTTGGACTACATGGTATTCATACCAGGTATGCATAACATCATTTAAAATTAAAATCCAGGGGTTTAAGTACGCATACCCGTTTGCATACCTCTCCAGGATACGAAAATTCGTTTGCGAACCCGTATGCTTACTTGACGTCGATATTCGGTAAATTTGTTTTGGCCGTAACTTCCTCGTCCGAACTCGGAATGACCTCATTCTTTTTGCATTCTCTTCCTATTTGAATTCTATTCAAAATGGTGATGATAAATCCTAAATTTGAATGATTTGAGGTTGGTCTTTGTCCCGTATCTTGTTTTTGAGTAATTTGCTCCGTTTCGTCGCACTTGTTCTACTTCTGTTGGACTTGGGCACTTGGATTCTTGGAGTAATTATCTTTATAAGATCATTTGTAGCTTTTAAAAGAATGATGTTAGTGAATCACAAAGAAGGAAGTTCAAGAATAGGCAGTAGTACTCATTGCTATGGGATTCTTGAATGTTCACAATTATCTCTTGTGAACTATGGTGCATGGTCGTTAATGACTTTGTATATTCTTCTTTGTTAATAAAATATTTTTGTGCGCCTTTGATAGATATTTTTGGTGTAAATCCATGCAAAAAAGATTGATTCTACCTTATAAGCACAAATCATCTTTTATGTGCATTACGAGTTTGTCTTGATTTTTTCTAGGAAACTTCTTATGAGAATTTATTTCTTGTGTTTTTAGAAGGATTACTAGGGTTTGGAATAGCCATTATTGTGGTTACACATAGCTAGTTCCAAACATTTTTTCATCTTCCATGTTTTTAGATTTATTTATTTAAATTGTAAGTTATTTGGGAGATGATTTTTGCAATTTTAATCTTTATGATTTTATAAATTGCAAATTGTTATGGGATATGTTGTTTACGTCCGTGAACCTGACTGTCCCATACTTGTTCAAAAGTTATCTCTATTATGTCAGTATGAAAGTATTGATAGAAGATAGAATGAACTTTTGACATTACAAAAGTTAAAGCCTTTTATGTCATTGTTTTGATGGAAGAAAGGATAAAAAATTTGTTTACAAGGATTAAGTCTATTATATGTCATTGTGCAAATAGTGATGGAAAATAAAATGAATCCTTGTCTATTCCGTAGTATTGGTCGATCTCTGATCCAAATTTTTGTGCATATACTGTGTTGCTCCATAAGGTTCCTTATGTTTGAGCATGACCAACTAAATTGATCATTCTTTTTTTGTTATTTTAGTTGTTGCTCCGTAAGTTCTCTTATGTCGAGCATGACCAATTGAATTGATCACTTTTGTGGTTAATTTAGTTGTCTAATTCCGATTGTATTAATTATGAGTTTTCTTGTGATTAATTTGGTTGAATTTTTTCGATTGGATTAATCATGAATTCCTTTGTGGATCATTCAATTGAATACTTTGGATTTAAATTCATGTTTTCATGTGATTTGATTTTGTCCAAAGAAATCCTTCTTTTCTTGTGAAAGTAAGGTTGCCTTTGTTGTTCTTTCGGGAATGACATTTTATGGGGGAGAGTTCATTTTGAACTTGTGCTTAATTGCCAAATATTTGTGGGGAGTGCGGCTGTGGAATATTAGGGGTTATCTGGTATCTTTATAAACTCCTTGATGAATGCATTTAGCTTCAGCTCTATGATGGCATCTAAATAAGTTGATATGGTATTCTCTTTTGGTCATGAACTATCTCTGTGAAAATTTCATGAGAATCCCACTAGTTTTCGTACCTTTGCCAATTTATATTGACAAAAGGGGGGAGAATTAATAGGTAATGTGATACTACAAATACATATGATTTACGGATAATTACGTAAGGGGGAGTGGTTTTCATGTTGAGATGAAGTATTGACTAAGGGGGAGTGATACATATCACCATAGTATTGTTGTCAAAGTTGTGATACAATTGAACTTTGATGTTGTGTAATAATACTATGACACTGTATAACAATGATTGAGAGCATTTTGTTTTCTCATTGTTATCGCTACGGATCTTCAACAACTATGATGTTGAACTTACAACCTTTAGGATCATGGAGTACTTGGAAGTGACGAAGATTTCGAGTCGCGTTGAAGATGCCAAGGAGATCAAGCATTTGGATGAGAAGTTACAATTTCTATCTATTTTGTAATCCATATGTATTGATAGTTTTGTCACTAAAATTTACAAAGGGGGAGATTGTTAGAGCACTGCTCGGTCGAACTCGCATGCGTTGCTATCTCAATCATGTTTGTCAATGTTAGTGATAAAAACTATAAGTCTTGATTTCTAGCCTACTTATAGATGTCTCGGACTAGGACATAGATAGTGTAGTTGAGCTTAGATTTCACAGAGTTCATCATTTGAAGACGAAGAACTACTAAGGGGAGCTTGTGGAACTTCTTCGACAAATGGTATGTGGAGACTTGAACTCATCTATCACTTGGAAAGTCTATTTCTACTATCTCCTATATTGAGACATAAGTCGTGTTAAGATATAGTTTTCTCTATACACATTTGAGATTTCGAGCTGAGTATATCTCGCTTACATATTTCTTGAAATATGTGTTGGTAAGCTTTCGCTTCGACCAAGTTCATCTTATATCATGAGAAAATTTCCAAGTAACATCTTACATGGTTTATGTGATACAATCATTTGGTGTAGGCTTGGAATATTTCGATAATGATTATTTCAATATCTTGAATATTACTTTGATGCTAATAGTGTGTGAAAACGGCTATTGTCATTATAGAAGAATGTTTCAATGATTGAAATAAAGAGTTGAGAATATAACCATGTTTGGATATAAGCATATATAGTGTGTTCGCAAATTAGTGTATAAATCCATAAACCGGGAACCAAGTGTATGCATATGTGTGTATACCAAATTGGTGAAGGAGACAAGATAAGTATGCGTACCCGTACGTATACTGGCGGAAGTTTTTGAACCGAAAATATCTGTTGAGTTTGGGAATTACAAACTCCTAAACTAGTCACCTTAAGTATGCGTACCCGTACGCATACTGACGGAAGTTTTTGAACCGAAAATTTCTGCTGAGTTTGGAAACTTTACAAACTCAAACTCGGTTGCTTAAGTACGCATACCCGTTCGCATACTTAAGCTGGTTACTTTGTCAAATCGGTCAATTCATGGAATTAAACATTTAAATCATAAAGAATGCAATCTTTTGCAAACCGTGGCCATAATGTTCATGAATGATTCAAGTGAATCAAACCGATTTGGCTTCAATTGTGTTTTCTATAACAATTGAATAACTCTTTAACTAGTTTCATTTGAGTCATTTGAACTAGTTATGGTTGAGATGAATAAGGTTGATATGAGAGTAATCGTATGGCTAACCTTGGTTAACTATTTGTGAACCAACATGGTGTACACGTTTAGGTACGGTTACATAAACCTAAATGAGGGTACATTTCATTTGTGTGTAACAAGATAAGTTCGATCTAACGGTTGAAAAATATTAGCTTGGTTGAATCAGGTTTTTCATCTAACGGTGATTATTGAATGCTTTGTTACCAAGGTAACTTGTATTGAAAACCCTGATTTGAAAACTATATAAAGGAGAACTCTAGCAACTGGGAAACCTAATCCCCACACCTCCTGTGTGTTACTAGTTGCATAACTAGAGTTGATTCTCCTTTAACCTTAGGTTTCTTCTCGAGACCCTGTAGGTTAACGACTTGAAGACTTCATTAGGATTGTGAATCCAGACCCAACTATTATCTTTGTATTTGCGTGATCTGATCTTGTTGTTCATATTGTGTCGAGTACAATTGTAATAATTGGCTCGAGATTTTATATATCCGATAGGCAAGATAGAAATGTAATCACAAACACCTTCGTCTCATCGTTTGTGATTCCACAATAACTTGTTCGCTATTCAATTAAGTTTATTGTGAGGTGATTGATAATACCAGGATGTTCTTCGGCAATATAAGTCTGGTTTATCAGTTGGTTCCTATTCACCTTGATTTATCAAAAGACGAAACAAAAACTCTTGGGTATTTCTGTGGGAGACAGATTTATTCAATCCTATAGACTTTTATGTATGAGACAGATTTGTCTATCAAGTCTTCGACTTTGGGTCGTAGCAACTCTTGGTTGTGGGTGAGAGCAACTAAGGGAATCAGGTGCGTAGTATCCTGCTGGTATCAGAGACATAAGGAGCGCAACTGTACCTTGAATCAGTGTGAGATTGATTAGGGTTCAACTACAGTCCAGTCCAAAGTTAATTGGTATTAGGCTAGTGTCTATAGCGGCTTAATACAGTATGGTGTTCAATCTGGACTAGGTCCCGGAGTTTTTTGCATTTGCGGTTTTCTCGTTAACAAAATTCGGGTGTCTGTGTTATTTCTTTTCCGCATTATATTCTGTTATATAATTGAAATATCACAGGTTGTGCAATAAGATCAATCAATTAGAATATCCAACCTTTGGTTGTTGATTTACATTGATTGACACTTGAACATTGGTCTTTGGTACCGTTCAAGTTAACTCCTCTTATATTCAATCGGGCTCACATATTTCTATTTGCTGATTGCAGATTGAATTAAGAGTTAGAGATATTAAATCTTTGATACACTTTTATCTAAATTGAGTCTGACTGTCTAGTTGATTCTCTAGAAAGTGTATTGGAGTAAGTTCTCTCAGATTGCCAAACAAATTGTTGGTTGTGGTTGTTAGACCCCCCGCATTTTCAGAATTAATATTCCTTGTCTGAGAAAATATTGCTCGTTTGATGAGTTATTAGTAACATGACCAAATAAAATATTAATTAAAATTTTAATAGCTGGACCGAATATTATATAATTAATTAAGATATTGATTGCTGGATCGATCATAAAATTATTAGTGTTTAAACTTGCTCAGAATTAGGATTTGCAGAGCATTCAGTTCTAAACCTTAATTTTGATCGATTGCTGATTAATTCAGGATTTACTGAAAATTAATCACTGAGTGAAGCAGGGACCGGATAAACAGGATGATGGCCGACCATGTAGCGTCTAGCTGCTCGAGTGAGCATGTACCAAAGTCCTTTGTTGACCAGTTGGTGAAAGGATGATTAAATGATGGTTTAATCATTTATTAAAATAGTGCTCATCCGAGCGTTTGGTAATAAAAGCTAATTATGGAGAGATGAGGGACCGGACAACGGGTGTGAAACCGACCCTTGGTTATCGTGGGACCAGCTGGTGGTCGATTGAGAAAGTTCCAAATTGGTTGGAGAGATTTTGAACCCAACACGAACTGTTGAAAGCTAATTAGGTCAAAATTGTGAATATGTGTGGGACCGGCTCCTTGCTAGCCTAAGGGCCGACCTTGGTCGGTCAAGGTGGCATGCCCGTGTTACCATAGTGTCTGCGTCTCAGTACTGAGAATTTTGGTATTTTCTGGTGCGCGTTTGAGCAATATTTTGGATCTTCAGAAGAGTTTGATCTTGACTGAAACTCTCGATTTTGCTCGAATGAGCAAGTAGAACTTTGCTCGTGCGACCAATATTTTGAGAATATTAAAATACTAATATTTTAGTATTTTCCGTGAGTAGCCTAGTCGATCATGTGACCATTTGACTTTTTTTTTGGCTTTTTGATGGTTTGAGCAATATTTGAGAAAATATACAAAACTAGGATTTTTGCTCAAACGATGGAGTTCCATGAGATGAAAGAAATAATAATAATAAGAAAATATGGGATAATACGGTGTGGGGCCGGACACGGCTAGGGGATGTTCGGACGGCTAGGTGGCCTGGTCCTGTGACTCCTTTCCCTATTTTTTATTATTTTTTCACCGTTTAAAGGAAAAAAATGGAGAAACTAAGAGTTTAGCTCAAATAAGGAAATTTGCTCGAATGAAGGAGTTTTCATGAGATTAGGAAAAATAATAAAATAATAGTAAAATAATGGGAGAGGTGTGGGGCCGGCCACGACGGCACGCCCGGACGACTGGTGGGCCCGGTCCCCTATGCTCCTCTTTTATTATTTTATTAATATTATCTCCTCTATTTTGCATAGGTTTCCTCATTCGTCCATATTTTTGAATGCTAGTTCGTGCATTCGGGTGCTCGTTTGTGCATTATTTGCTAAGTGCACTCGCACCATTTTCTCGGGGCTTACTCGGTGGTGGCCCAGACGCCCGGTCAGTGAATATTTATTACTAATTCATGGAATTCAGCTGAGAGTTAGCACCAAAGCAAAGTAATAAAATAAAATGATTATCTATTACTAATCCATGGAATCCAATTGAGGATCATCCATGGAACGAAGTAATGAGATAAATAGATTATTTTCAAGAAATTCAATTGATGAATGACACGCTAGAATTAACCTATTTACAGAATCGAGATATGAGATAATTGAAGCATCATACTCGTTGTGAGGGGGGTGTATAGTCAGGGGACAACGAATAGCCTGATGTCCTGAAGGCATTGGACTCTATACTAACATGCAATATGTCTAGGAGCGGCCCAATCATCAAGGGATTATGAAAAGGAGGGGGTACAACAACCACACCCGATATTTCGCTTAGAAATCTGTATGGACTAACTCCAATATACTTTTAAGAGAATCAACTAGACAGTCAGACTCAATCTTAATGAAAAGTACATCAAAGAGTTATATCTCAATTTATCGATTCAATCCTCACTAAAACAAATAGAAATCTACGAGCCTGATTGAATACAAGAGAAATAACTTGAACGGTACCAAAGACCAATGTTCAAGGATCAATCAATTTCTATCAACAACCAAAGGTTGCATTTACCAATTGATCGATTCAACGCACAACCTGTGATATTTCAATTATATAACAAAATATAATGCGGAAAAGAAATAATACAAACACCAGAAGTTATGTTAACGAGGAAACCGCAAATGCAGAAAAACCCTGGGACCTAATCCAGATTGAACACACACTGTATTAAACCGCTAAAAACACTATCCTACTACAAACTAACTTCGGTCTGGACTGTAGTTGAACCCCAATCAATCTCACACTGATCCAAGGTACAGTTGCGCTCCTTATGTCTCTGATCCCAGCATGATACTACACACTTGATTCCCTTAGCTGATCTCACCCACAACTAAGAGTTGCCACGACCCAAAGTCGAATACTTTAATAAACAAATTTGTATCACACAGAAAAATCTACAGGAATAGATAAATATGTCTCCCACAGAAATACCTACGAGTTTCGTTCCGTCTTTTGATAAATCAAGGTGAACAGGATCCAATTGATATACCGGACTTATATTCCCGAAGAAAAGCCTAGAAATATCAATCACCTCACAATAATTTAAATCGACTATCAAAACAAGATATTGTGGAATCACAAACGATGAGACGAAGATGTTTGTGACTACTTTTCTATCTTGCATGTCGGAGAAATTAATCTCAAGCCAATCTTACGATTGTACTCAATTACGATAGAAACAACAAGATCAGATCACGCAACTACAGAGAAAATAGTTGGTCTGGCTTCACAATCCCAATGAAGTCTTCAAGTCGTTAACTTACAGGGTCTCGATAGAAACCTAAGGTTAAAGGAGAATCGACTCTAGCTTATAAAACTAGTATCACACAAGAGGTGTGGGGATTATGTTTCCCAGTTGCTAGAGTTCTCCTTTATATAGTCTCCAAATCAGGGTTTGCAATCAATGCTACCTTGGTAACAAAGCATTCAATATTTACCGTTAGATGAAAACCTGATTAGATTCAAGCTAATATCTTTCAACCGTCAGATCGAACTTAGTTTGTTATACACACATGAAATGTAACTTCATTTAGGTTTGAGCAACCGTACCTAAACGTGTACAAGTCGTTTGTTCAACAGTTGTTAACCAATGGTTAGCCATATGGGCACTTTCATATCAACCTTATTCATCTTCACCATAACTAGTTCGATGACTCAAAAGAACTACTTAGAGAGTTATTCAATTGCTTAGATCTCATAGAAGTACACAAGATACAATCGAAGCAAAAACAGTTTTGATTCACTCGAGTCGATTCATGAACATTATAGCCAAGGTTTGTAAAGATTGCATTCCTTAATTTATAAATGTCTTAGTTCACGAATTAAACTGTTTTTAGAAAATAACCACCTTAAGTAGGTACGCATACTTAAGTACTTGGACTGAGCTTGTTTTCAGTTCACAAACTCCAGTAGAAATTCACGGGATGTGAACTTCCGACAGTATGCGTACGGGTACGGGGACTTAGCTCCGGTCATCCTGAACAAGCAAAGTACGCATACTTTGGTTCAAGGATTTTGGACTTACACAAGTATGAGTTCACATACACTGTTCATATCCAAACATGGTTATATATTCTAAACTCTCATTTCAATCATTGAAACATTCTTAGAGGATGTTATATAGAGGTTATTAACACATTATTTTTCATCAAAGCAATTTTAAAGAGATTGAAAGAATCAACATGACTTTCGCCACCAGTAAAGATGAACTTGGCCAAAGAGAAATCTTACCAACAGATATTTCAAGAAATAAATAAGCGAGATGAACTCGGCTCGAAATAGCAAATGCGTATAATCGAAGTCTATATAGCAATACGACTTTTGTCTCAAGATAGGAGATAGAGTAGATAGACTTTTGAGTGATAGATAAGTTCAAGTCTCCACATACCTTTTTGTCGATGAAGTTCCACCAGTTCCTTGAGTAGTTCTTCATCTTTGCATGATGCATGCCGTGGAGGCTAGATCTCAACTACACTTTCTATCCTAGTCCGAGACTTAGCTATAAGTATACTAGAAATCAAGACTCATAGTTTTGGCAACTAAACTTGACAAACAAGCTTGAGATAGAAACGCTTGCGAGTTCGACCGAGCAGTGCTCTAACAATCTCCCCCTTTGTCAATTTTAGTGACAAAACTATCAATACATATGAAATACAAAATAAATAAACTTTACAGCTTCTCATCCACATGCTTGATCTCCTTGGTTCTTCAACATTATTCGAAATCTTCGTCACTTCCAAGTACTCCAATGATTCCAAATATATTCAATGCAACATCATTGTTGTTGAAGATTCGTAGCCATAACAATGAGAAGACAATAACTCTCAATCATTGTTATACAATGTCATAGTATTATTATACATCATCAAAGTTCAATTGTATCACAACTTCGACAACAATACTATGGTACTCCCCCTTAGTTAATACTTCATCTCACATGAAAAACACTTCCCTTTACACAATGATCCGAAAACCATATGTATTTTTAGTGTGAACTACACACTAATTCTCCCCCTTTTGTCAATAAAATTGGCAAAGGTACGAAAACTAGTGGGATCCCAATGAAATTTCCATACAGACACTTCATGACCAAAAGAAAGTATATATATCAACTTTTAATTTAGATGCAATCATATAGTCGAAACTAAATGCATTCATCAAGGAGTCTATGAAGATATAAGATAACCCGTATAATATTCCACAGCCGCACTCCACACAAAGATTTGGCAATTAAGCAGAAGTTCAATTAAGAACTCTCCCTCATAAAATGTCATTACCGAAGGAACAACAAGAGCGACCTTACTTTCACAAGAAAAGAAGGATTTCTTTGGACATTAAAAAATCACATAAGAATATGAATTTGTATCCAAAAATCTCAATTAAATTTACCACAAGAGAACACATGACTAATTCAATCAGAAATGCTCACATAAGAGAACTTACGGAGCCGCACAGTATTTACATAAAAATATGGATCAGGGAAGATCAATACTGCGGAATAAACAAAGATTCATTTTATTTCTCATCATCATTTGCACAATGACATATAATAGACTTAATCTTTGTAAACAAAAGTTCATCCTTTCTTCCATCAATATTTGCGTAGTGATATAAAAGGCTTAACTTTTGTTTGTCAAAAGTTTATTCAATCTTTTATCAATACTTGCACATCGACATATGAAGGACTTAACTTTTGACCACGTATGGGACACTCATAATACACGGACGCAAACACACATATCCCATAATAAGTTGCAGTATATGAAATCATAAAGATTAATACTGCAAAATAATCTTCCAAACAAAATTTAGAATTTAAATAAATAAATCTAAAAACATTGAAGATGAAAACGTTGGACATATCTATGTGTAATAACAATAATGACTATTACAAACCCTAGTTATCCTTCTTAAAACACAAGAATAAATTCTCATAAGAAGTTTTCCTAGACATAAAAAAATCAAGTTTCTTTCATAACATCATACCTTTGAAAGGGTCCATCATAAAAGGTATCATTGATATCCTTGATTCTTTTGACCGTAGAGACCCCATGTTCATGTGTGAAAACACTGACTTTTCGATCAACAATGCGGACAAGAAGCCTAGCTTTGATACAGTCCATGATGAGCTTCTTCTGATTCCTGATCAAGGTGTTTTGATTACCAAGAATTTTGGCCTGACCATCAATAAGCTGATTTATTTACAGTTGAAAATTTGCAAATTCTACCCTAGAGTCATTCTGAAAAAGAATTAAATCCTTGATAGATTCTCCAACCCATGAGTTGTACTCTTTCCTTTCAATCATCCTTTTCAAGACAAGTTCTTGAACATAATCGCATCCTTTAGAGTCTTCATCCATCTCAAGATTCACAACTTCTTGAGGTCTTGAGGAGTTTTCCATACCTTTTTTTTTGTTTTTTTTAGGGACGGCAAAATAATATAAGATATATAAATATGTTTTTAAGCAAGAGAGTAACACCCTTGTTGTAAAAACCCTGAACTCCCAAGAGATACCTGGACGTTCGTGGGCTGGTTGAAAATAACAGAACAGGAGAGAATAAAATACCTTTGTTTTCATATATCCCACATCCTCATGGCTCAATAATTAAAAAATCAGAGTATAAGAGTGAGATACATAGCAACAAGGAGTCAAGTGACTCTACTTTCTTATCAAAAGAAAACATCATAGTCAAACATAAGACAAATGGAAAACTACAGTAGACTTTAGTATCTCTTAAAGGTCATTCTTGCATCTCTCAAGTTAGATACAAGAATCAAAATGCCTAAGATTAGGCAGTCAAGTGAGATGTAATCCCACTATGAGTTTTGAGAGAGGAGTTTTAAATTCCATCTGAAAGTTTGAACCTGGTATTCTTTACCTTCTTTCGGTTATTTTTTATTCCATAAGAATTCAATATAACCTTGTCAGATGATCCATCAGAAATATTTTTCTGAGGATTAAGTCTAGGACCTCTAGAAATTGGTTCCAGAGGATTAGAAGATACATGTCTCCATCATCTAGACTTAGATTTACCAGACTTATTCTCATAAATACTGGGAACGTGTATTTTTGTGGTGTAACAATTTGCACCATTCGAAGGAACACGATTCCTGTGGGGATTTCGAGATGAGTGTCCATTGAAATATATTTTATGAGAATCCTGTTTTTCTACAGGGATGAAGTCCATTATACTGGTCATTAGAGAGTTTACTCTGCCAACAGTGAAAAGAAGTATATTTTGAAGATCAGAAATTTGTTTCTTTCTAGCAAAACAATGATGAACATAGTGATTCTTTTTCACACAGAAGTAACAGGTTCGTGGAGGAGAAACATTAACAGGAACCTGTTTTAAAATCATAGACCTATTAGAAGATTGCAAGTCATGTAAACACTTCTTAGCAGAAACTTCCTTTGGAGAACATCTCTTCATGTACTGTAATTCTGTCTGAGAATTGATCATCGGTACGGAAGAATTTCTCATTAAAATAGAGTTTTCCTTTTTCAGGGATTTGCATTGTTTTTGGGCTACAATAAGGGATGCACCTAGTTTCTATTTTTCAACACGAAGTCTGTTAAGATCAGATGAATGCGTCTCGATCAAACGTTTTTCTCTAATTGAGTCTTCTTTAAAAATATTCTCAAGAACACTAATCTTTTCACACTGAAGGGTAGTTTCTTGAATAAGTTATTCGATATTGTTAGAGAAGGATTCAATGATACTATAGAGTTCCCGTTCTCTACCAAGAGACTTTTCAAATTCATCAATGAGCTGAGCATGATTATGAAAATCAATATCCATAGTAGATTTTTTTTGAGATTCTGGTGAGATCCATTTCAGATTTTGGCAGAGTGTCAAATGTCTCATTTGAGGAAGCGTTATCAAAATTTTACAAAGCATTCTTTTACCTCGGGATTCAGAAGAATCAGCTAAGGAGTTATCCTTTGAGGCAATCCCAAGACATTCGGCATAATTGAAAGCTTTGGAAAACATTTTGGTGTGCGCAACAGCAAGAGATAATCTTCCGTCCACAGATTCAGATTGCTACAAACACAGACTTATGAGGTCTTTAAACGTGTTTGCCTGCTCTGATACCAATTGAAAAAGAGGGGGTACAACAACCACACCCAATATTTCACTTAGCAATCTGCATGGACTAACTCCAATATACTTTTAAGAGAATAAACTAGACAGTCATACTCATTCTTAATGAAAAGTATATCAAAGAGTTATATCTCAATTTCTCGATTCAATCCTCACTCAGACAAATAGAAATCAACGAGCCTGATTGAATACAAGAGAAATAACTTGAACGGTACCAAAGACCAATGTTCAAGGATCAATCAATTTCAATCAACAACCAAAGGTTGGATTTACCAATTGATCGATTCAATGCACAACCTGTGATATTTCAATTATAAAACAAAATATAATGCAGAAAAGAAATAACACAGACACCAAACCGTAAATGCAGAAAAACCCTGGGACCTAGTCCAGGTTGAATACACACTGTATTAAGCCGCTGCAAACACTAGCCTACTACAAACTAACTTAAGCCTGGACTGTAGTTGAACCCCAATTAATCTCACACTGATACAAGGTACATTTGCGCTCCTTACGTCTCTGATCCCAGCAGGATACTACGCACTTGATTACCTTAGATGATCTCACCCACAACTAAGAGTTGCTACGACCCAAAGTCGAAGACTTTAATAAACAAATCTGTATCACACAGAAAAGTCTACAGGAATAGATAAATCTGTCTCCCACTGAAATACCTACGAGTTTCGTTCCGTCTTTTGATAGATCAAGGTGAACATGAACCAATTGATATACCGGACTTATATTCCCGAAGAACAGCCTAGAAATATCAATCACCTCACAATAATCTTTATCGACTAGCGAAACAAGATATTGTGGAATCATAAACGATGAGACGAAGATGTTTGTGACTACTTTTCTATCTTACCTGTCGGAGAAATTAATCTCAATCCAATCTTACGATTCTACTCAATCACGATAGAAACAACAAGATCAGATCACGCAACTACAGAGAAAATAGTTGCGTCTGGCTTCAAAATCCTAATGAAGTCTTCAAGTCGTTAACCTACAGGGTCTCGATAGAAACCTAAGGTTAAAGGAGAATCGACTCTAGCTTATACAACTAGTATCACACAGGAGGTGTGGGGATTAGGCTTCCCAGTTGCTAGAGTTCTCCTTTATATAATCTTTGAATCAGGGTTTGTAATCAATGATACCTTGGTAACAAAGCATTCAATATTCACCGTTAGATGAAAATATGATTAGATTCAAGCTAACATCTTTCAACAGTTAGATCGAACTTAGCTTGTTATACACACATGAAATGTAACTTCATTTAAGTTTGAGTAACCGTACTTAAACATGTACAAGTCGTTGGTTCAATAGTAGTTAACCAATGGTTAGCCATATGAGCACTTTCATATCAACCTTATTCATCTTCACCATAACTAGTTAAAATGACTCAAAAGAACTAGTTAGGGAGTTGTTCAATTGCTTAGATCTCATAGAAGTATACAATACACAATCGAAGCAAAAACAGTTTTGATTCACTTGAATCGATTCATGAACATTATATCCATGGTTTGTAAAGATTGCATTCCTTAATTTATAAATGTCTTAGTTCACGAATTAAGTTGTCTTCAGAAAATAACAACCTTAAGTACGCATACCAACACATATTTCGAGATGAACTTGGCCAAAGCGAAAGCTTACCAACACATATTTCGAGAAATAGATAGGAGAGATAAACTCGGCTCGAAATACCAAATGTGTATAATCAAAGTCTATATAGCAAAACGACTTTTGTCTCAAGATAAGAGATAAATAGACTTTTGAGTGATAGATAAGTTCAAGTCTCCACATACCTTTTAGTCGATGAAGTTCCACCAATTCCTTGAGTAGTTCTTCGTCTTGTATGATGATTGCCATGGAGTTCTTGAGCTCAACTATACTTTCTATCCTAGTCCGAGACCTTAGCTATAGTAGACTAGAAATCAAGACTTATAGTAATGGAAACTAAACTTGACAAACAAGCTTGAGATAGCAACGGTTGCGAGTTCGACCGAGAAGTGCTCTAACAGATTCTATACACGGTCTCTCTACGTAGTCATGGAACAACGAGCAACGTGATGTCTTGAAGGCGTTAGGCTCTATACTAGCATGAAATATGTCTAGGAGCCGCCCAATAATTTTGATTCTATGTAGAGGTGATGATGAAATGTATGAAGCATCGAAAGCTCGGCTGAGAGGCTTTTCGAGAAACATATTCATCATAGCTCTGAGAGGAACGTTCGCTCAGTCAGAAATCGTGAAATGGTTCAGAGATCATAAAATATGAATTGTCACATACATTCGGGTCGGGAACATGCAGTATTATGATTTTACGATTTTACCTTTGCCGAAAATCCACCATAAACATTAATTCCCCTGCTTAGTGAGGGACAATCATGTTCCGCAGTAAGCACTAGATGGTGATTTTCCAGTAGACGAGATAAGTAGTTGAACTTAGTCGTACAAAGGTATTTCCAGAATCCCTGATTTTCTTCAATGATGTCATGTACAAGCAAATGCCTAGATAAGGACTCGGACAGTATGATAGAGTTTCATCTCGTGACCACTGAGAGACAAAGCACTACTAATTTGGACGCTCATACGTCCAGTTTTGGTCGGTTTAACGTTGACGGGCCCGTGCCCAAAAGGGAAAAGAATTTGATTAGGTTTTGGAAATAAAATTGTTATAAAAGGGAAAAAACCCTAAAAAAATTTACTTTTTATCCACCAACCGACCATTCTCCCCTTGACCTATTCACGTACGAGCAGAGGAGGAGGAAAATTTCCGTCGAAGCCGACCACCGTTGATCACCGTCCGGTGAACTTCCGGCCGATTAAAGGTAAGGGCGTTTTTTTTTTTTTTGTTTTTTGTTTACTGTTCATGAGTTTTTCATAAAAACAGAAATCCAATGTCTATATGCATGCTTGAATTTTTTATGAAAATTTGTTTTAGGAAACGAATGCCCGTCTGTCTGTCAGTTTAAGAAACGAACAATAATCTTTAATGTAAAAGAGATATATTTTCGAATAGACATTATCTAATTGTAGTGGCTAAAATTTTTTCTATGAGCTTTATGAAAACAAAATTTTACTTTGAATGTGTGAACTCTCACAAAAATAGAAAAGACCTTTGTTTGATAGACGAACGCTCGTTCGAGCGAAAGATTTTTTATTTTTTTTGACGTACGTGAGTTATAAACTCACATTAAAATTTTGTAAAATAAAATTTTGATTTTGAACAATTGTTAAACACAAACGACCATTTGAAATAACATGAATTATGTGATTTATAGTGCATGTACATAATAGAAAATCAGTGAATGTTCACTCAGTGTAAATTGCTCACACGTTGAAAATTATGTGAGTTGCTCACAGTTTTATTGGAAAATCAAGTTATGATTTTGAATAATGAATTTTTTGTTCGTCCTTGCAGGTCTGAAGAAGCGAACAAATTCTCGAAATTTTCGTGTTATAGTCACTACAGCTAGTGAAATTGTAAACAGGTAAGCATTGGAGAATTACCACTTTTGTTGCGTTATTGGTATGTTCACAACTCCATATTTCTTTCCTAGATAATGGTGACTTCCAGTTGCGACCATTCCTCTGATTCTTATGATGATCATTCCGACGCTACCAAGCCAATTTATGAAGCAGAGGCGCGTGCAAAGGTGAATCAATCATTGAAAAATGCTGGAAAGATGATAGATGGTGTGTCTATTGACTATCTGAGAATCGTCCGTGATATATTTTTAAAGAGAGAAGCCGAAGATGAAAAGCTTGCAACTTATCAGCAAAAACGGCGTCGACTTCAAAAGACAAGGCTAGCGACTGAATATGAAGTTCGACCTCAAGTTGATGGCGTGGATTTTGATTCAGATGCTGAGGAGATTGAATAGGCTTGTAAACCTCTTGAGCACAAGACTAAACCATATGCTCATGGTGTGAGAGCCGATCAGTTGGCCAAAGCTGACCTCCGAGCCGAGTATGAAGAAGATGCATATTTAGACGCAATGTATGATGATCCTGAAGACCAATTGGAAGAAGTTTCCAGTAAAGATTCTGATGATGACTCTGAGGAAGAGCTTGAAAAAGATTCCATGGAGGATGATGATCGTGAAGATGATGATGAATCTGAAGAATCTGATGATTAGTCCCACTTGCAATCTTCCTGAATAGTCGATCATTTTATTTCTTGTTGAAGTGGACGTTGTTAGAGCATTGCTCGTTCGAACTCGCATGTGTTTCTATCTCAAGCATGTTTGTCAATGTTAGTGATCAAAACTATAAGTCTTGATTTCCAGTCTACTATAGCTAAGGTCTCGGACTAGGATAAAAAGTATAGTTGAGCTCAAGAACTCCATGGAAATCATCATACAAGACGAAGAACTACTCAAGGAACTGGTGGAACTTCATCGACTAAAAGGTATGTGGAGACTTGAACTTATCTATCACTCAAAAGTCTATTTATGTCCTATCTTGAGACAAAAGTCGTTTTTCTATATAGACTTTGATTATACACATTTGGTATTTCGAGTCGAGTTTATCTCGCCTATCTATTTCTCGAAATATGTGTTGGTAAGCTTTCGCTTTAGCTAAGTTCATCTTTACCTAGTGACGAAAGTCATGTTATGTTTCAATCACTTTGAAAATTTCTCTGACGAAAAATGGTTTGTGAATAACAACTATATAACGTCCTCTGAGAATGTTTCAATGATTGAAATGAGAGTTTAGATTATATAACCATTAGTGGATATAAGCATTGTTGTGGAAACACATATATGTATAAGTCCTTATTCCTTGAACCGAAGTTTGTGAACTATTTTGATCAAGAGAACCGGAATAGTGGCGTGAGCTAAGTCCGCGAACCCAGTCCGCGAACTGGCGGAAGTTCTCGACCCGAGAAAATCTGCTGGAGTTTGTGAACTCCTTCCGGGAACTTAAGTCCGCGAACCCAGTCCGTGAACTTGAGTTGGTTATATCTAAAAACGATTGTTCTTGAACTCATGTTTATTTAAACTAAGGAATGCTTTTTTAAAACCGTTGTTCTAAAGTTCATGAACAGATTCGAGTGAATCAAATCTTTTTTGCTTCAATTGTGTCTTGTATAGTTACATAAGATCTAAGCAATTGAAAAACTCTCTAACTAGTTCATTTGAGTCATTTGAACTAGTTATGATGAAGAATAATATGGTTGATATGAAATTGCTCATATGGATAACCATTTGGTTAACTATTGTTGAACCAACAAATGTACAAGTTTGGTTACGGTTACACAAACCTAAAACCTGCATTCCATTTGTGTGTAACAAGCTAAGTTTTCGATTCAACGGTTGAAATATATTAGCTTGAATCTAATCAGGTTTTCATCTAACGGTGAATATTGAATGCTTTGTTACCAAGCTAACATTGATTGCAAACCCTGATTTGAAAGACTATATAAGGGAGAACTCTAGCAACTGGAAAACCTAATCCCCACACTTTACGTGTGATACTAGTTGTGCTAAGATAGAGTCGATTCTCCTTTAACCTTTTCTTCTGCTAAACCAGGTTAACGACTTAAAGACTTCATTGGGATTGTGAAGCCAGACCGATACTACTTTATCGTAGTTGTGTAATCTGATCTTGCCATTTTATATCATACGAGTTCAACTGAAAGAATTGGCTTGAGTTTATATCTCCGATAGGGCAAGATAAAAAGTAATCACAAACATCTTCGTCTCCTCGTTTGTGATTTCACAATATCTTCTTTCGCCGCATCGATTAAGATTATTGTGAGGTGATTGATAATACTAGGCTGTTCTTCGGGAATATAAGTCCGGGTTATCAATTGGTTCCTGTTCACCTTGATTTATCAAAAGACGGAAAAAAAACTCGTAGGTATATTCGTGGGAGACGAATTTATCTATTACCGTAGACTTTTCTGTATGATACAGATTTTTTTATTAAAGTCTTCGACTTTGGGTCGTAGCAACTCTTAGTTGTGGGTGAGATCAGCTAACGGAATCAAGTGCGTAGTATCCTACTGGGATCAGATATGTAGGAGCATAATTGTACCTTGGATCAGTGTGAGAATGATTGGGGTTCAACTACAGTCCAGATCGAAGTTAGTTTGGAGTAGGCTAGTATCTGTAGCGGCTTAATACAGTGTGTGTTCAATCTGAACTAGGTCCCGGGGTTTTTATGCATTTGCGGTTTCCTCGTTAACAAAATTCTGGTGTCCGTGTTATTTCTATTCCGCATTATATTTTGTTGTATAATTGAAATATCACAGGTTGTGCGTTGTTCAATCAATTAGAATATCTGACCTTTTGGTTGTTGATTTAAATTTATTGACACTTGGATATTGGTCTTTGGTACCATCCAAGTTATCTCTCTAGTATTTAATAAAGACTCGCAGACTTCTATTTGCTTGAGTATATATCAAATCGAGAGATTGAGATATAAACTCTTTGATATACTTTTTATCTAGATTGGATGACTGTCTAGTTGATTCTCTAGAAAGTATATTGGAGTTTGTCCATACAGATTGCTAAGCGAAATATTGGGTGTGGTTGTTGTACCCCCGATTTTTCAGATGTTATTTTGATTGTTCGATCAACTGATGAGTGCCAGATATTGAATATTTCTACACCTTTTTATTGGAAATTATCTCATCTTTTGTGCCTTAAAAACATATATTATCCCACATTCTGTATTTTTACTGTTTTCAAGAATAATTACTTTTACTAATTTATTTTGTGTTTTTAGCCAGTAAATAAAGCGTGGATGAAGTAATGAGCAGAGAAGTGGTGACGATGGAAGAGAGACGACAAAGACTCGCGCTATAAGGGAGTGAAGAATGTCTTTTGCACCTCTTCCGCAAGTGAAGAATGTTGCTTTCACGTCTCAAAACTATATTGGCTTTGAAGAAGACATGGGCCTAGAAGAGATAAAAAAACAAGACCAAAGCCCGTCCCCATCACGAGTCGTCATTGTAAGGACTCTCAAGCTCGTCAACGCTATTAGACTAGTTAAGAGACGTATTAGCTGATAATAACTTGATTAGTTTAACATGAACGTTAATTAATAGGAATTAGTCTAACACCGATCTAGATATGAAATTAGTACCGTTGGTTATATCTCAAAAAGTTACGCAGAATGGACTACTCGAACGTGTCAGTCGGACATCGGACGAAGAAGATGTCAGCTTATGAGTTTGAAGGGCAAAAATAGTCTTTCCATAATCGGCCTGGCTCCCCATATCTTTTGGGTGGGTAGTATTTAACTTTTGCCTTCGAACTTATCAACCCAAACCGAGAGGATAACTCTCATTCTATTTTCTTCTTCTTCTTCTTCTTCTTCTTCTTCATTCTTCTTTCTTCTTCTCTTTCATTCTTCTCCTGTTCTTCTTCTTCTTCTGCGAGTTTCAGAGATTAATCGAGAGCTTTGTCATCGGTAAGAAGTTTAGAAGATCATGGAGTTACTGATAGTGAAGGTGATGTTGTCTGTTGTTGATTCAGACTCGAAGGAGGAATTGAATTAGAAGTTATAGTTTATATAAAAGCTCAACGAAGAATTAAGAAATGAAATTGGTGTTTTAGGAACATGAATTGAGATGGATTTGTTCTTTATTGATGTTTGATGGAAGTTGTGGGTTGTTTTAGAATTGAATCAGTGAGTTAGGGTTTTGTTCAAAGTTCAGAGAACAATTGAAAGATGAAATTGATGAGCTGGGAGGACGATTAGACATGGGTTTTGTTTATGTAAAGATATAGGATGCTGTTTGTGTTCGAATTAGAGAAGTTATGGTTTGGGAATTATTTCAGGGTTCTTATGAGAATGATTAATTGAGATGAAGATTGTGAGATAAAGGATATGGCTCAATTGTGTTATAAGAAGGTGGTGGAGATATTGCTGGTGTTGATTCAAGACGGAGACGATGATGATTCAAGCTGAGTTTTAACTGGGGTGAACAGAAAGGAGGTGTTGATGTTTAGTCAATGTTTTGAAGCCGCTGTATCGATGAATTAATGAAGGTCGAGTTTCTGAAGTTAGGTTTTCTGGAAATTAAATTAAGATCTGACTTGAGTGGTGGTGTAGGAAGGATTAGATGGAATCGATGGATGGGTATGTTAGATTGAAGTTGTTTAAGGAAGAATTTGAAAATATGATTGAGGTTTTGAGTAAACAGTGAACTGGGGTTTTTGTGAAATCAATTGGAGTTCGATTAGTTGTTGATTAAAGAAGATAAAAAAGATATAACTGAGGATTCAGAGGATTGTTTAGAAGTGGGTTTGGTTGATATGAAGAAGTGGGTTGCTGTTCTTGGTTGGAACTAGAGAAGTCTTGAATTAAGAATTGGTTTTGTGTATTAACAATTCAGAGGAGGCCAATATTTGGGTAAGTCTCTCTTCTGCTTAGTTTTGATGTTTGAAGTTGAATTGTTAATGATTGTTGAGTTTGTATGCTTGTGTATGAAACTGAGGGTGAGGTGATTAATCAAGGAAGTTGTGACTGCAGTTAGAACTGTTATTGATAAGGAAGGAATGGTTAGGTGGGAATTATTGTTAGAAATGATATGTGATGAAAATGGGTGTTGAGATTTGGATGTTGTGGAGTTATTTAGTAGAGCAGTTTATAGATAGAGTTGAAGTTACAGGGGATGTATGACTTGTTGATAGCGATTATAGTGTGGCAGGTGGAGTGTACAAGACTCTAAGGTTGTTGAGGTTACAACAATAGAGGTTGTAATAAACTTTAGTAGGTAATGGAGGTTGTTTGGGATTACAATTATAGGTGATGTTGATTGTATTGGCTCTGAAGTGTGGATAATAGGTGGTGGAAATTGAGCATGGTTGAATTGGTAGTGATGATGAGTTGAACAGAAGGGTGCTGTAATGGTGGTGTTGTCTGAGTATTAGAAGGAAGGTTCAACGAGTGTATGAAGTGGAATCTCTCTTGTAGAAGCTTAGAGATGCAATTGCAGGTAAAGCTTAGATTATGATTGTATATTGAATTGTACATTTCTATTTGAATGAATTATCTATGTAATGATCAAATTGGATAGAATTAAGTTAGTGAAACTGAACCCTAGGGATTCTCCTTATTGAACTAGTGTTAGAGTTCTTTTTGTATCAAAGGATGATTTCATTGATCTCCCTGAATTCCTTTTCATGTTAGATGTCTAACTAGTTTTGCTTAGGTGACTCAGTTAATCTGACCGAGTCACATGTGAAACTGACTCACCTGAATCAATCCTGTGGACTGAGTTAACTCACCGAGTTGACACTGACCGATTCCTTTGTGACCAAGACTTGACCTTTGACCGACATTGACTGTTAGTTGACTCAGCTGACCGTTAGAGACCATTACTTGACCTGTTGGATCGGGCCTTTGGTTAGTGGGCTTGTTTATTGGACTTGGGCTTAGAGCCAGTTTTCCTAATTAGACATTTTGGACCTCTTATGGTCTGATTAGCATTTGGTTTCTTCTGCAAAGTTGTAGATATTCATTAGACCTACCCAATGGACTATAAACTCAACTTATTGGATTAGTGAATCGTTAGACATGCTAAAGGTAGAGAATAAGAATGTGTAAAATCATAAATGGACCTAGAACCATTAGATAGATTTGTGTAATTCTTGTGTGAGCCATTTTGGCTAGTTTCTTAGACTTCTTGTGATTAACAGTTAGTCTATTAACAACAATCGATTCAAAGGATGAACCAGTGGATCGTGGATCTTGAGGTAGGCGTGGCTTGTCATCAAAAGAGGTGGGAATATATTTGACTCTTTTGTAACCATTGTTGTTTCTTTTACAAAAGTTTATGCTTAATAAACTCATGCATTGTCTAGTGTACATTCCATGTTATGTTTAAGTTGCATTACTATACTTCTGTTGATTTTGTTAATCTTTCCATGGTTTGGAAAGGACTTGTGATGTTGGTTTGTCATATGAATTGTTATGGGAAATACGAATTTCCACTTGTGGTATATAGGATACGCTCCTTCACATTTATATCTACATGAATTCAGCTTTTATGCTTATATCGGTCGATAGTTTGTGAGTTCGGAATTGTCGACATCCATATTTACGATTAGGTGTGGATTTGAGAGTTCGGAATTGCACAACCATAGTATACATTGTTTGAAGAAGGAGTTTGTCCATATACATGTTTGTTTACTTCTGTGAGGATATGCTCTTTCACATTTATATCTACATGAATTCAGCTTTTATGCTTATATCGGTCGACACTTTGCGAGTTCGGAATTGTCGACATCCATATTTACGATTAGGTGTGGATTTGCGAGTTCGGAATTGCACAACCATATTATACATTGTTTGAAGAAAGAGATTGTCCATATTCGTGTTTGTGTATCTCAGTGACTTGGTCACTATTTAATGTCTGGGAAAACATTATTGTTTTTCTTAATCTTGCTTATGATTACTTAGAAGTTAAATGTTAATTATTCTCACTTTCAGTTTTCAGAGACAAATCAGAGTTGCGCAGCGAAAGCCACAAGTGTTGACTCCGTTAATTAGTTAACTTCTGCTATGTTTATTATGTTGTTTATTGTATCTGTAAACCAATTGACTATTGTATATGTATCATTTGAGAGAAGTTCATGTATATATATTCTGAGCGGGGTTAGTTTTGGGATAAGGTTTGTAGCAGATTTCTTAATTGAATGTTTAAGTATTTGAATTAGATTCGTAGTGCCTCTTTATTTAGTTAATCTCTTGGATTAGTCAGCTGCTAGCTTAGGGGGCGCTACAGTCATATTTGAAATGTGTGAAGCATCGAAAGCTCAGCTGAGAGGCTTTTCGAGAAACATATCCATCATAGCTCTGAGAGGAACGTTCACTTAGACAGAGATCGTGAAATGGTTCAGAGATCATAAAATATGAATTGTCACATACATTCTTGAAGCCGGGTCGGAAACATGCAGTTTCATGATTTTACGATTTTGCCTTTGCCGAAAATCCACCATCAACATTAAATCCCCTGCTTAGTGAGGGAAAGTCATGTTCCGCAGTAGGCACTAGATGGTGATTTTCCAGTAGACGAGATAAGTAGTTGAACTTAGTCGTACAAAGGTATTTCCAGAATCCCCGATTTGCTTCAATGATGTCATGTACAAGAAAATGCCTAGATACGGAATCCGACAGTATGATAGAGTTTCACCCCGTGAGAACGGAGAGACAAAGCACTACTAATTTGGATGCTCAGACGTCCAGTTTTGGTCGGTTTAACGTTGACGGGCCCGGGCTCAAAAGGTAAAAGAATTTGATTAGGTTTTGGAAATAAAATTTTTATAAAAGGGAAAAAACCCTAAAAAAATTTAATTTTTCTCCACCACGACCATTTTCCCCTTGACCTATTCAAGTACGAGCAGAGGAGGAGGAAAATTTCTGTCAGAGCCGATCACCGTCCGATGAACTTCCGGCCGACTAAAGGTAAGTGCGTTTTTTTTGTTTATTGTTCGTGAGTCTTTCATAATAAAAGAAATCCAATGTGTATATGCATGCTTGAATTTTTTTTATGAAAATTTGTTTTAGGAAACGGATGCTCGTCCGTCTGTCGGTTTAAGAAACGAACAATAATCTTTAATGTAAAAGAGATATATTTTCGAATAGACATTATCTAATTATAGTGGTTAAAATTTTGTCTATGAGCTTTATGAAAACAAAATTTTACTTTGAATGTGTGAACTTTCACAAAAATAGAAAAGACCTTTGTTTGATAGACAAACGATCGTTTGAGCGAAAGATTTTTTTATTTTTTTTGATGTACGTGAGTTATAAACTCACATTAAAATTTTGAAAAATCAAATTTTGATTTTGAACAATTGATAAACACAAACGACCATTTGAAATAACATGAATTATGTGATTTAATAGTGTATGTACACAATAGAAAATCAGTGAATGTTCACTCAGTGTAAATTGCTCCCACGTTGAAAATTATGTGAGTTGCTCACAGTTTTATTGGAAAATCAAATTTTGATTTTGAATAATGAATTTTTTGTTCGTCCTTGCAGGTCCGACGAAGCGAACAGATTCTCGAAATTTTCGTGTTATAGTCACTACAACTAGTGAAATTGTAAACAGGTAAGCATTGGAGAATAACCATTTTTGTTGCGTTATTGGTATGTTCACAACTCCATATTTCTCGCCTAGATAATGGTGACTTCCAGTTGCGACCATTCCTCTAATTCTTCTGATGATTATTCCGATGCTACCAAGCCAATTTCTGCAACGGAGGCGCGTGCAAAGGTGAATCAGTCCTAGAAAAGTGCTGGAAAGATGATATATGGTGTGTCTCTTGACCGTCTGAGAATCGTCCGTGACGGATTTTTAAAGAGAGAAGACGAAGATGATAAGCTTGCAACTTATCGGCAAAAACGGCGTCGACTTCAGCAGACAAGGCTAGCGACTGAATATGAAGTTCGACCTCATGTTGATGGCGTGGATTTTGATTCAGATGCTGAGGAGATTCAATATGCTTGGAAACATCTTGAGCACAAGACTAAACCATATGCTCCTGGTATGAGAGCTGAGCGGTTGGCCAAAGTTGACCTCCGAGCCGAGTATGAAGAAGATGAATATTTAGACGCAATGTGTGATGATACTGAAGACCGATTGGAAGAAGTTTCCAGTAAAGATTCTGATGATGACATTGAGGAAGAGCTTGAAGAAGATTCCATGGAGGATTATGATCGTGAAGACGATGACGAATCTGATGATTAGTCCCACTTTTAATCTTCCTGAGTAGTCGATCATTTTATTTCTTTTTGAAGTAGATGTTATTTTGATTGTTCGAGCAACTGATGAGTGCCAAATATTTCATATTTCTACACCTTTTTATTGGCAATTATCTCATCTTTTGTTCCTTATATTATCCGAAATTCTGTATTTTTACTGTTTTCAAGAATAATTACTTTTACAAATTTATTTTGTGTTTTTAGCCAGTAAATAAAGTGTGGATGAATTAAGGAGAAGAGAAGTGGTGACGATGGAAGAGAGACGACAAAGACTCGCTTTAGAAGCAGTGAACAATGTCTTTTACTCCTCTTCCGTAAGTAAAGAATGTTGCTTTCACGTCTCAAAACTATATTGGCTTTGAAGAAGACATGGGCCTTGAAGAGATAAAAAACCAAGACCAAAGCCTGTCCCCATCATGAGCCGTCAGATTTGATACAGATGATTGGCATCCAATGGCATCTACATTCGAGACATCTACATTTGTTGCATCTGCTTCACATTCTAGCGTCATCTATTCCTTCCCATATTCGAACAGAAAGCCAAACGCTCTTTCACGTCAATTTCGTCTCTCTCCAAGCTCTGCAGAAACCATCCCTCCATCACCGACCGTTTCTGATTTCAGCCATCTTCCCAGCCGCCATCAATCAACCTCCTCGTCTCCATCTATCTCTATCTTAGCTTCTTAACCCTAGAAGCTAGGATTGAGAGAGATAAGGCTAGGGTTATCTTTACAGTTGTAGAACATCAAATCAAAGACCTGGAAAGTCGAATTGCAGAAGGGTTTGTCAGAAAACATTTTTTTGGGTGAGGGGGTATTCTCTAATTACTGATTTCTAGTGATTGAGAAGAAAATTGGGTATAAATAGGGTTCTCTGTAATTTGTGTAAACATCAGTTTTTAGTTGAATCAATTCCTTAGTTTCAACCATTGTTGAATCATTCTCATTATATTCTAAATTCGTCTGCTAAGTTGAGATGAAACCCTAGATTAATGCTTAGTTATTCATGTTAATGGCAGTGACCTTGTTGTGCTTAAATGTTTAGAATGAAATTCAGTCTTAGAACTTCAACACTTTACTTTCACAGTGTATGCCATGCATCCATTGTAGTTAGAACAATCCTGTGTTGAAGAACTGCAACTCATGCTTAATCTCATATATTGATCTTTTGATTAGATGTACCCTGAAAAGACAGTTAATGCTTACGAGAAATACCTTAGTTGTGATTGAATAATTCATATGATAGTCACCTTAGATAAACAGAAGACTTGTATCTCCCCTGTTATCAGTTATAAGGACAAGGTTAGTATCATTATAAGAATAACTAGTATAAGTTAGTGGTGGATTTGAAAATCCTAGTGCCTTAATTCTCAGTGTTAACATCTTTGTCATTGCACCTATATTTAGTTGTTATAATCTCTACCAACATCTAGCCGTATCGGCAAACAAAACCTTTTTTTGTGTTACTCGTTGTTCTAAGTCAGTTGTAGTAAGACCATAGATTCAAATCTACACCCACCTTGTCCCTGTGGATCGACCTGCGCTTGCCCTGTGTTACATTAGGGTACTTTGCACTTGCAGTTGTAATTGTAGGTACTGTTTTTAAGCCTACCAGTAACCTTGCCTCATATATATTGAATTAGGAATCATTCTTGAATTACAATCCTTTATTATATCCTCTGCTTGATTTTCTTATGTATTCAATCGAATGAGGTGGACCAATTCCAAGTCAAAGTATTGAGACCGCGTCCGATCATGGTTATGGACTGTCAGTCTCCAGTATTATCACTTTTCTTCCGCGTCTGACATAATCCCGTTCGAGATTTATGGCTTTAGTAGAAATTGCAACTGATTTGACCATTTGTAAAAGATAAGCACCCACCATATCTTATGTACTGACCCTCAAGATTTAGGGTTTTCCATTTGCACCTACGCATCTTCTTCCATTACTGAGTTTGACCGCACATAAGAAATTTCGATCATAATCATACCTCATAATGTCTTACAACAGTTCATCTTCCCGAAGATTATCTCCGTCGAAACGAGGAAATGAAACTCCCAATATGGTATGAAATATTCTTTCTCTTTCTTTCTACTATGTGCTCAATAACTAACTATGAATATCTGTTGCAAATGAATCATGATGACCGATTTTCCTCTATTCCTTATAACTTAAGACCCAAACGGAATGTGAAAGCACCTGCCCGCTTCAAATCTACTCGTGTGGACGCAGGAACATCTGTAATATTATTTTCAGTCAGAGGTTTATTTGAGCGATTACCCAAACCTTCATTGAACCTAGATGTCGTTGCAGGTTGACGTACCCGTTGTTGGTGTTGATAAAAGAAGAGGTAAAAAACCTGCGACTGCAGTTGATGATGACCATACTGGCAATGAATCGGCCTCTATGGATGCTGATATCAGAGCTTCTATTGGTGAATACCCGACAACTGGTCTCCCGTTTGACGTCCCCACGGAGAATGCTTGCTTGGAGAATCAACTCGTTGGTGTCTTCATCGTGCCCAAGTGTTACGCATCTCTCTATACTAAGATCTGGAAGAAGTATGGACATATTGCCACCACTGAAGTCCTTACCAACTCTTCTGACTACTTTTTCTGGACTGTTGCCAATGATCGATGAGATGAACAAGAAGAACTTTCCTGATGTCTAGAACAAAGAGATTTATCGATGGGATGACATGATCTTGAACTGTGATACTTTGATATTAAACGTAGGTTGGCTCCGTCGTTGGATCGAGGTTATCAAGATTGATAGAGCGGCTTTTGCTGGGAATATGATTTATGCTACAACTACTATCATGAAGGAGGAGAAAGCGCTCGCACTTGAGTCGATAAGGGTTGAAAAAGCTGTGTTAGACTTGAAAGTGAAGACTGAAAAGTTTCAAAGAGGCTTGAAATGGCCTTTAGTAAAAATTGTTTATTATTGGATGGTTTGCTCTGAGTGAGCATTTGGGAGCGTTTCTTGTGTAGGTTCAAGATTTGTTTTTTGAATAAAGTAAGATGATTGACTGATGAAAGAACTTTTTTGTTAGATTAATGAAATCTATTTTGAATCTTGAACGAATGAGCATATTGCATACTCTTTGAAGGAATAAAAATTACATTTTGCAATCAAAGTAATTGTTCACTGATCATTTAAGCATAATATGCTTTGAGCCATTTTCTATTGATTAAGTTTCCTTCCACTCCTTCATTAACAACTAAGATTTTGTAATATCCACTGGATACTGCCTTGATGTTTACGTACAACCCTTCCCATTTTGGAGAGAACTTGGGAACAAACATGTCTTGTTGAATATGCTTTGCTGTTTTTAGAACCAAATCCCCTACTTGGAATGTTCGAGGTCTTACCATTTTGTTGTATGCCCTGGAAATCCTTTGTTTGTAAGCTTCCACATATTTTCCCACCTTGGCCCTCATGGACTTGAGCATGTCCAATTCAGCAATCCTTGATTTAGACACTTCGACTTCGTCCCATTGCACTCCACTGGTTGTTGCAACTCTTGCAGAAGGGATTTTGATCTCGGCTGGGAGAATAACATCAGCACCGTAAACAAGGGAATAACGTGAAGTTCCAATTGAGCTTCTTGGTGCAGTTCTGTAGGCCCACTGATCCATAGGTAGTTGCTCATGCCACGTTCGAGGGTTATCATGAACTGTTCGACTCGGAATCCAGATCAAAGTCGTGTTGGTATTCTCCGCTTGTTCGTTTCCTCGGGGATAGTACGGTGTAGAGAAAATCTATTTGATACCATATTCTTCAAGTAATTCTCTCATATTTTTGTTGAAAAAAGGAGTTCCATTATCTGTGATGATATGTTTTGGAACGCCGAATCTGCATATGATGTATTCCTTGATGAAGGATGCAATCGTGACTCCGGTAGTGCTTCGAAGGGGAATGGCTTCAACCCATTTGGTGAAATACTTAGTTGTTGTGATCATGTATTCATGTTGCTTCGAAGACGCTGGATTGATTTTTCCAATGATTTCCAGTCCCTAGCTGTTGAAAGGCCATGGACTGCTTACAGAATGTAATGGGAGACAAGGAGTGTGAATGAGGTTACGGTGGACTTGGAATTGATGGCATTTCTGAACACAGGCGGCTGCATCGTCTTCCATGGTTGGCCAATAATAATTCTCATGGATCTGGAGAAATAATTTTCTCTTTCACTGGTGTTATCCTTCGTGCATTTCTTTCAAATTTGTTGGAATTTCATGATCGGCCAAGCATCTCAGTAGGTTCCCACAAAAGCTTTTCCGATACAAAGTCCCTTCTAGGTAGACAAACCACTTGGCCCTCTGGGTGAGTTTGATTACTTCTTTCTTCTCTGATGGTAAATCATTGTCGCGAAGGTACTTGATGTAAGGTTCTCTCCAGTCCCCAGTATGATGGACTGTCAGAGCTTCCAAATGATGAGGCAGTGTCTGACAATTGGGACAAGATCCTTGTAACATTCTCGACTGAGCTTCCATGCAGTGCCAATAGTACCCGAGCATTTGGAGCCTCCTATAAAGTGTAACCACCAACGTTTGTCCGCATATTTCCTCATGTATGCGCTTGAGTTTCCCGCTCGCTTCTTCATCTCCGAGACATCGTGACAAAGATCCATCAGGATTGCGATAATATAATGCTCCGTGTAGCAGAAAAAATTTCTTCAACTCCTTGAGGCTAATTTTCCCTTCTGTAAGAGAAGTGATCAATTCATTAATGATAGGTGCTCTCCAGTCGCTCGTTTGAGCATCTTCAACTTGAGTGAGCCAGGTTGATGACACAGAACGCCTTTGTACAATGATGGACTTTTATGACCCTTCAAATTGCAGTTTGGATGCAAGAGATGCTAAACAGCCACCATGTCTGTTGTTTGTAAGACCGATACGGACGATCGTTGCCTCAGAAAAATAAACTAATAGACGTTCTGCTTCGGCTCTGAATGGAGCAAGTATCACTTCTTTGAGAGAGCACACGCCATTCATTTTATTGACTAACAACTTTGAGTTTCCTCTTATCTCCAGATGCATCGCTCCTGCTTGCTTGTCCAAAGATAATCCCAGCAAGAAGGCCTCATATTTTGCTGGTGGATTGAAAATATAACTTGAACGAATGCGAGAAGACTTCACCAAACGAGGATACTAACTCGAAGACCGCTCCACCAGTATCATTGCTAGGAGTGGGTGATCCATCAAAGTATAACAACCATGTTTCCTCTTTACTAACTGAAATTTATGGAAGCTCACCAGGCACATCTTCATTTAGCATTGTGATGCCTTCCCCTAGAAAGGCAGCGAGCAAGTGTGCAATTGCTTTGCTCTTGATTTCTTTGGGTGAGACACTTGCTATGTCAAACTCTGACATCTGTAGTAACCATTTTGCAGGCCTGCCTATCAAAGCTGGTCTTGACAGTAATAATTTTACAGGATCAGCTTTAGCAACAAGTACGACTGTATTGGACAAAAATTAATGTCTGAATTTCTGAATCGCATGAACCAATGCTAAGCATGCTCTTTTGGATTTAGGGTACCAGAATTCAACATCTCTCATTGTACGGCTAAAGTAGTAGATTAGATGCTCGACACCTTCTTCATCTTCTCGAGAGAGAAGAGCCCCAATAGCAACATCACTAGAGGCCGTGTAAAGTATCAATGGTCGTCCTTGCACCAGGGATTTCATGACAGTGGGTGATAACAGTATCTGCTGGATATTTTGAAATCCATCTGGTTGGACAGTCGTCCATGCAAAATTTGTTATCTTCTTCAGTAGAGGAGTGAATGAAGCAATAAGCTGATCTAATCCAAAAATGAAACGTCGGATGTAGTTTACCTTGCCCATAAAGATATGAATCTCTTTCACAGTACGTGGAGGAGGCATGGTGGTAATAGCTTTGGTCTTGTCTGGGTCGACTTTGATTCATTCGGTCATGACCTGGAACCCTAGAAAATTCCCAGAGAAACATCAAATGCACATTTCATGGGATTCATCTTCAATTTGTATTCTCTGCATTTTCCGAAGACTTGTCTCAAAACATCTAGATGGGACGATCGAGTTTTTGATTTGAAAGATAGTGATCATCGCTCAGGTACCACATAGTCTTCTACTTGTTTGTGTATCATATCATGAAAGATAGTGATCATCACTCGTTGATAGGTAGCACCTGCATTCTTCAATCCAAAAGTCATCATCGTGTAATGAAGGTTCCCGATGGGCGTTCGGAACGCAGTCTTGTTAACATCATGCTCATACATCTTGATCTGGTTGTAGCCGCTGTAACTATCCATAAAAGAGAACATGCCATGGCTACTGGTTGCGTCAATGAGCATGTCAATATTGGGTAAAGGAAAGTCATCCTTCGAGCAACATTTTTTCAGGTTTCTGAAATCTACACAACATCGGACAAGGTTTGCTAGCCACGTCAGATGTTGAATGGGCTTGACGAATCCTGTTGCTAGTAGCTTCTAAACTTCAACTTTATTTTGTTTCTCAACTTGATGTCTGAACTGCCTGGGCATTTATTTGACATGATTAGAGCTAGGAGTTATGTGCAAGTGATGTGTGACCAACTTGTCGTCAAGACCGGGCATTTCCTCGTATGTCCAAGCAAAAATATCTTGATAGTCTTTCAACAAGCTTATCAATCCTGTTTGTTCCCCTAATGACAATGTAGAACTGATCAAGATTGATCTTGGATCTTCCTCTGTTTCGATATTGATTGTCTCAAGATCACCAGTAGTGGGATCCGTGCCATATTGTAACTACTGTGGAGCATCTTGAATTTCTTCATCAGGCGATTGCTCGCTCTGACATGATTCTTCAGGCTTGGGAGACTTTTCATCGACCTCCCCTATTAATTTCTAATCTCTGTGTCGGAGATAAATTATTATTCCTTCTGCATCATAGCTGGTTACAAAGTTGGATTTCTTATGAGTCGTAGTTGTATCCTGGTAACGCTTGAGCGGTGTGGCAGGTGGCTTGGTTGGTTTAGCACCTGAAGATGATGGCATGTCAGCAGATTCTCGATGGACTTCCAGCCTAGGAGTGGAGTAATGTATATCTTGCTTGATGGTTCGGGGATGTTTTTTTGTGGTTCTAGGAACTCAGCATCATAAACCGGAGCATAAGGAGACGCTGAGGCTGCAGTGCGGACGATCTTGTTATTGAGCAAAGCTTTCATACGTTGATGGTATGTTGAAGGAAGGACCTTGTTATCATGGAGCCATGGTCTCCAGAGTATCATATGGTAGTCAGGATCCTTCTCAATCACATGAAATTTGACCGTCGATTGAATATATCCCACTTTCATATGTGGCTCTGGATTCCTTCAAAACCCGTCATCAAAATGGGATGATAAACGATTTTTATTTATGGGACTTTGGCTGCCTTGAGAGTCTTCATAGAGATGATATTGGTAGAAGCATCAGTATCGACAAGAGCTCTCCTGAATTCAGAGTCTTTGATGAAAGCAGTCACGTACAAGGCTCGATTATGCCCTTCCTACACCATTCGGTCTTCTTCAGTGAAGGTAATATTATTTATCAAATGTTCGGATACCATGTATACTTCTTCGACCGCTAGAGATGACGGAATTATTTGCACATCAGATGATATGTGGTTGAGTGCAACAAACGTGTTCGTACGCTGATCCCTGGAGAAATCCAGGAGTTCACATAAATTTTCGATTAGATGTTTAACTTCTTGATCCACCGGCTTTTCATAAGTAGTGAAACTGTCGACATGAGGAGGATCATCAGTTGAGGGGTTAGCCCTTAGTGTTGGAATTTTATAGAGCAGAAGCGCCGCTTAAATCTGATGTCAACCTTACGAGAAAATTAAGTATGTTGTTTATTGTCTCTTTCATCAGGTCCATGTTCCTTGTGTAGGTCTCCTGTACCCGTGCCAACTCGATCAAGGTTGGGACCTCTCCATTGACGGTGCCATCAGATAGATTGTTGGGAGAAAGAACATTACCATTTGAAAGATTCTGACCGGAATTTGAAGTAGTTGAATTATACCTAAAACCGATCATCCTTGTGAAAATTGGGATTGCAACTGAAATATTAATCTCCCACTGTAGTCGCCAATCTGTTGATGGGGAAAAATGATTTGCTAGTTTTTAAGGAAGTGGAGAGAAGATCGTGCGGATGGAGACTCCTCAACCGAGAAAAATGCCTAACCTCAAACAGATGCACTGCACAGGAGTGATTTGATTTCGAGAGATAAATCTGCAGAAATCCGGCCCAAACCAAGATATGGTCGTTCCAGAATTAATTCGGTCACAAAGAGGTTGGTCTGTAGGAGGGAAGCTGAGAAGTGTGTGAGATCAATGGTGATCAAGGATTGTTAATGTGTTGTAGGTTTCTGCAAATGAACTAATAAGTTTGAATTATGCTCAAGTGAGGGAGATTGTTGCTCACACGATGATTCTTGGTTAGACTATAGATGTTGTTTGTCTCCTCAATCGTGGATTCAGTGACTTATTTGTATTACAATAATGTAGACACATTGATCTCTAGTAAGTGTGACGGTTGCTCGAGTGAAAGAGTGGGAAAGTGGAAATCGTGGTTAAACCAGTTCCAGGTCGTATGGAGACTTGGTTTATTGTCCACCCACTACTTTGCTAACTCCCACAACTGCTTGCATGACTTACTCATATTTCTCATCGTGGATGAACACACGTGTCGTAGGCCGCCAGACTAAAACCCTAATTAATATCCCCTCATGTGACATGATTGAAACAGAGCAGGCGTGTATTTAATTAGTCAATTATTGACTTGATTAGACGATGAGTCTAAGTATTGTTCAGTCGAACATGGTTGTCGAATGCTCTATGTTTAATGGATTGAACATGTCTGCTGGGACGAATAGTTCTTGAATAAATGTTGATAATTGGATCAACCTGATGAATATTGATAGTCAATGCAAATATTGCTCGTATGATGAATTGCTGAATATTGATAGTTAAATCAATATTAACACTTGAGCAAATATTGCTCGTCTGAGTAAAATTACTGAATATTGATAGTTGAATCAATATTGCTCGTCTGAGCAAATATTTCTCATTTGATAAAAAAATGAATATTGATAGTTGAATCAATATTCCTTGTCTGAGCAAATATTGCTCGTTTGATGAATTATTGGTAACATGACCAAATAAAATATTAATTAAAATATTGGTAGCTGAGCCGAATATTATATAATTAATTAAGATATTGATTGCTGGATCAATCATAAAATTAGTAGTGTTTAAAATTGCTCAGAATTAGGATTTGCAGAGCATTCAGTTCGAAACACTAATTTTGATCGATTGCTGAATAATTGATGATTTACTGAAAGTTAATCATTGAGTGAAGGAGGGACCGGATACACAAGATGATGGCCGACCATGTAGCGTCTAGGTGCTCGAGTGAGCATGTACCAAAGTCCTTTGTTGACCAGTTGGTGAAAGGATGATTAAATGCTGGTTTAATCATTTATTAAAATAGTGCTCGTCTGAGCGTTAGGTAATAAAACCTAATTATGGAGAGATGAGGGACTGGTCAAGTGGTGTGAAACCGGCCCTTGGTGGTTGTGGGATCAGCTGTTGGTCGATTGAGCAAGTTCCGAATTGGTTGGAGAGAGTTTGAATCCAACATTACTCGTTGAAAGCTAATTAGGTCAAAATTGTGAATATATGTGGGACCGGCTCCTTGCAAGCCTAAGCGACGGCCTTGGTCGGTCAAGATGACATGCCCGTGTCACCATAGTTTCCTAGTCTCAGTCCTGAAAATTTTGGTATTTTCTGGTGCGCGTTTGAGCAATATTTTGGATTTTCAGAAGAGTTTGATCTTGACTGAAACTCTCGATTTTGCTCGAATGAGCAAGTAGAACTTTGCTCATGCGACCAATATTTTGAGATTATTAAAATAATAATATTTTAATGTTTTCCATGAGTAGCCTAGTAATTCATGTGACCATTTGAATTTTTTTTTGGCTTTTTGATGGTCTGAGCAATATTTGAGAAAATATGCAAAACTAGGGTTTTTGTTCAAACAAAGAAGTTTCATGAGATGAAACAAATAATAATAATAAGAAAATATGGGATAATAAGGTGTGGGACCGGCCACGGCTTGGGCATGGACGACTGGCTAGATTGTTCGGTCCCGTGACTCCTTTCCCTATTTTTTTCTTATTTTTTCATCGTTTAAAGGAAAATATGGAGAAACTAAGAGTTTTGCTCAAACAAGGAAATTTGCTCGAATGAAGGAGTTTTCATGAGATTAGGAAAAATAATAAAATAATGGGAGAAGCGTGGGGTCGGCCAGGACGGAATGACCGGCCGGCGGTGGGTCGGTCCCCTAGGATCCTCTTTTATTATTTTATTAATATTAATTTTCTCCCCTATTTTGCATAGGTTTCCTCGTTCGCCCATATTTTTGAATGCTCGTTCGTGCGTTCGGGTGAGCGTTTGTGCATTATTTGCTAAGTACACTCAAACCATTTTCCCCGGGCTTACTCGGCGGTGGCACAGACGCCCGATCAGTGAATATTTATTACTAATTCATGGAATTCAGCTGAGAATTAGCCACGAAGCAGGGTAATAAAATAAACTGATTATCTATTACTAATCCATGGAATCCAACCGAGGATCATCCATGGAACGGAGTAATGAGATAAATAGGTTATCTTCTAGGAATTCAAATGATGAATGACACGGTAGAATTAACCTATTTGCAGAATCGAGATATGAAATAATTAAAGCATCATACTTGTTTTGAGGGGGGTATGTAGTCAGGGGACAACGAATAGCATGACGTCCTTAAGGAGTTAGGCTCTATACTAGCATACAATATGTCTAGGAGCCGCCCGGTCATTAATAGATTCCATACACGGTCTCTCTACATAGTCAGGGAACAACGAGCAGCGTGACGTCCTGAAGGCGTTATGCTCTATACTAGCATGCAATATGTTTAGGAGACGCCCAACCATTTTGATTCTATGTAGAGGTGATGATGAAATGTGTGAAGCATCGAAAGATCAACTGAGAGGATTTTCGAGAAACATGTTCATCATAGCTCTGAAAGGAACGTTCGCTCAGTCAGAGATCGTAAAATGGTTCAGGGATCATAAAATATGAATTGTCACATACATTCCTGAAGCCGGGTCAGAAACATGCAGTATTATGATTTTATGACTTTAGCCTTTTTCGAAAATCCACCATCAACACCACCACCAATAGTAGATCCCAGCACGGTCGACCAAAATGACGCCAAGTACTTCCACTATCACCAGAGGATACATCATCCAACGGTTGAATATTATTCCCTTCGACGAATATTCCAACGAAAGCTCGCGGCAAGAGAAATCGAAATGAACAACCAAGGGAATGAAAGACCAATTCTGCACCAAATCATGATGCTCACTCACGACCCGAGCGAATATGTATGGAATCCGTGGGAAGACGCCGAAGACGAGATATGCGAGATTGAGATAAATGCTCATGCTTTTGAAAATAGGCATAGCTAGCAAGTTCGCACAAACGATACTAACGCTACAATTTTTGGACTCGCTGGGCTTCAGTGAAAATCAAATCAAGGAAGCGTCTAAGGCGATAGCGGCAATCGCAGATATAAAACCTTACGACCCCATGCCCAAGGGAGAGATTGTATTCACGTACGAAGACATCTTCTATCCAGGAGAGCACCTCCGGCCTTTATACCTAATAGTTCATATCAACAGACAGCCACTCAAGAGGATCTTCATTGATGGCGGTGCGTCTTTGAATCTAGTCTCCATGTACACGCTTGACATCTTGGGGGTACAACGGTCAGCCATACGAATGGGACAACAATCGTGAAAGGGTTCGGAGGCCATATGCATACGCCTATCGGGATTGTCAACTTGGTGATGAAGGTTGGGCCCATCAGAGCGCTCACTCTATTTTAAGTCTTAGAGGACGACACCACATTCCACGTGTTGTTAGGGCGAGGTTAGTTACTCAACCACAAGATTGTAGCCTCAACTTACCACCAATGTGCCAAGACTAACATCAGAGGCAAACAATATCGCATCCCTACAACGAGTAATCCATTCGACCCACAAGTTATATGGCATACCCCAAAAGTATCTAGCGAGGTGTCGGAAGTGCAGCCCATCCATTGCCTAAATGGGAAGAAGAGGAAAAACTTAGAACAACCAAATCTGTATTCAGTCCGTCTATGATGATTCTCCCAACCGAAAAGAAGCGGAAGCAAGAAGAACAACCACGATTCCAACGTTTCTCCAAACCCGACTGAGGATATGTGAAAATACGAGGGTACCCAAATACACCACAATCTTCAAAATATCCACCTATAAGTCCTCTTACCGAAAGTGATTGTCTATGGACAAAGTCGAGACAATACGAGAAATCGGTATTCACACTTTGTGTGATCGTCTATGGATACGAGATCGAGACAATACAACAATCAAAGTGTGGTTACTTGATAATATGTTCGGACTTAACCAAACTCTATAGGATCACTATCAAGTAATACAGAGTTCACGTTTGTGTAATTTACTTTAGATTATAATAACAACAATTATAATTGCTGAATATAAAAGTAAATGACACAACAAGATTTTGTTAACGAGGAAACCGCAAATGCAGAAAAACCCCGGGACCAAGTCCAGAATTGAATACTCTCAGAATTACGCCGCTATACAAAATCTAAACCAACTTCGTATAGTTGAGACCAAGCAAATAAACCTAGTTCACTTAGTTTCTTCAGTATCCCTGTGCTTCTGGCATTCAATAAGTGCACGCACTGGAACAATTCCTTTGGATCGTATTCCAAACAGTAAAGGAACAACAAATCTGTTTGGTAACAGCTCTATTGATTCTTTCCAAATAAAGATTTCTCAAGTCATATGCAAAGACTCTTCCGTTTAAACTACTAAACTCCTTTGCCTGGTTAGATTAATCTATCCAACAACTAACTAAGTAACAGAGCTTAGATTTGCAATCAATCAATATAAAATCTAACAAGATACTATAAAGCGATGCCGATCTCATGCAACTAATCAATCGAATAAATACGATTCTATTTGGATCCCATCCGATCAAGGTTTGTGCTACACAAAGATATGAGAAACCAATAAGAAATATTCTTCGTCTTCAAATCTTCTTTAATCTTCAATTAAACCTGCACAACACCACTTGAATCTCTTGCGATCAATCACGCACAGAACGGAGTCTATTAACAATGGATTATCACAAAATGTCTTTAGATCTACAAACAGTTCTAAAGTTCTCGTCGACACTTCGATCTAGTTTGAGTGAATCTTATATCAGAAGAGAAGATTCTCAAGAATAAACAAACTAGGTACAATCAAAGTTCAACAACGGTTAGTCAATCAAATCAATCGAAAACTAATAAACTGCAATTATCTAGTTTCCCATCGACGGTACTCGTAGAGCTTTTTGATCCCACAGAAGTCTTTAAACGAGTGGTCGTAAGAGATTTCTCCTAATTAGGGTACTTTCCTCTCCAGATAGACGGATCCACCAGAAACAATAAAAAGATGAAGTTTTCCTGGCTCTTAGGATAGTTTTCTAAAGAAACAAACTTAGGTATTTATAGACCAAAGATGTTTGGACACCAAGGAATTTCCAAAACCGAATATTCTCAAGATATGCAATAAATGCCCAAAATCGGTTTTAATTCCTGGAAATGCTTTGTCCAATATTTCCGAAATCTCTCAATAAAAGACCTCCAATCAGTAAATGCAAATTACTAATTTTTATTTTCTAAAGATTTGCATTTAATTGCTGGTAATTAAAGCATATAAAACTAGCAATCTTAATTAAAAGATTCTTAATTTATTTCGGACTGGGATCTCCTTGAGTTATTAAGGAATATCTTTGAACAATAAAATATAAGAGTTAATGTTCGTGTTCAAAGTATGTTGACATCTTTTCTTTATAAATTCTATTTCATATTTACAATCTTGGAATCGATTATACCACACTTCCAAACAAGTTTAGAATTGGTTCATCAGTATTCGAAGACAACTATGTGATTGATCAATTATCAAATCACAATCATGGGTTTAATCGGTTCTACCTTAATATGGATTACTTGTGATCGAACACACAAGTTACCATGACATGTTACGTCGGTTACCATGATCGGTTACGTAAATTACTAGGACCGGATACCATATACTCATGGTATTTCTTGTGGTCGGTTATACAAGTCACTAGGATCGGTTACACCAATTACTAGGACCGGTTACACCACTTACAAGGATCGATTACACAATTCTTTTGTGATCAGTCACACCAATTACTAGGATCGGTCACATCAATTAGAAATATCGATCATACCATCTCAGGTGATTACTTAGGATCGGTAACACTAATTAATAAAAACTAGTCATACCAAATCATAAGTCAGGAACTGTGATTAGTTATACCAAGATACATAAACAAGTTATGAGTGGTTATACGAAACACACATATTGGTAATCTAAAGATTTGCAATGAATAACAATACCAATAAGCCTGGTGATTTCCCTTTCGATTCACAAAACAAGTTCATGAATGTACTTCCTTTAAAAAAATGTAAACATTGTTTCCTAGGATGAAATCTTTACCTTTACCCATACACATAATCACAATAGCATTCATACGATTATGTCGATGTCATATATGCGATGTTCAAAAGATAAGCGTTATACTTCGTATTCTAATTCCTTAACACTATGATCATGTGATCATGTCTCACTACTAGATTATAATAATCATTCACATTTTTGCAATTATATTTTCAATATAACACGACTTGAAAGATACGTTAGGAATGAAACAGTTCAAGTCAATATTACTAACCTCAAGAGGAAGGATGATGTCGTCGTTGTAGCTCGTTACTTCTTCATGTTCTTCTGGTCTTCGAGTAATACTTTTATGTCTCATAATCCTAGACTTTCTAGTCTAACCTATACGAAGTTGTCACTAGTACATAATCAAGCGACTCTTAGATGAGTTTTGATTCACTAAAATATGACAACCAAACTTGACATACCAATGCTTGGAGGGTTCAACCGAGCTATGCTCTAACAATCTCCCCCTTTGTCAATTTTAGTGACAAAACTCTTAATACATATGGATAAACAAATTACAAGAATTCATTATACATACGCTTGATTCCAAGTTTCAACATCACAATAACCTCCATATATTCAACTAATAAATGCCGTTGTTGACATTTTAATAACAAAGCTAATACTCCCCCTAAAGGTAAGATAGGTGGATTTTCAATCCGACCATCTTTGTTATTCCCCTTTTGTAGTCCAAATAACTACAACATCAATATGATAGTTGCTCCCCCTTATTCAATGCTTTACTCTTTCGTTAGTTATAACGTTTAGCACATATGTCCTTTCCTTAGTGATTAGAAATCACTTTTTTACTCCATATATTTATCCCCCTTTTTGTCACAAAAATGACAAAGGTTCGAGCAAATAAAGGTCAAACCTAAAGGATCTTACAAATCTAAAAGACTTGTACAACCTATAAGAGATAAGCATGAAGGTTTCACATACCACTTTAGATAACCAATATAAAAAACGAAATAAAAAGTAATTTGGTTTTAATATGTTATCAAGGAAACAATTTCCTGAAGCAATTTTCCCTAATAGTTTAACAAATTGACTAAGAAACTTAGTTCTCTTGTTAAACCGATTGTAAACATACAATCGCTTATTTCGATAACACCAAAATAAAGATCGGAATTAACTTTATTTTTCTCATCAGGTTCTAATTATTCGGACAATAACTTAGAAATTTTACGTTAGACAAGACAAGTACTAGGTTAGTTAACTAGTATTTTTTGTCAAGGCATTTAATTAGACTTGAATAATCGAATCCTTTAATTTGATAACTCTAACTAAGATCAGAATTAACTTAGTTTCTCTTATCCGGAATCGAATTGGACTGAACAAATGATCCCATATTTTGTTAAGCCATAAAAAATTCATACAAACCAAAATAAATTGACTTGCACAATTATTTTCTTAACCGGAAGCAATTGAAACAATCATAGACATTATAACACCGCAACTGCACCGAAATTTCGTTAAGAAAAAACACTTGATAACAAACAATAAGTCAAATAAATTAACACAACTTTTCTTAACCGGAAACAATTGAATCACACAAACACATAATGTAATATATATTAATTGTACCGAAATTTTGTTAAGCAAAAGCAAAATATATGCAATATAAGCAGGCTTTTCTTAAACAGGAAAACGATTAACTAAAAAATTTGTTACCTCAGATTCCGCATCCTCTTATCCCCAGAAAAATATATCATTAAGCGCAACTTCAAGTTAGAACTCTCCCCCAGTATGTTGTCATTCTCTCGCAAGAACAAAAGAACAACAACAAAGAGCAACCTTTACCAGAGAAAGGTTGAATCGGTTTAACTAATGTGTGCCAATAACAAAAGTTGAAAACCCGAAACACATATGTTTATGCTAAACACAACTCATGTAAACACAAATTGATTCAACACATTATGACTTTTTACATATAAGTTTCAATCGGAATACCTTATGATCCTTTGATAAAGCCTACCAACATGGGCTAGAACTGAATCCCGCTAAATCAAAAAGTCACACAAACCATAAGGGTTCACATCATATGAGATAGAATATTAAGGTTATGAAAACCGCAATCAGACATCCCATAAACCGAAGACACATAGCAATAATATAGACATTCAAGCACATGCTATGTAATCGGAAACTATCACAAGAAAAATTATAAAATAATAAATTTATTTAATTGATAGTTTTATTCAAAAATAGACCTTATACAATAATTGAAATAAATCAAAAACTGATGTCTATTTTCTTGAATGAATCTTTAACCAGTTTCTCAAAGATCATCTTCAATATCCTCAAATTTCTCAATATCTTCATCAACAACATCTCGACTGATTTCCCGGATTCTGCACATAGTACCTTGATTATGTTCACAGACTAAAAAATTAATTAACCTTTCGATTAATATTCTGAGCATACTCCCTATTACCGATTCCAAGTTTATTCGGCTTCCTTTGGTTACAGATAACAGTTCTTAATAATGCTGCCTGTCTGTGATGTGTTTCAATAGTACTGAGGAGGGCTTGATGTAGATTGAGAATATCAATCTTAGCATCCAAACTGTTTTGGACAAGAAAATTAGTCATATCTTCCTTTTCTTTTCCTTTATCCTCACAACCAGATTTCTTGAAGGAATCTACAAGATTAATAGTTTCATTAGAAGCAATTCCGCTTAAAGCTTTCAGAATCTTAGCTTGAGAGCTGGTTTGAGGTACATCTTTTAGTATAAGTTCTCAAACAAGATGAGTACATATACCAGATAATTTCAACACATACCAAACATCATTATCATCCTTAAATAAATAATTCTGACCAGATTTGAAAAGATTTTCGCATCTTATGTGTTATTAAATCACAAATATTCCTTGAAAAGAATCAACCTTCTAGATCATGTATCTAAAAATAATTTAGACAAGAAAACTTATCATGTTTACACAAGTTGTTGTAAGATAAATTTTCTACACATGAGGACTTATTAAGTATCTTCAGGTAGATTGTGTATTATCTCTATGTTGAATAAGAGAAATTTAACAAGATGCAAGATGCCCAGATACTTGTGCTTCCTTACATCAAACGATTGGGCATTGTAAGGATGCACTTTCCAACACGTTTAAGTGTTAGGGTGAGAATAACCTTCCTCACGTGGTACCATTGAAGTAACCTCTTCCTTCTTATGTTTTGGGACATGACCTTGTGCCCTTATGTGGGTTTAGAATTCATCCTTTTTATCAGGAATATTGCGTGATGCTATATCCTTGATTACAGTTTGAGCCCAAGATGGTATATTCTTTGTATTCGAACTCGTGTGATCTTGATCTGCCATAAACATATTGCATATGTCTTTTTTTCAAGACATTATATATGTCCCCTTAAGGTATCCATTCCTTCTTGAAAATGTTTTTCTAAACATTTATCAAGGTATACCTTTCGACATGTCTCTGTAAGAAGATCTTCCTTATTTGTGAATGTTCCAGCGATTGTGTAAGATATTCACACTCTGAGGTTTGCTGATGTACTTTGTTGCACAAAACCAATTTTTGTTCCAAATAATCTGCTAGATTATTTTGAAGGCTGAGTGTTTCTCGCTTTTCTTCACAGATTCTTACATTTAATCGAACAATAAGTTCTAGGACATCATCCAGGAAATCAGTGGTCTTTCCTGCTTCTGAATAGGTTTCAACATGTTTGAAAACATTTCTAACATTTTACGAAATTCAGAATTTAAGCAGGATAGTGAATCAAAGTTCTTCTTTCTTTCTGGAATAGAAACATAAGATTTTTCACCAGTGATTAGAGTCGGATCCAAAACATGTTCCTTTAGAGATACTTCTTGACCAAAAGAGAAACACATATCAACTTTGTTTAGATGCAATCATATAGCCGAAGCTAAATGCATTCATCAAGGAGTTTATAAATATACAAGATAACCCCTATAATATTCCACAGCCGTGCTCCCCACAAAGATATGGTAATTAAGCACAAGTTCAAATAAGAACTCTCCCCCATAAAATATCATTCCCGAAAGAACAACAAGAGTGACCTTACTTTCACAAGAAAAGAAGGATTTGTTTGGACATTAACAAATAACATGAAATATGAATTTGTATCCAAAATACCCAATTAAATTAACCACAAGAGAACCTATGATTAATTTAATCGGAAATGCTCAACATAAGAAAACTTACGGAGCCGCACAGTATTTACACAAAGATGTGGATCAGGGAAGTCCAATATTGCTTAATAAAAAAAGATTCATTCTATCTTTTATCACTATTTTCATAGAGACATATAATAGACTTAATCTTTGTAAAAAAAAGTTCATCCTATCTCCATCAATATTTTCATAATGACATAATAGGTTTGACTTTTATTGTCAAAAGTTCATTCAATCTTTTATCAATATTTGCATAATGAAAGACTTAACTTTAATCTATGTTAAACTTCTCATGGATGCAACACTTTTAGCAATTTAATTGAAAGATAAACATTCAGGGCTAAAATATAAAGTTATTACATCCTTTAGAATAACATCCAATAAAAGAAGTTTAACAAAAGACAAGATAAACAAAACGAAGACACTATGCTCGATGCGATTGTACTTCTCAGCAATCTCAAAGACAAGTTCAGTCAGTTCATGATGAATTCCCAAAATATAGTTCAGTTGTTCCTCCAAGCACTCAATTCTTTCATGAATAAGATTAGCTTCAGGGTTGACTGATTTCTTCATTTTGTTGATGTCTGCATGGGATAGAGGAGTAGCTCGACTAGTGCAAGTACCAATAGGAGGAATCTTAAAGTGACTACAAATTCTGTTGATAAGACAAGGAAACCCAAGATTTTTCTTCTATGAAACCATATGAATCATTTTCCGAATAATCAGGCCACAGAAATCAATATCTTCACCAGAGATAAGATAGCAAACCATCTCAGCAAGGGTCCTGCTCCATAGATTCTTATCAAGCATACTGGGAGTCAAATTAGCGGCGGCAAGTTTGCTAAAAACTTTCAAATGAAATCTAATGTTGTCGATAGCTTGCCGCCAGAACAAGATTCACCCCAATTTAGTAGCATTCCAGACAGTTGACTCTGAGTTGGTCGGAGATGCTCAGGTTGAGCAACGACGAAAGAACGATCAAGTGACAGATTTAACAGATATGCAATCACTCCATAATTTACCTCAAAAGATATTCCCTCAACCATTTTTTTGAAACAACAACTGTCCTTGTTGGTTGCATGCAAGTTAGCATAAAACTGGAAAGTCATCTCAGGATGAGACAACCCAAGACTGTCATGAATATATTCCCATTCATATTGGTTCATAAACTGGCGAAACTCAGGTTCTTGAACAATTCTATCATAAACCATTTCAATGACGAAATTCCCTTTAAGAAACTTAACATATTTGTTCCTAGTAAGTAGACTAGTAAAGCTAATTTGAAGGACAGGATCATAAAAGGGTTGTAGAACGTCTAAACCAATTTCATCATCATCAAATTCATCATCACTATCAATAATTCTTCTACTAGCAGTATTAGGTTGAGTACCTGAAATATCACCACGACTTAACCTTTTCCTAGATGCCATTTTTTAGAGAGGACACAACAGAGAAGATGAACTACTTACTTGATCCGGGAACTGTTGTTGATGGTGGAGTTCCAAAACGATGGGTGACAGGGAAATGATTCTTGACCCAAGAGGGGAAAGCTTCTCCTGAAAACAACACTTTGATACATGCTTGGTCCGGGAACTATTGTTGATGGTGGAGTTCCAAAATGATGAGTGACAAGGAAATGATTCTTTGCCCAAAAAGGGAAAGCTTCTCCTGAAAACAACACTTTGATACAAACACAAAGGATTAAGAACCGAGAGAGAAAAGATTTGAGAACCTTTTGCTTCAAAAAAAAGAAGAACCTTTGGTCTTTCTCTTCAGTTCTCGAACTGTTGAGAAGAGAGGGTTAAGTGAACGAATAGGTTTCTTTCTCTTTTTATGTGTCGAACGGTGGAACATGAACCGGTTAAAACGATCTGGAACGTGGTTCACATGGACAAGTTAAAGTCTCAGAGTAGATGAACCGTACATGTGCTGACAAGGTCTCGTTTGTTTTTTAAGACACCATGCGGAGTAAAACCTAACAAATATAACAACGAGTTACCTAGGTATTGGTTAGATACACTACATGAAAACCTTATGACACCAAGAAAGAGTTTTTTCCATCAACTCTAATATCTTGACATGTTGAGAAATACCCAAAGATCTCTTTTTATAAGTTTATCAAAGAACTTCATGAGAACCCAAAAATAATTGTGTTTCTGATTTCTTATTTTCCAACTTTAAAAGACAGTTTCTGCAAATAGTTTACAGTACTGCAAAGGGAAACTCTTTTGATAAAAAAAGAAGTCCTAGCTTCTTCATAAAAGAAGACAATACCACTACCTTGATAGGAAGTATCAGGAATTGAGTAATGAATCGATCATTCCTTGAGGTGATATACTCAGATGACTGAGACTTAAACTTCCCTTGTAATTCCTTTAGATTGTTGCAACTAATTGAATTACACGTAGAAGGAGCATTGCTCTCAATGATTAGTAAATCAATGTCGACTTCCACATGAATATTATTCTTCATAACTTGATTTAGCCTATCAAGAGATTCTTGCTCTTTTTGGAGAAATATCTCAATATCACGAGACAAGCTCTCAAGCCTTTTTTACAAGCCCTGAAAATACTTTTAGGGATTTTAAACCTGGAGGAGGTTTAGATAGAATCTCTTCTACAAATTTAACTAAATCAGTTATGGAAGAGAATTCTGAAATCCATGGATCTGGTGGTGCATTTATTGAGATAACACTTCTGTCCATAGAGTCAGATCGCTACAAACACAGATTTATAAGGTCTTAAACGTGTTTGCCTGCTCTGATACCAATTGAAAAAGAAGGGGTCTAACAACCACACCCAATATTTCGCTTAGCATTCTGTATGGACAAACTCCAATATACTTTCGAGAGAATCAACTAGACAGTCAGACTCAATCTCAAGAAAAGTATATCCAAGATTTGTATCTCTGTTTCACAATGCAATCAGCAAATCAAACAGATACAAATCCATGAGCCTGATTATTATGTGAAACAACTTGAACGGTGTCAAAGACCAATGTTCAAGTGTCAATCAATATAATCAACAACCAAAGGTTGGATTCTCTAATTGATTGAACTACGCACAACCTGTGATATTTCTATTATATAACAAAATATAATACGGAAAAGAAATAACACAGACATCAGAAATTTTGTTAACGAGGAAACCGCAAATGCAGAAAAACCCCGGGACCTAGTCCAGATTTGAACACCACACTGTATTAAGCCGCTACAGACACTAGCCTACTACCAAGCTAACTTCGGTCTTGAATTTAGTTGAGCCCTAATCAATCTCACACTAATCAAGGTACAGTTGCGTTCGTTACGCCTCTTGAACCACGCCGGATTCTGCGCACTTGATTCCCTTAGCTGATCTCACCCACAACTAAGAGTTGCTACGCCCAAAGTCGAAGACTTGATAAGCAAATCTGTCTCACACAGAAAAGTCTATTGAATAGATAAATATGTCTCCCACATATATACTTATGAGTTTTATTCTGTCTTTTGATAAATCAAGGTGAACAGGAACCAATTTATAAACCAGACTTATATTCCCGAAGAACATCCTAATATTATCAATCACCTCACAATAATCTTAATCGATCAACGAAACAAGTTTTGGAATCACAAACAATGGGACGAATATGTTTGTAACTACTTTTCAATCTTGCCTACCGGAGAATAAATCTCGAGCAAATCTTAAAGAAGATAGTACTCAACACGATAGAAAACAACAAGATTAGAACACACAACTACAGAGAAAATATAGTCTTCAAGTCGTTAACCTACAGGGTTTCGTGAAAAACTTAAGGTTAAAGGAGAATCGACTCTAGTTGCAAATAGTATGACACAGGAGGTGTGGGGATTAGGTTTCCCAGTTGCTATAGTTCTCCTTTATATAGTCTTCAAATCAGGGTTTGCAATCAATGCTATCTTGGTAACAAAGCATTCAATATTCACTGTTAAATGAAAATTTGATTAGATTCAAGCTAATATCTTTCAACCGTTAGATCGGACTTAGATTGTTATACACAAATTAAATGTACCATTATTTAGATAAAAGTAACCGTACCTAAACGTGCACACTTAGTTGGTTCAATAATAGTTAACCAATGGTTAGCCATATGAGCACTTTCATATCAACCTGATTCATCTTTATCATAACTAGTTCAAATGAATCAAATGAAACTAGTTAGAGAGTTGTTCAATTGTTTATATTCTCATAGAAGCATACAAGACACAATTTAAGCAAAATCGATCTTGATTCACTCGAACCATTTCATGAACATTACGTTTTTCAAAAGATTGCACTCCTTATTATATAAATGTATTAGTTCATGAACAAAACGATTTTATAACATAACCTACTTAAGTATGCAAATGGGTACGCATAACTAATAAGTAGCCGGACTGAGTTTGGTTACGCCAGTACGCGTACGGGTACGCATACCACTTTACTCTTCCAAACTCCAGCAGAAATTCACGGAACTTGAACTTCCGCCAGTACGCGTACGGGTACGCATACGCAGACAAATGTGAATACACACTATGTGTATATCCGATGATGGTTACATGTTCTAAACCCTCATTTCAACCATTGAAATATTCTTGGAAGACGACAATAGCTGTCTCACACAAACTATTATCTTCAAAGCAATTTTCAAGTGATCGAATGATCAATACGAAACATTCCGAGTCTACATCAAATGACTGTCTCACACAAATCATGTAAGATGTTACAAGGAAATTTTCACATGATCATTTTTTGACATTCGTCAAGAATAAAAGATGAACTTGGTTAAAGCGAAAGCTTACCAACACATATTTTGAGAAATAGATAAGAGAGATAAACTCGGCTCTAAATACCAAATGTATATAGTTGAAGTCTATATAGAAATACAACTTTTGTCTCAAATAAGAGATAAAGTAGATAGACTTTTGAGTGATAGATGAGTTCAAGTCTCCATATACCTTTTGTTGATGAAGTTCCACAAGTTCCCTTGAGTAGTTCTTCATCTTCATTCGATGAACGCGGTGAAGTATAAAGCTCAACTACACTTACTATCCTAATTCGAGACTTAGCTATAAGTAGACTAGAAATCAAGACTTATAGTTTTGGCAAATAAACTTGACAAACAAGCTTAAGATAACAACGCTTGCAAGTTCGACCGAGCAGTGCTTTAACAAGTTTCCCACCAACGGTACTCGTAGAGCTTCTTGATCCCACAAAAGTCTTTAAAAGAGCGGTCGTAAGAGATTTCGCCTAATTAGGGTACCTTCCTCTCCGGATACACGGCTCCACCAGAAACAACAAAAAGATGAAGCTTGCCCGGCTCTTAGGATAACTTAGGTATTTATAGACCAAGGATATTTGGACACCAAGGAATTTCCAAAACCAAATATTCTCAAGATATGCAATAAATGCCCAAAATCGGTTTTCATAAGTCCTGGAAATGCTTTGTCCAATATTTCCGAAATATCTCAATAGAAAATCTCCAATCAGTAAATGCACATTTATATTTTCTAGAGATATGAATTTAATTGTTGATAATTAAAGCATATAAAGCTAACAACCTTAATTAAAAGATTCTTAATTTATTTCGGACCGGGATCTCCTTAAGTTATTAAGGAATATCTTTGAACAATAAAAGATAAGAGTTACTGTTCGTGTTCAAAGTATGTTGACATATTTTCTTTGTAAATCCTCTTTCATATTTACAATCTTGGAATCGATTAAACCACACTTCCAAACAAGTTTAGAATTGGTTCATCTATATTCCAAGACAACTACGTGATTGATCAATTATCAAATCATGGGTTCAATCAGTTCTACCAATCACAAGGATCGGTTCTACTTTAATATGGATTACTTGTGATCGAACACATAAGTTACCAGGACCGGTTACATCAGTTTCCAGGATCGGTTACGTCAATTACCAGGACCGGTTACCATATACTCATGGTATTGCTTGTGATCAGTTAAACAAGTCACTAGGATCGGTTACACCAATTACTATGACTGGTTACACCAATTACAAGGATCGATTACACAATTCTTTTGTGATCGGTCACACCAATTATTAGGATCGGTCACACCAATTACAAATATCGATGATACCATCTCAGGTGATTACTTAGGATCGGTTACACTAATTAAAAAAACTAGTCATACCAAATCATAAGTCAGGCACTGTGATTAGTTATACCAAGATACATAACAATTTATGATCGGTTCTACTAACTCACACATATTGGTAATCCAAATATATGCAATGAATAACAATACCAACAAGCCTGGAGATTTCCCTTTCGATTCATAAAACAAGTTCATGAATGTACTTCCTTTAAACAAATGAAAACATTGTTTCCTAAGATGAAATATTTACCTTTACCCATACATATAATCACAATAGCATTCATAAGATTCTGTCGATGTCATATATACGAAGTTCAAAAGATAACCGTTGTGCTTCGTATTCTAATTCCTTAACACTATGATCATGTGATCATGTCTCACTACTAGAGTATAATAATCATTCACCACTTCGCAGTTATGTTTTAAATATAGCACGACTTAGAAGTGTTGATGGTGGTTTTTCAGTTCACGGTAAAATCGTAAGACCCTGTATTTAATGCGTTGTCATCCTACAAAGGAACAAAAGCCATTTGAAAGTAATGAGTGCATAAACCTCTTTTCTCACAAATGTATTGAGAAATTCAATATATTTGTATTTATATATATATAAAAAATTCACTCAGAATGGTGCATATAGCAACGATCCCAAATATTCTATGAATTTTATTTTCCACCAGCATTATTCACTAATGTATTGCCTGCCTAGTATTTTCCTATGCTATGTTCCCCAGCCGAACTCTTAATATTGGCATCACATGAAGGTTAATGTTCACTCGCAGCGGAGTAGCACGAATCTCCTGAAGTTTCAGTATTGAGATCCGCATAAAAGCGCTCACACGGGATGTACCGCTCTCTGATAAAGAGATTTTTGTGTCAACGCTGTAGATGGGGAAAAACGATTTGCTGGTTTTTAAGGAATTGAGGAGACGACCGTGCGGAGGAGTCTCCTTTAACGGAGCTAAATGTTTAACCTCACAAAGATGCACAACAAGAAGGGAGTGCTTTCAGTTCGAGAGATCAATCTATAAGACTCCATCCTAAACCAAGATAATGGCCGTTCCAGAGTCAATTCGGTCATAAGAGAGGATGGGCCGATCTGTAGGAGGGAAGATGAGAAATGTGTGATCAACGGTGATCAAGGATTGTTGGTGTGTTGTGTATTTGCATGAAAATAGTTTCTGAATGATTGAGTTTACTTAGTTGAGAGTAATTGCTAAGACGATGAGTTCGTGTAGACGAAATACTGTCTATCGAGAATTGTTTGTTGTTCAATCATGATTCAGAGACTTATTTATATTGCTATAATTGTAAGCACCTTGATCCCATGAAGTATGACAGTTGCTGGAGTCAAAGAGTGGGGAAGTGGAAATCGTGTTAAACCAGTTTCTCATCGTGCAGAGACTTAGTTTATTTTCTACCCACTACTTTGCTCACTCCTTCAACTGATTGCACGATTTGCTCACATTCTCATCGTGGGTGAACACACGTGCCGTAGGCCGCCATACAAAAACCCTAGTTAATATCCCCCCATGTGACACGATTGATGTCTCGTGATTGTGGAGTCTGCAAGGCATACGTGTATTTAGTATAGTCAGTTGCTGACTTCATGGGACGATGAGTCCTTGTATTGCTGAGTCGAACGTGATTTGCAAATATTCTAAGACTCATGAGTTGAACGTGTTTGTTGAGACAGATGTATAATTCTCGAGTTAATGTTGATAGTTAATGTGAGAAAATATTTCTCATTCGATGAATTGTTAAATATTGATAATTGAACCAACATTCCTTAGTCTGAGAAAATATTGCTCATTTGAGCAAATGTTGCTCGTTTGATGAATTATTGGTAGCAGGACCAAATATTAATTTAAAATACTAGTAACTGAACCGAGTATAATTAATTAGAATGTTGATCATGGGATCAACGTAAAATTATTAGTGTTTGAATCTTCTCAGAATTATGTTTTGCAAAGCTTTGGATCTAAAACCCTAATTTTGATCAATTGCTGATCAATTGACGATTCATTGAAAATCAACCACGGAGTGAAGGAGGGACCGGCTACATGGGATGATGAATCAACCATGTAACGCCCAGATGCTCAAGTGAGCAAAATACCAAAGTCTCTTGAAGACCAGTTGGTGAAAAGATGATTAAATGCTAGTTTAATCATTTATTCAAATAATGTTTGTCTGAACCTTAGGTGATAAAACCTAATAAATTATAAAGAGATGAAGGACTGACCAAGGTGTCATGAAACCGTCCCTAGTTGGTCACGGGATCGACTGACGATCATTTGATGAAATTCTAAGTCATTTGGAAAAGTTCTGGACCTAATACATGCAATTGCGCAAATTAGGTCAAATTGTGAAAATGCTTGGGACCGGCTCCTTGCAAGCCAAAGATCCAACCTTGGTCGGCCAAGGTAACATGCTCACGTCGCCAAAGCGTCCGTGTCTCAGTCCTGAGAATTTTGATATTTTCTGATGTGCGTTTGAGCAACATTTTGAGAAAATATGAAGAAATCAAGAATTTTTCTGAAACTGAGGAAACTTCATAAGATGAAGAAATAATAATAATAAAATGAAGGAATCATGAACTGTGGGACCGTCTATGGACAAGGCATGGCCGGCCGGCCAATGAGAACGGTCCCATGGCACTTTTCCTAATTTATTATTATTTTCATGATTTTAAGGAAATATCATGAAATCAAGGAGTTTCCTTGAAGTGAAGGCGTTTCCATGAGATGAGGGAAACAAATAATATTAATAATAATAAAATAAGGGCGTGTGGGACCGGCTTGGGCATGGTCAGCCGGCTAGGGCTCGGTCCCGCGAGTTTTCCCTAATTTTATGTCTCTTCCTTGATTTGAAGGAAATATCATGAAACTAAGGGATTTCCATGAGATGATGGAAATAATTAATAAAATAAGGAATTACAAGGTGTGGGACCGGTCACGGCTAAGGCATGGCCGGTCGGCTAGTAGCCACGGTCCCGTGACACCTTTTCTAATTTTATGTAATTTTTGTATAATTTCCTTAATGTGAAGGAAATACCATGGAACGAAGGAGTTTCATTGGATTAAGGAATTTCCATGAGATGATGGAAATAATTAATAAAAAAAGGAATTACAAGGTGTGGGACCAGTCATGGCTATGGAATGGCCGGCCGGCTAGTGACCACGGTCCCGTGACACCTTTCTTAATTTGTGTAATTTTTGTACAATTTCCTTAATGTGAAGGAAATACCATGAAACGAAGGAGTTTCATAAATTATAGGGATTTTCATGGGATCAAGGAAAAATAATAAAATATGATAAAATAAAGGGAGAAGCGTGGGACCGACCACGACGACGTGAACGGCCGGCCGGTGAGCTGGGTACCCTTAGATGCCTCCTTTAAGTATTTTATTGTTATTATTTTCTCCACAGTTTGATCGTTCCTACGTGTTGTTGAATGTTCGTTCGTGCATTCAGGTGCTCGTTAGTGCATTTATTGCTGAATAAATTTGCACCATTTTCTCAGGGCTTACTTGATGGTGGCTCAGATGCCCGTACGTTGAATATTTTTCGCTAACCCATGGAATTCTGCTGGAAAGGACCATGAATTGAAGTAACGAAATATTATGAAGAACGTAGAATATTCCTGAAAATTGAGTAATATGATGGCTCATTACTAGAAGGCATGCTGTCTATGAGCATTAATTATCTGAAAATTGAGTAATATGAGCTTGTTGAAGGGTCATATTTCCTTTATATAGTCAGGGAAAACATTGTTACATCCTGAAGACGTTATGGCTCTATACTAGCAGGCAAGCTGTCTAGGAGCCGTCCAATCTTTCGATTCTATATAGAAGTAATTACTGAAATTGCTCAATATTCATGAGATATACCGTTGCCTCAGCTGAGAGACTACACATCTACATAAACTCTGAGAGACAATATTCTCAGTCAGAGATTCTTATGGCATGAGCTTTCATGCCTTGATGAGAGACATGAGCCTCAATACTCATATGATTGCTGGATCAGGAGCATGTACAATTATGGTTTTACGATTTAGCCTTTGTCGAAAATCCACCATCTATATTAAGTCCTCTGCTTTGTGAGGGATAATCATGTTCCTCAGTCAGCAGTGGATGGTGATTTTCTAGTCATAAACGAAATAAGTAATTGAACTCAGTCCTAAGATAAGATGTTACCGGATTTTCGATTGTACGAGCGAACCATGGATTGAACGAAGATCCCAGTGGCATGATAGAGTATTGTCTAACGAGAAGTGAGGTAGCACCGCTGATTTGGTGATGAAACCATGGTCGGTTTAGGATTCACGGATCCGGGCCCAAGAAAGGAATCGTTTTAGCACGGACGTTCGTTCGTTAGTTTAAGAAACAAACAAAATAGACCTGAGTCTAATGATAAAAGTTTTGTCTATGAGCTTTCACGAAAAACAAAATTTTATTTTTTAAATATGTGAGATTTCACAAAGTGGAATAAACTCTCGTTTCAAAGGTGGATGCTCGTACGAGAGAAATGTTTTTTTGAACAGACGTGCGTCTGTTAGTAATAAATTTTGTTTATGAGCTTTCATGAATTTTTTTTATCTTCGAGCTTTCAGAAATATTTGAAAATATACTCTCGCTTCAAATACAGATGCTCGCGTGAGGGAGCGAATATATATATATATGTTATTATTCAAACATACGTGAGTTTCACGTTAAATATATATATTTTTGTAAAACCAATATTTTGATTTTGAACAACTATTGAAAGTAGACAATTGTACATGGTGAAAATAATGTTTGTATGTAAGTTTTCACAATTGTAGAATGGACGTCTGTCCAATTTTTGAAAAACCAGTGGATGTTAAAATTCACGTGGGTTGTTCACGGTTTTATGAAAATCAAGTCATGATTTTGAATAATGAATTTTGCTCGTCTTTGCAGGTTTGAAGGAACAAGCAAGTTTTTGAAATTCTGACGTTATAATCACTATAGCTAGTGAAATTGTAAATAGGTAAGAGTTGGATTGTTACCATTTTTGTTACGCGTTTGTTATTGGTATATCCATGACTCCATGTCTTTCGCATCAGATAGTGGTGAGTTCTGGTTACATCCACTCTTCTGGCTCTTCCGGGGAACGCTCCAGAAATACCAAGTCAAAGATCACATGTTCATGCCGAGGTGAATCAACCTTTCACAGACGCTGGAAAGATGATACATTGTATGTCTCCCGATCATCTGGGAGTCGTCTGTGCTAAGATATATGCTTTCTTGGTATTAGGAGATGCGGATAGAAAGCAGAGACGTGATGAAATGTCACAGAAGAAAAGAGATGAGGATGAAAAGCTCATATCTCATCGGCAGAAACACCGTCGACAACAGAAAGTGAGACTATCAACTGAAGATTAAGTGCGGTCTTGCGTTGATGGTGTAGCTCCTGACGTGCATCAATGATGAACTTCGTCATAATTCGTCATCAGAAAATTCAGAAGTTAGGTCTTCATTGAAACTGTTGTAGAATCTTCGTCCGATGTCGGATTTTCGCGATCTACCCATGTTCCTTCATGCCCAGGAAATTTCCAAGCTTTAGATTTTTGAGTTTTGAGCATGTTTAGGGGACCAAATAGGAGAAACAATAAAATTCCAGGAGACTTCCAGAAAATTTTCAGCTGGTATGTAGTCCAATGTTTTGGCCACATCTTTTTTCTCGTTTCTCCAATTGCTATGAATTTTGAATATGTTGTAGAGATCCATATGAACAAAATGGTATATGACCCATCCCTAAATTCTTCACCAATGTCTCCCAGCTCGCTGCTTTGTGTGTGACAATGTAAAATCATCTCAGGCGAGCTTGTTGTAAAACACTCATGTTGTGTCTTTAGACCATTCGCTTGTGTCTGGAATGGTTGGTGGAGGATTTTAATGTCATTGATTCATTTGAGATCAGGACCCATTGATTGATACATGAGCATGGTGCTTGCAGTGCCATCTTGTTTCTGTCAGTCATATAAACATCACTTCTGAAACCCTGACCATAACTGAGGTTGCTGTCAAGAGGGGGTGATGCAATGACCATGGTTGCATGTCCTGGTGGTAGTATTCCTTTTATGATAAATGATTATCACATGAGAGTCTGGTGTCATGGATCTTGGACTGTGAAACTGATCATCATGATCAGTGGACTGTCAGTCCCCAGTATTTTGTTAAATCTCTCCTTTTCGTTTTCTCTTCTTCTGGCAAGACTTGGATAGAGGACCCAGGTAGAAAAATTGATGTAAAGACCTAGGTGGTAGAAGTTGAAGGTACCTTGATGAAGGACTTAGTGGAAAGACCTGGTGGACACCGATCGACTGTGGAAGTTATGAATCTCGTCTAAGAATTGCTGCTTGCATATTGTATGCTCTGGAAGCTGCAGGAACCTCATACGACATCGGAATTTGATGCTTGGCCTCAACTTTGAAGCTAAGAGACTGAGTTATCTCATGAGACAAGAATCACTCAATTTGGAGTTGTAGAGGTCATCCAACGAAGCGTGCACATTTGTAATTTGTAATCCCGTATAAACTTTTCAGATTCCGTAGACCTGACAGTAAATGCCATATCTTTCGGATCGTATGTCCGATTAATGCGCACTTTTGGTATGTTGTATAAGATACATAGACAAACATCTTTCATTCAGGAAGAATTGTCTCATTCCTCACCCATTGGTATGTTTTTCTAAACCCATGGACTGAAGTGTGTTGTATCTCATTTGTAGAGGTGATGAGAACATCTTGTAGAAGACTTGGGATTGTGCCCTCCCATCGTGCAAGATTCAGAAAGACTTTCATGTGAACATATTTCATGTATACACACCTTGATATGAATCATTAGTGCTTGGAGAAGTCTGCTTCGTCGAGCAATACTTCAGAGAATGGTTAATTGATGAAGCCCTGTCATGAGGATGTTGCTCTTGAGACCGTTGTTGACGATTGAAATTTCTCCAGAAATTCTTGTTGATGCTGAGACCATGAACGGAGTTCCTCCACATATCCTTGTTGATGCCAATACTATGGTTGGAGTTGCTCCAGAGACCGAAAAAGGCTAGAACCATGATTATCGATATAGCCTTTGCTCCTTCATCCAGTGAGCCTTTTACATTCACGAACTAGTTGGTGAGTTGAGCATTCCTAAGATGAAGATGTTCTAGGATTTCAAACCAAATTCTCCTGAATATGACTTTACTGTAAAGTGGCTTCGTTAGGGAATCAATGTTGTTGTGGGAGATAACATCGGCAGTCTCCATTCTGGATGCGAGGAGAAAAAGTTCCTTGGTCGTGCAAGGCTTCTGATGTAGAGAGGTTCCATTGACAAAGTTTCATGGAATCACATCATATTTCAAATTCCAATAAGATCAAGTCCCCAGTGTATGTTGAAGGAGTTTGTGCCATCCATGGATGAATGATGTTGCATCTGCTTCAGAAGTCTTATCACGGGATAATGAAGAATTATGTAATTTAGTTACACTTTGATTGCGCTGGTGTTGAATCAGTGTGTCATCGTCGAGATATTTGCGATGAAGCTATATGCGCCGTTATAGGAGGTGTACTCTTTGATTGGGAGTACAATTTGAAGGCTTCTCGAGCGTTGAAGCGTCATATCCCTTGAGCATGTCTTAGGTTTGATCGTTTGGGTCCCAACTATCTTCTGTTGATTCAACATTCCTTTAGTCGCGTTAGTGGGATTCAATACTTGTGCAGACGTCAGAGCTTTCTGATTTTGTGGCACACATGAACACTCCTGCAAGGCTATGTAGAAATGCCCAAATTGTTCTTTGTCGTGCTTGAGCATCATCTCAGTAACGAATGTCTCAGTGAGATGCTCGATTCGGAGAAATGTCAGATTCAACCACTTGGTAAAATATTGTTGAAGTGAGATTACCCACTTATAGCGTCTTGCAATATCAGAGATGCTAGCACAATTGAGTCCCCATGCTAGAATAACATGTGGGGAAATAAATGACATAGACATGGGACGAATGAGACTTGCCTGAGTGCATGAACTTTTGATGAATGTCTATGCATCTTTTGCAGGTTCTTGTTTCAACCTCGTAAAAGTTCGAAATTCCTCCAAGTGCTCTGATGATGGAACGTCCGCCAAATCTTCTGGGACAGAACTTTCTTCGTTGGAGAGATGTGTAAGCAAAGGCGCTTTTTAAGTACCCATATTTACAGCATGGATCCATGCTCGTCTGAAGGACATGTCATATCCTGGATCTTCCTGATTATGTGAAACTTTGTTTCTTTCCAGGTTGAACTTATGTTCACTTTGAGAGTGATGTAGCCATAAGTATTTCCGAGCGTTCCTTCAAGGTCTCTGATTGATATGGGAGAATGAGTAGCTTCTTTTCGAGTGATGCCTGTGGATCCGATGGTTTTCAGTGGAATATTCTTGATGGCGGTGCCAGCATCGATCAACATTCTTCCAAATTCGTTTCTTCTGAGATTGACTGTGGTAAGCAGTCCCCGGTCGTACATCTCTTGGTATGTGACTGGAGGCTTAAGAAGTATTTCCCGAATGGACTTCTTGACACGATGTGGTTCATTGTTGTGAACATTTGTCTCCTTTGTGCCTTCGACAGATAGAGTAATTCACGCTCGACCAAGGATTGAACTGCCTCTTTGATAGGTTGTTCAGAGAGTGTAAAGGTTATGATTGGGAGAGGATTCTTGTGTACTCCTTCAGTCCCCAGTTGAATATATTGTGGATCAACCTTCTCTTTGAAAATATGCTTCAAAATATTGCAGTTGCTTGTTGGATGATTGATGAATATATGAAGGTGACAGTACCTGGGATTTTCCATTTCTTATTCAGTTATCTCTCTCCCGATGAATGACAATTTGATTGCACCATCTTGAACCCAGACTTCCAGTAACTCGATCACTCCTTCATGAGAAGAGAGAAGTTTGAGTTTGTACGATCCTTTCCCCGTTCGTTGATGCCGGGTCAAGGTTTGTGCATTTCAAGATTGGTTATCTTTCTTTGGTGCTTTCAGAGGAGCTAGAGAAGTGTGCTTGCGTTGTGACTCAGCTTTCCATTTACTCCCTTCTGCAACAACATTTGTGGAAGGTTGGAGGTTGTACTGTTTGTTTATCAAACGTCTGTTACCTCGAGTTTCACGTGGTTCCTCAGTTTTTGTAGATTGATCTTTTTAGTAAAGCAGGTGCGGTAGTTTCTGATCGCTTAGATGCTTCAAAAAGTTCTGAAAAAGTCTGGAACCGGAGATTTTCCAATAAAGCTCTGTAGACCGGGACCATTCTGTTGATGCGTAAGTCTACAAGTTGTTGCGCTGTGACATATGGGTCGTGTCAATCCAAGGCTTGAACCCTAAACCTTTTCACATAGTCATTGGGATATTCATTGCTCCTTTGATACATCCTTCCTAGATCAGAGAGAGTGACTTGCTCTGAAATGAAGAAGTATTTCTTGTAGAAAGCATTAATCATCTCTCCCCAACTGGCGATACTTCCTGGTGCGATGTTGTTGTACCAGGTATATGCTCTGCCTGTCAGAGACTTTGAAAATTCCTTCAAACGGATGACATGGTTGTGCTCATGTTCACCAGTGATTACAGAAACCGAGAAACATGCTCTTGAGCATTGCATGTTCCATCATAAAGGGTGAACGTTGGAGAGGTAACCTTTTGGCAGAGGAATCCTTTGTGTACCAGCAGAGTATGGAGGTTGGTGACGGTGGACAGAGGACGTCTTATCTATTCCACGATCCTCCAAGAGGCGTTCCAGGTCTTCATGAGTGATGAAACTTGGACGGTTCTTTCGCTGTTGTCTACAACCTTAGGAACTTCCTCATCATTTACTACATGGATTTGAGTGACTTCAGGATCAGCAGCCGAAGATGTTTCTTTTGCTTTTCCTTTATCTTGAGTTTCTCTGACATTTTGTCTGAAAGAGTCTTGAGATAATTGCATAATTCCTTCTGAGTGGCAGCCATGTCAACCTGATATTTGGCAAAATTTTCTTGCACCTTCATGAGATCACATATGGTAGGCGGATTTTCTCTGACTTCTTCAGGAGACCGTCCGAAGAGAGGATTGTTGATGGCTCCAGCAACGTCATTTGCAGGGGTGATCACTGGAGCACCAGTATTCAGAGGATTAGTATTGACAGGTTGCGCCAGAAGAGTGGTATTAGCGGTACCACTAGATCTTGAAATGTTAGGGTTGGGTGTTGATCCCGGTTGGTAACTGAACCAGACCTAAGCTCGACCATCTTTGTGAGAACTGAGATTGCAACCGAGAGAATGATCTCCCACTGTGGTCGCCAATCTGTAGATGAGGAAAAAATTTTTGCTGGTTTTTAAGGAATTGAGGAGACAACCGTGCCGAGGAGTCTCCTTAAACCGAGCGAAATATTTAACCTCACACAGATGCACTACAAGAAGGGAGTGCTTTAAGTTCGAGAGATCAATCTGTAGGACTCCGGCCTAAACCAAGACAATGGTTGTTCCAGAGTCAATTCGCTCACAAGAGAGGATGGGTCGATTTGTAGGAGGGAAGCTGAGAAATGTGTGAGATCAATGGTGATCAAGGATTGTTGGTGTGTTGTGTATTTGCGTGAAAATAGTTTCTGAATGATTGAGTTTACTCAGTTGAGAGTAATTGCTAAGACGATGAGTTCGTGTAGACGAAAGACTGTCTATCGAGAATTGTTTGTTGTTTAATCATGATTCAGAGACTTATTTATATTGCTATAATTGTAAACACCTTGATCCCATGAAGTGTGACAGTTGCTGGAGTCAAAGAGTGGGGAAGTGGAAATCGTGTTAAAACCAGTTGCTCATCGTGCGGAGACTTGGTTGATTTTCTACCCACTACTTTGCTAACTCCTTCAACTGATTGCACGACTTGTTCACATTCTCATCGTGGGTGAACACACGTGCCATAGGCCGCCATACCAAAACCCTAGTTAATATCCCCCCATGTGACACGATTGATGTCTCGTGATTGTGGAGTCTGCAAGGCATACGTGTATTTAGTATAGTCAGTTGCTGACTTCATGAGACAATGAGTCCTTTTATTGCTGAGTCGAACGTGATTTGTAAATGTTCTAGGACTCATGAGTTGAACGTGTCTGTTGAGACAGAGGTATAATTCTCGAGTAAATGTTGATAGTTAATGTGAGAAAATATTGCTCATTTGATGAACTGTTAAATATTGATAGTTGAACCAACATTCCTTAGTCTGAGCAAATATTGCTCATTTGATGAATTATTGGTAGCAGGACCAAATATTAATTTAAAATACTGAACCGAGTATAATTAATTAGAATGTTGATCATGGGATCAACGTAAAATTATTAGTGTTTGAATCTGCTCAGAATTATATTTTGCAGAGCTTTGGATCCAAAACCCTAATTTCGATCAATTGCTGATCAATTGATGATTCATTGAAAATCAAACACGGAGTGAATGAGGGACCGGCTACATGGGATAATGAATCGACCATGTAACACCCAAATGCACAAGTGAGCAAAATACCAAAGTCTCTTGAAGACTAGTTGGTGAAAAGATGATTAAATGCTGGTTTAATAATTTATTCGAATAATGTTCGTCAGAGCCTTAGGTGATAAAACCTAATAAATTATGAAGAGATGAAGGACCAACCAAGGGGTCATGAAACTGGCCCTGGTTGGTCACGGGATCGACTGACGATCATTTGAATAAATTCCAAGTCGTTTGGAAGAGTTCTGGACCTAATACATGCAATTGCGCAAATTAGGTCAAATTGTGAAAATGCGTGGGACCGGCCCTTACAGGCCAAAGATCCAACCTTGGTCGGCAAAGGTAACATGCTCATATCACCTAAGTGTTCGTGTCTTAGTCCTGAGAATTTTGATATTTTCTGATGTGCGTTTGAGCAACATTTTGAGAAAATATGAAGAAATCAAGGATTTTGCTGAAACTGAGGAAACTTCATAAGATGAAGGAAATAATAATAATAAAATAAAGGAATCATGAAGTGTGGGACCGGCTATGAACAAGGCATGGCCGAAAGGCCAATGAGAACGGTCCCATTGCACTTTTCCTAAATTATTATTATTTTCATGATTTTAGGGAAATATCATGAAATCAAGGAGTTTGTTGAAATCAAGGAGTTTCCTTGAAGTGAAGGAGTTTCCATGAGATGAGGGAAACAAATAATATTAATAATAATAAAATAAGGGCGTGTGGGGACCGGCCTTGGCATGGTCTGCCGTCTAGGGCCCGATCCCGCGAGTTTTCCCTAATTTTATGTCTCTTCCTTGATTTGAAGGAAATATCATGAAATTAAGGGATTTCCATGAGATGATGGAAATAATTAATAAAATAAGAAATTACAAGGTGTGGGACCGGTCACGGCTAGGGCATGGCCGACCGGCTAGTGACCACGGTCCCGTGACACTTTTTCTAATTTTATGTAATTTTTGTATAATTTCCTTAATGTGAAGGAAATACCATGAAACGAAGGAGTTTCATAGGATTAAGGAATTTCCATGAGATGATGGAAATAATTAATAAAACAAGGAATTACAAGGCGTGGGACCGAACAAGGTTAGGGCATGGCCGGCCGGCTAGTGACCATGGTCCCGTGACACCTTTCCTAATTTTATGTAATTTTTGTACAATTTCCTTAATTGAAGGAAATACCATGAAACGAAGAAGTTTCATAAATTGAAGGGATTTTCATGGGATCAAGGAAAAATAATAAAATATGATAAAATAAAGGAAGAAGCGTGGGATCGACCACGACGTCGTGAACGGCCGGCCGGTGGGCTGGGTCCCCTTAGACGCCTCCTTTAAGTTTTTTATTGTTATTAGTTTCTCCACGATTTGATCGTTCCTTCATGTTATTGAATGTTCATTCGTGCATTCAGGTGCTCGTTAGTGCATTTATTGCTGAATACATTTGCACCATTTTCTCGAGGCTTACTCGATGGTGGCTCAGATGCCCGTACGTTGAATATTTATCACTAACCCATGGAATTCTGCTGGGAAGGACCATGAATTGAAGTAACAAAATATTATGAAGAACGTAGAATATTCTTGAATATTCAGTTAATGAATTCAAGGATTAGAGATAATTAATTGATGGCTCTATACTAGCAGGCATGATGTCTAGGAGCATTAATAATATGAGAATTGAGTAATATGAGCTTGTTGAAGCGTCATATTTCCTTTATATAGTCAGGGAAAACATTGTTACATCCTAAAGACGTTATTGCTCTATACTAGTAGGCAAGCTGTTTAGGAGCCGTCCAATCTTTCGATTCTATATAGAAGTAATTACTGAAATTGCTCAGTATTCGTGAGATATGTCGTTGCCTCAGCTGAGAGACTACACATCTACATATACTCTGAGAGATAGTATTCTCAGTCATAGATTCTTACGGCATGAGCTTTCATGCCTTGATGAGAGACATGAGCCTCAATACTCATATGATTGTTGGATCAGGAGCATGTACAATTACGGTTTTACGATTTTAGCCTTTATCGAAAATATACCATCTATAAACGCGCTTTTTAATTAAAATCTAGCACGATCAACACACTCAAATCCCTCAAGGGAAACCTAGACTGTCCATGTCAGTCTTAAGGAGCAATCATGGCCATACGATTTGGCCACAGAATTCGACCAACTTAGCCTCTTCCCAGCGGAATTAGACAATCACCATGATGACCACCGGTGGGCCCACTAGCATCCCAGCCGATCGGATTCCCTTTAGTTCACATGCAACTCCCCTGAACAGTAACTATAACATGGGTGATTGCGCTGTTGAAAAAGAAGCTCAAACGAGCTAAGACCGACCATAACGGTCTCAAATTCATCACATTCGCCCAACTTAGCTAGCCTAGTTAGACGGTCTAGATCTTCCTTCGAATGATCAAAGAGGTGCTGGCGTGTTCAACAACGACTCAGATCCATCCCTAGTCGATCGACCTGCCCACGAAAAGCCAAGAGTACATCAAATCGTTTGCTCAAACTAGGGTGAACGCACTGTTTTGGAAACCCTAATTTGCGTTGCGGCAGTGTGCTACTGTCGCAAATCGATCATGTACGTCCATCTTAGCTAGACAAATTGAATGACTTAGATCCAATTTTAGGCGACCCAATAGATGTCAGCATGATCACCGGCAGCTCGCCTTTGCATATGACTAATCAGCCTTCTCAAACTAGTGCCCAGTGTTTTCAATTGATTAGCCAAAATAGGGTTGGCCTTACAGATTCTAAACCTAATTTGAATCAACGGCAGTAAGCAACTGCCGCAAATAATCTTGTCCATCCAACTTCGCTAGCCTAGTCGGATGGTCTAGATTCACTTTCAAGAGACCGACAGGGTGATGTCGCGATCACTGGCCATCCCTCCTTCACAGGGAACGATCGGCCAAGTCATGACTCGTTCATAGGGTTCTCAAATGATCACTCAAAAGTGGCCATTCGCTCTACTTGTATGATTCAACAGCGGTCATTAACTACCGCAAATTGTCTTAGCCACTCAACTTGGCCAGCCGATTTAAGCGGTCTAGATCTAACCTGGATCGATCGATAAGATTTTAGAATGCCTACCAGTCGCCACTCTCCTATAGGACCTGACCAACCGCTCCTTTGGATGCGTGCGTAGATCTTAACGACTCCCTGAAAGAGAGCGGTCACGCTCCTTTTAAAGACACTAAGCTCCGCGACTAACTTAGACGAGCTCGGAAACAATGATGCTTCATGAGCATCGATTATTTTCCAGCTGCTTATTTAAAAAAGGCGATGCTTTATATTCATTGATTAGATGCTTTATAAATATTTATTCCACAAATAATTATGTTATTTGAACTAAAATCACTATGTGCTGCTTTTAGCGGCAAGTCTCACGACTTGACCCATTTACTCGAGACATCAAACATGTCGCAAACTGGGGGATGCTCACTGGAGTATTACTCTGGCGGTTTACATCATGCAACCCGCCCATTACGAGAAAGTATCATGAAAGGACGGACGCTTAACAGCAATGAGATTAGTGGGTGAAAGGGTGACCGGTCTTCCCGCATAATGGAAACGTGATGGTCACCACCTTTTGCACGACCCCACTTATCCACTACTTAACTGCCTCCACTTCCTACGAGGTCAAGGGTGCGCTCAATGACTTGTATAAATAGGTTTTTTCAACTTATTTTTGACGGCACAAGTGTTATCAACACAAGTATCCAGAAAACACCAAGAACTGATAGCTTACATTCCGCAAGCCAGTTCCAAATTCTGATTCAAGTCATAAAACAACCACACCCCCAAAATTCAATATTTTGATCTCAACACCTTTTTCGCTTCCCTCCCTGAGATCAACCCTTCTCCTTCATTTTGTGACTGAAGCAAGTCTGGAACGACCATTTCTTGGTTTAGGCCAGAACTGTACAGATTGATTTCTCGGTGGCACATCCAAATTTACCATTTCCAGCAAAATCAGTTTTTACCACAAAACAACTGGTGACCACAGTGGGAGATTAGTCTCTCGGTTGCAAGATCAATTTTCAATTTCATTTCAATTTTCTCAATCTCATGAGGGTAGATCTTATATCTAATAACCGAAATTCACTTCAATCACCAATTCCAAATTTCCTTTTTATGACGTACACGGGTCAGCAAAATTCTTCCAGAATCACGAATGCTCGAAATCCAATCATCATGCAAGATATGACGAAAATGCTGGAGCATGTCCAATATCGTCAAGCTGCAAAATGAAAACTTTTGTCTCTTAAAGAGTATGGAAAAACAGTTGTGGCTAGAGTCATCAAACATTTGCTCGAAAGACGACAACAATTTTAGAAGTGCCACCAATTTTAGAAGTGACACAAAAAATGTTGAGTCTTTATCTGAAGTCTGCGCCTCCGTCGATGACGATGCAGACAGAATACGTAGCCACATCGGACATGAGCCAAAAGGAAACGATCAACAAAATCCAGCCAACGACAAAGGGCCGAGACAGTTTCACAAAGGGAGGGATTCGCAAAGAGTGTCACAATACCTGCAAGATAAGGGTAAGGAACCGTCTTGTGAAGCTTTGCTGGAAAATCTGTATCTCAAGACCTCACAAAAGTTCATAGAGTTGTTCAACAATCCACATCCATGACCACTCTGACTTTACTGAACAGAGAAGCGCCTGAAGAAGTGGAAATTTACCAAGGCCTCCATGAAGACAAGAACTGCGATGACGGACGGTACTCAGTTCAACCACCTCATAACGCTATTTTCACCGATGCAGAGCCCTGAAGAGAAGTTGCACTTCAGCAAAACTGCCAAAATAAATGACCCGCGCCTATATCAACGGATACTCGCGCATCAACTCCACTCTCGAAACGAGCTTCTTATCAAGGCCCACAGGAGTTCTCACGACAACATCCACTAACACGAGAAAAACCAGAATTAGGGTACCCGCGCTTCCTGTTTCCAATGAGGAAAGTTCTGGAATTGCTTGAAGATTGGGTACGAGAAGGAGTAGTTGAACTACCTCCTGTGTGGCGCTTACCAGTTGATCGAGAAACGACATATTCGAGGTATTGCCACTACCACAGGTTCATCCATCATCCTACCAGTGAATTCAATAGCCTGAAGCGCATCGTCCAGGAAAAGATTAATTCTTGAGAGTTACGTCTATGAACTGGAGATCCTCCATTTCTCTACAAGTCGACAAGCGCAGTCAACAAAAACAAATTGGTTGGAGACTTCCCCATTGATGAGAGGCGCGTCATAACCTGGATTCGAAGCAATTCTTCAGGAAAGCCAGTTTTGTTATTGAGTCTCGTGAACAAGTAAGTTTCGTAAAACAACAATACACAACCAATTGTTTTGAAATTCACTGGGGACTCGCGTCAGCCCATGTTGAGAATAGATCCGATAATACAATTATTCTAAACATATCATATTACTCTAGTATTTCCCTTTTTCATGTAACATTCACAATTTCTCCAAAGGGGTTGCGCTATTTGCGTTCCGACTTGTTAGTTCATCCAAATATTATCACTTACAGAAAATTACTCACAAAATCATTTTAAGAGTAAATCAAATTCAAAAATGCTCACAGAGGAATCACCTACTAGTTCATAACCAGAAAATCAAAACCATAAAAGAGGTGACTTTTACCTTTTTAAAAAAAAAAAAAGCCTAAGAGGAGAAAATTCATGAAGTAGAAGCATTCAAGGGAAATCGTCTAACAATGGTTCATTCTTCTTGGCGAAAGCGTCCTTCATATTTTGGAGAGAAGCCTGCTTCAACTTCAACTCTTGGGATAACTTCTCAACTTCCACCTATTGCTGTTTAATAAAAGCCGCAGAAGGAACTTCAGCCATTTCAGTTTGTAGCTTTTGGATTTTTGAAAATACTTCACAGAACCAGGAGGCGTTGAACTCAAAGTTCACAAACATATCCCGGTGGAACTCCCATTTTTGAACTACGTCCTCAGAAACGGCGGACCCATTCGCGCTGCACATGTCATGAATTGAAGATAGAGCTTCTTCGACACGTTTATCCAATGAGAAACGACTCTTAAGATTCTTGGTCGTGTCAATGCTCCCATGCTTCTTCCATATCTTGGTATACAACTGCTCATACTTAGATGACACGCTGAATCCTCCAACCAGCACGCGGTCTGTGAAAGGGACATCAAAAAGGGGATCGAGAGTGGCTGCAACAACGGAATACATAACTAATGCAGTATCATTCCCGAGAAGTTCTTTGGAGGCAATAACACCTACAGCTGTAGATGCAACATCTCTATTCTCATCAGAATGAGAAGCAATGTTCCCTGCATCATCATCCATCTCCACCTCGAGATTGTTTTCCATGGCGGAAATATCACTGGTTAACGTTTATTTCACATCAAAGAACGAATCATTTTTCATAAAATGTGTATCAGACGTACCAGTTCATCTTCCGGCTCGCTGGAAGAGTTAGATTCTCTACCACGCTTAGAAGTACTTCTTTCGTCACTTCCAGATTCTGAGCCTTCCTCGCCTCCAGCTTCATCTTCATCTTCAGGGGACTCAGTGTCGCCGGATTTCTCTTCTAGGGACGCCATATTGTGACTAAGTGCGAGTCTAGCAAAATAATTCTCATTCCCGAAACCCTGATTAAAAAAAAGGAAATATTTTTAGTGAGGCTGCCTCGAAATAATTAAGATTGGTCGGTTAAGATAAATCACGTATATACCTGCATATTGGAAGAATTAAAAATTACCGGAGATGTTCGAATGCCGCCTGCACGCATCTTCGACCTCACCTCTTTTTTATGGGGACAGCTCTCACTCTGTTCAGAAACACGAGCCCTGTATCATTTACCCGAAGAAAACGACTTCAACAGCTTATGTTGTTTCAAAGTTTCAGGAGAAGGCCTATCACGCGGGATTGTCACAACTTCTTCCGCGAATTTTTGAAAAGCTAAGAGCACTTTTCTCCAGATATATTTATCATTCGCCACTGGTTTTTTTCCTGGGAGCAAGAATGGTAGGCTTTTCTTTGTTGCGAAGACGCTAGTATCGAAAAAAGATGTCAAAAGATCCACCGAAGGCGTTGGAAGGCGACAAAACGGGATTCCCTGATCAAATCCCATCTGACGAGCGGCCCTGTCAATGTTATATGGAAATGTGGTAAAGAATTCATTAAAGAAAGACGGAATATATCCTGGCGTGCAACTTCGCATAAATATGGTCTCCCCAAAACTCATATCCTCTCTGTAGGTGTGCAATACTATATCAGGAACGACGAAAAAGGTTTTTGGCTGGACTACAGAAGAATGAACCGGTGCCCACGGGCTATGGCATGCACGCTGTCGAAAAAATCAATAAGATTCTACCCAGGCTTTGGACGCCTCTTCCGTCAACGGAGTATTCTGGAACCTCCATACAGACTGGAGAACGAAGTCGCAGCTACAGGAGCATAACCTTTAAAGTGATCCCATAAGCATGCTTGAAGAAAAGCAATGTGAATATGCAACTCCACCTTCAGATATTCGTTGGAAACATACATGTCTACTGCCAGGGAATCCAAATGAGAGTACAAATACCCAAGGAACAGGATGCCTAAGGGAAGGACTACACTTTTCTCCAGCTTAATAGCAAACATGACGAGCTTCCGTCTTGTAGTCTTCTTTCCAAAGACATCGTCAAAAACATCTCTAGACAACCACAAGGATAAGAACGCGACAACACTGAGTACATCATCCAACACTTTTCCTGCTTTAGGGTTCGTAGGAAACCATTCAGACACCCACAAAGTATAAAAGCATTTTTCATCATTATGCTTCTGATTATATCCTTCCGCCTTATTCACTAGAGTAGCGAACATCACCTCTTCTTCAGCGGACAACTCAGAATCAATATTCCCTGCAACTGGAAGATTCAGCAAAACTGCTACACTTTCTAAAGTGATGGTCATTTATCCACACCTACATATGGCCGTGTGTGTGGAAGGACACCATCGAGAGATAAAAGTGATCAAACCTGCAACATCTTTCTTAATGCGAAGTGTTGCAGATACCATGACAACTTCAACAACTTGTTCTTTGGTCAGGTTATATTTGATGTGCTCATTGCCCAACATATGCCTCATCCATCCTTCATAAGAGTGCAACAGATTATGGGAAATTTTGAAATCAATAGGAGAAGCTTGATAATCTTTCTTTTGAAGACAAACCTCATCACACGCACTGGAGAAACTGATGGAGCAACCTCTTCATTCTCTGAACCTGTGAGGAGAGTTATCTTATGACCGAGATGAGTTCTAACATTCGGATAAGGCACAACAAAGAGCTCATCATCTATGTTATGCATATCTTTGGAATTGCTAGCACTTCCCAGCTTAACGACAGAAATATTTCCAGGTGACATCTTAACGAAAATTCTTTACGTTCACTTTCTAATAACTACAATGAAGCAAAACGGAAAAGAGTCACTATTTTATGCTAAAAGGGAATCATACACATAATTTCTTATCGAATTCGACGTAATCACTGATAGTCGAGCTCAGAGATCGAATCATGTGGATAACAAACTAATAGCAATGATGGAAGAGCCACATTCACGCAATTCATCTTTGGCCGCGGGATATGCGCCCAAAGCTAGGTCGAGTGGGGACTTACGCCCCTCGAACAAAAAAAAAATTACAGTGGGTATTACACCCACGGTCAAAACCTAAAACTAGGTTTATAAAAAAAAAAAAAAAAAAGAGGAACAAACAACATCACTCACCTATGATTATTTGCTCGTCTTGCCAGTGATTCCAGTGATGTTGACACGCTCACTACAATACTGCAAACGAAGAAGTTTCGTTCATATTGGGATGAGTTTTCGAGTTCAAGGAAGCTACACCTAAGGCTGGGTTTCACATCCACACACAAAAAGAAAAAGAAGATAAAGGAAAGGAAAGGAAAGGACGCAATGCACTTACCTTCAAGTTTGAAGTTCTCGGTGATGATAACAATGGAGAAACGCACACGGCCAGGGATTGAAGCTGGAGCAAACAAAAGACCAAAAAAAAAAGGGTCGACACCCTTTTATACAAGTTTGTTTGGCGGAATTCTAATAGAAGAAGGTTTCCTCCTTTGGTTTGAACACGAAGAAAGGCAGCTGGGACCGCCGTACCAACGCCCCATGGCCGCACCAGTGCCATACCGCACACTGCCAACGGTAGACTTCTCCCGGTAAGCCTATTCCGTTTGTTTCTATCCCATATTGTGTGTCACCATCCATTGCTTACCCCGCAAAAATGTCACTGTTACGTGCTAAGAAGGGACTTAATTTTGATGGTGGTTTTTCAGTTCAGGGTAAAATCGTAAAACCCTGTATTTAATGCGATGTCATCCTGCAAAGAAACAAAGGTCATTTGAGAGTAATGAGTGCATAAACCTGTTTGCTCATAAATGTATTGGGCAATTCAATATATTTGTATTTATATATATATAATTTACTCAGAATGGTGCATATAACAACGATCCCAAATATTCTATGAATTTCATTTTCCACCAGAATTATTACTAATGCATTGCCTGCCTAGTATTTTCCTATGCTATGTTTCCCAGCCGAACTCTAAATATTGGCACGATATGACGATTAATGTTCACTCGCAACGGAGTAACACGAATCTCCCGAAGTGTCAGTATTGAGATCCGCATGAAAGCGCTCACACAGGCTGCACCGCTCTCTGATAAAGAGATTTTCGTGTCAACGCGCTTTTTAATTAAAAGTTAGCACGATCGACATGCTCAAATCCCTCAAGGAAAACCTAGACTGTCCATGTCAGTCTTAAGGAGAAATCATGGCCATACGATTTGGCCACAAAATCACCATGATGATCACCGGCAGGTCCACTAGCATCCCAGCTGATCGGATTCCCTTTAGTTCACTCGCAACGTCACTGAACGATAACCAGAACATGGGGATCGCGCTGTTGAAAAATAAGATCAAATGAGCTAAGACCGACCATAACAGTCTCAAATTCAACACATCCTCCCAACTTAGCTATCCTAGTTTGACGGTCTAGATCTTCCTCCGAATGATCAAAGAGGTACTGGCGTGTTCACTGGCAACCCAACTACATCCCTAGTCGATCGACCTGCCCACGACAAGCCAAGAGTACATCAAATCGTTTTCTCAAACTAGGGCGAACACAATGTTTTAGAAACCCTAATTTGCATTGCGACAGTGTGCTATTGTCGCAAATCGATCACGTATGTCCATCTTAGCCAGCCAAATTGAATGGCTTAGATCCAATTTTCGGCGACCCAATAGATGCCAGCATGATCACCGGAAGCTCGCCTTTGCATCTGACTAATCATCCTACTCAAATTAGCGCCCAGTGTTTTCAATCGATTAGCCAAAATAGGGTTGGCCATACGGCTTCTAAACCCTAGTTTGAATCAACAGTAGTAAGCAACTGCCGCAAATCATCTTGTCCATCCAACTTCGCTAGCCTAGTCGGATGGTCTAGATTCATTTTCAAGAGACCGACAGGGTGATGCCGCGATCACTGGCCATCCCTCCTTCACAGGGAATGATCGGCCAAGTCATGTCTCATTCATAGGGTTCTCAAACGATCACCCAAAAGTGGTCATTCGCGCTACTTGTATGATTCAACAGCGGGCATTAATTGACGCAAATTGTCTCAGCCACTCAACTTGGATAGCCGATTTAAGCGGTCCAGATCTAACCTGGATCGACCGATAAGATTTTAGAATGGCTACCAATCACCACTCTCCTATAGGACCTGACCGGCCGCTCCTTGGGATGCGTGCGTAGTCCTACCGACTACCTGAAAGAGGGCGGTCACGCTCCTTTTAAAGACACTAAGCTCCGCGACTAACTTAGACGAGCTCGGAAACAATAATGCTTCATGAGCATCAATTATTTTCAGCTGCTTATTTATTAAAACAATGATTTATATACATCGATTATAATCGATGCTTTATAAATATTTATTCCACAAATAATTTTATTATTTGATCTAAAAGCACTATGTGCTGCTTTTAGCGGCAAGTCTCACGACTTGACTCATTTGCTCGAGACATCAAACATGTCACAAACTGGGAGATGCTCACTAGGGTATTGGTCTGGCGGTTTACAACGTGCGTTGTGCAACGCGCCCATTACGAGAAAGTGTCAGGAAAGGACAAACGGTTAACAACAATGAGAGTAGTGGGTGAAAGGGTGACCGGTCTTCCCGCATAATGGAAACGTGATGGTCACCACCTTTTGCACGACCCCACTTCTCCACTACTTAACTGCCTCCACTTCCTACGAGGTCAGGGGTGTGCTCAATGACTTGTATAAATAGGTTTTTTCTACCTATTTTCGACGGCACAAATGTTATTAACACAAGTATCCAGAAAACACCAAGAACCGATAGCTTACATTCCGCAAGCCATTTCCAAATTCTGATACAAGTCATAAAACAGCCACACCCTCAAAATTCAATATTTTGATCCCAACACCTTATTCTCTTCCATCCCTAAGATCAACCCTTCTCATTCACTTCGTGACCGAAGCAAGTCTGGAACATCCATTTATTGGTTTAGGCCAGAATTGTACAGATTGATCTCTCAAATCTAAAGTACTCCCGTGCAGTGCATTTGTTTAGGTTTTAGATTCTTTTCTCGGCGGCACATCCAGATTTACCATTTCCAGCAGAATCAGTTTTTACCCAAAAACAGAAAGATACGTTAGAAATGAAAAAATTCAAGTCAACATTACTAACCTCAAGAGGAAGGATGATGTCATCGTTGTAGATCGTTACTTCTTCACGTTCTTCAGGTCCTCGAGGAAATGTCTCATAAACTTAAAATTTCTAGTCTAACCTATACGAAGTTGTCCCTAGTACATAATCAAGCGACTCTTAGATGAGTTTTGATTCACTAAAATATGACAACCAAACTTGACATACCAACGCTTGGTGGGTTCAACCGAGCTATGCTCTAACAATATGTATACCGCTTATAGCAATTAGCCGAGGGAGCCAAAGATAACGAACATGAATGTGCCATGTCATCAATCGATAAAATAATGGAGTCTCCCTCAAAGATTATTAACGAAGAATTAGCCGAACTGCCATATGGCACGCTAGACGATGTTACTATGGATGGAATGGAAGAGATCAATATTGGGACTCAAGAAGACGTGCGCCTTATCAAAATCAATGAGATCTTGAGCAAGGATGAAAGAGAAGCATTGATAGGGCTGCTCCGGGAGTATAAGGACGTGTTCGCCTTCAAATATGGCGATATGCCAGGACTCAACAACAGTCTTGTGTCTCACAATTTGGGCGTCTCGCCCGAATTTAGACCAGTAAAGCAAAGGAGTGAGTTCCCCCGATAAACGCATCTCGTGATTAAGGAAGAGGTGGAGCGCTTGCTGGAGGCCAAATTCATTAAGCCTATCTAACACCCAACTTGGCTCGCGAACACGTACCTGTAACTAAGAAAAACAGAAAGATTAGGGGCTACGTAAATTACCGAGACTTAAACCGGGCGTGCCCTAAGGATCATTTCCCACTACCCAACATCAATATGACGGTTGATGCAACAGGGGACAACAAAAGATTCTCAATATGGTGTAATCAAATAAAGATGGCGTCCGTAGACGCAACCAAAACCGCCTTCCAAACCCCATATGAGAATTTTTACTACGTTGTGATGCATTTCGGTATGAAGAGTGCAGGCGCCACATACCAACGCTTCATGACATCAATATTTCACGACTTACTACACCAAACGATAGAGGTATATATAGACAATAAAGTGGTCAAGTCGCGGGTTCTGGAAGACCAAGTGGCACACCTGAGGACAGTCTTTGAACGATGCCGTAAATTCAAGCTTAAAATGAACCCCCTCAAGTGCGCATTTGGAGTAGCGTCCGGAAAGTTCTTGGGTTTTGTAGTAACGGATGAAGGAATCTAAGTGGATCCAGACAAGGTTGAAGAGGTTAGAACCATGACACCACCAACAAACGTCAAGGAGCTACATGCATTCATCGGAAGGATATCTTACATAAGGCGTATACCTAAGCTCGCCCAAATGTTATCCGCGTTCCTACCTTTGTTAAGAAAAGGCGTCACATTTACATGGGGAGAAGCATGATGCGTGTCGTAACCACAACAAATTAATTAATATTTTTCCACCTAATAAACAAGTAATATAGTGTAGTCAATTTCGTTCCTACGAGGAGCAAGAGTTTTTAGTTGTTTAGTTATCACAAAAAGGGGGTTCTCTTGTTTTAAGTTTGCAAAAAGAAAGTAAAAAAAATAATTAAAAGTTTAAGTTGAAATCAATAAGAGAGATTAGATCAAGGAATCGTTCTTCGTTTCAAAACAATCATTCAAGTTATGTTCTTGTCTACTTTTTAATAGTCACGGATTTCATCAACCGTAGGTTAACAGGTTCGCATAGCTAACCCTGAAATTCCTCGTTTCACTAAATAACAGGTCCGCTTAGTTATCAGATTCAATTCAAAAGAACCACCTTGAGGTTTTCTTACAAGATGTAATTCTATTAACGCATTAAGATTTATGAATTTAGGTTTGATACTAGTAGTTAGACTCGATTCGCTCGGTCCAGTTTCTAGTGTTGTTTTCATACACAATTGCTCCATGGAATCCCTCCGCAAGGTCTTGTGTTTTCTATTTGTGTAGTGAATTATTCAACAATTACGTATATCCTAACCACCACTAGCTTTAGATTAATCAACAAATCAATTTAGTTGGTCACCTAAACGATCTATCATTCAAACCTAAATATTAATATTAGTAAAAACGATTGAAAATCATGTGAGAACTTCAAAGTAGATTTAAAACAAAACTCAAAACATGTAAAGAACTAGGAATTCAACCTCAATCAATAAGAAAATTAGCTACTCATGTTTTTGAAATTCACACCAATAATTAAAAGAAAGATTTTGAAGTTCACACAAATAATTAAAAGAAGAAAAGATGTGAAAAGCAAGCAAAAACAAAAGTGTTGTGTGTGTAAACGGTGTAGAGAGAAAAATAAAGAACTTCTCTATTTATAAGCATTAATTTGCTTGCAATCTTCTTAGGAATAGGATCCCTTTCCCATTCAATTTATATGTCCTTGTCTTTGTAAAATTCCTCCACTTCTCTTCCAAATTCAATTTCAAGTCAAATTCCACATCCAATTCCAAATCCAAGTCTTCAAACCCATGAGAAAAACTCACACAAAAATATGTAATTTTGGGTCACTGGTAAAATCCCTAGTGCCACCGGAGTCCAGCCAGGAAACTCCTCGCTGGTGTCTGAATATTATTTTCTGTTGACGGTATATTCCATCCAACGACAGTTAAAGTTAATTGCTGACCGAACGGTCAATCGTTAGTCAATGGTTCAAGGGAGAAGTAGTCAGTTCAATCAGCTGTCTTAGAACATGTTTGTTTTCTCCGGACTCATATGAATCGTCTGGATCTGTTTAAAATCACCCGACTCATCTGGATCTGACTCAATATGTTTGTTTTTTGAGTCAGATCTGACTCATCTGACTCAAAAATATGAGTCAGTGGTTTGTTCCCATGAGTCAGGTGTGTTTTATTACCTAACTCAAACAGGTCCGAGTCATGGGTTAGGTCTGACTCAAATCGTGAGTCAAATCTGACTCAAAATAAAAAATAAACGATCTGACATCTGACTCGTTCCGAGTCAGGGGCCGAGTCAGATCCAGACCCCGAGTCAGCAGAAAACAAACGTGCTCTTAGTCAGGGCTGAATGATCTGATTGGTGGTCGGATCGTCTCATTGCCGGTACTGAGTTGAATTATTGGAGTAGAAAACCGGTCGAGTTTCGTTTATTTTTTGGCTATTCCCGACCGAATTCATGCCTTTATTTTTGGTCTTCTCATGTGACAATCCTAACATTCATCTAGTTCATTTCAAGCCATTCTTCACTGCAGAGCTTCACTTGTTCATCTTCTATTTAGCTCTTGCATTTACTGCAACACTAATACAGGACCCATCTCCGATTCCATATCGATTTCTTCATCAGAATTACCCATGATAATCAACACATTCCTTCTTATTCTTTTCTTCTAAAAAATGAATCACAGCAACCCATTAATTGCAGCTCTTGGACAACGAACCCATTATCAATTATCTACATTAGATCCTCTTTTTCACAGTAAAAACCCTAATTATAATTTCAATCTCTTCTTTTCTGCGTATCAATGAACTCCACCATCATTCCATCTTAAACCCATCTCTGATTCTCAACATCAACAAAAACCAACATCTTCTACCAAAATCGAAGCCATAATCATCAACAGTAGCTTCATTTCTTTCTCCACACGGTTTCACCATTTAGCAGCGACATCAATCATCTCTTCCCAGCTCATAAATTGAATCAGCCGCAACCCCTCTTCAATTTCATCTCTCGATCTCCGTCTCTCAGTTTCAGCAGCAGCTGCTGCGCAACCATTGTTCTTCTCAATTTCAGATGTGTAATTGAACTAATGATTGAGATAAAACTTCTGTCGAATTTAGGGTTGGTGTTGGATGGGTACACCCGAACACTTTAGATAAGTGCAACCCTATGGACATCCCCTTAATCCTCAGCTAGCATGTCTTTAGTGTTCTTCCAAATAGAGTTACCCCTTAACCGTGGCTCGGTTCCCAGTATCACTTGCCTATGAAAGGACTAGTTTTCCATTCTTTCTCAATTTTAGATGATTTCTTATTCTTTTCCTCCGTATGACTCTAAAGTATCTATAAATTTCAAAACACACGTAAAATACATAATTTACAAGAGGAAAATAGCAACGAAAGCATAAGCAATAGATAATAAATATGGTGTATTCTACACCTATCAAATTCCCCCACACTTAAACTTTGCTAGTCCTCGATCAAACTAAACTAAATATATACAACTCCATTTCATCGAGAATACGGTTAAACTTAGCATGTATAACAAGCCTTTAAACTCCTAGGTGTCCCTAGTGGATGAGTTATAGTCTCGTGAGGGCTTACTAGAGATATACCCATAAAACCTATTCCAACTTCAAAGTGTTACATCGTCCCAAGTATCCAAAAAGCTATAAAGACATAAATATTATCAATCTAGTGTCAAGAATCATAAGTATACGAGAAAATTCAAATATAAAGTGCGATTAATCGAAGAAAGTGTGACCGGTCAACCTATGCCATAATGAAAGATTTCAGATTTGAGCAACCAATAAGAATTTCGCCTTGACTTCTGCCTCACCAAAATGGTTTTATGAAATTACACTCAAAAGACGCACTTTTATGGTTCTCACATGTGTGCAGGTAGGAATGAAGAGAGAAATCCTGCGACACGTTGAATGGCGGGAATGAAACCTTCCGAATAATTTCTGGAGACCCCACAAAATCGTGGGAAGTAAAAATCTTTTTCTGATGATCTCTAAGAAAGGAAATCAACCACTATTATCGAGGATGAGATTACTTACTCACCTTCACATCAAATTGCCAATGATGACATCACCACTCTCACAACATCCAATAGAAATGGCTTCGGCTCCTCGTCTTTTCGGTCTCGATCCTCGTCTTAGGCTTAAACTTTTGATGATAAACTCTTGAATTTCGTAGATCCTTGAAAATTTATAACCTTTTCCTTAAAATCCTTGTCGCTTGAAACTTCTTTACATATTTCTCCTTCCCCACGACTTATTAAATAAAAACCAAACACAATAATAGATATTTCTCTTGTCTCTTTTTTTCTTTTTTTTTTTGCATTTTTTTTTGGAGATGAGAGAAATAAAATACAAAACAAAGTGAAAATAAAACAAACCATGGCCACGGGAAAGTACTTTACCGCTTGATTCTTCACAACTTGTATCGTCTCGAAATCATAAACTTCAATAATTCTCACCTTTTGCTTTTCTTTGCTCTTGTAAATAAGTCTTCAACATGTATATATAATTCCGCTCCTTGTCTTGTTTCTTTATTTGAGTATTAAATTTGCTATTTTCTTGTTCCGTTACTTGTAAGCCTTGAACGTCTTCAACTTTTTTTTCGAACTTATGATGCTCCAATTGTTGATGATGATGGTGTTTCTATGGACCCGTTGTTGTCGAGGGAATGGTTCTAACTGCAAATCAAACTACAAGAAGAAGGCTTTCATCTATAGACATCACCCTCATGATTGACAGAATTAGCACTCAAGGAATCAAAAATAGTGCTGAAATTGATGAGAAGTGGGGTAACTCATCATTCTACCCGGAATTAGCATACGGTGACACAGATTCCAAAAAGATTTATTAGTCAGCTACAAAGAGTTGAAGGTCGGTGCCTCGCATGATGTAAATATGGGTAGTCTCCACAAATGATTGATCGGAAACTCTAATACTAAATATCCTCTTGTTCCTAATTTGCCACCGACATGGTTAAGTTGAGCCAGAGACAGTAACGACTTATCGCAAAGATTAATAACACCTAATCTGTAGTATTCTCTAGTAATTCTAAATTTCATTATTTCGGCGATAATTCCGTATGTAAACATAGCTAGAAGTATACTAGTGACCCTAAAATCTCTACAAGTTGGAGGTTTTATGCATTTTTTTTAAATATATGCTTAGCCACTCCCCCATACTTAAACCTTACATTGTCCTCAATGTAATTGAATCCTCCTAGTAAAGTCAAGGTGGGAAATCTTAACATGATATGGAACAAGAAAAATAAATAACAAAATAAAAATCAAAGGGATAAGGATAAGAAATACAAAACCAATGGTTTGCCTCCCATTTAGATCTTGGTTTAAAGTCTTCGACCCGACTTAGCTCTTGTTAGATTCATTAGCCTGCTTCAACCTCTTCACCGCAAAACATGACTTCACATCACTTGGGTATCTCTTCGTCTCAAATATATTGCAACAGATGACTTCACCATCGAACTCCGTAGTCAAGGCGCCATTTTGGACATTAATCTTCGTTCCAGCGGTACTCAAGAATGGTCTACCTAATAGAAAAGGTGTAGACTTCGGCGAGTTCTCATCATTCATGTCTAAGACATAGAAATACGCCGGGAATACAAGCTCGTTAACCTGTACCAAAACGTTCTCAACAATCCCTTTCGGATAAACATTAGATCGGTTAGCAAGTTCAAGAACTACCCCGGTCTCCTTAAGAGGACCAAGATTTAAAGAATCATAAATTGAGGAAGGCATAAAATAAACCGATAATCCTAAATCTAGCAAATCTCGAGTAAACCTTGTTTTACCAATTGTGTAAGGTATAGTGAAACTATCGGGGTCCTTTAGTTTTGGCGGGAGTTTCTTGAGAATGATCGCCGAAGCATTGTCCCTCACACTCATGACTTCATTCCCTTTCAACCTTTTCTTTTTCATGGGAAACACCTTTAAGAACTTTGCAAATCGAGGAATTTGACGAACAACTTCAATGAGTAGAATATTGATTTGCACTTGCTTAAGGATGTCCCGAATATTCGTGTATTCTAACTCTTTCTTCGATTTAGCAAATCGGATAGGAAACGGGGGCGGACTGGTGAAGTTAGGAACCGTTTCCTTGGAATTCTCCTTTGGTGTGGATTTCTCTTTGTCTTCGACTAACTCTTCATGCACCTCATCTTGCTGATTTGGTTGCTCCACTTGTCTTCCACTCCTCAAAGTAATCCCATCAATACTCTCTCTTAGTTTCACAAATGGTTGTGAATGAAACTTTGTTGATGCTTGATCTTTCATTAGGTTCATGTCGGTCGCCAATTGTGCCACTTGAGTTTGTATGTCCTTGATGTCCGAATCGGTATTTTGTTGTTGTTGTAGAACCAAAGTGGTGATACCTTGCATGCCTTCCATCAATGCATTGAACTTTTCATAAATTGAAGAACCTTTCTCCTTGACTTTTTGTGGTTGTTAAAATTGTTGTTGAGGTTGGAAGCGTGATTTTTGGAAGCCACCTTGTTGCTCATACGGATTGGGAACCGCCGCTTGCTTGTTTGCATATGTAAAGTTGGGATGATCCTTCCAACCGGGATTGTAAGCATTTGAGTATGGATCGTACCTTCGCCTTTGATTTGAAAACAGAGCATTCACTTGTTCAGCCTTGTCGTCCGGAATAATTACCGCAGCAATTTGTTGCACTACCCACTCTATGTTGTTTAACCATTGATCCGATTGTAAAGATTCCTCCGTTTCACTAACCCTTCGAATATTGGAATCATGTCTTGTACAAAATTGTTTTGAATTTGCGGCCATACTCTCAATCAAATTAGTTGCTTGAGAAATTGTCTTCTCAGTAAGTGAACCACTCGCAGCAGCATCAATCAAGTTCCTTAGATTCGGAAGCAATCCTTCATAAAAATATTGAATGATGAATGGTGGTGTTATGTTATGGTGTGGCCATCTTGCTAACAACTTCTTGTACCACTCCCAATACCCGTGGAGTGATTCGCCTGAAATTTGTAAGTATCCACTAATCTCTTTACGAACCACAACCGCCTTGGAAGCTGGAAAATGACGAGTGGTGGTGATATGTTATGGTGTGGGAAGCTTGCTAACAACTTCTTGTACCGCTCCCAATACCCATGGAGTGATTCCCCTGAAAATTTTAAGACTCCACTAATATCTTTACGAACCACAACCGTCTTGGAAGTTGGAAAATACTTCTCTAGGATTAGCATTTTCATCTCGGTTCATGTTGTAATACTCCCTGAGGGTAGATAATACAACTATTCTTCGGCTAAGTTTTGTAAGGAGAATGGAAAGGCTTGTAGCATAGCCATATCCTTATCTTCGTCTTCGACACTTTGCCTAAGACTTGTCATCGTGTGTTGAACTATTTGAAGATGACGATTTGGATCCTCACCAGGGAGTACCTTGAACTTTGGTAGATGGTGAATTAGACTCGACTTCGTCTCCACTGTGTTAGTTAGAGGAATACACAATGGTTACAAATCTAATCATGGAGACGTCAACTCTCTCAACTTCTTCTCCGCGCGTAGAGGTGGTGGAGGATTTACCATCTCTTCTGATGTAAATGGTTCTTCTTGGAATTTCTGAGGTACTTGTAGTAATGTCCCCTTACTAGTTGTAATCCAACAACGTTGTTAATCCCACTGTTTAGGTGCCAGAGATCAAGTACCTGAAACAAGATTCTCAAAAACCAAGTTAGATACGACAATAGAATCTAACAAACCAAGAATAAAGCAAAAACGTAAAAAGAAAACAACTCAAATCGTCTGTTGCTCCCCGACAGCGGCGCCAAAATTTGATACTTGTCATAACCACAACAAATTAATTAATATTTTTCCACCTAATTAGCAAGTAATATAGTGTAGTCAAGCTCGTTCCCACGAGGAGCAAGAGTTTTTAATTGTTTAATTGTCACAAAAAAGAGGGTTCTCTTGTTTTAAGTTTGCAAAAAGAAAGTAAACAAAGTAATCAAAAGTTTAAGTTGAAATCAATAACAGATTAGATCAAGGAATTGTTATTTGTTGCAAAAAAAATGATTCAAGTTATGTTCTTGTCTACTTTTTAATAGTCACGGATTTTCATCAACCATAGGTTAACAGGTTCGCTTATCTAACCCCGAAATTCCTCGTTTCACTAAATAACAGGTCCGCTGAGTTATCAGATTCTATTCAAAAGACCCACCTTGAGGTTCGCTTACAAGATGTAATTCTATGAACGCATTAAGATTTATGAATTTAGGTTTGATACTAGTAGTTAGACTCGGTTCGCTCGGTCCAGTTTCTAGCGTTGTTTTCATACACAATTGCTCCACGGAATCCCTCCGCACGGTCTTGTGTTTTCTACTTGTGTAGTGAATTATTCAACACTTAAGTATATCCTAACCACCACTAGCTTTAGATTTAATCAAAAAATTAATTCAGTTGGCCACCTAAACAATCTATCAATCAAACCTAAACATTAATATTAGTAAAAACGATCAAAAATCATGTGATAACTTCAAAGTAGATTTAAACAAAAACTCAAAACATGTTAAGAACTAGGAATTCATCCTCAATCAATAAGAAAATTAGCTACTCATGTTTTTGAAATTCACATCAATAATTAAAAGAAAGATTTTGAAGTCCATACAAATAATTAAAAGAAGAAAAAATGTGAAAAGCAAGCAAAAACAAAAGTGTTGTGTGTGTAAAAGGTGTAGAGAGAAAAAGTAAAGAACTTCTTTGTTTATAAGCGTCAATTTGCTTGCAATATTCTTAGGATTAGGATCCCTTTCCCATTCAATTTATATGTCCTTGTCTTTGTAAAATTCCTCCACTTATATTCCAAATTCAATTTCAAGTCAAATTCCACATCTAATTCCAAATCCAAGTCTTCAAACCCATGAGAAAAACTCACACAAAAATATGTAATTTTGGGTCACTGGTAAAATCCCTAGTGCCACCGGAGTCCGTCCAGGAAGCTCCTCGCTGGTGTCTGAATATTCTTCTTTGTTGACTGTATATTCCATCCAACAGCCGTTAAAGTTAATTGCTGACCTAACAGTGAATCGTTAGTCATTGGTTCAAGGGAGAAGTAGTCAGCTCAATCAGCTGTCTTAGAACATGTTTGTTTTCTTCTGACTCGTCTGGATCTGTCTGAAATCACCTGACTCATCTGGATCTGACTCAATATGTTTGTTTTTTGAGTCAGATCTGACTCATCTGACTCAAAAATATGACTCAGTGGTTTGTTCCCATGAATCAGGTGTATTTTATTACCTAACTCAAACAGGTCCGAGTCATGGGTTAGGTTTGACTCATATTGTGAGTCAAATCTGACTCAAAATAAAAAACAAACGATCTGACATCTGACTAGTTCCGAGTCAGGTTACGAGTCAGATCCAGATCCCGAGTCACCAGAAAACAAACATCCTCTTACTCAGGGCTGAATGATCTAATTGTTGGGTCGGATCGTCCCATCGCCGGTACCGAGTTGAATTGTTGGAGTAGAAAACCGGTCGAGTTTCGTTTATTTTTTGGCTATTCTCGACCGAATTCAGGCCTTTATTTTTGGTCTTCTCATGTGACAATCCTAACATTCATCTAGTTAATTTCAAGCCATTCTTCACTGCAGAGCTTCACTTTTTCATCTGCTATTTAGCTCTTGCATTTACTGCAACACCAACACAGAACCCATCTCCGATTCCATACCGATTTCTTCATCAGAATTACCCATGATAATCAACACATTCCTTCTTATTCTTCTCTGCTAAAAACTGAATCACAGCAACCCATTAATTGCAGCTCTTGGACAATGAACCTATTATCAATTATCTACATCAGATCCTCTTTTTCATAGTAAAAACCCTAATTCTAGTTTCAATCTCTTCTTTTCTACGTATCAATTAACACCACCATCATTCCATCTTAAACCCATCTCTGATTCTCAACATCAACAGAAACCAACATCTTCTACCAAAATCGAATCCATAATCATCAACAGTAGCTTCATTTCTTTCTCCACACGGTTTTACCATTTAGCAACGACATCAATCATCTCTTCCCTTCTCATAAATTGAATCAGCCACAACCCCTCTTCAATTTCATCTCTCGATCTCCGTCTCTCAGTTTCAGCAGCAGCTGCTGCGCAACCATTGTTCTTCTCAATTTCAGATGTATAATTGAAATAATGATTGAGATAAAACTTCTCTCGAATTTAGGGTTGGTGTTGGATTGGTACACCCAACACTTTAGATAAAGGCCAACCTATTGACATCCCCTTAATCCTCAGCTGGCATGTCTTTAGTGTTCTTCTAAATAGAGTTACCCCTTAATCGTGGCTCGGTTCCCAATATCAATTGCCTATGAAAGGACTATTTTTCCCTTCTTTCTCAATTTTAGATGATTTCTTCTTCTTTTCCTCCGTATGACTCCAAAGTAGCTATAAAATTCAAAACACACGTAAAATACATAATTTACAAGAAAAAATAGCAAAGAAAGCATAAGCAATAACTAATAAATAGGGTGTATTCTACACCTATCAAATTACACACTTAAACTTTGATAGTCCTCGAGCAAACTAAACTAAATACATACAACTCCATTTCGTCGAGAATACGGTTAAACTTAGCATGTATAACAAGCCTTTAAACCCCTAGGTGTCCCTAGTGGATGAGTTATAGTCTCGTGATGGCTTACTAGAGATATACCCATAAAACCTAATCCAACTTCAAAGTGTTCCAGCGTCCCAAGTATCCAAAAATCTATAAAGACATAAATATTATCAATCTATTGTCAAGAAATCAGAAGTATACGAGAAAATTCAAATATAAAGTGCGATTAATCGAAGAAAGTGTGACCGGTCAACCTATGCCATAATGAAAGATTTCAGGTTTGAGAGCGACCAATAAGAATTTCGCCTTGACTTCTGCCTCACCAAAATGGTTTTATGAAATTACACTCAAAAGACGCACTTTTATGGTTCTCATATGTGTGTCGGTAGGAATTAAAAGAGAAATCCTGCCACACGTTGAATGGTGGGAATGAAACCTTCCGAATAATTTCTGGAGACCCCACAAAATCTTGGGAAGTAAAAATCTTTTTCTGATGATATCTAAGAAAGGAAATCAACCACTATTATCGAGGATGAGATTACTTACTCACATTCACATCTGATTGCCAATGATGATAGTACCACTCTCACAACATCCAATAGAAACGTTTTCGGCTCCTCGTCTTTTCGGTCTCGATCCTCGTCTTCGTCTTAAACTTTTGATGATTAACTCTTGAATTTCGTAGATCCTTGAAAAATTTTAACCTTTTCCTTAAAATCCTTGTCGCTTGAAACTTCTTTACATATTTCTCCTTCCCCAAGACTTATTAAATAAAAACCAAACACAATAATAGATATTTCTCTTGTCTCTTTTTTTTTTCTATTTTTTTCATTTTTTTTTTGGAGATGAGAGAAATAAAATACAAAAAAAAGTGAAAATAAAACAAACCATGGCCATGGGAAAGTACTTTACCGCTTGATTCTTCACAACTTGTATCGTCTCGAAATCATAAACTTCAATAATTCTCACCTTTTGCTTTTCTTTACTCCTGTAAATAAGTCTTCAACATGTATATATAATTACGCTCCTTGTCTTGTTTCTTTATTTGAGTATTAAATTTTCTCTTTTCTTGTTCCGTTGCTTATAAACCTTGAACGTCTTCAACTTTTCTCCGAACTTGTGATGCTCCAATTGTTGATGATGATGGTGTTTCTATGGACCCGTTGTTGTCGAGAGAATGGTGCTAACTGCAAATCAAACTACAAGAAGGAGGCTTTCATCTATAGACATCACCCTCATGATTGACAGAATTAGCACTCAAGGGATCAAAAATAGTGCTGAAATTGATGAGAAGTGGGGTAGCTCATCATTCTACCCGGAATTAGCGTACGGTGAAACACACTCCAAAAAGATTTTTTAGTCAGATACAAAGAGTTGAAGGTCGGTGCCTCGCATGATGTAAATATGGGTAGTCTCCACTGATTGATCAACAACTCTAATACTAAATATCCTCCTGCTCCAAATTTGCCACCAACATGGTTAAGTTGAGCCACGGACAGTAACGACTTATCGCAAAGATTAATAACACCTAATCTGTAGTATTCTCTATCAATTCTAAATTTCATTATTTCGGAAGAGAATTCCGTATGTAAACATAGCTAGAAGTATACTAGTGACCCTAAAATCTCTACAAGTTGGAGGTTTTATGCATTTTTTTTAAATATATGCTTAGCCACTCCCCCATACTTAAACCTTACATTGTCCTCAATGTAATTGAATCCTCCTAGTAAAGTCAAGGTGGGAAATCTTAACATGATATGGAACAAGAAAAATAAATAACAAAAGAAAAAGCAAAGGAATAAGGATAAGAAACACAAAACCAATGGGTTGCCTCCCATTTAGCTCTTGGTTTAAAGTCGTCGGCCCGACTTAGCTCTTGTCAGATTCATTAGCCTGCATCAACCTCTTCAACGCAAAACATGACTTCACACCACTTGGGTATCTCTTCGTCTCAAATATATTGCAGCAGATGACTTCACCATCAAACTCCGTAGTCAAGGCGACAATTTGGACATGAATCTTCGTTCCAGCGGTACTCAAGAATGGTCTCCCCAATAGAAAACGTGTAGATTTCGGCGAGTTCTCATCATTCATGTCTAAGACATAAAAATCGGCCGGAAATACAAGCTCATTAACCTGCACCAAAACTTTATCAACGATTCCTTTCGGATAAACATTAGATCGGTTATCAAGTTCAAGAACTACCCCGGTCTCCTTAAGAGGACCAAGATTTAAAGAATCATAAATTGAGGAAGGCATAAAATTAACCGATACTCCTAAATCTAGCAAAGCTCGAGTAAACCTTTTTTTACCAATTGTGCAAGGTATAGTGAAACTACCGGGGTCCTTTAATTTTGGCGGGAGTTTCTTGAGAATGATCGCCGAAGCATTCTCCCCCACATTCATGACTTCATTCCCTTTCAACCTTTTTTTTTTCATGCGCAACTCCTTTAATAACTTTGCATAGCGAGGAATTTGACGAAAAACTTCAATGAGTAGAATATTGATTTGCACTTGCTTAAGGATGTCCCAAATATCTGTGTATTCCAACTCTTTCTTCGATTTAGCAAATCGGCTAGGAAACGGGGGTGGACTGGTGAAGGTAGGAACCATTTCCTTGGAATTCTCCTTTGGTGTGGATTTCTCTTTGTCTTCGACTAACTCTCGATGCACCTCATCTTGCTGATTTGGTTGCTCCACTTGTCTTCCACTCCTCAAACTAATCCCATCAATACTCTCTCTTAGTTTCACAAATGGTTGTGAATGAAACTTTGTTGATGCTTGATCTTTCATTAGGTTCATGTCGGTAGCCAATTGTGCCACTTGAGTTTGTAAGTCCTTGATGTCCGAATCGGTATTTTGTTGTTGTTGTAGAACCAAAGTGGTGATACCTTGCATGCCTTCCATCAATGCATTGAACTTTTCATAAATTGAAGAACCTTTCTCCTTGACTTTTTGTGGTTGTTAAAATTGTTGTTGAGGTTGGAAGCGTGATTTTTGGAAGCCACCTTGTTGCTCATACGGATTGGGAACTGCCGCTTGCTTGTTTGCATATGTAAAGTTGGGATGTTCCTTCCAACCGGGATTGTAAGCATTTGGGTATGGATCGTACCTTCACCTTTGATTTGAAAACAAATCATTCACTTGTTCAACCTTGTCGCCCGGAATAATTACCGCAGCAATTTGTTGCACTACCCTCTCTATGTTGTTTAACCATTGATCCGATTCTAAAGATTCCTCCATTTCACTAACCCTTCGAATATTGGAATCATGTCTTGTATAAAATTTTTTTGCATTTGCGGCCATACTCTCAATCAAATTAGTTGCTTGAGAAATTGTCTTCTCAGTAAGTGAACCACCCGCAACAGCATCAATCAAGTTCCTTAGATCCGGAAGCAATCCTTCATAAAAATATTGAATGACGAGTGGTGGTGGTGATATGTTATGGTGTGTCCAGCTTGATAACAACTTCTTGTACCGCTCCCAATACCCATGGAGTGATTCTCCTGAAATTTGTAAGACTCCACTAATCTCTTTACGAACCTGAACCGCCTTGGAAGATGGAAAATGACGAGTGGTGGTGATATGTTATGGTGTGGGCAGTTTTCTAACAATTTCTTGTACCGCTCCCAATACCCATGGAGTGATTCCCCTGATATTTGTAAGACTCCACTAATATCTTTGCGAACCACAACCGTCTTGGAAGCTGGAAAATACTTCTCTAGGAATATCTTTTTCATCTCGGTCCATGTTGTAATACTCCCTGAGGGTAGATAATACAATTGTTCTTCGGCTAAGTTTTGTAAGGAGAATGGAAAGGCTTGTAGCATAGCCATATCCCTATCTTCGTCTTCGACACATTGCCTAAGACTTGTCATCTTGTGTTGAACTACTTGAAGATGACTATTTGGATCCTCACCAGGGAGTACCTTGAACTTTGGTAGATGGTGAATTAGACTTGACTTCGTCTCCACTTTGTTAATTAGAGGAATACATAATGGTTACAAATCTAAGCATGGAGACGTCAACTCTCTCAACTTCTTCTCCGCAGGTGGAGGTGGTGGAGGATTTACCATCTCTTCTGATGTAGATGGTTCTTCTTGGAATTTCTGAGGTACTTGTAGTAATGTTCCCTTACGAGTTGTAATCCAACAACATTGTTAATCCCACTGTTTAGGTGCCAGAGATCAAGTACCTGAAACAAGATTCTCAAAAACCAAGTTAGATACGATAATAGAATCTAACAAAGCAAGAATAAAGCAAAAATGTAAAAAGAAAACAACTCAACTCGTCCGTTGCTCCCCGGAAGCGACGCCAAAATTTGATACTTGTCGTAACCACAAAAAATTAATTAATATTTTTTCACCCAATTAACAAGTAATATAGTGTAGTCAAGTTCGTTCCCACGAGGAGCAAGAGTTTTTAGTTGTTTAATTGTCACAAAAAAGGGGGGTTCTCTTGTTTTAAGTTTGCAAAAATTAAGTAAACAAAGTAATCAAAAGTTTAAGTTGAAATCAATAAGAGATTAGATCAGGGAATTGTTATTTGTTGCAAAACAATGATTCAAATTATGTTCTTGTCTACTTTTTAATAGTCACGAATTTTCATCAACCATGGGTTAACAGGTTCGCTTATCTAACCCCGAAATTCCTCGTTTCACTACATAACAGGTCCGCTTAGTTATTTGATTCTATTCAAAAGAACCACCTTGAGGTTCGCTTACAAGATCTAATTCTATGAACACATTAATCAGGTCGGTTTGCTCGATCCACTATCTAGTGTTGTTTTCACACACAATTGCTCCACGGAATCCCTCCGCAAGATCTTGTGTTTTCTACTTGTGTAGTGAATTATTCAACAATTATGTATATCCTAACCACCACTAGCTTTGGATTAATCAACAAATCAATTTAGTTGGCCACCTAAATGATCTATCAATCAAGCCTAAACATTAATATTAGTAAAAACAATCGAAAATCATGTGAGAACTTCAAAGTAGATTTAAAACAAAACTCAAAACATGTTAAGAACTAGTAATTCATCCCCAATCAATAAGAAGATTAGTTACTCATGTTTTTGAAATTCACACCAATAATTAAAAGAAGAATTTTGAAGTTCACACAAATAATTAAAAAGAAGAAAAGATGTGAAAAGCAAGCAAAAACAAAAGTTTGGTGTGTGTAAAAGATGTAGAGACAAAAGTAGAGAACTTCTCTATTTATAAGCTTCAGTTTGCTTGCAATCTTCTTAGGATTAGGATTCCTTTCCCATTCAATTTATAAGTCCTTGTATTTGTAAAATTCCTCCACTTCTCTTCCAAAATCACTTTAAAGTCAAATTCCACATCCAATTCCAAATCCAAGTCTTCACACCCATGATAAAACCTCACACAAAAATATGTAATTTTGGGTCGCGGAAAAATCTGAAGTGCCACCGGAATCTGGCCAGGAAGCTCCCTGTTGGTGTATGAATATTCTTCTTTATTGACGGTGTATTCCGTCCAACAGCCATTAAAGTTAACTGCTGACCTAATGGTCAATCGTTAGTCACTGGGTCAAGGGAGGAGTAGTCAGCTCAATCAGTTGTCTTAGTCAGGGCTGAGTAATCTGAATTGCTGGGTCGGATCGTCTTATCGCCGGTACCGAGTTTAATCGTTGGAGTAGAAAAACACCTGAGTCAGGATGTTCCCGGTCGAATTCAGGCCTTTATTTTTAGTCATCTCATGTGAAAATCCTAACATTCATATAGTTCATTTCAAGCCATTTTTCATTGCAGGGCTTCACTTGTTCATCTGCTATTTAGATCTTGCATTTACGGCAACACCAACACGTAACCCATCTCCGATTCCATATCAATTTCTTCATAAGAACCCTGTTGGAAAACTAACACTAAAACAGGGTGAAGAAAAGAATGTTGTCTCTAGGTTCAAGGCTCTAATAATAGATTCTTTTCGACAGTTATTCGACCCTTCCCAATTAGATTAGTGAGTATAAAAAGGTCAATAAATATTACCGTCAGGAAACTTGAAGCCCTACAAAAATGTTGGATTAAAAGCTTGTACAACCTTGACCCAACCAAGAACACACAGGTTTTGATTCTGATGATGCTTGTTAGAGAGAAAACAAAGAGAGTTTTGATGTGTTTGAGTGGAAGATAAGAACTCTATAAATAGAGAGTTTAACATTTGTTGAATATGAGTCTTCATCTCCAACATGCATCTTTTCAGAGCGAAGAGACATCTCTTTCAAGAATGGTGTCTGTTGGGAAAAACGATGTTTCTGTTCGGTTTTCTAACTGTCATTAGAAAACCTAAAACAGAACTCTGCTAAAGCGCCTACAAATTAAGTGTTTGTTGAAAATATCCAACAAACCCATGATAATCAGCAAATTCCTTCTTATTCTTCTCTGCTAAAAACTGAATCACAGCAACCCATTAATTGCAGCTCTTGGACATCGAACCCATTCTCAATTATCAACATCAAATCATCTTTTTCACAGTAAAAACCCTAATTCTAATTTCAATCTCTTATTTTCTGCGTATCAATGGACACCACCATCATTCCATCTTAAACCCATCTCTGATTTTCAGCATCAACAGAACCAACATCTTCTACCAAAATCGAAGCCATAATCATCAACAATAGCTTCATTTCTTTCTCCTCATCGTTTCACCATTTAGAAGTGACATCAATCATCTCTTCTCTGCTCATAAATCAAATCAATCTTGAATCAGCCACAACCTCTCTTCAATTTCATCTCTCGATCAATGTCTCTCAGTTTCAGCGGCAACTGCTGCGCAACCATTATTCTTCTCAATTTCAGATGTGTAATTGAACTAATGATTGAGAGAAAATGTTTCTCGAATTTAGGTTAGGGTTGGATGGGTACACCCCCAACACTTTAGATAAGAGCCGCCCCATTGACATCCCCTTAATCCTTAGCTGTTCTGTCTTTAGTGTTCTTCCAAATAGAGTTGCCCCTTAACCTTGGCTCGGTTCCCTATATCACTTGCCTATGAAAGGACTAGCTTTCCCTTCTTTCTCAATTTTGGATGATTTCTTCTTCTTTTCCTCAATATGACTCCAAAGTAGCTATAAAATTCAAAACATACATAAAATACATAATTTACAAGAAAAAAATAGCAAAGAAAGCATAAACAATAGATAATAAATAGGGTGTATCCTACACCTATCAAAGCACAAGTCTCCGCCTTTCATAATCTTAAGTAATGTATGGTCAGCCTGCAAGTGCTTAGGCCACTGTTAGAGCATAGCTCGGTTGAACTCACCAAGCGTTCGTATATATCAAGTTTGGTTGTCATATTTTAGTATGTCAAAACTCATCTAAAGTCGCTTGATTGTGAACTAGAGTCAGCTTTGTTTAGGTTAGACTAGAAAGTCTAGGAATGTTGAGACATACAAGTATTACTCTGAAGACCTGAAGAATGTGAAGAAGAAGCGAACTACAACGACAACATCATCCTTCCTCTTGAGGTTAGTAATATTGACTTGAACTGTTTCATTCCTATCGTATCTTTCAAGTTGTGCTATATTGAAAACATAACTGTGAAGATGTATATATTGTACATATTGTATAATACTCTAGTGATGTGACTTCTTCTCTCAACACCAATAAACGCTGATTCGTCCCGCATAGAAACTGAGCGAACCAACACGGATACCGCCACTAGGGTCAAAGTATACCCATGAAGTCGCATGGTCGCTTGCTCAGACAGGTACATGCGACAGTCATCTATGGCGCGGTCTATGATGGTAACCATCGTCAAAGCTTCTCTGAATAACCCCTCATCCGCGAAGCTGGCAGTGACAGCATCATCCAACACGCGCTGAACCTCGAGTGTCACACGACCAGACGCCTGGGCCCTCTAAGGGATTTGATATGTTTCATACTGCTCATCAAATCTGGCGCGTGTGCAATTCCTATTTCCTTCCCTCAACTCCCTAAGTATCTCCACCCCGGCCTTCACGATCAGCAACCGCACCAACTCATCCCTTTTATCTAAAGAGGAAACGAGCGTAGGAACATGTGCCAGAGATAGGGCATGACCATGGAGAAGACTCGCCATTTGGCAGGATGTTGACAGAAGTGAAGCGAGTGAAGAGAAAGAGGTATAAACTCTAGTGGAACAACTATGGGAAGTAACATCAAGAATCACCCGTCACCTATATATATATATATATATATATTTACACCATAAATTATGCATTAACCGCACACCTTCACTAATGCATGTAACGGAACCGCCAACCACCTGTTAGTAGATTCCTCATCAGGGGCTCATAATCGAAGGAAAGAAGAGGTGGACCCGAGGAGAAGCTCATGGTGACTATCGGGTTATTTGACAATTAACCCAATAGTCAGGAAACTAATGTTGATACATGAAAATGTATACCTCTTTACAGGGCTAGGGGTCCCTTGAGAAAGGGAAAACCCATTAGCTAACATGGAGACTTGGGTACTAGAGCCCAAGCCCAAAAGAGCATATCGATGGAGTGGAGAGGATAAGGAAGAAATTAATAGAGAAGTAGAAGGTTATGTTGGTAAATAAGAAGTGACCTATGACATGTGGCATAATGTCATGAGAAGAGGGATTTTGGGGAAAAACCTATAAAAAGAAGGAGATAGTACATTGAAAAGAAAGCCCTCTCTCATATTATTTTAAGAAAGGTGGTGTCATTGTTGTGACTAGGACGTGCATGACCTATATCATCTTTACCCTTCAACAACCAGATCTACTGAATTATTTATATAAAACACAAGACCATCTACAACAGTAATTAGTAACGTGCCAAGCATTGTACCCATTTTACCACATGCTTCTCCTATAACAACTTTGTTGAAAGATAAAAATTTGAGCATCTAACAGTCGACTTTATTATTTTCAACACCTTTTTTTGCATTACTCCAGGAATTAACATACTTGATAAGAGTATTGACTTTTTCATGGTCTTCAACATTTGCAGTTTTCTTTATCTCTTTCCATTCGTCTAATATACTATGTGAAAAAGAGGGGGTCTAACAACCACACCCAATATTTCGTTCGGAGATCTGTATGGAAAACTCCAATACAATTCCAAGAGAATCAATTAGACAGTCAGACTCAATCACGAAAAAGTATCCAAGAGTTATATCTCAATTTCTCTAATCAATCTGCAATCGAACAAATAGAAATCTATGAGCCGGATCAATATGAGAAATAATTTGGATGGTACCAAAGACCAATATCCAAGCGTCAATCAATTTCAATCAAGAACCAAAGGTTGGATTTACCAATTGATTGAACTACACACAACCTGTGATATTTCAGTTATATAGAAAATATAATGTGGAAAAGAAATAACACAGACACCAGAAGTTTTGTTAACAAGGAAACGGCAATTGGAGAAAAAACCCCGGGACCTAGTCCAGATTTGAACACCGTACTGTATTAAGACGCTGCAGACTCTAGCCTACTACAAGTTAACTTCGGACTGGAATGTGGTTGATCCCTAACCAATCCCATACTGATTAAGGTACGTTCGCGTTCCTTACGCCTCTGAATCCCATCAGAATTCTACGCACTTGATTCCCTTAGCTGATTTTACCCACAACTAAGAGTTGCTACGACCCGAAGTCGAAGACTTGATAAAAATATCTGTCTCCCACAGAAAAGTCTATTTGAATAGATAAATATGTCTCCCACAGAAATACCTACAAAATTTGTTCTGTCTTTTGATAAATCAAGGTAAACATGAACGAATTAGTAATCCGGTCTTATATTCCCGAAGAACAGCCTAGAAATATCAATCACCTCACAATAACTTAACTATACGGTAGTAGAACAAGTTATTGTGGAATCACAAAGAATGAGACCAAGGGCTTTGTGATTACTTTTTATGGCTTACCTAATGGAGATCGAGCAAATGTTAGAGAAGATAGTACTCAATACGATAGAACAAAGTAAGATCAGAACACACAACTACAGAGAAAATAGTTGGGTCTGGATTCAGAAATGAAGTCTTTAAGTTGTTAACCTATAATAGTTTTAGGAAAAACCTAGGTTAAAGGAGAATCGACTCTAGTTGTAACTAGTGTCATACAGGAGATGTGGGGATTAGTTTTCCCAGTTCCTAGAGTTCTCCCTTATATAGTCTTCAAATCAGGGTTTGATAACTTTGGAACAAAGCAATCAATATTCACCGTTAGATGAAACCTGATTCAAGATTCAAGCTAATATATTTCCACGATTATATGGTCTTTAGCTTGTCACACACAAATGAAATATACCTTCATTTAGATATGGGTAACCATACCTAAACATGTATATTGAGTTGGCTCAATAACAGTAAACCGAAGTTAGCCATTTGAATACTTTTATCTTAACCTTGTTCATCTTAACACTTATAGATCAACTGATAATCAAATGAATCTGATTGTGTTATTCATAGAGTTGTTCAATTGTATATATTCTCATAGAAGTATACAAGACAGAATTGAAGCAAAATCGGATTGATTCAAAAGAATCAGTTCATGAACATTTTAGCCGATTTTAGAACTTGAACCACTTAAGTTTGCAAACGGGTACGCAAACTTAAGTTACGGACATTGGCCACAAGCCGATAGTTTTCAAACGGGTACGTAAACTTTAGCTCCGGACCGAACTCAGTTAAAACCGTTTGCGAACGGGTGCGCAAACTTGGTTCCCGGACTTCAATAGTTAAATCAGTTTGCAAACGGGTATACAAACTTAAGTACCTTGACTTAAACAATTGAATAAGTTTGTAAACGGGTATGCAAACTTCCGGTCCTGAATTCCGTCAAAACAGTTCGTACACTAAGTACACAAACCGTAATGTATCCAGACATAAGTTTTAGCTCTTAAATTCCGTTTCAATCATTGAGACATTCTTAGAAGACGACAATAGCTGCCTCACACAAACTATTAGCTTATAAGCAATTTTCAAGTGATCGAATGATCAATACGAAACAGTCCGAGCCTACAGCAAATGACTGTCTCACACAAATCATGTAAGATGTTACCAGGTGGTTTTCACATGATCATCTTTTGACTTTCAACAAGAATAATGATGAACGTGGTTAAACCAAAAATATTTACAACTGGTTTAGTTGGGAACGACACACAAAAGACTTGCAAGTATACAAGGTCAAGTTTTAGTATAGAAAGTAAGAATGGGATCAGTCCACAGGGAGTGGGAGCATACAAGAAATTATCCTAAGCTATCAATGGGTGCAAAGCACTATGGCAGTGAGCAAGGCAAGGTAATATGGCAGATGCAAAGAACCAAAACAGTTAACAAACCAAAGCAGTTAACACAAGATGGCAAAACAACAAAGATTAAATGGCAGAGGATATAAAATAAAAATACCAGGGAACCAAGGCTGTAAGCCAAGGGAAGGGGGAGTTTGTGCACTGATTTCAGTGCACAACAGCTACAAATTGCAAGAAATTAAACAAGCAAAACAGGTAAGGAGATAAACTGAACAGGAAGCAAAACAGAACTGAATTTAAGTGACTGTAAAATGGATTGTGGCTAAGCTAAGGGCTTAGAATCCACCTTTGTGTCCTAGCCAAGCAATGTGATCCTAGGTTGAGTTGAAAATCCTATGCATACATCTAGAATGGGAGGAAAACTAATTTGCTCACTAGTTTGCCCCTAGCATTGACTGTCTTTTGACAGAACAATCAATCACAGGCACTATGAGCATCAATCTCTTCCCATTGCTCAATCAAAACAGACAACAGGATAACTATCCTAGCAATTCACCATTTGACAATGCACTAGGCTTCATCTGAGCCTCAGCCTAATGCAGTTTAGCTCATGCTAAACATGTAACTAGCAATAACATTCATTGAGTATGATAATTCAAGCAACATTCAACATTCGAGATAATTGAAAACAACATGCACACATTCACTGTTAACTGCATAAGAAGAACTGAAATTGGAATTGCATCAAAATAAATTTGTTTCAATTCTCTACTGGCTAGTCCAGAGATCGCTGAATTTTATAACCCCTAACACCCTTTTATAGTTACCGCCAAAAAAAAACTAAAATCCCCAAATCAGTGAAATTAGGGTTTTACAAAAAATCCTTACCTAATCTCTGAAAACGATTGATAGCTCTCACCCATGCTTCCTTGTCGTCTGCTGATAATACCCATGCCTTCGATTTATTCTCTAACCTCACCTATTTCATCAACTCCTAACCTAGGGTTCCTGTGAGATGAAACGATTAGGAGGTGATGTAATAAGTGGCTAGAAAAGTAGGTCTAAGTGATGATGGCTCGAGTGGTGATGGTTGAATGATTTGGGGGGAGAATATGGTGGAGTGATTTGGGGGAGAAGATGGTGGTGATGGAGACAGCGTCGCTGTTTCAGAAGAGGGGAAGAAGGAGATGGCTCGATGGGTTTTGGCAGAAGGGTGCGTTTGGTGCGGGTAATAGGGTTAGGTTGCTTAGGTGTTAAACGGGATCATCAAATTTGATGTTTTGTGAAGGGAATCCGTGGGATGATAACTTCTGAAACGGATCTAACGGCGAGATGGAGACAGATTATGAGCGACCGTTGGATGCAAAAATACAACGAAACTAACGGCTCAAGATGGAGTTAGGTGCTGTAGTGTTGGTAAGGTGCATCGAAATCTGATGCATGATGACGCAGCGACCGTTGGATGATGGAATGGATCCAATCTTACGGTTAAGAAGGAAAACGGGTTTGGGTATTGAATTCTGGGTTTAGGATATGGATTTGGGCTTAGGAATTGGATTTGGGCTTAGGTAATCTTGAGCCCACTTCTTCTTTAAGAACAATTTCTTCCTTTTTAAGCCCATTTTTATCCTTGAGTCTTCCATAACACATTCTTCACTTCTTTTCCGCTAGAGATTCCACCGGCTTTCTCCCGTGTCTTTGCTCTTTTGGCTCCGCAACTCATCTAGTCTTTATTTGGTAACTAAAAATACAAAATTAATTAATAAAAATATTTATTCTTGAAAACAATGAAAATACAGAATATGGGATAAAATGTAGAATTAATGCACAAAAGATGAGTTAAATGCCAAGAAAAATATAGAAATATGCACTTTTTAGCACTCATCAAATACCCCCAAACCTGAATTTTACTTGTCCTCAAGTAAAACAAAACTAAGGAAATCCTACCTATACCACTGTCGCTGGTCTCTCGAATGCATTTAGCATATGCACTAAGCCTTTTAAACCACTAAGTGTCCCTAGTGGACGAGTGAAGTCTCGTGAAGGTTTGCTTAGAACGTACCTACAAAGTTCTAGGTCAAAATATAAGCTCAGATTCCATCAAATGTGACATGTGCAAGACAGTTTAAGCTCACAGCAAAATGGAGATGTCAATCTAGCTATCAAAGGCACAATCCTAGCACTGATAACAAATAAAGACATGTGATAAGAGTGTAAAGTGTATCTACACATGTGTAAAGAAAGATCGGATGTTATGACTACTAATCACCAAGAGATAGTTTCTCAGGCTAAGAACCAAGGTCGAAATCTAGCTAGCTGTCCGGACTTTACGAGAATTGTGAATGAGTTGGAGGTATTTCACAATTACTCGCGTTGTACATCAATGGCATACACCCTTCCTTGCTTATTACAATAAAACAAAAGATGACTCTTTACATGACTCTTATTTACATTGACTACTCTCTTTTATTTTTGGAACAAGAGAGGATGGAATTGATAAATACTTGATTTTTTGTATTTTTCTATTTTTTTTGAATATACATCGTTTTTTTTTTTTTTTTTAAAAGAACACTTTTGATACATATACAAAAGAAACAAAATTACATGACACTTTGCAAGAGGTAGCCCTTTTTGATGCACCCAGTTAAATTCGATGGTTGTTTTCTTAATGTAACCTCCACCTTCTATCCCAACCAACCAAAGAACAAGCTAGTCAAGTTTCGTTCAGTATTCTAAAGTGATTGGCAATCGTACTTCCTATCAAACACCTTGAAGATCGAGGCTATACATGTATTGGTAGATCGTGCGCGTGCAAGTTTCTTATCACTATGTGAATTGTGCTAGAATCAGGGTGCCTAAATATCTAGACTAAGACTCCTAATAATTACATATTTGCACAAGAGTCAACATTTCAAGGTAAATGAGCTCGATTTTTATGTTTTTTTTTTTCAATTTTTAATTTTTTTATTTTGATTTTTCAATTTTTTTTTGGAATTTTTCAATTTTTTCAAAAAGAGGAGTTTTGTTTTCAATTATGGCATATTATCGTGGTATCTACTCTATACCCCCAAACCTAACTAAACATTGTCCTCAATGTTTAAAAATATGGAAAGAATTAAAACAACATATGGAAAGGGACATGCTGAGTAGAGTAAAAGGAGAGAGAATACCCGATTTCGGCGAAAGCAGAATTAAAACTCCGTTATCCAAGGCAAAACTCCAACATATTCGGAGTCACAATGGATGAGCACAAAATATATACAAAAGGAAATTTAACTAACACATTATCTACAAGAAAATTTGGTTTTTAATGGGATTGGACTTTTTGGGAAAAATTTGGTTTTGTCGGGAGTGAAAACTTTTTGGTTATTTAGGGAAAGAGTGGACCAGTTTAGTCCACATAGACCGGGTCCTCCAGGTTGGTTGTTTCAATGTCGGGTGGAAATGGCTCAAGGAATGGTTTAATCTCTGCCCGTTGACTTTGAAAACGTTCTTGTTGGAAACATCCTCCAGCTCTACAGCTCCATGAGGAAAAACTGTGCGTACTAGGTACGGACCCTTCCATCTGGAACGCAGTTTTCCTGGAAAAAGATGTAATCGGGAGTCATACAGCAAGACTTTCTGACCAGGAGTGAAGGATTCTAGATACGCTTGTCATGAAAATCATCTTCTGCTTGTACAGCTTGGCACTGTCATAAGCCTCATTCCAATTCTTCCAACTCGTTGAGTTGAAGTTTCCGTTGTGCACCCGCTTGTCGAGAGAAAAGTTAGTTCTTGATTGCCCAGTAAGCTCGATGTCTAATTCCACAGGAAGGTGACGGCTTTCCATACACTAGACGATAGGGGACATGCCAATTGGTGTCTTATAAGCTGTTCTATAGGCCCACAAAGCATCATTCAATCTCAATGACCAATCTTTCCTGGACGGGTTGACCGTCTTCTCAGAATGTGCTTAATTCCCTATTAGAACTTCCACTTGTCCACTAGTCTGAGGGTGGTACGGAGTAGCACCTTGTGGTTATGCCATACTTGCGTACTAAAGACTCAAAGTACTTGTTGCAGAAATGCGAACCACCGTCACTGATTAGCTCTAGGGGTACCAAAACGTGAAAATATGTTTCCTTTAAAAGAAAGTACCACCTTGTGGTCATTTGTTCTGGTTGCACTTCTACCCACTTGAAACGTAGTCAACGCGACTAGATGTACAATTGCTGTCAGACATGGGAAATGGACCCATGAAGTCGATCCCCCAAACATCAAAAATCTCAACAATCAAGGATTCAATGGCATCATGTTTCTCCTCGATACTTCCTAGTTTCTGACAGCGTCACAAGCAATACAATCTCATAACAGTCCTAACAGATGGCCAGTAAACCCACACTGCAAGATCTTTGCAGCGGTTTTCTTGGCACTAAATGCCTCCACATGCTTGGTCATGACAGAAAGATATCACATCTTTCTGTTCGGTGTTGGGGACACATTTCCTAATGATTTGGTCTGGGCAGTACTTAAACAAATATGGGTCATCCCAAAGGAAATGTTTAACTTCAGCCAGGAATTTAGAGCGGTCTTGTCTCGACCAACGTGAGGGCATCCTACCTGTAGCGAGGTAGTTAACAATATCAGCAAACCAAGGAAGGTCTGAGATAGACATCAGCTGTTCATCTGGGAATGATTCTCTAATCAGCTCAAATTCATCAATAGACTCTAAAGTTAATCTAGACAAATGATCAGCAACCACATTCTCACAACCTTTCTTATCACGGATTTCGAGATCGAATTCCTGTAATAATATCCATCGAATAAGGCGAGCTTTAGCATCCTTCTTGGAAAGAAGATACTTCAAAGCCGCATGGTCTGTGTATATGATGATCTTAGACCCTATCAGATAAGATCTAAACTTGTCTAATGCGAAAACGACGGCAAGCAATTCCTTCTCGGTAGTTGAATAATTGAGTTGGGCATCATTAAGGGTTTTGCTAGCATAGTATATCACATATGGTAGTCTATCAACTCGCTGTCCTAAAACAGCACCAACAGCATAATCAGAGGCATCACACATAAGTTCGAACGGAAGCTTCCAATCGGGTGGTCGGACTATAGGAGCGGTGGTGAGAAGGGTTTTTAATTCCTCCCATGCCTTCACACAAGCAGCATCGAAATTGAAGGCAACATCTTTGGAGAGAAGACTGCACAGAGGTCTGGAGATTTTGCTGAAATCTTTGATGAATCGCCGGTAAAAACCAGCATGACCTAGAAATGATCTGATCTCCTTCACAGAGCGAGGTTGTGGTAGATGTTGAATGAGGTCAACTTTAGCTTTATCCACTTCAATTCCTTTTTCTGAGATGATGTGTCCTAGAACTATTCCTGAATTCACCATAAAATGGCATTTTTCCCAATTTAGAACAAGGTTCTTTTCTTTACATCTGGATATCACTAGGGCAAGATGCTTCAAACATTCGTCAAACGAGGAACCAAAAACAGAGAAATCATCCATAAAGATCTCGAGAAAACTATCTATCATGTCAGAAAAAATGCTCATCATGCAACGCTGAAAAGTAGCAGGTGCATTACACAACCCGAAGGGCATACGTCTATAAGCAAACGTCCCAAATGGACACGTGAATGTAGTTTTTTCCTGATCTTCCGGAGCAATGTGAATTTGGTTATAACCGGAAAAGCCATCTAGAAAACAGTAGTGACTGTGTCCAGACACACGTTCTAGCATTTGGTCAATGAAAGGGAGCGGGAAGTGATCCTTCCTTGTTACTGTGTTCAACTTCCTGTAGTCGATGCATACTCGCCATCCTGTGGTTGTACGAGTAGGGACTAATTCATTCTTGTCGTTCTGAACTACAGTAATGCCTGACTTCTTAGGCACAACTTGAATGGGACTAACCCATTTGCTATCAGGTATTGGGTATATGATACCCGCATCAAGTAGTTTCAGGATCTCTCCTTTGACTACATCTCTCATGTTAGGATTAAGTCTCCTTTGCATTTCCCTCGATGGTTTGGCATTCTCTTCAAGGTTAATGTGGTGCATGCAAATGGTGGGACTAATTCCTTTGAGATCTGAGATGGTCCATCCTAAGGCCTCTTTGTGTTCCTTAAGTACTTCTAAAAGCTTACTTTCCTGTTCCGTGTCTAAACATGATGAAATAATGACAGGTAAAGTATCAGAAGAACCTAGGAATGCGTACTTCAACGTACTAGGCAATGTTTTCAATTCAAGCTTGGGTGGCTCAACAATGGATGGAATGAGCTTGGAATCAGAGAGTAAGGGTGGTTCCACTTCATATTTCTTTCAGTGACGTCCATTTGAGGTACAGATTCGAGCAGAGATAGGACGTCACTACAGTATGCATCATCATAGGAATCTGAGTTAAAGTTCTCCATACATGCTTGAAAGGGGTCGACGGATAGAATGTTAGTCAACGAATCTTGTATTAATCCTTCAATCATATTAACTTCATGCACATCATCATCATCAAGATTCACAGGTTGTTGACTAATATCGAACACATTCAATTCTACCGTCATGTTGCCAAAAGACAGTTTCAACACTCCATTACGACAATTAATGATTGCGTTGGACGTAGCCAAGAAAGGACGTCCTAAGATGACAGGAATGTGACAGTCTGGGTTTTGTACAGGTTGAGTGTCTAAGACAATGAAGTCTACGGGAAAATAGAATTTGTCAACCTTGATCAAAACGTCTTCGACCATTCCACGAGGAATCTTGACAGATCGGTCTGCCAGTTGTAGAGTGATAGATGTTGGCTTCAACTCCCCAAGACCTAACTGCTCATAAACAGAATATGGCAGTAGGTTAACACTTGCACCTAGGTCTAATAACGCTTTATTGACCGTGTTGGACAACGTGGGTCCCTAAACTTGGGTGGAATTTTGTTCAGAATGATGGAACTCACCTGCTCAGCTAAGAAAGCACGTTTGTGCACATTGAGCTTGCGCTTTTGAGTACACAAGTCTTTGAGGAATTTGGCATAAGCAGGGATTTGCTTGATTGCTTCAAGAAAAGGAATGTTGATGTTGACTCTCTTGAACAGATCTAACATCTCATTGTAATGGGTACTTTTCTGTTGATAGATCAATCTTTGAGGAAATGGGGCAACAGGAGAATGAGTTGGCAAAGGGACATTCACAGCAGTAGAATTGTCAGGCTTTCCAACTTGCTCAGATTCTTTGGTTTTCTGGGGTTGTGGAGACAGCGTGGAATTTGTATCAGATTCATTAGGTTCGCCCACTTTGTTCTCGATGACTTTACCACTTCGGAGGGTGGTAATGGCATGGACTTGATCTGGAGAGGTTTCCTTGCAGGATGAAGAGCCTGTTTGAAATACACTCCTTGGATTTTGTTGGGGTTGGCTCGGAAGTTTACCCTTTTCTCTCTCACCTATGGAATCACAGATTTGACCCATCTTTTGATCAAGACTTTTCTGACTTTGCACCAGACTCTGGAACATTTCCTCTAGGGCGGATAATCTCTTGTCGGTATTGTGTTGAGGATATGATTGTTGTTGAGAGTTTGATTGTTGTTGAGGGTTTCTCGGGTGTTGATAACCTTGATTGTTCTGATATCCCTGATTGTTTTGATAGCTCTGATTGGGTTGAGATGGTCCTCCCTGAGTGGGTCCTTTTGACCATGAAAAGTTAGGGTGGTTTCTCCATCCTGGATTGTAGGTCTGTGAATAGGGGTTATGTTCTTGTTTTTGAAACATGGCATGTGCCTGTTCAAGCCTAGATTCCTGGACTGCAAGCAAATCGGGACAATTTTGGAATTGATGGTTGGGATCGTTACAAGCGGCACATACAGACGAAGCGACATGTTCTCGGAGAGTAGTGGTGGAAGGTTTTGAATTTTTATGTAGTTCTAACTCTTCTAATCTCCTAACTATTGATGCCATGTTTGCTCTTCCCTCGAAATCTGCTTCAATCCTAAAAGCCTTCGCTTCGGATGTAGTCTTTCTGGGTTCACGGATGGATTCCCACTGTTGCGTCTTTTCAGCTACTTCAATCAAGAAGTCCCAAGACGCATCAGCAGTTTTGTCTACGAATAGACCATTACACATCGACTCAACCGTTGTTCGGGTGGACACATCTAGACCTTCATACAAAATTTGCACAAGTCTCCATTTTTCAAAACCATGATGGGGACATTGGAGCAATAATTCATTGAATCTCTCCAAGTATCTAGCTAAGGTCTCACCCTCTAATTGCACAAAGCTATTCAGACTTTGACGAATTGTCGCAGTCTTGTGATTCGGGAAAAACTTTTTGAAAAACTCCTTTATGAGGTCATCCCATGTCATGATGGATTGAGGCTGTAAAGCATAAAGCCAGGCCTTTGCCTTATCTTTCAGGGAGAAAGGAAAGAGCCTTAACTTTAGGGTTTCGTCGGACATTTGAGTGAAACGCAGAGTTCCACAAATTTCCTCGAATTCTCTCACGTGGTGGTACGGGTTTTCATTCTCAACACCTCTAAAAATAGGAAGCATCTGTATTGTGCTCGATTTCAGCTCATAATGGCCATTATCCTCGGGTAGCACAATACAAGAAGGTTGACTGGCTCTAGTTGGGTACATATAATCCTTGAGGGTACGGGGTTCTCCCATTGTTTCGGTTTGATCTGGGTTGTCTACCTCAGAACTCAGAATTTCGATAGGTTCTTCTTGATTAATTCTAACAAGTCTGTTTGTTTGGTCTCTATAGGTCACAATCATGTCCTTGTAGGTACCTCAACTAACATGTTGGTCAGACAGAGCAATCGGAAACAATTTTGGACCACAAAAAGGCCCAATATTTTGGTTTAAAATGGGTTTTGATGATTTGGTTTTGAGTGGGTTTTGGTTTTAATAAGGGATTTTGTTTTTGGTTTAAAATTGGGCTTTGGAAAAATTTTTGAACTAAACCTAGCATAAATTAGCACAACCCATAAAAGAAAATAAAAACAATAATAATAATTAAGACAAGCCCATAAAAGAAAAAGAAAAAGAAAAAGAAAAAGAAAAGAAAAATAAAGACAAAAAATAATTACAGTCCCAAATAAAAAAAAAGAAAAAGAAAATAAAGGAAAATAAAAATTATTACAATCCCAAATAAATAATTAAATTAATTATTACAAGCCCGAATTTGAATTTAAATGAGGCCCAAGTGGGTTAACTCATGGGTTAGGCTTACTTGATTTTTGGAGGGAAGCCCAAAAATAGGCTTTTGGTCCCCTTTTAGTTGCACAGCCCAGTTGGGATTTAGGATCGTCCTAAGCAGCTCACGCTCAAACCCAGCAACAACAGGTGGAACAGAGCCCAGCAGCAGCAACAGCAACGAAACCCAGCTCAGTTGAAGTGGTGAAGCCCAGCAGTAATGGTGGCACAAGCCCACCTCAGTTGGACGAGCCCAGCAACTTGTTGAGATGCAGCAGCCCAGAAGCCCAGTTCGCAGATGAAGCAGCAGGCTTGGCTTGGCAGCAGCAGGCTTGGTTCACCAGCTCCAGCAACAGCAACAGCAGCAGCCAAGGTTCCAGCAGCAGCTCAGGTGGCCAGCAACAACGCTCTGCAGCAACTCAGTGGCACCTGCAATGATAGTGATGAAGCTCAGACAACTCAGTGCAATGATTGCAGGTCAGGACAGCAAAGGAAATCAGCAGCAGCAAGCACCACTCCCCGGCAGCGGCGCCAAAAACTTGGCGCGATTGGAAAAGACACACAAAAGACTTGCAAGTATACAAGGTCAAGTTTTAGTATAGAAAGTAAGAATGGGATCAGTCCACAGGGAGTGGGAGCATACAAGAAATTATCCTAAGCTATCAATGGGTGCAAAGCACTATGGCAGTGAGCAAGGCAAGGTAATATGGCAGATGCAAAGAACCAAAACAGTTAACAAACCAAAGCAGTTAACACAAGATGGCAAAACAGCAAAGATTAAATGGCAGAGGATATAAAATAAAAATAGCAGGGAACCAAGGCTGTAAGCCAAGGGCAGTGGGAGTTTGTGCACTGATTTCAGTGCACAACAGCTACAAATTGCAAGAAATTAAACAAGCAAAACAGGTAAGGAGATAAACTGAACATGAAGCAAAACAGAACTGAATTTAAGTGACTGTAAAATGGATTGTGGCTAAGCTAAGGGCTTAGAATCCACCTTTGTGTCCTAGCCAAGCAATGTGATCCTAGGTTGAGTTGAAAATCCTATGCATACATCTAGAATTGGAGGAAAACTAATTTGCTCACTAGTTTGCCCCTAGCATTGACTGTCTTTTGACAGAACAATCAATCACAGGCACTATGAGCATCAATCTCTTCCCATTGCTCAATCAAAACAGACAACAGGATAACTATCCTAGCAATTCACCATTTGACAATGCACTAGGCTTCATCTGAGCCTCAGCCTAATGCAGTTTAGCTCATGCTAAACATGTAACTAGAAATAACATTCATTGAGTATGATAATTCAAGCAACATTCAACATTCGAGATAATTGAAACCAACATGCACACACTCACTGTTAACTGCATAAGAAGAACTGAAATTGGAATTGCATCAAAATAAATTTGTTTCAATTCTCTACTGGCTAGTCCAGAGATGCCCAATTTTACAACCCCTAACACCCTTTTATAGTTACAGCCCAAAAAAAAAAAACTAAAATCCCCAAATCAGTGAAATTAGGGTTTTACAAAAAATCCTTACCTAATCTCTGAAAACGATTGATAGCTCTCACCCATGCTTCCTTGTCGTCTGCTGATACTACCCATGCCTTCGATTTATTCTCTAACCTCACCTATTTCATCAACTCCTAACCTAGGGTTCCTGTGAGATGAAACGATTAGGAGGTGATGTAATAAGTGGCTAGAAAAGTAGGTCTAAGCGATGATGGCTCGAGTGGTGATGGTTGAATGATTTGGGGGGAGAAGATGGTGGAGTGATTTGGGGGAGAAGATGGTGGTGATGGAGAGAGCGTCGCTGTTTCAGAAGAGGGGAAGAAGGAGATGGCTCGATGGGTTTTGGCAGAAGGGTGCGTTTGGTGCGGGTAATAGGGTTAGGTTGCTTAGGTGTTAAACGGGATCATCAAATTTGATGTTTTGTGAAGGGAATCCGTGGGATGATAACTTCTGAAACGGATCTAACGGCGAGATGGAGACAGATTATGAGCGACCGTTGGATGCAAAAATACAACGAAACTAACGGCTCAAGATGGAGTTAGGTGTTGTAGTGTTGGTAAGGTGCATCGAAATCTGATGCATGATGACGCAGCGACCGTTGGATGATGGAATGGATCCAATCTTACGGTTAAGAAGGAAAACGGGTTTGGGTATTGAATTTTGGGTTTAGGATATGGATTTGGGCTTAGGAATTGGATTTGGGCTTAGGTAATCTTGAGCCCACTTCTTCTTTAAGAACAATTTCTTCCTTTTTAAGCCCATTTTTATCCTTGAGTCTTCCATAACACATTCTTCACTTCTTTTCCGCTAGAGATTCCACCGGCATTCTCCCGTGTCTTTGCTCTTTTGGCTCCGCAACTCATCTAGTCTTTATTTGGTACCTAAAAATACAAAATTAATTAATAAAAATATTTATTCTTGAAAACAATGAAAATACAGAATATGGGATAAAATGTAGAATTAATGCACAAAAGATGAGTTAAATGCCAAGAAAAATATATAGAAATATGCACTTTTTAGCACTCATCAACAACACATATTTCGAGAAAGATATAAGCAAGTTAAACTCAGCTCGAAATATGAAATGTGTATGATGTAAAGTCTATATAGCGACACGACTTTGTCTCAATAGGAGATAGATAGAATAAAATAGACTTCTGAGTGATACATGAGTTCAAGTCTTCACATACCTTTTGTTGATGAAGTTCCACAAGCTCCACTTAGTATTTCTTCGTCTTCAATCAATGAACGCCATGAAGTCTAAAGCTCAACTACACACCTTGTCCTAATCCGAGACATAGCTATGAGTAGACTAGAAATCAAGACTTATAGTTTTGACAACTAAACTTGACAAACAAGCTTGAGATAGAAATGCTTGCGATTTCGAGCGAGCAGTGCTCTAACACTATAACTATTGGACTATACCTCGACAAGTCGAGATAGCAGAACGAAGTGGAACCCAAACCTTGTCGTTTTGGATTTAAAAACCTCAAAAGAAGAAAACTTTCTAAATAACATAAGACACTGAGAATAATTCCATGCGAATTTCACAATATCTTTTTCTTTTGTGTACGTTTCTGTTGATGGTGGTTTTTAGTTTACGGTTAAAATCATAAAACCTTGCATCTGACGTGACGTCATTCTGTAAGGAAGCGGAGCCATGAGAGTCAACCTATTCATTGGAATATTGATTGAGCCGTTCAATATATTTACATGAAATTTATCCAGACTGGCGCATGTAGCAACAATCCCAGGCATTCTGTAAATTTTGGCACCTTGCCTACACTCAATTAATATAAGTTTCTTTGAATGCTTTCTGTGCTATGTTCCCCGGCTGAACCCTTAATGTTGATATGACATGAAAATTTGTGTTCGCTCGCAGCAGAGTAGCACGAATTTCCAAATATCAAAGATAAGGTCTTTGCATAAGGTATTCAATCAGAAAGCATGCTGCTCTCTGGAAACGAACTTAAAAGAACTATGTGTCAACACATAGAATTTAATCAATTATCCTGACTAATTTGCAAAAGTTAGGATTTTGCGCCTTGCGCAGTATATCAGACATTGCTTGTCGAAATTAAGCCTAGGAAAACTAGGTAATTAATCCGCCATGGATTAGCAGATGCAAAATCTTGCCTAGAATCATAAAACAAGGAGCCACAGGATAGGAGCAGCAACAAAAAGAGGAGTGGCCATGCCTTAGGCCAACCAGCGCCATTTTCCATTGGCCACACCCCATCCTAAACCGGCCCTATTTCCCTCGACCAATCAGATCGCCATAAACCCGCCACACACACATAAGTTGTAGCTGGGCCCATACTTGCCGGCCCTATTTCTCATCGACCAATCAGGTCGCACTAAACCTTCCACGCACACCAAAAGGGTGGCCACGCCCATGCTTGGCCGCCTCCCTGCTTTCATTGACCAATCAGGTTGCTCTAAACCTGCCACAACTTTAAAAAGGGTGGAAATTGTGTCACAAGGTTACCCTACCAAGTTGGCTTCCCAAAACCATGCCAACGTGCTAACGGCATGTCAAACAGGCCAATAACAAACATGCTAGGCGCACATGCCAAACGGCATGCCAAACATGCCAAACGCGCATGACAGGTGCACATGCCAAACGACATGCCAAGCATACCGAAAGCATGCCAATCGCACACGCCAAACAGGCATGCCAAGTGCACATGCCAAACGTGCCACCTGCTGCATACTGCATGGCATATACGCTAATTAGGGTTTCAACATGCCAAACCCTAATTTAGGCAAAGTTGTCGCGCCAACCAAGCCAAACAATGTTCCACAGAACATGGGGATCAATGTGGCCATTAAAACTGAAGTTGCCACACCACGTTTGAATCTAACACCAACGTGCCAAAATTCCAGCATCCATGGCTACGCCAGGCGCCACTTGCACCATCGTGCCGCTGGCATGCACAAACTATGCCAGCCATGCCGCAACGCCACTAGCATGCACTAAAGGCGCCACTATGCCATTGCCAGGCGCCAACGGAAGGTAGCCACAATCAACGGCTACCCTTCCCCATGAGATGCAATCTCAGCCATCCAAGTTTGCCATCAAACTAACAGACTTATGGTAACTTTTAGGCGACCAGCCGCCTAAATCCTGTGGCAATGGCTACGCCAGTCGCCACTTACACCATCATGCCGCTGACATGCACAAATTATGCCATCCATGCCACAATGCTACTGCATGCACTAAAGGAGCTACTTTGCCATTGTCGGGCGCCAACAGAAGGTAGCCATAATCAATGGCTACCCTTCCTCATGAGATGCAATCTCAGCCATCAAAGTTCGCCACCGAGCTGGCAGGCTTGTGGAAAGTTTTAGGAGACCAGCCGCCTAAATCTAGTGTCCATGGCTACGTCAGGCGCCACTTGCACCACCGTGCCACTGGCATTCACGAGCCATGCCAAGCCATGCCGCATTGCCACTGGCATACACCAAAGCGCCAATGTGCCATCATCAGGTGCCAACAGAAGGTAGCCATAATCAACGGCTACCCTTCCTCATGAGATGCAAGCTCAGCCATCCAAGTTCGCCACCGAACTGGCAGACTTGTGCCAAGTTTTAGGCGAACAACCAAGACGAGCCCACTAGCATCACATGCTATTTTCCTGCGGCAAGCCTCTTGATTTTAACTTTCCGCACGTAGCAAAGTGTTACATGTTTTCCACGAAAACACTCGAGACATCAAACATGTCACAAACTGAGGGATACTCATCAGGGTATTGGTCTGGCGGTTTACAGCGTGCGGCGTGCAATACGCCCGTTACAAGAAAGTGTCATGAAGAAGGGCGGTTAGTAATGGCAAGAAGTAATGGTGTAAACGTTTCCTTTATCATGGAAGCATAAATATAACATTACACGTTACTCCACTCTTACACCACTAAATCGTTTCCACTTCCTACGAGATCAGGGTACGTTTTATTATGACTTGTATAAATAGTTTCACATATTTTCCACAAAAAAACAAGTTTTTGGTCGGCAACAACATATATCCAGAAATCACCAAGAACTGATAGCTTTTCACTCTGCAAGCCAGTTCCACTTTGTGATACACATCATAAAACAAGCCACATCTTCAGAATTAACCATTCTGGTCTCAACACTCTCTTCGCTTCCCTCCCTAAGACCAACCCTTCTCCTTAACTTTGTGACCGAAGCAAGCCTGGAACGGCCATTTTTAGGTTTAGGCCAGGATTGTACAGATTGATCTCTCGAATCAAAAGTACTCCCGTACAGTGCATTGTTTAGGGTTTAGATTTGTTTCTCATCCACACACCCAAATTTAGCAAAACCAGCAGAAACAGTTTTCACCCACATACAGTGTCTTTAACAAAAGGAATAACAGATTCCTTGGACTTTCCCTATGTTATTTTTTAATAAGTTCAGTGTGAGCGCTAAACATCCCAACTAAACTATATGCATATACTTTTCTTCTATGAATGCTCCAACATATTTGGAATTTGCAGTGTTCTATGACAACTTGTAAGGAAATCGAAAGCCCAACGTCTTTGATTGTTTTCAAAAGTATCTCGGTAATTTTTTTCCCTGTTTTCTCTATTCCCGAAGCATCATGATCAATCAGGTGTTGACGGACTCTGAAATATAATCCTATGTACGATCCCACCCTATATCCGAAGTTGCATATTTAATTTTGTGTTCCACCATCTTCCTTAACAACTTTTGCAACATAATCTCATAGAGTTTTCGATGATGTTCCTTCAACTTAGTCATCATCTTCATCCTCTAAGTTTATAACTAAGTTAGGAGAATTAGACGCATCAATGGGAAAATAAAAAGAATAGTAAGAGATGTATCTAGAACTTCCATAGTGATAAAACAAAACTCAATTTTGTTTTTATTATAAGAAGGCTTTGAAGTTGCGGTGAAAACAAAAGTCAAATTCTATCATCTAATAACAAGAACCATTAACAAATAAAAAGAATTTATACAAGTTGCGGTCTTTAAACTTGGAAAACGTGACTATTTAAGTAGAACGTTCGTGTAGGAGCACACTCCCATCACGAATTTCATTAAGAAGCACAAATTTGCCGTTCTGAGTTAGATTTGTGATGACTGTTCACGTTCCTCGTACCTAAGTACAAATTCTATAAAACAAAACAATTCCGACTTCTGGATTGGTATCCTTCCTCTAGAGACTAGTTAGCATTTCATTCGGGAACTATTCCGAATCGATACGTTTCGCAAATTATACGCGTCCGCTCCTAACTCTGAACCTAATACGCGTGTAATATGAGGTTGCCGAATAATCCGCGAATTATTCGTCCGTCTGATTCGTTGACAATATAAAGTGGTTTGACTAGGTCCGAGTTTGACTCATCCTCATCCATTAGATTTACAAACGCGACCATTATTTTTTCCTTTCCAAAAAAGGTTGATTCCTCATCCATTAGATTTACAGATGCAACCATTATTTTTTTCCTTTACAAAAAAAGTTGAGAACGTGGGGAATCGAACCAAGGTTAACACCAAAGGTAAAGTGTTTAATGTATTTTGAATTAGATGATTTTACTTCATAGTAAATAATATTTCTCACCTTATGGACTATATATTTTGTCTATAATGCATTTTATTTCATGTTAAAATATACAAGTAGTGAGCACATGCGATACACGTCGGCAACATTAATTTTTCATTCCAATTCTGAAATGTGGTACGTCCATTTTACTTTTTAATTTAGCCTATAGGTAAAAATGGAAAGAAAAAAAATTAAAGTATCACTTTCATGAAACAGAAGTAATCTTTCGTATCGAAACTAAAATCTATAGATTCTTCTAAGTAATTTTTATAGTATATCAAGTGAAGTATTTGAGCATTATATAGGAAACATATAAAAAGTACATAAGCTCTTTCAATTTACCTTTAAATTATAGCTATTTTTTCGGAGAACTATAAACATATTAAAAAGTAAAAATTTGATATGGTTGTTTATACTCATTGCATCGGTGATTGAAAGAGCTTACCAAATGTTTAAATTCACAAAAACCCAACGCACCGTTTGGAAGATACGAAGTTTCAAAATATTTATCTTTATTTTTATAAAAATGACATTTCTGTAAATAAACGATTTCATATGTTATTATTTTTAAGTTCATATTCTGTTAAGTATTTCAGTTCTTATTTATATTTCTTGACTAAACAGTTCCTATTTTGTTTAACATTTTAGTCCATAATCTGTTTGGTTAACCATTTTCCGTTTGGTGAACCATAAAAAGAGTAAGGATTCAATTAAACTTGCTTGCCTTAAAGAGGGGGAAATTTCTCACCTTATAAACCATGTAGGCATATGTAAATTAGTCATTTATGGTTATAAATATTTATTAATTTACTATATATGTCTGCCGAATATTGTGTACCGAACTCATATCTCGAAAGCGAATTATACACATATATATGCCGTTCCGAACTACTTCCGAACCACGAACATTGACCAGATTCTTGACCGAATTTGATTTTTACAAATCCGAATAATATCCGTATGTTTGCGGTTCCGTACATATATAGTATTCCGAATTGCTAACTAGGGTCTAGAGTATGCTGAAGTTTTCCCTCAAATTCTGCCTATGGGACTTATCCAGGCCCACTGTTAAGCTCACCGGAGTCACTACACCTTCCACTATATAGAAAGAACCATTTTTTGGGGACCAGTCTTTTTTTTAGGGGAGCATTGTTTTATTAGAGCACCTTACCTATACTTATAAGGGGTGTCCTAAAGATAGAAAAATACACATTTATCTTTTACTCTAATTTAAATTAAAACTAACCTAATAACTATATAAATCTAATCATATATATATATATATATATATATATATATATATATATATATATATATATATGTATACACACACAATATATGTGTCTAATCTAAATGAATCATTAATCAAAAACAAAAACACCGAACATCTCTTGTTTTTGAAAAAAAAAAACTCTTCTCTTCTTTTTCTCTTTCCTTGAAGTTCCTTGTTTAATTCGTTTGTGATTGAGAAAATTGATCAGAAATCATCAAAATATGGTTAGAAATTATTTTAAAAAAAACCTAGTTTGCTAACCGAACATTCTGAAACCAAGAACACGAAGAACACTTCAATTATCACAAATTTATTTTTTCGCAACCGAACTCGGAGTTCGGTTGGTTCGCAAAAAAATAATTTGCTAACCGAACTCTACAATGCAAACACATATGTTGATCAGTTTGGTTTATTTGAGAATTTTTCTTCTAACCGAACTTCACTCTGATACTGTGTTCGGTTAGATATGTTGTTGGGTAAAAGTTTGCGAACCAACCGAACTTCTTACACTTGGTATAAAAATTTTTTTTAACGTAAAGTTCGGTTAGATAGTTGGTTGATATGAAGTTTGCGAACCAATCGAACTATGTACACTTGGTAAAATCTTAGTTTGACGTGAAGTTCGATTATATATTTTTTGCGAACCAACCGAACTTCTAGACTCTAAAGTTCGGTAACATTGCGGGCAAACCGAACATTACTCTGTAAATCCTGTAAACAAAGTTCGGTAACATGTTTGTTAACCGAACGACTAAAAACCTCCATTAACGAGCGAGTTCGGTAACCTGCGTGTTTGGAGAAAGTAACCGAACTACACTTTCAGATGTGTTCGGTTACATGTTCTTCACATAAGGTAACCGAACAAGGCCAAATCTACTTCAAAAATTACATTTTTTTGAAAATTTGGAGCAATTCAACCAACATTATCAGATGTGTTTGGTTACATGATTCAGATGAGCTATCATCACTTGAATACTCAAGTTTAGTGAACTAAAAAATTATTTTACATGTTTTTCTTCTTCATCTTCTCTAACTTTACTCTCTCAATAATTCTACTTCTTTTAAAAAAAAACCATTTGATTTTTTAATATAACTAATTGTCTTTAACTTAATCATTTCACTAATCATTATACTAACTATTATTAACACTAACTAATCATCATCTAAAATTAATCAAGAGGGTAATTTAGGTATTAATATAAATATCTAGATAAGGGGTGACCTAAATTTACTTCTAATGTCTTGCCCAAAATAAAACCATCCTCCCAAAAAAAAAAAAAAAAACCATCGTCCCAGAAAAAAAATGATTCTATAGAAATACGAGAATCCTCCCCAGCATTTTAGGAGAACCTAAAAACACAGTTGAACAAAGACATACTAGTGGTGCTTTAAACTTTAAGTTTTAAGTGGCGCAGAGAAGTAAAATCTCCTCTCTTTCTTCACATTCCACAGCCATGATTCTATCACCCAAATTCAACCTCAACAAATTCACTCATCTGAGCCTCGGAGAAGATGGTCTCAAACCTAAACTCCCCATTTGTCACTCAATAAATACAAACTCTACTCTATTCACCCAAATCCCTAAACACTCCACTTTAATACCTAAAAGATTCAGTACCCTAATAAACACAAGGGAAAAATTTTCCATTACCAATATTAATGGTGCTGAAGAAGATCCTCCTGAAAAATGCCTGACTGCCAATGTCAATGAAAAAGCTCATGAAAAGAGTTTCTGGGGTGCTGTTAGTTTGATTATAGGAACTGCTGTTGGCCCTGGAATGCTAGGTTTACCTTCTGCGACCATGAAATCAGGCCCATTTCCATCAACCATATCTATTCTCCTTTCATGGGTTTATGTCATTTCATCCATCTTACTTGTTGCAGAGCTGAGTTTTGCATCAATGGAAGAAGATAAAGTTGCAGAGGTGAGCTTCACTGGTCTTGCTACAACTGCATTGGGTAGTTGGATGGGTATGCTAGTTGCTGTCATCTATGCTTCCTTGAGTTTTTCTCTGATTGTTGCTTGTGTTTCTGGTATCGGTTCTATAATGATTCAGTGGTTTCCATGGATGAATCTTGTTGTAGCTCATGCTTTGTTTCCTCTTCTTGTTGGGATTGTAATAGGATATTTCCCATTTAAGGCCATCGATTCAACAAACAGGTTTCTTTGTTTCCTCATGCTTTTCTCAATCACTGCGCTAATAGCAACTGGTTTATCAGTAGGAAGAACAAAACTGTTGAGTTCTTTTGGTTATTCATCTTGGGGCCTCTCTGCAATCTTACCTGCAATACCTGTTACCGTTCTTACATTAGGATTCCATGTTATAACCCCTTTTATTTGCAAGATTGTTGGGGAGAGTGTTTTCGATGCTAGAAGGGCAATACTATTTGGTGGTACAGTTCCATTGATCATGGTTTTGTCGTGGAATTTAGTTGTTCTCGGACTTGCAAAGACTAACAGAGCTGTTTCATCCCAAGATCCGATTTCGCTCTTGCTTTCAGTGAATTCGTCAGTTCTTCCTGCAGTTCAAGGGTTTGCATTCTCAGCCTTGTCGACTAGTTTGATCGGTTATGCTGTTAGTTTTCCAAAGCAGCTTGTAGATACATTGGAGTTGATTTGGAGGGAAACCAGTTCAGAAAACGTAAAATTGTCTTCTCTTGTTGGATCAAATAGGAATAGCAGAATGGGTAAAGTAGGGTCAGGAGTTTATTCGTCAGGGAAAAATGTAGGATCTGTAGGCCAGATTTCTTTTTCTGGATCAAGGTTCATTTCGGATTCAGGAAGTAGGATTGTATCGAGTTATTTAGGTACCGCTGCAGTAAATATGATTGTGATGCCTTTTGTTCTTGCTGTACCTATTGTCATAGCATCTTTCTTCCCTTCAGCTTTCTCCAAGGCTCTAGATTTTGCGGGTGTGTATGCAAACTGCTTTCTCTTTGGGATATTACCTCCCTTAATGGCATGGATTCATCGATCCAGGAGGAAATCCAGGTACTTCCATTGAACCCTGGATGCATTTCTGTTATATTCATTAAAACATAGTGTGATATAGCTGACTAGGTAAACAAATCTACTATAAGAGAAAGGTTCCGAGAATATTTGCTCAGCAACATTAAGTTATGTGTTTGATCTGTTTTAGGATCACTTTGAACAAATCCGATTATCATCAAAAGTCATTTATGAACTAAGACAGTCTATTTTGCAGGTCTTCTAGGGATGTCAATCTTCTTCCAGGAGGGGATGCAGTTCTTTTGCTACTATTTGTAATTGCTGTTATACTGGGGATCTGGCATTAAGATGCTTTGCACTTGGCAGCAAGACCAACTGATCAAAAAAGTATGTTGTCAATTATCAAGACTGAATGCGAACTTGTACGTATAAAATTCTGTTGAAACCATTTTATACGATATGGACGGAATACTATCTCTTCGGGGGGGCAGCTACATGTTTGCTAATAACATGTAAACAGTTTGTAAAACATCTTGAATGACGACAATATCAAATTTACATTTTTTTTTTCAAAATCTGTTTAGACATTGGGGATTAGTCAGAAAATATCCAACTCAAATGTTGGATTCCACTTCTTGTGGAGGATGAACAGCAGATACAAGATGAAACCTTTTCGTAATAGAAATTACCAATAGTTCTTTTTCCCTGTTTCTTTTTTGATGCAAATTACCAATAGTTTTGTTTAACAATCTGATTATACCCAAAAAATTTAGACATTGGCCACCAGCAAATATTATGCCTCATCCTTTTGTCAGAGCTAATTTAACTAATTCAGAAGATATCTTCTTAAACTACAGGATGTGCTTTCTTCAACATTTTTTCCTAGACTACCTTATCATTTTAAGTTGATCTATAATGCAAGCAGTTTCAACCTTTGGGATGCTTGTAGGTATTGCGATTTTCTGTAACTAAGAAGATTCAGGCAATTGTTTGGTTTTTAAAACCACTACAGGATGTCACTGTATAAGAATAAACATGAGACAGAGTTGCTTGTTAAATTGATGTTTTCTTTCTTCTCATTGTTATTAGTATGAACACTGTATAATCTGAACATATGGTATAAAATCTGCACATTTTGAAATCTATACAGTATTTCTGAATTTCAAGATCTTCTCTCTGACATAATGTGAACAGAGAAATATCTGTCAGAAAAGAAATACTATGAATGGTATTGATATAATTTAACTAATAAAGTTGTGTTTTTACTTGTTTATTTCCTTCAGTAATTCCACAAACAATCTAAATCTGCAACTGGACAATCTGAAGAAGGTTCCTCCATATCTTCATTAGACCTTGTATTACTTGGCATGTCATTCTTTGAAACAACTGATGAGATCTCGGTGTTTCTATCGGCACTCAATCCCGCATCTTGTGAAAGACTTACAACTGATTGGTTTGATGAGAAACGCTCTACCTTACACTGGTTACTCTTTAATCTATAGAGGTCATTATTAGCAACAAAAGCCCTCAAAAGTGCTTGATCATGACCACTGAAGTTTGAGCTCGGATAGTTTGGAACAAGCGAGAAATTGTTTTTCTCCTGGTTAAAATAACCCGAATTCGAAGAACCTTGGTTGAAAGGACTAAACTGATTTAAGTAAGGATTTTGTTGAATAGGGTAGTAGCTGGATTGTTGAGGCGTATTGCTAGACAAAATTTGACCACTACGACTCCCAGCTGTCGTCGTTTCATTGAATTTGCCAGTTCCATTTTGTACAAAATTTGACCTGGGCTTGCTTGTACCGCTCAAGTAGTGATCATGATCCAAAAGAGATGGTAATGATGAAGTAGTAGAGTCCAATAAATCATCACTAAACGAACTCATCCTCAACAAACTAGGAACTGAACTTCTATGAAATTTGATTCCTGTATTTTTATGAAATATTCTACACAACCCATTCATCCTGCAATTACAAAAACAATCAAGTTAAGAGAGACACAGATAGCGAGAGTCTTTATGTACACCTACAAAACAAAATCAAACTAAGATAGATAGAGACATCCCTACTACTACTACCTTTGAAGTTTTAGAGAAGTGATGATAAGAGTTTTTGCCTTGAAGTCGATATTCATGCATGACCCAATTGGTTTTTTCACCTTTAGGAGCTCTACCTCTATAGAAAACAAGGGTCTTCTTCATACCAACAAGACAACCACCTTTTCCCTTATCATAAATCTCTTTATCTTTTCCAGTAGCTTTCCAGTACCCAGCTTGGGTCGCTCTGTTCGTTCTCATCCCGGTCGGGTACTTCCTATCTCTTTGGCAAAAGAAATACCATTCTTTCTCTCCCATCTTAGCTTTCTCTGAATATTAACAAAACAAACTTAGAACCGTAATCTAAACTATTAAGGAATTTGTTAAGACCAAAATATGACAATAGAGAATAAAATTAGAGAACCAAAAGGTCATTTACTTGGAAAATCCCAAGGCTCAGACTTATTCAGATCAGCTACTCCAATAGCTTTTGCTATAAACTTTCCAATTTTGATCTTCTCGGTTAGATAGCAGTTTATGATTTCTTCATCAGTAGGATGAAATCTAAAACCAGGAGGTAAATCCCGACATTCATCTCCATTATTCATGATCGATCACTACTACTTGTTCAATATGATCAGTGGAATATTTCAAATACCAAATCAACACAAACAAAAAATGAATAAAGAAAGAAAGCTAGAAAGAGCAAGATTGCAAACAAAGAAGCTTAAATAAGACAATCGATGGGAAGAGATAGTTAAGATTGATAGGGTTTTGTGAGAGAAAGCTAGTAGGAGATATAGAAAGAAATGAGAGCAGTTAGTAAGAAGGGAGAAAAACAGTATAAGCAAGGAACAAGACTTATATAGAAACGTTTCTGGAGGTCTTATAAGATCCGTGCTTTCCAAGGCACCTTGTCAAGAAAGATTTGGTTTGGTAAATTTCTTGTTTTTGTTTTGTCACACATATATTTTGTTCTCTCGTTCTCTCTAAAAGTTTAAACTAACAAGTTGTTGTTATAAGTTTGTTTTCTCTTTTCATGTGGTGTCCAACTCCGAGCTATCCCGCCACTAGTTTGAAAAACAGGTGTAAATAAGTTAGCATACAGTGCGAAACGGGGCCCATACTTCTGGTATATTCTTAGTTATAAAACAGAAAATTCTAATAAGAACAAGAAAAGGAGATTTTGAAGGGAACTAAAAGGAGAGGAGGAATGAATGAATCCTTGGAAGTTTTTCTGTGTTTGCTGCATTCAAATAATAGAAAGTTTCCACATTTTCTAGCTGCCCATAGATTTTAATTTTCTTGTCAGCATATATGATATACTTACTGTATGAGCTTAGTGTGTGTTTTTGCCTTAACTAACTTGGCTTATTGGCTATAGGGCATCAATCTTTTAAGCTGGCTAATTGGTTTGAAAAAAGCTATGTTCCGATCCGTTTTTTTAATTCTTTTTTCGTATGAAATACAACTGATGAAAAGACATGAATAAAAAACAAAGAACACATTAGTAATCCAATTTACGAATTACATGACTGTAGTCAGACTGTTAGGTAAGTGACCCATGCCTAATCCAAATCTTTCCAAACTACCACAGTGCTGTTTGAACGGAACTCTTTAAAGGCGAACCAAGACTAAAAAGCACACCCATGACAAAACTTTGTTGTTGTTGTTGTTACAGCGGCTCAGCAAGTCATTAGCTTGACTTTTATCAATTTCAAAACCAAACCAAGGACATTAACAAGAAGGCATGGTGGTATACACTAAAAGTTGGCGCCCAACAAATATGGAGTCTCCCTTGGTTCCAACTCTGGGGTCTGGACGCTGCAGTTATTTCCCGGAAGTTTCTGTTGCAAATACACTAAGACAATTTCAAATTTTCCAATAGTTCATATTTTGTATATGCTCATCTTCCTAAAACAGTTTAAGACATTTTCAATATAACAAGCTTAATTGGAAATAACAGAATCAGATTAAAAAAAAAAAGGTAGGAATTACCAATAGGTACTAATATAATATTCTTAGTTAGTGGCAGGTCTATCCACTAAAGCCCAGTAAACGGAGGTCCATAATTAAAACAAAAAAAGAAAATGGACCTAATTTTTTAAGCCTAGGTTCTGTACACGTACGGGACACATGAGACGTATTATTACAACTCCCAAAACACCCTCCAGTATATAAAACACAATAATGTCGTTCATTTCTATTCATTCCCTCATTTTATGTTTCAGAGAAGAGCTCCGTAAATGAAGATTTTTTGAGGTCGTTGATCGATTCGTGAATTCGAACTCATATTTTGTAATCGGTAGGTGGATTTCTTATTACTAGTCCTCCGTTCATCTTTTAATCGTGTTTTTTTTTTTTTTTGAATTTCTTTTACATCTAAATCATCTTCATCTTTCTGCTACTCGTTAATCACTTGAATTATCTTGATCTTGCATTGTTGGTGATTTTTTCGATCTGTACATATATACGGTCCTTTTAGATGTTTGATTAAATTTTCGATCTCCATACTTGATTAGTTCATTTTCGTGAAAAGAGTTCATATCTAGATGAATAATCACGTTTTTTTTGTTTATTTCGTTATGAGATTTGCATATACTAGTGTCTTTTTGTTAGTTTTAGATTTTTTTCAGTTTGTTTTTATGAACCATCAGTACATATATGATGTACTGGTAGTTTTTGATGAAAATAGTTCAGATCATGCTTGTTGTTGTTACAAATTGTTTGGATCAACAGTACATATATGGAATACTGATAAAAATTGCTTTAATTTTGTTATATTTATAAATATTTTTTTTTTGTTTGCTTGATCTAGAAGTACATATATGCAATACTGAGATATAACTGTTTTGATTTTTTTGTACGTAGATTTATAAGTTTTTTTGACATGTAGTTGATTTTTAGTTATGAATCATTGGTACATATATGCAATACTGAAAAGAACTTCCTTAATTTGATCATCTTTTTGTTTTTCGCTTCAAAATCATGCTTGTTTGTAGATTCAAATGTTATTATCCAGAAGTACATATGTCACATACTGATATGAAGTGCTCTTTGTTGTGTTTGATTCATAGTTTTGTCAGCTTTTTTAGTCTTACCCTTCAGTACGTATGTGAAATACTGTAATATGTCTTTCTATTCTCTTATTTTTCATAAATCCGTCACCTATTCTTGTCATGCAGTTGATTTGTAGTTCATGAATCTTCAGTACATATGTCACATACTGATAGGAAGTGCTCTTTGTTGTGTTTGATTCAGTACATATGTGAAATACTGAAATAGATGCTAGTTTTGTTGTTGTGTTTTAATATTGTTATATTCTGGTCACATTTACAAATTCAATACGTCCAACGGATACATACTCTATAAGTAAGAAGTGCGGCAGATATATACTCAGATTTGTAAGTAGTGTAGCAGATATGTACTTAGATTTGTAAGCAGTAGCAGATATGTACTCAAATTTGTAAGCAGTGTGGCAGATATGTAAATTTGTGGTTTTTTATATGTTTTAATTAAATTTGGTCCTCCAGATAAAATAAAATCCCGATTTAGTAGAAGTATGTTATTTCACACGTATTTAAACAGTAGGGTATATTAATCATTTTCATGTTTTCAAAGAACTTTGGACCCTAGGATAAGGATAAAATCCGGTTGGACCTTACTATAAATAATCTTATGGGCTTAGGACCAAACAAGAAATTTTCCAAAAAAACATGTTGAACGACTTTAAAGGGATGGTCGTCTAAACTTAACTTCCTTTTATTTTTGGACTGGATCCATGATTTTTGGACTGGATCCATGAGATTAGATCCATTTTAGTATCAGTCACCTTTCAATACTGTATGTATCCTATTTCCATAAAGTCCTCTCATTGGTAACATGATGAAGGTGATCTTAATCTAAGAGGGTGAATTTAGGCATAGATTTATGGTTGTTGTCTAAACTCGTTCCGGTCAATGTTAGGAATTAAGATTAATAATTACTCATTGGGTTTGACTTTTCTTTAATCACCTTGGAGTTTATAAATAAACGATACCAGGATGCCGACTAAATCTTGGACATGCATGAGTCATAAGTTTTAAACTCAGAGAAGTGATTCCACAATTCAATTTCTCCTGGTGATCCATCCACGGCCACTCAGTTGTTTAATGATGAACTGGTTCAGAGTCTTCAGACTTGCATTTATGTTGACTTTCCACACGGTACCAGTGGGGATGATATTTAGAAGTTGTTAGGACTCCAACACCTCTTGCTGTCTACTCTTTCCAAAATTGCAAGCTTGCTTAGTTTAGTTTTGCCTTACTTTTCTCTGCTTTTTCCGTAGAAATGTTATAAATGTCTTTCGTTTTGGTTGACGTTGCACAAATATCTCAAAATGATTGAAAAGTTACTTTTTTTGAAGTCAATTTGAGAAAATTGCTTCTACTTTTGGAAGCAACTTGTGCTAGTTGCTTCCGGTGATTGGTATTTTTCAAATTGAAAAAGGGTATATTTATTTATTTTAAATTTATGAAAGCCAGAAAAACAAAAACAAAACAAAACAAAAAATTTAAGAAGGAAAACCCCCTCTGATACATAGAGGGGAAATACAAGAACGAGGATTAAAGTTAATCCCCCAGCTAAAAGTCTAGTTTTTATGCGCGAAACTTGCTCGAATATGGGCTTCCTCATTTGCACTCTCCTTTGTGAAGTTGAAATAGATTCTGCAGAATCATATGTCTCAGTCTCCAAGGAACGAGTCATTTTTATTGTTTAGCACTTTAATCACCTTTTCCACGTCACTTTCAATGATGATGTTCTTCCACTCCATCTTCTCAGCCAGCTCAAAAGTTAATATAATAGCTTTGTTTTCATCCTCCAAAGGGGAATTACAGTTATGCTTGCAAGTGCCGTCACTTTCAAACTTTGTTTTAGAGTTTTTTGCCACCACATCACAAGCACCTGAATTGTTTGTGAAAGCTGCATCGGTATTTAGTTTCTTCTAATTACCCTCGGGGGAACTGATTCATCAATCTCAATGAGTCTCCTTGTCGTCACCGTTGGATAAGTTATTTGGTTGTCCTTTTGTACCAAAAATGGGTTTCGATAATAATTCTTTGAATAGAGATGTTGTTGTTGAAAATCTTGTCATTCCAGGCTTTCCATATTTCCTACATAGCACAACTCTCTAATCTGAATGCAGAGTAGTCTCCTCATTTATACTGGAAAGTTTTTGTATTGTCCCTTTTAGAAGAATATAAGTAGACATATAGTACGGTAGAATCAATCCCAACACTACTATGATCATTACTATTTTTCTTGAATTCGACATCGACTCCCTCCTCCTACTAGCAACCTTTGCTTCAAATTTCTCCGTAAGAAAATCATACGAGTTGATTATGTGTGATGGTTTTACCAAATTAAACTCCAAATACTTGTCATAGGTTTCCATTTGTTTCATCTTTAGAATGGAAGAAATTTCAGCTCTTTTCTCTTCTTTAACCCCCTTACTGAATAAGATGGCATACTTGTTTAAGTTAGCTTGTTGAATAGACCACTGCGCATATGCAACATTTATTGTAGAAAATCAACAGTTTGTTTATCCAAAACTCAAAATAGCAGTAAGTCATCAGCGCACATTAGGTGAGACACAGCATGAGCCCACCTATTCACTTTATAGCCTCTATATAGTTCTTCTTCATCCATTCTTCTCATCATCCAAGATAGGCCTTGCGAACACAAAATAAGAAAGTAAGGAGAGAGTGGATAACCTTGTCTCAGTCCTCTCTTACTTTTGAAATAGCCCTCCGGAGTACTATTGACTATAATAGAAAAAAGAGTAGATGTAGAATACATGATTAAAGCATGAGTCTCACCAACTATACCATAAGCTCTCAGACATTGGCTAAGTGAAAAAGCGGGGGTATAACAACACCACCCAATATTTCGCTTAGCAATATGTATGGACTAACTCCGATATACTTTCTAGAGAATCAACTAGACAATCATACTCAATCTAGGTAAAAGTATCTCAAGAAGTTAATATCTCTCTCTTCATTTGATTTACTCAAGCTGATAGAAATCAACGAGTCTTTAATCAAATACAAGGAATAACTTGGATGGTACCAAAGACCAATATCCAAGTGTCAATCAATGTAAATCAACAACCAAAAGGTCGGATATTCAAATTGATTGAACTTCAACGCACAACCTGTATTATTTTAGTTGTAAAGATAAATAATATAATGCGAAAATAGAAATAACACAGACATCTGAATTTTGTTAACGAGGAAACCGCAAATGCAGAAAAACCCTGGGACCTAGTCCAGATTGAACACACACTGTATTAAGTCGCTGCAGACACTAGCCTACTCCAATATAACTTCGGACTGGACTATAGTTGAACCGCAATCAGTCTCCCACTGATCCAAGATACATTTGTACTCCCTACGCCTCTGATCCCAGCAGGATACTGCGCACTTGATTTCCTTAGCTGATCTCACGCACAACTAAGAAATGCTACGACCCAAAGTCGAAGACTTGACAATAAACAAATCTGTCTCACACAGACAAGTCTATCAAAGGATCAATCTGTCTCCCACAGATAAACCCTAAAAGGTTTTGTTCCGTCTTTTGATAATAATCAAGGTGAACATGAACCAATTGATAATCCGTGTCTTATATTTTCGAAGAACAACCTAGAGTTATCAATCACCTCACAACAATCTTAATCATATGGTAGCGAAACAAGATGTTGCGGAATCACAAACAATGAGACGAAGATGTTTGTGATTAATTTTTATATCTTGCTTATAGGAGATATCAATCCCAAGCCAATCAATCTGATTGTACTCATACGGTAGAAGATGCAAGATCAGATCACACAACTACGATAAAAGTAGTATCGGTCTGGCTTCACAATCCCAATGAAGTCTTTAAGTCGTTAACCTGGTTTTAGAAGAAGAAAAACAAAGTCTAAAGGAGAACCGACTCTAGTATGCAAACTAGTATCACACGTGAGGTGTGGGGATTATTTTTGCACAGATAATAGAGTTCCCCTTATATAGTCTTTCAAATCAGGGTTTGCAATTAAGTTACCTTGGTAAAAAAGAAATCAATATCCACCGTTAGATGAAAACATGATTTAGATTCAAGCTAATATTTCTCAACCGTTAGATCGAAAACTTAGCTTGTTACACACACTTGACAATGCACGCTTCTAGGTTTGTTAACCGTACCCAAACGTATGTACTTGTTGGTTTAACAATAGTTAACCAAATGGTTAGCCATATGAGCATTCCATATCAACATGTTCTTCTTCAGCATAAGTAGTTCAAATGATTTCAAAATGAACTAGTTAGAGAGTTGTTCAATTGCAAGGAAATCTCATGTACTACACAAGACACAATTGAAGCAAAGATGATTTGATTCACTTGAGTCGGTTCATGAACTTTTATAGCCACGGTTTGCAAACTGCATTCCTTAGTCTTTTTAAGTTTAAGTTCAGAAATCATCTTCAGATATATAACCTTCTCAAGTTGGCGGACTTAAGTTACCGGGCAGAGTTTACAAACTCCAGCAGAAATTCTCGGGTATGAGAACTTCGCCGGTTCGCGTACTGAGTTTGCGGACTTAATTTCACTAAATAGTTTGTCAACTCCAGCAGAAATTCTCGGGTTCGAGAACTTCGGAAGTTCGCGTACTGAGTTCGCGGACTTGGCTCACGCCATTATTCCGGTTCTCTTGATCAACAAAGTTCGCAAACTTTGGTTCAAGGAATAGGAATTATACATAAATATGTTTCCACAACAATGCTTATGTCCACCATTGGTTATGTAATCTAAACTCTCATTCCAATCATTGAAACATTCTTAGAGGACGTTATATAGTTGTTACACCATTTCTCGTCAAAGTAATTTTCAAGATGATTGAAACATATCATGACTTTCGTCACATGGTAAAGATAAACTTGGTTAAAGCGAAAATCTTACCAACTCATATTTCGAGATATGGATAGGCGAGGTATACTCGGCTCGAAATACCAAATGTGTATAATCAAAGTCTATATATATAGCATACGACTTCTTGTCTCAAAGAGTAGGAGATAGAGTAGATAGACTTTTGAGTGATAGATAAGTTCAAGTCTTTACATACCTTTTTGTCGAGAAGTTCCACCGGTTCCTTGAGTAATTCTTCTACTTGTATGATGAATCTCCTTGAAGTCCTTGAGCTCAACTACACTTTCTATCCTAGTCCGAGACTTATCTATAATAGACTAGAAATCAAGACTTGTAGTTTTGATCACTAACATTGAAAAACATGCTTGAGATAACAACACATGCGAGTTCGACCGAGCAATGCTCTAACACTAAGGAATCTCCAAGATATTCTATCATAGGCTTTACTGATATGTATCTTTAAAGCAAAAGAACCTATGATAGACTCAGATAAGTTCAATGAGTGAATTAGCTCCTTGGTCGTGACTATGTTATCTATAATGTTTTTTCCAGGGAGAAAAGGTGATTGAGCACTATCCACAAGCCTATCTAGATATGCTTTTAATCTTTAAGCTAGTATTTTGACTACTACTTTATACATGATATTACATAGAGCTATAGGTCTATATTCCAAAGGCATAGAAGGTTGTTTAAATTTTGGAGTAACAATTATGTGAGTTTGATTCATACCTGCCGGGACAGAAGAAGATGCAAAACAATGTTGGATAAGAAATATAACTTCAGCTCCCACTTTTGTGACCAACAATTATTCTAAAAAATTGTTGGCACACCATCCGGTTCTGGAGATCTTAAAGTCCTATGCGGCTAATGGTATTTCATATTTCAACAGCAGTAGGTATCCCTCCAATAAGATTGTTTTGTTCAGTTAGCAGCACCAGAGATTTAAAAAAAAAAAAAAACATCTACAAGCTGATCTTTGTAGTCTTCTTCAAAACTTATAGAGAAATGTTCGATGAGGTAAGCAACAATGCTTTTATGTTCAGACACCCATTGGTTATTAAGAAATATTAAGGCCCTAATGTTGTTTTTCCTTCTTCTATGTTTAAGTTCCATATGAAAAACTCTTGTATTTCTGTCTACATTAGGATCCCAAGAAGTATTGTTCCTTTGCTGAAAATACTTGTACTCAGCAATTGAAAGTTCCTTCACTTTGTCCGTATGCATCTTCTATTGACTTCTAGTATCGTATAGATGAGCTTTTTTCTAAACTTCAAGAAGCTCAGCTTTAGCAGTCTCAACTTGCCTTGTCGCATTTCCAAAAGTTTTCCTTCCCCATTTGGTTAATTTCGTTCCAAGCTCCCTGGTCTTTGGAATACCATCCCCATTATCTTAATTACAACCTCTTTCGACTTCAATTAGAAATTCAGGGTGGTCAACCCAATGATATTAAAATATATACCCAGGATTCCTCTTCCTTTGCACTCTCTCCGTCTTTAGATATATAGGAGCATGATCACTCCCAACTCTAGGAAAATGAAGCACATCCTCTTTAGAGAATTTAAACCACCAGTCATAAGAACACAACAATATATCTACTCTTTCAAAAATATGATTCCTCTCTGTAGCCCCATTAGTCCAAGTGAAAGACGGACCACTAAAACCAAGAATTAAAGCTAGTTATTAATCATTTTCTTAAATTCTATGTTGTGTAATCCTTCTTTCGACTTCCACCTTTCTTTTCATTCTTGGCAGCAATAACATTCGTATCCCCAATCATGCACCAACATGACTTAATATTAGCAGTATAACTAGACATGTCAGCCGAAAATTTTGTATCTTCCATCATGCTGAGGAGGACCATAAACACATAAGAGATCCCAAGTAGGAATGAGTAGCTGGGAAATTCTATAATTTATCAATTTTTCCCAGAAGAAATAACATCCAGGTTGATTTTTTCATGCCATAGCAAAGCAAGACCTCTCCTTCTTTACCCCCACAAGGAACAAATATAAAGTTTTTATAACCTAATTTAGGTAGTTCAATTATAAAATTCTAACTGATTTGATATTATTCAGAATAGTCTCAGAAAGAAATGTAATATCTGGTTTACATGCCTTGAGGAAAGATTTCAGGTGACGAACTGTCGAGTTATTCCTCAAACCTCAACAGTTACAAGAGTAGACTAACATTGATATTGTGGATGATTTTGGGTAGCCAGCACAACCATTTTGGTGTTTGAATTCTTACTTGATTTTGTCTTGGTTTGAGTATCCTCGTTGTCGATATCCATTGGAGATAAACCACGTTTCTTACCAGCATATTTTCCATAGCTAACCACTTGGCTTTCACCATTTGATCTTTCCTGATCTTCCCTTTTCTATTTCCTTCTAGCATAGCTGTTTGAACTATGAGAATCAGAGGAATTGTCGGTATCATCATTTCTAAGGTTTGTCATTGAGGATTCTGGTTAATATCGAGTGTCGATAGAATTTTCATGTTGTTTCTACTAGCAATGTACTTGTGAAGTTTGGGTATTTGATTGTTGTAGGATTTATCATTGTTCTGCCTTGGGATTTCTTTAGTTGTATGCTTATATATCCGTCCCTCGTTGAGTTGGGTAGGACTATGATTTTTCCTCTCTTTCTCCTCCACACACAAGCTTTTCTCACATGTTATGTGTTCAAAAATCCTAGTGGTACATCATTCCATGCTGATGTATCTGTCAGAAATTATTCTTCATTTCTTCTGTTACCTTCACCAACAATTTCTTCCGCTACGATTTGGTGCAGCGTCATTTGTACTTTGTCTCTCCTACTCCACAACTTTTTCATCTTGTCAGACTTGTCTTTAGCATTCCATCCAGGACTGAATACCTGTGTTTACGTCTCACTACTAGGATTAGGACACATGGAGATTTTACCCCCGTCCGATGCTTGGTGAAGAACAATTGTTGTTGCCGAAGAACAAGACTGAAAGTTCTTCGGACTCATCTGAGAAATATTTGCTATGAAGTTGGCTCTAATTTCATTAAAGCATTTATTCAATCTCGAACCACTCATATTTAATATGAACTCTTCAGAAGATAATTGATAAAAGTTCTTTAGAAAAAACATGATATTTTCTCATCTAGTGACCAAAAAACCCACAAAAATAACAAAAGACATAGGAGTTTTTCATACCTGAACTGGACAAGACATTTTTTCTTCACAGCTAATGTTATTAACACCTCCTTTGGTAGTGGTCTTGTGATATTGATTTTGAACTCTTAATCTAACATATTTTCCCCATTTAGCTACATCTTCTTCAGTGGGGGGGATTGGTATTCCGAATTATTTTTCCATAGATGTAATCTTATTAATGTTCATCATACTTAACGTTAATCCATGAAATTGCATCCAAAAATATACAAACTTAAACTCATATCCTCTGGTAGTAAGTCACTGTTACATCTTTCAATCAGCATCAACTCGTTGTTTAAAGACCAAGGTGTGTGCATCAATATGTATTCTAGGTCACAAAGATATTCAAATCTCACCATGTGTATGTTCCCTCGTAGATCTAATATAAAGAATGCTCCTGAATGTCTCCAAGCTTTAGTTAGCATCTCTTTTAGAATCACAAAAGCATACCTTTTTCCTGATATTATTTTAAGTGTAAGATAATTCTTCCAATCTGAATTAAGATATATCATTGGATCGCCGTCTTCAAAATCTAGGGTTTCTGTATTATTTCGGAGATTACTTTTTTTTGTTAATTATATCCTCAAAATCTTGAGGATGTGCAAAAGATGAAGCCATGAATAAACACAGTAAAAACTAGAGCAACGAAAATAAAGAACAAAGAGAACGTTAAACAATTCACACAAGGAAGAAGTTGAGAATCACCCGCAGATGAAGAAGAAGAATCACCAAAAGGTGAAGTCAAGATATTTTCTTAGAGGTCAAAATACCGCGGCCAAAGTCACGACTAAAACAACAACTCTCTTCATTTTATCAACATGCATGAATAAGGTATATTATAAGGGTTAAATTTTGAGCGGTATTTTTTTTTTGAAAGAAGAAGTTTTATTATTAAAAAGCAAGAACTTCTCTTGGGTAACAAGTCCCCAGTGAGTCATTCATAACAATTATATTAAGGAAATCAGGGTATGCGTGATTCCAAATGTAAGTTGAGGTGTTGTTGCTGATTCCATTTCCATGTTGTAGTTGTTTTTTTGCTGCAAAGTCTGCAAGTCCATCTGCCGCTTGGTTCGCTTCCCTGTATATGTGTGTTATCATATATGGATGTAGCAGTCGAAGATGTTGTTGTATTTCTTGTATCATATTTTGAATGACCCATGGTGCCTCAGAGTGGTCTTTCGAAACTAGAGTTAACAGTGCTTTTGAGTCCGATTCGAAATGGATTTTGTTCCATTCTTTGGTAGCTGCCATCCTTACAGCTAGGAGTAGTGCCTAAGTTTCCGCCACGATTGTTGTGGTTTTTCCAAGGGACGTTGCGATGTCCGTAATCACAGCACCGTCTTCGTTTCTGCAAATCCATCCGGCGCATGCCGTCTCCGGTTCCCCTTGAGAGTTCAATTTGTTTTCTCCATCAGTGTTGATTTTCAGCTATTGGTGTTGTGGTGCATTCCATTGTATCCAGTTGTTGGAGAATTCCTCCTCTGTTGCTGTTGCGGAGTATTATGTGTGCATATATTATGTTGGGTCGCCCATCTGTATTCTTGGCTGAGAAGAAGGGAAATATGAAATGTTTGCCTCGGTGTTTGTACGATGTTGTTGTAAACCTTGGCGTTTCTGGCTAGCCAAATATTCCACATCGTATAACAGGCCAGTGTGAAATCCTCCTTCTGTGTGTGCATCTCCAAAAAACACTCAAAGTCTAAAGGTGGATGTAGCATATGGGGAGAAGTTGTATTTCGATCCATCCTGTGATTTCCCGGTGGTCTTCCTAGAGCGGTATTTAAATAACTTACCCTTTCTTTTTATAGCCTATATTTCCTATTTTTACTAAAACTCTAAGCTATTTAAAGCTTCTCTGTAGAACTAAGTTGGACATCAAATTTTCAATACAAATTTAATTAAGGTGGTTGATCCCCAATCAAAGGTTTAAAGTGTCATATTTACCTGTTTTGGTATTAGAACCTTGACATTTAGTATTCGGAGAATTCAATCTGAGACGAATCTGTTTATCTAATTTTTTTTCTTTTTCGATTACCATTTTCAATCAATTTTCTAATCTCCATATTCATTTAAAAAAAAATAATCTTAAAGATGACGGTCAAAAGTTTATAAAAGCATGTTGCTACCCTTATAAAGAATTTAAACTTTGTGCTTACTAAGATGAATGAAGATCGACGGACGTTAGAATATGTGTTTACCGAGTTGAGAGATAACCGTCAAAAATCTGAGAAGGTGTTGGAATCTATAGCTTCCTTCCTTGAAATACAAAATATTGGAACATTCAAAACTCCACAAGTAAGTCATCGACCAAGCCAAACTAATGGTTCCAATGGTGTTGGTGGGACAAATGCAGTAGTCCATGGAATTCAAATCGATTTGAAATTCAGGTATTTTACGGTATTGATCTGGAAGGATGGGTTTTCAAGGATAAATGCTATTTTTACTTGATGGGTGTCCATGAGAATCGAAAGGTAAAGATTATTGTTTCCCATCTTCATGACGATCCAGTCGCATGGTATCGTTGGATTAATCAATCCTTAGGAGAGTTACCATGGACACAATTTCTCACTGGATTTGAGTACATTTTATTTCCCACAAACAAATTGATCCATGCAGCAACTTATCCAAGTTGGCACAAACAGATACGTATCATGAGTTTATTATAGAATTTGAAAAATTACTATGTTTTTTTTTGGGTATGTCATAATATCATCAAATAAGAATCTTTTTCTCTGGTTTTCGATCCAACATTCGTGCGAGAGTTTTTTTGTTCAGTCCTTCAAATTTGTCACGATCTTTTGATTATGCTTTAAATCAAGAGGATGATATATTAGCTGCAACACCTATTTTCACAAAATCTTCTACTTACAATCACCAACTAAGGCCATTACCTACTATTGCATCAACACCACCTCGAACGCCTGGTTTACCCTAGGTATTAATAGTTTGTCATGGGAATAACAAAAAGAATCTCGTGAAAAGGGTTTATGTTTTGATTACGACGAGGCTTACAAAATTGGGCATGTTTTTCTTAATCCTAGGATAATGATGTTGGATGGTGCTCCTGGTCTGACAATTTCAAAATTTGATATGGATAATGTTAGTCATATATAACTGTTATATATGTTAGTTGAACAAATCAAATGCGGAAGCGGGTTATTAATTCATACCTTATAATCGCTCCAAAGGCGGATGAATTAGAACCGGTGGATCACTTGCGTTTCACGTTCTTGAACCTTCAAACTCGACGGTGAGTAGGTGCCACAAAAATGAGTACAAACTATATTTCCACAAACTAAATACCCTGTAGAACCTCCACTTTCTCACTAAAGGACACTAAGAGATTTGGGTAGTTCTACACAACTAATGTTGAACACTTGAAGACTTTGCTAACTAGTTTGAATATTCACTTACATACTCTTTAGATAGTTTGCTTACTCTCCATACTTAGCTTACACTTGCTAAACTTATTGCTTTCTTACTTCTTATGTTTCTACAAATGAAACTAGAAGCCTATTTATACTTAAACTTCAAGTATCCTCTCTTGGAAAGTGTCAAGCATTTGTGAGCAAAAAACAAACACATGGAGTAAGTGATCAAACACTTGTTAGCATTATGCAAACACATGGTGGCAAGAAACAAGACACATGTTTCACCATGGCTTGGTTAGTTGGAGAAGGATTTTTCCTTTGACAAAGTCAAGCATATGACTTTACTCATCCACCCAAGATGGACTTTGGGCATGCACACACACAATGGGTTCCCATATTTCCAACATCTCCCACTCACACATAATGTGTGTAACGACAACATGCCACCCAATCACAGTCCTAAGAGAAAAACGTTCATATTGGTAAATAGTTTGTGCGGCCGCCGAGATACCTTCATTTTGGGAGCTATATACTAGAACCTCATTACGAGTCAGCATGGAGACATCAACCCTTCACAAAGAATGTTCGTATCTCATTACCTCAGATAATTTGACTACACCTGACACAATACTATTAATCCTTCTAGCAAGCAGTATTGCACCCATGTATATTTTATCAATTGTACTCATGATTTTCGACAGATGAAAAACGCTGGCCAGCTATGAGTCACAATTCATGGTATATCATCAAATTTTCTTCCAAGAAATTCATATCGTTCCAATTCAACTTAACAGCTTTCCTAGATATGTATCATCATACAGGAAGTTGCATCGTATTAGAAAACATGCTAAAGTAGCATCATTAAGTATCCTCTTCATGACATAAACTCAAGTCAAATGGGTAAATGAATTGGATATTAATCCAGTGGCTCATACAACAATGAAGCAGGGAATCATTCATCTCTCTGACAATCGGTCGACTTAGCACATACATCACAAAGTGTATGTTATGGCGTTTCTCCCACTCAAATGGGCATGTACAGCATAAAAAGCATACGCCATACAGATCTTAGTCTAGTCGCCATTTAAGCGCCTAACTTGACTTTTCGTTCCAACAGTCATTCACATAGTAACTGTTCAGAAAATCACACCTGGCTTTATAACATGCTTCATTAATGGTGGTTACATTTAATGATTGGTCTCTTTGTGAGATATCATCTTAAACATATTAAGGCGACTTATAGTTGTATAGAAAAGTTTGCTACTAAAAGTACGTGGTTTTTCGAGAAACATATCTTCCGAAAAACGTTTGTTCTTTTGTCTCATCTTGCTCGCTATACTAAGTGCCGAGGCGAATCACCTGTGTGAGTAGGTCGATTCTTGCCTGATGACAACTTTAATATCCGTGTACAGATCAAAATTATATGACTTATATAAAAACATATTCATTTAAGAAAGCATTAATACTTATAGTAATAATTTCATTATCACATGTTCTACATATCAAATCCTGTTTAATCCCATGTTCTGTATGTGAGATTGAAAAGCAATTCTCGGAATAGGCTTAGTCAAAAGGTCAGCCACCATTCTATTTATGGAGACATGTCTAAGAACAACCTTTCTTCGTGAAACCATATCGCGTATAAAGTGGAATCTTCTACCAATGTGTTTGGTTTTTCCATGGTATTTGGGATCTTTCACATATGCTAGAGCTGATGTGCTATCACTGTGAAGCAACACCGCTTCTTTTGCGTGTTCCGAGACACTGGGTCTCTTAAAAAATCTCCTCAACCAGACAGTTTCTTGGACGGCTTCCGCAAGTGCAACATACTCTGCTTCCATTGTAGACAGAGCAATACACTTTTGTTTCCGACTACACCAAGTGATTGCGCCACCACCAAGTTTAAAAACGTATCCTGAAGTGGATTTAAAATCATCTATATCATTGCTCCAATCGGCATCGCTAAATCCCCTGAGTCTAATGTCTCCTCCATAGTAACAAAGAGGGAGATTAGCAGTCCCTTTAAGATAACGAAATATCCTTTTAACTGCTTTCCAGTGATCTGGTCCGGGGTTACTTTGGTAACGACTTACCATCCCTACTGCAAAACTTATGTCGGGTCTAGTACACAACATAGCATACATAAAACTTCCAACCGCATGTGCATACGGTACATTGGACATGTATTTCTTTGCTTCTTCATTCTTCGGGCTTTGATCGTTATTTAGGACACATTCTTTGTCCATAGGAGTGTCAATGGGTTTGCAATCATGCATTCGAAAGTGCTCAAGTATCTTTTTTATGTAAGTCTCTTGAGACAAACTAAGAGTCTTTCTTGAGCGGTCTGACGTGATCTTAACACCTAATACATAATTTTCTTCACCCATGTCCGTCATTTCAAAATTCAAGCATAACCACTTCTTAGTGGCGACAATTCCTTCTAGATAATTACCTTATAATAGAATGTCATCGACATATAAGTCTAGGATAAGAATGATTTCATAGAATCGTTTGATGTACACACAATGGTCTTCCTCAATCATTTCATAACCAACAAAGGTGATAGATTGATGGAAGCGCATATACCATTGTCTAGACGATTGTTTAAGCCCATAAATGGAACGTTTGAGACACCAAACTTTGTGCTCTTGTCCTTTGACCTCAAAACCCGTCGGTTGAGACATGTAAATCTGTTCGTCTAGTTCCCCATTAAGGAATGTAGTTTTAACATACATCTGGAACAATTCTAAATCCAAATATGCAACAATACAAGCACGGGGCGAATTGAGGCAAACCTTACCACAGGAGAGAAGGTTTCCTCATAGTCAATACCCTCTTGTTGGGTATATCCTTTTGCCACTAGACGAGCTTTGTATTTTTCGATTGAACCATCCGCCTTGCGTTTAATTTTAAAGACCCATTTGTTTCCAATGGCCTTTCGCCTAGGAGGAAGATCAACCAACTCCAAAACGTCATTCTCATCCATTGATTTAATTTCCTCTTACATTGCAAAAAGCCATTTATTGCAATCAGCTGAAGAGATGGCTTCTCTAAAAGAAGTAGGCTCATCTTCAATACTTGTAGCATATATTTATATTCCCCCTTCAATATCAAAGTGACGACGGGGTACTTTTCCACGCTCACTTCTGCGTAGTTCAAAAACTTGTGTCTCTAGTGGTTCACTCCCACTAGGATGCAGATCACTCCCAGTATCCTCAACGATTATAGGTTGAGAAACTAATTCCCTACCTTCGCTCAAAGATGGTAAGATAAATTCATTCTCTTCTATTTCAAAGAGTTCTAAGTTTTTATTAATGTCACTGATTCGAGGGAAATCATTTTCAACGAAAGCAATATCTATGGACTATATCTCAGTCATCCCTTCACTTGGATGTTCACCGTACATCACATAGCCTTCTGAGAAATCAGAATATCTTATAAAGACAAGATTTTTTGCTCTATTACCCAGCTTTCCATACACATGAGAAGCGTTGTGAACATATCCAGCTGAACCCCACGGGCGCAAATTTCCTAAATTAGGTTTTTTGCCTTTCCAAAGTTCATATCGTGTAGAAGGAACCGACTGAGTTGGGACACGGTTCAAAATGTAGGTCGCCGTCATAATAACATCCCCCCAGAAAGATATTGGGAGGTTGTCTTGCGCCATCATTGATCTTACCATATCCAATAGTGTTTTATTCCGTCTCTCTGCAACACAATTTTGTTACGGAGTATTTGGAATAGTAAGCTGTCTAGTTATTCCCTTACTCTCAAAAAATTCCCTAAACATATCGGACATATATTCGCGTCCACGGTCTGTACGGAGAGTCTTTAAACTCTTCCCAGTTTGATTCTCAACTTCTGCAACAAAGCGCTTGAAACAATCCAAGGCTTCATAGCGGTGAGCGATCAAATATACTTAACCAAATCGCGTATGGTCGTCAATAAATGTGAGAAAATAAGAATAACCGTGTCTAGATCTCACATTCATATGTCAACAAATACCAGAACGTACCAAATCAAGAGGTTGAGTAGCACATTTGGCCTTACCAAAAGGTTTCCTACAAGCTTTTCCTTCTAGACAAGGTTCAACTACGGGTAAGGAAACTTTAGCAAGTGAGCCTAGATGGCATTCTCAAGCTAACCGAGTCATCCTATCTTGCCCGATATGTCCTAGTCTAGCATGCCAAGTTACACAGTCAATAACACTACTACTACTAACATCAGACACTAAAGTCTCAGAAGAAACAGAATTAAACAAGTCTAATTTAAAGAAAATTATTACATAGTTAACCATGTCCAAACAAAGTACCATAAAAGATGATGTCCAACCTACCGTCTTCTATTTTAAAAGAGTACCCTAAACTAAGAAGTGAAATAACTGAAAGTAGATTATGATGAATTCCGGGTGCGTATAACACATTGTGAAGTGTTAAAATGCGTCCAGAGCGCATACAGAGTTGATGCGTGCCAATTCACATAGCATCCTCACATGTGTCATTGCCAATATAGACTCTATATGTACCACGTGAAATACGTCGATAATATACGAACCCCACTCGATCTCGAGATACATGTTTTGTTGCTCCCGTATCTACAATCCATCCAGGGAGAGAGTGAGCAACCATTACATGTGAACACACAAATGTGTAAACAGAGTTAGATGAACAAAGTACCTTTTTCGACTCAGTGCACTCACGGCCAAAATATCCTTTGTTTCCATAATTATAACAATTCATCTTAGATTTATCTCTTTTACCAGAACGCTTGCCATGATGGCGCTTAGCTGGTTTTTCTGCCTTTTCAGCATCCCTCTGGATATTGTTCTTGCGCTTACCTTGTGGTTTGCGCTCACCTTGAGCATACAAGGTAGCCACACGTGTCGCCTCTTGGCGCTCAGCTTCAAGCTCAACGTGTCGAGAGATGTCACCAAAATTCTTGATGCTTTCATTATGAGTAAGAGTTTGCTTCATATGCACCCAAGAATCAGGCAATGATCTTATCACAGCTAAAACTTGTTGTTCATCACTTAGAACATTCCCAGCAGATTTTAACTCACGAATCATTGACGACATCCTTCTTAGATGTTCTGTCACTGAATGCTTGGGATCCTTTCGGTAGACCTCAAATTTCAACACTAAGCTGCGAAGTCTAGTGGTGGATGTACCACCAAAGTCAAATTTTAGTTGGTCCAACATTTTCTTGGCAGTAGGAAAATCCTCATATTCTCCAATAAGATCATTGTGCATACTACTCAACATAGTGTGGCGTGCACTACGATCTTTCTTAACCCAAGCTTCGTAGGCTTCAAGATCACGACGATGTTGGGCAGTATGACCCTTTGCGGTCGGACCATTTCATTTGTTAGGAGTTCCATTTTTACTCCTTCATCCAACAAGTATCGGATTTTTCTATGACACACATCATAGTTCTTCCCATCAAGTTTGTCGCCCTTATTGAGATCAGCAATCATATTGTTGCTAGCCATTCTACACGTTTGTTGCACAAAGTTGGACATTATTATTATGTGTACACTCACTATATTGTCTCAAAATCTAATTGATAAAATCATATCCACACACAAATCCGAGATCGAAAATTTTGCTAGGCTCATAATCATCACCCAAATATGCATTTTAATATAACCTCTATCAATTAATTTGGACTAATAAATATTGGTAAAGCACATAACTTAAGCCAATAAAACCACTTAAAATCAACCAACATATGATGATTAGCTATTTATCAACAGAGATAAATAAGCTACATATAAACAAAGTACATCATGTGGAAAACGGACACGAAATCAGGAGTGTCTTGCTACTAATTTTCAAAGTACCTTGCTCACAAATTATTTTCAACTAACGAAAATAAAGCAAAAATATGCACTTTTTCGGAAACATATATTATTGAAATTATTTTCAACTAATGAAAATAAAGCAAGTAAATTGTTTTCAACTAATGAAAAATAAAATAAAAATATGCACTGTTTCAGAAGTAATGAAAAATTCACTTTTAGATTTTTCTAAAATTCTGAAAATACACAAATTAATATATATTTTCTCAAACACATACACTAAGTATTTTTGTTGAGCAAGACACTTATAATTAAACTAATGATATTAAATTAAAAAACATGATTAAAAAAATTAATCATATTTAAAAAAAATATTAATATCATGCATGTTATATTTATATGAAATTAATTAAATCAACCACGAAGGTGATTATTTCACAAAATTAATTTTAGGTCATGGTCCTTTTAGGCAAAGGCCGTTTAGTCCATGGTCCAGTGGATAAGCGGTGTAAGACTAGAAATTGGAACACATTGAACCACAAAGGCAATGGTTCCACATAAATAATTTTAGGTCATAGTCCTTTTAGGAAAAGGCCGTTTAGTCCATGGTTCATTCAAAAATTAACGAAAACGCATGAAAAGCTCTGATGCCAATGTTAGTCATATATAAATGATATATATGTTAGTTGAACAAATCAAATGCGGAAGCGGGTTATTAATTCATACCTTATAATCGCTCCAAAAGCGGATGAATTAGAACCGGTGGACCACTTGCATTTCACGTTCTTGAACCTTCAAACTCGGCGGTGAGTAGGTGCCACAAAAATGAGCACAAATTGTATTTCCACAAACTAAATACCTTGTAGAACCTCAACTTTCTCACCAAAGGACACTAAGAGATTTGGGTAGTTCTACACAACTAATGTTGAACACTTGAAGACTTTGCTAACTGTTGGGGTTCAGAGCCATCTACGTGCTAATCTTGCGGAAACATATTAGCTAACAAGAAACACTTGATCTCTCGGATTGCTCCATGAACCAAACTATGATCTAGGATAAGAAGAAGAGAAAGAGAACCACATAGATGCAAGCCATAAACAAAGAAACAAGAAGTAAAGTACTCACGGATTTAACGTGGTTCAACAATATACACAATGTGTGTAATATTGTCTACATCCACCAAACGGGTACAACCTCTTTATTCATTATAGAATCACCACTGAGAGTTACAAAACTGATTGAATAAATCAATCCATCGACTCACCACAACGTGACCGAACATAAGAACTCCCACAAGCACCCTATAAGATCCAAAGTAGCATCTTCACCCATACGAGATAATGTTTACCACATTATCTACCACAACGAGACTATCTTCTCTGCACACCCTGATATAGATTATCATGGACGCCTTCAGCTCAACACCAATAATCTAATCCAGCACCACAAAGATGATCTTCTCCTTAACAAGATGTCTTACTAACATCTCCATACGAATACTCCATAACGACATATCTTCCAACATCGATAAGTATCCCATAAACACCATAATGATGTACTCCTTCCACCATTAGGTCTCTCACATAACCACCTCAATAGGTGGGATGAATCCCTCACATCTCTACGAGTTTTACATTGAGGATTGCATGACTAAAACACTTAGCCTAGACCTCCTTATATAGGACTCAAAAACTTTGTTCCCAAGTATTAGCCTCTTTGGCTTAGGAAACCAACTCATACTAGGAAACCATGGTCCATTAGGAAATCCATATTATATATGGAAGTTGACCCAATTTAGGAAACCCACCGTTTCCTTACAATTCTCCACCTCGGATCATGCATTCATGCATGAGACGATAAACTATTATCCCTCTATCTTCTGAACATCGATTGCACCATCACTGGTTGCCTACATATCCTCAATAAGAATCAAACCGAAATGTATTTCATCCAAATTGTTCCATAGAACCTCCACCAGAAGAGAGCAAACCAAACTTGAACGTCACCAACTCAGACATAACAATCCAACCTACCGGTGATTGTAAAAATCTCCACCACGGTGAAAAATCTGACCATCTCAACAACTATCATCATATGATCATCCGTTATGCAACATCTTGAGAAACACCCTACTCCTTTATGTTCAAAACTCCACATTGATTGGCACCATTCTAGGTGTATTGCATGCTAACTCAATCAGACCATACACGATCGTTTTCCATATGCTACCAATCGAACTTAGTTACAGTCATTATGCGCCTTTGATCCTTCGCTACCTCTTGAAACTTGCTCCACCATGAGCGCAGCTCCATCTCGGCCTGCCTTGCTCCACCTAAGTTAATGTTCCACTATTCTGAGCCACTAACTCCAAGTTGCGCACCAGATCCGTTAGGGATGACATCCATAACTACTCGATAAGCAAATGAAACTACCACAGTAGCCTACATGCATCTGCCTAAGCATTACCTTAGCAGAACCATAGTCTTCATCTTCGTCTCTAAACTCCATCCTAGTCAATTGCTTATTTAAAAAACTGATCACATACTTTCTCCTTTCCACGAGCATGTCCACCAAAGTGAGTTAACGAGATACTTTGTGTTAGATTGTAACAAACCAACATTTATATTAGCTTCTAAGAAACTAACCATTTTGTATGTACCAAAGCATATTAAGCATGACCCTAACTGCGCACCAAATACAACCAATCCACGGATCATTGCCACTTTTTGCCAATCTCGAGCTCATCTCTATGAATCTTGCTTTACAAGCCTATCTCCGATTGGATCATGATTCTACGACCATATTTACCCGATTGAGTTTTACTCCTTTAAAAGCTCATCATATCTTCAACCATTGCATACATACCAAACACGTGTCCAGCTTCACAGAGACTTTAACAGATGACTCACCAATCTTCTTCTGCACCACTTCAGCAACCTCAACGGGCTTTGACAACAATGTCCATTTTACGAGCTTTAACATAATTGTCAAGATAGTCTTTTATCTATTTCTTAATCAAGCATGTAGTTTCGACTTCATGACAGTCAAACCACAACACAAACGGACTCGGATAGAACTGTGACCATCGTCGAAGAATTCACTGATACCCTTGTAACAATACATAATATCACACATTCTCTCTTGTGCATATCCCTTTTCCAATCTTGCTCCAACCGTACACCAACATTCGAAATCTGATAATCCGTCCTCACACAAAGACTCAATCACACCCATCCATAATCTGAAACCTTCGGTAACTTCCCCAAGCTCCAAGAAATTCAAGACGTTGTTGTTTTTATAACTTGACGGAAACTATATCGTTGCTGAACAAAATTTCTCAATAGAAATTTCTACCTTCATCTCTACAGGCTCTGTCACTATTGAAATCAATTTCAATAACTATAGCAGATGAGCAAACCCCCAAATATTATCATTGCTATAATGTTTCTCTCTCCAACATAAAGTATCACACTGATCATCGGGAAATCAAATAGCCAATGAATAATAAAAGGTTGATGGAAAAACACGCCGAAATTATAGCCCACCCGAATTCATGCATCGTGTTTTCTCCAAGTAGTATGCGCTAGCTCCCGTAGCCACACCACCATGCACATTGTAGTATTGTATCTTTATTCTTTAAAATCTTGAAGTGTCCAAGTGATACTTTTTTAATTCCTCACAATGGGTCTTTACCAAAATAAGAACGTATCCGCAACATGCCGAAATTGTAGCCCACTCGAATTCATGCACCGTGTTTTCTCCAAGTAGTATGCGCTATCTCCCGTAGACACACCACCATACACATTGTAGTATTGTATCTTTATTCTTTAAACTCTTGAAGTGTCCAAGCGATACCTTTTTAATTACTTACAGTGTGCCTTTACCAAAATAGACCAACCTGTTCTCACAACGGTCTTGCACTTCAACTAGCTCCAATCGACTTCAAATGGTGTATAACAAAAAAAACTCTTCGATTGAACATCGACAGGAATCAAAAGATCACAAACTATCTAGCTTCTCCATCGGAAACATTACGAGAGAAACTCCAGAAAACATTGTTCAACCCGACATAATGTCAAACTTCAACACAGATAAACGAACCCTAACAAACTGTGTCGATAAACTGATGCTTATAAAATAATAAGAATCCATAGCTCCACCAAAAAAATATCACATCTCATCCAATGATCCATGTCCTGCAACTTATTTGTAGCCACATGCTTCAAATACTAAGACTGAAAATCAAACTCTTCACTTCTGGAACATATCAAACCCTGTCCAACGGACAATATTTCCAAAACGAAACCTACTACGAGATTTCCCCAAATCCTTATTACAACAAACAACTAAGGCAGAACGCGTATGAATCCATGTTCACATTCTTCAACTTCAGTTTAAATACAAGCAGCAATATAATACAATTGATGACGATTGATAACCAAATTATTGTTTTCTTGGTTTGGAAAAATAATGAGACTTTGACATGCTTATATTCCGTCTTTACTTCCACAAACATACAAATCAATATTTGTATCCCAACTACAATATTCTTGCCTTCTTGTGTCTTGCCAAGCAAACACCGATTAATTGAAAATCAATCTACGCAGGTCGTTCAAACAGTTCCAAGAATAGTACTATCTATAGAGAATAAATAAACTTACTTGAAGCCATGCATAGGATTTACGCTCCAATAAGTATCAGTGTGAAATCTCCAATGTAGAGCACCATAAACATCAAAACAACAATTATTGACCATATCGAATGTAGATCACCTGATATAATCCCATTCCTTTCGAAGTACACTTCACTTTGCTTTGTTCCCAAAACTGATGAAATCAAATCTCATATTAACTTGAAAACATCAAACTCTGCATCTTCGGAAGCTGTAACATCAGATCCTCACATACTTGATGAAAGCAAATCCTTCGTCTTCAAATTTTTTTGCCAATCCAGAAAACTCAATACTTCTCTCTTCAAACCTTCTATCCAACCGAAAGCTCTGATACCAATTGTTGGGGAAATTGGTATCTAACCTGGCTCTGATACCAATTGTTGGGGTTCAGAGCCATCTACGTGCTAATCTTGCGGAAACATATTAGCTAACAAGAAACACTTGATCTCTCGGATTTCTCCATGAACCTTACTATGATCTAGGATAAGAAGAAGAGAAAGAAAACTACATAGATGCAAGCCAAAAACAAATAAACAAGAAGTAACGTACTCACGGATTTAACGTGGTTCAAAAATATACACAATGTGTGTAATATTGTCTACATCCACCAAACAGCTACGACCTCTTTATTCATTATAGAATCACCACTGAGAATTACACAACTGATTGACTAAATCAATCCATCGACTCACCACAAAGTGACCGAACATAAGAACTCTCACAAGCACCTTATAAGATCCAAAGTAGCATCTTCACCCATACGAGATAATGTTTACCACATTATCTACCACAATGAGACGATCTTCTCTGCACACCCTGATATAAATTATCATGGACGCCTTCAGCTCAACACCAATAATCTAATCCAGCACCACCAAGATGATCTTCTCATTAACAAGATGTCTTACTAACATCTCCATACGAATACTCCATAACGACATATCTTCCAACATCGATAAGTATCCCATAAACATCATAATGATGCACTCCTTCCACCATTAGGTCTCTCACATAACCACCTCAATAGGTGGGATGAATCCCTCACATCTCTACGAGACTTACATTGAGGATTGCATGACTAAAACACTTAGCCTAGACCTCCTTATATAGGAGTCACAAACTTGGTTCCCAGGTATTAGCCTACTTGGTTTAGGAAACCAACTCATACTAGGAAACCATGGTCCATTAGGCAACCCATATTATATATGGAAGTTGACCCAATTTAAGAGAATCACTGATTCCTTACACTAACTAGTTTTAATACTCACTTACATATTCTCTAGCTAATTTGCTTACTCTCCATACTTAGCTTACACTTGCTAAACTTATTGTTTTCTTACTTCTTATGTTTCTACAAATGAAACTAGAAGCCTATTTATACTTAAACTTCAAGTATCTCTCTTGGCAAGTTTCAAGCATTTGGGAGAAAAAAAACAAACACATGGAGTAAGTGATCAAACACTTGTTAGCATCATGCAAACACATGGTGGCAAGAAACAAGACAGATGTTTCACCATGGCTTGGTTAGTTGGAGAAGGATTTTTCCTCTGACAAAGTCAAGCATATGACTTTAGTCATCCACCCAAGATGGACTTTGGGCATGCACACACACAATGGGTGCCCATATTTCCAACAGATTCCAACTGTAAAGATGATACAAATGACTCAATTGTTAAGCCAATAGTTAATGAACCTGCAATTTCATTACATATACTTATGGGATTACCATAAACTAAGAAGATACGCATTACTAGTTTTCTTAAAGGATGTTCCATTACAGTTCTTATTGATTCAGTTTCAACTAATAATTTTCTCCATCCTTCTATACCTAAGAAGTATGATTACGCTATTCAGTCGACTGATGTACCTTTAAGTGTTATGATTGGTGAAGGGGGATTCTTAAAAACACACGGCTCATGTTTGAATGTTACTATCAATTTACAAGGGTTTTTTTTCCGCTGAATTTTATATTTTAGGCATTAGTGGTTGTGATGCAGTAGTGGGCATACAATGTTTGCGTAATTTGGCACAATTTCTTGGGATTTTTCTTAGTTAAGTATGAGGTTCAAGTCAGGAGAACAATATGTGCCATTAATTTGGGATAATTCGCCAACAACTATGATGTTGGATAGTGCCCCTGTGCAATATTTTCCATGTCAGGAACATTACCGGTATTCTTTTGCCAATGATTTCATGTACTGCCTCAGTACCTATAGATCCGTCAGTCATACCTCATAAAATTAGATATTTAATCTCGAGATTCTCATATATTTTTGCATTACCTATTTCGCTACCTCATAAGCGTTTCCATGGTCACCATATACCTATAACGTCGGGCTCTTCTCCTGTTAACGTACGACCATATAGTTATCCACATTTCCAAAAGGATGAAATAGAGAAGATAGTTATTGAACTCCAGCAAGCGGGATTGATTCTACCAAGCTCCAGTTCATATTTATCCCCTATTAACATGATTCGTATAAAAGATGGTGCTTGGCGCATGTGTGTGGATTATCGTGCCCTTAATAAGATGATGATAAAAGATCGTTTTCTCATTCCAATAGTAGACGAGTTATTAGATGAAATACATGGTTCCAATTTTTAAGATAAGTTTGATGTACTTCCCGGTTATCACCAAATCAGTATTTATGAGCCAGATATTCAATCGACCGTGTTTCATACTCATGATAATCATTATGAGTTATTGGTAATGTCGTTTGGTCATTTGAGTTCCAGAAACTTTTCAAAGCTTGATGAATGACATTTTTGGGCTTACCTACTACGGTTTGTACTTGATTTTTTAATGATATTTTGATCTAAAGTAGTTTTAGGGGTGATTATATGCAACATTTATCTTTGTTTTTTGATATTTTACGTTCTAACTATTTTTTTTGTGAAAGAGTCTAAATGCACTTTTGCTAAAACGTCTGTCATTTATCTTGGGCATAACATTTTATCTCAAGGGGTATCCGTTGAGAGTGATAAGATTTAAAGGTCTGTCATCTATCTTGGGCATAACATTTTATCTCAAGGGGTATCCGTTGAGAGTGACAAGATTAACAATATAGTACAGTGGCATATTCCTAGTTCGACTAAGAGTCTTCACGGGTTTTTAGGTTTAGTTGGATATTATCAAAATTTTGTTAAAGATGATTTAAGAAACTATAACATGATTTAACTACAGCCCTCGTTTTGGTACTTCTTGATTTTCCAAAGGAAGTTTTTTTTGGAGTGTGTTGCTTCCATAAATGGTTTGGGAGTTATCTTGATGCAATCAGGTAAACCAAATTTCCTATTTTAGTAAGCCTCTAACTCAAAAACGGTGATCTTATTTGCTCGGTCGACATTCCAAAAACTATACGGATCTTTGTATTCTTAAGTATTTCCTAGATCAGAAATATTGTCCATGGGACAACAAAAATAGTTGTCTAAATTATTAGGCTACATTTACGATATTTATTTTTTCATGGAAAGGAAAATGCTGCCACTGATGCCCTATTTCGTGTTTCGGATTTTAGTTTTTTCTCTCTTACTGCTCCAATATTTTGGATATTATTGAAATTGTTCAAGAGTGTCGTATTGATACTTTGAACAACCTTATTGCTGCTCTTATTATTAATCCAGACTACAGAAAGAATTACTCTTATAGTAGGTGGTATACTTCATCACAAAGTTCATGTTGATGTTGTTTCATCTTCTCCTTGGTGTGGCAATCTTTTACATGAATTTCATAGTACTCTCAGAGCTAGTCACTCGGGTTTCCTTCGCACCTAAAAACGTCTATAGCAAAATTTCTATTTGCAAGGGATGGAAACTTCAGTTAATACCTTTATTGTTCATTGTGAATCGTGATGTATGTCGACGTAATAAATGTGAAGTGATCTCTTATCTGAGCCTTCTCCAACCTTTTCCTACTCGCGACGATGTTTGGCTTGGTATTTCTATGGATTGCCTTTATCCCAATGTCGAAATTAATATTACTGGTTGTTTACCGACTCTTCAAATAAGCGCATTTCAGTGGCCTAGCTCATTTATACAAGGCATCTATGTTTGCTGATATATTTGTGCATGATATTGATCGTCTTCATGGAATGACACCAGAAAACAACTTTATCGAATACTCTTACATCCTAGCTTTCAGCCCGACGAGTAACCAAGTTGAGTATGAAGCATTACTATAAGGATTCCTAGCTGCAAAAAGTCTAAATCTCGAAGAATTTATCTTCTATACTGACTCTCAGCTAACTTCAAAACAATTGAGATGACAGTTTGAAGCGAGAGATATCACAGTGATGTAGTACAAAGACCTAGTAAACAAGCTACTTGAGAGATTTGATAAAGTCAGCATCAGGCAGGTAGTCAAGAACAAAGTAAGGCACGCAGATGCAATTCCTTTACTGGGATTTGAAATACCCTAAGCCTGCAAAAATAATTATTGTTGGAGTTGTAGAAAGACCAGCAATCTGTGAGCCCGAGAATGTCAAAAATAAAATCCAGAGCTCGAATCTAACAGAATCAAAGATAGAGGGATCATGGATGATAGATATCTTCAAATATCTGAAACACATAATACTTCCATCTGATCCACTAGGATCTCGAAGGACACGACAACTCGGTCTGCAAGATATCAGCTCGTGGGGGACGACATATACAGGAAAACCTACTTGGATCCTCTGCTGAAATGTGTGATAAAAATACGAGGGAAACTGATAATGTATAAAATACATTTGGGAGATTGGGGCAATTATGCTGGCAGACGATCTCTAACTGATAAAAAAAGGTCCAAGGGTACTTCTGGCCAAAGATGGATGACACAATAAGGCTGATAAAGCTGAAATGCGACAAGTGTTAGAGGTAACCTAGATCTTAACTTTCAGTCAAAAATATTCATAAGCTCTCAGCTCGAAATAAATACCATCTTATCGAAGAAAAAAAAGACAGAGAGAAGTCAAAAACTAATGGGAAAAATATCGTTTGGTCCTTTTTTAGGTGCGCCCATTTCATTTTATTCCTTTGGTCAAACGCCTTTACTGTTTGGTCCATAATTATTTAAAAATATTAAATGGACAAAAGTACCCTTCCGTGTTAATTTCTACTAATTTTTTGTAGAAGTTCATTCGTCAAAATGAACTCCTATTAATTTTTACTTATTTTTTCAGATATCACCTATATAAACCAGAGTTCATTCCATAAAATGAACTCCACATAAAAACCTAAAAAACCAGAGTTCATTCCAGAAATGAACTCCATATAAAAACCTAAAAAAACCAGAGTTCATTCCATAAATGAACTCCATATAAAAACCTAAAAAAAACAGAGTTCATTCCAGAATGAACTCTATATAAAAACCTAAAAAAAACAGAGTTCATTCCAGAAATGAACTCCTGATAAAAATCCATATAAACCAGACTTCATTTCAGAAAATGAACTCCTGATAAAAAAACATATAAATCAGAGTTCATTCCAGAAATGAACTCCTGATAAAAATCTATACAAACCAGAGTCCATTCGTCAGAATGAACTGCTGATAAAAACCTACATAAACCAGAGTTCATTCCAGAAATGAACTCCTGATAAAAATAGAGTTCATTCGTAAAAATGAACTGCAGCATCATCAACTTCATCTTCTTCTTCGTCTTCAATAGCAACAGCAAAACATCATCGTCTTCAACAGCAGCAGAAATTCATCTTTAACACGAGCAGCAAACATCAGTAACAAAGATCTTCAACAGCAAAATAAAGATCTTCAACATCAAAATCAAAATCATCGTCATCTTTATCATCGTCAATAACAAGATCTTTATCATCAAAATCAAGATCTTCATCATCTTCATTCATTTGCATCATCATCTTCTAAAGAAAACAGAGTCCATACAGATTATAAGAAAAGCATGAGTTCATTGCATATATTTTGCTTTTGCTTAACAAAATTCTATACAATTGATATATATTCCATTATGTGTGTATGTATGGATGGATATGTGTGTGATTCAATTGTTTCCGGTTAAGAAAAACTGGTTTGATATCTTTATTTATTGTTTGGTATCAATGGTTTTAGACTTAACGAAATTTCGGTGCAATTGCGGTGCTTTAATGTCTATGTTTATTTCGATTGCTTATGGTTAAGAAAAATAATTGCGAAATTCAATTTATTTGGTTTGTATGTATTGTTTATGGCTTAACAAAATACGGGATCATTTGTTTAGTCCAATTCGATTCCAGATAAGAGAAACTAAGTTAATTCTGATCTTAGTTAGGCTTACCAAAAGTAAAGGATTCGGTTGTTCAAGTCTAATCGAATGCCTTGACAAGAAATATTAGTTAACTAACCTAGTATTTGTCTTGTCTAAAGTGAAAGGTCTAAGTTATTTTCAGAATAATTAGTACATGGTGAGAAAAATAAAGTTAATTCTGATCTTTATTTTGGTCTTATCGAAACAAGCGATTGTACTTGTGCAATCGGTTTAGCAAGGGAACAAAGTTTTAGTTAATCAATTTGTTAAACTATTAGGGAAAATTGCTTCGGGCAATTGTTTCCTTGATAACATATTAAAACCAAATTACTTGCAGTTTCGGTTTTGATATTGGTTATCTAAAGTGGCATGTAAAACCTTCGTTCTTAACTCTTATAGGTTGTACAATTCTTTTAGATTGTAAAATCTTTTCGGTTTTTGGTATTTTCTCGTACCTTTGCCATTTTGTGACAAAAAGGGGGAGAAATATATGGAGTAAACAAGTGGTTTGTAATCAAGTGGTTTGTAATCACTTAGGAAAGGAAAATTGTGCTTAAAAGTTATATCTAACGAAAGAGTAAAGCATTGACTAAGGGGGAGAAACATATCATATGATGATTGTAGTGATTTGGACTACAATGGGAAATAACAACGATGTGCGGATTGAAAATCTACTTATCCCACTTTTAGGGGGAGTATTATATTTGTTATTTAAATGTCCTCAACGACATTTTTGGATTGAATATATGTAGGGTATTGTGTCGTTGAAACTTGAAATCAAGCGTATGTATAATGAATTTTTGTAATTTGTTTATCCATATGATTGTAAGAGTTTTGTCACTAAAATTGACAAAGTGGGAGATTGTTAGAGCATAGCTCGGTTGAACCCGCCAAGCGTTGGTATGTCAAGTTTACTTGTCATAATTTAGTGACTCAAAACTCAATTAAAGAGTCGCTTGATTATGTACTAGAGACAACTTCGTGTAGGTTAGGCTAGAAAGATTATGATAATGAGACATACAAGTATTACTAGAAGACTTGAAGGATTTGAAGAAGTAACAATCTACATCGACGATATCATCCTTCCTCTTGAGGTTAGTAATATTTTGACTTGAACTGTTTCATTCCCAACGTATGTTTTAAGTCGTGCTATATTGAAAACAGAACTGCGAAGCTATGAATGATTATACTCTAGTAGACATAGTGTTAAGGAATAACAATACGAAGTATAACGCTTATCTTTTGAACTTCGTATATAAGACATCGACATAATCATATGGATGCTATTGTGATTATGTGTATGGGTATGGGTGAAGATTTCGTCCTAGGAAAAAATGTTTACATTCGTTTAAAGGAAGTACATTCATGAACTTGTTTTGTGAATCGAAAAGGAAATCGCGAGGTTTCTTGGTATTATTATTCATTGCATATATTTGGATTACCTATGTGTGAGTTAGTAGAACCGATCATAACTTGTTATGTATCTTGGTAAAACTAATCACTTATGAATTGGTATGACTTTTATTAGTGTAAACGATCCTAATTAATCACCTAAGATGGTATGATCGACATTTTTAATTGGTGTGACCGATCCTAGTAATTGGTGTAACCTATCCTAGTAATTGGCGTGACCGATCACAAAAGAATGTGTAATCGATCCTTGTAATTGGTGTACCTGTCCTGGTAATTGGTGTAATCGATCCTGGTAACTGGTGTGACCGATCACAAGTAATACCATGAGAATATGGTAATCTGTCCTGGTAATTGATGTAACCAATTTGGTAACTGATGTAACCGGTCCCAGTACCATATTAAGGTAGAACCGATCATTGTGTTTGGTAGAACCGTAAACCCATGATTAGTATGTTGATTTGATCAATCACATAGTCTTTGGTGTGATTTGAAGATTTGAAGACGAAGAAGATTTCTGATTTGGGTTCATAATCTTTGGTGTGCACAAAACTTGATCGGTTGGGATCCAAATATAATCGACATATCCTTAATAGATTTGATTGATTAGTTGCGTAGATCGGCATCAGTATTTAGCATCTTGATAGATCCTATTATTGATTGCATAATCTAAACTCTGCTACTTTGGTAGTTGTTGGATAGATTGATCTAAACCCGACAAAGGAGTTTATTGGACTAAACAGAAGAGCCTTTGTCTAACTCATATCACTGAGATAAAATAGAGTTGTTACTGAACAGATTTGTTGTTCCTTTACTGTTTGGAATACGAACCAAAGGAATTATTCCAGTGCGTGCACTTATTAAATGTCGGAAGCGCGGGGATAATGAAGAAACTAGGTAAACTATAGGTTTAGTTGCTTGGTCTCAACTATACGAAGTTGGTGTGATTTTGTATAGCGGCTTAATTCTAAGAGTATTCAATTCTGGAGTAGGTCCTGGGGTTTTTCTGCTGCGGTTTCCTCGTTAACAAAATCTTGTTGTGTCATTTACTTTTGTTTTCCACAATTATAATTGTTGTTATTATAATTTAAAGTAAATTACACAAACGTTAACTCCGTATTACTTGATAATGATCCTATAGAGTTTGGTTAAGTCCGAACCTATTATCAAGTAATCACACTTTTATTTTTATATTGTCTCAATTTCGTATCCATAAACGATCACACAAAGTGTGAATACCGATTCGTTGTATTGTCTCGACTCAGTCCATAAACAATCACTTTCGGTAAGAGGACTTATAGGTGGAAAAGTTTAAGATTGTGGTACATTTGCGTACTCTCGTCTTTTCAAATAGATATATTGAGAATGCCAATCTCACGCAACTAATCAATCGAATAAATATGATTCTAGTTGGATCCCATTCGATCAAGGTTTGTGCACACAATTCACAAGATACGAAAACCAATAAGAAATCTTCTTCGACTTCAAATCTTTTTTAATCTTCAATAACCGCATGACACCACTTGAATCTATTGTGATCAATCACGCACAGAACGGAGTCTGTTAACAATGAATTATCACAAGATGTGTTCAGATCTACAAACAGTTCTAAAGATCTCGTCGATACTTCGGTCTAGTTTGAGTGAATCTAATATCAGAAGAGAAGATTCTCAAGAATAAACAAACTAGGGGTAATCAAAGTTTCACCAACCGTTAGTCAATCAAATCAATCGAAAACTAATAACACTGCAATTACCTAGTTTCCTACCAACGGTACTCGCAGAGATTCTTGATCCCACAGAAGTCTTTAAACGAGCGGTCGTAAGAGATTTCACCTAATTAGGATACTTTTCTCTCCGAATAGACGACGCCACCAGAAACAACAAGAAAATGAAGTTTGCCTGACTCTTAGGATGGTTTGCTTGAAATGCAAACTTAAGTATTTATAGACCAAGGATATTTGGACACCAAGGAATTTCCAAAACCTAAAATATTCTCAAGATCTGTAATCAATGGAAAAATTCGGTTTTCATAATTCCAATAAATGCTTGTGCAATATTTCTGAAATCTCTCAATAGAAAATATCCAATTAGTAAATGCACATTACTAATTTTTATTCTCTAGAGATATGAATTTAATTGCTGGTAATTAAAGCATATAAAACCAAAAACCTTGATTAAAAGATTCTCAATCCTTGAGTACTAAGGAATATCTTTGAACAATAAATGATAAATCCTTATTTCATATTTACATGGATTTGTATTCTTGGAATCGGTTATACCACACTTCCAAAAAAGTTTAGAATTGGTTCACCTGTATTTCAAGACTACTATGTGATTGATCAAATACCAAATCACATACATGGGTTTAATTGGTTCTACCAATCACTAGGATCGGTTATACCTAATTATGGAAATACTTGTGATCGGTCACACCAGTTACTAGGATCCGTTCCATATACACATGATATTACTTGTGATCGGTCACACCAGTTACCAGGACCGGTTACACCAATTATAAGGATCGATTACACATACTCATGATCTGTCACACCAATTACTAGGATCGGTTACACCAGTTAGTAGGATCGGTCACACCAATTACAAGGACCGATACTAGTGATATGTGTCATTCTCCCTTAGTCAATACTTCCATCTCACAATGAAAACCACTCCCCCTTACATAACGATCCGTAAACCATATATGTATTTAGTGTGAACTAGCAAATAATTCTCCCCCTTTTTGCCAATATAAATTGGCAAAGGTACGAAAATTGCGAGATCATAACGAAATTCTCAAAGAGATAATTCATTACTACAATAGAACATATAACTTTGTTACGATGATTTCACATAGTCGAAACTTAGTGTATTCATCAAGGAGTTTATAAAAATACAAGATAACTTATACAATATTCCACAGCCGCACTCCCCACAAATATTTGGCAATTAAGCAAAAGTTCAATTAAGAACTTTCCCCCATAAAATGTCAACCCAAAAGAGCAACAAGAGCGACCTTACTTTTAACAAGAAAAGAAGGATTTATTTGGACATTAACAAATTACATGAAACATGAATTTGTATCCAAAAAACTCAAATAAGTTAACCACAAGAAGCCCTTATATATTAATTTAGTTAGAAATGCTCAACATAAGAAAACTTACGGATCCATACAGTACTTTCACATTGAAGTGAATCAGGGAAAGATCAATACTGCGCAATACTCAAAAGTTCATTCTATCTTTTATCAATATTTGCGCAAAGACGTAATAGACTTAACTTTTGACATACATGAGATAATCATAGTTCACGGATGTAGACACACATCAAGAATATAAAACACAGTTTGGCTAAATTTATCTGTGTAAGTGGTGGTCCAGATTTGTCCTCATAAGAGACAAATCTACGGTTAACAGGTGATGTTTAGGCATGATCTAGAGTCGGTCACACGCGTGGCCTAGGTGATGTTTCCGCTCCCACTTTTGATAGCCTAAATTGGGAATGAAAGGTAGAGAGAGAACTAAGAGGCGAAACTGTTCTTCTTCCAAAACACTTTAGAAATTCAGGAAAATGGAAAACGATCAGAGACTTCCGGCCAATATGATTTCCCAGACTTATTTAATAGTTTTGAAATCGGATAATTTCAGGTATGAAGTTTGATATAAGTTTTGGGTTTTCCTTTTTGTTAGCGTATTTCTTTCAATTCTTACTTTTTTTTATTGTGTTAGTAGTTTTGTAAATATATCAGCTGCAAGTTCTTATTGTTTATCGTTCGTTTGATATTACAGTACGTGGAAGTAATGGAACATTTAGAAAAGTATAACCACTGGGAGTTGCAAGGTGATAGAAAGGGAGTCTGCCGAAAGACAATATATGATAAAGGTAATGGATTTCAACACTATAACTGTGGTAACCAACGATGGAATTCATTGGGTTAGAGTCTCACGAATTAGAGATTTTGGTACGACTGATCTGTTCTCAAAGTTGGTTAGTCGGAACATTTCTATTTTGTTCACCTATGAATGATTTGGTCATACTTTTGGATTGTTTAGACTGAAATTGGTGGATAATAGCTACGACAAAGGTAGTAAAAGGGATAGGTTGGTGTATTTCCTGTTAGAGACGCTGCAAAAGGGATTGATTGGTTTCGATTGGTTCAGTATTATCTCAAGGTATTATTCTGTTTTTCATTTGATGTTCACCAACCTCAATAACTTTACAACTAAAATGTTTGATATCGTGACTGAATGAAAACAAATATATGATTAAAGGTGTTGCAACTGTTTTTTGAAAAGAAGCACCAACCTCTTTTGGCAACTTCAGATACTCATAAGCTAGACGGGAAGAATCAACCTGAATACAATGACATACTAGGAATGATCATAACTAGATTCATATGTGGTTTATAGCTCTTTTTATGATATTTGTCTTTTGTTTGAAATGTGATGATAATTGAGATGATCCATCACTGGATGTTAAGTCAATCACGAAGTGTCTTACAATTGTATTTTTAAAGGTATGGCATGAGAGATCTTAGTTTTTTAGTGTTGGCCTTGAATTTGTGTGTTTGCGACGCATCATAACATTTGCCTATTTTGTCAACAACAACAAAAAAGATGGCATTAGTGTAATGAGGGTGTTTTATTATTGGAACTTATTCGTGGATTTGGCCCATTTGGGTTTTCGCTTATTGGCATGACAGTTTTGATAACTGAAACTTGCATCAGTTGAGAGTGTTTGCATTTGCGACCGATGCTGGCGACGCTTGACGCACAACCGTGAGATCTGAAAGAATTAATTTTTGGTATTAATTAGATCCCCTTTACATTATGCATACTAAGATGCCAGATTTTACAAAAAATCTTTAGTTCTGGAATTTTAATCCATGTCCTTTTCTAACAATTTAGCCTTAATCCTCACAAGTTATGTAGTCTCAAGGTGTTATCTTCTTGTTGCAGCCATATGGATTTGTTGATGGTAAATCCGAGAGGAAACTTACTTGAAAGGGTTAGATAGCGGTATCGAAGGCATGCGAGTGGCAGACTAGGCTAGATATGTCAAAAATCAATTCTATTGGTCTATTTTATGAATTCTCATACAGAGAGAAAACAACTTTGCTGGATAAGTATACCGTTTTACCATTATGTGAGTGGCAGACCATGTTTGGCTAACTTAGGTTATATAAAAAGTGGTTTAAATGATTTGTTTTTGTAGAAGATAAATCTATGGCTGTGGTTGACTCCTTGAAACACATTTTACACCCGTATTTTTCCTGACTAGCATTATAATTTCTTAGACCCTTCATTTCGATGATCAAGATGAATGTGTTTCCTTTAATTGAGTCTTTGGGTGTTCTTCCCTGCTAAACAGATCTCTCACTTCCCCTAGGAATTTCTAGATTACATTTCTTCCATTTCAATTTTCTCTCGATATCTCTTTGGCATATTACTATCCGAGTTCCTTCAAATCAGAGACAACATTTGTTTGATTCCTTTAAGTCATTCCACTTTTGTGATTTCATTTAGGTTTTTTTTAGTATAAGGTGGTGGTTCTAATTATTTTAGTTAGGGAAGCAAGTGTCACTTATGAAGGAATCAAATTCAGCCTTTTCTGTTTCTCTGGATTCGTCATAGACCCAAAATATGTGTAAGTAATCCTTCTTTATCTTCTTTCTCTCTTTACTGATCTTTATTACGATAGATTTTAAAATTATAAGACTGATATTTGGGTTAGATTTTTGGAGAATTCATAGTGTCTGTAACCTTACTTGAGTGGATTGAATTATATTGCTCATAACTAATTCACTGACTGTTTCAAAGGATAATCTTGGTCATCCAAGAATCTAGCTTCTTTGTCATGGAACTTTTTTTTTCTCTTCTTGAGTGTATGTCGTACTATGTATAGAGTTATACACATTAACTTTGTTTGGGAAGCATTGAGTACTCTTATTTATGTGCATCGGGTTTTTTCGTCCAACTACACAGTTGGCAGCTTGATTTATATGGACTCATCCTATTACCTAATTTTGTTTTCTTTGTTATGGAGCTCATGCATATAACCAAAGAATGATAGCTGCTGATATGCTTTTGGATTAATACCATTTTTCTTAAGGAAACCTATCACCGGTTTATGACAGCAGTGGCAGGAACTTTAAAATGAAATTATTTTTTTGTTGGTGGAACATTGAAATGAATTGATTTTATGTAATCGTGTACTTAGTTATTGAAGGCGGGCATAAAAATCACTGCTTCAGAGATGAATGCAAGAACTTAAAGGAATTGTAAATCATGTCGGTGGAAGGTAAGGAAACTTAATACCAAACTTTTTTCTGTTTCTTCACTGTTTTTATTGTTTATCGGCACTCGCCAGGTTTTATTTCACGTTTTCGTCTTTGAGTTTACTAGCTTTTATATATCTAAATAGGATACGTGGTCAATTTTACTTCACCTTGGCATGCATGACGAGTGAAGAAGATATTACTAAAAAAAACAAAAACTGGCCTACTTAAATGTTTCATGGATTTTCTAAAGGTCTATAGTTCTGATTTGCTGGGCAGATAAAGCAAGAATAAGGTTAAGACCGATATGTCTAAGGATTCCAAATAAAAATTTGATCAATAATTTCTGGGTATGGTTCTAATTTTCTTAGAGTCCTTTTGAGTCGGCGTAGAACCTCTCTTTGAAATCCTTGTGGGTTAAAACGTTCTTTTATCCAGTAAGTTTAGACATCAAAATGGCCATGGCCTTCATAAGCATATATATGGATCCTCTTATGGAATCATAATTTTCAACTTATCTTGGATATGAGGTTTTCTTGAGTTTATTTTTGTGTACACTGGTAAACCAGGAACAGTTGCAACACGACTGTTTTAATGTTCAATAAAATTATTCAAGTTGCCCAACTTTGGGTTTCCATTTATCAGGACTTTTGGGTTTGGATATGTGAGATTTTTTACCCATTTCTCCTTTTGATTTGTTTGGAGTTTAAATTACAACAATGGTTGAATTTTAGAGGTGATTCTATTTTTTAATTTTTGGATTATGAAAATTAAGCTATTGCAGAGACTTCCAATTTTTAAATTCATAAAAGCATTAGTGATGAAGTTCTTCTGGAAGCTAATATGGTAAGCTAATTCAGATTCATAGTGTTGCAAGCTCATGTCGATCTGACACGTTTACCTTTTTATGTTGCAGTGTGAAGCGTATGTCGTTTCATGTAGCCATTGGTGAGGTACTGCTATATGTTTGCATCGAATCTTCCGGTTTCCCATATATTTGGCTCCCATGGAATAGGACCATCTGTATAGACGTCGCAGGCTTGTAGCACAAAGAAAGAAAGTCTAACAAAAGAAAGGACATGTGCTTCATGTTGGAACAATCTACGGTTTACCATACATAGAGAGAGATAGGAATGCAATCACTTAAGGCCCTTTTGAAGTTCAACTGTATGAAGTAGTTCTTGGTTACATTGTAGTTTATACATGCCTGACAACATTCTGGTTAATTAACTGTGTACCATTGATCTAATACAAGCGTTTTATTGAATTACGAAGATCTAATTTTTCTACTTATTTAAGTGTTCATTATACTTTGCAGTGCCAAATTGCAGTCGGATCCTATACGATTAAACAAGAAGTCTGAGAGTGGTTGGAAGGTAAATTACAAACTATTTTTGTTATGATTGCTAAAGGAGGTTACCGAAATTACCAGGGATGCCGTTTCATATGAGACAAAGGAATTACATCCTGACCGTCAAATTACTCAAATGTACTCCTGTTAATCCTGATAACCCCCTTTAGCAATCATGATTTTATCGTTTATCATATCACTATATCAAATAGTGATGGTATAAATACTAATTGAATGAAATTCAAGAGAGGAGTGAACTCTAGGTATCAAATAGTGATGGTAAAGAAGTACAAAGTAATGCTGAGAGCCTCAGAGTCGGTTAAAAAAGAAAGGAAGTTTGAGAATATATTTTATTATATAACAATCATCAAATATATCGTGCATTCAAATGCCGTAACTTTAAAAACAAGATGCTGATTAACACTGTCATATGTTGCCGGCTCGCTACTGTTTTTAATGCTAGAGGAAAACCAATCTCACCAGTTCATTTTTTTTCTTTCAAATCTCAGTCCAATCAAAAGGGAATTCTTTTATTTTGTTTGGTAAATTACTCTTGTGAATGATTACATTATACAAACATCCAATCTCATGCCGTTACGGCACGTGTTAAGCCCTAATATCCCATAAAATATCATTGTAATATATAAAACTAATAAAGATTAATACTGCAAAATCATCTTCTAGATGACTTACAATTTAAATAAATAAATCTAAAGCATTGCAAAATGAAAATTGTTGGCAATAGCTATGTGTAATCACAATATTTGCTATTCCAAACCCTAGTTACCCTTCTTAAACACAAGAATAAATTCTCATAAGAAGTTTCCTAGACATTAAAATTCTTGAAAATTCTTTATCGTCCCCATCTCCTTGTCGTCAACAGACATTAGAACATAAGGCTCATGAAGAAATGAGTCAATTCCAACAAACCTTCTTGACTGATGCCGAACCAGGGCCTTCTGAATTTCAAGAGATCTTAAAACAATAGCCTTTGTTTGTTGCATCTCCATCCTTGTTTCTTTCAACTCTTCAAGAACACCAGAGAACTTCTGAAGATTTGAGGGGTTAGCCCTTGGTTTCTTCATATTCTTCCTTTTTCTCTTCAAAGTTGTAGAGGAATGTGATTTACCTTTTTCCTTTATGATTGATGGCTTAACAATCATATTAACATCTTTTCCATCAGAAGATATGATGCTTGGAGTCTCCATTCAAAAATGGGATTGTGAGAGAAATTACACAAAACTAGGTCCACAAGAAATCTTTTGATAGAAAGAGTTTTCGGAGAAGGAAAAAAATAATGTAGGGTTACGGAACCTATATACTAAGTAAGTAGGATTCACGTATGCAAAACTCTCAACCCTAAAAAGGGTAGAATTGTCGATTTTAACCCTGTTTTACTAAACCAATAGGGTAAACCTTTTCAATACCAAGAAAAGATCAATAGAATTCCAAAAAGAAAACAAAAAACAAAAATAGAAAAAAAATCCTTTTTCCTTCATGATTGATGGCTTACCAATCATATTAACATCTTTTCCATCAGAAGATATGATGCTTGGAGTCTCCATTCAAAAATGGGATTGTGAGAGAAATTACACAAAACTAGGTCCACAAGCAATCTTTTGATAAAAAGAGTTTCAGAGAAGGAAAAAAATAATGTAGAGTTACGGAACCTATATACTAAGTAAGTAGGATTCACGTACGCAAAACTCTCAACCCTTAAAAGGGTAGAATTGTCGATTTTAACCCTGTTTTACTAAACCAACAGGGTAAACCTTTTCAATACCAAGAAAAGATCAACAAAATTCCAAAAATAAAACAAAAAACAAAAATATAAAAAAATTCTTTCTTAAAACCCGATTATGCATGACTCTTGTCTCTTTGAATTCGGGCATATGAGACAAGATGCACTTTCAACACAATTAGACTGTGTTGGGGTGAACAATAATCTGTTCACCATGTGATTATTGTATGGAATTCTCAGTTCCCTTTTTCATAGAATGTTTAGACCTAGTTCTTTTTTGTAGAGGTCTAATTTTTTCTTTAGAAATAAACTTATTCGGAGATGAGTTAAGTTTACATACCTCAGATGGATTCGACTTCAGAACAAGTTTAAGTTTCTTTGCTAATAGACTTGCTCTCCGTTGAAGTTTGTCAACATATCTTATTTTATGTTTGTACTTGAAACAATTTGAGAGTTCATGACCCTTAAAAAGTACAATAGCCGAGCATGTTTATGTTTATGTTGACATATCTTATTTTATGTTCATACTTGAACATGTCAATGTGGAGGACGGTTCAGGTACCATAGCCGAGCATGCTGCTAAACAAATTGAAGTACCTGAAACATGTGAAATAGAATTTTCAGTAGATAGAGTAAAATCCATTTTATCCTCCAAAGTGGTCGAAAAGGTTTCTCCAGGAAGAATATCAAGATTGATGTACATATTGCTAGAATTATAAAAATTAATAGTTTCGCCAAGGAATACAACATTTTATTTTTCATCTTCATTTGAATCATAGTAATCAAACATTTCATCAAGATTTGCAGCAAGACCTTTGTTACCAGTGTATTTTCTACGATTTGGACACTCATTAGCAAAATGACCAAAACCTTTACACTTGAAGCACCGTGGCATATCTTCATCATCAGTGTCCCTGTTTTTAGGAGGGGAACGATCATGAGGTTTAACTGATGATTTGGGTTTATCTCTAGTGAACTGTTTACTTCTCTTTAAAAGAAGATCTCTAAACTGTCTTGTGATCAGAGAGACTGAATTGTCAAGATCCTCATCTGAAGAATCAGTCTCAATAGGATCATCCACAAAGTTGCCAACACTTTTACTTTTATCAAGTAATTTAGTGTTCTTTTGTGCTTTGAAAGCAATATCCTTTTCGGACTTGGATGTATGCTCATGATCAAAGATCTTTAGCTTCCCAACAAGAGAATTTCTGGAAAGAGTATCAAGGTTATTTCCTTCAACGATGGCATATTTCTTAGAATCGTATCTAGCAGGCAGAGACTTGAGAATTTTCATCACAATGTCCTTTTCAGGAATAGTCTTACTCAATGCAAAAGAAGCATCAACAATTTCAGACACTTTGTGATTAAACTCCTCAAATGAATCTTCATCAGCCATACGAAGGTTTTCCCAGTCAGAATTTAGGTTTTGAAGCCTAGCTTCCTTTTCAGAGGTATTCCCTTCAAATACGGTTTCCAAGATATCCCAAGCATCTTTAGGCCGAGTGAACATAGTCTCATGGTGCTGAAGATCTGGGGTAATGGCATGTATGATAGCACTCAATCCATCAGAATTTTGCTTTGCAGCAAGAATCTCAACAGGCTCATACTTACCAATATCCTTTGGAACAGTTACGTCGTTTACTGTAACCATAAGTGGATTATAGCCATTAACAACACTAACCCATGATTGAAAATCACACGCTTGGAGAAAGGCACGCATTAATTTTCCACCATAAGTAGTTCGAGCCATGGAAGACTGGCGGTACGTTTATAGAGATAGAATTTTTGTCCATAGATTCAGATTGCTACAAACACAGATTTATGAGGTCTTTAACGTGTTTGCCTGCTCTTATACCAATTGAAAAAGCGGGGTATAACAACCACACCCAATAATTCGTTCAGCAATATGTATGGACAAACTCTAATATAATTCCGAGGGCACCAACTTAAAGCGAGCTCAATCAAGAAATATACCAAAGAGTTATATCTCAATACAATCTGCAATCTAAAGATAGAAATATGTGATCCCGGTTGATATGATAAATAACTTGGAAGGTACCTAAGACCAATGCCTAAGTTTCAATCAATTTATATCAACAACTAAAGGTCGGACTTACTAATTGATTGATCTACGCACAACCTGTGATATTTCAATTATATAAACAAATATAATGCGGGAAAGACATAACACAGAAACCAGAAGTTTTGTTAACGAGGAAACCGCAAATGCAGAAAAACTCCGGGACCTAGTCTAAATTTGAAAACCACACTGTATTAAGCTGCTACAGATACTAGCCTACTACAAGTTAACTTTGGACTGGAATGTAGTTGAGCAGTAACCCAGTCTCACACCGATTAAGGTACAGTCGCGTTCCTTACATATCTGAATCCCAGCAGGAATCAACGCACTTGATTGCTTTAGCTGATCTCACCCACAACTAAGAGTTGCTACGAACCAAAGTCGAAAACTCATAAACAAATATGTCTCCCACAGATAAGTCTATTTTGATAGATAAATATGTCTCCCATAGAAGTACCTATGAAGTTTTTGTTCCGTCTTTTAATAAATCAAGGTGAACAGGTACCAATTGATAATCCGGTCTTATATTCCCGAAGAACAGCCTAGAAATATCAATCACCTAACAATAACTTAACTATATAGTAGTAGAAGAAGTTATTGTGGAATCAAAAAGAATGGGACGACGAGATTTGTGATTACTTTTTATATCTTACCTACCGGAGATAAATCTCTATTAAATCTTAGAGAAGATAGTACTCAATATGATAGAACAAGTAAGATCAGATCACACAACTACGGAGAAAATAGTTGGATCTGGCTTCACGAATCCCAAATGAAGTCTTCAAGTCGTTAACCTATAATGGTTTTGGAAAAACCTAGTGTTAGAGCATAGCTCGGTTGAACCCACCAAGCGTTGGTATGTCAAGTTTGGTTGTCATATTTTAGTGAATCAAAACTCATGTTAAGAGTCACTTTGATTATGTACTAGAGTCAACTTAGTATAGGTTAGCTTGAAATTATTAGGATATGAGACATTACAAGTATTGCGAAGAATTGAAGATATGAAGAAGCAAGGAGATACAACGATAACAATCATCCTTCCACTTGAGGTTAGTGATATTTGACTTGAACTGTTTCATTCCCTAACGTATCTTTCAAGTCGTGCATATTGAAAACAAAACTGCAAAGCATATTTGAACTCTAGATAGACATAATATTAAGGAATACAATACGAGGTTTATTGCTTAACCATTAAACTTTGTAGATAAGACATCGCCATAATCATTTGAATGCTATTGTGATTATGTATGGGTATGAGGTGAGGATTTCATCCTAGGGAACAATGTTTTACATGTGTTCTAATGAAGTAAGTTCATAAACTTATTTGTGAACCGAAAAGGAAATTGCCATGTGTTATTGGTTTTGTTATTCATTGATTATCTTATGAACAATCTGTTTGTGTTCTTGGTATAACCGCTCACAACCTGTTTGTGTTCTTGGTAGAACTATTCACAAAGGCCTGACTTATGTATTGGTATGACTTTTATTAGTGAAACCGATCTTAAGTAATCACCTGGGATGGTATGATCGGGTTTGTGATTTTATGTCTAACCAAAACTTGGAAAAGAGGAACCGATCCTAGTAAGAGGTGAAGTACATCACAAAGGGGAACCGATCCTTGTATGAGGTGCAACAGGTTTACAGCAGAATGGGGAAACGATCCTATGGACATGTGCAACACTTTTTTGGGAAAAGGGGAACCGATCCTATGGACATGTGCAACACATTCAAGTTAGATGCCATATATATATGGGGAACCGATCCTAGTACCTAGTCAACCGAATTTTGGAAAGCTAGTGTGACTTTGCACAATACTCACATGGAGGTAGAACCGAAACTTGTTTTGGTAGAACCGCTAAACCCATGATTTGCGATTGAATGTTATTTGATCAATCACATAGTTCTTGAAAGTTATATGAACCAATTCTAAACTTGCTTGGAAGTGTGGAAAATCGGTTTCAAGGTTGTAAGTATTAAAGAGAACTTACAACGTTAGGATGTCGACATACTTTGAACACGTGCTGTGAAAGTTTATTATTTAATTGTTCCAAGTTATTCCTTAATAGCTTAGGGAATAGAATCTCAGGATCGAAACATAAATAAGTTAAAAATCTTTTAATTAAGGTTATTAATTTCATTTTGTAGGGAAATAAGAATTAGTAATGTGCATTTACTAATTAGAGATTTCGATCATTATTTTTGGTCAGAGCATTTCTAAGAATTATGGAAACCGAATTTGTGATTTAATGTATATCTTGAGAATATTTTCGGTTTTGAAAATTCCTTGGTGTCCAAACTTCCTAGTCTATAAATACTTGAAGTTTGCATTTCTAGCAAACTAATCCTTCGTAACAGCAAACTACCTCTTGTTGTGCTGCTACTGGTGAAGCCGCCTATTCGGAGAGGAGAGTAACCTGATTAGGCGAAATCTCTTACGGCCGCTCGGTTTAAAGTCTTCTTTGGGATCGAGAAGATCTAGTCAGTACTGTTGGTGGGAAACTAGATAATTGTGGTTTATCTTTTGTTTTCATCGATTTGATTTACTAACGGTGGTTGAACTTTGATTGCACCTAGTTTTTTTATGCTTTGAGAATATTCTCTTCTGATATAAGATTCACTCAAACTAGTTCAGAGTTTCGATAGGGATCTTTAGACTGTTGTTAGTTCTAAAGACGATCTTGTGATAATCCATTGTTAACAGACTCCGTTTTGTGCGTCATTGATCACAAGAGATTCAAGTGATTGTGTGCATGTGTTTATTGAAGATCTAAGAAGATTTGAAGACGAAGAAGATATTGAAGATTTCTGATTTGTGAGTTCATAATCTTTGGTGTGCACAATACTTGTTTCGGTAAAAAGAGGATCCAATTAATAATCGGTTTTATCCTTGTGATAGAATTGGATTGATTAATTGAGTAGATCGGTATCAACACAATTCTTTGGATTAAGAGTGTTGATTGCAAAATCTTAACGATTACTTTGGTAATTGAACATAAGATAGATCTAAAGACCTGATGAAGGAGTTTATGTTAAGATAAACAGAAGAGCCTTTGTCCGACTCATATCACTTGGTTGAAGAGAGTTGGTACCAAACTGATTTGTTGTTCCTTTACTGTTTGGAATACGAACCAAAGGAATTGATCCAAGTACGTGACTTATTTATAAGTTGGGGGCGTGGGAATACAGACGGAACTAGGTGAACTATAGGTTTATTTGCTTGGTCTTAACTATACGAAGTTGGTGTAATTTTGTGTAGCGGCTTAATCCTGAGAGTATTCAATTCTGGACAAGGTCCCGAGGTTTTTCTGCATTTGCGGTTTTCCTCGTTAACAAAATCTTAATGTGTCATTTACTTTTATTTTCCGCATTATGATTGTTTTATTATAATTAAAGTAAATCACACAAACGTTAATTCCTATTTACTTGATAAGTGAATCCTATTGTATTGGTTAAGTCGGAACCTTTTTATCAAGTAAACACACTTCGTTGTTGTATTTTTTCGATCTCGTATCCATAGAAGATCACACGAAGTATGAACTGATTAGTTGTATTGTCTCGACTCAGTCCATAGACAATCACTTTCGGAGAAAGGACTTATAGATAGGAAAAGTTTCAGATTGAGGTATATTTGGATACCCTCGCGTTTTCACCTAGGTTAAAATAGAATCGACTCTAGTCGCAACTACGACATAGGAAAGTGTCGGGATTAGGTTTTCCAATTGCTAGAGTTCTCCTTTATATAGTCTTCCAAATCAGGATTTGCTTTCAATCAAAGCTAAGATAGCTTAGTAACAAAGCATTCAATATTCACCGTTAGAGGAAAACCTGATTTAATATTCAAGCTAAGTATGCTTAAAACTAAAGCAATATCTCTCCACCGTTAGATGGTCTTATCTTGTTACACACAAATGAAATATACTTTCATTTAGATATGGGTAACGTACCTAAACGTGTATATTGAGTTGGCTCAATAATTGTTAACCGAAGTTAATTAGACATATGAACACTTTTGTCTTAACCATATTCATCCAACACTTGTAGATCAACTATGATGATCAATCAAACATGAAATATAATCAAATGAATCTAATTGTGTTTCAAATAGAGTTGTTCAATTTTTCACTGTTTCATGGAAATATATATGAACCAATTGAATCAAAATCAGATTGATTCATGAGAATCAATTCATGAACATTAAGTCATGGTTTGCAAAGATTGCATTCCTTAATTCAAAAATGTGATGAGTATGAAAACATATTTAACCGATTTTAGAACTTTAACCACATAGTTTGCAGACGGGTATGCAAACTATATCTTCTAGGATTTGGTCTTGTCTAGCAGTTTGAAAATCTGTATACATACTGATGTCCCGGACCTTAACTCGGGTAGAACCGTTCGCATACTGGTATGCAAATCTGGTTCCCGGACTTTAACAGTTAAAACCGTTCGCATACTGGTATGCAAACAAGGTTTCCGGACCTGAATCATACCACAACAGTTTGCATACTGGTATGTAATTTGTTCTAAACTCCCATTTCAATCATTGAAACATCCTTAGAAGACGACAATAGATGTCTCACACAAACTATTAGCTTATAAGTAATTTTCAAGTTATTGAATAATCAATACGAAACTTTCCGTGTCGACATCAAATGATTATCTCACACAAATCATGTAAGATGTTTCAAGGCGATTTTCATCTGATCATCTTTTGACTTATTATTTAGTTTCCAACAAATAAATTGTTTCCAACTAAACTCGTCAAGAATATGATGAACGTAGCTAAAGCAAATAGATACCAACACATATTTCGAGAAATATATAACCGAGTTAAACTCAGCTCGAAATATCAAATGTGTATAATATGAAAGTCTATATATCTATACGACTTAGTCTCATTAGGAGATAAAATATAATATACTTTTGAGTGATAAATAAGTTTTAGTCTCCACATACCTTTTGTTGATGAAGTTTCTCCAAGCTCTCCTCAGTAGATCTTCATCTTCAATTGATGAACACCGTGAAGTCTAAAGCTCAACTACACATTCTATCCTAATCCGAGACATAGCTATAAGTAGACTAGAAATCAAGACTCATAGTTTTAATCACCTAAACTTGACAAACAAGCTTGAAATAGCAACGCTTGCGAGTTCGACTGAGCAATGCTCTAACATCTTGTACATCAAGTAAACTTACGCATGGAAACTTTTTAACCACTTTCCATTGGTGGGCGATTTAACCTTGGTACCATCCATTCGTCTAGTTTGTAGTATCCGCTCTCAGCCACTTTTCTAATCTTAAACGGGACATCTCAGTTTGCTGTGAATTTTCCTACGCTGGCGCTCCTTTGCACGTGTGGGGATATTTTTAGAACCAGATTGTCGATCTTGAAAATTCTCTCTTTGACACTCTAGTTGTAGTAGTTATCCGTCCGCTTCCTATATGCCTCAGCAAATCGTTCTGCTCGAGCCCTTATTTCTTCGATTGTGTCCAGGTGTGCGAAGCGGATTACTTCATCTGGTATGGTGTGACTGTCCATTGCTACTCTCGCTGATGGTACCGCTATTTCTACAGGTAGTATGGCGTTCTCTGATAGACACATTTTTGTGTCTAAGTTGTCCTCAATTTTCTATATTCTTGGTACTCGATTTTGTACTTATTTGGTTATTTTATGTGTTTGTAGGTGATTTTTTGAATAAATACTTTTCTGTGGATAAAGTTGCTTGAAAAGTGGTATTTGGACCCCACGGTAGAAAATTACTAAATGTACCCAGAAGTTGTACTAAGCACATCCCGGAAGTATGTCGGAGACGCCCCAGAAAAATTTCATTGGCACCCAGAAAATTTACTAAAGGCACCCGTAGGGAACTGCTATTCGCACCCCCACTTTGGATAAGGGGCAAACAACTGCTAAAAGCACCACAGCTGATCGGATAAGGGTTGTCCATCTTCATCCTCGTGAAGAGCATTTTTGGCGGGAAAAGTAGTTTGAAAAGAAACAATTTTCGGTTTGATTTACGGAGGAGTTTTAGGGAGACTAAAGGCTAGAATTAATTGGATCTTCTCTATGGGGTATAAAAAGCCTGGTATGCGCGTCGGAATCAACAAAATTGGGATGGATAATCACGTTGAAGAAATCAGGGATTTTGTGGAAGATTTTTAGGTTGATTTGGTGAGAATTCTTCGTGGGTTTGACTTGGAATAATCCTGTTATGATGAAACATGAATGGTAAACGTGTCAGAATTGAGAAATTCATGGAGTTCAGACGGTTTTCAACTGAAACGGGAAATAATATTTCGCCGGGAGATAATCATTCGTTGCATATTTGGGAAGATTTCATGAGGCAACACGAGTTTAACTACTGCTGGGTCTTGTTTCAAACAAATTGGAGTGTGTCAACTGTACAAAGACGCGTGAAGATTTAAAACATGAAAGAAATTCTTGTATCTTGCATGAAAATATTTGTGATTGACTGTCGGGGTTATTTGGAGTTTATGAGGATTTATTCTCGGTCCAAATGGATATATATAGGTGATGGGATCACAGAGAGACAGACGGAGAGAGTTTGGGGGATATTGCAGAGAGCTGAGGCCGGAGAAAGGAAAGTTGCAGAAGTCATGCCTGTACTTTCAGGCGAAGAAGAAGACGAAAAATAGATCACTGTTCGAAATAGGCCTGTCATCTTTTCTTTGTAACAGTGACTCGATTGTGACAGTGGGTTCTGTAACGGCCGTAAAGCGTTACAAATCTCTATTCCATTATAATTCTTCAATAAAAACACCCTTTTGAGCAATAAATTATTTTTTTGAGTGTGTTTTCACCATGCGGAGCTAGACCCCATTACTGGGACGATGGAGGAAACAGAATGTCATACGTGGGTAATTTTAATTAATTCTTTTTATAACTTTTGCACTAATTAAAATTGAATTATGATTTTGATTAATTAGTTGTTATTTCATTTGATGGGTCATGCTTGTTTGGATGTTTTGGTGTCCCATGCTTAGGATTTACAACAAATATTTTGAGAATCTGCTTTGGCAAAAATAAGAGTCCATGTTTTTATTTATTGAGCTATAATATTTAAAAGAATTAATATTTGAACCTTATGTTATGAGTTTGGCGGAATCCTGAATCCCAGCACCTCTCGATACTTGATCGGTGCCTAATAATGCATATTTCTATATCATTTTGTTATCTTTTATCACATCTCAAATGCTTCGATGTCGTATTTTAAGTCAAATTATGCATTTTACGTCTCGGGGTGTCAATAATATGTTTTGTTGTAATTATTAATATTTTGTGTTTGTTTTGTAGGAGTGATGAATATTTGGAGGTTCATAAATTGAGCAGGTGGATGGAGGTTAGAATGGCAACAATATAGAGAGTGGAATTCACGTGTGACTACGGATCAACTCATATCAGAAAGTAGATGGACTGAATAATGGGCTAACCATGTTTGGAAAATGAGAGAATGGTGTTTTTCCAAAAGTTGTTGTAATAGTGGTAAAAAGGTTCTTTTCAGACTTGTGAAGAAAACAATTTTTAGATTTAAATTAAACTAGACAATTAAATAAAGTTGTTCAAAGTTATAGAGAAAAACACCAAGACTCTGGATTCCACCATTGTCCCATTAAATGATAAATTATATTCAATATTCATGCAATTTTTTCCTTTTCAAGTGATTCTAATATTTGCCTATAATAAATTTTTGAAGTAATAATTGTAATCACAGAGTATGAAACATCAAAAGTTTTCAAAAACCCAGCATGCTTCATCAAAATAATTCACAACTACTCAATAAAAATCAATTTATCTATTTCAATTCCATGCAAATAATCATATAAAAATATTGCAAATAAATAATAAAAATAGAATTATACCAATTAATCTGGGACAATGCTAATGGGTTTAGATCCTCATCCCAAAAACACACTCACAAGATAAATTCATGGCTAAAATAAGTGTTTTTATTGATGTATATAAGATGAAACAGGAATTAGCAACGCTGTAGAAGTGTTACAGCGTCACTGTTACAAAGGGGTAAGTGCTGAATATAATCGATAGAAGTAAACTGCTGTAGAACAACGACACTTGGGTATTGATATTAAGACTGTTGAAGAACGACGGACTCTGCGAGTCTGTTCTTCGTGTTCTTCAGGATCTTTAATGTCAGCAGCAGCAATATCTCTTGTAACTTCTTATTCTCGTCTATCCTGAACTCTAAACTCTCTCCTAAGGGTTTCTAACCCTTCTATGATGAAAACACAACTATTTATAGCTATCCAACTCCCTAGAAAATCGATCAAATCCGAGAATAATCTCATTATTCTTCTCGGGAAGTTTGGAGAAAAATCACTTTCCTGTTGATTCACGTGGTTCTGTTGGCTATTCTCTCGTATCCAAACTATTCTCTGACTTGAACAAGACTAGGTACATCTTTATCCAGCGTAAAACTCTCCCAAAATTCTTCACAAAATCTTTGAAAATAAACAGAAAGAATACGTATCCCTGTTGAACTTTGATTCACTTCTCCCGGACATTCTATCCCAATATGTTCGACCCAAACGCACACACAAACCCTGTTTTGCTCTAGTAAGTCCAGCCCAATCGAATTCCACAATTGAATCTCTTTAAAACTGCCCAAAGATTCTCATACAAAAATTGCTCCTCGCTGCTGCCAGTTTCCCGCCAAAAATTGTATTTGAATTATGTAGATGACCTCCCCTTATCCATTTCGAGAGTCCCTTTAGTACATGCCCTGAAATGGGGTGCCCCTTATCCAACTTAGGGGTGCCTTTATAAATTCTTCTAGGATGTTTTCCGCACTTTTTCGGGGTTCCTCCGGGGTATTTCTGGGGTGTCTCCAACATACTTCTGGGGTGCTTCTGGTAGTTCCTCTCGGGGTGTAAATACCACTTTTCGAGCCCATTTCGCCGCAAAAGCTTATTTCTCCAAAAACACCTACAAAAGCGCAAAATAACCAAATAAGTACAAAAACGAGCACTAACAATACATGTAAATGAGAACAAATAGACACATAAATGCGTCTATCAAATACCCCCAAACTTATTATTTGCTAGTCCCGAGCAAATCAAAACTACAAAATAAAATCCTAACTCACTGTCGCAGGCATCGTCGATTGCATTTAGCGTATGCAATAAGCCTTTAAACCCCTAGGTGTTCCTAGTGGCCGAGTTATAGTCTCGGGAGGGCTTACAAGAGATATACCCTCAAAACCTGTACTCCAGACCTTAGCTATCTACGCAGAACCTTGGAAGGAACTAAAGAATCTCCTTGGTTGGCATACTTATTGACTACAGGAAGAAGTACCCTGATGCGAAATTCCAATTGTTGTACACGAGTTTGCACTCAAGCATACTAAAATTCATATATAGTGACAGAGATCTACTCAGATAGTTGCACTATGGACATCATATTCGGAGTCAAAACTAATCACATGGATAGATCAAGAAGATGGATATAGAAAAACATATATGGTTTTGATGTTTACTAAGTGAACGGCGTTTCCCATATCTGTCTGAAGGCCTCCGCCAAAATGAACCTATCCTAATGGATTGAGATACTAGTCTGACTAATATCAACACACTGGCATATACAAGGGTACAAGTGGTCGATAACCTAACTCTAGGTCAACACAACTGGCATATACAAGGGTACCAGTGGTCAAATTTATTGAATTTATTCCTTTTGGTCAAATGGTCTGGTCTCAATGTCTTTTTTTTTCAACTTTTTTTTTTCTTCAACTTTTTTTTTCAACTTTTTTTTTTTATGGTATCTCAATCATTCTAATTCACCCTAGCATTGGTAACAACTTGAATCGTGAGCCCCACCAAATCACTTAGAAACATATTTAAAAAGAAAAATAAAAATAGAAGTGAAAAGGACTCAACGAGATATGGTGAAACTATCATGTTATTTCTAACACCTGAGCTCTGTACTTTTATGAATAGACTCTTCTAGATGTTTCCACCTAATCAGATTGGTTCCTCAACTCCCACAACCAACATGCTTCCATCCACTTAGATTAGTTAGTGCAATCCTCAATATGCATAAATTTCTAAGCTCTGGAGTTTATTTATTGCAAAAAGGTGAAAAAAAGTGTTTCTTCCCCACCCCCAAACTTAAATCCAACATTGTCCTCAATGTTCTAAAGATGAAATTAAAAGCATGAACAAGGAGAAACTATTACCACTGGAGGGAAAAGAAATAAGGAAGGATATTACCGTATCACATGAACGCGGGAGCCTCCCAGTAAATGCTAAATTTAAAGTCATTAGCTAGACATCAAATACCTCTAAAAGAATTGTCACCTTACAAAGTCGTATACCAATAGTCGAAACAATTGTGGGTCCATAAGACCAAATAGAACTGCCACGAATAGGAGACAAATGCTCAAGATCAGAAAAATGAGCAGATAGAGCACAACCTGATCTAAAGTTTCTCGCAAAACAACTGGATTTATCTGAGGTGCCCACTTGGGCTTCATATGAGTGTCTCGGCAAACAGATTCATCCGAAAAACGGGTCTCTAACATATGGATTTTCTCCTGGACAGTATCAGGAGGATCGGGTTGTGGAGTCTGAATAGACTCAGGGAATACCTCACTAGGCTTGAGTCCCAAGTTAGGGACTTCCAATGGGGATACTTGACGATCACAAGAATCATTACTACCCCCAAAATTAGGGTTTTCACTACTCTCAGACGAACCTTTAATTATTGTTTGGATTTCCGGATCTTCCCAGTCCTTAAAATGCTCAAGAGATTCTTCTAGTTCTCTACCCCCAAACTTAGAATTTTGGGTGCCTCTACATAGACTAGTCACAATGTTCCTAATTTCTAGACCATCGGGTTCTTGAAAAAGGTCAATTGCTTTCTCTAAGTTATAATCAGGTTGTTCATCCTCTACTTGCTTCGTAGCTACTATGGTCCACTCTAAAACTTCCTTATTTTCTTGAAGCACGGTCTCTGGCCTATTCTCCTGATCACTATCCAAATCGGATGCTACAATCACAGGAAAATACTTGGGTGGGCCTAAAAATGTATAATTAGGCTCCAACTCAGGAGGCTCTTTTAAACAAGGTATTAAGGTAGACTCGGAAGCTAGTAATGGTTCAAACCTATATTTCCATATATCAATATCTAACACAGGAATGGAATCTAACAGAGCATTTACTTGTTCAATATTACTACCATCGTCGAAATCCAGGCTAAAATGGGATAGACAACTCTCTAACGGATCTTTCGATACGATGTTTGGTAATGACTCCTGAACTAAGGTTCCTATCATGTTTACCTCTTCTGCGCTCGATTCATCTAGCTCGGAGGGTAGCTTACTAATATTAAAAATGTTCAGCTCAATAGTCATATTACCAAAAGACAAATTCATTATACCATTTCGACAATTAATGATCGCATTGGATGTAGCTAAAAACGGGAGACCTAAAATCACTGGTATTTGGTTCTCTGGGTCAGGGACAGGTTGGGTATCTAGGATAACAAAATCCACCGGATATATAAACTTGTCGACCTCTATGAGAACATCCTCGATCACACCACGAGGAATTTTAACGGACCTATCAGCTAACTGAAGTGTCATCTGGGTAGGTTTCATCTCACCAATTCCTAGCTTAAGGTACACATGGTATGGCATTAAGTTCACACTGGCTCCTAAGTCAAGCAACGCTTTCTCAACACGGTATTTACCTATTGTGCAAGAAATGTTCGGGGACCCTGGGTCTTTATACTTAGGAGTAGTGGTATTCTGAATAATATAACTCACATGACTAGGTATGAAGGCTTTCCTATGGACACTGAGCTTACGCTTTCGCGTACACAAGTCCTTAAGGAACTTGGCACAAGAGGGAATCTGCCTAATTGCATCTAATAATGGAAGGTTGATATTAACCTGCTTAAAAACCTCCAATATATCATTAAAGTTGGACTCCCTCTTAGTCGGAACTAGCAGCTGGGGAAACGGGGCTCTGGGAACAAAGTCGGGCTTAACATGACCCTCATTGGTCTCTTTAGAGACTCTATCAGTCTCTTCATTCTCTGGCTCAGCAGGGTGAACTACAGCATGTTCACTATCAGGCATGGAAACCTTGTTGTCAACCTTCTTTCCACTCCTCAGGGTTGTGACAACATTCACATGATTGTACGATTTCTCTCCTTTGGGGTTAGGATCGGTATGACTAGGGAACCTTCCATCTTCTCTCTCACTTATAAACTTAGCTATTTGTCCTACTTGAAGTTCTAACTTGGCAAGACTATGGGAAGTATTCTTCAATTCCTGCCTAGTTTCTTGTTGAAAGCTCATGTGGTTCTTTGATAGCATGTCATGGTTACTTACTAACATAGTGATAGCTTCCTCTAAGGTAGAGATCTTTTTCTCAGAAGTGTTCTGAAACTGGGTTTGACCTGAAGAGTTCTTAAAAGAAAAACCTGGGGGAGGCTGAGAATTGCTAGACTAGCCTTGACTCTGTCCCTTAGACCAAGAGAAATTAGGATGGTTTCTCCAACCAGGGTTGTAGGTTTCTGAGTATGGGTCAAACTTCTGACGGTTCTCAAACCTAGCGTTGTTATAGACAACATGGGCTTGTTCTTCACTAACCTGACCTTCCCAAAATGAATTATCGGGTTTTATTCCACAACTAGAGACTTGAGAAGCTGTATTCCTATCATCAGGTTCAACAAGAGACCTATGTTTAGACTGATTCAATTCCAAAGCTTCTAACCTTCTAGACAAGGCAGCAAACTTAACATATGTCCCAAAGCTTGTATCTACCACATTGGTGCTACTTCTATTGACCAAGAGTCTTTTAGGGGGTTCAACACAAGATTCCCACTGTTGGGATTTTTCAGCGATAACTTCTAAGAAGGTAAAAGCAGCATCAGCATTTTTACTAGTGAATTCACCAGCGCACATAGACTCAACCATGGTTTTGGTCGAATAATCTAAACCATCATAAATAATCTGTACGAGTTTCATCTTATCAAATACATGGTGAGGACACTGAGATAGGATATCATTGAATCGCTCTAAAAACATATAAAGAGACTCTCCCTCTTGTTGCACACTAGCACTAATTTTCTGCCTAATAGCTGCAGTTTTATGCTTAGGGTAGAATTTCATATAGAAAGCAGCAATAAGTTCCTGCCATGTTTCAATGGATTCAGATGGTAGGTTGTTCAGCCAGGTCTTGGCTTTATCTCTCAAGGAAAAGGGAAACATCTTAAGTTTCAAGACTTCATTAGTAAGGTCTTTTATTCTAATTGTCCCACAGATTTCCTCAAAGTCCCTAATATGGAAATAAGGGTTCTCATCATCTTTTCCTAAGAATATAGGGATCATCTGAAGAATACTAGGTTTTATCTCAAAAATAGTCGTAGTGGCTGGCAATTTAATGCATGAAGCTCAGTTGGTCCTAGTTGGGAACATGTAATCTTTCAAAGTTTCCATCGTTGGCACAACTGGAGTACTAGGGGTACTTTTGTCACTCAGAGATAAATTCTCAAAATTGAAGTTTCCAAAAACAGGGCTCTCAAAAGAAGAATCTTCGAGCTCCCTGCTTATATCATAAGAACTACTAGGTTTTTCGCTAATCAATCGACCTAGAGTATCTCTTTTCCGAGCCCTATTAACAAAATCGGGCATACACTAAAAATTCAAAAGGAATAAAAACCTAACAAGGAAGGTTATTCTAACAAACACACAGCAGGATGACTCGACTTCACCAAAGCAAACCTAAAGATTTCTAGCAAACAAAAAGCATGATGGCTCCACTTAGATTGTTTCTAGACCATCTTCTAATTCTTCGAAAGGGAATTCGTTATAGTTTGAGCAACCCCTCTGGATCAATCCGAGCTAATGTGAGATGAAACTGAGGCGAGGGAATCTCAATGGAGCTTTGATACCCAAGGCCTCACCGGCGTCACAAGGAGGCTTGTTTCAACTCCCAGAAGTCATCATGAACTTTGAAGTTGCTTAAAAGGTGACCAATATCCTTCGAAAAATTTTCCTAACAAGCTCGATACCCTATAGGTCTCTTTCTAATCATATTTTAAAGATTAGGTTCGCGTTAGGTTTTGTTTTCCTAAGACGGGCAAGAAGGGAACGGTGATAAAATCCGAACCCTTATCTTGTTTTTGCCAGGCCTTGCCCTTTACTAGGAATATAAAAACAGTCTGGTTCGTCCTCAATCAATTATCACCTTAAGGAATACAGTAACCCGCTTGCAGGAGATTCGCGAGTTTTTCGATTGGACTTACCTCCGGTACCAGACGGGCGATGAACTGTTGAAGTCGACTCGGGCCACTGACTCCGTTGTCAGTGTGCGAACCCGAGGGGACGAGACGATATCGTAATCGTCGTCCTTCCCTGCAAACAGTTTGTATTTAAACTACCCTTCCGTAGGGTATAAAATAAAAATAAAAATGTCCAAAGTTTAAAGTCCACAGTCCACAAAAATAAAGTGCAAAAACAAAAAGTAAATTACAAAATATTTCCTAATACAATTCTAAAAAATAATAATAATAAAACTAAATCCTAAAAAAAAAAAAATCTTCTTTTTGTCTTCTCTTTACGCTTTAAGCTTTTTTTTTTCTCCAAGTCCTTATGGTTCACTTCAAACCTGTAAATCAAAGACAAAAAGAAACGTAAAAATGAACAAATAAAAATAAACAAAAAAAAAATCTAAAAAAATGCTACCTAAACACAAATCCGCGTCGGCGCCGCCAAAAATTTGGTGTTTTTCCAAAAGTTGTTGTAATAGTGGTAAAAAGGTTCTTTTCAGACTTGTGAAGAAAACAATTTTTAGATTTAAATTAAACTAGACAATTAAATAAAGTTGTTCAAAGTTATAGAGAAAAACACCAAGACTCTGGATTCCACCGTTGTCCCATTAAATGATAAATTCTATTCAATATTCATGCAATTTTTTCCTTTTCAAGTGATTCTAATATTTTCCTATAATAAATTTTTGAAGTAATAATTGTAATCACAAAGTATGAAACATCAAAAGTTTTAAAAAACCCAGCATGCTTCATCAAAATAATTCACAACTACTCAATAAAAATCAATTTATCTATTTCAATTCCATGCAAATAATCATATAAAAAATATTGCAAATAAATAATAAAAATAGAATTATACCAATTAATCTGGTACAATGGCTTCCTCCGTTGCCTCGGCTAATGGGTTTAGCTCCTCATCCCAAAAACACACTCACAAGATAAATTCATGGCTAAAATAAGTGTTTTTATTGATGTATATAAGATGAAACAGGAATTAGCAACGCTGTAGAAGTGTTACAGCGTCACTGTTACAAAGGGGTAAGTGCTGAATATAATCGATAGAAGTAAATTGCTGTAGAACAACGACACTTGGGTATTGATATTAAGACTGTTGAAGAATGACGGACACTGCGAGTCTGTTCTTCGTGTTCTTCAGGATCTTCAATGGCAGCAGCAGCAGTAATATCTCCTGTAACTTCTTCTTCTCGTCTATCCTGAACTCTAAACTCTCTCCTAAGGGTTTCTAACCCTTCTATGATGAAAACACAGCTATTTATAGCTATCCAACTCCCTAGAAACTCGATCAAATCCGAGAATAATCTCATTATTTTTCTCGGGCAGTTTGGAGAAAAATCACTTTCCTGTTGATTCACGTGGTTCTGTTGGCTATTCTCTCGTATCCAAACTATTCTCTGACTTGAACAAGACTATGTACATCTTTATCCAGCGTAAAACTCTCCCAAAATTCTTCACAAAATCTTTGAAAATAAACAGAAAGAATACGTATCCCTGTTGAACTTTGATTCACTTCTCCCGGACATTCTATCCCAATATGTTCGACCCAAACACACACACAAACCCTGTTTTGCTCTAGTAAGTCCAGCCCAATCGAATTCCACAATTGAATCTCTTTAAAACTGCCCAAAGATTCTCACACAAAAATTGCTCCTCGTTGCTGCCAGTTTCCCGCCAAAAATTGTATTTGAATTATGTAGATGACCTCCCCTTATCCATTTCGAGAGTCCCTTTAGTACATGCCCTGAAATGGGGTGCCCCTTATCCAACTTAGGGGTGCCTTTAGAAATTCTTCTAGGATGTTTTCCGCACTTTTTCGGGGTTCCTCCGGGGTATTTCTGGGGTGTCTCCAACATAATTCTGGGGTGCTTCTGGTAGTTCCTCTCGGGGTGTAAATACCACTTTTCGAGCCCATTTCGCCGCAAAAGCTTATTTCTCCAAAAACACCTACAAAAGCGCAAAATAACCAAATAAGTACAAAAACGAGCACTAACAATACATGTAAATGAGAACAAATAGACACATAAATGCGTCTATCAAAGAACAAATTAAAACTTCATACACCTAAGCCAGGTACAATCATCCAACACCCAAACACGCCCTTTATCACTCTTCCCATTCCCATTTCCCATATCAGAACCAGAAAAAAATCATCTTCTTTCTTACTCCACCCGACAACTGCACCCATTCCTCTTATCTTCTGTGTACCACCTGACCATCGCCACCGACCTCTCTGTCTCCTTCTCTTTCAAGTTGTCAAGTACCTTCATCACCATCTTTCCCAAGATATCTTTTCTGTACCCATTTTAACTAACCCTAAATAGTTATTATTTGAGGAAAAATAGGCTGGCTAATTTGTCTCCAAGAGCTTCTAGAATGACAATTGAAGGTCTGAATTTCAAGTTCTTTGCAACATCAACATCATTAAACAATAAGGTGGTTGTGTACAGTGAAGACTATGCATCAGTGGTGAGTTTTGTAAATATCAAATCCCTAATTTTGTTATTGTACTTTATTGGAAATGGGATTGAAAATTGGGAGAAGTATTGTATAAATTGGGAGAGGATTGTAAGGAAGAAACCAAGCCCGGTTCTCCGGTGCAACAAGCTTTAGTAATAATTTTAGTTTTAATTTTAGTTTTCTCAATGTTCTAATTTTATAAGATGGTGTTTATATGAAGCCCTTAATCTACTACTAGTTTATTCATGCTATTGTTATTATTCTTGTTGAGATTAATTGATTAGGGAAAGGTTTAATCTTAGTGTTACAACTAATAACTCTCACTTTGGATGTCAAGCATCCTAGGTAGTTAGAAAAATTATCTGTTGTGCATCAACTCATGATTTATCGATTGATTTAATCTATCATCATTTGTGTCCTAACAAGACATCTGATTCTAAGGGTTAATACCTTAGTTGACATTAAACTATCCACTTTTAAGACACCTTGGATATGCGGCAGACTTGAATCTTCACCGCTTTCTACAATAAGGACAAGAAGAGTTTCATTAGATGAATTCTCTAGTGTAGGTTATGTGTTTGAATTGATATCCCTAGTGCCTCTTTAATCAAGTGTTCAAACTTTAATCTCATTTAGATCTTTGTTCTTTAGTTTACTTCTCATTACAAGCATTTAGTCGCATCGACAAAAACAACCCCCTTTGGTGTTACTGCTTGATCTGAATCAGTTCTAGTTTTGTTTTAGCTTAAAATCGACACCCACCAAGTCCCTGTGGATCGACCTTTACTTTCCCTATGTTGCATACCGATATTGTGTACTTGCAGTTATCATTGTAGGTACTCTTTCTTAGCCTACCAAGTTTTTAGCGCCGCTGCCGGGGACTCGGTAGAGGTATAGCTGAGGTTTCTTCTTTATTTTACTGATTTTCAGCTTTGCATTATATATACTTCCCTGTAATTTTTTCGGTCATTTTCTAGTGTAACTTATTTGTCAACTCATCTATCTATTAAATGCATTTTGGTTTTTCCTTATTAGCCGTAACTTATTGAAGAATTTCTCTGTATCCTGTTAGCTGTAGTTTTAAATTTCAGTCACCTGCATGATCATATATCTTTCATTTTGTTCCATTTTCTTTCATTACATTCTGCAGCATTGGCATCTTGTCATTATACTTTGAAACCTACCATCTGTTCATCCTGCATCTCATGTTGTAGTTTAATAGCATCCTAGCTCTGTAGTTGTAACGATAAGTTTTTAATTTCAATCATTTTTTTTTGCATAAGCTGCACCCTGTAATATTCTGTAGTACTTTTGTTCACAAATTTGCAGCATGTTGTGGTGTAGTTTAATTAGTGTCACAATATTTGTCTATAAGTGTTGTTTGTTGATTCTTTGTTGATTACCTGTTGCTTTACTCAGTGCTTGGTTTAGTTACAATATGGAGAGTTCGGTTACTTGCTTTTAACTCAATCCTGCAAGATATGAGTAATACCCACCTCAGTTATGAATCCCTTATAAGAAAGCTGAAATTCCTATTGCGCTAGCTGAATCTTGCATAGTTTACTCTGCATCATTGTATCCTACCGTCCCTGCAAGACATATCTGGTTTGAATTAGTTGATCTATAGAAAGTATCATGTTGTAGTCATTTTGAACCTCATAATATTCTACATCTGCAGCTTTCCCGTCCATCTGAATTACTGGAGTATTGAGCATATTGTAACATAATTCAGGTTTTGAGTCTTCATTCATGTAAAACTGCATCTGTGGGTCAAGCATCTTGAGAAATAAGTATAGTGCAGAGTCTGATCCTGCTATTTGAACCACCAGATTACTGTCAGCTTCCCCATGTTCCATTGAAACTATTATGTCACTATTAACCTAGTCTGTCTTGGGCAGAAATCAGTGGGGTAGCTCAAAATCATTGTCATGCTGTAAAATCTCTTTAAGTGATCAGGTACCTGCAATACTGTTGCGAACAACAAGGAGGTGGAAAGGAAGGAGCGGAACAAACCTGAGTATATGCTTACACATGGTCCTGTACCGGCGGAACCTGCGACATCTCTCAGCGAAACAATGAAAGATAACGGAGCAACCGAACCTGTTTATCGTGCCTAAACCCAGTTTTATACTGGCGATATTGTATTCTCAAACTCGAAGTCTGCCCTAAATATTTTCCATGACTGCTGAATAATGCTCACTGATGTTTGTCTACCCTGATATCCACAAGCATGATTCTGTGATGTATGAGTGAAATGAATACTTGTTGAAATTGTAAGCCTCACTGTTTAGCATTGAATCTCTGAACTTTCGATGCTCTGTCTTGAATGACATACCATGTCTGCTCACTGAACTAGTGCTTAGTGATCATTATCAGCTCCTACAAAATAGGATATCTATATGAGCATAATCCTGTGACATCTGAGTGACAATTTTTACCTGCTGAGATTGTCATATCCCTGTTTATGCATCTCTCAATCTCTGAACTGCTGATAACTGAATGAATGCTTGCGAACTAATAATTCACGTAGATTTATCCACCTGCAACATATGGTATTTGTGTGCATGCTGCTGCGCTATTCGAGTAGCATATCTGTGCATGATTCTGTGGCTTGTGAATAACATCCTTGCTCGCTGAAATTGTCATTTCACTCTGAAAAATACTGTGTCAGCATACATTCACGAATCTGTTTATCACAAGCTTCGTCTATTTTAGTGACCATGAATATTGTGTTTAGGACTATTTGTTAGAAGTGATTCATGTCCGGATTTTGGACTGATGTTAGGGATGAGAAATCATCACAGAAATCACTTACAGAACTTGGATTCGAGCATGATTCACATGATGGGAATCACATAGACCATGGTTTTAATAGATTGAAGGAATACTACAGACCTTTTAAAGGTCCTGAGCTACAATATACAACCCCTAATTGTTATCTACACATGTACCATCCACCACCAGGGGATGTTGAACGATTTTGTACTCCCATGAGCTCTTGTATGCAATCTGTGGTGGAAAATCTCTAACTCATTGAAGAAAATAATGCTAGATTTTAATTACAAGCATTACATGACCATCCATATAGCAACACATCTGAATTTCCCTTCGGTAGTGAACCTCATGCACAACCATGTAATGAATATCCATACGAAACGAGGATACCCACTATTGAAGACTCCCCTTCCATTGAACAACTTAATATGATATTAAGGATGAATATGATTCATTTACAAAATGAACAAACGGGGAAATTTCAAAATGAAATGTTTATCATCCCTAATGAAGTAAATTTTGGAAATTGTGTGTCTGGTCCTACCCATTTAACTGATACTGAATATGAACCTCACCTAGAGGAAAATAAGTTGACTGAATACACCAAAGTTATTAATAGGGAAGAGTATCCATATTACTCAGATGATGATATGATGTTAGAAGAGCTAATTCTTCTTGAAGATGCAATTTCAGAGTCATGTGACTCTGAAATGCCAGACCATAGTGGAAAGACATACACTGATAATGTTTCTTCTAATATTCATATTCATTGCAATTCAGATGATTTTGGTATTGATTTGGGGCTTGTGAAATTGTTCTATGAAGGAGAGCATGACATACAAGATGAGCATGACATAGGAAAGGCTGAATTTTCTGTTGACACCAATGATCATATGCCTGAAAATGAATTTGATGTGTCTGATTCCTTGCCTAGGTCGCAATATGCTGCTGACTCTTCTGATACTTATTGGGTACCTTGGATACTCATGATTTTGAATTGGGGCTTGAAAAATTGTTCTTTGAAAGTGAGCATGCTACACAACTTGTTTGTGACTTAGGGAATGCAGAATTTTTTGTCGACATCAATAATTCTATGCATGAAAATAATTTCAATATATTTAATTCCCTGCTTAGGACACAACATGATGTTTCTCCTGATCTGTCTATGCATGAGAATAAATCTTTTGATGATGATGATTCTGAATTGGGGCTTGTTAATTTGTTCACTGACTTTGAGAATGATACTTCGTTACTTGTTTCTGATTGGGAAGATACTAGGATGTGCAGTGACACTTTTGAACCTAAAAATGAATATAACTTAGATGTATCTAGATCCCTGCCCGTGTGACTAATTGATGATATTTCATCCAACCTAGATTTTGTTTGCAAAAGGTTTTTAAAACCAACTATTTTGAGAGTTCCTAATCTAGGCCTGGAACTGTGTGCTTCTCAAGTCCTTTTGGACCATTTTGCAGCTAAATATAGTATCTCTAAAGAGCCATATTTGGAATGCATTGACATGTATGTGCCCGTCCCTAGAAAAGTCCACTTTGAATTAGATCTTGTGCATGCAACACCTCCAAAATTGCAAGATTTTGTGTTAAAAAACACTTTTGTTGAAAATTTCAGGTTTGGGGGTAGCTCATTAATATCTGCAGTCTTACTTACCTTGTCATGTTGTATATGCTTGAGGCTGTCGATATTTGTGCATGTCGTTTTCTGGGTTAATCCTCAACTATTTAGGTTGTATATATATGGTGAACCATCCTTGTATAGTCCATTAGGTAATGTTACAATTTTTTTCTTGAGTCAGTTGAGTCTTATTTGGTTTCACTTTTTTTCTTTTTTTATATATAAGTGTGCTAATCCAATGTGACTATCAGCTGATTTCCTTGGGTTCTAGCATTGAATAACGGAGTTATAATCTTACTTTCGCTGACATCCGGTAATCTCTTTCCTTTTGCTCTTCTCAGCATGGTTTCTTGGTATGTTGTAGTATAATTTTTTTCATCTTTAGAAACTTTGAGGACAATGTTTAATTTAGGTTTGGGGGTGAAAAGTAGATACAATTTGACTGATGGCATGCTATAATTTAAAACAAAACTCTTTCTTTTTGTTATAAAAACAATAAAAAATGAAAAAAATGAAAAATAGAGCTCATTTATCTTGATTTGTGATACATGTGCATGTATGATATCTTAGGGTTCTTAGTATATATGATGAGGCACCCCTGATTCTAGCACAATTCACATGTGATATAGAAAATTTGCACATGCACGATCTTCCAAGCGTGTATAGCGTCGGTATTTCATAGGTTAAGTAGGCTGCCAATCATCTAAAATACTGAATGAGACTTGACTAGCCTGTTCTTTGGTTGGCTGGGATAGAAGTTGGAGGATGCATTAAGAAAAGCAACCATTGAATTTGACCAGGTGTATCGAAAAGCGCTACCTCATGCTAAAAGTGACATGTATTTTTCTTTTTTTGTAAAGTTGTTGTGTCATCTTAGGTTTTATCTGTGTTATTCCAACAATCAGTTGGAAAAGAAAAATCAAAAAAAAATCAAGCAAAAAAAAAAAGAAAAAAAATTTCAAAAAGAAAAAAGAAGTATCCATATTTCAATAAAAAAGTCAATGTTTTTTTCTTGCCTCAAAATGAGAGTAGTTGATGTAAATATGCAGTCAATGTTCTTTTTTGTTATATGTTGTAAATAGTATTGTAATAAGCAAGGAGGGTGTATCCATCGATGTACAACGCGGGTAACCTGAAATATCACCAAATCTTATGGTGAACATTCAAAATTCTCGTAAAGCCGGACAACTAGCTTGGCTTTGAATTCATTTCTTAACCTAAAAACTATCTCTTAGTAATTGGCAGTCATAACTTCCTACAGTAAACCATTCTCTATGCATGTCTAAGGTGATACACTTTACACTCTTATCACATGTCTTTAGTTGTTTCAGTGCTAGAATTGTGCCTTTGAAAGCTAGATTGACATATCCAATTGCTGTGAGCTACAACTGAAATGCAGGTATCACTTTCATGGAATCTGAGCATATATTTTGTCCTGGAACTTTGTGAGTATGTTCTCAGAAAACCCTCACGAGACTTCGACTCGTCTACTAGGGACACTTAGTGGTTCAAAAGTCTCATTGCATTCGATAAATGCAATCGAGTGACCAGCGACAGTGGTACAGGTAGGATTTTCTTCGTTTTTTTTAGTTTACTCGAGGTCGAGCAAAATTCAGGTTTGGGGGTGTGATCGGTGCCTAATAATGAATATTTCTATATCATTTTGTTATCTTTTATCACATCTCAAATGCTTCAATGTCGTATTTTAAGTCAAATTATGTATTTTGCGTCTCGGGGTGTCCATAATATGTTTTGTTGTAATTATTGATATTCTGTGTTTGTTTTGCAGGGGTGATGAATATTTGGAGGTTCATAAATTGATCAGGTGGCTATAGGTTAGAATGGCAACATTATAGAAAGTGGAATTCACGTGTGACTACGTATCAACTAATATCAGAAAGTAGATGGACTGCATAATGAGCTAACCATGTTTGGAAAATGAGAGAACAAATTAAAACTTCATACACCTAAGCCAGGTACAATCATCCAACACCCAAACACGCCCTTTATCACTCTTCCCATTTCCATTTCCCATATCGGAACCATAAAGAAATCATCTTCTTTCTTACTCCACCAGAAAACTACACCGATTCCTCTTATCTTCTGTGTACCACCAGACCATCACCGCCGACCTCTCTGTCTCCTTGTCTTTCGAGTTGTCAAGTACCTCCGTCACCATCTTTCCCAAGATGTCTTCTTTGTACCCATTTTAAGATAACCCTAGATAGATATTATTTGAAGAAAACTAGGCTGGATAATTTGTCTCCAAGAGATGCTAGAATGACAATTGAAGGTCTGAATTTCAAGTTCTTTGCAGCATCAACATCATTAGACGATAGGGTGGTTGTGTACAGTGAAGACTATGCATCAGTGGTGAGTTTTATAAACATCAAATCCCTAATTTTGTTATTGTACTTTATTAAAAATGGGGTTGAAAATTAGGAGAAGTATTGTATAAATTGGGAGAGGATTGTAAGGAAGAAACCAAGCCCGGTTCTCCGGTGCAACAAGCTATAGTAATAATTTTAGTTTTAATTTCAGCTTTCTCAATGTTCTAATTTTATAAGCTAGGGTTTATATGAAGCCCTTAATCTACTACTAGTTTATTCATGCTATTGCTATTATTCTTGTTGAGCTTAATTGATTAGGGAAAGGTTTAATCTTAGTGCTACAACTGATAACTCTCACTTTGTATGTCAAGCATCCTAGGTAGTTAGAATAATTATCTGTTGTGCATCAACTCATGCTTTATCGATTAAATTAATCTGTGATCATTTGTGACGTAACAGGACATCTGATTCTAGGGGTTAATACCTTAGTTGACATTAAACTATCCACTTTTAGGACACCTTGGATATGCGGAAGACTTGAATCTTCACCGCTTTCTACTATAGGACAAGAAGAGTTTCATTAGATGAATTCTCTAGTGTAGGTTATGTGGTTGAATTGATATCCCTAGTGCCCCTTTAATCAAGTGTTCAAACTTTGATCTCATTTAGATTTTTGTTCTTTAGTTTACTTCTCATTACAAGCATTTAGTCGCATCGACAAAAACAACCCCCTTTTGTGCTACTGCTTGATCTGAATCAGTTCTAGTTTCTTTTTAGCTTCAACTCTACACCCACCAAGTCCATGTGGATCGACCTGTACTTGCCCTATGTTGCATATCGACACTGTGCACTTGCAGTTATCATTGTAGGTACTCTTTCTTAGCCTACCAATACTTTGTATATACTATTTTTTATTAGTTTTAGAAAATAAATATTTAAATTTAATCTTCACAAGTCTTAAAGTACTACAACATTGAAATTACATCATCCTCGTCGTAGACCAAGGAATAAGGCGATGTTCCTGTCGAACTGCGTTTTGAGATTCTGTATGTCCATAGCGCGAGTGGTAGTTGCTCATGTCATCCTCTATGGTGATCATGCACTGTTCTGCTCGGGATCCAGAGGAGGGTTTTGTTGGTGGCCTCCGCTTTCCCGTTTTATTAGGGATATTAGGGGGTCGATGTGTGCAACCTCGTGTTATATTTTCAAAGAAAATATATAACGTCCTTGTTCACGAATGACTTAGAATTATCCGCCCTGATTATCATGGGTGCGTCGAATCTGCAAATGATGTGATCTTTGATGAACGCGGCTATGGTCTCTTCCGCGTAGTCTTTTATAAGTATCGCTTCGACCCACTTGGACGAATATTCAGTAGCGGTTATTATGTATTTGTGGCGGTTCTAGGAATTCGGGTTTATCAGACCTATAAGGTCTAATTCCCAACTGTGAAATGGCCACGGCATTACTATGCTATGCAACTGTGTGTGGGGCACTTTGATCAACGTCTCGTGCATCTGGAAACTAAAGAATTTCCTAACATGTTCGGCGGTGTCACTTTCCATGGTCGGACAATAGAATCCTCCTTCATAGAGCTGTAGGAATAGCTTTCGCATTCCTTGATGTTCAACACTATGGGAATGGGTCATGACTTCTATTTCTTCTTGGTTGGACAGGCATCGCAAGATCGCGTTGTTGTATCTCCTTCGGTAAAGCACATTTTAATTTATGAAGAAACATGTTGCTTTCTTTTGAATTTTTAATGTCGCGTTCCTGTCGCTAGGTAGCTTGCCGTGTTGGAGATAATCGACATATGGTTGTCTCCAATTGACTCCTTCAGCTGAGCACACTTCTGCGGGTTGCGGTGGAGCCTGAAAGTCATCACAGCTATCTTGAAGGATCGTAGCTTGCGCTGACATACTTTTCCAATATACCCCTAGTCGTTGGTGGACGGCACCTGTCTGCCCGCAAGTTTCTGCGTGCAGTTCCTGGAATATTTTCTCCGCTTCCCTCTTAGTTACACATCTAGCGAGGAACTCTCCTGCAGACCGATAGTACAAGGATCCTTGTATTATCATTAAACTGTTTTAGAACTTTGGTGGGCTTAACTTGGTCATCGCCTATCTTTGTTAGATCTCTAATGTATACTTTCCTCCAGTCATCTGCTTCGTCGAAAGCTATATCCTTCTTCCAGGTTCTAGGCAGTGCTCTTCTTTTTATCGTTACCGTGCCCTCATCCTCGCCATTTAAATGCATTTTACTTGCCAGAGTCGCTAGGGAGTCCGAGTGTCGATTTCCTCTTCTGCCCGTATGATCCAGGTTTGACCCTGTTTGATGAATCAGGTTGTGCGCTTATGCTCGGTAGGGAACCAAGTGTGCCTCTTTGAAATGAAAGTCGTCGTTTACTTGATTCGTTACTAGTTTGGAACCGCTCTTTATCTCCATGTTTCCCATGTCGATCTCTTTTGCCATTATTAATCCTAAAATCAGTGCCTCGTATTCAACAACGTTATTACTGCACGGAAAATCTAGTTTAAACGAATATGACAGCAGATTGCCTTGCGGGGTTTCGAATAGCACCCCGGATCTGCCTCCAGTTCCATATGATGACCCATCGAAGAACATGGTCAAAAGTTTATCTGCTTTCGCGGCCGCCACTTCACCAGATTTGTATTTGTATACTTCGTCGGGAACATCGTTATTATATAAACTATCGCCTGACCGCGTACTCCCTTCGGTCGCTGATATTTGATCTCGAATTCAGATAACTATAGCAACCAGCGGGAAGTTTTTCCTGTCAAGACAGGCTTGGAGGCTAAATATGTTATTGGTTTCACCACGGCTGCTATGATCGTTTCATGCGCTAGTAAGTATGGGCGTAGCTTCTGTGTAGCATAAATGAGGGTAGAAATGCTTGCTCTACACGTAGGTGCCTTAATTCCACTTCACGCATGACCCTACGGACATAATAGATAGGTGATAACTTGTCACCTTCCGTATCCTGCGCCGATACGACCCATATTTCCAGGTTGGTAGATGTCGTATACAAATATTGGGGAACTCCTTTCGATGGTGGCCTAAGAACCTGTGGACTAACGAGGCACTGCTTGAGTTTTTAGAACGTCGTACATTGCGCCTCTCCCCATGTAAATATAACATCTTTTCTTAGCAATGGCAGAAACACTGATAATAGCTGAGCGAGTCCTGGTGTAAAACAACGTATGTATGATATACTCTCGATAAATGCTTGCAGTTCCTTGGTATTTGCTGGAGGTGCCATGGTTGTAACAGCCTCGACCTTGTCTGGGTCCACTTGAATTCCTTCACTGGTTACCACAAAACCTAAGGGCTTTCCGCATGTCATCCTGAAAATGCATTTGAGGGGATTCATCCTGAGCATGAACTTTCTGCATCTCTCGAAAACTGTTTTTAGGTGCGAAATGTGGTCCTCAGTGACCTGCGATTTCACTACGATATTATCCACGTATACTTTTACCGTCTGACGCAGCAGGTCATGAAATATGGATGTCATGGCGCGCTGATAGGTGGCGCCTTCATTTTTTAGGCCGAATAGCATTATGACGTAGTAGAAGTTCCCATACAAGGTCTGGAAAGCAGTCTTCATCGCATCTGGCGCGGTCATCCTTATCTAGTTGTACCCGCTGAAGCAGTCCATGAAGGAGAATCTTTTATTACCCCATGTCGCGTCAAATGTCATGTCGATGTTGGGTAGCGTAAAGTCGTCCTTAGGGTATGCCCGATTTAGGTCTATATAGTCTACACAACACCTGATTTTTCCATTCTTCTTTGTCACGGGCACAATATTAGCTAGCCAAGTTGGGTGTTGGACATGCTTGATGAATTTATCCTTTAACAAACGTTTCGCCACTTCTTTTATTGTGATAGTTGTAGTTCTTGGGAATTCACAGCTCCTTTGTTTCACCGGCCTGAACTCGGGTGATATACTGAGATTGTAGGCGACGAGGCCGCTATCTAGTCCCGACATCTCGTCGTAGTTGAAAGCGAAGACATCCTTGTATCTCGGAGTAGTTCGATCAGCGCTTTCCTTTCTTCTTCACTTATATTTTTGTCGATCATAATGGGGCGCTTATCATCCTGACTTCCGATGTTGATTTCCCCAATTTCATCCATGATGAGGTCTTCGGGTGTCCGTTCTTTTGACACGTTTTGAACCACTTCCGCGCGTTAGCTCTGAAAGTCTTCATCGTTAAGTGTTCCGTATGGCAACTCGGCTAATTCCTGATTGGTGCTTTCTGAGGGAATTTCCGCTTCCTCGTCAATTGATGACATGGCGCAATCGTGTTCACCCGCGGGAGTTACCTCGGATAATTGCTGTAATCGGTATGCATGCCCCTCATCTGGATTTTAGAAGCGTCGAAACTTAGGTTGCTCTTCCGATTACCGTTTCTTTTCCGTTGGAAATACCATTCTGGAGGGGCTGAATACGGACTTAGATGGCTTCACCTTTTCGTCTTCTCCCACTTGGGTAGTGGAATGGGTTGTATTTCGGGTATCCCGTCCAATTTTTTGGGAGTGTCGTAGAAGACTGCATCCGCCATGTATGCTTCCTCGGGGTCAAAAGGATTGCCTGTTGCGGGGATTCGATACTACCTACCTCCTATGTTAGTCTTAACACACTGATGATATGTCGAGGCCACGACCTTATGATTGAGTAACCATCCACGCCCTAGTAGCACGTGGAATGTGGTATCGTCCTCTAAAACGTAGAATGGCGTAAGCGCTTGGATAGGCCCAACTTTCATTACCAAGTTGACGATCCCGATGGCTATTTGTGTGGGTCCGCCAAATCCCTTCACGGTAGTTGTCCGCGTCTGAATAGCGGATCGCTTTACTCTCAGGATGTCGAGCATGTGCATGGAGATCATATTCAAAGACGTTCCTCCATATACAAAGGCTCTCTTCAACGGTTGTGAAAAAGCATGGGTACAACAACCACACCCAATATTTCGATTAGCAATCTGTATGGACTAACTCCAATATACTTTTAAGAGAATCAACTAGATATTCAGATTCAATCTTAATAAAGTATATCAAAGATTTATATCTCTTTTTCTCGATTCAATACTTACTCAAGCAAATAGAAATTTGTGAGTCTAATTGAATATAAGAGAAAATACTTGAACGCTACCAAATACCAATGTTCAAGGATCAATCAATTTCAATCAACAACCAAAGGTTGGATTTCCCAATTGATCGATTCAACGCACAACCTGTGATATTTCAATTATGTAACAAAATATAATGCGGAAAAGAAATAACACAGACACCAGAAGTTTTGTTAACGAGGAAACCGCAAATGCATAAAACCCCCAGGACCTAGTACAGATTGAACACACACTGTATTAAGTCGCTACATACACTAGACTACTACAAACTAACTTCGGTCTGGGCTGTAGTTAAACCCCAATCAATCTCACACTGATCCAAGGTATAGTTGCGCTCCTTACGTCTCTGATACCAGCAGGATACTACGCACTTGATTCCCTTTGCTGATCTCACCCATAACTAAGAGTTGCTACGACCCAAAGTCGAAGACTTTAATAAACAAATCTGTATCACACAGAAAAGTCTACGGTAATAGATAAATCTATCTTCCACAGAAATACCTAAGAGTTTTTGTTCCGTCTTTTGATAAATCAAGGCGAACAGGAACCAATTGATAACCCAGACTTATATTCCCGAAGAACATCCTAGAATTATCAATCACCTCACAATAATCTTAATCGACTAGCGAAAGAAGATATTGCGGAATCACAAACGATGAGACGAATATGTTTGTGACTTCTTTTAATCTTGCGTATCGGCGAAATCAATCTCAAGTCAATCTTACGATTGTATTTTGTACGATATAACATCAAGATCATACCACGCAACTACAAAGAAAATAATTGGGTCTGGCTTCGAAATCCAAATGAAGTCTTCAATTCGTTAACCTACAGGGTCTCGGTAGAAACCTAAGGTTAAAGGAGAATTGACTCTAGCTTATACAACTTGTATCACACAGGAGGTGTGGGTATTAGGTTTCCCAGTTACTAGAGTTCTTCTTTATATATCCTTTCAAATCAGGGTTTGCAATCTAAGTTACATTGGTAACAAAGCATTCAATATTCGCCGTTAGATGAAAACCTGATTAGATTCAAGCTAATATCTTTCAACCGTTAGATTGAAATTTTGTTTGTTACACACAAATGAAATGCACGTTTTTAGGTTTGTGTTACCATACCCAAACATGTACATTTAGTTGGTTCAACAATAGTTAACCAAATGGTTATCCATGTGAGCACTTTCATATCAACCATATTCTTCTTTACCATAACTAGTTCAAATGACTCAAATGAACTAGTTAGAGAGTTTTTCAATTGCTTAGATCTTATAGAAGTATACAAGACACAATCGAAGCAAAAATGATTTGATTCACTCGAATCGATTCATGAAATTTATAGCCACAGTTTGCAAATATGCATTCCTTACTTTATATAAGTTTAAGTTCACGAATAATCGTTTTCATAAAATAACCAACCTAAGTACGCGGACTTAAGTACCCAGAATAAGTTTGTTTTCAATTCACAAACTCCAGCAGATTTTCACAAGACGTGAACTTCCGATGGTGCGCGTACTGGTACGCGGACTTAAGTTCCGGTTTTCCTGATTAGCAAAGTACGCATACTTTGGTTCAAGGAATAAGGATACACATGTATGAGTTATCACACAATATTTATATCCAACAATGGTTATATATTCTAAACTATCATTTCAATCATTGAAACATTCTTAGAGGATGTTATATAGTTGTTATCCACAAACCATTTTTCGTCAAAGCAATTTTCAAGTAATTGAAACTTAATATGACTTTCGTCACTAGTAAATATGAACTTGGCCAAAGCGAAAGCTTACCAACACATATTTCGAGAAATAGATAAGCGAGATAAACTCGACTCGAAATAGCAAATGTGTATAATCATAGTCTATATAGCAATACGACTTTTGTCTCAAGATAGGAGATAGAGTAGATAGACTTTTGAGTGATAGATAAGTTCAAGTCTCCACATACCTTTTAGTCGACGTAGTTCCACCAATTCCTTGAGTAGTTCTTCGTCTTTGTATGATGATCGCCATGGAGTCTAGAGCTCAACTACACTTTCTATCCTAGTCCGAGACTTAGCTATAAGTAGACTAGAAATCAAGACTTATAGTTTTGATCACTAACATTGACAAACATGCTTGAGATAGCAACGCATGCGAGTTCGACCGAGCAGTGCTCTAACAATCTCCCCCTTTGTCAATTTTAATGACAAAACTATCAATACATATGGAATACTAAAATAAATATAAACTTTTGTAGCTTCTCTTCCACATGCCTGGTCATCTTGGTTCTTCAACATTACTCGAAATCTTCGTCACTTCCAAGTACTCCAATGATCCCAAAGGTTGTAAGTTTAGCATCATCGTTGTTGAAAATCCGTAGCCATAACAATGAGAAAACAAGAATTCTCAATCATGGTTACGAAGTGTCATAGTATTATTATACAACATCAAAGTTCAATTGTATCACAACTTCGACAACAATACTATGGTGATATGTATCACTCCCCCTTAGTCAATACTCCATCTCACATGGAAACCACTCCACCTTACATAATGATCCGAAAACCATATGTATTTCTAGTGTGAACTACACATTAACTCTCCCCCTTTTTTTCAATAAAATTGGAAAAGGTATGAAAACTAGTGGGATCCTAATGAAACTTTCATAGAGACATTTCATGACCAAACGCAAGCACATATAAACTTTTTAGATGCAATCATATAGCCGAAGATAAATGCTTTCATCAAGGAGTTTATAAAGACACAGGATAACCCGTATAAAATTCCACATCCCACTCCCCACAAAGATTTGGAAATTAAGCACAATTTCAATTAAGAACTCTCCCCCACAAAATGTCATTCCCGAAAGAACAACAAGAGCGACCTTACTTTCACAAGAAAAGAAAGATTTCTTTGGACATAACAAATCACATATGAATATGAATTTGAATCCAAAAAATACTCAATCAAACCAACCACAAGAAAACCCATGATTAATTTAATCGGAAATGCTCAACATAAGATAACTTACGGAGCCGCACAATATATACATAAAAATATGGATCATGGAAGATCAATATTGTGGAGTAGACAAGGATTCATTCTATTTTCCATCACTATTTGTACAATGACATATAATAGACATAATCCTCGTAAACAAAAGTTCATCTATTCTTCCGTCAATATTTGCATAATGATATACAATAGGCTTAAAACTTTTGTAATGTCAAAAGTTCATTCATTCTTTTATCAATACATGCAAATCGACATATGAAAGACTTAACTTTTGACAAGGTATGGGACAGTCATAGTTCACGGACGCAAACACATATATCCCATAACAAATTGCAATATGTAAAGCCATAAAGATTAATACTGCAAAAATCATCTTTCAAACAATTTTAGAATTTAAACCAATAAGCCTAAAAACATGAAGATGAAAACGTTGGACATAGCTATGTGTAATCACAATAATGGCTATTCCAAACTCTAGTTATTCTTCTATACAAAACAAAAAGAAGATTTACTAGACAAATAAAATCAAATTTCATTGAGAACCTCATACATTTCAATGAATCCATCAAAGAAGGTATCACTGATTTCCTTTACTCTATTGACCGTAGAAACTCCATGTTCGTGAGTTAGAATACTAACCTTACAATCAACAACCCGAGCAAGATGTCTAGCCTTGACAGAATCCATGATGACCTTTTTCTGATTTCGTATCAGAATATTTTGATTAGCAAGGATTCTGGCCTGACCATCTAAGGGCTGGTTTATTTGCAGTTGAAGATTTGCAAACTCGACCTTTGAATTATTCTGAAAAAGAGTTAAATCCTTGATAGAATCATCAATCCAGGAGTTGTGGTCCTTCCTTGCAAGCATCTTTTTTAAAAACAGCTCTTGAATCGACTCACGTCCTTGAGTGTCTTCTTCCATATCAAGATGCACAATCTTGAGATTTTGCAGAGTTCTCCATATATGTTAGGGATGGATTAATACAATATAAGATGTATATGTATTAAGAGAAGACACTTCTCATTAAGGAAACCCTATGAACTCACAGGAGTAGGACACGGACGTTCACAGACCGCTTACAAGAGAAAGATGGAATAAGAATAAACACAATGTTTGTCAATATAGATCAATAATCTTTAAATTAAAGCATGAGTTATGTCAGTTGCATATCTCAGATTGATTGACAAAAGAGAAACAACACAAAAATATACAACAATTCTTGAGACTCCCATAATCATCATCCTTGTACTTTCTCAAGATAGATTCAAGGATGGGGTTACCTAGAGTTAGGTAAAGGAGTGAGAATTGATCTCACTACGAAACATGGGAGAAGGATTGTACAAGTTTTCTGAGCGTTTTGCTTGTGTATTACCTTCCTTCCATTGATTATAACGTATTCCAGAGGAATTAGTCATAAACCCTTTCAAAAGTCCATCCGAAGGATTTTTCTGAGGACTGAGTCTGGGACCTCTAGAAATAGGTTCCATAAACGGGAATTTGGAGAATTTCCATTTTCGTAATCTAGACTTACCAGACTTGTTCTTATAAACACAAGGAAAGTCTTCATTAGTGGCACAAGAGTTTATACCTTAATGAGGAATATGCAACTTGTGATGATTTCTTGAAGAGAGATCATTTTTATAAGATTTCTGGTTTTCTGTAGGAAAGAAACTCATTGTAGGTGTTGTCAGACGGTTTACTCCATTGACAGTAGAAAGAAGCAAATTCTGAAGATTAGAAATATGTTTCCTTCTGATAAAACAATGAAGAGCATAGTGATTCTTTTTCCCACATAAGGAACAACATTGTGGAATTGAGACATGATGGCCTTGATCCAAACCTTCATCCTTCACATGCATATTTTGCAAGTGATTCTCAGTAGGTACTTCCTTGTAGGAATTTTTCTTTACACGAGGTAAAACCTTGTGAGTATCAGGAGAAGGTGTATAGGATGACTTAATCAACAAAACAGAGTTTTCCTTTTTCAAGGCGTTACACTGTTCTCGGGCAAGTTGCAGAGATGCAACAAGTTTCTCTTTTTCAGCACGATAGTTGTTTATTTCTGATGAATGTGTCTCGATCAAATGTTTTTCTCTAATTGAATCTTCCTTGACAATATCCTCAAGAATACTAATATTTTCACGCTGTAGAGAAGTTTCTTGAAGAAGTATTTCGATATTGTTAGAGAAGGACTCAATGATATTATAGAGTTCCCGTTCTCGACCAAGAGACTTTCCAAATTCATCAATGAGCTGAGCATGATTCTGAAAATCAATAACCTCGGTAGAATTTTTTGATACTCTGGTGAACTCCATTTCAAATTTTCTGATAGTGTTAAATGTCTTAATAGAGGGACTGATATCAATATTTAATACAACAATATTTCTACCTCGGGATTCGGAAGAATCAGCTAAGGAGTAATCCTTTTAGGTCATACCAAGACATTTGTGATAGGGTGTAGAATACATCCTATTTATTATCTATTATTTATTCTTTCTCTGCTATTTTTCTTGTAAATTATGTATTTTACGCATGTTTTTGAGTTATTAGGTATTTTGGAGTCGCACGGAGGAAAAGAAGAAAGAAATCACCCAATTTGTGCGAAATGGGCAATATTGTCATTTCATAGGCGACTCATTTAATGAAGGATTTTCTAGACTCATCTCAACTCATGGGTTTGAATAATTGGGCTTGGATTTGGAAAGAGAATATGGAAGATTTGAGAAAGACTTGGATTTGGAAGTTGAGCTACAAAGGGAAACTGGTGTTATTATGGAATAAGGATTCTATTCCTAAGAGGATTGCTAGGAAATTGAAGTCTATAAATAAAGAAGTTCTCTACACAATTTTTACACACCTCTACACACACAACATTTCTCTTTTCTTTATTCTTTGTGTGAACTCCTTAGCATGAGTAGCTAATTTTATTGATCAAGGATTAATTCCTAGTTCTTGACATGTTTTGAGTTTTGTTTTAAATCTACTTTGAAGTTTTCACATGATTATCGTTTGTTTTTACTAATAGGAATGTTTATACATTCATGGTTGATTGATAGGTCGTTTAGGATGCATACTAAATTGATTTGTTAGTTGATCTAAAGCTAGTGAAATTTAGGGGATAAGTAATCGTTTCTTGACTCTTTACACAAGTATCAACACGAGACCTTGCGGAGGGATTCCGTGGAGAAATTGTGTGTGGAAACAACGTTAGCAAGTAGACCTTGAGCTAAGAGTCTAACTACGAATATCAACCTAATAAATTCATAAATCTTAATGCGTTTAACTAAATTACATCTTGAGTGAGCTACTACTAGGTGGTTTGGTGAATAGAATCCGGTAGTCGAGAACTTTCGTATCCGGTGATACTAGGGATTTAGGGGTTTAGCACTGAGCTAGCTGCTTTACCTACGGTTGGTGATAATCTGTGATTAATAAAAACTGAAAAAGAACATAACTTGAATCATTGTTTTGCAACGAAGAAGGATTCCCTGATCTAATCTCTCTTATTGATTTCAACTTTATCTTTTTAAAGTTGTCCACATAACTCTTTGGTGAAGTATAGTCCTTGGGGTACTGATATTCTGTAATTTCTGAGGAGTATGGACTGGTCATGAAGTCGTAGTTATCTTATTTCACCACTCGGTAATTTGTTTCTAGGTACTTTGATATCGCCTCTTGTGATATGATTACATGCTCTTCCTCCTCATCTCTGATGTTTTTCGTTGCTTCTTTGGTGTTTTGTTCAGCTTCAGATACTCTCAACAACTTACTTAGTTCTTGTTCTCGCCTGATGTGGTCATCCAGTTCTCTCTGCATTTCTTGCATAGGTGGCGCATCTCCAGCTGCTGGTTGTTTGTTTTTCTCTTTCAAGACGTCTGTCCCTCTTCCTTGTATGATCGAGTTTGACATTATTCCTACTCTCTCGTCTTCCGGGTTGAGCAGCTAGTCGATCAACTGATTCTCTAACACGCCCGAGCTAGTGCTTCCTTGGTGTGTCATGGTAGGCTAGGCACGAGCCTCCGGGTATAGTCGCCAAATGTTGAGGGGTGAATATAATATTGGTTCTACCCGTCCTAGTCACACCTAATGACAACACTTTCTAGGAACGGTATGAGAGAGAACTTGTTTTCCATTGTACTACGTACCTCCTTTTATAGACGGTTTTCCCTATTTCCCATCCCCATTTTTCCTATTTCCTATCCCCTCTACAAATCTAAAACCATTCTTTTTTACTTTCAATTCTCGTTTTTCCTATGTACCATCCATAAAAGTCAAATTGATTTTGACCATGATTATTACTAATTGTATTTGTCTTCTTCTTCGTTAATCTCTTTTTAATGGAACAAAATCAAACACAATCAAGTTAAAAACCCTAGGTTGAACAATTATAATACACCTATTTATATATTCTTTTTGTCATTTAAGGCCGAGACGTAGAAGAACTATCGGAGACTCCATTATGAAAAATCTATGGAAGAATATCTAAACCCTAATTTCATTATCAATTGAACTCAACTGCTTGTGTATCTATAAAAACATGATAATCCAATCACGCAGTTAATAGTGTACAATGGGTTTTTCTTGAAATTAACCCACGAGATATTTTTGGGTGTTGGCTAAATCTATATGATAAAGACACGCTGGAAGAACTATTTTGAAAACATTTTCAACGCTGATGCATACAATCCACCCGTCAATCTGGTGGGCTCCTTTGAACCTGTGGACTTGCGAAAGGAGGAGTTTCCCACCATCCTCGAATGTGAAGTAAAAGAGGCCCTAAAAGGTACTAAGCGAGGGAAGGCACTGGGACCTGATAACATCCTGATTGAGGTGTGGAAGTCCCTGGGAGATGAAGGGATTAGTTGGCTGACCAAGCTCTTCAATAACATCTGTCATTCAAATCGGATGCCAGATGAGTGGCGAAGAAGCATCATCGTGCCGATCTTTAAGAATAAAGGAGACATCCAGAGTTGTTCAAACTACGGGGGCATCAAACTTATGAGCCACACAATGAAACTCTGGGAACGTTTTATCGACCGTCGGTTACGAGGGAAATCGAGTGTTACGAAGAATCAGTTTGGGTTTATGCCATGGAGATCCATTACTGAAGAGATTTTCCTGGTTAGACAGATGATGGAGCTCTACCGAGAACAAATGCATAACCTGCATATGTTTTCATAGACCTTAAGAAGGCATATGACAAAGTCCCACGAGAGGTAATGTGGTGGGCCCTCGAACAGAAGAGGGTATCACCTAAATATATATCCCTTATCAAGGATATGTACGAGAGAGTGGTCACAGGGGTCAGGACGTGTGACGGTGTCTCGAATGATTTTCCTATAAAAATAGGACTACACCAAGGGTCAGCGTCGAGCCCATATCTGTTTGCATTAATACTGGACCAAGTCACGAAGGATATACAGGGGGAGATCCCTTGGTGTATGCTCTTTGAGGATGACGTGGCACTTATTGGGGAGTCCAAGCAAGAGATAGAAGGTAAGATGGAGATGTGGCACCATACCCTGGAAGCGAAGGGCTTCAGACTCAGTAGAACAAAGAGCGAGTATCTGAAGTGTGATTTTGACGAAACCGGGACGGAGGATGGAGAACTGTTACTAGACGGCCAGATTGTACCAAGGAAAGAATCCTTTAGATATCTGGGATCTATGATTCAGAGTGATGGGCTAAATGGAGACTGCCAACTGGAGTCCTTTGCGATCGTAAGGTCCAGTTAAACTGAAAGGAAAATTCTACAGGACAGCAATCAGCATGCGCTACTGTATGGAGCGGAATGCTGGGCAACTAGAAGCTCGCACCTCATGGCACTCCATGTGACAAAAATGAGGATGCTAAGGTGGGCATGTGGACACACAAGGCGCGATAAAATCAGAAATGATTGTGTCCGTGGAAAACTTGGGGTAGCACCTATAAAGGATATACTGTCACAACATCAGTTACGCTGGTTCGGGGATCTCCAGCGAAGACCACCGAACGCCCAGTTCGGGTAGGATGCATTACACGTCCGGAAGGTAGAATAAAGCGTTCAGGATGACCGAAACTCACATGGGATGAAATGATTAAACGGGACCTGAATGACCGAGGCTTGGAGAGAGAGATGGCACTCGACAGAAGTGCGCGGAAAAGCATCCATCCACGTGAAGGAGGTATGTACCCGAGGTACGTGAGATGACCCTATTTACCTTTGAATTTCTGTCTCTTTTATTAGTAGGATTGCGAAAAGCCGCGAACTTGTAAACAACCATGGAAGAATTGTGAATGGGGGACCCCTCAGTAGCTCTACACCCCCCCCCCCCCCCCCCCCCCCCCCCCCCGTAGCCCTGCAGTCGTGACATGGAATATGTGGATACATCACCTAAATGGTCGCGAACGTGCAACCCCATTGAAGTGATGGCCACTGCACCCTCTGCACCGAAAACGAACCAGATACGGGATGTGTTAAGGATTAGTCTTGCCTCCGGGCAAGTTGCGTATAGGTGGGCTGGCAGCCTGTGTAAAAACTTCGCCGCATCTCTGGAGATAAGATCGTTACGCGGTTTATCTTTGTCCGACCTAGTACTTGTTACTGGGAAAGGACTTTGGTTTCTGGTTTCTGGCTAAAGCTATATGATATCTCCAAGGGATAAGGCGGCTGTCCTACAATACTCAGTCGGATTCACGACCATTGTTTTGGAGTAAAGATTTTTGGTTTTTCTGAACTCAACAAAATTATCATTTTGGGCTTAAAGTACTTCAATGACCACCAGTGACTGAACCAGGTTTTCCAATTGGGGTGGGGCTAAAAAAAAAATTGCTGCACCAAAGTCAATCTAGGAAACACCATTTCACCTTGAAAGCATTAACAAAATAAGATCATATCATAGCAGCAATGTACAAAGTTTTCTGTCAACAGACTCGGCATCCGACAGAAAAAAAAATCTTACTAAATTGTTAAGAACATTAAATTCTCAAGTTTGCAGCATTGAGTTTTCAATTAACAAGAGTTCAATCTTTGGGGAACATCTCTACACCTTTGCAAATTGCTGATGCATTGAAAATTGTTGATCCATTGAAAAGAAGTGGAATCTTCAAGCAGATGTGAACAACATGACTTAGGTCAAAATTTGTTATCGTTCTAAGCACTAAAATATGACACTATCAAAACCTGTAAAAGGGCAGTCCAAAGAAATTCTTGTTGAAGAATCTAAGAGATTCTTTAAACACTCAATTCCACTTCGCCCCATTGCTAACAAATCCCATAAATTTGAATGGCTCGTCGTAGCTTACCCCAACCCAAAGAAATTTCTAAGGTACGACGGGCCATTAAAATTCATAGCTGTGAAAAGTTTATGAAATGTGTTGCAAACTAAATTAACCTCAAATACGCTACTAAGCCATCGCCATAAAACAGCGGGATAGCTGCACTTGAACAACAAATGGGAATTGGTTTCTAAATGGGAGTGAACAACACATAAAGAACAACTTGAAACTACTGTAATATATGAATTCCGCATCATGTCATCAGTTGAGACTCTGTCATGGAGATGAAGTAGTTACCATGTTAACCAGGCATGTTTAGCAGTATGGCAACTTCCCATATATTCGCAAAATCCATATGTTGGTGCATTAATACTATAGAGTAATACCATAAAGATTCTACATTTGTTTAAATCATCAATGACTCCTAACCTCCTACATTATTAAGTGTTCACAGGTGACCAAACAAATAGATAGTTGAAGCATTTCGACGAACATTTACTAAGCAACCCCAGTATTGCACAACATGGACTAACTATCCCTCCCTTGTTTTCTCTATTATTCTTCTACTACCTCTGCTAACAAAGAACAACAGATATGAATATGGTGGACTAAATTGCTTGGCTTGGTGGACTAGTTTGATGAGCTTGGTGGACTAAACATAATTTTTCTTTTGGACAAAGGGTAAATTACCGACTTAGCGAAGTTTTGTAATAAAAGGGGGAGGGGGGAGGGGGATGAGGGCTACAGCCAAGTTTAGTCAACATGTGCTTCCGCCCCTGATGACCAGCAGGAAACTTGAAAAGAATTACCATGCTCTTGTTTTCTTGATTTAATGATTTTCCTTTGTACAACTCTAAAAATGCGATCAAGAAGATGATTCGCAGGTTAGCACATGCTCGAGCTAGAAGCACATGGCACAAAATTCTACCTAACAAACACTAGCGGATGATCCAACTAGTAGTACGTTGTAAATATTAACTCAATATATGCAAGTTAGAGTAATATGATGGCCTAGTAACAATCGCCCACCATTTTTAGAATCTAGCCTTCCTAACACCCCCAAACTTTCTCCTTCCTTATATTCATCTAGGGTGTGGTAGATGGAGGAATATGCAGTGGTCGGTGGTGGTGGTGGAGATAGAAACGTGGTGATTACCTAGTTTTTTTTTCTTTTTTTCTTCTTTTCTGTTTAGTTGTACGGTGGTTTCATGGGTTTAAATAAAATTTTGCATAGATGGTATTTAGGACATCTGAAATTTTATATGGGTGGTACTTAGTATAATTAGGGATAGGATTTAAGGTGGATGGGAAACAGGAAAAGTGGGATGGGAAATAGGAAAAACCTTATAGACTTTTTCAAAAGCCCTTCCTTTTATGACATCATGTCACATATCCTTAAACCTTCTTAATTACCACTAATGTCACTCTCCTAATACAACCTTCTCCTTTTCCCTTAATTCCCTCCTTATCCTTTCTACCTTATGGATATTTTCTAGCGGCCTCCTATATTTCATATTGGGTTTACCTCCCCTTTAGGGGCTCCCTATCACCGCTAATAGGTGATTATTTTCATGTATCAACATCAGTAGTTGGTAATTTTGGAGAAGAGAATACAACGTCAGTTCGGTCAGCAGGTGCAAGTAGAAAAGTGGGATCCGGAGCAGACCTCACCAATCCCCGAAAAAAGTTCCAATTAAGCCTGCCATAATGCACTTGCCTGGTGTTCATGGGTGAAAACGGTTTCTGCTGATTTTGGTAAATTCGTGTGTGTGGATGAGAAACGAATCTAAACCCTAAACAATGTACTGCACGAGAGTAGTTTTAATTCGAGAGATCAATCTGTACAAATCTGGCCTAAACCAAGAAATAGCCGTTCCAGACTTGCTTCGGTCACAAAGTGAAGGAGAAGGGTTGGTCTTAGGGAGGGAAGCGAAGAAAGTGTTGAGACCAGAATCGTCGTTCTGGAAGTGTGGGAGTTTGTGACTTGTATTAGAAAATTGAACTTCCTAGCTGAATGAAAAATCTATCAGGTGATTTCTGAATGTTGTGTTGTTCTCCTGACCAAAACATGTCCTTTGGTGGAAATAGGTGAGACCTATTTATACAAGTCGCAACAAAACGTACCCTGGTCTCGTAGGAAGTGGAAACGATTGAGTGGTGGAAGAAGGGAGTAACGGGTAACGCCTGGAATTGATGTTTCCATAATGAAGGATACATTTCACCATTACTTCTTGCCATTACTAACCGCCCCGCTTTATGACACTTTCTTATAACGGGCGTATTGCACGCCGCACGCTGTAAACCGCCACACCAATACCCTGATGAGTATCCCCCAGTTTGTGACATGTTTTGATGTCTCGAGTGTTTTCGTGGAAAACATTAGCACTTTGCTATGTGTGGCAAGTTGAAATTGAGAGGCTTGCCGCAGGTAAATCGCATGTGATGCTATTAGGCTCGTCTTGGATGGTCGCCTAAAACTTGCCACAAGCTCACCGTCTTGGTGGCGAACTTCGATGGCTGAGATCGCATCTAATGAAATAAGGGTAGCCGTTGATTGTGGCTACCTTTTGTTGGAGCCTGAAGATGTCGTAGTGGCATTTTTGGTGCACGCCAGTGGTAATGGCATGGATCATGCATGCCAGTGGCACGGTGGTGCAAGTGGCGCCTGGCGTAGACATTACCATTAGTTTTAGGCGGCTGGTCGCCTGAAAGTTTCCACAAGTCTGTCATCTCGGTGGCGAACTTGGATGGCTGAGATTGCATCTCATGAGGAAGGATAGCCATTGATTATGGCCACCTTCTATCGGTGCCTGACAACTTTGTCTAAATTAGGGTTTAGCGTGTCGAAACCCTAATTAGCATATATGGCATGACGTTTGGCATGTGCGCCTGGCATGCGCGTTTGGCAAGTTAGGCATGCCGATTGGCATGTGTGCCTGGCATGCGCGTTTGGCGAGTTTGGCATGCTGCTTGGCATTTTTGGCACACCGATTGGCATGTGCGCCTGGCATGCGCGTTTGGCGAGTTTGGAATGTTGCTTTGCATGTTTGGCATGCCGATTGGCATGTTCGCCTGGCATGCGCGTTTGGCGAGTTTGGCATGCTGCTTGGAATGTTTGGCATGACGATTAGCAAGTGCGCCTTGCATGCGCGTTTGGCGAGTTTGGCATGTCGATTGGCATGTGTGCCTGGCATGCGCGTTTGGCGAGTTTGGCATGCTGCTTGGCTGTTTGGCATGCCGATTGGCATGTGCGCCTGGCATGCGCATTTGGCGCGAGTTTTGGGAAGCCAATTGTCTTTGCGACCATTTGGCGTGATTTCCTCTTTTTTAACACTGTGGCGAGTTTGAAGCAACTTGATTGGTTAATGTAAGAGGGTCGGCCAAGCATGGGCGTAGATACACTTCTGTGTGAGTGTGGCGGATTTAAAGCGACCTGATTGGTCGATGGGAAGTGGGGCCGACAAGCTAGGGCGTGGCCACACTTCCGGTGTGTTGTGGAGGATTTAGTTCGCCTAGTTTTGCACGGGGCGCGAAACCCTAATTTTGCAAATCAGTCGGGTTTATGAGTTTTTTGTGAGATATCACAATAATTGGCTGGATTTTGTATGCTGCCACAAAAATCCTTATCTACAGAATGCAGTGTGCTTTCCGTATGAGCATTTCGTGCGATGGCCTTAACTTTGGTACTTGGAGGTTCATGCTACTCAGCTGCGAGTGAACACAAATCCGTCATGCCTTACCTATATTAAGGGTTCTGCCGTGGAACATAGCACAGGAAAGTACTCAGTGAGTCTTGTATTGGCGAGGTGCCGAAATTTACAGAGTGATTGGGATGGTTGCTACATTCGCCAGTCTGGATAAATTTCATGTAGATATATTGAATGGCTTAATAAATATGTTGGTGGATAGGTTAGCACTCACGGCACCGTTTCCTTGCAGAGTGACGTCAGATGCAAGGTTTTACGATTTTAACCCTAAGATAAAAACCACCATCAACATTAAGTCCCCTGGTTAGCATATAATAGTGGCATTGTTGCGTGGTAAGCATGAGATGGTGACAGACAAGAGTAAAATCGAAAGATCAAGACATGAAGAGATTGCCAAGGAAATTCAACTAACCTTTGGTGGAAGGCATGAGTAATCCGTGATCCTTTTGTTGGCGGCTTTTGCATAAATTCGTCTTAGCCGTGGGATGTTCGCACCAGTGTGGCGTCTTTGGATACTAGTTAGGGAATGGTTCACGACGCTGCTGGTTAAGTTACGGAACGTATGGAGATGGCGCTGCTTTGAACGGCCAGGATGGCGCTTCCTTGGCTGGTGGAGATGGCGCTGCTTTGAATGTCTAGGATGGCGCTGCTAGCTTGGCATGGCGGATGGCGCGGCTACCTTGGGTTTCCCGTGGAGTGGTGCGGCTAGCTTGGACGAACGGAGATGGTGCCGCTGGCTTGGACGCGAAATGGCCGAGATGGATGTTGGCTTGGACGTGGACCTTTGGCACGGGGCTTGAACGCGGACTGTTGGCGCTGGCGTGGTGCTTCTGGTTTGGCTGCGTCCGTGGCATGATGGATGGCACGACTAGCTTGGAGTGGGCAGAGATGGCGTCGGCTAGGAGTAGTAGAGATGGAGCCGTGGAGCGTTGGTGTAGTGTTGGCTTGGCCGTGGAGATTGATGGGGTTTCAAAGTTGTTGTAGTAAAAAGGTTCGTTGAGACTTGTGAAGGAAGATTTTTTTAGACTTAATTTTTATAAATAAAAAAATTTAACAAACTCGAATAAAAAGTGTTGTGAGAATTATGGAGAGACTGGGGATAGGATTCCACTATTTACCAATTCCAAAGTGATACTAATTATAATCATGCAATTTCACACGTTCAAATTGATTCTCAACTATTGCAAAAGTAGATTTTTTAGAAACAACAAATGTTAATCCAAAGCATGAGACATCAAAACCCTAGGCTAAGCATGTTCCATCGAAAGAAAATACAATTGTTTAACAAAAACCATAAAATCTATTTTCAATCTAGGCAAATAATCATAAATAAAAATTTCACAAATTAAATAATTAAGAATTACCACTTTTTCATTGGAAAGATAGCATCCTCCGTCGCCCCAAAGATTGGGTTTAGCTCATCATTGTGGAAACGCGCTCAAAAGTTGATTTCATTGCTCAAAGTGTTTACAAATGATGAATTCGAGAAAAACTATTAAAAATCGGGTGTTTGCAACGTTTTTAATTGTTGCAAAACACTGTTACATAAAACGATAAAAGCCAACTGTCGTTGTTCAGCTTCTACGACCCCCGCCTTTGTGTCGTTATCACTGTTGATAAACGACTGTCTTCGTGAGTCTGTTTTTCGTGTTCTTCAGTTCTGCAGCAGCAGAAATGGTGTTCTCTGCAACTCGATTTTTCGTCTATGTGATGCTCTGTAACTCTCCCAAACTCTCTATATCCCTTCTACGCTACCCCAGAGTTGTACTTATAATCAACAGGGCCAAGGATAACTCCTCATTACTCCACGAAATCTCTCATTAGTCGACAGTGAAGAAAAATATTCTCGGAATATTTTCTTCCCTGATTTTCTTTCTCACGCGTCTGCAGCTTCCTAACTCCATTCAACACGCTGAATATTGAAAATAAAATGATCCATACACACTCCAGGCTCGTGCCAACCATAGAATAACTCGGGAAAGAGAATATCAAACCTCATGAAAGTAAGAATACCAAAGTTTTCCCTCACTCGTGTTTTGCTTCCACACGATTCTTCGGCCAAATCTAATCGATTCCAAGGACCTTACCATCCATGTTTAGTCCCTAGCAACAAACCCATTTGATTTCAGCCATTGAATCTCCCTACAACACCTTCAAATCACGAACCCTAATTTTGGTGTTTTGATAATAGCTTTTCCCGCCAAATTCCAAATTCAAATGGAGAAGATGACCTCCCCCTAATCCTGTACGGGTGTCCCTTTAGCACTTGCCTTATGGGGTGTGAATAGTAAGGAAGGTGCCCCTTATCCGTTGAGGTGCCCCTTAGTAATTGAGTGCCCCTTATCTAACAGTGCGAGTGTGAATAACATGTGTCCTCCGGGTGCTTTAGACAACTTTTCAAGCCGATTTTTCCAATAATGTTTGTTTCCAAAAAATGCCTACAAACACATAAAATACCATAATAAGTACAAAAATCGAGTACCAACAATACATGAAATTAAGGACAACGTAGGCACAAAACTGTGTCTATCAAATACCCCCAAACTTATTATTTGCTAGTCCTCGAGCAAATCTAATCTATAAAAATAAAATGACTACACTTAGCACGTGCAACAAGCCGTTAAACCGCTAGGTGGCCCTAGCGGCGGAGTGTTGTCTCCGAAGGGTTTACCAGAGGTGTACCCACAAAACCTTTACTACAGACCCTATCTATCTACGCAGAACCTTGGAATGCAGTAAAGAATCTCCTTGGTTGGCATACAATCATTGACTATAGGAGGAAGTACCCTGATGCGAAATTCCAATTGTTGTACACGAGTTTGCACTCAACATACTAAAATTCATATATAAGTGACAGAGCTCTACTCAGATAGTTTCTGTACATCATAACCGGAGTCAACCAATCACATGGAAAGATTAAGAAGATGGATAAAGAAAAAGATGGTTTAAAGTGAACGGTGTTTCCCATATCTGTCTGAAGGCCTCTGCCAGGATGAACCTATCCTAATGGACTAAGATACCGGTCAGACTAATATCAACACATCTGGCAGATACAAGGGGACCAGCGGTCGATAATCCTAACTCTAGGTCAACACAATTGGCATATACAAGGGCACCAACGGTCGACTTTATTGAATTTATTCCGGTTGGTCTGATGGTCTGGTCTCAATACTCAACTTTTTTTTTAAAAATCTCAATCACTCTATTTCACCCTAGCAATGGTAACAAATTCACCCGGTGTGCCCCACCAAATCACTTAAAAAAATAAAATAGAAGGATTAGGATTCAACGAGAAATGGCGAAACTATCATGTTTTTTTTTAATTCTAACGCCTGAGCTCTGTGCTTTTATGAATAGACTCTTTAGATGTTTCCATCTAATCAGATTGGTTCCTCAACTTCTACAACCAAGATGTTCCCATCCACTTAGATTGGTTAGTGCCAACCTTAATAAGCATAAATTTCTAGGCTCTGGAGTTTATTTATCGCAACTAAAAGCTAAAAAGTTTCTTCCCCACCCTCAAACTTAAATCTAACATTGTCCTCAATGTTTCTAATGAAAGAGCAATACCAAAAAGTAAAGTAACACGAGGAATCAGTAAAGAGAGAAGTCGGAAAGATAGTACCTGGGTGAAGAGAGAAATCAAAAACTAATATACAACATACAATCGCCTCGATGGTCAATCAAGGGTAAACAGGGTCCTCCAGAGGGAACTCCTCAATATCACCTGTAGGAAAGGGCTCTAAAAAGGGTTTCAATCTCTGACCGTTAACCTTCGAATAACTACTACCATCCGGTGTCTCGATTTCAACAGTTCCATGAGGAAAGACAGTGCAAACAATAAAAGGACCCGTCCACCGAGAACGTAACTTCCCAGGGAAAAGATGCAAGCGGGTATCATACAGAAGAACTTTTTTACCTGGAGAAAATGACTTTCTTAAGATATTTCTATCATGCACAAGTTTCATTTTGTTCTTATACTCCTTAGTACTATCGTATGCATCTCTACGAATTTCTTCCAACTCATTGAGCTGGAGTTTCCTATGGGCTCCTGCCTTGTCGAGTGAAAAATTTAGCTGCTTAACAGTCCAATAAGCTCCATGTTCTAAGTCAACAGGTAAGTGAATGCCTTGCCATAAACAAGCCGATAAGGCGACATTCCAATGGGGGTCTTAAACGCAGTACGGTAAGCCCATAAGGCATCAGTAAGCCTAGACGACCAGTCTTTCCGATTAGGATTAACTGTTTTCTCTAATATACGTTTTATCTCCCTATTGGAAACTTCTACCTGACCACTAGTCTGTGGATGATACGGGGTAGCTACCTTATGTGTAATACCATATTTCTTCATCAAAAGCCTAAAAGGTCCATTACAAAAGTGCGACCCTCCATCACTAATTATAGCTCGCGGTGTACCAAAACGTGTAAGTATATTATTTTCAAGAACTCAATCACAACCCTATGGTCATTGGTTTTACACGCAACCGCCTCAATCCACTTAGAGACATAGTCTACAGCGACAAGGATGTATAAGTTACCAAAAGAATTAGGAAACGACCCATAAAGTCAATACCCCACACATCAAAGACCTCAACAACTAAAATAGGGTTCAAGGGCATCATGTTCCTACGGGAATGGTTCCTAATTTCTGGCAACGTTCACAAGTCACACAGTAACTGTGGGAGTCTTTAAACAACGAAGGCCAATAGAATCCACACTGCAATATCTTAGCAGCAGTTTTCTTAGCACTAAAGTGACCCCCACAAGCATGATCATGACAAAAGGAAATAATACTGGACTGGTCACTCTCAGGTATACATCTCCTAATAATCTGGTCTGGACAATACTTAAACAAATAAGGATCATCCCAAAAGAAGTGCTTAACCTCAGCTAAAAACCTAGAACGATCTTGTTTACCCCAATGTTGGGGCATTCGACCAGTAACAAGATAGTTCACTATATTCGCATACCAAGGTAATTGGGTAACAAAGAACAATTGTTCATCAGGAAAGCTATCCCTTATAGGAAGGGAATCATCAGGGGAACTAACAACTAGCCTAGACAAGTGGTCTGCTACAACATTTTCGGCACCCTTTTTGTCTCTAATGTCTGGAGAAAACTCTTGCAACAAAAGGATCCACCTAATCAATCTAGGTTTTGTATCCTTCTTAGACAAAATATTTCAAAGCGCATGATCAGTATATATGACGATCTTAGAACCTAAGAGATAGGGTCTAAACTTGTCTAAGGCAAACACAATGGCTAACAGTTCCTTCTCGGTAGTGGTATAGTTCAACTGGGCATCATTCAGAGTTTTGCTAGCATAGTAAATCACATGAAGTAATTTTTTTCTCGCTGACCTAGCACAACACCAATAGCATAATCTGAAGCATCACACATGATCTCAAAGGGTAGGTTCCAGTTGGGTGCCTGGACTATGGGGCGGTAGTGAGTAAATTCTTAAGCTTCTCAAAAGCCTCTAAACAAGCATCATCAAAGACAAACTTAACATCTTTTGCAAGCAAATTGCAAAGAGGTCTAGAAATTAGGCTAAAATCCTTAATGAATCGACGATAAAAACCTGCATGCCCTAAGAATGACCTAATATCTCTTACGGTTTTTGGGACCTGTAAAGTCTTAATAAGGTCAACTTTGGCTTTATCTACCTCTATACCCTTAGAAGATACGATATGCCCTAAAACAATTCCTGAACGAACCATGAAGTGACATTTCTCCCAATTAAGCACTAAATTTTTTCCTTACACCTAGTCAACACTAGTGACAAATGATGCAAGCACTCATCGAAAGACGAACCAAACACTGAAAAATCATCCATAAAGACCTCTAAGAACCGTTCTACCATGTCAGAAAATATGCTCATCATGCAACGCTGAAAAGTCGCAGGGGCATTACAAAGCCCGAAAGGCATGCGTCTATACGCAAAGGTACCAAAGGGACAGGTAAAAGTGGTTTTCTCTGGTCTTCTGGGGCAATAACGATCTGATTATATCCAGAGTAGCCATCTAAAAAGCAGTAGTGACTATGTCCAGCTAATCTCTCTAGCATCTGGTCGATGAAGGGAAGGGGAAAGTGGTCCTTCCTAGTGACCTTGTTCAATTTCCTATAGTCAATACAAAACGCCAACCCGTGGTCACTCGGGTCGGGATTAACTCATTGTTATCATTCTGGACTACAGTAATACCGGATTTCTTGGGAACAACCTGAACGGGGTGACCCACTTACTGTCTGAAATGGGGTAGATAATGCCTGCATCTAACAACTTAAGGACCTCGTTTCGAACTACCTCTTTCATATTAGGGTTTAGTCGACGTTGCATCTCCCTAGAAGGTTTGGTATCACTCTCTAAATAGATCTGATGCATACAAACAGTGGGACTTATACCCTTAATGTCAGCTATGGTCCACCCTAAAGCTTCCTTGTTGTTTTGAAGGACGGTTACTAGCCTACTTTCCTGATCACTATCCAAGACGGAAGAAATAATCACAGGTAAAGTCTCAGACGGGCCTAAAACACATATTTCAGGGTATCTGGCAATGGTTTTAGGTCCAACTTAGGAGGCTCTTCTAACGAAGGAACTAGGGTAGACTTAGAAACTGGTAGTGGTTCAAACTTAGGTTTCCATCATTACTAGTGTCCAACAAAGGGGTTGAATCTAACAAAGCATTCACCTCATTAATCACATTATCATCATCAAAATCAATCCCAAAGTGAGCTAGGCATTTCTCTAATGGATCTTCTAACAAAGTGTTTTAATGACTCCTCGACTAATGTTCCTATCATGTTCACCTCTTCTATGTTCGAGTCATCTAGTTCAGAGGGTAGCTTACTAATATTAAAATGTTCATCAATAGTCATATTACCAAAAGACAATTTCATAATACCATTTCGACAGTTAATGATCGCATTGGATGTAGCTAAAAACGGGCGACCTAAAATTACCGGTATCTGGTTCTCTGGGTCAGGGACAGGTTGGGTATCTAGGATAACAAAATCCACTGGATAAATAAACTTGTCAACCTCTATGAGAAATCCTCGATCACACCACGAGGAATTTTAACGGACCTATCAGCTAACTGAAGTGTCATCTGGGTAGGTTTCATCTCACCAAGTCCTAGCTTAAGGTACACATGATATGGCAGTAAGTTCACACTAGCTCCTAAGTCAAGCAACGCTTTCTCAACACGGTATTTACCTATTGTGCAAGAAATGGTAGGGGACCCTGGGTCTTTATACTTAGGAGTAGTGGTATTCTGAATAATAGAACTCACGTGACTAGCTAGAAAGGCTTTCTTCTGGACATTAAGCTTTCGCTTTCGCGTACACATATCCTTGAGAAACTTGGCATAAGAGGGAATCTGCTTAATTGCATCTAGTAGTGGAAGGTTGATAGTTACCTGCTTAAAAACCTCCAATATATCATTAAAATTGGACTCCCTCTTAGTTGGAACTAGCAGCTGTGGGAATGGGGCTAGGGACAAAGCGGGCTCAATATGACCCTCATTGGTCTCTTTAGAGACTCTATCAGTCTCCTCAGTTTCTGGTTCAGAAGGGTGAACTACAACAGTTCACTATCAGGCATGGAAACCTTGTTGTCTATCACTCTACCACTCCTAAGGGTTTTAATAGCATTCACATGATCAGATGGTCTTTCACCTATTTCATTAATTCCTCTAGGGTTGGGTTGAGTCTGACTAGGAAACTTACCTCTTTCTCTTAAAGACTCATTTATCTGACTAACCTGGTTTTCAACTCGGAAATAGCCTGAGAGTTAGCCTGACCTATTCTCTTATTTTCTTCTAAACCTTGAGCAACAGATTGCTGAAACTGCACAGTGTTACGAGTTAACAAAGCAAGAGACTCTTCTAAACTCATAATCTTCTTATCCGAAGGGTTCTGAAACTGTGCCGGAGCTGAAGGATTCTTAGTATAGCCAAAACCTGGGGGAACCTGAGCATTACTAGACTGACCTTGATTCTGGCCCTTGGACCAAGAAAGGTTTGGATGGTTTCTCCCAGCCAGGGTTATAGGTTTGAATATGGGTCAAACTTCTGTCGGTTATCAAACCTAGTGTTGTTATAAAGAGCATTGGCTTGCTCTTCAACAGCAAGGCCTTCCCAAAAAGGCTCATTTCTTCCACTACTACCACTAGAATGACCTAATTCTAAGGCTTCTAACCTTTTGGCTATAGCTGCTATTTTGGCATCTGACTCATAAGTTCCTTCTACCCTAATAACATTTCCTCTACTTAGAAGAATTGTTTTCTGGGGTTCCCTACTATTTTCCCATTGTTGGGTCTTATCAGCGATTTCATTCAAAAATGTCATCGCTTCATCAACAGTTTTATTCTCAAACCCACTTGTGCATAAGGACTCAACCATGGTTGTTGTTGAATAATCTAAACCCTCGTAGAGGATCTGAACTAACCTAACCTTCTCCAAACCATGATGAGGACATTGAGATATCAAGTCATTGAACCTTTATAAGTACCTATATAAAGATTCTCCCTCTTGTTGGGCAAAAGTACAGATTTGTGTCCTAATAGAAGATGTTTTATGCCTTTGGAAAAACTTATGTATAAAGGAAGAAGTAAGTTGGTCATAGGTTTCAATTGACTCAGAGGCCAAACTATACAGCCAAGATTTGGATTTATCTTTTAAGGAAAATGGGAATAACCTAAGTTTCAACGCATCATCACTTAGGTTTTTAATTTTCAGAGTGCTACAAACTTCCTCAAATTCTCTAACATGAAAATAGGGGTTCTCATTCTCTTTTCCTAAAAACATTGGGAGCATCTGTAAAGTCCCAGGTTTCAGTTCATAATTTGCCTCGGTTTCAGCTAACTTGATACAAGACGGACAAGAGGTCCTAGTTGGGTTTAACAAAGCTTTCAAAGTTGCCATTTATGGCACTACCAAAGGACTAGGATTACTTTCTTCACCAATTGTTAAATTTTCAAAGATGAAATCTCCAAAGACAGGGCTCTCAAAAGAAGAGTCTTCGGGCTCCTCGCCTTTACTAGAAGAACTACTAGGCTTGTCACTAATCAAACGACCTAGAGTGTTTCTTTTCCAAGCCTGTTTTCTAACCTCGGGCATACACTAGAAAAACAAAATTGAAAAGAAAAGTCCTAAAAAGGAAGGGAAGTTATATGCAAACACAAACAAGGCTGACTCCACCACAACAAACCTATTGATTTCTAGCAAACAAAAAGCATAATGGCTCCACTTATATTATTTCTAGACCAGCTTCTAATCCTTCAAAAGGGAATTCGTTACAATTTAAGCAAACCCCTCTGGAATCAATCCGAGTTAAAGTAAGTTGAATAGAGGCGAGGGAAGCTCGGTGGAGCTTTGATACCCAAGGCCTCACCGGTATTACAAGGCGGCGCAGTCACGCATTCAACTTATAGAAACCATCAAGAACTTCGAAGTATGCTTAAAAGAGTAACCAATATTTTTCGAATGACTTTCCTGTTAACCTCGTTACCCTATCGGTCTCGTTCTAGTCAAAATTTTAGGCTTAGGTTCACGTTTGGTGTCGTTTTCCTAAGGCGGCCAAGAAGAGAACGGTGATAAAATCCGAACCCTTATCTTGTATGTCCAGTCCTTTCCCGTTACTAGGAAATTAAAGCAACCGTTTTCAAGTCCTCAACATATATACATACGAAGGAATACAGTAACTCGCTGACAGGGGATTCGCGAGTGTTTCGACAAACTTACCTCCCGTACCAGACGGGGGATGAACCTTTGTAGTCGACTCGGGCCACGACTCCTATGTCATGTACGAACCCGAGGGGACGAGACGATATCGTAATCGTCGTCCTTCTCTGCACACAGTTTATATTTAAACTACCCTTCCGTAGGGTTTAAAAATAATGCCCCAAAATTTAAAGTCCAAAGTCCAAAGAGGGAAATGCAAAAAAAAAGAAAAAAAAATTACAAAAATAGAGAATATCCCAATACAATTTCTAAAAACTAAAAAAAAATCAAAAAGATAAAAACAAAATCTAATAAAATTTTCTCTTTTTTTTATCGCTCTTTTCGCTTTTTCTTTAACTCCAAATCTTTAAGTATTCAGCAAAAGCTTTGGCAAATTTTTCTTTCGCTCCGAATTCCAAAATCTGTAGTAAAAAGACAAAAATCCAAGAACGTAAAGTAGAACAAATAAATAAAAACTAAAAAAAAAAAATCTAAAAACTCTAGCCTAAAGACAAGTCCGCGTCGGCGGCGCCAAAAATTTGATGGGGTTTCAAAGTTGTTGTAGTAAAAAGGTTCGTTGAGACTTGTGAAGGAAGATTTTTCTAGACTTAATTTTTATAAATAAAAAAAATATAACAAACTCGAATAAAAAGTGTTGTGAGAATTATGGAGAGACCGTGGCCAGAAATCCGCTATTTACCAATTCCAAAGTGATACTAATTATAATCATGTAATTTCACACGTTCAAATTGATTCTCAACTATTGCAAAAGTAGATTTTTAGAAACAACAAATGTTAATCCAAAGCATGAGACATCAAAACCCTAGGCTAAGCATGTTCCATCAAAAGAAAATACAATTGTTTAACAAAAACCATAAAATCTATTTTCAATCTAGGCAAATAATCATAAATAAAAATTGCACAAATTAAATAATTAAGAATTACCACTTTTTCATTGGAAAGATAGCATCCTCCGTCGCCCCAAGGATTGGGTTTAGCTCATCATTGTGGAAACGCGCTCAAAAGTTGATTTCATTGCTCAAAGTGTTTACAAATGATGAATTGGAGAAAAACTATTAAAAATCGGGTGTTTGCAACGTTTTTAATTGTTGCAAAACACTGTTACATAAAATGATAAAAGCTAACTATCGATGTTCAGCTTCTACGACCCCCACCTCTGTGTCGTTATCACTGTTGATAAACGACTGTCTCTGTGAGTCTGTTCTTCGTGTTCTTCAGTTCTGCAGCAGCAGAAATGGTGTTTTAAGCAACTCGATTTTTCGGCTCTGTGATGCTCTGTAACTCTCCCAAACTCTCTGTATCCCTTCTACGCTACCCCTGAGTTGTATTTATAATCAACCGGGCCAAGGATAACTCCTCATTACTCCACGAAATCTCCCATTACTCGACAGTGAAGAAAAATATTCTCGGAATATTTTCTTCCCCGATTTTCCTTCTCACGCGTCTGCAGCTTCCTAACTCCATTCAACACGCTGAATATTGAAAATAAAATGATCCATACACACTCCAGGCTCGTGCCAACCATAGAATAACTCGGGAAAGAGAATATCAACCCTCGTGAAAGTAAGAATACCAAAGTTTTCCCTCACTCGTGTTTTGCTTCCACACGATTCTTCGGCCAAATCTAATCGATTCCAAGGACCTTACCAGCCCTGTTTTGTCCCTAGCAACAAACCCATTTGATTTCAGCCATTGAATCTCCCTAAAACGCCTTCAAATCACGAACCCTAATTTTGGTGTTTTGATAATAGCTTTTCCCGCCAAATTCAAAATTCTAATGGAGAAGATGACCTCCCCCTAATCCTGTACGGGTGTCCCTTTAGCACTTGCCTTATGGGGTGTGAATAGTAAAGAAGGTGCCCCTTATCCGTTGAGGTGCCCCTTAGTAATTGAGTGCCCCTTATCTAACAGTGCGAGTCTGAATAACATGTGTCCTCCGGGTGCTTTAGACAACTTTTCGAACCGATTTTTCCAATAATTTTTATTTCCCAAAAATGCCTACAAACACATAAAATACCATAATAAGTACAAAAATCGAGTACCAACAATACATGAAATTAAGGACAACTTAGAAACAAAAATGTGTCTATCAGAGATTAACGCCATCGAATGTCAACACTGCGGGCCCAGCTGCCTTATTTCGTGCGTGTCCCAAAATTGAAACCTTTCTCTAGTCGAACTCCAAAACACCATGCCTATAAAGACGTTACCCATCTTCCTTAATTTTGTATTGTTTTCTTTGTTTTCACATCTTGGTACTAGTGGCAAAGGCTTGCTTCGGCGGAGAGAGTAGCAGCAGAATTAGGCGAACGTATTTTAGTTATGTTTCTCAACGTTTCTTCTTTTGTTTGCTCTTTTGTGTTGGTGTAAACCCTAGCCATAGGCATATCCTCTATAAACCCGTAGATGTACTCTTGTACGAATGATTCTTCTCTGCTAGCAGTATCGTGGTAATATTAGCCGTCACATTGATGGTAAGGAAGCCAATTATTATGCAAAGTAGGCGCGCACGGATGGGTGGCCACCATTAGTTCTTCTCCCATGAAAACCTAGATTTAGGGTTTCCTTTTCCTTTTGTGGTTGTGTGCAAAATTTCCGTGGTGGGACACACTCTCCCTTTGGTCGAGAGCATACTTCCTGCCGTGAGACACAGTTTTGGCTCGGGGCACGTTTCCCGCGGCAAAACATGGCTTGTTGAAGAGAGTATCAGTCCCCACTCTTTTGTCTATGCGTGTTCCTTTTGGATACGTATGCTATGACTTGCGACCAAAATAAATTGGCTTGCGACCAAAATAGATTCTCCGTCGGTGATAAAGTAGTCTTCATGCACCTTTTTTTTTGGTAGTAACTTTTCTTCGTTTTGCTCCGTTGTAGTTACTTTGAAAGTGAAAGCAGTATAAGAAAATTTTGTTAGGATGTCACCTGAGAATAGTCTTGTCGCTATGTCTAAAAACCTTAGCAACTCCAAGCCCAACACGGATGACGAATGCTTTACACGGTCTTCCACAGTTAAAAGAAACTATCCCAAATATGTGGATATCCTTCTGAGCTGTTCAGAAAATGAAGGAGACGCCCCATCAGTTCGGCCAGGGCGCGTGATACGATTTTGTCTTCAGGAAAGTGAGTATCATGCTTCTCCTATTGGCTTCAGGGTTTGTCAGAGTCCATTGGGTTCTTTTGATGAATGGATGCGGTTCATGATAAGTTAAGACTGCGTAAGAGACAGTCTGACCAGGGCGCAAATCATCAATGCGGTCATGGCTTCTGCAACACTTCAAATCAGGAAGGACATCGTGGGCTTGGTCACTTTTATCTCCAGATGGTGTCCGAATACTCATACGTCCATATGCAGGTGGGATGAAATCACTATTTCTTTAGAGAGTGTAGCCGTCTTGCTGAATCTTCCAATAACAGGGAACCTTGACATTACTTTATCTGATGAGTAAGAGGAAATGCGTGCCACTCTCGTTTCCAAGTCGGCAGGGTTTGTTCGGAAATATTTCGAAACGAAGTGCTTCCACAACTGGTGGGTGTCTGAGTGGTTCTCGAAAGACTTGGAGCCGGATCAGATGAACAGTACGCTCCATGTCGCTGCATTTTTGGCTCTGTGGTTATCCAGAGATATTCTTGAAGATGGCTCTGGCAAGAAGGAGATAAGACAGGAGCTCATCAAACTGGCTATCAAATTGGTGAAAGGTGTTGTCCTCCCCATCGGCGGCTTGTTTCTTGGATCTTTGTACACCCATATGGATCAATTGACCGCGAAAATGTATGCTTCTAATGGTCATATGAAAGTAGACTCGTATATCCACATCATTTTTTTTCAAACGTGGTTGTGGGAGCATTTCAAAAATTATGCTCCTAAGCCGCTGGCTTCATTTCCTGACTCCTATGGCGGCTCCAGGATACTCCGCTGGTTGAACAAGCGTCCAAAATCCGGATCGAAGCTCATCGACTTTCTTGAAAATGCGTATGCAGTTAACTTTCGTCCTTGGGCTCCGTTCCATGCGTCCATAGTTCACCCAACACTTTTGGTGCTGCCCCAAATATGACTTTGCTTTCTGCTGGAAAGAATACGAGCGTTGGAGAAATCGTATTCATGCGAAGCTATATACCTGGACACGTGTCATCTTTCTTCAGGGGATCTTATGAGGCGGTTCCTTATAATATTGACAGGGCTGCTCGGCATATGGGTTTTGATCAAGGAGTCTCGTTTCATCATCATTCGGCGGCTCCGAAAGAATTGTTGTCAGCTGCTCTTGATGCCAGTGTTCTTGTGCCGGGTAAAGGCCTCCCTTTCCTGCTCTCAGAGCGAAGTCCATCGACGAACTCCAAATACAATGTGTTCTGGCAGGATGAGTTTCTCGCCCTTCATGGATTTGTGAATGACGTGGTGAAAGATCCTCGTCGCAAGCCTTCCCCTGCGATTTTAGCGAAACATCCATTGTTGAGGGAGATTCCTATGGCTAAGCAAAAATCTCCCAGCCCAGATGTGGAGAGTCTCCAGGAAAAGGAGCGAAGGTTGAAAAACCGTGATGGCGGCTTTCAGTCGGGTATGACAGCTTTGGTGACCTTTAATTCTTCCAACATACAGGTACATACCACCTTCTTACTGACTTAGCGGAGTTGCACAGATTTTTTGTTCTGTTGCTCAACGTTTTTCCTTGTTTTTATAACTTAGGGTATTGACAGCACGAACGCCTTTGCCAGACTTGCACGTAGTCAAAAACCGACGACTAAGTTTCCTGAAGGTGAAGAAGAATCTGAAGAAGAGGAAAATTCGGGATCCAGTGATGATGATGGAAGTACTTCTGAAAGTGCGTTGAGTCCTCCAGTGATTCCGTGAATGAGTCGGTAAGTTTCCGCATTCTTCTCTTTTTTTTTTTGAAACAAAACTTAACTGTAATATCGCAGGGAGGATCCGTTTCTGAAGATGGCCCTGAGGCGGAGACTCGTCACGGTGAAGATGTAGCTTTGACCCCAACCGTGGAAGTCGCGCCTGCTGGTGATTTGGAAATGGAGGTTGAAGACGTCGCTGCAACCCAGATGGTGCAAAGTACTTCGGCGAACGTTGGCGCAATTGTAGTCAGGAATCCTCTGTCGGTCGCAGATTCAGTTGCGGGAGCCATTTTCGCTCCTCCATATTTGGTCCCTTTTCCAGATCATGGGCTGATTGGAGGCTTCAGTGTGCCAGGAAAATATGCGAAATGATACACTAAGATATGGTAAAGGTACGGACATATCGCCACAACCAAAAATATCACTAGCCGGTTCGCACTAGTCAAGCGCGTGGAAGAAGCCTTATCTTCGATTGACGACATGTGCAATGTGACTGGCCATACCGTTTACGAGGATGTAATCTCGAGCTGGAAGTTTCACCGGGACATGTGCGTGAATTTCGAGTTCAACGCTCCCTAGTTTGTTGAGGGTTTTCCCGAGATCCAAAAGTTGCAGGCTGATGCGACTGAAGTCCCCTCCGCGGATGTGATCGATCAACAGGAAACGGAAATCAAAAGGTTTTCCAGAAAGTTGAAGCTGAAACGGGCGGCCCTCCAAAGCGCGAAGGAGGCTCTCTCCAAGAAGAGCAAGCTGTTGCTAAATGATTTTCCTTGAATATCTCCTGTCTTTTGAACTTCCTTTGCTTGGTTTTTTTTTTTTGAAAGGCAAATGAAACGCCTGGTTTATGGTTTGATATATTTGGATTGATAGATAATTGTTACCTATGAGGGTTTTGGATTATTCTTTGGAATGAATTTTAGAATAATGTCGTCTTGATCATGACTGTTAGTAGCATGAATATTCCAGGAGAGTCATGGAACCGTGAATGTTGTATGACGGTAGAAAGTATAGGATGAAATTTTGGGGGTAACATGGCTATCGGTTTCTATTATCAACGTGAAAACTTGAAGTGGTAGATTATGTACTTTTTCTAACAAGTCTTACTCGCTTTTGGGGTCTCCCGATAAAATGGATCTTCCGGGCGTAAGTATGAGTTTTATGGGCGACACCGTTGTGACTGTGAGAAGTCCCCAGTCATTCCTCATCGTGTAATGACTGACAACTGAGCCATTGAACCGCGTAGATGGTTTCCTTTTACCATCTTGATGTCTGGGTTGAAAAATGAAACTCGGAATTGGAAATCGATATTGTAACCGAGAGATTAATCTCCTACTGTGGTCGCCAATTGTTTATGGGTGAAAACGGTTTCTGCTGATTTTGGTAAATTCGTGTGTGTGGATGAGAAACGAATCTAAACCCTAAACAATGTACTGCACGGGAGTACTTTTGATTCGAGAGATCAATCTGTACAAATATGGCCTAAACCAAGAAATGGCCGTTCCATACTTGCTTCGGTCACAAAGTGAAGGAGAAGGGTTGGTCTTAGGGAGGGAAGCGAAGAAAGTGTTGAGACCAGAATCGTCGTTCTTGAAGTATGGGTGTTTGTGACTTGTATCAGAAAATTGGAATGCCTAGCTGAATGAAAAAGCTATCAGGTGATTTCTGAATGTTGTATTGGTCTCCTGACCAAAACTTTTCCTTTGGTGGAAATAAGTGAGACCTATTTATACAAGTCGCAACAAAACGTATCCTGGTCTCGTAGGAAGTGAAAACGATTGAGTGGTGGAAGAAGGGAGTAACGGGTAACGCATGGAATTGATGTTTCCATAATGAAGGATACGTTTCACCATTACTTCTTGCCATTACTAACTGCCCCGCTTTAGGACACTTTCTTGTAATGGGCGTATTGCACGCCGCACGCTGTAACCGCCATACCAATACCCTGATGAGTATCCCCCAGTTTGTGACATGTTTTGATGTCTCGAGTGTTTTCGTGGAAAACATGTAGCACTTTTCTACGTGTGGTAAGTTGAAATTGAGAGGCTTGCCACAGGTAAATAGCATGTGATGCTATTAGGCTTTTCTTGGCTGGTCGCCTAAAACTTGCCACAAGCTCGCCGACTTGGTGGCGAACTTCGATGGCTGAGATCGCATCTTATGAAATAAGGGTAGCCGTTGATTGTGGCTACCTTGTGTTGGAGACTGAAGATGGCGTAGTGGCGTTTTTGGTGCACGCCAGTGGCAATGGCATGGACGTCATGGCTCATGCATGCTAGTGGCACGGTGCTTCAAGTGGCGCCTGGCGTATCCATGACCATTAGTTTTAGGCAGCTGGTCGCCTGAAAGTTGCCACAAGTCTGTCAGCTCGGTGGCGAACTTGGATGGCTGAGATTGCATCTCATGAGGAAGGATAGTCATTAATTATGGCCACCTTCTATCGGCGCCTGACAACTTTGTCTAAATTAGGGTTTAGCATGCCGAAACCCTAATTATCAAATATAGCATGCCGTTTGGCATGTGCGCCTGGCATGCGCGTTTGGCGAGTTTGGAATGCTGCTTCGCATGTTTGGCATGTCGATTGGCATGTGCGCCTGGCATGCGCATTTGGCGAGTTTGGCATACTGCTTGGCATATTTGGCATGCCGATTGGCATGTGCGCCTGGCATGCGCGTTTGGCGAGTTTGGCAGGCTTCTTGGCATGTTTGGCATGCCGATTGGCATGTGCGCCTGGCATGCGCGCCTGACGAGTTTGGCATGCTGCTTGGTATGCGCGTTTGGCATGCTGTTTGGCATGTGCGTCTGGCATGCGCGTTTGGCAAGTTTGGCATGCCGCTTGGCATGTGCGCCAGGCATGCGCGTTTGGAGCGGGTTTGGGGAAGCCAATTGGCTTTGCGACCATCTGGCGTGGTTTCCTCCTTTTTAACACTGTGGCGAGTTTGAAGCAACCTGATTGGTTAATGTAAGAGGGCCGGCCAAGTGATCGCTGTCGTATGCGTCAAAAATAAATTACTTTCTCACTATTCAAAATATATAATATAGCAAGGGTAAGAAAGGATCGTTCCCACAGAGAAGACTAGGTGGTCAATATGTTTTGGTTTCTTATATAGAACAAGAGGGTTTTTTGATTTTTATGTAAAGGAAATTAAACTAAAAGCACACAAATCAAGAAAGCACACAAATATTGGTTACGGTTTTCATCTTCAATCACAAACATGTTTTCGACACAATAACTAGAATTAATATTTTAATCTCAACTTTTATCAAAGGCCCTAGGATACCTTGATCCAAGTATATCCCGCAAATCTCCTCTTGTCATCAACAAACACAAAAATATGCGAATATGAATTCTATCTTAGAGAACAACTTAACGTGTAAAATCACTAATCAAGTTTAATTCCCTATATGCATTAAGTTCTATGAAATCAGGCTAATCAAAGCAATCGAAGGTGTAAAAGCACTAATCCGATTTAACAAAGGTTATGATCCACTTGTGACTACTAGGATGTATCACTACAAGCAATACTCACAATTTTTCTACTTGCAATCAGAAATTTATCAATTTTCGGTATAATAAACTCTAATCTAGCAATAGAGATGAAAGTAAACCCAATCGATTCGCGACTCGACTAAACAAACATTCAAATCATCTAACGATATTAATGGTAAATCATAAACGATAAAGCATGGAGACAAAACTAATTCATTGCATAAAAATCATGTTTGGATTTCCAACTTATTCATTAACCAAAAGAAAACTATCTCATGTTCATGGAATTCATCCAAAGAAGAAATAAATCTATCATATTCACAAATCCTAGAACAAAAGTAGAAGCAAAGATAATATATGAGATAATAGAATAAAGAGATGTGAACAGGCTTACATAGCTCCTTTTGGTGTGTGAATCGTCACCAGACTTCTAAATCTCGACCGATGCCTTACCACCTCCACAGCCCATTAGCAGCCACATCTCAGGTCCAAGTCCATCTGAGCGATGAATCGAATCGGATCACCGAGTTGACTCGCTGTGTTAGAAAATCCAGCAGAGTTTCCTATGTTTTTATAACAATCTCCAGGCAAAATTCAGGCCATTTTCTTCTTCCCTGCACAGTTCTTGCAACCACTCAACACACAACATTTAATCATTCATACAACCTTCTTAATTCATCAAAGTCGAGTTTTCCCTGCACTGTTATTTTATTCAGAGAACTCTCTTGTTCTGCCATAAACAAATCCATCTCGAAGTCGACCATTTTAAGCTTCATTGTCCACTCCTGCAACAGCTTTAGAACCCACTGCTGAGTTCAATCATTTATGCGCCTGCATACCAACTACTCCAGTCAAACGGCGTCAGTCGTACAGCTGCAATTTCTCCAAGCGTAGCATACTGAAACCAACCTAATCCATTCTTTGTTTAACCATTCTGGCCTCCCAGAAGTAGCAAAAGAAACTCATTTTAATTGCACACAACTATCTAATACATTGCACCAACTTTCTTCCCTTATACTTAGATTACTGTTTTGTTCTTCATAACCCTTGATCATCACCAGCTTCAGTTCCACTTCCTTAAACCTACAGCTTCAACTGTAACTCACCCATTCTAGCTGCAGATTCATTTAAGCTTCATCTCCAACTGCAGCTGATAACCAACTTCTGTAGCTGCCCAATTACCTACTCTTCCTAACCACTAATATCTTATCTGCTTGTGCCAACACCACCAGAAACTGCATCTTTACCACCGTTTCCTATTCACAATCCAGCTCATTCCCTAAACTTCATTTGAAAAACATCGGCACCTGTGACCTCCACAGCATCACAAACAGCTGGAACCACCAATATCATTTCAGCTCCATACCTCATTACTCACAGCCAATCAGCTTCACAGTAACCTCCTTCCAATTCTGTTTACGTGGACAAGATTCATCCCCGGCTATTCCTTTCTTACCAGCAAAAGCCTTTAGACGGGCTTAACTAATCCGCAGCTGAGATTGAAGTGGTGATGAGAAGATCGTTCAGATATTTACTCGAATAGGTTGTACTCCATTCGCATCTTGCTGTAGCTGTGAACTTCTATAGCTTCTAAACTCACCCAACTACCTGCAAATTCACATTACAGTAAACCCATTCATCCATTACAATCAAAATCACCAAATAATTCAGTTTCTCATCCATTTATTACTCAAGTATCAGCAGCAACACCATTATCTTCCTCCCTGGTTCGAGTAGTCGTGTAACTCTACCAGATGTTCAGTATTTTTTCGAACCCAATTCTGCCAACAACTTGAGGTATAATCACCACACAAACACGAGCCACTAATTCACACAAACACTCAGCAGAATCCGGGACTTCAACAACTCAATCTCTTTCCTATTTCCGGTCCAAAACACCAACAAATTCATTCCATTCTTCCTTCTTTTTTTCGGCTTCAGCTACGTCTCTTGACCCATGAACCCATATGAACAAGGCTAACCGGCGGCAAGATTTGGTTCTCGAACTGGTTGCGGCAACAAAACTAGTGTAGCAGCTCACTGGTGAAAGCTCGGCCTCCTCCTCTGCTCACAGATTTGGTTTCTAAAGAAACCTAACTTTTATTTCTCTCTGTAAGTCACATGTGTGACTCCTGGTTGTCAAGTCCACTAATACTTTCTTCTGCAGAGTGTGGAAGTGCCCAGCCAATGTTAGTATTTATCCCATGACATATGCCCAGCACCTACCATCCATTATGCCATTGCACATGTACACCACTCCCATTCCATGCCCTTGCATTTCTATAACAGCAACAAAGACAATTATAATTCTCATTTAGCTCCGGTTTCGCCGTCAATGTTTCTGGTCTCCAATTTATTGTCATGAGCTTTAACCGCGTGCACCGATGCAACTTCTTTTGGCGCTTTTTCTCCCTTGAATTCTTTCACCAACAGCAGCTGTCTCTTACTTCTTAGATCCACTTCTTCCCTACAATTTCTCTTCATCACTAAAGCAGTCGTGCTTTTCAGACATATATTTGCATCAATAAAGTCGACATGCTTTTCAGACTGAAATTAAGAAATAAAAGCAAATAATGAGAAATAGTTCGTCTCCAACAGCATTTGCACCTTTTTTCTTTTTTTTTGTTCCAAATGACTCCAAAGTACCTAAACACTCAAAACCAAACATAAGATACATAATTTACAAGAAAACTTATCAAAGAAAGCATAAACAATAAATAAATATTAAGATGTTTTAGACACCTATCAAATTCCCCCACATTTAGACTTTGCTAGTCCTCGAGCAAATCAAATAAAATAATTCTAAAACAAACATACAACTCTGTGTCGCCGAGGATACGGTTAATCTTAGCATGAATAACAGGCCTTTGAACCCCTAGGTGCCCCTAGTGGACGAGTTATAGTCTCATGAAGGTTTACAAGAGGTTTGCTTACAAAACCTATATTTCCAACTCCAGCTACCTGTGACAAATCTCTGAACGAATCCAAAATGGCTATTGTAGGAGGCACCCTGATGCGAATCCAAATTAATATATATGTAAATTAAGCTCTACTCAGAAAGTTGAACAAACCATAATATTCGGAATCTGACTAACCACAATCACATATGAAAAGATTAAAAAGATGGATATATGAAGATAGATGTTTGCGAATGTTGACTAAGTGAACGGTGTTTCCCATATCTGTCTGAAGGTCACCGCTAAGATGAACCTATGCATCCTAATAGATTGAGATAGTGGTCTGAATTCTAATATCAACTCAGCTGGCATATACACGGGAATTAGCAGTCGATAATCCTAATTCTAGATCAACTCGGCTAGCAAATACAAGGGAACCAGCGGTCGATTTTATTAATCGAACAATAATAATAATAACTTTTTCTTTTCTTTTTTACTTTTTTTTTCTTTTTTCGAATTGACAACATGATTAGATCTTTTGGATCCAAGCGCATGCTTCTTGTCAGCGGATTACATGATAATTACCAGGGATCCTTCGTTCCACGCTTGCTTAGGCGACGGAGAAAGAGAGAACACACACATATCGCTATCAAAGTGTCAATATATATATATACTCCGGCTGGTCAAATTGGTCTGGTCTTTTTTTCAGTAACTCAATCACTCTATTTCATCCTAGCAGTAATAACAATTCGATGTTAGTGACCCACCAAATCACTTAGAGGAACAAAAAGTTTGCAAAAATAAAAACATAAAGTGATATGGTGACATTCTGAGACATGGTAACAACTATCATTTATTTCCAACACCTGCGCTCTGTCCGTTCGTTTAGTTAATGGGTTCCTAAACTCCTGCAACCAAAATAGTTTCATCCACTTATATTGGTAGTGTCATCCTATAGGCACATGTTTCTAGATTTCGGAGTTCATAAAGCAAATTTTTTTCGGAGTTCAATTTTTTTATTTTTTTTGCACTAAAGGCATCAAACAAACTATACAAACATATAAATGCTCCCCCACACTTAAACTTTACATTATCCTCAATGTAAAATTTAGTCATTCAAAGTAAAGTTCAAGGTGGGAAATTCCGCAAATGATATGCAAAAACAATGATAAAATGCTTAAAAATAAAAAGATAAATATACAAAACCGGTGGGTTGCCTCCCACTTAGCGCTTGGTTTAAAGCCGTCGGCCCAACATTCAAGACGAATTCCCCATACACCAATAACCTGAAAAGTTGGGGATCCACCCATAGACCCTGTTTTGCAAATAATAACTTTACACAAACATTAGTACAATAAAGCAAAAGTGAAGCTATTTCTCAATAGAAGTTTCCCCCACACTTAGTCTTGTCTACACTTGGATGTGTATAAAGAACATAAAATTCAGAAACTTCTATGGTTTCTTCTTTGCAAACCTGCATAGTATGAGAATCGAGCATCTCTAATGGAGGATATCGAGAAATAAAGTCATTCAACAATATTCTCGAAGCACATACATTCAATCCAATTAGAGGTAAAGGAGAAGAATTAATATGCAAAGGGTTAGACAAACCTTGCAAAAACTCTTGTATTATCGCATCCTCTTCATCCTTAAACAATTCGAATGAATTACTTACCTCTTGCACATCGTGGTCCTCTATCAAACCTTGAAAAAATTCTTCGTTTGTTTCCGTCTCAACTAAAGTCTCGACATCAACATCATCACTACAATCATTTTCAAGCTCAAATGGGTCTTCCACAACATTAGTCATAATGGCCACATCCTCAACACACTCATCTTCGTCTTCATTTTCAGACTCACCGAAATCAGAATCGTCGTCAGTTTCTCAATATTTATCACGACGTCGTTTAAGTTCTATACGAATGGTCCTACTAATTTCATCGACAAGTTCTTCCGAGGCTCCATCATCTTCCAACTTGTATAATTTATGTGCAATTTTTCTAACGTTCACATGCTTACCACCATTGGCTACAATAGGTTCTCTTTCCCATGACTCTTCCCTTTGAATGGGTGAATGATCATAACTACGATCCGGAGTCGGGTAAGAAAAAGTGTTGCAGAAATTGGTTTGTGCGACGTTCTCTCTATCACGGTCAAGTTGGTCTAGTCTTTGTTGCATGTATTTCAATCCATTCATAATCTACATACAACTCGAATGAAGCCAATTAGAAGTAGAATTATCCCACCTTGGTACTTGATTTACATACCCACTACAAGGTTGTTGTTGGTATATATGAATATAACCATAAGGTTCTCTAGGATATGGATCATAGCCAATAAATTGGTTTTGATTGTATCCCATAGACGGTGGGCAATTGTCATAGTGTTGAGGAGGTTGCTCTTTCCATAGAAATTGGTACCTGAAACAAGAGTTCTCAAAACTTTTTCAAGAACCAGAAAATAAAACAAAAACAAAACTAAAAACAAAACAAAAAATAAGAAACCAAAAACAATTGACAACCGTTGCCTCCCCGGCAGCGACGCCAAAATTTGATCGCTGTCGTATGCGTCAAAAATAAATTACTTTCTCACTACTCAAAATATATAATATAACAAGGTAAGAAAGGATCGTTCCCACAGAGAGGACTAGGTTTCCAATATGTTTCGGTTTCTTATATATAACAAGGAGGTTTTCTGATTTTTATGTAAATGAAATTAAACTAAAAGCAAACAAATAAAAAAAGCACACAAATCAAGATGTGAAGATATTAGTTAAGGTTTTCGTTTTCAATCACAAACATGTTTTCGACACAATAATTAGAATTAATATTTTAATCTCAATTTTTATCAAAGGCCCTGGGATACCTTGATCGCAAGTATATCCCGCAAATCTCTTCTTGTCATCAACAAAACACATTAAAATATGCGAATATGAATTTTATCTTAGAGAACAACGTAACGTGTAAAAGCACTAATCAAGTTTAATTCCCTAGATGCATTAAGTTTTATGAAATCAGGCCAATCAAAGCAATCGAACGTGTAAAAGCATTAATCTGATTTAACAAAGGTTATGATCCACTTGTGACTACTAGGATGTATCACTACAAGCAATATTCACAATTATGCTACTTGCAATCAGAAATTTATCACTTTTCCGTATAATAAACTCTAATCTAGCAATAGAGATGAAAGTAAGCCCAATCGATTCGCGACTCGACTAAACTAACATTTAAATCATGTAACGGTATTAATGGTGAATCATAAATGATAAAGCATGGAGACAAAACTAATTCTTTGCATAAAAATCATGTTTGGAATTCCAACTTATTCCTTAAGTAAAAGAAAACTAGCTCATGTTCATGGAGTTAATCCAAAGAAGAAATAAATCTATTATGTTCACAAACCCTAGAACAAAAGTAGAAGCAAAGATAAGATATGAGATAATAGAATAGAGAGATGTGAACATGATTATATAGATCTTATTGGTGTGTGAATCGGCACCAGACTTCTAAATATCGACCAATGCCTTACCACCTCCACTGCTCATTAACAGCCACAGCTCAGGTCCAAGTCTATCTGAGCCATGAATCGAATCGGATCACCGAGTTGACTCGCTATGTTATAAAATCCAGAAGAGTTTCCTCTGTTTTTAGAACAATCTCCAGGACAAATTCAGGCCATTTTCTTCTTCCCTGCACAGTTCTTGCAACCACTCAACACACACAACATTTAATCATTCATACAACCTTCTTAATTCATCAAAGTCGAGTCTTCCCTGCACTGCTATTTTATTCAGAGAACTCTCTTGTTCTGCCATAAAAAAATCCATCTCGAAGTCGACCATCTGCAGCTTTATTGTCCACTCCTGCAACAGCTTTAGAACCCACTGCTGAGTTCAATCATCTATGCGCCTGCATACCAACAGCTCCAGTCAAACAACGGCAGTCGTACAGCTACAATTTCTCCAAGCGTAGCATACTGAAACCACCTAATCCATTCTTTGTTTAACCATTTTGGCCTCCCAGAAGCAGCAAAAGCAACTCATTTTAATTTCACACAACTATCTAATACATTGCAACAACTTTCTTCCCTTATACTTAGATTACTGTTTTGTTCTTCATAACCCTTGATCATCACCAGCTTCAGTTCCACTTCCTTAAACCTACAGCTTTAACTGTAACTCACCCATTCTAGCTGCAGATTCATTTAAGCTTCATCTCCAACTGCAGCTGATAACCAACTTCTGTAACTGCCCAATTACCTGCTCTTCCTAACCACCAATATCTTATCTGCTTGTGCAAACACTACCAGAAACTCCATCTTTACCATCCTTTCCTATTCACAATCCAGCTCATTCCCTAAACTTCATTTGAACAGCATCGGCACTTGTGACCTTCACAGCATCACAAACAGCTGGAACCACCAACATCATTTCAGCTTCATACCTCATTACTCACAGCCAATCAGCTTCACAGTAACCTCCTTCCAATTCTGTTTACGCGGACAAGATTCATCCACGGCTATTTCTTTCTTACCGGCAACAGCCTTTGCACAGGCTTAACTAATCCGCAGCTGAGATTGAAGTGGTGATGAGAAGATCGTTCAGATATTTACTCGAACAGGTTGTACTCCATTCGCATCTTGTTTTAGGTGTGAACTTCTATAGCTTCTAAACTCACCCAACTACCTGCAAATTCACATTATAGTAAACCCATTCATCCATAACAATCAAAAACACCAAATAATTCAGTTTCTCATCCGTTTATTACTCAACTATCAGCAGCAACACCATTATCTTCCTCCCTGGTTCGAGTAGTCTTGTAACTCTACCAGATTTTCAGTATTTTTTCAAACCCAATTATTCCAGCAACTTGAGATATAATCACCACTCAAACACGAGCCACTGATTCACACAAACACTCAGCAGAATCCGGGACTTCGACAACTCAATCTCTTCCCTATTTCTGTTCCAAAACACCAATAAATTCATTCCATTCTTCCTTCGTTTTCTCGGCTTCAGCTACGTCTCTTGACCCATGATGAGAACCCATATGAACAAGGTTAACCGGCGGCAAGATTTGGTTCTCGAACTGGTTGCGGCAACAAAACCAGTGTAGCAGCTCACTGGTGAAAGGTCGGCCTCCTCCTCTGCTCACAGATTTGGTTTCTAAAGAAACCTAACTTTCATTTCTCTCTGTAAGGCACATGAGTGACTCCTAGATGTCAAGTCCACTAATACTTTTCTTCTGCAGAGTGTGGAAGTTCCCAGCCAATGTTAGTATTGATCCCATTACATATGCCCAGCGCCTACCATCCACTATGCCATTGCACATGTACACCACTCCCAGTCCATGCCCTTGCATTTCTATAACAGCAACAAAAACAATTAGAATTATCATTTATCTCCGGTTTCGCCGTCAATGTTTTTGGTCTCTAATTTATTGTCATGAGTTTTAACCGCGTGCACCGATACAACTTCTTTTGGCGTTTTTTCTCTCTTGAATTCTTCCACCAACAACAGCCGTCTCTTACTTCTCAGATCCACTTCTTCCCTACAATTTCTCTTCATCACTAAAGCAGTCATGCTTTTCAGACATATATTTGCATCACTAAAACCGACATGCTTTTCAGACTGAAATTAAGAAATAGAAGCAAATTATGAGAAATAGTTCGTCTCTAACAGCATTTGCACCTTTTCTCTTCTTCTTTTGTTCCAAATGACTCCAAAGTACCTAAACACTCAAAACCAAACATAAGATACATAATTTACAAGAAAACTTAGCAAAGAAAGCATAAACAATAGATAAATATTAAGGTATTTTAGACACCTATCACCAAGCATGGGCGTGGATACACTTCTGTGTGAGTGTGGCGGATTTAAAGCGACCTGATTGGTCGATGGGAAGTGGGGCCGGCAAGCTAGGGCCTGGCCACACTTCCAATGTGTTGTGCGGATTTAATCGCCTAGTTTGGCTAAGCATAGTTTTTTGACCAATGGGGTCTAGTGTACTGCGCGGGGCGCGAAACCCTAATTTTGCAAATTAGTTGGGTTTATGAGTTTTTTGTGAGTTATCACAATAATTGGTTGGATTTTGTATGCTGCCACAAAAATCCTTATCTACAGAATGCAATGTGCTTTCCGTCTGAGCATTTCGTGTGATGGCCTTAACTTTGGTAATTGGAGGTTCATGCTACTCCGCTGCGAGTGAACACAAATCCATCATGCCATACCGATATTAAGGGTTCTGCCGGAGAACATAGTACAGGAAAGTACTCGGTGAGTCTTTTATTGTCGAGGTGCCGAAATTTACAGAGTGTTTGGATGGTTGCTACATTCGCCAGTCTGGATAAATTTCATGTAGATATATTGAATGGCTCAATAAATATGCTGGTGGAGAGGTTAGCACTCATGGCACAGTTTCCTTGCAGAGTGACGTCAGATGCAAGGTTTTACGATTTTAGCCCTAAGCTAAAAACCACCATCAACACCTGGGTAATTAGGTTTCCGCATAGCCCAACATCATTCTTAACGAAGACCTAAAATCTGAATTTTCTTATGACGAATTATGATGAAATTCCTCATCTTCCATAAGGATCTTCATGCATTCAACCATCAAGTGACGAGTTCATGTAACTATCAAGATAATGCAAGATGATGACTTATTCGTGTCCTCCGCAAATCATTTGGGTAGTTAGAACAACAACAAAAGAAATTTCACTGCAATTGGTGATACATAATTGGTGCTTCAAAGAACAACCACTTGGTGAAACAAGAATTTCCTCCTTCAAGCAGCGGGCCTACTAGTCTAAACCACCAAATTGATCATTCCATCATCCAAATCAGTGGTGCTTCATCGATTCACGCTCTCCAGGCGACGCTTTATCATATTGTCAGGATCATCATTCAAACTGTTGCTCGCACATGACATCGTTGGAGCAAATAGAGGATTCTGGTAATATCTCTAATGACTAAGTTCAATTATTTATTTCGTTTATAATTAGTAAAATCACCATCCAGTGCTTACTGCGGAACATGACTGACCCTCACTAATCAGGGGACCTAATGTTGATAGTGGATTTTTGACGAAGGAAAAAATTATAAAAACATATCTTGTATATTTCTGACCTAGTTTGAAACGAATATATAAAATTCATATTTTATGATTTAAACATGAGAGCTCGTTTCTGGATGATCTCTGACTAAGTGTGTGTAGCCTCTTTGGAGCATGCATGAATATGCGATCATTAAAGTCTCTCAGATGAGCTTTCAATATTCCGTATATTTCTTCATTTATACTGCATAATTTCAGTATATACAATGTAATTGTGTATACACTTATGTATAGATTCGAGAATGATTGGACGGCTCCGAGATGGATTAGCCATTAGTATAGAGCAATAACGTCCTCGGGGTGTCGCACATGTTCCCCGACTATGCATATTAAACGTTCAGAACGAGTATGATACATCTACCATCTCATACCTTGATTCTCGAATAAATATAATGCTCTTATACAGATTTCCTGCTAGTATGAGGCCATCAATTAATTAATTCTAGTGTCGTATTCATCAATTGAATTCTTATAAAATATTTTATTTTCACCATAATATTTTATTACTTCAAATCATGGCTTTTCTCAGCTGAATCTCATGGATTAATAATAAATATTCACCTTTAGGGCATATGGGCCACCACCGAGTAAGCCCGATAAAATGGTGCGGGTGTACTTAGTAATAATGCACAAACAAACACTCAAAATATGAACGAATGAGGATATAGAGAGCTAAGCAAAAAAAAGAAAAGAAAAAAATTAAAAAAAAAGAAAGGCGCGAGACCGTGCCCATGCCACGGCCGTGGCCGGTCCCACACCTCTTTATTTCTTTTATTTTATTATTATTATTCCATAATTCTTGACTCTCTCATTCGAGCAAACCCTTGGTTCTCCATATTTTGTCAAATATCGCTCAATTCTCCAAAAACTAACAAATTAAATGTTCCCACGACCATTAGATCTATTCAATGATAAATATCAAAATATCATTATTTTAATGTTTTAATTTTTTTTCCAGGTAAATACTGATAGTTTTTTTGCGTTAATTTTTTTTAGTAATAAAAAAAAGATATTTTATTTTACTGAATTACACAGTAGAGTTTTTAGTTGGCAGCCGAGCGACAAGCTGAGCACCAACCCCTTTTTGAATATTGGATGTTTTAGCAGAAATCTTACTTGCTCATTCAAGCAAAATTGAGGGTTTCAGTCAAGATCAAATTCTTCTGCAAATATAAAATATTGCACAAAAAATACCTAAATTCTCAAGAATGGACGAACGTCGATATGATTGCTCGTGCACCACAATGGTCGGTCGGTCCACTTACCCACCATGTCCGTCCGGCCCCATCATTCCTTAATCCGATTTTGGGTAGTCCTCCACTTGAACAATCCTTCATATCTTGGATAATTCTCCATATTTGGATAATCCTCCTTTTTTTCGGTAAATCCTCTTTCCACCATTGGAGAATCCTCCGTACACTTCCTAGCTGGTCTCTCCACTACCAATGGTCGTTCTTCATGCATACCCATTGGTTGGTCGGCCTCTTTACCCATGTTGGACAATCCTTCATCTCATGGATCTAGGGCTTCCTAAAATTAGGGTTTTAGACTTGATGATAATTTTGATCGAGTCTAAGCATCAATAATTTTCACATTGATCCAGCTACCAGTATTTTAATTAATATTTAACGTTCAGTCTTGCTACCAACATTTTTGTTGCTCAATTGTTCAGGAAGCAATATTTCATCGGACAACCATCCACTTGGTCGATCATCCAATATTTTGTTGGACGACCATCGATCGCACAACATTTACCAATACTCTAGTTCCTTAGTTCCTACTTTGTCATTCGACAACTCATGACATGGTAGATCAAGAATGGGTCGGCAATATTTGATATCATATCAAATACTTGACATATTATGATATATTGGACCATGATCGGGAAATCTCATTAGATCAACTTTTGTCAATCCAAACCATTCGAGCACCATTGCTACCTCAACTGGTACAATGATATGTCATAATTCATCAGACTCGGCGTCTATGCATTATTGATGTCCCATCAAAAGCCATATGCTCAATTCATCATAACGATGAGTGATAGAGCATATCACATTCGTCAATTATGCTCAACTCATCAAGGCTAAGACCCACGATATAGCTAAGTCAACAATTGACCAATTAAAAACATGTCTGCCTTGCAGACTTCATATGACATCAATCATGTCACATGGGGGGTATTCACTAAGGTTTTATTCTGGTAGCGTACAATACATGTGATATAACAGTACATCAACGATGAAAAATATGAGTAAGTTGTGATGGCGGTTTAAGGAGTTAGCAAAGTAGTGGATGGATAATCAACCAACTCTCTCATGCAATGTGGAACTGGTTCAACCACGATTTACCACTTCCCCATTCTTCCACTCCTCTTCAACCATCACACTTACTGGAGATCAATGTGTTAACCATTTTTTATAATAAATAGGTTCATCAACCTATGATTTGAGAACTTAACTCAACTTAGTCAAACTTAACTGAATAGACCTCAATCACTCTGATCAGGATTTATCGACGGTTCATCAAATTTGCAGAAGTTTCCAACGTGGAGAACCCAACACATCCACAATCCATCAATCATAATTGATTTCACATAATTCTCAGTTTCCCTCATACATATCGACCCTCATCCCTCTTTGTGGCCGAATTGACTCTGGAACGGCTATTGTCTTGGTTTAGGCCAGAGTCATACAGATTAATCTCTCGAACTCAAAGTATTCTCGTGCAGTGCATCTGTTAAAGGTTTAAACAATTTACTTAATGAGGATCTGCCTACTTTACAACTTTCCAGTTTTCCTCAAATACCAGTAAATAACAAAATTCTCGCACAAGCTGAAATTCAGCATAACATGCTAGCTCCATGGCCATTCTTCCAATGGGCGATGGATATCATGGGACCGTTCACAACGGTAAAAATACTTATGCTCCTAACTTAAGCTCGATGAATATATGTTATTGCTAAGAAAAGAAAAACACCTAGGTACTAACTCCTAAAGGCCCCGTGTGGAAGAAAATTCCTTGTGGTGGAAACTGATTACTTCTCAAAGTAGGTCAAAGACAAAGTTGTAGTAATCATAACTCAGAAGGGCATCGGAAAGTTCATCTGGGAGCACTTCATTTGCGTATTTGGTATCCCAATGACACTAGTTTCTAAAATTAGACCACGGTTCAAGTCCATTGACCTAAAGAAATTCTGTAGGAAGATGAATATACAACAAAAGTATATCTCAAAACTTACTTGAAAATTTTATGTTAAATGGTATCTTATATCTCTAAAGTGTTAGCTCGAAACCTCATAGCTGAATGGAAGCTTCGGAGTTTGAGAAGTTCATCCTTTATCTCTCAAACAGGATGATTTCCTGATAAAGACAATTGAATGTCTGAAATGAGCAGGGTCACCATGCCACATTACCCACAGGTTAATAGTCAAGCAGAAACTGAAAAACCGGGGGTCTAACAACCATACTCAATATTTTTATTAGGCAATCTGTGTGGACTAACTCCAATATATTTCCAATAGAATCGACTAGACAATCAAACTCGATCAAGGAAAATATATCCAAGAGTTATATCTCAATTTCTCAAATCAATCTGCAATCGAAGAGATAGAAATCTGTGAGCTGGATTAATGTGAGAAATAACTTGGATGGTACCAAACACCAATATCCAAGCGTCAATCAATTTATATCAACAACCAAAGGTTGGATTATCTAATTTATTGAACTACGCACAACCTGTGATATTTCAATTATATAAAAATATAACGCGGAAAAGAAATAACACAGACACCAGAAATTTTGTTAACGAGGAAACCGCAAATGCAGAAAAATTCCGGGACCTAGTCCAGATTTGAACACCACACTGTATTAATCTGCTACAGACTCTAGCCTACTGCAAGTTAACTTCGGACTGGAATGTAGTTGATCCTTAACCAATCTCACACTGATTAAGGTACAGTCGCGTTCCTTACGCCTATTGGATCACGCAGGATTCTGCGCACTTGATTCCCTTAGATGATCTCACCAACAACTAAGAGTTGCTACGACCCAAAGTCGACTTGATAAACAAACCTGTCTCACACAGAAAAGTCTATTGAATGGATAAATCTGTTTCCCACAGAAATACCTTTGAGTTTTGTTCTGTGTTTTGATAAATCAAGGTGAACAGGAACCAATTGATACACCGGTCTTATATTCCCGAAGAACAACCTAGAAATATCAATCACCTCACAATAATCTTAATCGTATGGAAGCGAAAAAAGATATTGTGGAATCACAAACGATGAGACGAAGATGTTTGTGATTACTTTTTATCTTACATATCGGAGATTAAATCTCAAGCAAATATTAGAGAAGATAGTACTTGATAGAACAAAGTAAGATCAGAACACGCAACTATAGATAAAATAGTTGGGTCTGGCTTCAGAATCCCAATGAAGTCTTTAATTCGTTAACTTATAATGGTTTTAGGAAAAACCTAGGTTAAAGTATAATCGACTCTAGTTGAAACTAGTATCAAACAGGAGGTGTGAGGATTAGGTTTCCCAGTTGCTAGAGTTCTCCCTTATATAGTCTTCAAATCATGGTTTGCAATCAATGCTACCTTGGTAACAAGCATTCAATATTCACTGTTAGATGAAAACCTGATTAGAGTCAAGATAATATCTTCAACCGTTAGATCGAACTTAGCTTGTTATACACAAATGAAATGTGACTTCATTTGTATGAGTAACCGTACCCAAACGTGTGCACATAGTTGGCTCAACAATAGTTAACCGAAGTTAGCCATATGAACACTTTCATATCAACCTTGTTCATCTTAATTACAACTAGTTCATATGACTTAAATGAAATTAGTTATGGATTTGTTCAATTGTTTATATTCTCATTGAAGTATACAAGACACAATTGAAGCAACATCGATTTTGATTCACTTGAATCAATTCATGAACATTATAGCCACGGTTTGCAAAAGATTGCATTCCTTAATATATAAATGTGTTTGTTCATGAACAAAACGATTTTATAACTTAACCCACTCAAGTATGCAAACGGGTACGCATACTTAGAGTTCCGTACTTGGTCTGGGTTTGCCAGTATGCAAATGGGTACGCATACTGTCGTACGTGACCAAACTTAGTTGAATTCCCAGACTTGAAATTTCAGCCGGTACGCATACGGGTATGCATACTAAGTTCCCGGACTTTCAACTAACCAACCAGTATGCACACGAGTATGCATACTATGGTTCCCGGACTTGGAATAACTTGCAACAGTTAGCATACATGTATGCATACTGTGCTATATCCAACCAATGGTTAATCGTTATAAACTCCATCTTAATCATTGAAACATTCTTGGAAGATGAGAATAGTTGTCTCACACAAACTATTAGCTTCAAAGTATTTTTCAAGTGATCAATGTAGATCATTACGAAACATTCTGATTTTACATCAAATGACTGTCTCACACAAATCATGTAAGATGTTACCAGGCAATTTTCACATGATCATATTTTGACTTTCGTCAAGAATAAAGATAAACTTGGTTAAAGAGAAATCTTACCAATACATGTTTCGAGAAATATGTAAGGGAGTTAAACTCAGCTTGAAATACCAAATGTGTATAATATAAATTTTATATAGTTATGCGACTTTTGTCTCAATAGGAGATTGAATAGAAATAGACTTCTGAGTGATAGATGAGTTCAAGTCTCCATATACCTTTTATTGATGAAGTTCCACAAGCTCCACTTATTAGTTCTTCGTATTCAATCGATGAACTTCGCGAAGTCTAAAGCTCAACTACACATTCTATCCTAATCCGAGACATAGCTATAAGTAGACTAGAAATTAAGACTTATAGTTTTGGCAACTAAACTTGACAAACAATCTTGAGATAGCAACGCGAGTTCGACCGAGCAGTGCTCTAACAGAAATATCCAACAAAATTATGTTATCAAATATTAAAAAGAAGGTGGATGCAACTGAGGGCATGAGGGATGACATCCTACATAAAGTATTATGAGCTTACAGGTCGACCAAAAGAATATTTATACTTGACTCTCCCTTTTTCCTAGCCTTTGGCATGAAGCAGTGTTCTCTGCTGAACTGAAATTTCCAACTGCATGAACTCTAGCTATGGATTCAAATTTGAATGACGAGCTAATCTTCAAAAGCTTGGAAGAAAGTAACCTCAAAAGAGAAAGAACCTTAATTCAACTGGAAAATCACCAAAGACATATGAGAAATACCCAACAGATGTGAAATTAAGAGAGTTTCAGCCTGGTGACCTTGTACTCATAGAAGTATTGCCTTGCAGCTCAGAGTACAAACTCGAAAAGCTTGCAGCAACTTGGGAAAGACCATACATCATCTCTGACAAGATAGGTCGAGGATCCTATAGATTGAAAAACCTTATGGGGGAAGAATTGGAGTACCCATACAATGTATCCCACCTCAAAAAGTATTATCAGTAGAATTGAAATTGAATTGTCAAAGTGTAAGAAAATAAAAAGAGGAGTAAACTCAGCTTTGTAATGACTGACTTCAGCTACTTGAAATGAAAATAGTACTTTCGCAAGCTTAATTTATATCTATAGCTCGAACCAGTAAAAACATAAATATGGTAAATTGATTAAATACTCACTAGCATTATAAAAAGCTTATAAAGATCGAATTGACAAAGTCAGGAAATCAGGTGAAGTAATCAAACACTCACTATAATTATAAAAGGCGTCTAAAGCTCGAACTAACAAAGTCAGGAAATCAGGTGAAATGATAAAACACTCAGTACAAAATGCTCATAAAGCACGAACTGACAAAGTTAAAAAATCTGGTGAAGTACGAACGCTCATCATAAATGCTCTGAAATCTTTATTTTCGAAATATTGGTCATTAAGGTGTATCAGGTCGTAGTTGTATGGTTAAAGGAATCCAAAGACATTGATATGTTAAAAATAAAGAAAAATATCATATCATGGTAGATAGCATGCTGAACATTAATACCAACTACTAAGCTTCAGATAGTATCTGACCGACATAGAATAGCACCTTGGCCAGGTAGCTTCGGAAATAAGACCCAGTTATCTCTACTATAGAGGGGAAGCCCACATCACTAGCAGATTAGTAAGTAACTTATAAGACCCACTATATCATCGACGATTAGAGAAATAAAAGATCAGCGAACAAAAACAAAAACGACCCCAGATCAAGAGGTCGAAAGAAAATAAAAACAAGTTGCAAAGCATCCAGAACTAGAAAAGCTGGCTAAGCTAATTAAGCCAACACAAAGTGTTAAAGCATAGCTCGGTTGAACCCACCAAGCGTTGGTATGTCAAGTTTGGTTGTCATATTTTAGTGAATCAAAACTCGTGTTAAGAGTCGCTTGATTATGTACTAGAGTCAACTTCATATAGGTTAGCTTGAAAGTATTAGGATATGAGACATTACAAGTATTGCGAAGACTTGAAGATGTGAAGAAGCAAGGAGATACAACGACAACAATCATCCTTCCACTTGAGGTTAGTGATATTTGGATTGAACTGTTTCATTCCCTAACGTATCTTTCAAGTCGTGCATATTGAAAACAAAACTGTGAAGCATATTTGAACTCTAGATAGACATAGTATTAAGGAATACAATACGAGGTCTATTGCTTAACCATTAAACTTTGTAGATAAGACATCGCCATAATCATTTGAATGATATTGTGATTATGTATGGGTATGAGGTTAGGATTTCATCCTAGAGAACAATTTTTACATGTGTTCTAAGGAAGTAAGTTCATAAATTTGTTTGTGAACCGAAAAGGAAATTTCCAGGTGTTATTGGTTTTTTTATTCATTGATTATCTTATGAACAACCAATATGTGTGATTGAGTATAACCGATCACAACTTGTTTGTGTTCTTGGTAGAACTATTCACAAAGGCCTGACTTATGTATTGGTATGACTTTTATTAGTGAAACCGATCTTAAGTAATCACCTGAGATGGTGTGATCGGGTTTGTGATTTTATGTCTGACCAAAACTGGGAAAAGGAGAACCGATCCTAGTATGAGGTGTAGTACATCACAAAGGGGAACCGATCCTTGTATGAGGTGGAGCATGTTTATAGCAGAAAGGGGAACCGATCCTATGGACATGTGCAACACATTCAAGTTAGATACTATATATATGTGGGGAACCGATCCTAGTACCTAGTCAACCGAATTTTGGAACGCTAGTGTCACTATGCACAGTACTCACATGGAGGTAAAACCGAAACTTGTTTTGGTAGAACCGTTAAACCCATGATTGCGATTGAATGTTATTTGATCAATCGCATAGTTCTTGAAAGTCAGACGAACCAATTCTAAACTTGTTTGGAAGTGTGGAAAATCGATTTCAAGGTTATAAGTATGAAATAGAACTTACAAATTTAGGATGTCGACATACTTTGAACACGTGTTGTGAAAGTTTATTATTTAATTGTTCAAAGTTATTCCTTAATAGCTAAGGGAAGAGAATCCTAGGATCGAAACACAAATAAGTTAAGAATCTTTTAATTAAGGTTGTTAATTTCATTTTGTAGGGAAATAAGAATTAGTAATGTGCATTTACTAATTAGAGATTTTCTGAGAGATTTCGATCATTATTTTTGGACAGAGCATTTCCAAGAATTATGGAAACCGAATTTGTGCTTTAATGAATATCTTGAGAATATTTTCGGTTTTGGAAATTTCTTGGTGTCCAAAATTCCTAGTTTATAAATATTGAAGTTTGTATTTCTAGTAAACTAATCCTTCATAACAGCAAACTACCTCTTTTTGTGCTGCTACTGGTGAAGCCTCCTATTCGGAGAGGAGAGTAACCTAATTAGGCGAAATCTCTTACAGTCGATCGACTTAAAGTCTTCGTTGGGATTGAGAATCTCTAGTCAGTACCGTTGGTGGGAAACTAGATAATTGCGGTTTATATTTTGTTTTCATTGATTTGATTGACTAACGGTGGTTGAACTTTGATTGCACCTAGTTTGTTTATGCTTGAGAATCTTCTCTTCTGATATAAGATTCACTCAAACTAGTTCAGAGTTTCGACAGGGATCTTTAGACTGTTGTTAGTTCTAAAGACGATCTTGTGATAATCCATTGTTAACAGACTTTGTTCTGTGCATGATTGATCACAAGAGATTCAAGTGATAGTGTGCATGTGTTTATTGAAGATCTAAGAAGATTTGAAGACGAAGATGATATTGAAGATTTCTTATTTGTGAGTTCATAATCTTTGGTGTGCACAATACTTGTTGCGGTAAAAAGAGGATCCAATTAATAATCGGTTTTATCCTTGTGATAGAATTGGATTGATTAATTGAGTAGATCGACACCAACACAATTCTTTGGATTAAGAGTGTTGATCGCAAAATCTTAACGATTAATTTGGTAATTGAACATAAGATAGATCTAAGGACCTGACGAAGAAGTTTATGTCAAGATAAATAGAAGAGCCTTTGTCGACTCATATCACTTGGTTGAAGAGGGTTGATACCGAACAGATTTGTTGTTCCTTTACTGTTTGGAATACGAACCAAAGGAATATCCAAGTACGTGACTTATTTATAAGTTGGAGGCGTGGGAATACATACGGAACTAGGTGAACTATAGGTTTAGTTGCTTAGTCTCAACTATACGAAGTTGGTGTAATTTTTTGTAGCGGATTAATCTTGAGAGTATTCGATCTCGTATCCATAGTCGATCACACGAAGGGTGAACCGATTAGTTGTATTGTCTCGACTCAGTCCGTAGACAATCACTTTCGGACAAAGGACTTATAGGTAGGGAAAGTTTTAGATTGAGGTATATTTGGGTACCCTCATCTTTTCAATTGGTATCAGAGCAGGCAAACACGAAAAGATCTAACAATCTGCGTTTGGTGCGATCCAACCTATAAGAATGAAATCGAGTTCACATGAATCTACTTCAATTAACGTACCTCCAAGATTTGACGGAACAAACTATTTATGGTGGAAATCTGCTATGAGATATTTTCTTCAATAACAAGACTTTAATAAATGGCTATTAGTTGTCGATGGTTACAATTACCCAATGATAGAAAATTCGGAAAATGAGCCTAAACGCTTAGTGGATTTCAAACGAAGAAAAGGCTCTTGCTAAGCATAATTCAGATGGTTTGAATGGGATTATTCATGCTATAAGTCGGGATTTACAACATCATGTTTCAACATGTCAAACCTCGAAAGAAGCTTGGGATAATCTTCAGATCGTATTCGAAGGAAATTTATCAGAGAAAGAAGCTATACTTCAAACTTTTATGTCCGATTGGGAAAATCTTCGAATGGATGACAATCTTACCTTTGAAGAGTTTCATTTTAGACTCTATGAGATAATCAATGCTTGTTTCTCTCTTGGAAAGACTATTTCTGAAAAGGATATAGTATACAAAATTCTCATATCATTGCCATCTAGATACGATTTTAAAAAACATGCCATCATTGAAGCGAATGATCTTTCATCTCTATCTAGAAGTTCACTAGTTGGTAAGCTGAAGATATTTGATCAAGAAAATTTGTCTAAACAAAAAGATAATCTGGCCTACAAAGCTTTTAAAAAGGTTCCGACTCAATATTCGGAAAACTTCGTAGATCAGGAAGATCAATCAACTGAAGATGAAGCTGAATTAAATCATCATTTGTCTCTTATCACTCAACGATTTAAGAAATTGTTGATACATAAAAAAAGAGAACCATCTATGACAAAAGGAAAACATGTTCCTTCACCTAAGCGTGAAGACACCTGTGATGATGATGATATTATCCCTCAATGCTACAAGTGTAGAGGTTTTTTCCATATTTCTCCATATTATCCAACCAAGGACACACAGTGGAAAAGAAAAGCTTACACTGCCACACTTGATTATTGTCCTAATGATAATGATCAAGTTGATGAGATAGATCATGTTGCAACCATTTCAGAAGTCTATGAATCTGATAATCTTCCATCTATAGACACTCAAGAAGAGTTTACACCTTCAATTTTCGAGGAGTTATTTCCATGTAAAGATAAAAGAACTCATCTTCTTAAATCGAGGTTAAGAATAAAATTTAACAAGCGACTGAAGAAAATCGAGGTTACTCAATGCTCTGAAAAAGTGCAAGTGTCTAAATTCATCTCCGATATTCAATATTGTCAAGATGAGATCAGGAAGTTAAAAGTCGAAAATCATAACCTGAGAGATAGACTCCATTGGTTGGAAAAATCATCATGTATGAGTGCTTCAAGAGACAAGGAGGTAAGACCAAACAAATATGTGAGATCTAAATACAGAGAACATAATTTTTCTGGTGTTTGCTTCTTGTGCAAACAAAGTGGGCATTTTCAAAGGGAATGTCCGGATATTAAACAGAGAGAGAAACTATAGAAAACCAGAAAATCAAGATCTAAGTTTAGGTCAAAGGACTCTTCGAAACAAGAGAATAAGATCTTCAAGCATCAAAATGTCACAACGAGATTAAGAGGTGAATCTAAATGCTCAAAATCATTGTTGGAATCTTCAAGGGAAGAAAATTCAACAATCAAATTATGATAGCCTAACTGGTTATCATGGATCTTTACTTGTTACCCTTAAAAGTATACAGTAAGGATATAGATGTAAATATTTGATAAAAATATTTCTAAAAATTGATTTTCGGTTATGAATTCAATTAAAATAATATTCTCAAATATTTTTGAGAAAAAGTTCTAGAGCTTATAAGAAGTAAGATCTCTTACTTCATTTTCGTAGAGTTCTCACAAAATGTCTACCTCTAGTTGCAACTCTCGCAAAACCGAAAAGGTCTGGACTATATTGTTTCCTAACAAGAAACTTCATCTCGAGTATTCTGATGGCGATTCTGATTCATCTCCAGACTTCAACATGATGTTCCTAATGAAGAGATCTCTTCTCTCAATAATAATCTTCTCAAGAAGCTCTCACTAAAGTTAGATCTAATTTTATGTGAAGTAAGGAATATGGAAAAGGATTTGAGAAAGGAAGTTAAAGAAGTCAATGACAATGTTGTTAGTCTTGAATCAAGACTTGTGATCATAGAAGATGATTGGAATCCGGTAAAATCTGCTGATCCGACTTCAGTTTTGGAGGAAAAGCTCTAAAAGGTCGTTTTTAGAGTTTCAAAAATGAAAAATAGACATCAATTTTCAGTGATTGTATTGGTCTATTATGAATAAAATTATTTGATTTATAATTTTCTTATGGTAGTTTTCGGTTTACATAGCCTGTGCTTGAATGATTTTATATTATTGATATGTATGTTTATGGGATGTTTGATTTTGGTTTTACTACCTTAATATTCGATCTCATATATTGTGAACCCTTGTGGTTTGTGTGACTTTTTGATTTAGCAGGATTAAGTTCTAGCCCATGTTGGTAGGCTTTATCAAAGAATCATGAGGGATTCTGATAGAAACAATATGTGAAAAGGTCACAATATATTGAATCGGTTTTGGTTTAGCATAAAAGCATATGTGTTTCGACGGTTTTTAACTTTTGCTTGCAATTGTTAAAACCGATTTTCAACCTTTCTCTGGTAAAGGTTGGTTGTTGTTATTCTTTTGTTTTTGCATAAGGATGACAACCTGATGATATTTCGATATCAATTCTCCCTAGATGAAGACACAAACTTATTGGAGAAGTGGATGCGAAATTTGAGGTAACAATGTGGTTAGTTAATTGTTTTCCTGTTTAAGAAAAGCCTGAGTTTATTTCATATATATTTATTGCTTTTGCTTAAAAAAAATTCGGTACAATTGATGTTTATTCCATTATGTGTGTATGGATGTATGTGTGATTCAATTGGTTCTGGTTAAGAAAAACTATTGTTATCTTGCTTTATTGTGTGGTATCAATTGTTTAGGCTTACAAAATTTCGGTGCAATTGCGGTGCTTTAATGTCTATGTTGTTTCAATTGCTTCCGCTTGAGGTGAATAATTATGCAAGTTGATTTATTTGGTTTGTATGAATTATTTATGGCTTAACGAAATAAAAGGTTTACGGGATGAGTTTTTTAGTCCAATTCGAATCCGGATAAGAGAAACTAAGTTAATTCTGATCTTAGTTAGACTTATCGAAGTGAGGTTTCGGTTATTCAAGTCTAATTGAATGCCTTAACAAGAAATGCTAATTAATTAACCTAGTTCTTGTCTTGTTTAAAATTGAAAGGTCTAAGTTTATGGATAATTAGAACCTGATGAGAAAAATAGAGTTATCTTTAGTTTGGTCTTATCGAACAAGCGATTGTTTTTGTACAATCGGTTTAGCAAAGGAACTAAGGTGCTTAATTGATTTTTGGTTTGCTAAAATAAAGTGGAAAAATTGTTTCGGACAATTGTTTCCTTGATAACATATCAAGATAAAACTACTTGTAGTTTCGGTTTTGATATTGGTTATTAAAACATGGTGTGTGGAACCCTCGTGCCTAACTCTACAGGTTGCAAGTCTATTTTGAGATTTGTAAGATTCTTTTCGTGTTGTCCTTTATTTTTTCGTTTCTTTGTCATTTTGTGACAAAAAGGGGGAGAAATATATGGAGTAAACAAGTGATACTGGCATTGATTTTATATTGATTGGTATCGCTAAGGAAAAGAACATTGGTGCTTTAACGTTTAATCTAAACGAAAGAGTGAAAGCATAGACTAAGGGGGAGTAACATGTCATATTAGTGGTATAACAAAGACGTGTGGATTGAATATCTACCTATCTTCCTTAGGGGGAGTATTACCTTTGTTATTATAATGTAAACAACCGCATTTTTGAAGACTGAATGTATGCAGTTTACTGTGTTGTTGAATTCGGGAATCAAACGTATGTGTAATGAATTCTTGTAATTTGTTTATCCATATGATGTAAGAGTTTTGTCGCTATAATTGACAAAGGGGGATATTTTTAAAGCATATAGCTCGGTTGAACCCACCAAGCGTTGGTATGTCAAGTTTGGTTGTCATATTTTAGTGAATCAAAACTCATGTTAAGGGTCGCTTGATTATGTATTAGAGTCAACTTCGTATAGGTTAGTTTGAAAGTATGGATATGAGACATTAAAAGTATTGTGAAGACTTGAAGATGCGAAGAAGCACGGAGCTACAACGACAATAATCATCCTTCCACTTGAGGTTAGTGATATTTGACTTGAACTGTTTCATTCCCTAACGTATCTTTCAAGTCGTGCATATTGAAAACAAAACTGCGAAGCATATTTGAACTCTAGATAGACATAGTATTAAGGAATACAATACGAGGTTGATTGCTTAATCATTAAACTTTATAGATAAGACATCGTCATAATCATTTGAATGTTATTGTGATTATGTATGGGTATGAGGGGAGGATTTAATCCTAGGGAATAATGTTTACATGTGTTCTAAGGAAGTAAGTTCATAAACTTGTTTGTGAACCGAAAAGGAAACTGTCAGGTATTATTGGTTTTGTTATTCATTGATTATCATATGAACAACCAATATGTGTGATTGAGTATAAACGCTCATAACTTGTTTGTGTTCTTGGTAGAACTATTCACAAAGGCCTGACTTATGTATTGGTATGACTTTTATTAGTGAAACCAATCTTAAGTAATCACCTGAGATGGTATGATCGGGTTTATGATTTTATGTCTGACCAAAACTGGGAAAAGGGGAACCGATCCTAGTAAGAGGTGCAATACATCACAAAGGGGAACCGATCCTTGTATGAGGTGCATCAGGTTTATAGCAGAAAGGCAAACCGATCCTATGGACATGTGCAACACGTTTTTAGGCAAAGAGGAACCAATCCTATGGACATGTGCAACACATTCAAGTTAGATACCATATATATGTGGGGAACCGATCCTACTACCTAGTCAACCGACCTTTGAAAAGATAGTGTAACTATGCCCAGTACTCACATGGAGGTATAATCGAAACCTGGTTTGGTAGAACCGTTAAACCCATGATTGTGATTGAATGTTATTTGATGAATCGCATAGTTCTTGAAAGTCAGACAAAATAATTCTAAACTTGTTTGGAAGTGTGGAAAATCGGTTTTAAGGTTGTAAGTATGAAAGAGAACTTACAAAATTAGGATGTCGACATACTTTGAACACGTGCTGTGAAAGTTTATTATTTAATTGTTCAAAGTTATTCCTTAATAGCTAAGGGAAGAGAATCCCAGGATCGAAACACAAATAAGTTAAGAATCTTTTAATTAAGGTTATTAATTTCATTTTATAAGGAAATAAGAATTACTAATGTGCATTTACTAATTAGAGAGTTTCTGAGAGATTTCGATCATTATTTTTGGACAGAACATTTCCAGGAATTATGGAAACCAAATTTGTGCTTTAATGATTATCTTGAGAATGTTTTTGGTTTTGGAAATTCCTTGGTGTCCAAACTTCCTAGTCTATAAATACTGAAGTTTTCATTTATAGCAAACTAATCCTTCGTAACAACAAACTACCTCTTGTTGTGCTGCTACTGGTGAAGCCGCCTATTCGGAGAGGAGAGTAACCTAATTAGGCGAAATCTCTTACGGCCGCTCGGTTTAAAGTCTTCTTTGGTATTGAGAAGCTTTAATCAGTACCTTTGGTAGGAAACTAGATAATTGCGGTTTATCTTTTGTTTTCATTGATTTCATTGACTAACGGTGGTTTTTTTATGCTTGAGAATATTCTCTTCTGATATAAGATTCACTCAAACTAGTTCAGAGTTTCGACAGGGATCTTTAGACTGTTGTTACTTCTAAAGATGGTCTTGTGATAATCCATTGTTAACAGACTCCGTTCTGTGCGTGACTAATCACAAGAGATTCAAGTGATTGTGTGCAGGTGTTTATTGAAGATCTAAGAATATTTGAAGACGAAGAAGATATTGGAAATTTCCGATTTGTGAGTTCATAATCTTTGGTGTGCACAATACTTGTTTCGGTAAAAAGAGGATTCAATTAATAATCAGTTTTATCCTTGTGATAGAATTGGATTGATTAATTGAGTAGATCGGCATCAACACAATTCTTTGGATTAAGAGTGTTGATCGGAAAATCTTAACGATTACATTGGTAATTTAACATAAGATAGATCCAAGGACCTGACGAAAGAGTTTATGTTAAGATAAACAGAAGAGCCTTTATCCGAACATATTTGTTGTTCCTTTACTGTTTGGAATACGTACCAAAGGAATTGATCCAAGTACATGACTTATTTATAAGTTGGAGGCGTGGGAATACAGACGGAACTAGGTGAACTATAGGTTTAGTTACTTGGTCTCAACTATAGGAAGTTGGTGTAATTTTGTGTAGCGGCTTAATCCTGAGAGTATTCAATTCTGGACAAGGTCCCGGGGTTTTTCTACATTTGCGGTTTCCTCGTTAAAAAATCTTGCTATGTCATTTACTTTTATTTTCCGCATTATAATTGTTTTATTATAATTAAAGTAAATCACACAAATGTTAATTCTTATTTACTTGATAAGTGAATCTTATTGTGTTTGGTTAAGTCCGAATCTTTTTATCAAGTAAACATACTTCGTTGTTGTATTGTCTCGATATCGTATCCATAAATGATCACACGAAGTGTGAACCGATTAGTTGTATCGTCTCGATTCAGTCCATATACAATCACTTTCGGAGAAAGAACTTATAGGTAGGAAAAGTTTTAGATTGAGGTATATTTGGGTACCCTCTTTTTTTCACAAAATGAAATAGTCGAATTATTAAACGACCTGAAAATAACAAAACCCTAAAAAGTCGAGAAAATGAAAAACAAAAGCTCGGTCTAGAAAGAAATATAGGTCGGAGATATAACTCATAAAATAAAGTCAAACATCGTAGACTGAAAGACTGAATAATTAACCCATATCGGGTTGCTAAGAAAAATCTAGGTCAAAAAGATCCAGAATTCAAACACCGAAGACTGAAAGACTAAAAATAAAAATTCCAAACAGGTCGATGAACCAAAGATGAAACAATATATAAGAGCTCGCATGATACATGAGCCAAAAAGGATTAACTAAAAATGCAGTAAAAGAGACCAAAATACAACTCGAGATCAAGAATCAAATTTTCAGATTGATGTAATACGTACGGTAAAGTCAAGAATAAGACTAGACTGAAATCAAAACAGGCCAAAGTCAGAAGAAACGACTAAATCCAATACAAGGCCCAAAAGAGGCCGAAGAAAGTTAAAAATCGAGCAACCATATCACTAAATTCGGTAGAAGAATCCAGCTCGGGAATCCAAAATCCAAAGGTCAAAATTAAAAACCAGAAGAGTAGCTCGGCCTAAGTGACTATCCAGGTCTACAAAATATTCTATTTCCAGAAGAAAACGAATAAATAAGACTAAGTCAATAAGCAAAATTTAAAAGACTAATGTCCAATTTCAGGGCTGAAAAGTTAGGAATCTACAAAAAAAAAAAATCTTTGGGAGGAATTAACTTAATCCAAAAATCTAAGTCAGGTCGAGAGCAAGACCTCGAACTCAAAAAATGAGCCAATATCCCAAGTAATAAGTTCAGCCGAGATAAAGTACCAATTCAAGGAAAAAGCTATGCATGAAATAAAAAAGCTATATCACAACTAGATCTAAAACCAGATTAAACAATCTAAACTATGACCATCATCTCAAATAGAGAACTACTTATCAAAAAGTTAACATTCAAGCGTAATACTCATTCAAAATTAAAAATAGGAGGCGTAGCAAAAGGAGCGCAAAATGTTAATACAAAATAATTACAATAAAAATAAATCTTCATTAAAGTTTAAAAGAAGGACTCTACAGAAAAAATAGAGAAGAAAAAATAGGATAACCATTGAAATATATCCAAAGAAAAACTCTGAGTAAATTAAGAAACTACTAAGTCTTCCGAGAAGGAGTACGACTCGACTTAGGTTGTTCCGTCATTAGGGAAAGACTATCATGAAAAGTGGTTGAACGGCCAATAGGAGGAGATGGAACTGAAGCTTCGCGATTTAAAGCAAAGGGAATAAAGACTCTCGAGAGTTGAACCCCCAAACACTATGCTTCTGCTTTCTTAAACTCTAGAAGGAGAAAGCATGAACAAGCTCTAAGAGTCTCAGTACTGACATCACGACCTCTAGACTCCGCTTAGCAACGCCATGCTCGTCTCAAAAGTCTCCAAAGAGGTGGGTGGCTCCTTATTAATGTCTATCTCTTGGCACAAAAAAAAAATCGACCAGAGAAAATCTAACTATAAAAAGCTCGGCAAGGGTCGGAGATCCATCTAATGTGACCTGAGGATGACTCGCACGGAGAAGACAACTCGTAACCTTGTCTAACAACTGGAAAAAAATACAAATGAAAAAAAAAACAAATAAAAAAATCGATGATATCTAAAAAAAGATATAACAAAATAAAAATTACATACCCTAACTGATTCCAAAGCAAACTTAACTTCAACACCTAAAAAATGCGAAAAAGCGGGTGACTCAACGTCCGCTATGCATGGCCAATGATGCACTTTATTGCGCACCATTTGCAAAAGGACATATGCCTATACGGACCAGACCATTATTGTTTAGCCACGGCCATACAACACGAGTTGTCTTAAGTTACTTGTCCCGACGAGGATGAACTACGATCAGTGTTTAATCCCTTAAAGGTATGAAGGATGATACGTAGGTAGCCGCAATGAGTTGTAGCATTGATGGTCAAGCATGCTTTCGCTCATATCATCCAATAGCGAGGTGATTTCAACATAATGATAACTCATATTATCTGCATCGGCAACACGATGCAAGAGATGATTGTTTACATAATTTATGAGGCAAGTTTTATTTTATTCTTGGATGCTCATAATTTCGATCAAGGCGTTCGACGTAAGCATGCACCAATGACGCAGTGTGCATGACCAAGAAAGTAAGATATAATTGTATGCAAGTTAGCGGAGTTTGCATAAGCCTAAAGCAAGTATATTATGAGCCTGATTGATCCACCCTTAACATGAGCAAGATTAGTTCATGCTTCAGTTATGCCTAGGCTAAGTAGGGAAGATGAAATTGGGCCTCCAATGGCTTACGCGCAAGGTAAAGTCATGTACAATTCCTGGACAAGACTCGAAAGCCACTGATCCATGAAGATACGTATCGACATTATCCTCTATGGATTTATACCCTGTGCAGAACCAGGGTAGGTTGGAACGGTACAGAAGCTAAGTCTAGCAGCATCATGCTTGCAATGGAAAATGAATATGTGTTTTCCTGTCACGGAGAGAATTTTTTAAGGCCCGGTAAGTAGCGTCAGAGTGGTGCATCGAGGAGTTATGGCCTGCATGCCCTGACACGATAGGCGTAATTTTTTGGTCTGTCATATTTGGTATCATAGCAAATTCCGAAATAATTCTAAGGACCATGCGGAATGACATGTCAGCGAGTACTTTTCCTGAAAGAAAAGGATTAAGGATGAGAGTAGGCTAACTTTACGCGAGAAAGAGTTGTAACTTCTTTATTTTGCGGATCGAGTTGAGCTTGTTTAAGTATTGAGCGTTTTCCAAGGCCTAAGCGGAGACCCATCTTGGTGGCAACCCGGAAGACCATTCAGAACGGTAGGTAGACAATGAGACTGATTATCTCCAACCGTTAGAAATTGGACAACGATGTGCGTAACCAGGCCGTCTAGCACCCCACTTACGAGTGGAAATCCGAAAGACCGTATGTGACGGTAGGCGATTGGATTTTGTTTCGCATAGTACTACAAAAGAAGTGGATTGTCATGTTATACTTGTATTAAATTATTGGCACCAACCTTGCGAACTTTAGGCACTCCTTAGCATGTAGTATGTGATGTCCCCTTAGTATACCTTGTTGAGATATTCTTTGGCTTTGCTAAATAGATATTCTCGATAACATTGTGGACTCTTTTTGAAATCCTGAGTATGAGGTATGGTATGTTTACTCAGAATGTCTTAATTGATCATCCATGATAAATTGAAGAAAGCTTGTGTGATTTCGGAGCATCGTGGTATGGGATATTATAATCAGGAATCTAAACCGAAGATTTTTTTCCATAATATTGTTTGTTTTGGATTTTGGAGACGAAATTATTTAAAGGGGGAATAATGTAACATATGTATTCTTCGCATAGGACATGCTCAAAGATGCGTCATTGGCTTGAGATGAAGCCTCATCTTAATCTTACAATGCATTTTAAGAGGAACATTGGCCTAGAGCCAATATGATGCCAAGAATGGGGTAACACGCAAGCTATATTGGCCAAGCGCCAATATCACACCATAATGGTGCCTCAAGCCTGTAGAGAGGATGGCGTTGAGCAAAGCATCTGAAAAAGCGGGGGTCTAACAACCATACCCAATATTTTATTTATGCAATCTGTATGGACTAACTCCAATATAATTCCAAGAGAATCAACTAGACAGTCAGACTCAATCAAGGAAAATATATCCAAAAGTTATATCTCAATTTCTCAAATCAATCTGCAATCTAACATATAGAAATCTGTGAGCCGGATCAATATGAGAAATACCATGGATGGTACTAAAGACCAATACCCAAGCATCGATCAATTTCAATCAACAAACAAAGGTCGGACTTACCAATGATTGAACTATGCACAACCTGTGATATTTTAATTATATAAAATATAATGCGGAAAAGAAATAACACAGACACCAGAAGTTTTGTTAACGAGGAAACCGCAAATGCAGAAAAACCCCGAGACCTAGTCCAGATTTGAACACCACACTGTATTAAGCCGCTATAGACTCTAGCCTAATACAAGTTAACTTCGGACTGGAATGTAATTGAGCCCTAACCAATCTCACACTGATTAAGGTAAAGTCGCGTTCCTTACGCCTCTGAATCCCAACAGGACTCTACGCACTTGATTCCCTTAGATGATCTCAACCACAACCAAGAGTTGCTACGACCCAAAGTCGAAGACTTGATAAAAAAATCTGTCTCACACAAAAATGTCTATTTGAATAGATAAAATATGTATCCCGCAGAAATACCTACGAAGTTTTTGTTCTGTCTTTTGATAAATCAAGGTGAACATGAACTAATTGATAATACGGTCTTATATTCCCGAAGAACATCCTAGAAATATCAATCACCTCACAATAACTTAACTATATGGTAGTAGAACAACTTATTGTGGGATCACAAAGAATGAGACGGAGAGCTTTGTGATTACTTTTTATATCTTACCTATTGATAGGTGTTGTAAACACCTTGATATTTATCTATAGTTTATGCTTTCTTTGCTACTTTTCTTGTAAATTATGTATCTTATGTTTGCTTTTGAGTTTATTAGGTACTTTGGAGTCATTTGGAGCAAAAGAAAGAGAAATCGCACATTTGGATCGTAAAAGGCAAAGATCAATTCACAAGCGAGTGATACTTGGAGCCAACAAAGGATATGCAACAAGGGAGGCGAAGGATGAACCGTCAGTCCCCCGCAACTGACAATTGAGTTGAAAAAGGAATTAGATTGTCACTTCTGCGAAAGTAGCAAGTCATATATGATTTTGGCTGGCCCTTATCCAGTTCATTTGGGTGGATATATCCAGAATAATTCCTACACTAAACCTAAAATTCAGTGTCTCATTACTTTACTTTCTCCACATGAAATCAAGAGAGGAGAGGCGTCATCATTAGAGTTACGGTGAAGATGAATTAAAGAAGAACAGATGGAGTTTACATGGAATTTGACTGAGAATCAGAGAAATCTGTTGTTGCCATGGTAGATCTTCAAGGGTTTGATGTTGTTATAGTCTCAGAGAAGAATTAAGAGAAGAAATTGGAGTTTTTTCTGTTAAAAAGAGAAGATGAGAAGGAGATCGAAGAATTGAATCTGGGAAAAGGGAATTGATGGCAGGAGTAATATGGGTTTGCTAGAAATGGTCGAGATAAGCGTTTGTGAATAACTGAAAGAAGATATGAAGTTAGGGTTTGAGATGAACTCGATCTTTGATGGAGTCTGTTGACGTGTGTCTGAGATGGTTTAGGGTTGAATTGACAAGACACGGAAGCAATTGATTTTGGCTGCAGATCGAAATCAAGAAGAAAATACAGTCAGGGTTAGAACACATTTCAGATGTTTACAAGGAGATGGGTTTGTGTTTGGCAGATGGATGAGATCAAAGCTGGCTTAAGTAATGAAGGAGGATTGAATGATCTTGTGCTGAGATGTTTGTACAAGGAAGTGCAGCTGCAGAAACTGAGCTTGTGTGCGCTGAGATGGAGGAATGTGAGAATGATAAATCAGAAGTGAACTGCAGTTGGTATGAATGCTTTGCATGGGAGTTTTTGTAGCTGTTGAATCTGATGGTTGCAGTTTATGGTGATGTTGTACAGGTTCAGTCTTTGTTTGGCTCAAGTCTGGTGGTTTGAGCTATTGAAGCAACAGAAATGGCAGAGAAAGACGCAGCAAATGCGGTGGAGTTTGAAGCTGCAATGGATGGTCTGAACTTAGAGTTATGGTTACAGATGTTGCTCATGGTGGTATATTGTAGGTGACAGTGATACTTAGATCTCTGTGGTGTTATGAAGATGATGATTGTTCTAAAAGGAAGGAAGAATTGATTTCTGCATCTGTACAAGGAAGATGGGTTGTTGCAAAATGTGTTGTTGGAACTGATAACAAGGGTCTGTGTCGGAATGGTTGGAAACCAAAGGAGTTGAATGAAATTGAGCTGCAAGGAATGAGCTGAGAAAGTGAAGCCTGTAGGGGTTTGTGTGGATGTTAGGGTTCAGATCGAGAGAAGCACGGATGAACTGACATTGAGAAGATTGTGGTGGAATTATTGGTTGAACTTGATCTGTGTTTGGCTCTTGATTCAGAGGTTAGGGTTTGGTTGAGCTGAAATTGGTTTTGGAATGACTCATGGAGGTTGTGGATGTGTTGAGCAGGTACAGTTTATGATTGCAGAAGATGAACTGAACTGCCACCAGTTTATGATTGCTTAAGCGAATACGCAGAGCAAAGAATGGATGTGATATGAAATTGCAGGTGGAGTTACTAAATTGCAGTGGTGATAGATTTATTGCTTTGAAAGAGTATATGAAGCCGCAGTTGGTGATGACAGTTATGGAGACTGAGATGATTGCAGGTGGTACATGGCTGCAACTGCAGTGATAGAATCAGTTGGTCGATTTGCTGGTACTGGTACTGAATTTGAGATGGGATCTAAATGGGTCTGTGATGCAGTGAACTCAAGGAATGTCTTGGTCTTGTCAAAATGAGATGATGGAGATTGTTGCTGGTTCAGGTGAAATGAATTGTAAACTGATGTTACAGAAGGCATCTCAGGTGCAGGCTTTGACGATGATGATTACCATGGGACTGAGATGCTACTGAAATGCCTAGAATATGACAATGAGTTATGGAAGTAATGGAGAAGCTCATTGATGGCTATGGTAAAACGGATTTTGCAGTTGAGACAAGGTGTTGGTCTGAGGCGGTGTTGCAGCTGGATTAGTGTTGATGTTTGAGATGTGAGAAGGCATAGATCTGTGACTGTATCAATGGTCACTGCATTGAAGCCATCTTGACTTCTGAGTTGACCCGTTTGAACAGTTTTGACCGGTGATATTTACAGTCACCTAAGAATTTTATTAGGCTATTTTTACATGGGTATTTTCTACATACGGGCTTGGTGGACTTCTTGGTGATGGACTTTGGATCAGAGGATTGACCTAGTTTTGGAAAGATGAAAAACCTACAAAAGTAGAAAGTTTATACTTCCTTTGGATAACACGTATTTTCTACTTGGAGTATTGGAGAGCGGTGATTAGGGTTTGCTTTCATTTTGTTTTCATCTTTTTCATTTGATTATTGATTATGATGAACTCCATAGCTATGAGTAGCTAAATACAATTATTGGTTATGGGATAAAGTTGATTTCTAAACATGATATTTGATTCAATGCATTATTTTTGTCTCAATAATTTATTGTTTATGATTTATGGTTTATATTGTCATATGATTTGATTGTTTGTTTGGTTGAGTCCGGAATCAATCCGATTTTTATTCATTTCTAAAGCTATATTAGGGTTTTCAATACGAAAAAGTTGTTTATCCCTGATTCTAAGTAGCATAATTGTGGGTAGTGCTTGTAGTGATATATCCTACTAGTCACAAATGAATCATAACCTTGTTTAAATTAAATTAGTTCTTGTACACGTTTGATTTTCTTGATTAGTCTTATTCCATAGAACTTAGTGCTTCTAGGGAGTTAAACTTAATTGTGCTTTTACACTTTAGGTTGCTTTGTAGGAAGAATTCACATATACATCTTTTAATGTGGTTGTGATGAAATCAGGGAATTAGCGGGATATTCTTGCGATCAAGGTATCCTGGGACTTTTAGTAAATGAGAGAATTCTAGTCATCGATGAAAATACATGTTTGTGAATGATACTATCCGTGAACAATATATTCTCCATATTCATTACTTCATTATTTTATTGCTTTGATTTATTTTATTGAATTGATAAAATCAAAATCCCCTCTTGGTTACATTAGAAACTGAACTTTTATAACAACAAAAGCCTCTCTGTGAGAACGAACTCTTTCTTACCACATACTTCATTTAAATTTAGTTGAGTGAGAAAGTGAAGACGCATACAACAGCGATCACATGTCGGAGATAAATATCGAGCAACTCTTAGAGAAGATAGTACTCGATACGACAGAACAAAGTAAGATCAGAACACGCAACTACAGAGAAAATAGTTGGGTCTGGCTTCAGAATCCCAATGAAGTCTTTAAGTCGTTAACCTATAATGGTTTGAGGAAAAACCTAGGTTAAAGGAGAATCGACTCTAGTCGCAACTATTATCACACAGGAGGTGTGTGGATTAGGTTTCCTAGTTGCTAGAGTTCTCCCTTATATAGTCTTCAAATCAGGGTTTGATAACTTTGGAACAAAGCAATCAATATTCACTGTCAGATGAAGCCTGATTCAAGATTCAAGCTAATATATTTCCACCGTTATATGGTATTTAGCTTATTACACACAAATGAAATATACTTTCATTTAGATATGGGTAACCGTACCTAAACATGTATATTGAGTTTGCTCAATAGCAGTTAACCGATGTTATCCATATGAATACTTTTCTCTTAAGCTTGTTCATCTTAACACTTCTAGATAATTGATAATAAAATGAATCTAATTGTGTTACTCATAGAGTTATTTAATTGTTTATCTTCTCATAGAAGTATACAAGACACAATTGAAGCAAAATCGGATTGATTCAAAAGAATCAGTTCATGAACATTTTACCACGGTTTGCAAATATTGCATTCCTTAATTTATAAATGTATTTGTTTATGAGTATGAAATCATACTTCACCAAGAACTTGAACCACTTAAGTTTCCAAACAGGTATGTGAACTTAAGTTCCAGACGTTGGTCACGAGCCGACAGTTTGCAAACGGGTACGCAAACTTTAGCTCCGGACCGAACTCAGTTGAAACCGTTTGCGAACGGGTACGCAAATTTGGTTCCCAGACTTCAACAGTTAAATCAGTTCGCGAACGGGTATGCAAACTTAAGTACCCTGACTTAAATAGTTGAATAAGTTTGCGAACGGGTATGCAAACTTCCGGTCCTGAATTCCATCAAAACAGTTCGTACACTAAGTACACAAACCGTAATGTATCCAGACATGGGTTTTAGCTCTTAACTACCATTTCAATCATTGAGACATTCTTAAAAGATGACGATAGATGTCTCACACAAATTTTAAGCTTATAAGCAATTTTCAAGTGATCGAAGGATCAATACGAAACATTCCGAGCCTACATCGAATGACTGTCTCACACAAATCATGTAAGATGTTACCAGGTGATTTTCAAATGATCATATTTTAACTTTCGTCAAGAATAATGATGAACGTGGTTAAAGCAAAAAGCTTTCCAACACACATTTCGAGAAAGATATAAGCGAGTTAAACTCAGCTCGAAATATCAAATGTGTATAATGTATAGTCTATATAGCTATATGACTTTGTCTCAATAGGAGATAAAATAGAATAGACTTCTGAGTGATAGAGGAGTTCAAGTCTCCACATACCTTTTATCAATGAAGTTCCACAAGCTCCCCTTAGTAGTTGTTCGTCTTTTATCGATGAACGTCGTGAAGTCTACAGCTCAACTACGCATTCTATCCTAGTCCGAGACATAGTTATAAGTAGACTAGAAATCAAGACTTATAGTTTTGAAAACTAAAGTTGACAAACAAGCTTGAGATAGCAACGTTTGCGAGTTCGACCGAGCAATACTCTAACAATCTCCCCCTTGTCAATTCTAGCGACAAAAGTATCAATACATATGGATCAAAAAATAAATAAACATTGTAGCTTCTCATACAAATGCTTGATTTCCTTGGTTCTTCAACATTTCTTGAATTATTCGTCACTCGAAGTACACTAGTGATTCTAAACGTGTTCAACTCAGAATCATAGTTGTTAAAGATCCGTAGCCATAACAGTAAGAAAATAGTTGTTCTCAATTATTGTTATACAGTGTCATAGTATTATTACACAACATCAAAGTTCAATTGTATCACAAATTTTTCAATAATACTACGGTGATATGTATCACTCCCCCTTAGTCAATATTTCATCTCACAATGAAAACCACTATGTTAGAGCATTGCTCAATCGAACTCGCATGCGTTGCTATCTCAAGCATATTTGTCAATGTTAGTGATCAAAACTATAAGCCTTGATTTCTAGCCTATTTATAGATGTCTCGGACTAGGACATATATAGTGTAGTTGAGCTTAGATCTATCAACGTTCATCTCTTGAAGATGAATAACTACTAAGGGGAGCTTGTGGAACTTCTTCTACAAAAGGTATGTGGAGACTTGAACTCATCTATCACTTGGAAATTTTATTTCTACTATCTCCTATATTGAGACATAAGTCGTGTTACGATATAGTTTTCTCTATACACATTTGAGATTCCGATCTGAGTATATCTCGCTTACATATTTCTCGAAATATGTGTTGGTAAGCTTTCGCTTCGACCAAGTTCATCTTATATCATGAGAAAATTGCCGAGTAACATCTTACATGGTTTGTGTGATACAATCATTTGATGTAGACTTGGAATGTTTCGATAATGATTATTTCAATATCTTGAAAATTTCTTTGATGCTAATAGTATGTGAAAACGGCTATTGTCATTAGAGAAGAATGTTTCAATGATTGAAATATAGAGTTCATGATGTAACCATCTTTGGATATAAGCATATATAGTGTGTGGATTGCAAACCCTGATTTGAAAACTATATAAAGGAGAACTCTAGCAACTGGGAAAACTAATCCCCACACCTCATGTGTGTTACTAGTTGCATAACTAGAGTTGATTCTCCTTTAACCTTAGGTTTCTTCTCGAGACCCTGTAGGTTAATGACTTGAAGACTTCATTGGGATTGTGAAGCCAGACCCAACTATTATCTTTGTAGTTGCGTGATCTGATCTTGTTGTTTCTATCATGTTGAGTTCAATTAAAATAATTGGCTCGAGATTTTGTATCTCCGATAGGCAAGATAGAAAAGTAATCACAAACAAACTTCGTCCACCATTTGTGATTCCACAATAACTTGTTTCGCTAGTCGATTAAGTTTATTGTGAGGTGATTGATAATACTAGGTTGTTCTTCGGGAATATACGTCTGGTTTATCTATTGGTTCCTGTTCACCTTGATTTATCAAAAGACGAAACAAAAACTCTTGGGTATTTCTGTGGGAGACATATTTATTCAATCCTATAGACTTTTCTGTGTGAGACAGATTTGTCTATCAAGTCTTCGACTTTGGGTCGTAACAACTCTTAGTTGTGGGTGAGATCAGCTAAGGGAATCAAGTGCATAGTGTCCTGCTGGGATCAGAGACGTAAGGAGCGCAACTGTACCTTGAATCAGTGTGATATTGATTAGGGTTCAACTACAGTCCAGTCCGAAGTTAATTGGTAGTAGGCTAGTGTCTGTAGCGGCTTAATACAGTGCGGTGTTCAATCTGGACTAGGTCTAGGGGTTTTTCTGCATTTGCGGTTTCCTCGTTAACAAAATTCTGGTGTCTGTGTTATTTATTTTCCGCATTATATTTTGTTATATAAATGAAATATCACAGGTTGTGCGTTAAGATCAATCAATTAGAATATCCAACCTTTGGTTGTTGATTTACATTGATTGACACTTGAACATTGGTCTTTGGTACCGTTCAAGTAACTCCTCTTAAATTCAATCAGGCTCGTAGATTTCTATTTGCTGATTGCGGATTGAATTAAGAGTTAGAGATATTAAACTCTTTGATATACTTTATTCTAGATTGAGTCTGAATGTCTAGTTGATTCTCTAGAAAGTGTATTGGAGTAAGTCCTCTCAGATTGCAAAACGAATTGTTGGGTGTGGTTGTTAGACCCCCGCATTTTCAATTGGTACCAGAGCAGTCAAACACATTAAAGACCTCATAAGTCTGTGTTTGTAGCGATCTGATTATGGAGGAGTCTATCTCTAATAACATACCAGGTCAGAAATTACCATATGTTTTTCAAAGCTTGGATTCACCTGAGAGAACTGTCACATCTATGTCAATATCAAAACGTTATCTTAATGTAAAAACTGTTGATAGCTGGTAAACACTCCTGGAAGAACAGTTGGATGAAATTTCTGATGAAGGTGATTCAGATATTGATAGAGAGGTTGATGAGGAAGTCTCAGAGTATGTTAAGGTTTTGAATTCGTTGGAAAAGAAGAAGATGACAACTTCTCATGTCACACCTCTTCTGAATCCTCTCTGTCGAAAAAACAAGCAGTTGAGAAGATGTTACGTAGGTGTTTATGTTTCGAATCGTTCTAACGAATCGATCCTCAAAGATTCTGAGGAAAACCTACGTATGAAGTCACTTGAATGCGATAATCTTTATCAAAAGTACTTTTCGTTGGAAGAGAAACTTGTAGAATCTGAAGCAAAGATTAACTCTTAACAAGTTATTTTTGATGACAGAGAAAGCGCTTTTCTCGCTCGAGAAAAACGTCTTGAGGCTTATTTAACTGCTGCTCTTGATAAAATCAAGATGTTGGAAGATGACTTGAAAAAGTTCAATACTAGTTCAAGCAAGTTAACCACTATGCTAGGATAAAGTAAAAATCATCGCGATACACGAGGATTGGGCTATAAGGGAATATATGCTCCAAGTATTAGCAAAGAGGTAAAATTTATCAAGGCTAGTGATTCTTCTCAACAAAAGGTTTCCACTGATGGAAAAAGTGAAATACCTTCACCGGCAGTTAAGGTTCAAAAGAGCAAAGTATATCAACCTCCAAAGTCATCACACACGGATCGAGGTAAGAACATTCCTTATGTTTGCCACTATTGCGGAAATAAAGGTCACCTGGAAAGGAGATGTCATTCCCGTATAAGGAATGAGAAACTTCGTGATGTTCTTGTTTGGGCATCACAAGAAGTTGTGAAACCATGATCATATGTTAAGACTAATCCCCTCAACGCTACTGGTTTTAACTGTCCAACCTTTAGGCAAAGGAATCAGTGCTGTGATAAATCTAGATTTTCCTATAAACGTCATACGAATATTTTTCACAATCGTAATGGTTATCAAAAGGATAACTTCGTAAAGACTAAGACAAGATCCGATGCTCCCAATTGGAGAAAGACTAACTTGCAAAAGAATATTCAATCCAATTCTCTTCCGAGAAATCTTGAAGAGAGTAATGGGAAGAAGGTTCTGGTTGTTCCTAAACGCACTCAAAAGTGAGTACCAAAGAAAGCCAATAAAGCCTTGAGTGTGAAAAGGTCTTCCAGAAAATTCTATGACTATGGAGAAGGCAGTATCCATGATGTTAGAACTTAACAAGCTTTTTGGAAAAATGGAATTGGATGTGAAAGGCTCTAAAAGCGATCTCTTTCATGATAATCCAAAGGTAACTTGTGGTGAGAAAGACATTGTTCACCCCAACAAACTTGATTGTGTTGTAAGTGCATCCTCACTAAGGAATGCCCTGCTATGTATACGGTGAGGGAAGCACGAGAATTGGGCACACAGATTATGTTCGCTAAGGCTATAAAATTCGACTGGATCTTCTAAAAAGGTATGTCTATAAACTTGATAAAGATTTGTGTTTTTATCTACTTAGACTACTTATAATGATCCATGTACCTTGCTTATCGTTCATTTCTACCTAACTTGATATGTGTTTAAGGTTTCTAAATGTTTAGGTATGGAAATAGTAGTTCGGGATGTTTGGACTTCATGGTAGTCATACCAGGTATGCATACCATCATTTAAAATCAAAATCCAGGGGATTTAGTACGCATACCCGTTTGCATACTACCCCAGGTCATGAAAATTCATTTGCATACCCGTATGCATACTTTCCTGTAGACGTCGATATTCGGTAAACTTGTTTTGGATTATCTTCTTCGTCCGAACTCGAAATGACCTAATTCTTTTTGCATTATCTTCATATTTTAATTCTCTTAGAAATGAAAATGAGAATTATTGAATTTGGATGAGTTAAGATTGGTATTTGTCATGTATCTTGTTTTTGAGTGTTTTGCTCAGTTTCTTCGCACTTGTTCCATTTCTATTGGACTTGGGCACTTGGATTCTTGGAGTAATACTCTTCTAAGCTCATTTGTAGATTTTACAAGAATGTTGTTGGTAAATCACAAAGAAGGAAGTTCAAGATTGGACAGTAGTACGCATTGCTATGGGATTCTTGAATGTTCACAATCATTTTATGTGAACTATGGTACATGGTCATTAATGACTTTATATGTTCTTCTTTGTTAAGAAAATAATTTTATACGCCTTTGGTAGCAATTCTTGGTGTAAATCCATGTGAAAGAGATTGATTCTAGCCTCAAAGGACAAATCATCTTATATGTGCATTACGAGTTTGTCTTGATGTCTAGGAAACTTCTTATGAGAAATTAATTCTTGTGTTTTTAGAAGAATAACTAGGATTTGGAATAGCCATTATTGTGAGTACACATAGCTATGTCCAATAATTTTCATCTTCAATTGTTTTAGATTTATTTATTTAAATTCTAAGTTTTTTGGAAGATGATTTTTGCATTTTTTAATCTTTATGATTTCATATATTGCAAATTGTTACGGGATATGTTGTTTACGTCCGTGAACCTGTGACTGTCCCATACTTGTTCAAAAGTTATCTCTATTATGTCGATATGAATGTATTGATGAAAGATGTAATGAACTTTTGGCATTATGAAAGTTAAAGCCTTTTATGTCATATTTTGATGGAAGAAAGGATAAAACTTTTGTTTACAATGATAAAGCCTATTGTATGTCATTGTGCAAATAGTGATGGAAAATAGGATGAATCCTTGTCTATTCCGCAGTATTTGGTCGATCTCCGATCCACATTTTTGTGCATATACTGTGATTGTTCCATAAGGTTTCTTATGTTGAGCACAACCGACTGAGTTGATCATTCTCTTATGATTAACTTAGTTGTTGCTCCATAAGGTTCCCTATGTCGGGCATAACCAACTAAATTAATCATTCTCTTTTGGTTATTTTAATTGTTGCTCCGTAAATTCTCTTATGTCGAGCATGACCAATTGAATTGATCACTTTATGGTTAATTTGGTTGTGTATTTCAATTAAATTAATCATGGGATTTCTTGTGATTAATTTGGTTGTATTTTTTGATTGAACTAACCATGGGTTCTATTGTGGTTATTTCAATTGAATATTTTTAGATTCAAATTCATGTTTTTCATGTGATTTGTTTGTCCAAAAGAAATCCTTCTTTTCTTGCGAAAGTAAGGTCGCCTTTGTTGTTCCTTCGGGGATGACATTTTATGGGGGAGAGTTCATTTTGAACTTGTGCTTAATTTCCAAATCTTTGTGGGGAGTGCGGCTGTGGAATTTTTAGGGGTTATCTTGTATCTTTATTAACTCCTTGATGAATGCATTTAGCTTCGGCTTTATGATTGCATCTAAATTTGTTGGTATGTTAATACACCTTTTGGTCATGAAGTATCTCCGTGGAAATTTCATTAGGATCCCACTAATTTTCGTACCTTTTCCAATTTTTTTGACAAAAAGGGGGAGATTTAATGTGTAGTTCAGACAACAAATACATATGGTTTACGGTTCATTATGTAAAGGGGAGTGATTGTCATGTATATGTATTGACTAAGGGGGGGTGATACATATCACCATAGTATTGTTGTCAAAGTTGTGATACAATTGAACTTTGATGTTGTGTAATAATACTTCGACACTGTGTAACAATGATTGAGAGCATTTTGTTTTCTCATTGTTATAGCTACGGATCTTCAACAATTGTGATGCTGAACTTACAACCTTTAGGATCATGGAGTACTTGGAAGTGACGAAGATTTCGAGTCGCGTTGAATATGCCAAGGAGATCAAGCATGTAGATGATAAGCTACATTTTTTTATCTTTTTTGTAATCCATATGTATTGGTAGTTTTCTCACTAAAATTGACAAAGGGGGAGATTGTTAGAGCATTGCTTGGTCGAACTCGCATACGTTGCTATCTCAAGCATGTTTGTCAATGTTAGTGATCAAAAGTATAAGTCTTGATTTCTAGCCTATTTATAGATGTCTCGGACTAGGACGTAGATAGTGTAGTTGAGCTTAGATCTCTCGATGTTCATCTCTTGAATACGAAGAACTACTAAGGGGAGCTTGTGGAACTTCTTCGACAAAAGGTATGTGGAGACTTGAACTCATATATCACTTGGAAAGTCTATTTCTACTATCTCTTATATTGATACATAAGTCGTGTTACAATATAGTTTTCTCTATACACATTTGAGATTTCGAGCTGAGTATATATCGCTTACATATTTCTCGAAATATATGTTGGTAAGCTTTTGCTTTGACCAAGTTCATCTTATATCATGAGAAAATTTCCGAGTAACATCTTAATTGGTATGTGTGATACAATCATTTGATGTAGACTTGGAATGTTTCGATAATGATCATTTCAATATCTTGAAAATTGCTTTGATGCCAATAGTGTGTGAAAACGTCTATTGTCATTGAAATAAAGAGTTGACGATGTAACCATCTTTGGATATAAGCATATATAGTGTGTTCGCACATTAGTGTATAAATCCATAAACCGGAAGCCAAGAGTATGCATATGTGTGTATACGAAATTGGTGAAGGAGACAGGTTAAGTGTGCGTACCAGTACGCATACTATCGGAAGTTCTCGAACCGAGAATTTCTGCTGAGTTTGGCTTTTGACAAACTCTTAACTAGTCACCTTAAGTATGTGTACCCGTACGCATACTGGCGGAAGTTTTCGAACCGAATTTTTTTGCTGAGTTTGGAAACTTTACAAACTCAAAAACCGGTTGCTTAAGTATGCATACCCGTACGCATACTTAAGCTGGTTACTTTGTTAAATCGGTCAGTTCATGGACTTAAACACTTAAATCATAAGGAATGCAATCACTTCAAACCGTGGCTATAATGTTCATGATAGATTCAAGTGAATCAAACCGATTTATTTTCAATTGTGTTTTCTAAACAATTGAACAACTCTTTAACTAGTTTCATTTGAGTCACTTGAACTAGTTATGGTTAAGATGAATAAGGTTGTTATGAGAGTAATCATATGGATAACCTCGGTTAACTATTTGTGAACCAACCTGGTGTACACGTTTAGGTACGGTTACATAAACCTAAATGAGGGTACATTTCATCTGTGTGTAACAAGCTAAGTTCGATCTAACGGTTGAAAGATATTAGCTTGGTTGAATCAGGTTTTTCATCTAACGGTGAATATTGAATGCTTTGTTACCAAGGTAACTTGGATTAAAAACCCTGATTTGAAAACTATATAAAGGAGAACTCTAGCAACTGGGAAAACTAATCCCCACACCTCCTGTGTGTTACTAGTTGCATAACTAGAATCAATTTTCCTTTAACCTTAGGTTTCTTCTCGAGGCCCTGTAGGTTAACAACTTGAAGACTTTATTGGGATTGTGAAGCCAGACCCAACTATTATCTTTGTAGTTGCATGATCTGATCTTGTTGTTTCTATCGTGTTGAGTGCAATTGAAATAATTGGCTCGAGATTTTATATCTCCGATAGGAAAGATAAAAAATTAATCACAAACAAACTTCGTCTCATCGTTTGTGATTCCACAATAACTTGTTTCGCTAGTCGATTAAGTTTATTGTTAGGTGATTGATAATACTAGGCTGTTCTTCGGGAATATAAGTCCGGTTTATCAATTGGTTCATGTTAACCTTGATTTATCAAAATACGTAACAAATACTCTTGGGTATTTCTGTGGGAGACAAATTTATTCAATCCTATATACTTTTTTGTGTGATACAGATTTGTCTATCAAGTCTTCGACTTTGGGTCGTAGCAACTCTTAGTTGTGGGTGAGATCAGCTAAGGGAATCAAGTGCGTAGTATCCTGCTGGGATCAGAGACGTAAGGAGCGCACCTGTACCTTGAATCAGTGTGAGATTGATTAGGGTTCAACACAGTCCAGTCCGAAGTTACTTGGTAGTAGGCTAGTGTCTGTAGAGGCTTAATACAGTGTGGTGTTCAATCTGGACTAGGTCCCGGGGTTTTTCTGGATTTGCGGTTTCCTCATTAACAAAATTCTGGTGTCTGTGTTATTTCTTTTGCGCATTATATTTTGTTATATAATTGAAATATCACAGGTTGTGCGTTAAGATTAATCAATTAGAATATCCAAACTTTGGTTGTTGATTTACATTGATTGACACTTGAACATTGGTCTTTGGTACCATTCGTAACCCCTCTTAAATTCAATCAGGCTCACAGATTTCTATTTGTTGATTGCGGATTGAATTAAGAGTTAGAGATATTAAACTTTTTAATATACTTTATTCTATATTGAGTCTGACTGTCTAGTTGATTCTCTAGAAAGTGTATTGGAGTAAGTCCTCTCAGATTGCCAAACGAATTGTTGGGTGTGGTTGTTAGACCCCCGCATTTTCACACTCCCCCTTACATAATGATCCGTAAACCATATGTATATGTAGTGTGAATTAAAAAATAATTCTCCCCCTTTTTGTCAATATAACAGGGGTGTATTGGATCAAGATTTTTCAAGATAAAATTGGATACTAGTTTTATCCGAATCTAGTGGATTTATAATGTTTCTTAAAGAATCTTTAAGATTCTTATAGATATATGATTCTGGATTATAATGGATTTCCTTAGGAGTGATTACATTTTTAAAGTATTGGATTAAATTATATTACCAATTAATAATATATTTGAAAAAACCAAGGTCATGATGATTCTCTTAAAAAAAATATCCAAAAGTTGAGGTGGTGGTGGCGGTGGTGGTGATGGTTGCTGGTGGCGGCGGTGGTGGTTTGTGTGTGGCGGTGATGGTTGGTGGTGGCGGAAGTGATCGATGGTGGTGGTGGTTGGTGGTGTATGGTGGTGGTTTGTAGTGGTGGTGGTGGAAAAACATAGCATCACAAAATTTGTCCATAAGAATCCATGAAACTCATGTAGTTTGAGTTAAGATTGATATGAGATAATAACATATATAATTTTTGCCTACAAGTATCCATAAGAATCCATATATATCTTGTCCCTTAACTATCCTAAGAAATCTTAAATAAATTGAATACCTAGGATATTTGTGGAATCTAAAACAATCCTAATTGAATACCATGGATATTTAATGATTCCTTACATATATCCTAATTGAATACCTAGGAGTTTTTAGGATTGTTAAATATCCATGTAAATCTTAATCCAATACACCCCTGTAAATTGGCAAAGATACGAAAACTAGCGGGATCATAATGAAATTCTCAAATAGATACTTCATGACTAAAATAGAACATATCAACTTTGTTTCGATGATTTCACATAGTGGAAACTTAGTGAATTCATCAAGGAGTTTATAAAGATACAAGATAACTCCTACAATATTCCACAGCCGCACTCCCCACAAAGATTTGGCAATTAAGCACAAGTTCAATTAAGAATCCCCCCCCCCCCACCCCACCCCATCCCATAAAATGTCATTCCCGAAAGAACAACAAGAGCGACCTTACTTTTGCAAGAAAAGAAGGATTTCTTTTGACGTTAACAAATCACATGAAACATGAATGTGTATCCAGTAATATCAATTAAATTAACCACAAAGGAACCTTTATGATTAATTTAATCGAAAATGCTCAAAATAAGAAAACTTACGGAGTCGTAAAGTACTTTCACATAAAAGTGGATCAGGGAAAGATCAATACTGCGGAATATTCAAAGATTCATTCTATTTTTCATCAGTATTTGCATAATGATACCATAGACTTAATCTTTGGCATATAATTCAAAAGTTCATTCTATTTTCCATCAATATTTGCATAATGACACAATAGACTTAACTTTTGACCAGTGTTTTAAGATCCGGATCGGACCGGCCGGTTGGACCGGATACCCATCGAATCAGTAAGAAAAACGGTTCGAATCATTATTGACTCACTAACATGTTAAAAAGATCAGTGAACCAGATGAATCGGACGGTCAAACCAGTAAACCAGTTGATGCAGCTGGGTTTTAGCGGTTCAACCGTTTAGGTTCACATCAAAAAAAAATCCGTCTGCATCTGTCAAAAATTTTAAAACTGATCTTTTATCCATTCCACTGAATCTATATATTGCGATTTGTTTTACAATATATAGATGGATTTTGTAAAGAATTAGATCTATTATTATCCATCAGATCTACACAGCATCAAATCCATTCATGACAATTAAAAAAAAATCATCTCATAAGAAAAAGATGAATTCATGAAATAAAACTCATATTTCAAATGATAGAAAAAAAAACAGATGAACTTCTCCACTGCTGGTAGCAGAGAGAGAGAAAGAATCGACACAACAAAGATAAAAAAAAATAGGAAAAAAGAAAGAGTTAGAGAGTTGGTAGGAGAAGAGAAAGTATACGAGTGGGTTATTGGGATTTTAGGTATATTCACGTCCTTTGCTTTATTCGTAAGAATGCTATCCAATCTACGGGTCCACTGCTTCCACGTTTTAAGGAATACAATAGATAAGATTAATGCTACTTTGAAGTTATTATGTACTTGATGACCCATTAAACCAGTGGTTGAACCACTGGTTAACCCAGTGGCCCTTGACCCAGTAGATTTACTGATTTGATGTACGGTCTGATTATTAAAATATTGGTTTTGACATATATGGGACAATCATAGTTCACGGACGTAAACACACATATCCCATAACAATTTTTTGCAATACATAAAACCAATAAAGATTAATACTGTAAAAATCATCTTCCAAGTAACTTAGAATTTAAATAAATAAATCTAAAAACATTGCAAGATGAAAATCGTTGGCAATAGCTATGTGTAATCACCTTATATGCTATTCCAAACCCTAGTTATCCTTCTTAAAACACAAGAATAAATTCTCATAAGAAGTTTCCTAGACATTGTAGAGCTTTCTCAGGGCATCTAATGATAATTCTTACTCATTATTGAAGAACTCATTGATTATAGGATCATTTAATTCCTCTAGATCTTCGGAAATATCAGTTAACTCACTAAGTTCTCTTTTCAGTTCACACAAGGTATTCTTTGTCAGAGATAACATTTGTTCATAGTGAGGTATCATTTCCAAAGAGATCATGATTTGAGATTTTAAATCATTTCTTTTGCTGATGAAATCCTTCACCATAGCCCTAAAGTTATTATCATCTAGACAAATAGACAAAAACAGTTATAGGAAGAACTTTTTTCATCATTTGTAGATTTCTCCTTTTTCTTCCTTGAGGAATGGATTCCTTCATAAAGATACACGTTAACTGCTTCTACTGCATCCCTTTTTGTGGTACCTCTAGTTACAGGAGCCATGATACTGTATCTTTCAAAAAGAAAGAGTGAAATGGCATTCTAATCACAAATGAATATAAATAGAGTACCAGATAAGTAAACCCTAAAAAGAACTTTGAAAAAGTCTTCACGGTTCATGATCCATTATCTATTTTTGGTAAGAAAATATTCAATTGCAAATCTTAACTTAAATAATCTTAAACTGCCAAGGATAAGAAATTAACAACTATACAAGACTTGAGCAACCTTGATGTAATCCTCATATTCTCAAGTTAATAATGAGGATGCAAACATCACTATAATTAGATAGTGATGGAGTGAGTAGAATGCTCATATCTTGTGTCACATGGTGACTTATCAGGGTTTGTTGCATAAACAGGAAGCAATGCTAAAGGAAGATAGAAGAGATTTTGTACCTTTCACTCATGATTTGCTCTTCCTGTTCTGAGCCTGGTCGCGTCGTTGAAGCAGCTTCCTTCTTGTGTATGAAAAGAAGAAAAAGAAAGGGGGAAGGAATAGTGTATCGAAAGTAACGATGCGAACAGGTGCGTAACGCATGGGAATCTGCCAAAGAGTTCGGGCTAAATCCTGAATCAAGCTATAAAGCGCTCTTTGATGAGCCCCGCGTCTGACTCTGGTTCTCTTAAACTTATTCTTGTCTTCAGGAGTTCCATGTTGATTACCCAAAACCAGATTCATCCTTTGCATGTCATTCTGAAGTTTGGCAATTCGTTTGTTGTTCCTCTTGAATTTCCAACACTTTCTTTGAACATGATTTGCATTTCCACAAAACAAACACTTCAAAGATGAATTTTCGTCTTGCAGATTTGACTCATGATTATCACAACTTTTAACACCCATAGTTCCAGAACCGTCCTAAACAAAGGAATTATTTGTGCTCACAGTCTTGCTTTTGAACCCCAAACCATTTGTTTTTACAAAAGACTTATGACCGAATAACATTGCTGAAATCTTGTCAGAGCTTCCGGATAACCTTTACAGGTCACACTTAAGAGTATTAATCTCTTTTTCTTTCAAAGATAGGGTTCTGGTGAATTCATCATTAAGACAGTCAATCTCAAGATTTTCACCTGAAGTGATGATTCAAGTTTCTTCAACTTCAATTTTAGTTGAAGATTTTCTTGGTGAATTTCTTCATTTTTATCCAAGAATTCAAAAATCTCAGTGTCAGGCTCGCATTCTGAATCATAATTTAAGTTAGTAGAAGTTTCTGCGGTGAAAGCTGAAATTTCTGTGCAAACTTCGGAAGTATGCGGATTGACCAACTGAATTGATTTCCTCTGTATTGAATCATATGAAGCATCATAGAGAGAGAGAGATATTTCTCATATCTTTTGCTTCTTCTCACAATATCCTTGATCTTTTGTAAAATCAATGACCGGTCAGGATCAATATGATTTGAACAACATTCATCAGCCCAAGACAAGTTAGGAAGAGTACTTGTGTTGGTCACAACATTGAACGCGGATGTTCTGGTTGTGCATTGATCATGATCAAGAACTCTTAACTTTCCAATGAGTGAGTTTCTGGAAAGAGTATCAAGGTTATTTCCTTCAACGATTGCATGTTTCTTAGAATCGTATCTAGCTAGCAACGATCTGAGAATTTTCATCACATTGTCCTTTTCAGGGATAGTCTTACCCAATGCAAAAGATGCATTAAAAATTTCAGACACATTGTGATCAAACTCATCAAATGAATCTTCATCAGCCATACAAAGGTTTTCCCAATCGGAATTTAGGTTTTGAAGCCTAGCTTCTTTCTCAGAGGAATTTCCTTCGAATACAGTTTCTAAGATATCCCAGGCATCTTTAGACTTAGTGCACGTAGTCAAATGGTGCTAAAGATCTGGGTTAATGGCATGGATGATAGCATTTAATCCGTTAGAATTTTGCTTTGCAGCAAGAATCTCAGAACGATCATATGTACTAATATCCTTTGGAACAGTTACATCGCCTTTTGTTACAACCGGAGGATCATATCCATTAACTACACGAACCCATAACAATTTTCCACCATAAGTAATTCGAGCCATCGAAGACTGGTGGTACGTTTATAGAGATAGTGTTTCTGTCCATAGAGTCAGATTGCTACAAACACAGACTTATGAGGTCTTAAACGTGTTTGCCTGCTCTGATACCAATTGAAAAAGCGGGGGTATAACAACCACACCCAATATTTCGTTTAGGCAATCTGTATGGACTAACTCCAATATAATTCCAAGAGAATCAACTAGACAGTCATGCTCAATCAAGGAAAATATATCCAAGAGTTATATCTCAATTTCTCAAATCAATATGCAATCTAACATATAGAAATCTGTGAGACGGATCAATATGAGAAATAACATAGATGGTACTAACGACTAGTATCCAAGCGTCGATCAATTTCAATCAACAACCAAAGGTCGGACTTACCAATGATTGAACTATGCACAACCTATGATATTTTAATTATATAAAAAATATAATGCGGAAAAGATATAACACAGACACCAGAAGTTATGTTAACGAGGAAACCGCAAATGCAGAAAAACCCCGGGACCTAGTCCAAATTTGAACACCATACTGTATTAAGCCGCTACAAACTCTAGCCTACTACAAGTTAACTTCAGGTTGGAATGTAGTTTAGCCCTAAACAATCTTACACTGATTAAGGTACAGTCGCGTTCCTTACGCCTATGAATCCCAGCAGGACTCTACGCACTTGATTCCCTTAGCTGATCTCACCCACAATTAAAATTTGTTACGACCCATAGTCGAAGACTTGATAAACAAATATGTCTCACACATAAAAGTCTATTTGAAAAGATAAATCTGTATGCCACAGAAATACCTACGAAGTTTTTGTTCCGTCTTTTGATAAATCAAGGTGAACAAGAACCAGTTGATAATACGGTCTTATATTCCCGAATAATAGCCTAGATATATCAATCACCTTACAATAACTTAACTACAAGGTAGTAGAACAAGTTATTATGGAATTACAAAGAATTAGACGAAGAGCTTTGTGATTACTTTTTATATCTTACCTATCGGAGATAAATCTCGAGAAAATCTTACAGAAGATAATACTCAATACGATAGAACAAAGTAAGGTCAGAACACGCAACTACATAGAAAATAGTTGGGTCTGGCTTCAGAATCCCAATGAAGTCTTTAAGTCGTTAACCTATAATGGTTTTAGGAAAAACCTAGGTTAAAGTAGAATTGACTATAATCGCAACTACTATCACACATGGGTATTAGGTTTCCCAGTTGCTAGAGTTCTCCCTTATACAGTCTTCAAATCAGGGTTTGATAACTTTGGAACAAAGCAATAAATATTCACCGTTAGATGAAACCTGATTCAAGATTAAATCTAATATATTTCCAACGTTAGATGGTCTTTAGCTTGTTACACATAAATGAAATATACTTTCATTTAGATATGGGTAACCGTACCTAAACGTGTATATTGAGTTGGCTCAATAACTGTTAACCAAAGTTAGCCATATAAATACTTTTTTCTTAACATTATTCATCTTAACACTTCTAGATCAATTGATAATCAAATTTATCTCAATTGTGTTACTCATAGATTTGTTCAATTGTTTATCTTCCCATAGAAGTATACAAGACACAGTTGAAGCAAAATCGGAATGATTCAAAAGAGTCAGTTCATGAACATTTTAGCCACGGTTTGTAATGATTGCATTCCTTAATATATAAATGTATTTGTTCATGAGTATGAAATCATATTTAACCGATTTAAGTACTTGAACCACTTAAGTTTGCAAACGGGTGTGCGAACTTAAGTTCTAGACATTGGTCACAAGCCGACAGTTTGCAAACGGGTACGCAAACTTTAGTTTCAGACCGAACTCAGTTTAAACTGTTTTCGAACGAGTAAGCAAACTTGTTTCCCGGACATCAACAGTTAAATCAGTTTGCAAACGGGTATGCGAACTTCAGTACCCTGACTTAAATAGTTGAATAAGTTTGTGAACGCGTATGCAAACTTCCAGTCATGAATTCCGTCAAAACAGTTCGTACACTAAGCACAGAAACCGTAATGTATCCATACATGGGTTTTATCTCTTAACTCCTATTTCAATCATTGAAACATCATTAGAAGATGAGATTAGATGTCTCACACAAACTATTAGCTTATAAGAAATTTTCAAGTGATCGATTGATCAATACGAAACATTTCGAGCCTACATCAAATGACTGTCTAACACAAATCATGTAAGATGTTACCACGTGATTTTCACATGATCATCTTTTAACTTTCGTCAAGAATAGTGATGAACGTGGTTAAAGCAAAAAGCGTTCGAACACATATGTCGAGAAAGATATAAGCGAGTTAAACTCAACTCAAAATATCAAATATGTATAATGTAAAGTCTATATATCTATACGACTTTATCTCAATAGGAGATAGAATAAAATAGACTTCTGAGTGATAGATGAGTTCAAGTCTCCACATACCTTTTGTTGATGAAGTTCCACAAGATCCACTTAGTAGTTCTTCGCCTTTAATCAATGAACGTCGTGAAGTCTAAAGCTCAACTACACATTCTATCCTAGTCCGAGACATATCTATAAGTAGACTAGAAATCAAGACTTATAGTTTTGACAAATAAAGTTGAAAACAAGCTTAAGATAACAATGTTTACGAGTTCCACCGAGCAGTGCTCTAACAGTAGCATTATCATAACACGTTATATAGGTCATTGGCACCAATATCACACCAAGCTAGAGCAGGGTGGCCGAGATAACGTATACCATCATGACGCAAATATTGGAGTTGTCCAATGGGATAGAATGAAAATATATCCATCATAGACGGTTATTAATAGGTACATGACAACGACCATAAATAGTTAAGCAAGCATGTCAAAGTGATCCCCAACTTTGATTTTTAGAAAATGTCAATAAAACATACATATGGAGAGGTAGTTGTTTAAAGGTGCATATAGCGGAGATGTGTGTCTAAAGATTCATAGCTTAGCCTATATGATGCCGCAATATTATTTTGGCGTGTGGCCTGGTTAAGAGAGTTTTATGATGCTTAGGCATCAAAGTTGCGGCGTTGGAAACTAACATTGCGCCACCATGGTGCAACACTATGGATGACCAATGATGCGAATTATTTTGCATCATTTGCAAAAGTCGCTTTCGACCCATACAGACCAGACCATTATAGCTTGGCCACGACCTTGAAACACGAGTTGGATTAAGTTACTTGTCTCGACGAGGATGAACTATCGTCAATATTTGATACCTTCAAGGTAGGAGGGTACGCAGGTAGTGGAAATGAGTTGTAACATGTTGCCGCTCATATCATCTAATTGCGAGGTGATTGCGACATAATGATAACTCACATCATCTGGATCAGAAAGGTGATGTAAGAGATGATTGTTTCCATACTTAATGAGGCAAGTTGTATTCTATTCTTGAATTTTCATACTTCCTATTAAGGCGTTCGACGTAGGCATGCACCAATGACGCATTGGGCATGGCTAATAAAGTAAGATATATCGGTATGCAAGTTAGTGGAGCTTGCATAAGCCTAAAACAAGTACGACATGATCCTGATTGATCCACTCTTGGAACGAGCAAGATTAGTGCATGCTTCAGCTATGCCTAAGATAAGTACAGTCTAACCTCGATAAATGTTCGATAAATGAATAACCTCGCCAAATGAATAATTTTCTCCGGTCCCAATTTGGGCGAAGGTGATAAATGAATAACCTCGTTTAATGTATTAATGAATAAAAAAAGTTAATTCCTTAAAGGGGCAACGGAAATATAAATGAATAATCACTAAATTAAATATAAATAATATATATAAGAATATATTAAAATACATAATCAGTAAATTTTACATAAAAATATATGTAGAAATAAACTCAAAAGAAAATCATTTATATGGTTGATTGTCTTTTTCTTCCACCCAAACCAAAATCCACTACATCCTTAATTTTGTGCAATGTTTGCACAATTTCTGGAATATTTTGTTCGTGTTGTAGCAAGTAATTTTTTAAAGTGACCAGCGCTTGAAAGGCATCTTTAGATGACTTGCACATTTGGTACAACTCTACTATCATCTGGTTCAGGATCATTCTCATCATTCATTGCTGACCCAATAATTTCTTCGTCTGTTGGAGATACCATAACTACATAATTCTCGTTAGGAAAGTTTAAAAGATGTTCGACGTCCATCACATTTCTATAACGTAAATTATAAATCACACCAGTTAATCCTTGGCTACTATCATATGGTTCAGGATCATTCTCATCATTCATTGCTGACTCAATAATTTTTTCGTCTGTTGGAGATACCATAGTTGCATCATTCTCGTTAGGAAAGTTTAAAAGATGTTCGACGTCCATCACATTTCTATAACGTAAATTAGAAATCACACCAGTTAATCCTTGGATATCTTTTTCTAATTGACCATTTTCTGGTTCGGGAACATCAATATCTTCAGACCGAATCTTACAATGACGGAAGCAATTCACAATTATTTTTGCCGTCACATCAAATCTACAAGACATAGTAGAAAAATTAATAGCATCCAAAATTTTAATATTTTCAAGATTTGGTGGGTCAACTTCAAGGCTTTGCATGATGCTAGAATAAAAACTATACCGACAATGAACTTTGTATGCTCAAATAATCCCACCATCACATGGTTGAATTTTAGATGTTGTGTTAGCGAGCAAGAATTTTGTTCAATGCCCTCTATGTACATTTGTACATATTTTCTTATACAATTTAACTTCTTAATTAAGAAAATGTTTTCTAAATGAATAAATATTTTATTCATTTATCGATAAATAAATAACCCCGCTAAACAAATATTTTTTCTTTGTCCCGAGGGCATTCATTTATCGATGTTAGACTGTAAGAAAGATGAAATTAGGACACCAATGGCTTATGCGCAAGTTAAAGGCATGTACAATTCATGGACAAGACACGAAAGCCAGTGATGCATGAAGATATGCATCGACATTAACCTCTATGGATTTATACCCTGTGCAGAACCAGGGTAGGTTAGAATGGTGTGGAAGCTAAGTCTAGCAACATCATGCTTGCAAGGGCAAATGAACGTGAATTTTCCGGAGGGAAGAGAAGTTTTAAGGCCCAATAAGTAGCGCCAGAGTGGCATATCGGGGAGTTATGGCATGCACTCCCTGGCGCGTTAGGACTGATTTTGCGGTATGTCACATGAGCAGTAAAAGCTTATCACAAAGCTAAGTTGGCCAAAAAATTACATCTTCTAGACGAGCTGAAAAACCTAAAAAGATAATAAACAAAAATTTAAATGAAATACAGTTCAAATGACTACATTTTAAAATAAACTAGGGGCAACTATGTAGATGACAAAATATAATATCTACCAAAAACTGATAGCTGGAGTATTCTGGAGCTCGGAGCTAAGAAAAGCAGATAATAAAATTATTTGTGAAATCAATGTTTATGAAGCATCTCTTATAATGGATGCGTATAAAGCATCGTTGTTGTAAATATCGCCTAAATTAGTCGCGAGTCAATCGTATTAGAAGAAGAGCGTGACTGAATACCTTTGGGCGATCGCTTGGTAGCTCTAATGACGAGTTACTTCTTGGTCGATCACTCCCTGTAAGCGGGTGGCGGATGGTAGCCGTTCTAAAATCCTATCGATTGATCTAAATTAGATCTGGATCACTCAAATCGGCTAGCCAAGTTGAGCGTCCGAGACAATTTGCGGCAGTTAATGACTGTTGTTGAAGCATCCACGAAGGACCATCTTTGGGAGATCGTTTAATAGCCATATGGATGACCTAACATTAGGTCGATCTCTCTATGTGTAGGAGGGGTGGCCGGTGATCATAGCGCTACCCTGTTGGACTCCTGAAGATAAATCTACACCATCCAACTAGGCTAGCGAAGTTGGATGTAAGAGATAATTTGCGGAAGTTTCCTACTGCTGTTGATTCTAATTAGGGTTTGGAAGCCGCGAGGCCAACCATATTTTGGCTAAGCGATTTGAAGCGATGCGTGCTAGTTCAAGCAAACCAATCGATCACATGTAAAGACAAGCCACTGGTGTGTACGCTGACATCTTTTGGGACATCTAAAATTAGATCTAAGCCATTCAATTTAGCTGGCGAAGACGGGTGGTCATGATCGATTTGTGGCAGTAAAGCAGCGCGTTCACCCTACTTTGGTGAACGATTCTATACGCTCTTGGCTTGCCGTGAGCAAGTTGATCAACTAGGGTGTAGCTGGGTAGCCGGTGAACACGTTAGCGCTTCTTTGATCGTTCAAGATGCGATCTAAGCCGTCCAACTAGGCTGGCTAAGTTGGACGGATGTGATAGGTTTTGAGACCATTTTTTCTGGTCTTAGCTCGTTTGAGCTATTTTTAGACAGCGCGATCATCCATTTTTTGGTGAACGTTCAAGAAGGTAGCGGAGGAGCTAAAGAAATTTCGACCGGAAGGGATGCTAGTGGGTCCTCCAGTGTTTATCATGACGGTCGCCTAGTTCCGTTAGGAGTAGGCTAGGCCTATTAAATTGTGTGGCCAAGTCATGTGGCCGTGATCGTTTCTTAAGACTGATATGGCCAGTCTAGATTTCCCTTAAGGAATTTAAACGCGTTCGATCGCGCTAATTTTTAATTAAAAGGTGTGTTAACACGCTAATCTTTTTGTCAGAGGGTGGTATAGCCTACGCGAGTGTTTTCATGCAGATTTCAATAATGACACTTCGGGAGATTCGTGCTACTCTGCTGCGAGTGAACATTAATCGTCATGTCATGTGAACATTGAAAGTTCAGCCGGGGAACATAGCATAGGAAAATACTAAGCGGGCCATGCATTAGTAAATAATGCGATAGATTAAAATTTACAGAATATCTGGGATTGTTGTTTCATGCACCATTCTGGATAAATTTCAATAAATATGTTGAATTGCTCAAGACATATGTAAGTAAAGAGGTCTGGACACTCATTACTTTTAGATGGCATTTATTCCTATGCAAGATGATAGCGCATTAAATACAAGACTTTAGAATTTTGACCCAGAACTGAAAACTACCATCAACAGACACATTATATGATGACACGTTGAAGACGCGAGTTCTGGAGCAAGAAGAGAAGATAATACCAAGGCTGTCAGGATCAAGACCTGGACCTGAAGATCGAGAAAACAGTAACGATCATAGTTCGAGAGATTAACTTACTAACGAAGTAAATTTTTAGTGGATCATGACGTCACCTCCATCTAGGCATGAGTGTTCCCTCTGTATTAACGTGTTTAGCGTGAGTCACACACTAAACGATCTGTATATAAGCCCTTGAAGGTTCACTTTGTAAACTAAGACGTATGGTTCAGTCTCACTCAATCAATAAGAATTATTTGTCTAAGATTCTCAATCCTATAAAGTCTGATTATCGATCCAGAGATATCTGGATAGTCACCAACAAGGCCTAGAACCAAAGATTTACATACGAAAATCGATAATCAGATCGAGTCAAGAGATAAAATTAGATCACTGAACTAATCATATATAATATTGCACAGATACGTATTTCGTAAGTATAATTCCCGATACGAATATATTAATCTTCAGACATCATCTTATTTTCATTATCATGAGATTCTCCCATTGAACACCATTATCACTGCAATGATCAATCACTCATTTGGTGTCATGCTCGAGCTCTCCATTACCACCAGTCCGTATCAACCATGAACAACATCTTCATCTTTAATCACAACATCATCTAAGATTTCCCGTGTAAATAAATAACGAAGATGAAGTGTCGCGCGTAAATAAACCTGATGCCCTTATCACCAGTGGAAACCCTGAGTAATTTGGTTTCCTAGGTGGGTTCCCTTAATAAAAAGTCTTTTTTTATCAACTTTTCTTCAATATTGTTGCGACTTCTCCATTTCACTTGGTCTTGGGTCTTGACTGCTTGTAATACTTCGTTTCCTTAATACTTAAGAGCCATTTTCACTTCTTTTGGATGGTTCACCTAATTAAAACACAATTAAAAGAAAACAAACGTAATATACAATAATTTGCAAGAAAATAAGCAATTATTAGTATGGAATTGACACCAACACTTAATGTACATTTGACGTTTGCAACTGAAATAAGAGATATGAACTATAAATTGAGCTCTCTAGTTTTCTCTTAAAAACTAATGTACTAGTTTCATACGTGTTTAAGGATTTTATTACTACTCGACTTATTATGTCATTCAAATTCTTTAACTTCAAACCCATCTAGTATCTACATCCTGGGATACCACTTGGTTAGTTTCTCATTTTTGAGAGGGTCATTCGTTTAGGTTCCCCTTTCTTAGAGTTGTGTAAGTACTGAGAAAGATATATAAAATGTTAGTCCTTTGTCACTATCACATAACACCTCAATATTACTAATTTTTTATTGCCAGTTTGCCACTTCAATACTACTGACACATCATTGCACTTCATTTTACAAGTGTTTTTTTGCTGGAATACGAAACAAAAATTAACACACCATGAATATTTTAAAACACTATATTATTGTTCATTTCCACAAGCCTACGTGTCAAACTGTTAGAGCAGTGCTCGGTCGAACTCGCAAGTGTTGTTATCTCAAGCTTGTTTTTCAAGTTTAGTTGATCAAAACTATATACTTAATTTCTAATCTACCGATAGCTATCTCTCGGATTAGGATAGAAGTGTGTACTTAAGCATTAGATTTCACGGGGTTCACCAATTGAAGAAGAAGATCCACTGAAGAGCTTGGAGGAACTTCATCAACAAAAGGTATGTGGAGACTAAAACTTATCTATCACTCATAAGTCTATCCTATTTTATCTTCTAAAGAGACTAAGTCGTATAACTATATAGACTTTTACATTATACACATTTGAAATTTCGAGCCGAGTTTATCTCGTTTATATATTTCTCAAAATGCGTGTTGGAAGCTTTTTAGCTTTTAGCTAAACTTCATCATCTACTTGACGAGTTTAGTTGTAGACAATTTATTTGTTGGAAATTAAATATTAAGTCAAGAGGATCATGTGAAAATTACCTTGAACATATTACATGATTAGTGTGAGACAATCAAATGATGTTAATATGGGAAGTTTCGTATTGATCGATTAATCACTTGAAAAGTACTTGAAGCTAGTGGTATGTGTAAGATTATCATTGTTTTCTTCTAAGGGTTCAATGATTAAATGGGGTTTTATAACTATTACCAATATATGGATATAGCACAATATGTGTACCTTGTATGCGAACTGTGAATCTAGTTCATGTCCGAAACTCTTGTTTGCAAATTGTGTTTGCGAACGGGTTTAACTGTCAAAGGTCCGGAATTGTGGTTTGTGAACAGTGTTTACAAATGACTAAGACTAGGTAAGTCCGGAACTGTGGTTCATGTACTCTGTTTGCGACCACAATGGTTAGCTTCTCAAATCGGTAAGTATGACGATTCATACTCATGAACTCAGGTTCGTTTTCGAACTCAGTTTGTGAACTAAAGTCCCTGGAACTTTAATGAAATAAGGTATGCGAACTTGTTTTGCAAACCGTGCCATTATGTTCATAAATTGGTTCTTGTATAAGTACCATGTACAAATACAAACCAAACGAATATGTTTCAAATTGTTCATGGGTAATTCTATGAGATAGTGAACATTTGAACAACTCTCTTAAAACACATTTAGATTCATTTGATAATCTATCATGATTGACTGATCATCATATTTGATCTAGAAGTGTTAGATGAATATGGCTAAACTATAAGTGTTCATGTGGCTAACTTAGGTTAACTATCATTGAGCTAACGGTTATACACGTTTAGGTACGATTCATTTATATCTAAATATAAGTATATTTCATTTGTTTGTATCAACTAATATCATCTAACGTTGGAGATTGATTTCTTAATATCTAAGCAGACTTAGCTTGAATCTTAAATCAAGAGTTCATCTAACAGTGAATATCAATTGCTTTGTTACTAAGGTATCTTAGCTTTGATTGTAAGCAACCCTGATTTGAAAGACTATATAAGGGAGAACTCTATCATCTGGGAAACCTAATTCCGACACTCTCTTGTGTCCTAGTTGAAAACTGTAGTCGATTCTCCATTATAACCTAGGGTTTTACAAAACCATTATTAGGCTAACGACTTGAAGACTTCATCTGGGATTCGTGAAATCAGATCCAACTATTTTCTATGTAGTTGCTTATTGTGATCTTACTTATTCTATCATGTTGAGTTTAATCTTCTCTAAGATTTTCTCGAGATTTATCTCTGATAGGTAAGATATAAAAAGTAATCATAACAATTATTCATCTCAGACTCTTGTGATTCCGCAATAACTTCTTCTGTTAATTAGTTAGGTTATTGTAAGGTGACTAATATTTCTAGGCTGCTCTTCGGGAGTATAAGACCGGATTATTAGTTGAGTTTCCTGTACACCTTGATATTTATCTTAAGACGGAAACAACAACCATAATAAACTTATCTGTGGGAGACATATTTGTTTATAAGTCTTCGACTTTGGGTCGTAGCAACTCTTAGTTGTGAGTGAGATCGGCTAAGGGAATCAAGTGCATAGAGTCCTTCTGGGATTCAAGAGGCGTAAGGAACGCAACTGTACCTTAATCGGTGTGAGACTTGGTTAGGTCTCAACTATATTCCAGTCCGAAGTTAACTCGTAGTAGGCTAGAGTCTGTAGCGGCTTAATACAATGTGGTGTTCAAATCTGGACTAGATCCCGGGGTTTTTCATCATTTGCGGTTTCCTCTTTAACAAAATTTTTGGTGTCTGTGTTATTTCTTTCCGCATTATATTTGTTTATATAATTGAAATATCACAGGTTGTGCATAATTCAATTATAGTTGATAAATCCGACCTTGTTTCTTGGATAAGACTTGATGGACACTCGGACATTGGTCTTTGGTACCATCTGAGTTATTCTCATAACAATCAGTCTCACGGATTTCTATCTAGTTGATTTACTGACTGTATTGAGAAAAAGATAAAGATCTTTGATATCTTTCTTGATTGAGCCTCACTTTTAAGTTGGTGCTCTCGGAATTATATTTGAGTTTAGTACATACAGGTTACCGAATGAAATATTGGGTGTGGTTGTTATACCCCCGCGTTTTCAACTGGTATCAGAGTAGGAAAACACGCTAAGACCTCATAAGTCGAACAGAAGTGAAATCTCTGAAAAACGCCGCATTACCAGGAATAAAAGTGTTGTTCATATGGAACCTATTAGAGAGAATGATTCATCTGTCTCAATTATAGACGAATGTCATGTTCCCATGAATCAGCCAAATATTGATAAGTGTTATCCTTATTATCTTACTGACATGACTGACTCTGAAGTAGAAAGGGAAGCAACTAAAGAAAGTGCAGTCATTCTAAGACATGTTAGGATTCAGTCCAATGGAGTAAATAGGCTGAAACACAAAGTCAATATGCTTATTGGTATGGTTAATGATCGTGACTCTCAATTAAGAATTCTTCATGAAGATAATGCCGAAGTATGTTTATAAAGAACTTTACTCGAGGATAAACTCAAGGAGAATTCCTTAGAAATGAAACGCCTATTGAGTAAATCCTCTATTCAATGCAAGGTTTGTTCAGATGAGTCCATTATACCAACTTCCACTGACAAAACTGAGATGTTAGAAAATGTAACTACATGTAATCATGTTTCTCTAACGAAACCAGTATCAGTATGTAAAATGCAAACCTGTACTATTGCTAAAAAAGTGCTTATAACTTCCTTTAATTAAGGAATTACTGCATCTCAGGCAAGGAAGAAAGTTTCTAACGATTGTGTTAAACCTTCTCGATCTAATCACTCTGGTGATCAAAAAGTATGTCTCTAGTGTGACATGAAAGGTCATATTCGACGGAAGTGAAAATTAATGTTGGATGATAATCATATTGAAAAAGTGGGGGTCTAACAACCACACCCAATATTTCGCTTAGCAATCTGTCCGGACAAACTCCAATATTTTTTTGCTTGATAATAGTCAAAATTTCATTAAAAACTCAAAACTGTTACAAAAATACAAAAATTACCCTTGTATCAGGGCAATAAAGTAAAAACAGAAGTTAAAATGAGCTATCCTAGCTAACTCTGTAGTAAGGAAAATCTGGAGTTTCCAGTCTTGTAATAAACTTAGGACATTGCCTATAAATTCTTCTTTCACCCTTATTCAAAACTGCTCCTTTTTTTTCCAGTAAATTTGTTGATGTGTTTATCTCTCTGTAATTGTGAACAAAGTACCAGTCTTGCAGGATAGTCTTTATCTTATTTCATCTAGTAGTGACCCACGATGGAATTTTACCAGTTTTAAAAGCAGATATTACATATTGTGAGTCTGACCTGAAACAAATTTTGAAGAGGTGTTGATTAACTGTCCATTCCCCTGCAAAGATTTCTGCCAAAAAGTTACTTGTTATCCCCAATCCTCCAGATACAACAATTTCAAAAATCCCATTCCATCTCCTACAAATAAAACTATATCCAGCTGCTGCACCTGGATTTCCTCTTGAGGCACCATCACAAAAAATAAGGAAAAAAGAGGGATCAGACAGAGAGAAGAAAATTTCAGTTACCTACAGTTTTCACCCTTCTGCACTTTAGCTCAAAAGTTTTTAGAATTTGAAGGTCATATGTAGAGTTCCACATTTCACCAGCCATTCTTACTTCACTTTCTTTAGTAAAACTTAAAATTCTCTTCTTAAGAACTTGACAGTTGCAGTCTTCTTCTTCATAAACCATTCTGTTTCTCATAAACCAAATTTCTTTAAGAGTTACAAGAGCTTCAACTTTCCAAATCTCTTTCACTGATGGGTTTTATTTTTTGCTAAGAGAATAATGTCTTCAAATGATCTTGGGTTAATGAAGCTGAAAATGCCACCAAGCCAACTCCAAATGATTTCACTGAAATCGCATAACTATAGAATGTGTTCCAGATTTTCCTCTGAATTCTTGCAAAAAGGGCATCTAGAAGCAAGTTTGAATTTTCTTTTCTTCATCTTGTCATATGCAGGAACTATTCCTCTTACTAACTTCCATACATTACTTTCAAGATTAGGATGAATAGATTTATGCCATACAGTTCTTGTCCATGAAAGTTTTGGAAATTTATTTCTACTGCATTCATAAGCAGAAACCACTGAGAATTCTCCAGTATTAGTGCCTGTCCAAATTTTCCTATCACCTTTTTCATCCAAAACTGGAAATTCAAAAGTATCAAAGAATTCCAGTAAATTACTAGGGATTACCCACTCACCATCACAGATTATTTCAGCTACTTTCATCTCTGGGTTGTGCTGCATAATTGTATTTTCTGGAAACATAACTTTCAATGGAATATCCTTTATCCAAATGTCAGACCAAAAATATATATTTTTTCCATCTCATACTAATCATCTAGTATGTTCAAAAACCACAGGAGCAACCCACTTAATACCAAGCCAAATTGAAGATTTTTTGTAATATTCAATCCACTTTCCATTTCTGTCTTGAAATTTTGCTTGAAAAAATCTTGACCATTCATCATTTCCATTTTGCATTTTCCAGCATAACTTCATTAACATGGATTTATTTATGTCTTCGAGCTGTCTGATGCTGAAGCCACCTTCAGTTAAGGGAGAGCAAGCTTTTTCCCACTTAAGAGTTATAGTTTTTCTTACTGAAGGATCCCCTGACCATAAGAAATTTCTGATGATTTTTTCACTCTCCTTGAGAACTTTTTTTGGCCATTTATGAACATACATATTGAAAATTGGAATACTGGAAAGTACAAATTTCACTAGTACTAACCTTTCCTGGAATGACAATAATTTTTTTTTCCAGCCAGCTAAGTTATCTTGTAGCATTTCTACACACCCCCATACATGTTGTGATCTGATGCTGCCTGGTGCTAGAATAACACCTAGATATTTATCTGGAAAATTTGATAGGCACATATTACATTCTTCTGATATCTGCTGCTTTCTTGTATTACTTGTGCCTCCAACAAAACATTTGCTTTAAGTTAAACTGACCATCTGTCCTGATGATTATTGATAATCTGCAAGAGTTCTCAATAACTTTCTTACATTTCTTTTCTCTCCATTGCAGAACAGAAAAATGTCATCTGCAAAGAAAATATGGGATGGTTGGACTCCATTTCTAATAATCATTGGCTTGAGTTGACCCTGAGAAATCATTAAGCTTAATTTTCTGCTAAGAACATCTTCAGCAATTATAAATAACAGAGGAGATAGGGATCTCCTTTCCTTAGGCCTCTACTAACTTTGAAATAGCCTACAGGTCCTCCATTCACTAGCACAGACACCATAGCAGATTTTAAGATAGTATGGATCCAATTTATGAATTTAACTGAGAATCCAAAATATTGTAAATATTGAAACAAGAAATCCCAGCTGAGAGAATCACAAGCTTGAGAAATATCCATCTTTAAGCCCACATTTCCTCCTCTTCTTTTTGTTTCTAATTTATTTATCATCTCTGAGGCCAAAACTATCTGTTATTGAATGTTTCACCCTTTTATAAATGCACCTTGCTGTGGGGAGATTAACTTGTTTACCAGTAGACTCAATCTTGAAGTAATAATCTTGGTGATAACTTTCAAACTAAAATTTATCAAGCCAATTGGTTTGTATTGATTTTCCTTCTTTGCATTTTTAGTTTTTGGCAGGAGCATGATGAAGTTTGAGTTCATACCTGAAGGAATAAATCCCTTTTTCCAACAGAATTGAATGGATTTTACAAAGTCTCCCCCTATAATCTCCCATGCCAACCTATAAAACCAGCCACCAAAACCATCAGGTCTTGGAGAGCTATCTGGATCAAGATAAAAAATTGCTTGCTTTATCTCCTCATTACTTGGAGTGGCTTCCAAAGCAACATTTTCATCAGTTGTAATCACCTGAGGTACTGCTTCAAAAATACCTTCTGCAAAATATACTTCTTTATCAGAAAATTTGTCTTCAAAATGCTTTACCAAAATATCAGTTATACCCTGCTGAGAAGTTATTATTTCCCCCTCTTCATTTTCCATCTCAGTAATTGTATTATGTGTCTGCCTAAGTTTCATGTTGACATGAAAAAAATTTGTATTTGCAGCTCCATCCTTGAGCCATTTTACTCTTGCTTTTTGTTTTTCAATTTCAAAATTTTGCTGAGAAATCATTTCTTGAACACCTCTAGCTGTTATGAGTTTATTTAAGAGAGCATTGTCACTAGGATTTTGATCAGAAATTATTGAAGCTTGAAGTACATCTTCATCTGCTTGTTGAAGTTTCTTTTTAATATCTCCAAATATATTCCAATTCCAATCCTTAAGGATTTTCTTCAAATTTTTTAACTTGCTGAGAAAAATGAAGCTAGGATTTCCACTAATCTCAATCTTCCAGGCATCTTCAATAACTTTTATAAAACCTTCATGATATTTCCATACTTTTAATGCTCTAAATGGAGTATTTAAAGGTTTTGGAATATAAGCATTTGCACCAAAAAGAGGACTGTGGTTAGAAGTACCTCTAGTTCCAACTTTGTAACTCCAACTTGGATAAGCAGCAACCCATTTGACATTGAAAAAAGTTCTATCCAGTTTACAAACAATCCTATTAACACCCACTTTGTTATTACACCATGTAAACTCCAAACCAGTATTTGGTGCTTGTATAAGTTCATAATTTTGAATGCAATTATTGAAGTCCAACATAGCATTTGTCAAAGGATTTTTACCACCCTTTTTTTCCTCCATTCTAAGAACTGCATTAAAATCTCCAATAACCATCCAAGGTTTATTATAAACGGAAATTTTTATTAACTCCTCCCATAGAGACTTCCTATTTACAGTTAAGGTAGCTGCATGAACTCCAGTTATTAAATGACCACCCACATCCACTGTAATAGCTTGTTTTGTACTTTAAATCACAACTGGATCTTTTATTGAAGCATTCCACATAAGCCAAATGTTATCCTTTTTTGTTTCAGATGAATTATGAATCACCATTTTATTCATTCCGGGAATTCTAAGCTTTGAACAAGAATCATCTTTAACTCTTATTTTAAGTTCAGAAATCCAAATTAAAGTAGGACTAAAATTCTTAACTAAATTCCTTAATTTATCATTGGCTTGAGTTCTTCTTAAGCATCTGATATTCCAATATAGAACTTTCATTTAGAGGAAAGTTGAGAAGTTTTAGGGCTTCTCACACCTGGTAAATATTTACTTCCATTTCCACCAACCATAGAAATTTGAGAAGCTTGCTTCCTGGTAGTAACATTTATAACTGGCTTAGTTTTTTTCATATCATTCTTCACTCCAACATTCACCAAATCATCAGAAGTAGTGACAGAAGTAACAGTATTATTATCTTCTTTTATAGAAAGAATTTTAACCACATTATTTATTGAAGGAGCAATAGCACTAGCATCAAGAATCTTGTTAACAGGTAATAAAGGAAACTCTTGGATGGATTCTATCAAAGTAGAAAATTCTTCAGATTTATCCTGCAAAACATGAAAACTGACTGAATTTGAAGATTCACCTATGAAATTAATAAGAGGAATTATGGCATCTATTGTTTCCTCATCACTGAAAATAGTTTCAACTTGACATACTGAAGTAGGTGTTGCTTGACCTTTCTCTTTTGGAGTGTAACAAATATCCATACCTATAGGAGTAGGAATTTTCACTTTTTTTTACCTTATGCCTCCAAACTTTCTTTGGTTTATCCATAGGAACATTGAGTATGATCTTTTGTTTTGATCCTACATTCAGCAACATAATGTCCAATAGTCTTACAATGATTGCAAAACTTTGGAAGTTCTTTCCATATTTTGACTCCACCTAAATCTTACTAGGAATAGACTTTGCTAAATCAATTTCTACTAAAACACTTGCATAATAACCACTTTCTCTTTTCAGGGTAGTAGTATCAACTTTAATTGTTCTTCCAATTTTATTACCTAGTTGTAATAGAATGGATTCCTTACAGTATTCAATACTTAAACCATGAAAAAATACCCACACAAAAGCTGAAGAAGATTTTTGATTCTCTGGGTTCAAATTAGGTTCCCAAGCTCTGAGTTTAAGGTTTTGATTTTCAATAACCCAAATACCCCTCCAAATATGACTTCTGTCAGCTTCATTCTCAAGTTTAATAATAAAGAAACCTTTTCATAAAGGAATGATTTGATGTTTACTTGTAAGAATCCATTGTTTTCTCAGTGAAGCTTCAATCACCTCCATTTTTAATTTGACTAAATCCAGTCGTCCAATCAAACTAAAATTCCATTCATCCAGACATTCATCGATCACCTCATCGGGAATGAATAGAGATAGAGAATCATCAATCTTATGACCCTCCATTGAAACATAATTAGAATTATCCAATCTATTATCACCAGACTGATTTATGATGGACCTAAGACTAGATCCATTTTTCAAAGAATTTATAAAAATAGATGATGATTTTTCTAACATCTAATGATTAAGAGCATCATATTATAGAAATTGACAAACTCCAATATACTTTCAAGAGAATCAACTAGACAGTCAGACTCAATCTTAAGAAAAGTACATCCAAGAGTTATATCTCTATTTCTCAATTCAATCCGCAATCAAACAAATAGGAATTTGCGAACCCGATTGAATATAAGAAATAACTTGGACGGTATCAAAAGCCAATATCCAAGTGTCAATCATTTGTAGTCAACAACCAAAGGTTGGATACACAATTAATTGAACTTACGCACAACCTGTGATATTTCAATTATATAAACAAATATAATGCGGAAAAGAAATAACACAGACACCGGAAATTTTGTTAACGAGGAAACCGCAAATGCAGAAAAACCACAGGACCTAGTCCATATTTGAACACCACATTGTATTAAGCCGCTACAAACACTAGCCTACTCCAAGTTAACTTCGGACTGGAATGTAGTTGAGCCATAACCAATCTCACACTGATCAAGGAACAGTCGCGTTCCTTACGACTCTAGAACCACGCCGGATTCTGCGCACTTGATTCCCTTAGCTGATCTCACCCACAACTAAGAGTTGCTAAGACCCAAAGTCGAAGACTTGATAAACCAATATGTCTCACACAGAAAAGTCTATTGAATAGATAAATCTGTCTACCACAGATATATTTATGAGTTTTATTCCGTTTTTTGATAAATCAAGGTGAGCAGGAACCAATTGATACACCAGACTTATATTTCCGAAGAATATCATAGTAATATCAATCACCTCACAATAATGTTAATCATATGGTAGCGAAACAAGATATTGTGGAATCACAAATGATGAGACGAAGATGTTTATGATTTATCTTGCCTATCGGAGATTAAATATCGAGCAAATCTTAGAGAAGATAGTACTCAATCATGATAAAAACAGCAAGATCAGAACACGTAACTACATAGAAAATAGTTGGGTCTGGCTTCACAATCCCAATGAAGTCTTCAAGTCATTAACTTACTGGGTTTTGGAAAAACCTAAGGTTAAAGGAGAATCGACTCTAGTCGCAACTAGTATCACACATGAGGTGTGGGGATTAGGTTTCCCATTTGATAGGGTTTGCAATCAATGTTACCTTGGTAACAAAGCATTCAATATTCACCGTTAGATAAAAACCTGAGTAGCCTAAAGCTAATATCTTTCAACCGTTAGATCGAACTTAGATTGTTACACACGAATGAAAAGTGACTTCATTTAGATATGAGTAACCGTACCTAAATGATGCTTATTTTCAATGATGTTGTAGTAATAGTTCGTTCAAGACTTGTGAAAGCAATAGATTTTAGACTTAATGAAACTTAAAAATATAGCAAACTCAAAACAAAAAGTGATATGAAGATTTTAAAACTAGACCAAGACTCTGGATTCCACTCTCCTTTAACTGATTGGTTGACCAAAAAAATAATTCAAGAATTATTATTAAGCTCTTTTTCACATCAACTCACTTATAATCTGTAAGGTTTCCAAGCATTAAATTGTAATCCCTAAGCATGAATTATCAAAGAATTATTTCTAAGCATAAGACATCAAATTGATTCACAACTAATTAAGAAAACCATTTTCATCTTACAAAAACATATTCTTATAGTGATCTTAGTGAATTAAATTAAATTAATAATAATTGAAACTCAAAGAGAAAATTACCAATCATGCGTAAATGAATAGTTTCCTCCGTTGCCTTGGTTACCGGGAAATTTTAGCCGCTCATCATGTTGGAAACACGCTCAAAATTCATTTTTATTGCTCAAAAAGGTGCTTACAAAGATGATTTATAATAAAACAGTGATTTGCAACGCTGATGAGATGTTGCAGAAATCGCTGTTACTATATGCGTCTCAAAAATGAAGATAAATGTTGCATCTTGGGTGTTACAAAAATTCAAAAAAATAAGACACTAGGAAAAACGACTGCTCTGTGCAGTCTATTGTTCTTCATGTTCTTCTCTAATGACAGCAGCAACAAATCTTTGTATCTCTCTATTTCTTCATTATGTTCCCTTCCAATCACTTCGTCCTCCTCCTACAACTCCTCAACAGTCTATATATAGTCGACAGGGCCTCAAAATCACAGTAATAACTCCGGAATAATTCCCAATTACTCTGCCAAACACGGGATGATATTGTTTCCTTTTTCTTCTCCTGCACACGTCTGCCAGCTGAAAACTCTCCTTATTTATCTCTTACACGTTCCAAACTTTTGCTCGAGTCAATAAACATGCACAGAACACGTTCAAACTCTCCAAAACTCATGCAAACCCGTGAAAAACTTCTCTCGTGTACGTGTTGATATGTTTGCTCCAATTCGACGATGCAACCCAAGTTTGTTGAAACAAAATACATTACCAACTCTGTTCAATCCTAACAGGATGAATCCAACTCATTGGGGCGATTAAATCTCTCCAAAACTCCCGGAAATTCCAAACAAACCCGAGAACAGCCCCTGTTTCGCTTCTAACTAATTTTCCAGCCAAATCCAGCTGAAACGAACAACTATACCATGCCTGTTATACTCAAAGGAACAAACCCAATCAAATTCAGCTGTTGAATCTCCTTAAAACTTCTTCAAATTCTCAACCCTAATTTTGGCCGTTAAAGAACCAATTTTCCCGCCATTTTTCGAAATTCAAACGAAGAGGATGAATTCCCCTTAACCATTGATGGGGTGCGTTTAGAAGGTGACGCCCTGGGGTGCAAATAACCATGGGGTACCCTTGTCAGTTGGGTCCCTTTATCCAAACTGAAATTCTGAATAGTAGGTGTTCTCCGTAGTAGTTTTTCGAGCCTCTTTTTCCAAAAAATGTTTATTTTCCAAAAATACCTACAAACACATAAAAAATCAAAATTAGTACAAAAATATAGGACTAGCAATACATACATTGAGGACAATTCAGATACAAAAATGTGTCTATCAAATACCCCTAAACTTATTATTTGCTAGTCCTCGATCAAATCTAATCTAGAAAATAAAATCCTAACTCACTGTCGCAGGCTTCGCGATTGCACTTAGCGTGTGCAAAAAGACTTTGAACCCCTATGTAGCCCTAATGGCCGAGTTATAGCCTCGGGAGGGTTTACAAGAGGTGTACCCACAAAACCTAGACCTCTAATTGGTCACAAGTATCCAAAGAGCTATGAGGACATACATATTCTCAACCTATCTCCAAGTAACTATAATGCCATAGAAATTAAAGTTATCAGCTCTAAAGATGAATAAGAAAAGGGGAGACACATCCGCAATACTGCTAGATAAAAATATATCCGCTACACAGCTAGATAAACATTGTAAGATGCATCCGCTTTACAGCTGGATAAGATTATGAGAGAGATAAAGATGAGAGGGACATCAGCTACACAGCTGGAAAAAATACGTGTGATGAGTTAGACCAGTGTTATAAAGATCTTGTGCCAGATGGAAAGCGGACTAACAAAGCAACCAATATGTATCTCTCTTCGACTCTCTCATAGTGCTCAGTAGAAACAACGTCTTCTTCGGCTTCAACTGTTGATGATAAACTCTCAAACCTCGTAGAACCTTGACAATTAACTCTTCTCTTCGATTTCTTCTTCGGATTGAAACTTCCTTATGGCCTTATTGAACAAAAACTAACAACACAATTCAAATGTACATTATTTTTTTTATTTTTTTTCTTCATTTTATTTATTTTTTTTACTCTTTTTGGAAACACGGTAATAACAAGACTAATATTTACATGGCCATGAAAGAAGGACTTTAGCACTTGGATCTTCGCAACTTCTAGTGTCTTGGTATCATGAATTTCAAAAACTTACATCGTATGATTTCCTTTACTCTTATAACATCTTGTAACTAAGTCTTAAACTTTGATTTTGAATTCTGCTTTTCTATTGTTGCTTCTAAACCTTAAACGTCTTCAAATTCTTCATATATTTTGATGTCGCTCTGTTTGTTGATGATGATAAGTTTCTACTGAGAGATAATCGTAATCCAGTAACTAAGACCACATTTTGAGGTTGCTTTGTCTTTCTGGAATTTCCTTCTGGCCTAATTGCCTTTCCATCATGGATGGTTAGGTCCATCACGATTACCCTCTAAAAGGTACAAGTTCTCTCCTGAATGTAAAAGATCTCAATGTATTTTTCTCTAATGTCTCAGTAGAATGTTATACCTAGCAATTCCAATTTCCATCTTTTCGGTGAGAAACAATATGTAAACTTAGCTAACCGGATACTATGTGACGCTAGAAGTTTCAAAAATGCAACTAACTAAAAGTTCTTCCCCACCCCCAAACTTAAATCTAACATTGTCCTCAATGTTTCTAATGAAAGATCAGTACCAAAAGTAAAATAACACGAGGAGATGTTGGAAAGATAGTACCTGGGTGAAGAGAAAGAAAATCAAAAACTAATATACAACATACAACTGCCTCGATGGTCAATCAAGGGTAAACAGGGTCCTCCAGAGGGACCTCCTCATCATAACCTGTAGGAAAGGGCTCTAAAAATGATTTCATGTCTGACCGTTAACCTTCGAAGAACTACTACCATCCGGTGTCTCGATCTCAACAGCTCCATGAGGAAAGACAGTGCGAAAAATAAAAGGACCCGTCCATCGAGAACATAACTTCCCAGGGAAAAGATGCAAGCGGGTATCATACATAAGAACTTTTTGACCTGGAGAAAACGACTTTCTTAAAGTATTTCTATCATGCAAAAGCTTCATTTTGTTCTTATACTCCTTAACAATATCGTATGCATCTCTACGAATCTCTTCCAACTCATTGAGATGGAGTTTCCTATGAGCTCCTGCCTTGTCAAGTGAAAATTTTAGCTGTTTAACAACCCAATATTCTCTATGTTCTAACTGAACAGGTAAGTTACATGCCTTGCCATACACAAGTCGATAAGGTGACATTCCAATGGGAGTCTTAAACGCAGTACGGTAAGCCCATAAGGCATCAGTAAGACTAGATGACCAGTCTTTCCGATTAGGATTAAATGTTTTTTCTAATATACGTTTTATCTCCCTATTGGAAAACTCTACTTGACCACTAATCTATGGACGGGGTATCTACCTTATGTGTAATACCATATTTCTTCATCAAAAGTATAAAAACGTCCATTACAAAAGTGAAACCCTCCATCACTAATTATAGCTCGCGGTGTACCAAAACGTGTAAGTATATTATCTTTCAAGAACTCAATCACAACCCCGTGGTCATTGGTTTTACACGCAACCGCCTCAATCCACTTAGAGACATAGTGTACATCAACAAGGATATATAGGTTACCAAAAGAATTAGGAAACAAACCCATAAAGTCAATACCGCACACATCAAAGACCTCAACAACTAAAATAGGGTTCAAGGGCATCATGTTCGATAAGACCAAAATAAAGATAACTCTATTTTTCTTATCAGGTTCTAATTATCCATATAACTTAAACCTTTAACTTTTAAACAAGACAAGTACTAGGTTAGTTAACTAGCATTTCTTGTTAAGGCATTCGATTAGACTTGAACAACCGAAACCTCCACTTTGATAACTCTAACTAAGATCAAAATTAACTTAGTTTCTCTCATCCGGAATCGAATTGGACTAAACAATTCATCCCGCAAACCTTTTCTTTCGTTAAGCCATAAATAATTCATACAAACCAAATAAATCAACTTGCATAATTATTCACCTCAACCGGAAGCAATTGAAACAACATAGACATTAAAGCACCGCAATTGCACCGAAATTTTGTAAGCCTAAACAATTGATACCACAAAATAAACCAAGATAACAATAGTTTTTCTTAACCAGAACAAATTGAATCACACACACACATCCATACAAAAATGATGGAATAAAACATCCATTGTACCAAAATTTTGTTAAGCAAGAGCAATAGATATACGTAATAAAATCAGGATTTTCTTAAACAGGAAAACAATTAACTAACAAGATTGTTACCTCAAATTTTACATCCACTTTTCCAATATGTTTGCATCTTCTTCCAGGGAGAATTGATATCGAAACATCATTATGTTGTCATCCTTATGCAAAACAAAAGAATAACAACAACCAACCTTACCAGAGAAAGGTTGAAAACCGGTTTTTAACTATTGCAAGCAAAAGTTGGAACCCCGAAACACATATTGCTAAACCAAAACCGATTCAACATATTGTGACTTTTTCACATATTGTTTCTATCAAAACCCCTCCTGATCCTTTGATAAAGCCTACCAACATGGGCTAGAACTTAATCCTGCTAAATCAAAAAGTCACCCAAATCATAAGGGTTCACAACATTATGAGATCGAATATCAAGGTTAGAAAACCGAAATCAAACATCCCATAAATATACATAGCAATAAGATAAAGCATTCAAGCACATGCTATGTAAATCAAAAACTAACACATGAAAAATTATAAATCAAATAATTTTATTCATAATAGACCTAATACAATCATTGAAAAATCAAAAATTGATGTCTATTTTTCTGTTTTTTAAACTCTAATTTCAGCTTTTTAGAGCATCCTTCAAAGTTGAAGCCGAATCAGAAGATTTTACCGAGTTCCAATCATCTTCTATAATCACTAGTATTGATTCAAGACTAACGACATTGTCATTGACTTCCTTAACTTCCTTTCGCAAATCCTTTTCCATGTTCCTTACTTCACATAAAATTACATATAATTTTAGTGAAAGATTCTTGAGAAGATTATCATTGAGAGAAGAGATCTCTTCATTAGGAACATCCTGTTGAAGTTATGGTTATGAATCAGAATAGCCATTAGAAGACTCGAGACAAAGTTTCTTGTTAGGAAATAATATAGTCCAGACTTTTTCGGTTTTTCGAGAGTTGCAACTAGATGTAGACATTCTGTCAAATCTCTATGAAAATGAAGTAAGAGGTCTTTCCTCTTATAAGTTCTAAAAAAATTTCTCAAAAATATTTAAAAATATTATTCCAATTAAATTCTTAATCGAAAATCCAATTTTTAGAAATAATTTTATACAAAATATTTACATATATATCCTTATTGTATACTTTTAAGGACAACAAGTAAGGATCCATGATAACCAGTTAGGTTTTCACCCTTTTGGTTGTTGAATTTCTTCCCTTGAAGATTTTAACATTCTTACATGGTTGAGGAGACATTACGATTGAACTTTTAGATTCAACTTTTAATCTTGATGTAAGATTATGATGTTCGAAGAACTTATTCTCCCTTTTTGAAGAAATCTTTGATCTACACTTAGATCTTGATTTTCCGGTTTTATACAGTTTCTCTCTCTGTTTAGTATCAGGACATTGCCTTTGAAAATCCCCTTTTTGCTTGCACAAGAAGCAAACACCAGAATTGTTGCGTTTTCTGGATCTAGATTTCACAGATTTATTTAGCCTTACATCCTAGTCTCTTGATACCTTCATACATGGTGATGATTTATTAAAGCAATTGAGTCTATCTCTCACATTATGATTTTCTGCTTTTAACTTCCTTATCTCATCTTGACAACACTTAATATCGAGAATGAGTTTAGATACTTGTACCTTTTCAGAGCATTGAGTAACTTCGATTTTGTTCAGTCGCTTGTTAAATTTTTCTTTATCATTCCGAAAACTCAGTTTGAGTTGATCAAGCGATGATTTTATTTCAATGATGTTAGATTCAAGAAAGTGAGTTCTTTTATCTTTGCATGAAAATATTTCTTTGAAAATCGAAGAAGTAAACTCTACTTGAGTATCTAGAGTTGGAAGAACTTCAGAGTCATAGAATTCTGCAATGGTTGCAACATGATCTATATCATCAACTTGATCATTCTCATTAGGACAATAATAAAGTGTGGCAGTGTAAGCATTTCTTTTCCACTATGTGTCCTCAGTTGGACAGTCTGGAGAAATATGACCGAACTCTCTACACTTGTAGCATTGAGGAATAATATCATCATCATCCCAGGTGTCTTCATGTTTATGTGAAGGAACAGTTTTTCCTTTTGACACAAGTGATTCTCTTTTTCGATGTCTCAATAGTTTCTTGAATTGTTGAGTAATAAGAGAAAAATGATGATTAAGTTCAGCTTCATCTTCAGCAGTTCGATCTTCCTGATCTTCGGAATCTTACAAATATTGAGTAGGAACCCTTTTTATGGCTTTGTAGGAAAAATTGTATTTTTGTTTAGACAAATTTTCTTGATCAAATATCTTCAGTTTTCCAATTAGGGAACTTATAGATAGATACGAAAGATCATTAGCTTCAGTGATTGCATGCTTTTGGAATCGTATCTAGATGGCAACGATCTGAGAATTTTGCATACTATATCCTTTTCAGAAATAGTCTTTCCAAGAGAGAAAGAGGCATTGATTATATCAAAGATTCTAATATGAAACTCTTCAAGAGTATCGTTGTCATCCATTTGATGATTTTCCCAATCGGACATAAGATTTTGAAGTCTAGATTCTTTATCTAATGTGTTTCCTTCGAATACGATCTGAAGATTATCCCAAGATTCTTTCGCAGTTTGACAAGTTGATACATGATGTTGTAACTCACGACTAACAGCATGTGTAATAGCATTCAGACCATCTGAATTCTGCTTAGCAAAAGCCTTTTCTTCATTTGAAAACTCCACTAACCGTTTAAACTCAGTTTTTGAATTTTCTACCTTTGGGTAATTATAACCATCAACGACTAATAGCCATGTATTAAAGTCTCGTGATTGAAGAAAAGATCTCATAGCAGATTTCCACCATAGATAGTTTGTTCCGTCAAATCTTGGCGGTACGTAATTGAAGTCGATTCATGCGAACTCGAGTTCATTCTTATAGGTTGGATCACACCAAACATAGATTGTTAGATCTTTTCGTGTTTGCCTGCTCTGATACAAATTGAAAAGACGAGGGTTCCCAAATATACCTCAATCTAAAACTTTTCCACTTATAAGTCCTTTCTCCGAAAGTGATTGTCTATGGACTGAGTCGAGACAATACAACAAATTGGTTCACACTTCGTGTGATCGTCTATGGATACGAGATCGAGACAATACAACAACGAAGTATGTTTACTTGATAAAAGGTTGGGACTTAACCAAACACAATAAGATTGCTTATCAAGTAAATAAGAATTAACGTTTGTGTAATTTACTTTTAAATTATAATAACAACAATTATAATTGCGAAAAATAAAATTAAATGACACAACAAGATTTTGTTAACGAGGAAACCACAAATGCAGAAAAACCCAGGGACCTTGTACATAATTGAATACTCTCAGGATTAAGCCGCTATACAAAATCAAACTAACTTCGTATAGTTGAGGCCAAGAACCTAAACCTATAGTTCACCTAGTTTCGTCTGTATACCCACGCCTCCGACCTGTAATAAGTCACGTACTTGGGACAATTCCTTTGGTTCGTATTCCAAACAGTAAAGGAACAACAAATCTGTTTGGTATCAACTCTTTTCAACCAAGTGTTATGAGTTCGACAAAGGCTCTTCTGTTTATCTCAATAAACTCCTTCATCAGGTTCTTAGATCTATCTTATTATCAACTACCGAAGTAATTGTTAAAATTTTGCAATAAATACTTTTAATCACAAAAAATTGTATTGATGCCGATCTACACAACTAATCAATCTAATCTACCAAAAGGATAAACCGATTATAGTAGGATCCTCTTTTACCGAAACAAGTATTATGCACACCAAAGATTATGAATCCCAAATCAGAAATCTTCAAAGTCTTCTTTGTCTTCAAATCTTCATAGATCTTCAATAAACACCTGCACACAATCAACTTGAATCTCTTGTGATCAATCACGCACAGAATAGAGTCTGTTAACAATTGATTATCACAAGACGTCTTTAGATCTACAAACAGTCTAAAGATCCCCGTCAAAACTTCGATCTAGTTTGAATGAATCTTATATCAGAAGAGAAGATTATCAAGCATAAACAAACTAGGTGCAATCAAAGTTCAACCACCGTTAGTCAATCAAATCAATCGAAAACAAAAGATAAACCGTAATTATCTAGTTTCCCACCAACGATACTAATAGAGCTTCTCAATCCCAAAGAAGAGTTTAAACTGAGCGGTCGTAAGAGATCTCACCTAATTAGGTTACTCTCCTTTCCTAATAGGCGGCTTCACCAGTAGCAGCACAATTGAGATAGTTCTTGTTGTACGAGGATTAGTTTGCTCGAAATGAAAACTTTGATATTTATAGACCAAGGAAGTTTGGACACCAAGGAATTTCCAAAACCGAAAATATTCTCAAGATATGCAACATATTCCAGATTCGGTTTCCATAATTCCTGGAAATGCTTTGTCCAAATAATGACCGAAAATCTCTTAGAAAATCTCCAACTAGTAAATGTACCTTACTAATTTTCGTTTTCCAAAAATAAAATTAAAAACCTTAAATAAAAGATTCTCAATTTATTTTATTCGATCTGGGATTTTCTTCCTTTAGCTATTAAGGAATAACTTTGAACAATTAAAGATAAGCGTTACTGCACATGTTAAAAGTATGTCGACATCTTTACTTTGTAAGTCCTCTTTCATACTTACAATCTTGAAACCGATTTTCCAAACTTAAAAACAAGTTTAGAATTGGTTCATCTGACTTTCAAGAACTATGTGATTGATCAAGAACACTCAATCACAAATCATGGGTTTCACGGTTCTACCAAAACAAGTTTCGGTTCTACCTCCATATGAGTAATGTGCATAGTCACACCATCTTTCCAAAATTCGGTTGACTATATACTAGGATCGGTTCCCCACATATATATGGTATCTACCTTGTACTTGCTGCACATGCCCATAGGATCGGTTCCCCTTTCCTAAAAACGTGTTGCACATGTCAATAGGATCGGTTCCCCTTTCTGCTAAAAACTTGTTGCACCTCATACAAGGATCAATTCCCCTTTGTGATAGGTTGCACCTCTTACTAGGATCGGTTCCCCTTTACCCAGAGTAAGTCATACCAATAACACAAAATCGATCATACCATCTCAGGTGATTACTTAAGATCGGTTTCACTAATAAAAGTCATACCAATACGAAAATCAGGCCTTTGTGAATAGTTTTACCATGAACATAAACAAGTCATGAGCGGTTATACTAATCACACATATTGGTAGTTCAAAAGATATGCAATGAATAACAATACCAATAATGCCTGGCGGTTTCTCTTTCGATTCACAAAACAAGTTCATGAATTTACTTCCTTAAAAAAATGTAAAACATTGTTTCCTAGGATGAAATCTTCACCTTATACCTGTACATAATCACAATCGCATTCAAACGATTATGTCGATGTCTTATCTACAAAGTTTAATGATTAAGCAATAAACCTCGTATTGTATTCCTTTACTATGTCTAACTAGAGTATAATCATTCATGCTGAAAAAGCGGTAGTACAACAACCACACCCAATATTTCAATTAGAAATCTATATGGACTAACTCCAATATACTTTCAAGAGAGTCAACTAGACTCAATCTTAATAAAGTATATCAAAGAGTTATAATATCTCTCTTTATTGATTTAATACTTACTCAAGCAAATAGAAATCTGCGAGTCTTAGTGAATACAAGAGAAATCACTTGAACGGTACCAAAGACCAATATTCAAGGATCAATCAATTTCAATCAACAACAAAAGGTTGGATTTCCAATTGATTGATTCAAACACACAACCTGTGATATTTCAATTATACAATAAAATATAATGAGGAAAAGAAATATCATAGACACCAGAAGTTTTGTTAACAAGGAAACCGTAAATGTAGAAAAACCCCGAGACTTAGTCCAGATTGAACACACACTGTATTAAGCCACTATAAACACTATCCTACTACAATATAACTTCGGTCTGGACTGTAGTTGAACCCCAATCAATCTCACACTGATCCAAAGAACAATTATGCTTCTACATCTCTGATCCCAGCAGGATACTACGCACTTGATTCCCTTAGCTGATCTCACCCACAACTAAGAGTTGCTACGACCCAAAGTCGAAGACTTTAATAAACAAATCTGTATCACATAGAAAAGTCTACGGTAATAGATAAATCTGTCTCCCACATAAATACCTACGAGTTTTGTTCCGTCTTTTGATAAATCAAGGTGAACAGGAACCAATTGATAAACCAGACTTATATTCCCGAAGAACAGCTCAGTATTATCAATCACCTCACAATAATCTTAATCGACGCGGCGAAAGAAGATATTGTGGAATCACAAACGATGAGACGAAGATATTTGTGATTACTTTTATATCTTGCCTACCGGATATACAATCTCGAGCCAATCGTTACGACTGTACTCATATGATAGAAACAACAAGATCAGATCACACAACTACGAGAAAATAGTATCGGTCTGGCTTCACAATCCCAATGAAGTCTTCAAGTCGTTAACCTACATGGTCTCGAAGAAACCTAAGGTTAAAGGAGAATCGACTCTAGCTTATACAACTAGTATCACATAGGAGGTGTGGGGATTAGGTTTTCCAGTTTCTAGAGTTCTCCCTTGTATAGTCTTTCAAATCAGGGTTTGCAATCAATGTTAGCTTAGTAACAAAGCATTCAATATTCACCGTTAGATGAAAACCTGATTAGATTCAAGCTAATATCTTTCAACCGTTAGATCGAAAACTTAGCTTGTTACACACAAATGAAATGCACGATCTTAGGTTTGTAACCGTACCCAAACATGTACATTTGTTGGTTCAACAATAGTTAACCAAATGGTTATCCATATGAGCACTTTCATATCAACCATATTATTCTTCACCATAACTAGTTCAAATGAACTAGTTAGAGAGTTTTTCAATTGCTTAGATCTTATAGAAGTATACAAGACACAATAAGCAAAAAATATTTGATTCTCTCGAATAGATTCATGAACTTTATAGCCACAGTATGCAAACTTGCATTCCTTAGTTTATATAAGTATGAGTTCACAAATAATCGTCTTTAGAAATAACCAAATCAAGTTCGCTGACTAAGTTCGCGGACTTAAGCACCCGGAAGGAGTTTACAAACTCCAGCAGATTTTCTCGGGATGAGAACCTCCGACAGTTCGCGGACTATTGTTCTGGTTTTCCTGATCAACAAAGTACGCATACTTTGGTTCAAGGAATAAGGACTTATATATATATGTGTTGCCACATAATGATTATATCCAACATTGGTTATATAATCTAAACTCTCATTTCAATCATTGAAACATTCTTAGAGGACGTTATATAGTTGTTATTCACAAACCATTTTTCGTCAAAGCCATTTTCAAGTGATTGAAACATAATATGACTTCCGTCACTAGGTAAAGATGAACTTGGACAAAGCGAAAGCTGACCAACACATATTTAGATAAATAAATAAGCGAGATAAACTCGGCTCGAAATAGCAAATGTGTATATTCAAAGTCTATATAGAAAAACGACTTTTGTCTCAAGATAGGAGATAGAGTAGATAAACTTTTGAGTGATGGATAAGTTCAAGTCTCCACATACCTTTTAGTCGATGAAGTTCCACCAGTTCCTTGAGTAGTCCTTCGTCTTGTATGATGATCGCCATGGAGTTCTTGAGCTCAACTACACTTTCTATCCTAGTCCGAGACTTAGCTATAGTAGACTAGAAATGAAGACTTATAGTTTTGATCACTAACATTGACAAACATGCTTGAGATAGCAACGCATGCGAGTTTGACCGAGCAGTGCTCTAACACATGCTTCGCAGTTTTGTTTTAAACATGCAGGACTTGAAAGATACGTTTAGGGAATGAAACAGTTCATGTCAAATATCACTAATCTCAAGTGGAAGGATGATGTTGTCGTTGTAGATCCTTACTTCTTCACTTCTTCAAGTCTTCGCAATACTTGTAATGTCTCATATCCTAATACTTTCAAGCTAATCTATACGAAGTTGACTCTAGTACATAATCAAGCGACTCTTAAATGAGTTTTGGCTCACTAAAATATGACAACCAAACTTGACATACCAACGCTTGGTGGGTTCAACCGAGCTATGCTCTAACACTAGTTATGGTTAAGATGAATAAGGTTGATATGAGAGTAATCATATGGCTAACTTCGGTTAACTATTGTCGAGCCAACATGGTGTACACGTTTGGGTACGGTTACATAAACTTAAATGAAGGTACATCTCATTTGTGTGTAACAAGCTAAGTTCGATCCAAGGGTTGAAAGATATTGGCTTGGTTGAATCAGGTTTTACATCTAACGGTGAGTATTGAATGCTTTGTTACCAAGGTAACTTGGATTGCGAACCCTGATTTGAAAACTATATAAAGGAGAACTATAGAAACTGGGAAACCTAATCCGCACACCTTCTGTGTGTTACTAGTTTCATCAACTAGAGTCGATTCTCCTTTAACCTTAGGTTTCTTCGAGACCCTGTAGGTTAACGACTTCGAAGACTTCATTGGGATTGTGAAGCCAGACCCAAATATTTTCTTTGTAGTTGCGTGTTCTGATCTTGCCTGATTCTATCGTTTGAGTATTATCTTCTCTAAGATTTGCTCGAGATTTAATCTCCGATAGGCAAGATAAAAAGTAATCACAAACACCTTCGTCTCATCGTTTGTGATTTCGTAATATCTAGTTTCGCCATCATACGATTTAGATTATTGTGAGGTGATTGATAATACTAGGATGTTCTTCGGTAATATAAGTCCGGGTTATCAATTGGTTCCTGTTCACCTTGATTTATCAAAAGACGAAACAAAATCTCTTTTGTATTTCTGTGGGAGACAGATTTATTCAATCCATAGAATTTTCTATGTGAGACGGATTTGTTTATCAAGTCTTCGACTTTGGGTCGTAGTAACTCTTGGTTGTGGGTGAGATCATCTAAAGGAATCAAGTACATAGTATCCTGCTGGGATCAGAGACGTAAGGAACGCAACTGTACTTTGAATTAGTGTGAGATTGACTAGGGTTCAACTACAGTCCAGTCCGAAGTTCATTGATAGTAGGCTAGTGTCTGTAGCTTCTTAATACAGTGTGGTGTTCAAACTGGACTAGGTTCCGGAGTTTTTCTGCATTTGCGGTTTTCCTCATTAACAAAATTATGGTGTCTGTGTTATTTCTTTTCCGCATTATATTTTTTTATATAATTGAAATATCACCGGTTGTGCGTTAAGATCAATCAATTAGATAATCCAACCTTTGGTATTTGATTTAAATTGATTGATACTTGAACATTGGTCTTTGGTATCGTTCAAGTTACTCCTCTTATATTCAATCGGGCTCGCAGATTTCTATTTGCTGATTACAGATTGAATTAAGAGTTAGAGATATTAATCTCTTTGATATACTTTTCTCTAGATTGGGTCTGACTGTCTAGTTGATTATATAGAAAGTATATTGGAGTAAGTCCTCTCAGATTGCCAAACGAATTGTTGGGTGTGGTTGTTAGACCCCCACATTTTCAATTGGTATCATAGCAGGAAAACACATTAAAGACCTCATAAGTATGTTTTTGTAGCGATCTGATATGGACAGAAGTGATATCTCTATAAACGTACCACCAGTCTTCGATGGCTCAAATTACTTGTGGTGGAAAATTGCAATGCATACCTTTCTTCAAGCGCGTTATTTTCAATCATGGGTATATGTAGTTAATGGATATGATGCTCCCGTTGTGGCAGTAGGAAATGTGACCGTTCCAAAGGATATTGGTGCATATGACGCTGCTGAGATACTTGCTGCAAAGAAAAACTCTGACGGTTTGAATGCCATCATACATACCATTACCCCAGATCTTCAGCACCATGTGATTACGTGCAATCGGTCTAAAGATGCTTGGGATATCTTCGAAATCATATTCGAAGGGAATACCAGTTAGAAGGAAGCTAGGCTTCAAAACCTAAATTCCGATTGGGAAAACCTTCGTATGGCAGATGAAGATTCATTTGATGAGTTTAATCACAAAGTTTCTGAAATTTTTAATGCATCCTTTGCATTGGGTAAGACTATTCCTGAAAAGGACATTGTGATGATAATTCTCAGATCGCTGCCATCCAGATACGATTCTAATAAGCATGCCATCGTTGAGGGAAATAACCTTGATACACTTTCCAGAAATACTCTTGTTGGAAAGCTTAAGATTTTCAATCTTGAACTTTGTCAAAGAGAAAAGCGTCACATGTTAAGCAACCATGTTGCTACATCTGATAAACGGTCTCGACATCCTAAAATGATTGATACAAGGGATGAGAATTGCTTTAATTCAACTCTGTCACTGTTTATACAACAACTTAAGAAAACTCTTAGACATAATAAAAGAAAGTCTCAAAAGAAAGCCCAGTCAGTCAGAAAAAGGGATAGAAAAGTTCAGAGAAACTATGATCATGAAGCTTGTTCTAAGTGCTATAGAAGTATCCATGATACTTCCAAACGTTCTGATGAGAAGTTAAGTGAGTTAACTAAAGCACAGATGGATACTCTTGACTACTGTCCTGAGGACGATATCTTTGAAAGTTCTCTTAACCTCTTTGTTGATAATCACACTTGTCCTCCCAACAGTCCTGATTATTCCATGATGCACAATCCTACTTCTCCATAAGTGTTTCAACTGGAAAAAGAAATCTTGATTAAAAGGATTGAAGATATGAAATGTCAACTGATCGAATTTTATATAGTGGTAAATAGGTTGCCGTTCACTCGAACTTGATGAGATTGATTTCAAGTTTAATAAATGAAAATAAATAAAAATAAGAAAATATATACACAAAATAGTAGCATGATGGATATACACCGGGACTCGGGATTTCATTGTCTTCCATATACATGGGTTTTAGAAATTAATCTTTGACATTTATAGCTCCAAACACAAGAAATATTAACTCTATTCTTTTCCAAAGTAGATTTCGTAAAATATTAATTGTAGGTTGTAAGCATGGCGCATCAAAATTACCTAGAACTAAGCATGCGTCATCAAACAAAGTGACAAGTAATTGATGTTAGAGCATTACTCGGTCGAACTCGCATGCGTTGTTATCTCAAGAATGTTTGTCAATGTTAGTGATCAAAACTACAAGTCTTGATTTCTAGTCTATTATAGCTAAGTCTCGGACTAGGATAGAAAGTGTAGTTCAGCTCAAGGACTTCATGGAGATTCATCATACAAGTAGAAGAACTACTCAAGGAACTGGTGGAACTTCTCGACAAAAAGGTATGTGAAGACTTGAACTTATCTATCACTCAAAATTCTATCTACTTTATCTTCTACTCTTTGAGACAAGAAGTCGTACGTTATATATATAGACTTTGATTATACACATTTGGTATTTCGTTCCGAGTATACCTCGCCTATCTATATCTCGAAATATGAGTTGGTAAGATTTTCTCTTTAACCAAGTTTATCTTTACCATGTGACGAAAGTCATGATATGTTTCAATCATCTTGAAAATTGCTTTGACGAGAAATAGTGTAACAACTGTATAACGTCCTCTAAGAATGTTTCAATGATTGAAATGAGAGTTTAGATTACATAACCAATGGTGGATATAAGCATTGTTGTGGAAACATATTTATGTATAAGTCCTATTCCTTGAACCAAAGTTTGCGAACTTTGTTAATCAAGAGAACCGGAAGAATGGCGTGAGCCAAGTCCGCGAACTCAGGCCGCGAACTGCCGAAGTTCTCAAACCCGAGAATTTCTGTTGGAGTTGACAAACTACTTGCGTGAAACTAAGTCCGCGAACTCAGTCCGCGAACGGGCGAAGTTCTCATACCCGAGAATTTCTGCTGGAGTTTGTAAACTCTGCCCGATAACTTAAGTCCACGAACCTAGTCTACGAACTTGAGAAGGTTATATATCTGAAGATGATTTCTGAACTTAAACTTAAAAAATACTAAGGAATGCGGTTTACAAACCGTGGCTATAAAAGTTTATGAACCGATTCAAGTGAATCAAATCATCTTTCCTTAAATTGTGTCTTGTATAGTACATGAGATTTCCTTGCAATTGAACAACTCTCTAACTAGTTCATTTGAAGTAATTTGAACTAGTTATGGTGAAGAAGAGAGTTGTTGATATGAAATGCTCATATGGATAATCTTTTGGTTAACTTTTGTTGAACCAACAAGTGCATACGTTTGGGTACGGTTAACAAACCTAGAAGCGTGCATTGTCAAGTGTGTGTAACAAACTAAATTTTCGATCTAACGGTTGATAAATATTAGCTTGAATCTAAATTAGGTTTTCATCTAACGGTGGATATTGATTGCTTTGTTACTAAGTTAACTTAATTGCAAACCCTGATTTGAAAGACTATATAACGGGAACTCTATTATCTGTGCAAAACTAATCCCCACACCTCACGTGTGATACTAGTTTGCATACTAAAGACGGTTCTCCTTTAAGCTTTGGTTTTCTTCTTCTAAAACCAGGTTAACGACTTAAATACTTCATTAGGATTATGAAGCCAGACCGATACTACTTTTATCGTAGTTGTGTGATCTGATCTTGCATCTTCTATCGTCCGAGTATAATCAGATTGATTGGATTGAGATTCATATCTCCGATAGGAAAGATATAAAAAGTAATCACAAACATCTTCGTCTCATTATTTTTGATTCCGCAACATCTTGTTTCGCTACTATACGATTAAGATTGTTGTGTGGTGATTGATATCTCTAAGCTGTTCTTCGGGAATATAAGACCGGATTATCAATTGGTTCCTGTTCACCTCGATTATTATCAAAATACGGAACAAAACCTTTTAGGGTTTATCTGTGGGATACAGACTGATCCTTTGATAAACTTGTCTGTGTGAGATAAATTTGTTGATTGTCAAAGCCTGCGATTTTGGGTCGTAGCAACTCTTAGTTGTGGGTGAGACCAGCTAAGGGAATCAAGTGCGTAGTATCCTAATGGGATCAGAGGCGTAGGGAGTACAACTGTACCTTGGATCAGTGGGAGACTGATTGGGGTTCAACCACAGTCCATTCCGAAGTTATCTTGGAGTAGGCTAGTGTCTGTAGCGGCTTAATACAGTATGTGTTCAATCTGGACTAGGTCCCGGGGTTTTTATGCATTTGCGGTTTCCTCGTTAACAAAATTTCTGGTGTCTGTGTTATTTCTATTTCCGCATTATATTGTTTTATCTTTATAATTGAAATAATACAGGTTGTGTGTCTAGATCATCAATTAGAATAATCCAACCTTTGGTTGTTGATTGTCATTGATTGATCCTTGGATATTGGTCTTTGGTACCATCCAAGTTATTCCTTGTATTTGATTAAAGACCCATTGATTGTTATTAGCTCGAGTAAATCAAATCAACAGAGAGATTTTAACTCCTTGATATACTTCAATCTAGATTGAGTCTGACTGTCTAGTTGATTCTCTAGCAAAGTATATTGGAGTTACTCCATTCAGATTTCTAAGCAAAATATTGGGTGGTGTTGTTAGACCCCCGCTTTTTCAATTGGTATCAGAGCAAGCAAACATGTTTAAGACCTTACAAGTCTGTGTTTTTAGCGATCTGACTCTATGGACAGAGGTGTTATCTCTATTAACATACCACCAGTCTTCGATGTCTCTAATTACTTATGGTGGAAAATTGTTATGCGAGCTTTTCTTCAAGCGCGTGATTTTCAATCATGGGTATATGTTGTTAATGGCTATGATGCTCCCGTTGTGGCAGTTGGAGATGTAAACGTTCCCAAGAATATTGGTGAATATAGTCCTGCCGAGATACTTGCTGCAAAGCAAAATTCCGACGGTTTGAATGCCATTACCCCAAATCTTCAGCACCATTTGTCAAATTGCACTAGGCCTAAAGATGCTTTGGATATCTTAGAAACCGTATTTGAAAGTAACTCCAGTGAAAAGGAATCTAGGATTCAAAACCTTAATTCCGATTGGTAGAACCTTCTTATGGCAGATGAAGATACATTTGATGAGTTCAATCACAGAGTGTCTGAAATTGTTAATGCATCTTTTGCATTGGATAAGACTATTCCTGAAAAGGACATTTTGATGAACATTCTCAGAGCGCTACCATCTAGATACGAGGCTAAGAAGCATACCATCGTTGAGGGAAATAACCTTGATAATCTTTTCAGAAATACATTGGTCGGAAATCTAAAGATCTTTGATCATGAGCACACATCCAAAATCGGAAAGGATGTTTCCTTTAAAGCACAGAAGAACACTAAATTACTTGATAAAAGTAAAAGTGTTTATGTCTCTGAGGATGATCAGTCTGAGGATGATTTTTCGGATGAAGATCTTGACAAATCAGTCTTCTTGATCACAAGACAGTTTAGGGATCTTTCATTGAAGAGAATTAAACGGTTTTCAAGAGACAAACCTAGGTCGCCAGATAAACCTCACAATCGCGAGGTTGCCAGATAAACCTCACAATCGCGTTCCTCCTAAAAACAAGGATGCTAACGAGGCTGATGACGAGGATATGCCACAGTGCTTTAAGTGTAAAGGTTTTGGTCATTTTGCAAACGAGTGCCCAAATCGTAGAAAATACACTGGGAACAAAGGTCTTGTTGTAACACTTGATGAGATGTCCGAGATCTATGATTCTGATGAAGATAGGAAATCAAGTGTCGTTCTTCTATGTGAAAACATTGAGTTTGATAATTGTAGCAATACATATATCAAACTTGATGGTTTCGGTGAAGAAGATAATCCAATCAAGCTGGAAGAATCTATTGACCCATCCTTTGGAAACTGTGTTTGTATTTCAGGATCCACTATGTGTCTAGCTACGTGCACATCTCAGATACCTAAATATTATCCAAGATTGACGTGCTCGTTTTGTTCTCAGAAGGGTCATGAACTATCAATATGTTACAAGTACAAACATCAAGTAAGGCACGCCAACAAACTTCAACGAAGAGCAAATCGATTGGCAATGAAGCTTAAACTTTCCCAGAAGACTGCTGAGGTATGTAGGATTTTATCTTCGTCTAAGAAGTTGGTTTCCAAAGACAAAATAAGACCACTAGAGAAGAAGGTATGGTCAAATCGCTTTGATAGACAGAAGTCAGAGGATTCCTCTCAAGAGGAAAATGGTGGACAAATTGTTGTTCACCACAACACAAATTAATTGTGTTGTTTGGTAAATCTTGTCTTATGTGCCTGATCAAAAGAGATAAGATTGTGTACCGCTCAGGCTTTAGGAAAAGTTTTTTTTCTTAGATTTTTTTTCCTGTCTATCAAATAAAATAAAGGGTTATTATCGACAATTCTACTCTTTATAGGGTTTAGAGTTGGACGTCCACGAACCTGTTTAAAGATTGCGAACCCTACATTCCTTTTTCCTCTCTGATATCCTTTATATCTTAAGACTGCTTGATGAGATTGTGAATTCCACTCACAAAAACCAGTTGCTTATAACTGTTCTCTAAGCATCATGTCTTTGGATGGAAAAGATGTCAACATGATTGTTAAGCCATCAATCAAGGAAAAAGAGAAATGTCCAATAACTCCGTCCTTGAAAAGAAAGAGGAGGAATACAAGAAAGCCAAGAGATGTCCCTTCTAACTCTCAGAAGTTTTCCGATGTTCTTGATGAGTTGAAGGAAGTAAGAAAGGATATTCGTGAAATAAAGGCTTGCGTTTTAAGATCTTTGGAAATTCAGAAAGCCCTGGTTCGACATCATCAGCCAAGACGGTTTGTTGATATTAACTCCTATCTCCATGAACCTTATGTTCCAATGGCTGTTGACGACAAGGAGTTCGGGAATGATAAAGAATTTCTCAAAGATATTGTTGCCTAGTATGTCTTCTTTTTGATTTAGTTGTAAGAATAACTAGTGCTTTGAATAACAATGATTGTGACTACACATAGCTATTATTTTTCATCTTCTTGTTCTTTTTTAGGTTTATTGATTTAAATTATAAAACTGTTTGGAGGATGATGTTTTGCAGTATTTAATCTTTATGATTTGTTATATTGCAATTTGTTATGGGATATTGGTGTTTACGTCTGTGAACTATGTTTGTCCCATACTTTGTCAAAAGTAAAGTCGTTAGTGCTCGGTATTAACGTATTGATAAAAGAATGAATGGACTTTTGACAAATACAAAAGTTAAGCCTATATTGTCAAATATTTGATGGAAGATAGGTTAAAATCTTTTGTTTTCAAGGATTATGTCTATTAATATCGTTATGCAAATAGTGGTGGAAAATAGAATGAATCCTTGTGTATTCCGCAGTATTGATCATCCATAATCCATATTTTATGTATTAATGTGACGCTCCGCAATGTATCTTATGTTGAGCACTATACAACCAAGTTGATTTTTTAGCTTAGTTGGTGTTCCGTGTAATATGTTATGTCGATCATACTGAACTAAATTAATCATCTTGTTTGGTTATTTAGTTATTGCTCCATAAGTCATCTTATGTCGAGCAAAACAAATGACAATTAAATTGATTACTTTTTGTGGTTAATTTGATTGTGTATTCCGATTAAATTAATCATGGGTTTACTTGTGATTAATTTGATTGAGTTTTTGGATATAGGAAATCATTCTCATGTTTTTTTTGTGTCCAATAAAAAATCCTTCTTTTCTTTCGAAATTAAGGTCGCTCTTGTTGTTCCATCGGGAATGACATCTAATGGGGGAGAGTTCTTTTGAACTTGTGCTTAATGGTCATATCTTGAGGGGTGTGCGGCTGTGGAATTTTAGAGGGGTTATCTTGTATCTTTAAACTCCTTGATGAATGCATCTAGCTTCGGATTTATGATTGCATCTAAATTAGTTGGTATGTATTTTTCCTTTTTTCATGAAATGTCTCTCTCGGAAATTTCATTATGATCCCGTTCTTGTACCTTTGCCAATTTTATTCACAAAAAGGGGGAGAATTAATATGTACTTCATACTACAAATACATATGGTTTTTGGATCATTGTGTAAGGGGGAGTGATTTCCATGAGAAATGGAGTATTGACTAAGGGGGAGTGATACATATCACCATAGTTTTATTGTTAAAGTTGTGATACAATTGAACTTTGACGTTGTGTAATAATACTATGACATTGTATAACAATGATCGAGAACTATGTTTTCTCATTGTTATAGCTACGGATCTTCAACAACGATGATGCTAAACTTACAACCTTTGGGATCATTGGAGTACTTGGAAGTGACGAAGATTTCGAGGAATGTTGAAGATTAGACATGTGGAATAGGAGCAACTAAAGTTTCTTTATCATTTTTTGTATTCCATATGTATTGATAGTTTTGTCACTAAAATTGACAAAGGGGGAGATTGTTAGAGCATTGCTCGGTCGAACTCGCATGCGCATGTTTGTCAATATTAGTGATCAAAAATATAAGTAATGATTTCTAGTTTATTATAGCTAAGTCTCGGATTAGGATAAAAAGTGTAGTTGAGCTCAAGGACATCATGGCGATTCATCATACAAGTAGAAGAACTACTCAAGGAACCGGTGGAACTTCTCGACAAAAAGGTATGTGAAGACTTGAACTTATCTATCACTCAAAAGTCTATCTACTCTATCTCCTACTCTTTGAGACAAAAAGTCGCATGCTATATATATAGACTATGATTATACACATTTGGTATTTCGAGCCGAGTATACCTCGCCTATCTATATCTCGAAATATGAGTTGGTAAGCTTTTCTCCTTAACCAAGTTTATCTTTACCATGTGACGAAAGTCATGATATGTTTTAATCATCTTGAAAATTGCTTTGGCGAGAAATGGTGTAACAACTATATAAGAGTCTAAGAATGTTTCAATGATTGAAATGAGAGTCTAGATTACATAACCAATGGTGGACATAAGCATTGTTATAGAAACACAATTATGTATAAGTCCTATTCCTTGAACCAAAGTTTGCGAACTTTGTTGATCAAGAGAACCGGAAGAATAGTGTGAGCCAAGTCCGCGAACTGCCGAAGTTCTCAAAACCGAGAATTTCTGTTGGAGTTACTACTTGCGTGAAACTAAGTCCATGAACTCAGTCAGCGAACCCAGACCGCGAACCGGTGAAGTTCTCATACCCGAGAATTTCTGCTGGAGTTTGTAAACTTTGCCCAGTAACTTAAGTCCGCGAACTTGAGAAGGTTATATATCTGAAGATGATTTCTGAACTTAAACTTAAAAAAGACTAAGGAATGCAGTTTGCAAACCGTTCCTATAAAAGTTTATGAACCGATTCAATTGAATCAAATCATCTTTGCTTCGATTGTGTCTTGTGTAGTACATGAGATTTCCTTGCAATTGAACAACTTTCTAACTAGTTCATTTGAAGTCATTTGAACTAGTTATGGTGAAGAAGAAAGTGGTTGATATGAAATGCTCATATGGCTAACCTTTTGGTTAACCATTGTTGAACCAACAAGTGCATACGTTTGGGTACGGTTAACAAACCTAGAAGCGTGCATTATCAAGTGTGTGTAACAAGTTAAGTTTTCGATCTAACGGTTGAGAAATATTAGCTCGAATCTAAATCAGGTTTTTATCTAACGGTGGATATTGATTGCTTTGTTACCAAGGTAACTTAATTGCAAACCCTGATTTGAAAGACTATATAAGGGGAACTCTAGTATCTGTGCAAAACTAATCCCCACACCTCACGTGTGATACTAGTTTGCATATTAAATTCGGTTCTCCTTTAACCTTTGGTTTTCTTCTTTAAAAACCAGGTTAATGACTTAAATACTTCATTGGGGTTATGAAGCCAGACCGATACTACTTTTATCGTAGTTGTGTGATCTGATCTTGCATCTTCTATCGTCCGAGTATAATCAAATTGATTGGCTTGAGATTGTTATCTCCGATAGGAAAGATATAAAAAGTAATCACAAACATATTCGTCTCATTGTTTGTGATTCCGAAACATCTTGTTTCGCTACCATACGAGTAAGATTGTTGTGAGGTGATTGATAACTCTATGCTGTTCTTCGGGAATACAAGACCTGATTATAAATTGGTTCCTGTTCACCTTGATTATTATCAAAAGACGAAACAAAACCTTAGGGTTTATCTGTGGGAGACAGATTGATCCTTTGATAGACTTGTCTGTGTGATACAGATTTGTTTATTGTCAAAGCCTGCGATTTAGGGTCGTAGCAACTCTTAGTTGTGGGTGAGATCATCTAAGGGAATCAAGTGCGTAGTATCCTGCTGGGATCAGAGGCGTAGGGAGTACAACTGTACCTTGGATCAGTGAGAGACTAATTGGGGGTTCAACTACAGTCCAGTCTGAAGTTATCTTGGATTAGACTAGTGTATGTAGCGACTTAATGATTAAATATTTTCTGTGGGGTTGTAGTAATAGTGGTTATAAAATAGGGTTCTTTTCAGACTTGTGAAAGCAGATTTTTTTAGATTTAATAAAAATTATATACACAAAAATATTAACAATTTTGGGCGAGAGGTAACCAAGACACTAGATTCCACTACTACGCAAGATTGAATGATAAATATTTCAAAACTCTATTCAATTCTTAAGTCCTCTTTTATCTTTAATTCACTATCAATCATACAAATTCTCAAACATTATTTGTAAACCTTAAGCATAGATTATCAAGAGATTAAACCAAGCATAATCTATCAAACTGAATAACAAATAATTAAGACAATCATTCAAACAATTTAAAACTCTTGAAAAGCAGCGATTAGGTGAATTATATAATTAAATGAAATAGTTACCCATTTATGTTGCGTGAATAGCTTCCTCCATTGCCTTGGTTACGAGGGAATTAACTCATCATGTTGGAAAACCTCTCAAAATATTTTATTAAGCTCAATTGATGTTTACAATAAAGAGAAAGATAAGTAAATGTTCTAAAACAGGATTCTGCGACCCACAGAAGGCGTCCAAAAAGAACTACAAAGCTGAGGTGTTGTTGTCGCTGAAATGCTACGACCCACACCTACGACCCACGGATGTGAGTCATTTTCACTGTTGATAAACGACTGCTGCTGCGAGTCCGTTCTTCGTGTTCTTGGTGTTCTTCATCAGCAGCAGCAGAGTTTGATCAACTCTTGATTTCTGCGTCTGTGGCTCTCCTCTCTTCTCCCAACTCTCGACAGCCTCTCTAGTACTCCCAGGGAACATATTTATACACCTACAGCTCGTTGAATCTCCCTCAATTACTCCATATAATCTTCATTACTCGGTGTTTAAAGAAAATATTTTCCGAATATTTTCTTCCCTGAAATGATTCTCCACGCGTAAACAACCTCTGATACTCCCTTATTTAGCTTCTACACGGTCCAAAAGTGTGCTAGAGTCCTCCATGCATCATCATAACACGTCCGAATCCCTCAAAAAATCCTCTCAAACCCGTGACTGCCATGTTCTCTGATGATGACTTGTTTAGCCGATTCTAGCCAAATTAGATCGATTCTGACACCCATACTGTATTCCTTAAGCTATATCACATCTTCCTACCAATTTTTAGCCATTGAATCGTACCACAACACCTTCATTTTGTTGATTGAAAATATGCCAGAGAGAGAATATATTTTCCCGCCAAAAATGAAATTTGAATTATGAGAAGAAAAGTGTCCTCCCCCTAATCCTGTACGGGTGTCCCTTTAGCAATTGGGGTGGAAATAGTAATTTTGGGGTGGAAATAGTAATTTTTCTGGGTTCCTCCGGTACATTTCTGGGACGCTTCCGGTGCATTTCTGGGGTGCCTTTAGTACTTTTCTCCGGGGTGTAAATCATCACTTTTTTGAGCTCATTTCGCCGCAAAGGCTTATTTCTCTAAAAACATCTACAAAAACACAAAATAACACAATAAGTACTTAATCAAGTCTAACAATACAGAATATTGAGAACAAAATAGACACATAAATGCGTCTATCACTTAACACAGTGTGTGCTCAATATGGACTAGGTCCCGGGATTTTTCTGCATTTGCGGTTTCCTCGTTAACAAAATTTCTGGTGTCTGTGTTATTTCAATTTCCGCATTATATTGTTTTATCTTTATAATTGAAATAATACAGGTTGTGTGTCTAGATCATCAATTAGAATAATCCAACCTTTGGTTGTTGATTGTCATTGATTGATCCTTGGATATTGGTCTTTGGTACCATCCAAGTTATTCCTTGTATTTGATTAAAAACTCACTGATTGTTATTAGCTCGAGTAAATCAAATCAAGAGACAGATATTAACTCCTTGATATACTTTAATCTAGATTGAGTCTGACTGTCTAGTTGATTCTCTAGAAAAGTATATTGGAGTTAGTCTATACAGATTGCTAGGCGAAATATTGGGTGGTGTTGTTAGACCCCCGCTTTTTCAATTAATAGAAATCTTAATTCATTAAAAATCAGTGCAAATAGTAATTAAGGAATTAATTAAATTTACCACATGATGAAATTCAGCTTCGTCCCAGAGATGGGGTTTAGCTCATTAGGTTGGAAACACACTCAAAAGTTGGTTTCACTGCTCGAAAAGGTATTTGCAAGAAGAAAAGGTATAAATTAGTGCCTTTGTAACAGATATAATTGTTACGGAACCTACTGTTACAGAGAAACACTAACAGACTGTTGCGAATTCGAAATAATTGTTACAGAAATTGTTACAAAGATATTGAATTTGAAACTATAGGTAACGGTTCCTGCGAATGTTTCTAAATTTTGTTCTGTGTTCTTCTTCTTTTTCAATGGCAGCATCAGAGACAAGCTCTGCAATTCCCGATTCTCTGCTCTATTCTAACCCCTACTACTCCATATCCTTCTCTATTCACCTTCTCAACTTATATAGTCTCCCAACACCAAGAATACTCCCCCGTAACTGCGAATAATCCTCCAATAAATTAATTATTCTTTTCTGCCAGTCACGGAAAACAATTCCTTTTTATAGCTCCTTCACGCGTCTGCATGGTGTTGAAGCACTCCAACACATTTAATACTCTTCTCAGACTGAGTCAGACTTCAGCAGAAATGATATCTTCCCTGTTTTATCGATGAACTTTCCATTTCCTAACCCGAGAAAATAATCTTCCTTGTTTTATCTCCTCCACGCTTCTGTCAGCTGTTAACTCCTTTTTTTTATCTCCTTCATGATTCAAATTGTCTCTAAACACGTTCTATGGAAAGTCAACATCCCATCAGCCCAGTGGCGGAACCAGGTTTTCCAATTAGGGAGGGGGGGCTAAAAAAAATTTTGCCGCACCAAAGTCAACCTAGGAAACACCATTTCACCTTGAAAGCATTAACAAAATAAGATCATATCATAGCAGCAATGTACAAAGTTTTCTGTCAACAGACTCGGCCTCCGACAGCAAAAAAAATATTACTAAATTGTTAAGAACATTAAATTCTCAAGTTTGCAGCATTGAGTTTTCTATTAACAAGAGTTCAATCTTTGGGGAACATCTCTGATAGCTTTAGTGAAGAATAATTCTATATATCTTATTAAACAAATAAACGAACTACACAACGATATATATATACAGACCAACAGAGACATAAAAGGGAAGCTAAGACATAAAAGGAAAACTAATATACATTCCTAACATAGCATATTACTCTATTATAGAATAGTCAAGAATATTATGTCAATAGCCCCTCTCAAATTCACGATATTGATTGAACTGCATTAATCATCGAGAGTTTGTCAAGAAGAAATCGAAACCGGGGAGTAGACGGGGACTTCGTAAAGAAATCAGCAATCTGCATCTTCGATGGCTTCCACGGAAATGTTACAGTACCATGCACCAAGTGACGACGAATAAAGTGACAGTCGACTTCGATGTGCTTAGTTCTTTCGTGGTACACGGAATTATGGGAAATATGTATCGCACTTGTATTGTTGCAATACAAAGGTGTTGGATCATATATAGCTACACCCATATCTTCAATCAACCAACAGAGCCAAATAATCTCAGCGGTAGCATCTGCCATTGCGCGGTACTCGGATTCAGATGACGATCGAGCAGGAGTGGACTGCTTTTTACTCCTCCATGAAATTAAAGAATCACCAAGAAATATACAATAACCAGTGGTAGACTTGCGATCACTATGATCACCTGCCCACCCAGCATCAGAAAAACCTCCAAGTGTAAAACTGGACGAAGAAGATGAAGGGAATAACAAACTCTGATACTGAGTTCCCTGGAGATATCTCAAAATACACATAGCAGCTTCCCAATGTACAGTAGTAGGTGAAGAAATAAACTTACTAACAATATGAACTGTATATGCAATATCAGGTCGCGTAATAGTGAGGTAAACTAGGCTGCCAACAATGATTCTATATAACGTGGGGTCATCCAAGAAAACACCATCTGTATTAGTATATCTAGCATTCATCTCAAGGGGTGTGTCAACTGGATCAGTATCAAAAATGCGAGCCTTTTTAAGAATATCACTAACATACTTAGATTGTGAAAGAAGATAACCTTTTGGAGATGAAGCAACCTTGATGCCAAGAAAATATCGCAACTGACCTAAATCTTTCATCTCAAACTGTTGGTGTAACTTTTCTTTTAGACGAACTATCCCATTCAAATCATCACCTGTAATAATCATATCATCGACATGGACAAGCAATAATATTCGACTTGCAGAACTGTTACGACAAATAATGCTGAATCATAAGGACCTGACTGAAAACCAAGAGAAGTGATTGTAGTGGAGAACTTGTCAAACCATGCACGAGGTGCTTGTTTCAGTCCATACAATGCTTTTCAAATCTTGCAAACTTCGCCAAATTTATGAGGTACACCAGGAGGGGGAACCATATAGACTTCTTCAGAAAGATCGTCATTGATAAAAGCATTTTTCACATCCATTTGAGATATCTTCCAATTCCTAAAATAGTCTACGACAATAAGAGCACGAACAGATGTCATTTTTGCCACTGGTGCAAAAGTTTCTTCATAGTCAATTCCATATTCTTGAGTAAATAACTTTGCCGCGAGACGTGCCTTGCATCGTTCAACCGATCCATCAGATTTAGTTTTGATCTTGTAAACCCATTTGGAACCTACTGCGAGTTTTCCGGGAGGTAGAGTAACCATTTCCCATGTCCCTGCCTTGTCCAAGGCAGCAAGCTCTACATCCGTAGCTTTTTGCCGTACTGGTTGAGACATAGCCTCTTTGTAGGAAGTAGGCTCAGATAAAGAGTGAACAGAAGAGAGAAATGCATAATATTGTGAAGAATAACAAGAAAGACCAAAATCACTAGGAGAGTAACCAAACCTATTTGGGGGATTACGAGTACGTGGAGGATACCTTGGTGTAGTTTGGTCAACAGTTTCGAGAGGTGATGTGACATCCGGAGAATAGGAAGGAGAAGCGTCTGCAATTATATCTTCAAGGACAAAAGAAGACGAAGAAGAAGGTATATCTTCAACCGGAGCCTGTACATCGCTGCAAGTATCTATAAAAGTAGGAACAAATGTGAGGCTACATGAAGAATCAGAAGGTGGAGTATCCAAATCCCCAAATGGATCAATTTTTACTAAGTCGGATTTTTCAATAACATCAGCACGAGAAGCAATAGAAAAGAAAGGAATATGTTCAAGAAACACAAAATGCCGAGAAACATACATCTTTTGACTTGTAACATCATAACAACGATATCCCTTTTGACCATCACCATACCCAAAAAACACACACAAAGCAAACTTGGATGATAATTTGTTTCTTTCCCTATGAGGTTTGAGAAGAAAAAACAAGCACATCCAAACACTTTAAGAGAAAAGTAGTCAGGAGTTGTACCATATAAATTTTCAAAAGGAGAAACACCACCTGTGAGAGAAGTCGGTATACGATTAATAATATAATTAGCTGTTAAAACAACTTCCCCCCAATACGTTGCAGGAACATGAGCATATAAATGCAAAGATCGAGATGTTTCAAGAAGATGTCGATGTTTTCGTTCTGCCACACCATTTTTTTGTGGTGTCTCATTACAAGAAGATTTATAAACTGTACCATCAGATCAAGAAATGAGCCTTTTATGTACTCACCACCCAAATCACAACGGAAACATTTTATAATAGCATAAAATTGGGTACGCACAAAATTACGAAAGGCACGATAAATATCAAAATATTTAGAACGATGTTTCATAAGGAAAATCCAGCAATAACGAGAGTAATCATTAATAAAACATACATAGTACCTAGAGCCCCCTTTGGTAGGAATGCGAGCTTCCCCCTAAACATCAGAGTGTACTAAATCAAAAGGTTTACTAAAAACAGAAGTACTTTTATTGAATTGTAATGCTGAAAATTTTGCAAGTTGACAACCACTACAATCTGAGATGTCATGTGGTTTAATTTGTTCAAGAGAGCCTTTAGAAACTAAGAATTTAAGACGAGAAGCAGAAACATGACCTAAACGAGAATGCCATAAATAAAAATTGCTAGATTTCACATTGAGATGAAAAGATTATAAGTCCATTGTAGAAGCAGCAACATCAGGAATCCGCAACTCCACTAAAGCGTATAATCCCCCTTTTATACGGCCTATCCCAATCACTCTCTTCGACTGCGGATGCTAACCAAGACAACATGTAGGAGAAAAGAAAACGTTATAACCCAAGTCGCGTAGTTGGCTAACAGATATTAAATTCATTTTTAATTTAGGAATGCAATATACGTCAGAGAGAGATAATTGCGCAGTCTTAACAGAGCCACTACCGGCTAGAGGCAAGATTTTACCATCAGCCGTTTCAACAGTTTGGTAAAAGGAAATAGGAGATAAGGAAGCCAAACTAGAGAAATCTTTAGTCATATGGTGCGAAGCACCTGAATCAAAAACCCAAATGGAGGATTTTATACCTGACTCATTAGATGTAGACAAAACTGCAAAAGAAGAAGTCATTGGGTTCAAAGAATGGGATTGTTGTGAAACCAAAAGCTTTTGCAACTGTTCGATAAGAGACTGCAAAGATTTTTCCTCATTTCTAGGAGTAGCAGCTGCATCAGTATGGTATTGCTTGTGAAAGGATCCTTGCTGTTGTTTCTTCAAAATCTGGGGACATTGCGCCTTCCAGTGACCTTTCTTCTTGCAGAAATTGCATTCATCACTAGCAGTTCTTTGTGGTTTATTATGGTAATTAAAATAAGGCTTTGAGGGTACTTCTAATACACTTTCAGTAGGGAGAGGAAGAATCCCTTTGCTGCTAGCTTGAGATTTTAAACGTACTTCTTTGGCTAATAGCTCATTAACAACAGCATCCACAGAAGGTAATGGATTACGATGCAAAATCTGACCTCTTAGAGCTTCAAAATCATGACGAAGATCCATTAAGAACTGAACAAGACGCTGCTCTTCACGGTATCTTACATATGGAGCAACCATTTTAAGATCAGCAGGTTCAGTAAGAGCAAGTTGATCCGAATACCCATTCATGATCGAATAAAATTCGTGTACATCCTTGTCACCTTGTTTTGCTTCTCTAATATCAGACTCTAATTGATAACGTTTAGCAAAATTAGATTGCAAAAACAGTGTTGCCAAGTGATCCCACACCTCTTTAGCAGTAGAAAATTTAGCTAAATGCATACCAATTCTTAAATCAACAGAATTATTGATCGTAATAATCTTAGCATTACATCGTTCCCAAGTAGCAAGTAATTTATCATATTCTTCAGCTTTAGTACTAGGGGGACCACGGTAAAGGATTAGAAGGAGAACAAAAATATCTAGCTCTTGCACTAACAACGTAAGCAAACAAAATATTGAAGTAGACCCACCAAAGGCATCTAGCTGATACCATGATAGCTTTAGTGAAGAAGATTAGAAGAATTCTATATATATCTTATTAAACAAATAAAGGAACTACACAACGATATATATACAGACCAACAGAGACATAAAAGGGAGCTAAGACATAAAAGGAAAACTAATATACATTCCTAACATAACATATTACTCTATTCTAGAATAGTCTAGAATATTATGCTAACAATCTCTACACCTTTGCAAATTGCTGATGCAATGAAAATTGCTGATCCATTGAAAAGAAGTGGAATCTTCAAGCTGATATGAACAACATGACTTAGATCAAATTTTTTTATCGTTCTAAGCACTAAAATATGACACTATCAAAACCTGTACAAAGGGCAGGCCAAAGAAATTCTTGTTGAAGAATCTAAGAGATTCTTTTAACACTCAATTCCACTTCGCCCCATTACTAACAAATCCCATAAAAATTTGAATGGCTCGTCGTAGATTACACCAACCCAAAGAAATTTCTATGGTACGACGGGCCATTAAAATTCATAGCTGTGAAAAGTTTATGAAATGTGCTGCAAAATAAATTAACCCCAAATACGCTACTAAGCCATCACCATAAAACAGCGGGATAGCTACACTTAAACAACAAATGGGAATTGGTTTTTAAATGGGAGTGAACAACACATAAAGAACAACTTGAAACTACTGTAATATCTGAATCTCGCATCACGTCATCAGTTGAGACTCTGTCGTGGAGATGGAGTAGTTACCATGTTAACCAGGCATGTTCAGCAGTATGCCAGCTTCCCATATACTCACAAAATCCATATGTTGGTGCATTAATACTATAGAGTAATACTGTAAAGATTCTACATTGGTTTAAATCATCAATGACTCCTAACCTCCTAAGTTAGTAAGTGTTTACAGGTGACCAAGCAAATAGATAGTTGAAGCATTTCGACGAACACTTACTAAGCAACCCCAGTATTTGCACAACATGGACTAACTCTCCCTCCCTTTTTTTCTCTGTTATTCTTCTACTACCTCTGCTAACAAAGAACAACAGATATGAATATGGTTGACTAAATTGCTTGGCTTGGTGGACTAGTTTGATGAGCTTGGTGGACTAAACATAATTTTTCTTTTGGACAAAGGGTAAATTACTGACTTAGCAAATTTTGTAAGAATAAAGGGGGGGGGGGGGGGGGGGTGGTACAGCCAGGTTTAGTCAACATGTGCTTCCGCCCCTGCATCAGCCACACACAATCACAACCCTGGAATAATTCCTCACGTACTTGCCCTGTTTTATCAAAACTACTCGGACTGCTTAATTCTTTCGTAACAAATCCCATTACTAGTCCTGGTCAATCATAACAGGGTCACACAATTCCAAATCCGTGAAAAAATCCAACAGTAACTCAACGGAATCCGACCTAGAAAGTTACGCTGTTTAAACCACTTTTGAATTTCATTTTCCCGCCAAATTTGTTTCTTCACGAGGATGAAGAAGGACAGCCCTTAGCGAAGTCTGAGGTACCGATAGCATGGAGGTGCCCCTTATCAACTGGTTGCCCCTTATCCAATGTGAGAGTCCGCTTAGCAAATGCCCTCCGGGGGTGCCTTTAACAACTTTTCAAGATGATTTTTCAAAAAATGTTTATTGCCCAAAAACACCTACAAACAAGTTTATTAGTGCTAAAATGAGTCCCAGCTAATGTATTTATGAGTGAAAATGCGTCACACTTGCGTGTTCATCATCAATTGTTTAATTTAAGACAGGAAGTTGCTATCACTCATATTTGTGACACCAATAAGAAACATCGAACTTCTTCGATTAATTCTGTTAGAGCATTGCCTGGTTGAACCCACCAAGCGTTGGTATGTCAAGTTTGGTTGTCATATTTTAGTGAATCAAAACTCATGTTAAGAGTCGCTTGATTATGTACTAGAGTCAACTTCGTATAGGTTACCTTGAAAGTATTAGGATATGAGACATTACAAGTATTGCGAAGTCTTGAAGATGTGAAGAAGCAAGTAGCTACAACGACAACAATCATCCTTCCACTTAAGGTTAGTGATATTTGACTTGAACTGTTTCATTCCCTAACATATCTTTCAAGTCGTGCATATTGAAAACATAACTGTGAAGCATATTTGAATTCTAGATAGACATAGTATTACGGAATACAATACGAGGTTTATTGCTTAACCGTTAAACTTTGTAGATAAGACATCTCCATAATCATTTGAATGCTATTGTGATTATGTATGGGTATGAGGTGAGGATTTCATCATAGGGAACAATGTTTACATGTGTTCTAAGGAAGTAAGTTCATAAATTTTTTTGTGGACCGAAAAGGAAATTTCCAGGTGTTATTGGTTTTGTTATTCATTGCATATCTTATGAACAACCAATACGTGTGATAGAGTATAACCGCTCACAACTTGTTGTGTTCTTGGTAGAACTATTCACAAAGGCCTGACTTATGTATCGGTATAACTTTTAATAGTAAAACCGATCTTAAGTAATCCACCTGTGGTATGATCGGATTTTGTATGTCTGACCAATTAAAAGGAAAGGGGAACCGATCCTTGTAAGGGGTGCAGTACATCAAAGGGAACCGATCCTTGTATGGGGTGCATCAAGATTTATAGCAGAAAGGGGAACCGATCCTATGGACATGTGAAACACGTTTTTAGGAAAAGGGGAACCGATCCTATGGGCATGTGCAACACATATGAGTTAGATACCATATATATGTGCGGAACTGATCCTAGTACCTAGTCAACCGAATTTTTGGAAAGCTAGTGTGACTGTGCACAATACTCACATGGAGGTAGAACCGAAACTTGTTTTGGTAGAACCGTAAACCCATGATTGTGATTGAATGTTGGTTTGATCAATCACATAGTTCTTGAAAGTCAGATGAACCAATTCTAAACTTGTTTGGAAGTGTGGCAAATCGGTTTCAAGGTTGTAAGTGTGAAAGAGAACTTACAAAGTAAAGATGTCGACAAACTTTGAACACGTGCTGTGAATGTTTATTTCTTTCATTGTTCAAAGATATTCCTTAACGGCTAAGGAAGAGAATCCCAGGATTGAAACACAAGTAAGTTAAAAATCTTTTAATTAAGGTTATTAATTTCATTTTGTAGGGAAATTACAGAATTAGTAATGTGCATTTACTAATTAGATTTTCCGAGAGATTTCGATCATTATTTTTGGACAGAGCATTTTCAAGAATTATGAAAACCGAATCTGTGTTTTAATGAATATCTTGAGAATATCTTCGGTTTTGGAAATTCCTTGGTGTCCAAACTTCATTGTCTATAAATACTCGAAGTTTGCCTTTCTAGAAAACTAATACTTCGTAACAACATATTTACTCTTTTGTTGTTGTTACTGGTGTAGCCGCCTATTCGGAGAGGAGAGTAACCTAATTAGGGGAAATCTCTTACGAACGCTCAGTTTAAAGTCTTCTTTGGGATTGAGAAGCTCTAGCGTTGATAAGCATGTAAATGCTACATTTTATACCCATATTTATATTTGCTAAAGTACAATATTTTAGTTGCTAACACTATTTTAGTGCTTTTGTAGAAAGTACAAGTGAATTCGATCATCCGGCGAATAATCAGCAAAATGTGAGACTTAATGGTGTTTGCGACGAAAATTGCAAAATATGGTTGGCCTGGTATTTCCATATATCAGCAACCACAATGATGAAATGTGGTTGTCCTGGTATTTCCATATATCAGCAATCACAATAATGAAACGTAGTTGGCCTGGTATTTCCATGTATCAGCAACCACAATGATGAAATGGGGTTGGCCTGGTATTTCCATGTATCAGCAACCACAATGATCAAATATGTTGTCCTGGTATTTCTATATATCAGCAACACTTATTATGATGGCCTGGTATTTCTATATATCAGCAGCACTTATTATGCTGGCCTGGTATCTCTATATATCAGCAATACTTATTATGTTGGCATGGTATCTCCATATATATCAGCAGCATAGAATTATTTCACAGCCGAGGTCACAATGGGTAAACAAGTTTTAATTTTCTCTTCAATTAATGCATGGTGAAGTGAGTCGACGTCAGCATACTAATGACACCCAAGATTGGTCAAGAGTGACTTTATTATTGTTAGCATAATAATGGAAGAATATCACCTCCATGACCACGTGCAAATGAAGTGCAAATGAAAAAAAAGGAAAGATTAACATATCTTGTCCTTACATAAGTTCTCTTGCTATATATATATAAAGAATCTGAAGGAATGTTTGAGATCAAATGACGTCATTTGTGCAAATACAATTAAGGTGGGCCCAGCACATGCAAGAAAATATCAAGCTTTTTAAATGAAATTAATTCATTTCCTTAGTGGTTTCATATACTATGGAATGTGGAGATTCGATGATACTTTACAATGTTTCGTCATATTATGACACGCGGCACAATATTATTGGGCGGATTGTATTTCATGACATGTGGCAGACTTCTATTGGGAGGTGATGTGGCGACGACGTGAATTCATCTGTGGGCTATATTTATGTGTTGTTTCAAAATGAAAATGGGGGGGCACCCGGCCACAGTGTCGCAACAAATGAAGGGTTTTGAAGTTTTATTTTCGATTCTTCATTTTTCATTAGCTAGAGTTTAATTTTAATATGTTTGTGGCTTTTGATAAAGCCATTTATAGCTAGTGTTATGTTAGGGTTAATGGCAACTGCAAGATGAAACTTAGCTTATATAAAGACAACTCTCTTTATTGATGTTTAGAAAATCTCTCAAAACTAAACACAAGATCTAATCTTGCTCATATGATCAACCATAACTTTGGTGATCATATATATATAGAACTATGAATTCCTTTTCCTAGTCCTATTACCTTATTACATGTCTTTCCTTTTCTTAGAACTTAGCTAGCTCCTAATTCTTAGAACTTCATATATTTCCTATTCTTATCCTAACCAACTTGTTAGTGACTTCTATGTTGAAGTTAATCCAACATTCTCCCCGTTAAGCTTCAACCTTACCGGTGACATATCTTGTACTCCAATCAATTGTCTCATTTTTTCAAACTTGATCCGAGCTAATGCCTTTGTCAATATATCTGCTTTCTGCTCAGTTCCTGGTATGTGTTCAACGTTGATGATCTCCTTCTCGATAAATTCTCGTATGAAATGATACCTTTTGTGAATGTGTTTCGTCTTCCCATGAAACACTGGATTTTTAGTGAGTGCAATTGCAGACTTATTATCAATCTTGATGAGAACTCTTTCAGGTTCTCTTCCTTTGATTTCACCCAACAGTTCTTGAAGCCATATTGATTGTTTAGCTGCTTCTGTTGCAGCCATAAACTCAGCTTCACAGGATGAGAGGGCTACAGTGTCTTGCTTCTCTGAACACCATGTAATAGGTGCTTCTCCTAGATAAAATATATGACCAGTTGTACCTTTTCCATCATCTTGGTCAATATTATGACTGTTGTCACTATACCCAACAATTCCTTTTGATCCTCCTCGACCATACTTCAATCCATAGCTGATTGTTCCTCTTAGATATCTCAATATCTGCTTTATTACATCACCATGAGACTTGCGTGGACTCTGCATATAACGTCTTTCTACTCCCACAGAGAAAGCCAAATCTGGTCTTGTGTGTAATAAGTATCTTAGGCATCCAACATTTCTCCTATAACTCGTTGAATCAATCTCTGCTTCTTCTTGTGCCTTTGAAACTTTAAGTCCAAACACCATTGGTATCTTAGTTGGATTACAAGTTTCAAGTCTTGCTTCTTTTAGAATTCTCCTTGCATAAGATTCTTGTTTAATATGAATCCCATCTACTCCTTGATGGACTTCTATGCCAAGGTAATAAGTGAGTTTTCCGAGGTCTGACATCTCAAACTTTGATGACATTTCTCTCTTGAACTCATTAATCACCTTAAGGGAGTTGCAAGTCAAAAATATATCATCTACATAGACTGCAATCACAAGAAGCGTTCCATTTTCTTCTCTTCTGTATACATAAGTTTCTTTAGAACACTTTATGAATCTCATTCCCTTTAAGATTTGATCTAACTTTGTATTCCAGGCTCGAGGGGCTTGTCTTAGACCATAGAGAGCTTTTGTCAACTTGTAAACTCTATGTTCTTGTCCTTTTACTTTCTCATTGAGTTCAAAAAAGTAGTGTCTCTTACCAGTCATGTGATTGCTGGCTCCATTATCTAAATACCAGATTCTTTCTTCTCCATCCTTTGATTCGTAGTTCTTTGGTATTAGTTTCCCTTCGTTTAAGAATACAACTTCGTGCATGAAAAGAGCTGTATCTGCTTCCCTTGTTTCATTCTTGTTTGTTTCTTCCATATTTTGTATTCTTTCAGGACATACAGAGGAGAAGTGTCCTGGTTTATCACGTCTGTAAAAAATAATGTTTGATCTATCCTTCTTTTCTTTCCCTTGGTTTTGATCATTCTGACTTGTTGTTCTATCTTGTGAGTTAAACCTTCCTCCCCTTCCTCGGCCTTTGTTTCCTCTACCACCTCTTTCACGACCTCTTCCTCTTGTCGCAGAGTTTTGTTGGTAAGAGTTTGTGTACAACAGTTTTCCTTGAGTTTCTCCATTGTTTTCTTTATCAAGGATTCTTTCTTCATATGCTTTCAATCTTCCAATTATATCTTCATAGCTAGTCTTCTTTAAATCTAAGACTTGTTCGAGAGAAGCTATGATATGAATATACTTGGATCTTGGTAAACTATTGAGAAACTTCTTTACCAGTTTATCTTCATCAATGTATTGTCCAAGTGATGCAGCTTTTGAGGCTATCTCTGATAGCTTTTCTGCAAAGCTATCAATAGTATCAGTGTCTTTCATCTTCACTCTTTCAAATTCAGACATTAAGGTTTGCGGACGGGCTACTTTAACTCGATCAGCTCCGAGATTACGTGCCTTTATTGCATCCCAAATTTTCTTTGAAGTTTCCTATTCACCAACTTGTATAACAAGACATTCTGGTATTGCTTGAAAGAGTAATCCAATGGCAACATTGTTTTTGTCTGGGTCCAATGTACCAGGATCAATTGTTTCCCAAACTTTGTAGATTTTCATCAGTACCTTCATTCTCATGGCCCATACTCTGTAGTGTGTGGCGTTGAGGATTGGAACTTGTATTGATGGTGGTGTGAACTGTTTTGCACCCACAATGGTGGTTTCGTTTTCCATGGCTCAGAAACAAGCTCTGATACCAATTAATGGCAACTGCAAGATGAAACTTAGCTTATATAAAGACAACTCTCTTTATTAATGTTTAGAAAATCTCTCAAAACTAAACACAAGCTCTAATCTTGCTCATATGATCAACCACAACTTTGGTGATCATATATATATAGAACTATGAATTCCTTTTCCTAGTCCTATTACCTTATTACATGTCTTTCATTTTCTTAGAACTTAGCTAGCTCCTAATTCTTAGAACTTCATGTATTTCCTATTCTTATCCTAACCAACTTGTTAGTGACTTCTATGTTGAAGTTAATCCAACAAGGGTTTAGGTAGAAACCAATAAATTGTGTAAACTCTATATTTATATGCTCAATAATGATTTGAATGACTAGTAGTTGTTCTTCATATCGCTTGGTATTTTATTGTTCATGTGATTTCTTGATTATTTATGATTTTCAATTGATATGGCGTACTTGGGTTAAATTCTTTGACGTGATATACTTTAGGATTGATAGGTAACGCTTTAGAATCGCTATCCATGAAGCGAAGAAAACTATAGCGGAGAAACAATATTTGAAAATGCATGGAATTTATTTTTAACGAATAGTAGAATTTGCATAATTAATTGGTGGAAACCGAAAACCCTAATAACCCACACTCATTTTGTTTATCTTTAAATTATTTATCATTTCATATTGTTCCGAATTTCTAAAAATCCTTAAAACATTATCTGGTTGATTACTTAATTTTTGGTATTAGTTGGTAGAGTATTTCACACTCCTCGTGGGAACGACATGTACTTGCCATTATCTACTAGTTAGACGCTGTGCACTTGCATTATATTATTGTAGGTTTCCGGCCTACCAAGTTTTTGGCGCCGCTGCTGGGGAGTGGTTGCAAAATACTCTCTATTGATATCATTGTATGTAGTTTATTTTTATTTTAGTTTTAGTTTTTGTACATAATTTATTTTTCTTTTTCTTTTAGATTTTCTTTAGTTTCTTTTTACGCAGTTTGTTTGATATTTTTTTTTAGGTACCTTCGTGATTGAAGTGCTGCAATTGAAACCAGTAGTGGGAGAAAAGAAAGTATGCACTCGCAAAGCTTTTGCAAGAGCGACTTGGAAGATCCATTAGAGGTTTGCTTAGCTCATTTTAGGTATGATTTTGATGATGATAGTGTTATTTGTGAAGTCAATGCTTTGTTAGACTCCACACCGCTGCTAGACACTAATAAATGGAAGCCCAAACTAGAACCTCTAGTTTTTTCTGATTCTCGACTAGTTCTCTCAGTCGAGAATGCTCCTACCTTGACCCATAAGCCATTGAGTTCTGAATTTTTTCGTCTTGATGATATTCATAATGAAACCGTTTTAGATGATAATGGGTCTAAGAGTCGTGATATTATTGCTCCATTGAGGCCTTGTTCAACGAGTGAATTTGAAAAAATATCATTCGTGGAAGTTATTTCCGCTGACTTAGAACCAGATTTAGGGAGTACAATAACTGTTCAATTCTTTAGACAATCTTTAGTAATCATTTGCGAACATGATTTACTTCATATTCAAGGTTCGAATTATGCTTTAAATAAGATTGAATTCAGTTTTATCTCTCTGGGTAATAATCTTTCTTACTGTAGGTTCATGTTTTCAACTAATCAGATTAGTTGGATTGATCCCCAACTCGTCAGGCTTTATATATATAATCCGCAGCTTACCTTGGGGTACCAACCCCACATTGTTTGATAACGTGCTACTGGCAAGTCGGGAAACAAACACATTCCGCTTCATGGGATTCAACCTATCATATTTGTTCCCTGCACTCTATCTTTTATTTTTAGTTCTTTAGTTTTTGCATATGTATTTTAGAATTTCCCACCTTAATTTCTACGTTGGATGACTCAATTACAATGAGGACAATGTAATGTTTAAGTGTGGGGGAGTGGCGCTTTTTTAAGGATTTTTCTTTTAAAAAAATAAATAAAAATCTATTGCATAATATCTCTGTTTTGCTCGAGGACTAGCAAAATATTAGTGTGGCGGTGTTGATAAGCATGTAAATGCTACATTTTATACCCATATTTATGTTAGCTAGGATACAATATTTTAGTTGCTAATACTATTTTAGTGCTTTTCTAGAAAGTACAAGTGAATTCGATCATCCGGCGAATAAACAGCAAAATGTGAGACTTAATGGTGTTTGCGACGAAAATTGCAAAATGTGGTTGGCCTGGTATTTCCATATATCAGCAACCACAATGATGAAATGTGGTTGTCCTGGTATTTCCATATATCACCAATAACAATGATGAAACGTGGTTGGCCTGGTATTTCCATGTATCAGCAACCACAATGATGAAATGGGGTTGGCCTGGTATTTCCATGTATCAGCAACCACACTGATCAAATATGTTGGCCTGGTATTTCTATATATCAGCAGCACTTATTATGTTGGCCTGGTATTTCTATATATCAACAACACTTATTATGTTGGCCTGATATCTCTATATATCAACAGCACTTATTATGTTGGCATGGTATCTCCATATATATCAGCAGCATAGAATTATTTCACAGCCGAGGCCACAATGGGCAGACATGTTTTAATTTGCTCTTCAATTAATGCATGGTGAAACGAGTCGACGTCAGCATACTAATGCCACCTAAGATGGTCAAGAGTGACTTTATTATTGTTAGCATAATAATGGAAGAATATCACCTCCATGACCACGTGCAAATGAAGTGCAAATGAAGAAAAGGAAAGATTAACATATCTTGTCCTTACATAAGTTCTCTTTATATATATATATATATATATATATATATATATATATATATATATATATATATATATATATATATATATATATATATATATAGAAACTGAAGGAATGTTTGAGACCAAATGACGTCATTTGTGCAAATACAGTTAAGGTGGGCCCAACACATGCAAGAAAATATCATGTTTTTTAAATGAAATTAATTCATTTCCTTGGTGGTTTCATATACTATGGAAAGTGGAGATTCGCTGATACTTTACAATGTTTCATCATATTATGACACGCGGCACAATATTATTGGGCGGATTGTATTTCATGACATGTGGCAGACTTCTATTGGGAGGTGATGTGGCGACGACGTGAATTAATCTGTGGGCTATATTTATGTGTTGTTTCAAAATGAAAATGGGGGGGAACCCGGCCACAGTGCCGCAACAAAGGAAGGGTTTTGAAGATTTGTTTTCGATTCTTCATTTTTCATTAGCTAGAGTTTAATTCTAATATGTTTACGACTTTTGAGAAAGCCATTTCTAGCTAGTGTTATGTTAGGGTTTAGGTAGAAACCAATAAATTGTGTAAACTCTATATTTATATGCTCAATAATGATTTGAATTACTAATAGTTTTTCTTCATATCGCTTGGTATTTTATTGTTCATGTGATTTCTTGATTATTTATGCTTTTTAATTGATATGGCGTACTTGGGTTAAATTCTTTGACGTGATATACTTTAGGATTGATAGGTAATGCTTTAGAATCGCTATCCATGAAGTGGAGAAAACTATAGTGGAGAAATAATATTTGAAAATGCATGGAATTTATTTTTAACGAATAGTAGAATTTTCATAATTAATTGATGGAAACCGAAAACCCTAATAACCCACACTCATTTTGTTTATCTTTAAATTATTTATCATTTCACTTTGTTCCGAATTTCTAAAAATATTTAAAACATTATCTTGTTGATTACTTAATTTTTGGTATTAGTTGGTAGAGTATTTCACACTCCTCGTGGGAACGACCTGTACTTTCCATTGTCTACTAGTTAGACGATGTGCACTTGCAGTATATATTGTAGGTTTCCGAGCCTACCAAAATTTTGGCGCCGTTGCCGAGGAGTGGTTGCAAAATACTCTCTAGTTGATATCATTGTGTATAGTTTATTTTTATTTTAGTTTTTGTTCATAATTTTTTTTTTTTTTAGATTTTCTTTTTACGCATTTTGTTTGATTATTTTTTTTTTTGGTACCTTAGTGATTGAAGTGCTGCAATTGAAACCAGTAGTGGGCGAAAATAAAGTATGCACTCGCAAAGCTTTTGCAAGAGCGACTTGGAAGATCCATTAGTGGTTTGCTTAGCTCATTTTGGATATGATTTTGATGATGATAGTGTTATTTGTGAAGTCAATGCTTTGTTAGACTCCACACCGCTGCTAGACACTAATAAATGGAAGGCCAAACTAGAACCTCTAGTTTTTTCTGATTCTCGACTAGTTCAATCAGTCGAGAATGCTCCTACCTTGACCCATAAGCCATTAAGTTCTGAATTTTTTCGTCTTGATGATATTCATAATGAAACCGTTTTAGATGATAATGGGTCTAAGAGTCGTGATATTATTGCTCCATTGAGGCCTTGTTCAACGAGTGAATTTGAAAAAATATCATTCGTGGAAGTTATTTCCGCTGACTTAGAACCAGATTTAGGGAGTACAATAATTGTTCAATTCTTTAGACAATCTTTAGTAATCATTTGCGAACCTGATTTACTTCATATTCAAGGTTCGAATTATGCTTTAAATAAGATTGGGTTCAGTTTTATATCTCTGGGTAATAATCTTTCTTACTGTAGGTTCATGTTTTCAACTAATCAGATTAGTAGGATTGATCCCCAACTCTTCAGGCTTTATATATATAATTCGCAGCTTACCTTGGGGTACCAACCCCACATTGTTTGAGAACGTGCTACTGGAAAGTCGGGAAACAAACACATTTCGCTTCATGGGAGTCAACCTATCAAATTTGTTCCCTGCACTCTATCTTTTATTTTTAGTTCTTTAGTTTTTGCATATGTATTTTAGAATTTCCCACCTTAATTTCTACGTTGGATGACTCAATTACAATGAGGACAATGTAATGTTTAAGTGTGGGGGAGTGGCGCTTTTTTAAGGATTTTTCTTTTAAAAAGAAAAAAAAATCTATTGCATAATATCTCTGTTTTGCTCGAGGACTAGCAAAATATTAGTGTGGGGGTGTTGATAAGCATGTAAATGCTACATTTTATACCCATATTTATGTTAGCAAGGATACAATATTTTAGTTGCTAATACTATTTTAGTGCTTTTGTAGAAAGTACAAGTGAATTCGATCATCCGGCGAATAAACAGCAAAATGTGAGACTTAATGGTGTTTGCGACGAAAATTGCAAAATGTGGTTGGCCTGGTATTTCCATATATCAGCAACCACAATGATGAAATGTGGTTGTCCTGGTATTTTCATATATCATCAATCACAATGATGAAACGTGGTTGGCCTGGTATTTCCATGTATCAGCAACCACAATGATGAAATGGGGTTGGCCTGGTATTTCCATGTAGAAGAAACCACAATGATCAAATATGTTGGCCTGGTATTTCTATATATCATCAGCACTTATTATATTGTCCTGGTATTTCTATATATCAGCAACACTTATTATGCTGGCCTGGTATCTCTATATATCAGTAACACTTATTATGTTGGCATGGTATCTCCATATATATCAGCAGCATAGAATTATTTCACAGCCGAGGTCACAATGGGCAGACATGTATTAATTTTCTCTTCAATTAATGCATGGTGAAGCGAGTCGACATCAGCATACTAATGCCACCTAAGATGGTCAAGAGTGACTTTATTATTGTTAGCATAATAATGGAAGAATATCACCTCCATGACCACGTGCAAATGAAGTGCAAATGAAGAAAAGGAAAGATTAACATATCTTGTCCTTACATAAGTTCTCTTTATATATATATAGAGAGAGAATCTGAAGGAATGTTTGAGACCAAATGACGTCATTTGTGTAAATACAGTTAAGGTGGGCCCAGCACATGCAAGAAAATATCATGTTTTTTAAATGAAATTAATTCATTTCCTTGGTGGTTTCATATACTATGGAAAGTGGAGATTCTCTGATACTTTACAATGTTTCGTCATATTATGACACGCGGCACAATATTATTGGGCGGATTGTATTTCATGACATGTGGCAGACTTCTATTGGGAGCTGATGTGGCGACGACGTGAATTCATCTGTGGGCTATATTTATGTGTTGTTTCAAAATGAAAATGGGGGGGCACCCGGCCACAGTGCCGCAACAAAGGAAGGGTTTTGAAGATTTGTTTTCGATTCTTCATTTCTCATTAGCTAGAGTTTAATTCTAATATGTTTACGACTTTTGAGAAAGCCATTTCTAGCTAGTGTTATGTTAGGGTTTAGGTAGAAACCAATAAATTGTGTAAACTCTATATATATATGCTCAATAATGATTTGAATTACTAGTAGTTTTTCTTCATATCGCTTGGTATTTTATTGTTCATGTGATTTCTTGATTATTTATGCTTTTTAATTGATATGGCGTACTTGGGTTAAATTGTTTGACGTGATATACTTTAGGATTGATAGGTAATGCTTTAGGTCGCTATCCATGAAGTGGAGAAAACTATAGTGGAGAAATAATATTTGAAAATGCATGGAATTTATTTTTAACGAATAGTAGAATTTTCATAATTAATTGGTGGAAACCGAAAACCCTAATAACCCACACTCATTTTGTTTATCTTTAAATTATTTATCATTTCACTTTGTTCCGAATTTCTAAAAATATTTAAAACATTATCTTGTTGATTACTTAATTTTTGGTATTAGTTGGTAGAGTATTTCACACTCCTCGTGGGAACGACCCGTACTTGCCATTGTCTACTAGTTAGACGATGTGCACTTGCAGTATATTATTGTAGGTTTCCGAGCCTACCAAGATTTTGGCGCCGCTGCCGGGTAGTGGTTGCAAAATACTCTCTAGTTGATATCATTGTGTATAGTTTATTTTTATTTTAGTTTTAGTTTTTGTACATAATTTATTTTTCTTTTTCTTTTAGATTTTCTTTAGTTTCTTTTTACGCAGTTTGTTTGATTATTTTTTTTTGGTACCTTAGTGATTGAAGTGCTGCAATTGAAACCAGAAGTGGGCGAAAAGAAAGTATGCACTCGCAAAGCTTTTGCAAGAGCGACTTGGAAGATCCATTAGTGGTTTGCTTCTCCCATTTTGGGTATGATTTTGATGATGATAGTGTTATTTGTGAAGTCAATGCTTTGTTAGACTCCACACCGCTGCTAGACACTAATAAATGGAAGGCCAAACTAGAACCTCTAGTTTTTTCTGATTCTCGACTAGTTCCATCAGTCGAGAATGCTCCTACCTTGACCCATAAGCCATTAAGTTCTGAATTTTTTCGTCTTGATGATGTTTCTAATGAAACCGTTTTAGATGATAATGGGTCTAAGAGTCGTGATATTATTGCTCCATTGAGGCCTTGTTCAACGAGTGAATTTGAAAAAATATCATTCGTGGAGGTTATTTCCGCTGACTTAGAACCAGATTTAGGGAGTACAATAACTGTTCAATTCTTTAGACAATCTTTAGTAATCATTTGCGAACCTGATTTACTTCATATTCAAGGTTCGAATTATGCTTTAAATAAGATTGAGTTCAGTTTTATCTCTCTGGGTGATAATCTTTCTTATTGTAGGTTCATGTTTTCAACTAATCAGATTAGTTGGGTTGATCCCCAACTCTTCAGGCTTTATATATATAATTCGCAGCTTACCTTGGGGTACCAACCCCACATTGTTTGAGAACGTGCTACTGGCAAGTCGGGAAACAAACACATTTCGCTTCATGGGAGTCAACCTATCATATTTGTTCCCTGCACTCTATCTTTTATTTTTAGTTCTTTAGTTTTTGCATATGTATTTTAGAATTTCCCACCTTAATTTCTAACATGGATGACTCAATTACAATGAGGACAGTGTAATGTTTAAGTGTGGGGGAGTGGCGCTTTTTTAAGGATTTTTATTTTTTTTAAAAAAAAATCTATTGCATAATATCTCTGTTTTGCTCGAGGACTAGCAAAATATTAGTGTGGGGGTGTTAACAAGCATGTAAATGCTACATTTTATAACCATATTTATATTAGCTAGGATACAATATTTTAGTTACTAATACTATTTTAGTGCTTTTGTAGCAAGTACAAGTGAATTCGATCATCCGGCGAATAAACAGCAAAATGTGAGACTTAATGGTGTTTGCGACGAAAATTGCAAAATGTGGTTGGCCTGGTATTTCCATATATCAGCAACCACAATGATGAAATGTGGTTGGCCTGGTATTTCCATATATCAGCAATCACAATGATGAAACGTGGTTGGCCTGGTATTTCCATGTATCAGCAACCACAATGATGAAATGGGGTTGGCCTGGTATTTCCATGTATCAGCAACCACAATGATCAAATATGTTGGCCTGGTATTTCTATATATCAGCAGCACTTATTATGTTGGCCTGGTATCTCTATATATCAGCAGCACTTATTATGTTGGCCTGGTATCTCCATATATATCAGCAACATAGAATTATTCACAGCCGAGGTCACAATGGGCAGACAAGTTTTAATTTGCTCTTCAATTAATGCATGGTGAAACGAGTCGACGTCAGCATACTAATGCCACCTAAGATTTGTCAAGAGTGACTTTATTATTGTTAGCATAATAATGGATGAATATCACCTCCATGACCACGTGCAAATAAAGTGCAAATGAAGAAAAAGGAAAGATTAACATATCTTGTCCTTACATAAGTTCTCTTGCTATATATATATAAAGAATCTGAAGGAATGTTTGAGACCAAATGACATCATTTTTGCAAATACAGTTAAGGTGGGCCCATCACATTCAAGAAAATATCATGCTTTTTAAATGAAATTAATTCATTTCCTTGGTGGTTTCATATACTATGGAAAGTGGAGATTCGCTGATACTTTACAATGTTTCGTCATATTATGACACGCGACACAATATTATTGGGCGGATTGTATTTCATGACATGTGGCAGACTTCTATTGGGAGGTGATGTGGAGACGACGTGAATTCATCTGTGGGCTATATTTATGTGTTGTTTCAAAATAAAAATGGGGGGGCACCCGGCCACAGTGCCGCAACAAAGGAAGGGTTTTGAAGTTTTGTTTTTGATTCTTCATTTTTCATTAGCTAGAGTTTAATTTTAGTATGTTTATGGCTTTTGAGAAAGCCATTTCTAGCTAGTGTTATGTTAGGGTTTAGGTAGAAACCAATAAATTGTGTAAACTCTATATTTATATGCTTAATAATGATTTGAATGACTATTAGTTTTTCTTCATATCGCTTGGTATTTTATTGTTCCTGTGATTTCTTGATTATTTATGCTTTTCAATTGATATGGCGTACTTGGGTTAAATTCTTTGACGTGATATACATTAGGATTGATAGGTAATGCTTTAGAATCGCTATCCATGAAGGGAAGAAAACTATAGCGGAGAAACAATATTTGAAAATGCATGGAATTTATTTTTAACGAATAGTAGAATTTGCATAATTAATTGGTGGAAGCCGAAAACCCTAATAACCCACACTCATTTTGTTTATCTTTAAATTATTTATCATTTCACTTTGTTCCGAATTTCTAAAAATTCTTAAAACATTATCTTGTTGATTACTTAATTTTTGGTATTAGTTGGTAGAGTATTTCACACTCCTTGTGTGAACGACATGTACTTGCCATTGTCTACTAGTTAGACGTTGTGCACTTGCAGTATATTACTGTAGGTTTCCGGGCCTACCAAGCGTGTACCGTTGGTGGGAAACTAGATAGTTGCAGTTTGTCTTTTGTTTTCGATTGATTTGATGGACTAACGGTGGTTGAAATCTCATTGCACCTAGTTTGTTTATTCTTGAGAATCTTCTATTCTGATATAAGATTCACTCAAACTAGTTCAGAGTTTCGACAGGGATTTTTAGACTGTTGTTAGTTTTAAAGACGATCTTGTGATAATCCATTATTAACAGACTCTGTTCTGTGCGTGATTGATCACAAGAGATTCAAGTGATTATGTGCAGGTTTTTATTGAAGATTTAAGTGATTTAAAGACAAAGAAGATATTGAAGATCTGACTTGGGTTTTATAATCTTTAGTGTGCACAATACTTGTTTCGGTAAAAGAGGATCCAATTAATAATTGGTTTATCCTTGTGGTAGATTGGATTGATTAATTGAGTAGATCGGCATCAAAACGATTCTTTGGATTAAAGGTGTTGTTGGCTTAATCTTAAACGATTACCTTTGGGTGATTGAATATAAGATAGATCTAAGGACCTGAAGAAGGAGTTTATGTTGAGATAAATGGAAGAGCCTTTGTCTGACTCATATCACTTGGTTGAATAGAGTTAATACCAAACAGATTTGTTGTTCCTTTACTGTTTGGAATACGAACTAAAGGAATTGTTCCAAGTACGTGACTTATTTATAAGTTGGAGGCGTGGGAATACAGAAGGAACTAGGTGAACTATAGGGTTAGTTACTTGGTCTCAACTATACGAAGTTAGTGTAATTTTGTGTAGCGTCTTAATCCTGAGAGTATTCAATTCTGGTCTAGGTCCCGGGGTTTTTCTGCATTTGCGGTTTCCTCGTTAACAAAATCTTGTTGTGTCATTTACTTTTATATTCCACATTATAATTGTTTTATTATAATTAAAGTAAATTACACAAACGTTAATTCCTATTTACTTGATAAGCAATCTTATTATGTTTGGTTAAGTCCGAACCTTTGTAACAAGTAAACATACTTCGTTGTTGTATTGTCTCGATTTCGTATCCATAGACGATCACAAGAAGTGTGAACCGATTAGTTGTATTGTCTCGACTCAGTCCATAGACAATCACTTTCGGAGAAAGGACTTATAGGTAGGAAAAGTTTTAGCTTGAGGTATATTTGGGTACCCTCGCCTTTTCAATTGGTATCAGAGCATGCAAACACGAAAATATCTAACAATCTGTGTTTGGTGCGATCCAACCTATAAGAGTTTGAATTCATGTTCGATTCAACAAACGTTTCAATATCCTTAGTATATCTTTCAAAAGATTCAGATAAAATATTCTTCAGATCTTGTCAAGATCTTAGATAAAGAAATTAAACTAAACCATTTACTTGCGGATGAAATCAGTAATATCATGAGTGAAAAAAACTGGTAAAAAATTTAGATGACTCCAAGGACTCTCTAAATTGTACAATTTCGACATCTAGATGTTGCAAACATACTAAGAAAAAACAGTCCAGGAATTTCTTTCAAGAAGGATGGAGCCATTTATATCTGAAAATTTGTTTTGCAAAACTTTTGATCAATCGTGTTATGAATCTTTATAAGATCTTAACAACCCTTCATAAACCTGGTGAACAATGTCTGGGAGCCTTTGCATTAAAAACAACTTCACCATTTCAATGGTTTCTAGATAGTGGTTGTAGTAGACACTATGACAGGTGATCTCTCTTGGTTCAAAAGAACGGAAGACTATAAGGGAGGATCTATAACATTCGGAGATGGAAACAGCTGTCTTATTAGCAAGATAGGTACTATAAAACTTCCTGGTATTCCTGAAATTCATGATGTTGTTTATGTTAAAGGAATGAAAACAAATCTTCTGTCTGTAAGTCAAATCTGTGAAAAAGGTAACAAAGTAATTTTCAATATGAAAGGTTGTGATATTGAAGACCAGTCCGGGAAAATAATTTTTCGAGGATGTAGAAGTATGAATAATTGTTACCTTCTTGATATACAGTCCAATCTGTATTGTAACTTGACTAAGGTTGAGTCAACCCGTTTGTGGCATGAAAGGTTTGGTCATATCAACTACCATATGCTATGAAAGCTCATTAATCATGAACTTGTCAAAGGTGTTCCAAAAATCAACACTAAAGTAGAAGGTATTTGTGGAGCATGCCAAAAGGGTAAGCAAGCAAAAATTCCACACAAATCTTCTCGAGACATAGCTACTCGTGCTCCTCTCGATCTTATTCATATGGATCTGTTTGGTCCAATCCAACAAGCTTCCGTTGGAGGAAATAAGTATGCGTTAGTAATGGTAGATGACTATACTCGGTTCACATGGGTTGCTTTTCTAAAGAACAAGAATGACACTCTTGAGGAATTCAAGATTATTGTGAACAGGATACAAAATGAACAAGGCCGCAAGCTTAAAAAGATAAGAAGCGATCGTGGTACAGAGTTCAAGGATACGAAAGTATATGAATAGTGTAATGAACTTGGGATTACCCAACAATTCTCTGCTCCTATTACACCTCAATCGAATAGTGTAGCCGAGATAAATAATAGAAATATTCAAGAAATGGCAAGAGTAATGCTTCACAACAAAAACCTAACTCTAAATTTCTGGGGGGAAGCTGTTTTTACATCCTGTTATCTCATAAACAGAGTTTACTTAAGATCCAAAACTCTAAATACTCCATATGAACTATGGTATGGAAGAAAACCCAATCTGAGCTACTTAAGGGTTTTCGGAAGCAAATGCTATATTCTCAAAGATAGAGAACATAGAGGGAAATTTGATTCCAAAAGTGATGAAGGAATTTTTCTTGGTTATGCTTCTGATAGCAGTGCCTTCCGAGTATACAATATCATGACCAAAGTCATGATGGAATCAATTAATGTTGTTATCGATGACATTAGTGACTTTAGTCAAGACAACCACGCTGCAACTAGCTTCCTCCGTCTGAAATTGTTATTAAAGAAAAACAGACTGTAGAAGAACCGTCTATGGTTGCTCCAATTAGTGACATTGATGATAATGAAAGTATTGTTGAACAACCTAATGATGCTGAATATATTGTTCAAAAACCTGCTAAGTGGGTACATCAAAGACACTCTACTGAAGATATTATTGGAGATGCCAATGCAAGAGTTATGACTCGAAGAGAACTTCAGAATGTCTGCCACTATTCATGCTTTCTATCTTCAATAGAACCAAAGAATATTGAGGAGGCGCACAGTGAACCTGCTTGGGTTAACTCTATGCATGAGGAAATCAATCAGTTTAAAAGGCAAGAAGTATGGTAACTGGTTCCAAAGCCAGCAAGAGTCAACATTGTTGAAACAAAGTGGATTTACAAAAACAAATCAGATGAATTCGGAACAATTTTCAGAAACAAAGCCAGACTTGTTGCTCAAGGATATTCTCAAATTGAAGGTATTGATTTTGATGAAACTTTTGCTCTTGTTGCTCGTTTAGAATCTATTAGACTTTTACTTGCTTATGCCTGCTATCTTAAGATAAAATTATTCCAAATGGATATCAAGTCTGCATTTTTAAATGGGTATTTAAAAGAAGAAGTTTTCTTAGCTCAACCAAAAGGGTTTGAAGACCCATCGTTCCCATATCATGTCTATAAACTTAAGAATGCCTTGTATGGTCTAAAGCAAGCTCCACGAGCTTGGTATGACAAATTGACATCCTTTTTACTTCAAAAGGGGTTCTCTAGAGGTGGTGATGATAAAACTCTTTTTACCAAGTGGTGTGGTAACCATGTCCTTATAGAACAAATATATGTAGACGATATCATATATGGATCCACCTCAAAAACTCTAACAGATGAATTTCTAAATCTTATGAGTGGAGAATTCGAAATGAGTAATATCGGAGAATTGTCATATTTTCTTGGGTTGCACATACAGCAATAAAAAGACAATATTCTTCTTTCTCAAGAAAAATATGCAAGGAATCTTGTTGAGAAATTTGAACTAAACAAGTCAACTCCAATGCCAACTACTGGAAAACTTCAATCCAATCCAGGAGAAAAATTTGTTGACCAGAAACTATATAGATCCATGATTGGAAGCTTGCTGTACTTAACTGCAACAAGACCAGAAATTGCTTTCATTGTGGGATGTTATGCCAGATTTCAAGCGGATCCTAAAGAATCACACCTTAAGGCTGTAAAACGTATCATAAGATATGTTAGTGGTACTGTAGATTATGGTCTATCATACTCTATGGATACAAACAATAGTCTTGTTGCCTACTCAGATGTTGATTGGGCAGGATGTGTAGAAGATCGGAAAAGCATCTCAGGTGGTTGCTTTTATGTTGGTCAAAATCTTGTTACTTGGCACAGCAAGAAACAGAATTCGCAGTCTTTATAAACTTGTGAAGCAGAACACATTGTTGATGGTACATTTTGTACCCAACTATTATGGATGAAACAGATGTTCATCGACTATGGAATAAATATTCCAACTATGAACATCCTTTGTGATAACTCAAGTGCTATTCGCTTGTCTGAGAATCCAGTTGAACATTCTCGTACTAAACACATAGACATTAGAAATCACTTTATCAGAGAATTGTATGAGAATGGTGTCATCAAATTAGAGTATGTTCCATCTGAGCGTCAACTAGCAGATATTCTTACTAAACCCTTAGATAGAGCAACCTTTGAAAATCTAAGGAAATCCATAGGAATTATCAAGGTACATTAGTACCGTGTGAACCCTTATGGTTTGGGTGACTTTTTGATTTAGCGGGATTAAGTTCTAGCCCTAGTAGGTAAGCTTTATCAAAGGATCATGAGGGGTTCTGGTAAAAACAATATGTGAAAAAGCCACAATATGTTGAATCGGTTTTAGGTTTAGCATAAAAGCATATGTGTTTCGACGGTTTTCAACTTTTGCTTTCAATTGTTAAAACCGGTTTTCAACCTTTCTATGGTAAAGGTTGAGGTGTGTTGTTATTCTTTTGTTTATGCATAAGGATGACAACGTGGTGATATTTCGATATCAATTCTCCCTAGACGAAGATCCTACCATATTGGAGAAGTGGATGCGAAATTTGAGGTAACAATCTTGTTAGTTAATTGTTTTCTTGTTTAAGAAAAGCCTGAGTTTATATTATATATATTTGTTGCTTTTGCTTAACAAAATTTCGGTTCAATTGATATTTATTCCATGATGTGTGTGTGGATGTGTGATTCAGTCGGTTCCGGTTAAGAAAAACTATTGTTATCTTGCTTTATTGTGTGGTATCAATTGTTTAGGATTAAAAAAATTCGGTACAATTGATGTGTGTGTGATTCAATTGGTTCCGGTTAAGAAAAACCATTGTTATCTTTCTTTTGTATGGTATCAATTGTTTAGGCTTACAAAATTGCGGTGCTTTTAATGTCTATGTTGTTTCAATTGCTTCCGGTTGAGGTGAATAATTATACAAGTTGATTTATTTTGGTTTGTATGAATTATTTATGGCTTAACGAAATAATTTGTGTACGGGATGAGTTGTTTAGTCCAATTCGATTTCGAATAAGAAACTAAGTTAATTCTGATCTTAGTTTGTCTTATCAAAATGAGGTTTCGGTTATTCATGTCTAATCGAATGCCTAAACAAGGAAGGCTAGTTAACTAACCTAATACTTGTCTTGTTTAAAATTGAAAGGTCTAAGTTTATGGATAATTAGAACCTGATGAGAAAAATGGAGTTTATCTTTATTTTGGTCTTATCGAATTAAGCGGTTGTTTTTGAACAATCGGTTTAGCAAAGGGACTAATGTGCTTAGTTTTTTTTTGTTTGCTAAACTAAATTGGAAAAATTGTTTCGGACAATTGTTTCCTTGGTAACATATCAAAATAAGACTACTTGTAGTTTCGGTTTTGATATTGGTTATCAGAACGTGATGTGTCGAACCCTCGTACCTAACTCTACAGGTTTGCAAGTCTATTCTGAGATTTGTAAGATTCTTTTCGTGTTGTCCTTTATTTTTTTGTTTCTTTGTCATTTTTGTGACAAAAAGGGGGAGAAATATATGGAGTAAACAGGTGATGCTGGCATTGATTTTATATTGATTGGCATCGCTAGGGAAAAGAACATTGGTACTTGAATGTTTTATCTAACGAAAGAGTGAAAGCACATACTAAAGGGGAGTAACATGTCATATAAATTGGTATAACAAAGACGTGCGGATTGAATATATACCTATCTTCCTTAGGAGGAGTATTAGCTTTGTTATTATATTGTCAACAGCGGCATTTTCAAGGATTGAATGTAAGCAGTTTTACTGTGTTGTTGAATCGGGAATCAAGCAGATTGTAATGAATTATTGTAATTTGTTTATCCATATGACGTAAGAGTTTTGTCACTAAAATTGACAAAGGGGGAGAATGTTAGAGCATTGCTCGGTTGAACCCACCAAGCGTTGGTATGTCAAGTTTGGTTGTTATATTTTAGTGAACCAAAACTCATGTTAAGAGTCGCTTGATTATGTACTAGAGTCAACTTCGTATAGGTTAGCTTGAAAGTATTAGGTTATGAGAGATTACAAGTATTGCGAAGTCTTGAAGTTGTGAAGAAGCAAGGAGCTACAACGACAACAATCATCCTTCCACTTGAGGTTAGTGATATTTGACTTGAACTGTTTCATTCCCTAACGTATCTTTCAAGTCTTTCATATTGAAAACATAACTGTGAAGCATATTTGAACTCTAGATAGACATAGTATTAAGGAATACAATACGAGGTTTATTGCTTAACCGTTAAACTTTGTAGATAAGACATCTCCATAATCATTTGAATGCTATTGTGATTATGTATGGGTATGAGGTGAGGATTTCATCCTGGGGAACAATGTTTACATGTGTTCTAAGGAAGTAAGTTCATAAACTTGTTTGTGGACCGAAAAGGAAATTGCCAGGTGTTATTGGTTTTGTTATTCATTGCATATCTTATGAACAACCAATATGTGTGATAGAGTATAACCGCTCACAACTTGTTGTGTTCTTGGTAGAACTATCCACAAAGGCCTGACTTATGTATTGGTATAACTTTTAATAGTAAAACCGATCTTAAGTAATCACCCGTGGTATGATCGGATTTTGTATGTCTGACCAATTAAAAGGAAAGGGGAACCGATCCTTGTAAGGGGTGCAGTACATCAAAGGGAACCGATCCTTGTATGGGGTGCAGCAAGATTTATAGCAGAAAGGGGAACCGATCCTATGGACATGTGAAACACGTTTTTAGGAAAAGGGGAACCGATCCTATGGGCATGTGCAACACATATGAGTTAGATACCATATATATGTGCGGAACTGATCCTAGTACCTAGTCAACCGAATTTTTGGAAAGCTAGTGTGACTGTGCACAATACTCACATGGAGGTAGAACCGAAACTTGTTTTGGTAGAACCGTAAACCCATGATTGTGATTGAATGTTGGTTTGATCAATCACATAGTTCTTGAAAGTCAGATGAACCAATTCTAAACTTGTTTGGAAGTGTGGCAAATCGGTTTCAAGGTTGTAAGTGTGAAACAGAACTTACAAAGTAAAGATGTCGACAAACTTTGAACGCGTGATGTGAATGTTTATTTCTTTAATTGTTCAAAGATAATCCTTAACGGCTAAGGGAAGAGAATCCCAGGATCGAAACATAAGTAAGTTAAGAATCTTTTAATTAAGATTATTAATTTCATTTTGTAGGGAAATTATAGAATTAGTAATGTGCATTTACTAATTAGATTTTCTGAGAGATTTCGATCATTATTTTTGAACAGAGCATTTCCAGGAATTATGAAAACCGAATTTGTGCTTTAATGAATATCTTGAGAATATTATCGGTTTTGGAAATTCCTTGGTGTCCAAACTTCCTTGTCTATAAATACTCGAAGTTTTCCTTTCTAGCAAACTAATCCTTCGTAACAACAGATTTACTCTTTTGTTGTTGTTATTAGTGTAGCCGCCTATTCGGAGAAGAGAGTAACCTAATTAGGAGAAATCTCTTACGACCGCTCAGTTTAAAGTCTTCTTTGGGATTGAGAAGCTCTAGCGTGTACCGTTGGTGGGAAACTAGATAATTTCGGTTTATCTTTTGTTTTCGATTGATTTGATTGACTAACGGTATTTGAAATATGATTGCACATACTTTGTTTATTATTGAGAATCTTCTCTTCTGATATAAGATTCACTCAAACTAGTTCAGAGTTTCGACTGTTGTTAGTTCTAAAGACAATCTTGTGATAATCCATTGTTAACAGACTCCGTTCTGTGCGCGATTGATCACAAGAGATTCAAATGATTGTGTGTAGGTTTTTATTGAAGATTTAAGAAGATTTGAAGACAAAGAAGATGTTGAGGATCTGATTTGGGTTTTATAATCTTTGGTGTGCACAATACTTGTTTCGGTAAAAGAGGATCCAATTAATAATCGGCTTATCCTTGTGGTAGATTGGATTGATTAATTAAGTAGATCGACATCAACACGATTCTTAGGATTAAAGGTGTTGTTGGATTAATCTTAAACGATTACCTTTGGGTGATTGAATATAAGATAGATCTAAGGACTTGACGAAGGAGTTTATGTTGAAATAAATGGAAGAGCCTTTGTACGACTCATATCACTTGGTTGAATAGAGTTGATACCAAACAGATTTGTTGTTCCTTTACTGTTTGGAATACGAACCAAAGAAATTGTTCCAAGTACGTGACTTACTTATAAGTTGGAGGCGTGGGAATACAGATGGAACTAGGTGAACTATAGGTTTAGTTACTTGGTCTCAACTATACGAAGTTAGTGTAATTTTGTGTAGCGGCTTAATCCTGAGAGTATACAATTCTGGACTAGGTCCCGGGGTTTTTCTGCATTTCCGGTTTCCTCGTTAACAAAATCTTGTTGTGTCATTTACTTTTATATTCCGCATTATAATTGTTTTATTATAATTAAAGTAAATTACGCAAACGTTAATTCCTATTTACTTGATAAGAAATCCTATTGTGTTTGGTTAAGTCCGAACCTTTGTATCAAGTAAATATACTTCGTTGTTGTATTGTCTCGATCTCGTATCCATAGACGATCACACGAAGTGTGAACCGATTAGTTGTATTGTCTCGACTCAATCCATAGACAATCACTTTCGGAGAAAGGACTTATAGGTAGGAAAAGTTTTAGCTTGAGGTATATTTGGGTACCCTCACCTTTTCAAATTCTGTTAAGCATTATCAGCAAATTACTCTCGATTCTATCTCATTCTCAAATCACTCTGAAAAGGATGATGTGGAAAACTACAAGGACTTACCAAATAGTTTGGTCTCCTTATGTGAAAATCAGGATCATCTTGAAATTGTATGCACTAAAGATCAAGAATATTTCTCCTATGTTAAACCTTGTTTTCATAAGATGAAAAGGAAATCTCCCATGAAATCTTCATTCGTCTCAAAAAGGATTTCCAAAGCTATTCATAGTTTGCGAAAATCAACAAACAAGGTATTCGAAACTGTGCTAAAAAGGAAAAGAATGATGTGATTAACTCTTCTTTCCTGAAGGCAAAACAGAAACAGGGAAAAACAAATATGTCGCCCCCTCGTAAGAAGCCACCCAGTCTTTTTTGGTATTGAAAGAATTACAATCTGTAATTTTGTCTTAAAATGATTCTTGTCTTTCTCTCTTGGATAAGAATCATAAACTTCAAGAGGGTTGTGATGAAATATTTCTGTTAAATTCCTAGTCTGGTTCTGTTTCTTTTTGTTTTGTCAAGAGCCGTTTGTATACATAAATGTTTTTTTTATATATAAGACTTTTTTCGTGGGATAACCAAATTATGTTAGGGTTTTGGTCAAAGGTCTTTTTAGAAATTTTATCCCCTATCCTCATTCCTTCTTAAGATGAAGATTTCTCCTTGATGTGATTCTCTTCCATCATGTCCTCATCAAGTCTTTCAAGCAAAGAAAGTGATGTATGGATTGTTTTCTTTCCCTCTAAGAAGGTTCGTTTTGATTCTTCTGATAGTGATATGTTCTCTGACATACGTGATTCCTGTCCTGATGGGAATCCCTTTGTATCTCATTTTGATAAGCTCTATTTAACCATGAATATCATATTGGAACAAGTACGTGCCCTGAAGAGTTAACTTGAATCCTCTTCCAAAAGACTTGAAGAACAGATGGATAATCTTGAATCCAGGATTGATCTGATCGAAGATGAGCTTGATGAATATAGGGAATATGAAAAGAGTATTCAAAGTAAGTGAAATGGTTCATAGGAGTCGTTTTTATTCTTTATGAGAATTTATTTCTTGTGTTTTTAGAAGGATTACTAGGGTTTGGAATAGCCATTATTGTGAGTACACATAGCTATTTCCGATGTTTTCATCTTCAATGTTTTTACATTTATTTATTTAAATTCTAAGTTTTTTTGGAAGATGATTTTTGCAATTTTAATCTTTATGATTTTATATATTGCTAATTGTTATGGATATGTTGTTTACGTTCGTGAACCTATGACTGTCTCATACTTGTTCAAAAGTTATCTCTATTATGTCAGTATGAAAGTATTGATAAAAGATAGAACGAACTTTTGACAAACAAAAATTAAATCCTTTTATGTCATTTATGTCATTATTTTGATGGAAGAAAGGATAAATCTTTTGTTTACAAGGACTAAGTCTATTATATGTCATTGTGCAGATAGTGATGAAAAATAGAATGAATCCTTGTGTATTCCGCAGTATTGGTCGAACTCCGATCCACATTTTTGTGCATATATTGTGTTGCTCCGTAAGTTCTTTTATGTCGATCATGCCCAATTGAATTGATCATTTTTGTGGTTGCTTCAATTGAGATTTTTGGATTCAAATCCATGTTTTCATGTGATTTGGTTATGTCCAAAGAAATCCTTCTTTTCTTGTAAAAGTAAGGTCGCCTTTGTTGTTCTTTCGAGAATGACATTTTATGGGGGAGAGTTCTTTTTGAACTTGTGCTTTATTGCCAAATCTTTGTGGGCAGTGCGGCTGTGGAATATTATAGGAGTTATCTTGTATCTTTATAAACTCCTTGATGAATGCATTTAGCTTCGGCTTTATGATTGCATCTAAATTAGTAGGTATGTTATTCTCTTTTGGTCATGAAGTATATCTATGAAAATTTCATGAGGATCCCACTAGTTTTCGTACCTTTGCCAATTTGTATTGACAAAAAGGGGGAGAATTAACGTGTAGTTTCATAATTCAAATACATATGGTTTACGGATCATTATGTGAGGGGGAGTGGTTTTCATGACGAGATGAAGTATTGACTAAGGGGGAGTGATACATATCATCATAGTATTGTTGTCAAAATTTTAATACAATTGAGCTTTGATGTTGTGTAATAATACTATGACACTGTATAACAATGATCGAGAGCATTTGTTTTCTCATTGTTATCTCTACGGATCTTCAACAACTCTGATGCTGAGTTGAACACGTTTAGAATCATGGATTACTTGGAAGTGATGAAGATTTCGAGTCGTGTTGAAGATTCCAAGGAGATCAAGCATTTGGATGAGAAGCTACAAAGTTTTATTTATTTTGTAATCCATATGTATTGATAGTTTTGTCACTAAAATTGACAAAGAGGAGATTGTTAGAGAACTGCTCGGTCAAACTTGCATGCGTTTCTATCTCAAGCATGTTTGTCAATGTTAGTGACCAAAACTATAAATCTTGATTTCTAGCCTATTTATAGATGTCTCGGACTAGGACATAGATTGTGTAGTTGAGCTTAGACTTCACGTCATTCATCATTAGAAGACGAAGAACTACTAAGGGGAGCTTGTGGAACTTCATCAACAAAAGGTATGTGGAGACTGAAACTCATCTATCACTTGGAAAGTCTATTTCTACTTTATCTCCTATATTGAGACATAAGTCGTATTACGATATATTTTTCTATTATACACATTTGAGATTTCGAGCTGAGTTTATCTCGCTTACATATTTCTCGAAATATGTGTTGGCAAGTTTTCGCTTCGACCATGTTCATTTTATATCATGTGAAAATTACCGAGTAACATATTACATGATTTGTGTGATACAATCATCTTGTGTAGTCTTGAATGTTTCATTATGATTATTTCAATATCTTGAAAATTGCTTTGATGTTAATAGTGTGTGAAAACGGATATTGTCATCCTCTAAGAAAGTTTCAATGATTGAAATAAAGAGTTTAGAATCATGTAACCATGTTTGGATATAAAGATAGTGTGTTATCACATTTGTGTATAAGTCCAAAACCGGGAACCTGAAGTATGCGTACCCATACGCGTACTGGCGGTTATTGGATGTCTGGGCAAGTATGCGTACCCGTACGCATACTGGCGGAAGTCTCACGTCCGTGAATTTCTGCTGGAGTTTGGAATGTAATTTGGCATGTGCATCCGTACGCGTACTGGCGTAACCAAACTCGGTCCGGCTACTTAAGTGTGCGTACCCGTTTGCATACTTGAGTTGGTTACTTTCTAAGTACATGAACTTAAACATTTATAAAATAATGCAATCTTTGCAACCTGTGGCTATAATGTTCATCAACTGATTCGAGTGAATCAAACTGATTTTGCTTCAATTGTGTTCTTGTATACTTCTATGAGAATATAGCAATTGAACGGCTCTTTAACTAGTTTCATTTGAGTCATTTGAACTAGTTACGGTTAACATGAATAAGGTTGATATGAGAGTAATCATGTGGCTAAGTTCGGTTAACTATTGTAGAGCCAACATGGTGTACACTTTTGGGTACGGTTACATAAACCTAAATGAGGGTACATTTCATTTGTCTATAACATGCTAAGTTTGATCGAACGGTTGAAAGATATTAGCTTGGTTGAATCAGGTTTTTCATCTAACGGTGAATATTGAATGCTTTGTTACCAAGGTAACTTGGATTGCAAACCCTGATTTGAAAACTATATAAATGAGAACTCTAGTAACTTGGAAACCTAATCCCCACACCTCCTGTGTGTTACTAGTTGCATCAACTAGAGTCGATTCTCCTTTAACCTTACGTTTCTTCGAGACCCTGTAGGTTAACGACTTCAAATACTTCATTGGGATTGTGAAGCCAGACCCAATTATTTTCTTTTTAGTTGCGTGTTCTGATCTTGCCCGATTCTAGGTCCACTTACATAACCACCAAAAGGTTGTTGCGATGTATGAGAATAATCACAAGGTATTGTAGAATAGTCATCATAACCAAAAGATTGGTTTTGATTGTATCCAACATATGGTTGGAAGCTATTGTAAGAGTGAGATTGAAAATCAGAATTATTACCATAGTATGCTTGGTCTTGTGAACCATATATATTGTTTCCGAAAGGATACATCTTGAAATATTATGCACACAACTCGTTTAGAGACTTACCTCTTGTTCTCAATTGTTCACACACACCTAAAGAATGATTGTTTGTACCTGAAAATAAGATTCTAGAAAAACAAATTAGCAAAAATCAAAGAATGCAAAAATAGAAAATTAAATAACAACTAGAACTACGGACTGCTCCCCGGCAGCGGTGCCAATTTTTACGAGGTGTCGAACTAGCAAAAATAATAAATTTCTTACTTCTCTTTAAACTAATTAGTAGTATACGGACAAGCAGATTCATTCCTAAGGGAGACTTGAGTCTAAAGTTGTCAATTAAATTTCTGAATATTAATGCAAATATGAGGATGAGAATGATCAAGGATTCTTTCTCAGTCACAAAACATGAATCTAATCAATATAACTACGTATCTGCAATCACCAATTACTAATAACCCTATAATATTTAGTATGCTCAAATACTCCGCAATAATCTCCTAATTCACCGGACACGGAAGCACTTGACTATCGGATTCTACTTGCCAAGTTTCCTAGAAATATGCTTTCTAGGTGTGACTTAAACAAATGCATTAAGTTCCGTGAGATAGGCTATTCCTAGTGACAAATACATAGGCTCGACTCATCTACTAGTGTCAATCTCTACACATGAATATTTAACAAAAAACCATCATCAATATCCACGTAACGTTACTTGTATTAAGAATATCTAGACAATTACGGGTCGAACAGGTCTTAACTAGTAATAGAACTACCAAGCAACCATTCAATTTTCAACTTAAACGATTGAGAAATAATTCATATAATCACTACGGTAGAAAATGAACAATAACGGAATAAATTGCAAGAAACAGGCTTTTTAAATATCACTTCGAGTTTAAGTTCTGGACGTCGAAATCGTCCCTAATCAATATGCTTAGCTACTGGAGTTCATGATAAAGAAAGCAAAACAAAAGAAACAAAACTAAGCAAGCAAACCAAACAGCAGGTGGAGTTGTAGATGTGAAGATGGACTGCCGTGGCTGGTAGAATTGGCAGTAGCGGGAACTCGCCAGCAGGATGGTAGACAGAATGGTACTGGCGATGTGGAACTGCTGCTAATAGTTGCTTGTAATCTGCTGCCTTGTGCTGTGGCCGTAGCTCGTGAACTGCAGGTGGAATAAATGCAACAGAAGCTGGCGGAGGAGGCGATGTTGTGCTTTTGTTGGTAGTGTAGATAATATGCAGGTGGCTGTGAAGGTTGGATGTATGCAGGTGGTGTGGATGCGATGCAGGTGGTGTGGATGCGATGCAGGTGGAAGTGATTATGCAAGTGGTGATGGATGAATGGAGAGGAGCAGGGAGCTCCTCTCTGTTGGATATGCGGCAGTGATGAGGGGTATGAGATGATGATTTTCTGTAGGACTAGGTATTCTTTTTATAGCTCCAATTTGCTCTTCCAGATCCTGCAAACTCGCATTAGGCAAGGACCCAACTTTCCTATCTTGTCGGCCACTGTTTTCACGGCAATAAAACTCTTCCCAAAACTAAGATAATCAGTACCCAAGTCTCCATATCATGTAGCCTTTTAAGTCACGTCCCAGCTACTTCCAAAAACTCCTTGCGCACAGCCACTGAACCATGGCCAAATACCCTTCCTGTACTGCCATCGAGCCATGGCTACAGCAGCAAAACAAGTCTTAAACTGCCATCGAACCCTGGCAACAACCCCATCTCTTTAGCCTGATAAAAACTTGACCAAAACCTCACAAATTCGAGCCATAATGCCAGTTCAAATCCCTCCTTACTTGCATCTAGCCCTTGGTACTCTCTTAATGAACCCATGACTGCAACAGTGTCTTGGACTGCCTTCGAGTCACAGCAACATCTGAAACTGAGTTCAAGAATTTCAATCAATTACAATCACAATTCCCTGGCAACAGTTTTCACTATATTAGTTGTAGCAGCAACATATTGTAATTCAGCTCAAGAACTCTCCATATTTCCTCCATAACTCAGACAACTTCTCTGTCTCAGTGTTGCTCCCTGGACCCTTGATAAACCACAAGAACCATGGATAACAGATGTAGAGAATTAGAATAACACTCAGCCACTTAGGCCTTTTATCGAACATGTGATGGGTGTAAACTGGTGGTCTTGTTCTTTCTTTGTAGCTTGATTCTGCCTTGAGCTCAGCTCAAATTCGAGCTCCTTCCCTGCAAAGCAATAATTCAATCACACAACAACCCACATTCTAATTCATTTTATTTCTGAAGTAGCACTTTAATCTCCTCTCTGAAAACTGATAAAGATCAATGGCAGCATATCCATCAGCTGAATCTTCTTGGCTATTTCTTCACAGTAAAACCAATGACCAAACTCCAGAATCGAATACCCATTCTTCATTTGCTTCTCAGCTTCAATTTCATTTCCTAATTCAGCTGCGGCAAGACTTGGAAAAGCACCAGAACAAGGTCATCTTCTCTATTTTCTGGGTAGTGAAACACGTTCACTTCCGCGTCAATTACTGGTCCTAACCCTTGGAAATCTCCCACGGGAACCATGGCTCGAACGATGGCATGACTTGGTGCGGCTGCTGCTCTTGTGACAAGAAAGAAATAGAAATTTTGAACTGTCTCCTCTGTGCTCGACCTAGGATAGTTGTAAAGAAAGATGAGGCGCCCCTTAACGAGCTGTAGTTTGTTTTTAGTGAATCTGTCAGGTGGTTGCTCCTTATCCACGTCTGGGCTCCCATTAGCACTTGCTCAGGATGTGACATCTTTGCGCCTATTCCTTCTTCTTTTGCACGGTATGACTCCAATCACCTATAAATGAAAACAAATCATAATATACAAAAATACAAGAGAAATAACTAAGAATAATATAAGTAATTGACATTCAAAAGATGTATTTTAGGCACATATCAATATCCTGCTGGGATCAGAGACGTAAGGAACGCAACTGTACCTTGAATTACTGCGAAATTGATTAGGGTTCAACTGCAGTCCAGTCCGAAGTTCATTGGTAGTAGGCTAGTCTCTATAGCGGTTTAATACAATGTGGTGTTCAAACTGGACTAGGTCCCGGGTTTTTTTTTCTGCATTTGCGGTTTTCCTCTTTAAGAAAATCTGGTGACTGTGTTATTTCTTTTCCGTATTATATTTTGTTATATAATTGAAATATCACAGGTTGTGCATTAAGATCAATCAATTAGATAATCCAACCTTTGGTTGTTGATTTAAATTGATTGGCACTTGAACATTGGTTTTTGGAACCGTTCATGTTACTCCTCTTATATTCAATCGGGCTCGCATATTTCTATTTGCTGATTACAGATTGAATTAAGAATTAGAGATATTAAACTCTTTGATATACTTTTCTCTAGATTGAGTCTGACTGTCTAGTTGATTCTCTAGATTTAGCCTGACTGTCTAGTTAATTCTCTAGAAAGTTTATTAGAGTAAGTCCTCTCAGATTACCAAACGAATTGTTGGGTGTGGTTGTTAGACCCCCGCATTTCATGTATACCAGTTTCAAAAACTGGGAAAATTATCATAGGTCCGGAGCCGTAGTACATGTACCAAGTTCGGCAGTGACTTAGTGATGTGCATACCCGGTATCCATACCACAAAAATTCTGTGAACTCGTGAACCTGGAATCCGCCACGTAACCCGGAAAAGTTCCGTATGTCGGGAACTTGTATTTGTCTTAAGGGTACACATACCCGGTACATGTACCATGACAAATATAGTCACGAACAAGGTTGAAGTACACGTACTTACCCTGTTGAATATTTTCAGATGCACATAAAATTATTTTTGTGAGATAATTAGCATTTGAATCAATATTTAAGAACACTATATAGACATGGTTGATCACATTATAACCTATGGTTGTGACTCAAACTTAAAAGTCTTAAGTGTTTATGAAAATGATTGAGCTTATAATTCAATCAGATAGTTTCGGCTAACCATTTATGAACGTTGTATTTGTACACAGTCCGGTTACAGTTCATCCTAACCAGAGTCTATATCTTTATATGTCAATCACATTTCAAAGATCCATATAACAGTGGATATGGTTTGCTTGGTTCCAAATTTATCTTAGCTTAAACCTAAAGCAACATATGCTTTGAAAGTCTATAAAAGGGGAACCTCAAACAACTGGGATATTTGAATCCCGACACTAATTTTGTGTTTCCTAGTTGTAAACTAGATTCGTCCTATTTCTAAAACCATTATAGGGTTTGGCAACTACAAAGACTTCATAGGGATTTTTGAAGCCAGGTCCAGCTATCTTTTATCTTGATAGCTCGAGTATCCTGATCTTTTTTGATTATTGAGCTTGCTCTATCAATCAAGATAGATAGAAATCATCAAAGTTCTCTTCATGTCAGACTTTGTTGATTCTGCAAGTTTAATACTTGTGAGGTGAATAATAATCTAGGATGCTCTTCGGGAAGCATAAGTCTGAATTTTGAGGTTAGCTATACTTTATCTATTGCTATCGATTTCAAGTATCACCTTGATCTACGATTAAAAAAAATCACACAAATAGGCTTATCTGTGGGAGGCATATTGGTTTAAAGTCTTTAATTGAGTTGAAGCAACTCTTAGGTTGTAACGTCAGCTAAGGGAATCAATTCCACAGAGTCGTGCTGGGATTAAAGAGGCGTAAGGAGCGCGACTGCAACTGAATTGCCGTGAGGGTTTAAATTGGTCTCAACTACATTCCAGTCTGAAGTTAATTGGTAGTAGGCTAGTGTTTGTAGCGGCTTAATACAGTTTGGTGTTCAAATCTGGACTAGGTCCCGGGGTTTTCTGCATTTGCAGTTTCCTCGTTAACAGAATTTCTGGTGTCTGTGTTATTTTTTTTCCGCATTATATTGTTTATCTTTATAATTGAAATACCACAGGTTGTACGTAAATTAATCAAAGTAGATACATCCATCCTTGTTTGTTGGATAAGACTTGATTGATTCTTGGATATTGATTTTTGAGATCGTCCAAGAACTCTCACACTAAATCAGGTTCACGGATTCAGTTCTGTTAACTTTTTGATTGTGAGAGAAAGAGATATAACTCTAAATATTATTCCTTGACTGAGATTCGTTAAGTTGAACTCTCGGAATTGTATTTAAGTTTGTCCATACAGGTTTCCAAGAAAACTTTGGTGGTGTATTTTGGTAGCCCCCACGTTTTCAATTGGTATCAGAGCAGGCAAACACGTTTAATACCTATTAAGTATGTGTTTGAAGCAATCTGACTATACGGATAAGAATGCAATCTCGATAAACGTACCGCCAGCATTTGATGGCTCAAATTACTTCTGGAGGAAAAATGCTATGCGTTCCTTTTTACAAGTTCTTGACTTTAAGACATGGAAACTTGTAGTTGTTGGATATGATACGCTGACAATTGTTAGAGACATAACCATTATTGCGAAGCCATTAGGAGAATATAGTGATACTGAGATAAGTGTTGTAAAGCAAAATTATGACGGGTTAAACGCTATTATCCACGCCATAAGCCCAGATCTTTAGTACCATATGACTTGATGCACTAGGTCTAAAGATGCTTGAGGTATCTTAAAAACCGTATTCGAAGAAGATACCTCAGAGAAAGAAGCTAGGCTGCTTCAAAACCTAAATTCTGACTGGAAAAATCTTCATATGTCTGATGAAGAATCGTTTGATGAGTTTAATCAAAAAGTTTCTGGAATTGTTAATGTATGTTTTGCATTAGGGAAGACCATTCCCCAAAAGGACATTGTGATAAAAATTCTACGATCTTTACCAGCAAGATACGAGTCTAAAAAACATGCCATTATGGAAGGAAATAACCTTAAAACTCTCTCCAGAAACAGTCTCGTTGGGAAGTTGAAAATATTTGATCACGAGAACAATATTAATAAATATAGCGCTTTTTCACTTGAATCCATAACCAAAGCAATTGAAACTTCATAGGAAAGCTTGTCTTGGGATGACGAGTGTTCTACTGATCACGATGAAGAGAATATATTTATGATCACACAACAAGTCAAAGATATCCTAACGAGGAACAGAAAATCGGGAAAGCGGCGCTCCCTAACCGAGATCCAAGATGATTCAATTATTCAAGGCGGAAGTTCTCTTTAAAGAAATGATACTCTGATTGTTTCACTGGATAAATCTGATGAGCTTACTTCTGAATATCAGGCAGAAAATTCGGCCCCTTGTGCAGAAATATCTGTTGATTCCGATTAAATCTCTAATTCCGAGTCAAAAAAAGAGATTTTAGAATTATTGAATAAAAGTGAGAAAATTCACCGAGAAAACTTACGTTTGAAGAAAACTATGGAAAAACTCGAATCATTTATTCAAGTGGAAAATATAGATTTGAATAAACTTAATGAAAATTTAACTAGAGTATAAATGAGATTGATACCCTCAGAAAAATCGCAGCTATGTTGTTTGGGCAAAAATCTTTTGGTAACACGAATGGTATTGGATTCACCAGCAAGACTTCAATCACCGACAACTAATTCATTCCTGTCGGCTCATGTAAAGTGGAACCAGTTCTTTGTGATAAACTGGTAGATAAGTCTTCTAAAGATGAGCCCTCTCTGCATTGTTTCTTTTGCGTAAGTAAGAACCATGTTCAAGAAAATGCTGGAAATTAAAGAAAAATAACAAGAAGATTATTAAACTTCAGAATGACATGCATAGAATGAGTTAGTTATTGAAGCATAGTTCGGAAATCTTAATGCCAAAGAGATATAAACAGAGAAGAATACGAACCAAAAAAGGTAAGAATCCTGAATACACGAATAACCTCGTTAAGTCACCTAGTGACATAAGTGGTGAGTGTCCTACTCACCCCATCACTACTTAATTGTAGTAATGAGTGCAGCCTCAATATTTTTGTTAGAGCATTGCTCGGTTGAACCCATCAAGCGTTGGTATGTCAAGTTTGGTTGTCATATTTTAGTGAACCAAAACTCATTTAAAGAGTCGCTTGATTATTTACTAGAGTCAACTTCGTATAGGTTAGTGATGAGTGCTAAAAAGTGCATATTTCTATATATTTTTCTTGGCATTTAACTCATCTTTTGTGCATTAATTCTACATTTTATCCCATATTCTGTATTTTCATTGTTTTCAAGAATAAATATTTTTATTAATTAATTTTGCATTTTTAGGTTGTAAATAAAGTTTGGATGAATTACGGAGCAAAAAGAGCAGAAAAGTGGTGGAAGCCAAGAGGAATCACACAAGGAAGCCGCGAAGAATGTTGTGCGCAAGACCAAAAGGCTAGAACTGGGCTTGAAGAGGAAGAATTGTTCTTAAAGAAGATATGGGCTTGGCATACCCCAGACCCAAACCCCTCACCCAAACCCGTTTCCAATATCCATACCCGCCTTCATCTTCAGCCGTCAGATTGGATCATCTCAGCATCCTACGGTCGTTTCATCGTCGTGCATCAAAATCTGAAGATCCTGCTTCACACTACAGCACCTAACTCTAATCTGCGCCGTTAATTTTGATGTATTATACATCCAACGGTCGCTACAATCTCCCTTCTATCTCGCCATCAGATTGATCTCTAAATTCCACATCCAGCGGCTGAGTTTCGCAAATCATCAAGCTTGTTATCCCTGCCACACACCCAAGCACCTAATACCTATACCCATCAACCAAACACTCCCCTCCTTCTTCTCCATTGACTTCACCTCCCTCACCCCCGTCTGCAGAACCACTCCCCATCGCCTGCACCACCATCATCACCTCCACCACCTTTCTCAACCACTCCACAACCAAACCAACTACAACCCATCTCCTTTCCCATCATTTCCCTACCTCTCTACCTATCTATTTCATCAATATCTCTTCTTTTCTTTCTCTGAAACCCTAGGAGAGAAATTAATGAATTAGGTCGAGTTAGAAAAGCAATTGGAAGGCATGGAGAGGAGCAGGAGAGTCAGAAGAAGAATGGGTCGACGCATGGAGTAGTTATCATTCCATCAAATTAGGTAAATCAGTAACCCTAATTTCTCTGATTTGGGGGAAAATTATTGTAACCCTAATTGAGTGCTTGTAACTATAAATAGATGTTGTAGGTGTGTGTAAAAGATATGCCTGGGCTAGCCAGTGCTTCACCCAAGAGGACTGGAATAGCCAGTGCCTCAAGGGTTAGTTCTTAGTTTAAATTATTTTGTAAATTTCAATTGTATTTGTCCCATCCATGCTCTGATCTTGTTGTGCTTGAACTGTCTAGGATTGAATATCCTTTTAGGTTGTTAAAACACTAAGCAAGCTTCTCTGCGGGTAGTTTCAGTGTGAGAGCCCCAACTACTACTAGGCTTAGATTCATCTTAGTGTTCTTAGTAATCTTTCTAGACCAACCCTTAGATGAACTGCCGGCTTTGAACCGCAACTGTCATCTAGTTAATCAGTGAGCCTAGAATCTCACTGATAACTAACAAGGGATAAGAACATAGTTGGAGGACTTAGCTTAGGTGGAGAGGGGAATCCAAGCACTAGTTTCCAAAACTCACTTTCATCCAAAAATCCATAACTGTTTAGTTTGTTCAATATTTGCTGTTTCATGTCCTGTTAGTGTCTTGTTTAATTTTGTTAGTTCAATTCACTGTTAGTTTTCATATCCTTGTTTAGTTAGGTCATTTAGTTTAGAGAATTAGCTTAGGAAACTTCAACTCACACCCTAGTCCCTGTGGATTCGACCCGTATTTGCACAAGCTACAATCGACACCGTGCACTTGCGGTTAACAAGTAGGCTTCCTCTTTGCTCTTATTTTCTTACATCCTTAAAAGCCTACCAAGTTTTTGGCGCCGTTGCCGGGGACTTGCTGCTGTGTAGTGAAGTTGTTCCTTTTACTTTGTTATTTTCTGTTTTAGTGTAACTTAGTGTAGATTAGCTGTAACTTTAGCTGCTATATCTTAGTACCACCTGTAACTTAGCCGTAACTTTAGCATGTAACTGTAGTTCTGCATCTCCTGCATCTGCATACCTGCATCATCTGCATCATCTGCATTTTAGCTGTAACTTAGTTCTACATTCATCTTGCATTTGCATCTGTGTCTGCCATCATAACTTGCATTCATGCATCCTTGCTCTGCAGCCTTGCTGCATCTGTAGCATTTCCCTGTGGCTTTGCTCATTGCACATGTAGCCTAGCACCTGTAGCCTCATACCATGCATCTACAGCTGCAAACTGCACTGCTTTATGCAGTTTTCCATTTTTCCCTGCCTTTTCTGTGTACTGATCACACACAATGAGTGTCAGGTAGTTGGTGCTGCTGCTGCCTGTCTGCTGTGTTGATGCTGAGGTGCTAAGCTGAGTTTGTGCTGCTGTTGTAGTTGGTGTTTCTGTTGTTGCCTACTGCTGCTGTTGTGTTACTGTTACCTGCTGAACTTTTGCTACAGCCAGCCTCTGGTGCTGCTGCTGTTTGCCTCTTGCTGCTGCTGGTGCTGCTATGCTGCTGCTGCTCTGTGCTGCTGGAAAAGAACCAAGCCCAACTGGGATGTGCAACTGCAATTACAGAGCAGCTGGGCTGTGCTAACTAGTAAGCCTAAACCCATCAGTAAACCCAATTTTTGGGCTTGTAATTTTAAGACTGAATGTTGGGCTTGTAGTTTAACTAAACTGTGGGCCTGTATTTAAGCTGAACTGTGGGCTAATTTTGTTTCTGAACTGTGGGTTTCAACCCTGAAATTTGAATTTCTGAACTCTGGGCTTGACCCAAATTAAAATTGGAAAAACAATTTTTAATCCCAACTGGGGCTCGAATTTTGGCTATTCTGTTAGCCCAAAACCAAACTGAAACTTAACTTCTGGGCTTGGTTTACCAAACAGTTGGGCCTCGTACTCAAACTATAAGTTGTCAGCTGGGCCTTTTTCCCTAAAAACCAAAATTTTCTTTTTCCCTGAAGACCAAAATTTTTCTTTTTCCCATCAAAACCAAATGTCTCCCGACAAAACCAAATTTTTCCCAAAAAGTCCAATCCCATTAAAAACCAAATTTTCTTGTATAGAATCTAGTAGATAGTTTCTTAGTTAAATCTTTTGTTTCTTTTGTACATATTTTGCTAATCCAATGTGACTCTTAACTGAAATATGTTGGGTTTTTGCCTTGAATAACGGAGTTCTAATTTTTCTTTCGCCGTCAAATCGGGTATTCTCTTTCCTTTTTCTCTACTCAGCATAATCCTCTTCGTATGTTATAATTCTTTTCATATTTTGAAACATTGAGGACAATGTTTAGTTTAGGTTTGGGGGTATAGTATAGATACCACGATCACATGTTATAATTGAAAACAGAACTCTTTTTTTTTTGAAAAAAAAAATGAAAAAATCAAAATAAAAAATTGAAAAATTGAAAAAAAACATAAAAATGGAGCTCATTTACCTTGAAATGTTGACTCTTGTGCATGTATGTAAACATAAGGATTCTTAGTCTAGATATTTAGGCACCCTGATTCTAGCACAATTCACATAGTGATAAGAAACTTGCACGTGCACGATCTACCAATACATGTATAGCCTCATCCTTGAGGTGTTCTATCGGAAGTCACGATTGCCAATCACTTTAGAATACTGAACGAAACTTGACTAGCTTGTTCTTTGGTTGGTTGGGATAGAAGGTGGAGGTTACATTAGGAAAAACAACCATCGAATTTAACTGGGTGCATCAAAAAGGGCTACCTCTTGCTAAGAGTCATGTAATTTTTTGTTTCCTTTTGTATATGTATCAAAAGTGTTACCATGTTAAAAAAAAAAAAATCAGAAAAAAAAAACAAAAAAATTAAGTATTTATCAAATTCCATTTGTGTCATGTAAAGAAAATAGTTCTCTCTTGTCCAAAAATAAAAGAGAGTAGTCAATGTAAATAAGAGTCATTTTTTGTTTTAGTAAGCAAGGAAGGGTGTACGCCATTGATGTACAACGCGAGAAATTGTGAAATACCTCCAACTCATTCACAATTCTCGTAAAGTCCGGAAAGCTAGCTAGATTTCGACCTCGGTTCTTAGCCTGAGAAACTATCTCTTGGTGATTAGTAGTCATAACGTCCGATCTTTCTTTACACATGTGTAGATACACTTTACACTCTTATCACATGTCTTTATTTGTTATCAGTGCTAGGATTGTGCCTTTGATAGCTAGATTGACATCTCCATTTTGTTGTGAGCTTCTATTGTCTTGCACATGTCACATTTCATGGAATCTGAGCTTATATTTTGTCCTAGAACTTTGTAGGTACGTTCTAAGCAAACCTTCACGAGACTTCAAATCGTCCACTAGGGACACTTAGTGGTTTAAAAGGCTTAGTGCATACGCTAAATGCATTCGAGAGACCAGCGACAGTGGTATAGGTAGGATTTCCTTAGTTTTGTTTTACTTGAGGACAAGTAAAATTCAGGTTTGGGGGTATTTGATGAGTGCTAAAAAGTGCATATTTCTATATATTTTTCTTGGCATTTAACTCATCTTTTGTGCATTAATTCTACATTTTATCCCATATTCTGTATTTTCATTGTTTTCAAGAATAAATATTTTTATTAATTAATTTTGCATTTTTAGGTTGTAAATAAAGTTTGGATGAATTACGGAGCAAAAAGAGCAGAAAAGTGGTGGAAGCCAAGAGGAATCACACAAGGAAGCCGCGAAGAATGTTGTGCGCAAGACCAAAAGGCTAGAACTGGGCTTGAAGAGGAAGAATTGTTCTTAAAGAATATATGGGCTTGGCATACCCAAGGCCCAAACCCCTCACCCAAACCCATTTCCAATATCCATACCCGCCTTCATCTTCAGCCGTCAGATTGGATCATCTCAGCATCCTACGGTCGTTTCATCGTCGTGCATCAAAATCTGAAGATCCTGCTTCACACTACAGCACCTAACTCTAATCTGCGCCGTTAATTTTGATGTATTATACATCCAACGGTCGCTACAAGCTCCCTTCTATCTCGCCGTCATATTGATCTATCAATTCCACATCCAACGGCTGAGTTTCGCAAATCATCAAGCTTACTATCTGGTAGCTCAAGGAATAAGTCCTAAAACTATGTTTTAACCTAAACCTGCAAGTATACAGGATCTAAAGTAGTGAGTGAGCAAATAAGGGGAAGTCCACAGGGACAAGGAGGGAGCTGGTGTTGTATTCTAAATCTTTCTAGTGACTAAAAGCACTAGGGCATTTGAATTCACCCAATAATCCTAAACTAAGGCAATACCTATTCAAATTGTGTTCTTGTTCCTTTCCAGATAAAGCTACAATGAATGATCTATCAGTTAATCTCCCTAACTCACCCCTAGTATAAGTTGTCTTCTTACAGCACAACCTATCACAGGCTCATTTGGTTTAATTAGCTACCTGTCATTCCTAAAACAATGAAGCACATTCCTTCTTCCAGAGAGGTCTCAAATGGAAGACTTATCAACCAACTTCACTAACTCACCCCTAGTATAAGCTGTCTTCTTACAGCACAACCTATCACAGGCTCATTTGGTTTAATTAGCTTCCTGTCATTCCTAAAGCAATGACACAATCAAGAACAACAACATGAACATGAATTATCTTAACATATGATTATGAGTTTCATCAAAGCCCTAGTTATTAAATTATAACATGATGAACATTACTGAAAATAAACTACTACAACTTGGTGCACCGGCTACTCCGGGCATGTCTTTAACACAACCCAACAATACATATTTATACCCACAGACCCAATTTCCCAAAACTACAAAATTAGGGTTCTTCCCCAAAAATCAGTTGAATTAGGGTTACCTATTTTTTGAAATTGATTCTTGAAATCGTCGACCCATGCTTTGTAATTGCTCCCTGACCTCTTCTCATGCGCCAATTGCAATTAGGTTACCTAATTCATCAGTTTTTCACGCCTAGGGATTCAGGCAAAGAAGCGTGAAAAAGTGAGAAAATAGGGAACTAGAGGGCTAGGGGGAGATGGGTTTTGGTTGTTGGTCGATAGGGTGATGATGGTGGCGGAACTAGGGTGGCTGTGGCAGGGAGAAGGTGGTGGCGACAGTTGCAGGGAGAGGTGGTTTTGCAGCAGGGTAAGGTGGAGATGAAAGAGGTCGACTGAGTTTGGGGTAGGGGGCGTTTGGTAGAGGTGTAGGGTGTTTGGTACTGTAGTGTTGAGCGGTTTCAGCGAGGGATGACGTTTCGCGATCTGGTCTGTGGGATGTGACGATGGTAGGTGGATCCAACGGTGAGATGGGAGGCTGTGGGTAGCGACCGTCGGATGGAGGAATGCAACGAAAAGGACGGCCCAAGATGGAGATGGGCGTTGCGATGTAAAGCGGGAGCTTCGGAGTTTGATGTGCGATGATGGAGCGACCGTAGGATGCTGAAATGCTTCGATCTGACGGCTGAAATCCGAGACGGGCTTGGATAGTGGAAATGGGTTTGAGAAAGGGCTTTGGGCCTTGGGTATGCCAATCCCATATCTTCTTTAAGGACAATTCTTCTTCTTCAAGCCCATTCCTAGCCTCTTGGTCTTATGCACAACGTTCTTCGCGGCTTCCTTGCGTAACTCCTCCCGGCTTTTCACTACTTTTCTGCTCTATTCCGCTCCGCAATTCATCCATACTTTATTTATTACCTAAAAATGCAAAATTAAGTAAGAAAAATATTTATTCTTGAAAACAATGAAAATACAGAATATGGGATAAAATGTAGAATTAATGCACAAAAGATGAGTTAAATGCCAAGAAAAATATATAGAAATATGCACTTTTTAGGACTCATCAAATACCCCCAAACCTGAATTTTACTTGTCCTCAAGTAAAACAAAACTAAGGAAATCCTACCTATACCACTGTCGCTGGTCTCTCGAATGCATTTAGCGTATGCACTAAGCCTTTTAAACCACTAAGTGTCCCTAGTGGACGAGTTGAAGTCTCGTGAAGGTTTGCTTAGAACGTACCTACAAAGTTCTAGGTCAAAATATAAGCTCAGATTCCATCAAATGTGACATGTGCAAAACAGTTAAGCTCACAGCAAAATGGAGATGTCAATCTAGCTATCGAAGGCACAATCCTAGCACTGATAACAAATAAGGACATGTGATAAGAGTGTAAAGTGTATCTACACATGTGTAAAGAAAGATCTGAAGTCATGACTACTAATCACCAAGAGATAGTTTCTCAGGCTAAGAACTGAGGTCGAAATCTAGCTAGCTGTCCGGACTTTACGAGAATTGTGAATGAGTTGGAGGTATTTCACAATTACTCGCGTTGTACATCAATGGCATACACCCTCCTTGCTTATTACAAAAAAAACAACAAAATGACTATTTACATGACTCTTATTTACATTGACTATTCTCTTTTTATTTTTGGAACAAGAGATGATGGAATTGATAAATACTTGATTTTTTTGTATTTTTCTGATATTTTTTTCTGATATATACATCGTTTTTTTTTTTTTTTTTTTTTTTTTTTTTTGAAAGAAGGAAACACATTTGATACATAACAACAAGAAACAAAAGATTACATGACACTTTGCAAGAGGTAGCCCTTTTTGATGCACCCAGTTAAATTCGATGGTTGTTTTTCTTAATGTAACCTCCACCTTCTATCCCAACCAACCAAAGAACAAGCTAGTCAAGTTTCGTTCAGTATTCTAAAGTGATTGGCAATCGTAACTTCCTATCAAACACCTTGAAGATCGAGGCCATACATGTATTGGTAGATCGTGCGCGTGCAAATTTCTTATCACTATGTGAATTGTGCTAGAATCAGGGTGCCTAAATATCTAGACTAAGACTCCTAATAAAAATATTTGCACAAGAGTCAACATTTCAAGGTAAATGAGCTCCATTTTTTATTTTTTTTTTTTTTCATTTTTTAATTTTTTTTTTGAATTTTTCAATTTTTTTCAAAAAGAAGAAGGAGTTCGTTTTCAATTATAGCATATTATCGTGGCATCTACTCTATACCCCCAAACCTAAACTAAACATTGTCCTCAATGTTTCAAAATATGGAAAGAATTAAAATGCAACATATGGAAAGGGACATGCTGAGTAGAGTAAAAGGAGAGAGAATACCCGATTTCGGCGAAAGCAGAATTAAAACTCCGTTATTCAAGGCAAAAATCCAACATATTTCAGCCGAGATCATATTGGATTAGCAAAATATATACAAAAGGAACAAAAGGGTTTTTAAGAAATTTTATCTACTGGATTATATACAAAAAATTCACCATACACCAACAATCTAAAGAGTTGAGGATCAACCCAAAAGACAAAGTGTAAAGGTTTCAACAGCTTCACACAATAATAATATGGTAGGCATGCAAGTGAAGCTGTGAAACAAAATGAGCTACCCCCAAACCTGGATTTTACAGAAGATATAATTTTGAAAACAAAATCGCGAGTTCGGGGGGGTTCATCATGCAAAGGTCTAGCTCGAAATGAACTTTGCTAGGGACGGGCAAACATGCAATTTCCAACTGTGGTTCCTCAAATGTATTATACTTAGAAGCAAAATAGTCCAAGAGGACTTGGGAAGCAAACAGTTCCAAACCTAGATTAGGGACTCTCAGAAAAGTCGGTTTGACAATATGGGCACAAACCAAATCTAGGTTGGGTGGAAGGCCATCAATTGTGACTTATGTAGGACGATAGGCACATCATTATTAAATCAAATCAAAAATCTCCTAAATCATCTACACATGTCACACCATGCTCACAATCATCAATCAAATTAGCAAGTCACACTAGAATCATCAACATCAACAACAGATTCATTCTCATGCATCGGCAAATCAGGAGAAATATCACAATGTGACCTAGGTGAGAATCAGACACGTCAAATATTTTCATGCATAGTGTGACAGAAGATCAACTATTCCTATGTCATGCTCATCTTCACAGAATAATTGTACGAATCCCATGTCAATATCAAAATCATATGAATTACAATGAGTATTAGAAAAAAACATTCATGAAGGTCGAGGGCGAGAAGCCATATGTTTTTGAACCAACAGGTTCCACAATATTTTCATGTTCTTCTAACATATCATCATAATCATCATAATCATCATCATGGTAGCATGCATATTGGTCCTCATTAAAAGTGGTGGTGTCATTAGTCGATTCATGTTCCTCTAAATTAGGTTCATATTCAACATCATTTACATGAATGGGACTAGACACTTCATTAGGGACAACATACATTTCCTCATGAATTTCCTCCTTTTGTAGGTGAAGCAAAATCTGATCTAAATATGCCTGAATTCGTGATGTAGATCTATCGAAGTTTTGCTCACTGAGTCTGAAAGCTTCTGTGGTGGAGTCTAAATTCATGGGAGTACAAAATTCTTCATGTTCAAATTGTGGTGATTGGTACATGTGTGCATGGTCATTAGGGTTTATAAAAGATTGATCGCAACCCTCAAAGGATTGATTATGGTCCCAATGACTACCATTCTCACAATTTATGGGCATTTCATACCTTGGATTTTCTCTAGATTGCCTAAAATTATGCAAAATATGACAATTCTCAACAGGGTGGTCTAAACTACCACATGCGGGACATGCATAGATTTCAGGTTGCCTAAGAAAATTAGATGTGACAGATTCCTCATGTGATTGCATTTCTAAGCTACGATTCGAGCTTCTAATTGATCCACAAGAGATGATTGTGTGAGTGAGGCACTAGCAAAATGTTCATTTTCACGTTGTGGCGAATGATGCATGTGTGAATAGTCAGTAGGGTTCATGTATTGAAGCTCGGGACTTTGAAAATGTCCATAATAATTCCTATAACTATTGACATCATGGTCTATGGGAGGTTCATAACGTGAAGTTTGTCCACACGCAAGTTCTCTAAGGGATTCGTTGTATTCCCCAACTGTAGAAAAAGATCTAGACATGACTGGGCTCAAAGGCTAAGTAAAGAGTTTACAAAGCTCAAATTTGGTTTTTAAAGGATTGGACTTTTTTGGGAAAATTTGGTTTTGTTGGGAAAAATTTGGTTTTGGCGGGAGGACATTTGGTTTTGATGGGAAAAAGAAAAATTTTGGTTTTTAGGGAAAGATTTGGAAAACTTTTTGGTTTTTATGGGAGAATTTTGGTTTTGTCGGGATAAGGAGGAAGAAAAATTTGGTTGTTAATGTGGGAGCAAAATAAAATTTGGTTTTAAAATCTGGGAGCAAGTAATTTTTTTTATTTTATTTTTTTATTTTTTTATTTTTGTTTTTAAACTTAGCCTAGCATAAATTATCACAACACATAAAAGAAAATAAAAACAACGATAATAATTACAAACCCATAAAAGAAAGAAAAAGAAGAAAAAGAAAAATTATTACAAGCCCAAATAAAAAATAAAGAAAAACAAAAATTATTACAAGCCCACAAATTAAAAATGGAAGCCCACAGGTTGGGTTCTCTTAATGGGTTTAGGCTTACCTTTGAAGCACAGCCCAGCTGTTCAGTTAGGTTGCAAAAGCCCAGTTGGGCTTTGGATCATCCTAAGCTTTGGCTTCAACACTCAAGGCCCAGTTGGGCTTGGTTCAATTTCTTCTCCTCCTGCAGCTTACAGCCCAGTTGGGCTTGGTTCAATTTCTTCTCCTCCTGCAGCTTACAGCCCAGTTGGGCTTTATCTTGCACCAGCTTCAGCAGGCAGCAGCAGCTTAGGGGAGGCTAGCAGGTTGCAGGGAAAGCACAAGAGAGGAGCTGCAGGCAAGCAGCACAAAGCAACAGCAGCAGGAGAAGCAGGGCAGTTAAGGTAGCTGGAAAGAAAGCTGCAGCAGCACAGCAGCTTGGCAGCCAAGGCAGTAAGAGAACAATGGCTTCACAACTTTTAACACTACTAAGAAAACAATGTGTTACAGGACATGGAAACTCAGGGTTACAACATGAGATATCTTACAGGATATGTTACAGGACAATGGCTTACTAAAATCTACAGCATGAGATGCAAGATGAAAGAAAACACGAGAAAAATTAACAGATATGCTAAAGATACTCACATGACTTATGATGCAGGTGACTTAAACTAAATGTGAGAGAAAACAATGATGCAATTGACTGAAAAGCTAAAACTACAACTAACAGTACAGCTAACACATATATACAAGTAGTATGCAAATGATGCAGAACTACACAGTTGCAGTAGTATGCTACAAAATAAATTGAACTATGAAAACTATGTGATATGGCAGGTGGTACTAATATGCAAATGGCAGAAGTTACACTAAGTCACAAAGTGCAGAAACTAAAAATCAAAAATTACAGCTAGAGATACAAAAGGAAGTTACACTAAGTTACACTAGCAATGACTGAAAAGAAAAACTAAACAAAATAGGAACAGGGTAAAGTAAAGAAAAAGAAAGCAACAATGGCACCGCTACCGAGTCCCCGGCAGCGGCGCCAAAAACTTGGTAGCTCAAGGAATAAGTCCTAAAACTATGTTTTAACCTAAACCTGCAAGTATACAGGATCTAAAGTAGTGAGTGAGAAAATAAGGGGAAGTCCACAGGGACAAGGAGGGAGCTGGTGTTGTATTCTAAATCTTTCTAGTGACTAAAAGCACTAGGGCATTTGAATTCACCCAATAATCCTAAACTAAGGCAATACCTATTCAAATTGTGTTCTTGTTCCTTTCCAGATAAAGCTACAATGAATGATCTATCAGTTAATCTCCCTAACTCACCCCTAGTATAAGCTGTCTTCTTACAGCACAACCTATCACAGGCTCATTTGGTTTAATTAGCTACCTGTCATTCCTAAAACAATGAAGCACATTCCTTCTTCCAGAGAGGTCTCAAATGGAAGACTTATCAACCAACTTCACTAACTCACCCCTAGTATAAGCTGTCTTCTTACAGCACAACCTATCACAGGCTCATTTGGTTTAATTAGCTTCCTGTCATTCCTAAAGCAATGAAGCACAATCAAGAACAACAACATGAACATGAATTATCTTAACATATGATTATGAGTTTCATCAAAGCCCTAGTTATTAAATTATAACATGATGAACATTACTGAAAATAAACTACTACAACTTGGTGCACCGGCTACTCCGGGCATGTCTTTAACACAACCCAACAATACATATTTATACCCACAGACCCAATTTCCCAAAACTACAAAATTAGGGTTCTTCCCCAAAAATCAGTTGAATTAGGGTTACCTATTTTTTTGAAATTGATTCTTGAAATCGTCGACCCATGCTTTGTAATTGCTCCCTGACCTCTTCTCATGCGCCAATTGCAATTCTAGGTTACCTAATTCATCAGTTTTTCACGCCTAGGGATTCAGGCAAAGAAGCGTGAAAAAGTGAGAAAATAGGGAACTAGAGGGCTAGGGGGGAGATGGGTTTTGGTTGTTGGTCGATAGGGTGATGATGGTGGCGGAACTAGGGTGGTTGTGGCAGGGAGAAGGTGGTGGCGACAGTTGCAGGGAGAGGTGGTTTTGCAGCAGGGTAAGGTGGAGATGAAAGAGGTCGACTGAGTTTGGGGTAGGGGGCGTTTGGTAGAGGTGTAGGGTGTTTGGTACTGTAGTGTTGAGCGGTTTCAGCGAGGGATGACGTTTCGCGATCTGGTCTGTGGGATGTGACGATGGTAGGTGGATCCAACGGTGAGATGGGAGGCTGTGGGTAGCGACCGTCGGATGGAGGAATGCAACGAAAAGGACGGCCCAAGATGGAGATGGGCGTTGCGATGTAAAGCGGGAGCTTCGGAGTTTGATGTGCGATGATGGAGCGACCGTAGGATGCTGAAATGCTTCGATCTGACGGCTGAAATCCGAGACGGGCTTGGATAGTGGAAATGGGTTTGAGAAAGGGCTTTGGGCCTTGGGTATGCCAATCCCATATCTTCTTTAAGGACAATTCTTCTTCTTCAAGCCCATTCCTAGCCTCTTGGTCTTATGCACAACGTTCTTCGCGGCTTCCTTGCGTAACTCCTCCCGGCTTTTCACTACTTTTCTGCTCTATTCCGCTCCGCAATTCATCCATACTTTATTTATTACCTAAAAATGCAAAATTAAGTAAGAAAAATATTTATTCTTGAAAACAATGAAAATACAGAATATGGGATAAAATGTAGAATTAATGCACAAAAGATGAGTTAAATGCCAAGAAAAATATATAGAAATATGCACTTTTTAAGACTCATCACTATCCCCGCCACACACCCAAGCACCTAATACTTATACCCATCAACCAAACACTCCCCTCCTTCTTCTCCATCGAATTCACCTCCCTCACCCCCGTCTGCAGAACCACTCCCCATCGCCTGCACCACCATCATCACCTCCACCACCTTTCTCAACCACTCCACAACCAAACCAACTACAACCCATCTCCTTTCCCATCATTTCCCTACCTCTCTACCTATCTATTTCATCAATCTCTCTTCTTTTCTTTCTCTGAAACCCTAGGAGAGAAATTAATGAATTAGGTCGAGTTAGAAAAGCAATTGGAAGGCATGGAGAGGAGCAGGAGAGTCAGAAGAAGAATGGGTCGACGCATGGAGTAGTTATCATTCCATCAAATTAGGTAAATCAGTAACCCTAATTTCTCTGATTTGGGGGAAAATTATTGTAACCCTAATTGAGTGCTTGTAACTATAAATAGATGTTGTAGGTGTGTGTAAAAGATATGCCTGGTCTAGCCAGTGCTTCACCCAAGAGGACTGGAATAGCCAGTGCCTCAAGGGTTAGTTCTTAGTTTAAATTATTTTGTAAATTTCAATTGTATTTGTCCCATCCATGCTCTGATCTTGTTGTGCTTGAACTGTCTAGGATTGAATATCCTTTTAGGTTGTTAAAACACTAAGCAAGCTTCTTTGCGGGTAGTTGCAGTGTGAGAGCCCCAACTACTACTAGGATTAGATTCATCTTAGTGTTCTTAGTAATATTTCTAGACCAACCCTTAGATGAACAGCCGGCTTTGAACCGCAACTGTCATCTAGTTAATCAGTGAGCCTAGAAGCTCACTGATAACTAACAAGGGATAAGAACATAGTTGGAGGACTTAGCTTAGGTGGAGAGGGGAATCCAAGCCCTAGTTTCCAAAACTCACTTTCATCCAAAAATCCATAACTGTTTAGTTTGTTCAATATTTGTTGTTTCATGTCCTGTTAGTGTCTTGTTTAATTCTGTTAGTTCAATTCACTGTTAGTTTTCATATCCTTGTTTAGTTAGGTCATTTAGTTTAGAGAATTAGCTTAGGAAACTTCAACTCACACCCTAGTCCCTGTGGATTCGACCCGTATTTGCACAAGCTACAATCGACACCGTGCACTTGCGGTTAACAAGTAGGCTTCCTCTTTGCTCTTATTTTCTTACATCCTTAAAAGCCTACCAGTTAGCTAGAAAGTTATTAGGATATGAGACTTACAAGTATTACTCGAAGACTTGAAGAATGCGAAGAAGCAAAGAGCTACATAGACGACATCATCCTTCCTCTTGAGGTTAGTAATATTTTGACTTGAACTGTTTCAGTCCTAACGTATATTTCAAGTCGTGTTATATTGAAAACATAACTGTGAAGCTCTGAATGATTATACTCTAGTTAGACGCAGTATTAAGGAATTATAATACGAAGTATAACGCCTATCTTTTGAACTTCGTATATAAGACATCGACATAATCGTATGAATGCTATTGTGATTATATACGGGTATGGGTGAATATTTCGTCCTAGGAAATAATGTTTTACATTCGTTTAAAGGAAGTACAATTTATAAACTTCTTTTGTGAATCGAAAGGGAAATCGCTAGGCTTATTGGTATTGTTATTCATTGAAAATCTTTGAATTACCAATATGTGTGTTTAGTATAACCGCTCATAACTTGTTTATGTATCTTGGTAAAACTATTCACAATGCATGACTTATGTATCGGTATGTCTTTTATTAGTGAAACCAATCTTTAGTAATCACCAGAGATGGTGTGATCGATATTTGCAATTGGTGTGACCATTCCTAGTCATTGGGTAACCGATCCTAGAACTTGGTGGGACTAATCACAAGATGTGTAATCGATCCTTGTAGTAGGTTAACAAGTCTTAATATTTGGTGTAACCGATCCTACAACTTGTGCAACCGACCGCAAGTAATACCATGAGATAGTGGTAATCAATCCTGGTACTTAGTTAACCATTTTATGGAAACTGGTATAACCGATCCTAGTATCCACTTGGAGGTAGAACCGAACTTCGTGTTTGGTAGATTCGTTAAACCCATGAATGGTGATTGAATGTTTTTGATCAAGCACATAGTTCTTGGAAATCAGATGAACCAATTTTAAACTCGTTTGGAAGTGTGACAAATCGGTTCTAAGATTGTAAATATGAAAAAGGATTTACAAAGTAAAGATGTCGACATACTTTGAATATGTGCAATAATTCTTATCTATTATTTTTCAAAGATACTCCTTAATAACTAAAGGAGAATCCCAGATCGAAATAAATTGAGAATCTTTTAATTAAAGTTTTTAATTTTATATGCTTTTAATTTCCAGCAATTAAATGCATATCTTTAGAAAATAAAAATTGGTAATGTGCATTTACTAATTGGAGATTTTCTACTGAGATTATGGTCAATATTTGGACAGAGCATTTCCAGGAATTATGAAAACCGATTTTGGATTTATTGCATATCTTTGAGAATATTGGGTTTTGGAAATTCCTTGGTATCCAAACGTCCTTGGTATATAAATATTGAAGTTTGCATTTCGAGCAAACTAATCCTTATAGCCAGCAAAACTACCTAGTTGTGTTGTTATTGATGGAGTCGTCTATTCGGAGAGGAAAGTACCCTAATTATGCGAAATCTCCTACGACCGCTCGTTTTAAAGACTTCTTTGGGATTGAGAAGCTCTACGAGTACCGTTGGTGGGAAACTAGATAATTGCATTTTATTATTAGTTTTTTGATTTGATTGACTAACGGTTGTTGAACTTTGATTGCACCTAGTTTGTTTATGCTTGAGAATCTTCTCTTTTGATATAAGATTCACTCAAACTAGATCGAAGTATCGACGGGGATCTTTAGACTGTTTGTAGATCTAAAGACGTCTTGTGATAATCCGTCGTTAACAGACTACGTTCTGTATGTGATTGATCACAATATATTTAAGTTGTTTGTGTGCGGGTGTTTATTGAAGATCTAAGAAGATTTGAATACAAAGAAGATTTCTTATTTGAGTTCATAATCTTTGGTGTGAACAAAACTTGATCGGCTGGGGATCTAACTATAATCGGTTTATCTTTTGATAGATTGGATTGATTATTTGCGTAGATCGGCATCAATACATTTCTTTGTGATTCGTAGTATTGATTGCATAGTCTAAACAATTACTTTGGTAGTGGTTAAATAGATTGATCTAAGAACCTGACAAAGGAGTTTATTGGTTAAACGGAAGAGCCTTTTGTCAAACTCATATAACGTTGTTTTTAAAGAGTTGTTACCGAACATATTTGTTGTTCATTTACTGTTTGGAATACGAACCAAAGGAATTGTTCCAAGTGCGTGACTTATTGCAAGTTGGAGGCGCAGGGATACTGAGGGAACTAGGTGAACTATAGGTTTAGTTGCTTGGTCTCAAGTATACGAAGTTGGTTTAGATTTTGTATAACGGCTTAATTCTGAGAGTATTCAATTTTGGACAAGGTCCCGTGGTTTTTCTGCATTTTTCGGTTTCCTCGTTAACAAAATCTTGATGTGTATTTTACTTTTTTATTTCCGCAATATAGATGGGGAAAAACGGTTTGCTGGTTTTTTAGGAAAGTGAAGAGTCGAGCGTGCAGACGAGACTCCTCGACCGAGCAAACTGTTGAACCTCACACAGATGCACTGCAAAGGGAGTGCTTAGATTCAAGATACCAATCTATAGGACTCCGTCCTAAACCAAGTCAATGGCCGTTCCAGAGTCAATTCGGTCGCAAAGAGGGAGATGGGTTGATCTGTAGGAGGAAAGCTGAGAATTGTGCGGGATCAAGGATTGTGGATGTGTTGAAGGTTTCTGCGATAATGGTGAACTGTTGAAGTTGAGTTCTGTGAATAAGTTTGAATCAAGTTGTTTGACGGATGATGATTCCCTATCGGATGTCCTCGATTTATACTTATTTATATTACAAGAATGATGAACACCCTGATCCCTATAAGTGTTACGGTTTCTTGAGAGAAAGAGTGGAAGAGTGGAAGATCGTGGTGAAACCAGTTCCAGGTCATCCGGAGACATGGTTGATCATTTACCCACTACTTTCCTAACTCCTTCAACCGTTTGCACGACTTACTCACACTTCCCGTCGTGGATGTATCCACGTGCCGTAGGCCGCCAGACCAAAACCCTAAGTGATATCCCCCCATTTGTGACGTGATTGATGTCTCACGAATCATGGAGTCTGCATGACAGACGTGTGTTTAATTAGTCACGTTGACTGATGATTTAGACAGTCTAGGTTTTGTTGAATTAGCATGAATGACGAATTTCTCAGTGGAACATTCAAGTAACTGAGCAATTGTTGCTCGACGAATTACCGGATATTGATGGTTGGACCAATATTCGAGCAATTGAGCAAGTATTGCGAATTACTGAATATTGATAGTTGGGCAATTGAGCAAGTATTGCTCAATTCGATGAATTACTGAATATTGATAGTTGGATCAATATTCGAGCAATTGAGCAATTGCTCAATTCGAAGGATTACTGAAAAATACTAAATATTGATAATTGGACCAATATTCGAGCAACTGAGCAAGTATTGCTCATTTTAGCAAATTACTGATAATTTACTGAATTTTGATGGATTAAGCAAGTATTGCTTAACTCAGCAAATTATTTAGGGATGTCGTGACCCAGTAAAAATATTAATTAAAAATATTGTTAGATTACCAAATATTATATAATTAATCCGCGTGTTGTTTGCTGGATCAACATAAATTTATTCAGTGTGTGAACATGCTTAGAATGATAATTTGTTGAGCGTTTTTTCGAAACCCTAAATTTTGATCGATTGCTCATTAATTGACGGATTGCTGAAAATAGGTCATGAGCCAAGGAGGAACTGACCACACGGGACTCTGGACGTCCATGTGATGCCCAATTGCTCGAGTGAGTGTACACCATGGTCCCGCGTTGATCGGTTGGTGAAGGAATGACGATTAAATGTTGGTTTCATCATTTATTGAAATAGTTCTCGATTGAGAATTAGGTGATAAAACCTAATTATGAAAAAGTGAGGGACCGGCCAAGAAGGAATGGAACCGACCCTTGAGGGTGTGGGACCGGCTGATGATCGATTGAGCAAATCCCAAGTTGTTTGGAAAGAGCTTAGACCCAATATGAGTAATTGTGCAAATTAGGTCAAAATTAGGAAAACGTGTGCCCGTGTCTCCATAATTCCCTTGTCCCGGTTATGAGAGTTTCAGCATTTTCTGATGTGCGTTTAAGCAATATTTCAGGTTTTCAGAAGAGTTCGATCTTTGACTGAAATCCTCGTTTTTGCTCGAATGAGTGATGAGTGCCAAATATTGTATATATTTATCCCTTTTTGTTGGCATTTAACTCATCTTTTGCGCATTAATTCTACATTTTATCCCATATTCTGTATTTTCATTGTTTTCAAGAATAAATATTTTTATTAATTAATTTTGCATTTTTAGGTAATAAATAAAGTTCGGATGAGTCGCGGAGCGAAAAGAGCAGAAAAGTAGTGAAAAGCCGGGAGAAATTACGCAAGGAAGCCGCGAAGAATGGTGCGCACAACCTCATTTTCTACACACAAAAGCCCTCCGTTCTCAGCCATCAGATCAGTTCTCAGGAGCATCCGACGGTCGCTCCTTCATAGATCATCAAAATCGGAAGTCTCTGCCAAGCACCACAGCGCTGAAATTCCAAGCCTTCAGATTAGATGGTAGTTGAATCCAACGGTCGTTCCTATGCCTGTTCATCAAATCCCGATGATTCCGCCTTACACTACAGTACCTAACTCCATCTGGTGCCGTTAACTTCGTTGCACCTCAGAATCCGACGGTCGCTTCACACATCCTTCCATCTATCCGTTCGATTCCACTCAGATCCAATGATCCAACATCTCAGCTCGCCAAACATCAAAGTTTGATGAACCCGCTCAACACCCTAAGCATCAAACCCATCGACCCAAAACAAACACCCACCTTCTTCTTCCCCAAAACTCATTTCCCCCAAATTTCTTCTCTTCCCCCGACCATGGCAGACCCTGCCATGTCTGCTCCGCCGTCTCCATCTCCACCACGACCACAAGGACGCCACCACCATCACCTACCTCTTCCCTAGTCGTGTCTGTCTTGTTCTTAGCATTAATTTTTGATGCTACCAAGAAGACAAACATAGCTAGGGTTTCACAGTGGAGAGAAGAAGGAAATTGGAGCAGCGTTCGAGTAAAGGATTAGCAGAGGAGGAGAAGTACAAGCATGGGTCGAGGCTATTTGCATCAGAGAGTGAGTTTAATTTCCAATTTAAAAATTAGGGTTTCCAATTTAGGGTTTCTGAAAATTTGGATATTTTGTAAGCTATAAAAGGGAAGTGATGTGAGATGTAAAAACTGTTCTTGGACTAGCCAAGTTTCCACCCAATTTGGGTTAGCCTAATTTCAATTGTTCTTGCACTGTTAATTGTCCTTTAAATTTCAGTTTCAACTGTTAGTTGCATTTTCACCCTTAGTTGCATTTGTTGTCATGTTAGTTTGCCATTGTTAAATGTTTGTTTGTGTGTTCATGTTAGACTCTCTTGTTACTGTTAAATGTGTTCTTGTTAATGCACTGTTAATGTTAATGTGTGATGCTCCTGTTGTTAGTTAGACTCATTGTTGTGTCACTGTGAATGCTATGTTTAGTATAATTTGTCATGTTCTAAATCACCTTGCTAGGGACTAGATGAAGCTCTATTGTCTTACTGTGTAGTACATTGATCACATTGTTCTAGAAGGCTAAACAAGTTTAGGACAATACTGAACTTAGCTCATCATCACCTCACTTTCACAATGTATGCCAAGTATGCTTTGTAGTTAGGTTCATGAGCTGCTGATAAGCTGCAACTCAAGCTGAAGTCATAATCCCTTGACTAGTTGTGCTGTAGAAAGACAATTAGTGCTTTGGAAATAATACCATAGTTGTGTTTAACTTCCTATAGGAAAATACACAGTAAAAATTAGAGTGAATTCAACCCCTAGTTCCCATCCATAAATCCATTTTCAACTGTTAGTCTTGTTTCCTTCCACTTGTTTGGTTTACCTGCATTTTCTGTTTTGCATTTTCACTGCTTACTTGCTTTCCCTGCTGCATTTCTTCTATTGCTGCAACTGCTGCTGCAGTACTTGTGCTGCTGCACTGTTTTTCCCTCTTCTTGGCCTTGTGCTGTTTTGCCACTTCTTTGCCTGCTGCTCTGCCAAAGTGCTGCTGCTGCCCCTTCTTCTCCTGCAGCCAAGCCAATTCTTCTGTTGCTGCTGCCTTTCTGCAGCTGCTGCTGCCAAACTGCTGCAGCTCTTGCTCCTGCTGCTTGCTTTGCTCTCCATTTACTAAGCCCAACCATCTGAGCCCAACTCACAGTTCACTTCCAAAAACCCAGAGAACAATTTGAGCCCAACTGTAAGACCAAGGCCAAAGCCTAGTGAAATGTTAAGCCCAAGTCATAGTTGAACTGTTGAGCCCAAAGCTCAATCCAGTTTCTAGAACCAAAGCCCATTTGCACTTTAAATAACTGAGCCCAAGCTCAGTTCATTTTATGTTTAACAAACCCACTAAGCCCAATTCATTCAAAGGGCATTCAAACCCATTAGCACTCAAAACCCCATTTAAGCCAAAAGGCTTCTAACCCAAAGCAAATCTAGGAACCCAATTAGCTAAAACACTTCCGAAACACACCCAATCTCTGTGGATCGACCCGTACTTGCACGAGCTACAACTGACGACCGTGCACTTGCGGTATTACTGTAGGCCCGTTTCATCGCCAATTTATACCCTTCCGGACCTGCCAAGTTTTTGGCGCCGCTGCCGGGGATTGGGTGTTTTATCTGTGTTTTTTTTAGCTATTTTGTATTTCATTTCATAGCATTTGCATCTGCATCTGCTTCATTTCATTTGCTGTTGGACCTGCTGATTCTGAACCTGTTTTTCCTCTGCTGGGACGCCACAAGGAAAAGAACCAAAACCCAACTGGGTTTTTGCAACAATATCAGAGCAGCTGGGCTGTGCTAAAAAGGTAAGCCTAAACCCATTCAATTGAGAGAACCCAACCTGTGGGCTTCCAATTTTTTATTGTGGGCTTGTAATAATTAACCCAATTTTTTGGGCTTTTTATTTTTCTATTTTGGGTTTGTAATAATTTATTTTGGGCTTGTTGTTTAATTTGTGGGCTTGTATTTATTTTGTGTGGGCTTGTTTAAATTTTTCCATTGGACTTGTATTTTGGACTCTGGGTTTAAACCCAGCTGATAACCGATTGTGGGCCGCAGCCTTCCTTCCATTTCATTAGAGGCTTGCACAGTGGGCTTGCTCCCATTCAAAAACCAAATTTTATTTTTTTAATTTTATTTTTCTTTAAAAAAAAAAAAAAAAAAAAAAAAAAATATTTCTACTTTGCTCCCAATTTTAAAACCAAATTTTTACTTGCTCCCATCTTAAACCAAATTTTTATTTTTACTCCCATTTTAAACCAAATTTTCAAATGTCTCCCACCAAAACCAAATTTTTCCCAAAAATCCAAACCCTTTAAAAACCAAATTTTTCCCAAAAATCCAAACCCTTTAAAAACCAAATTCTGAGCTTTGTAACATAGTTACTTAGCTTTTGAGCCAATCATGTCTGGATATTGGTCTGCTCCTGGGGATGGAAATAAAACTCTTAGAGAACTTGCTTATGGGCATATGCCACGTTATGAACCTTCCACGGACCATGATGTCAATAGTCATAGGAATTATTATGGACATTTTCAAAGTCCCGAGCCGCAATACATGAACCCTAATGACTATTCATACATGCATCATTCGCCACAACGTGAAAATGAACATTTTGCTAGTGCCTCACTCACACAATCATCACTTATGGATCAAATAGAAGCTCGAATCACAGCTTTAGAAATGCAATCACATGAGGAATCTGTCACATCTAATTTTCTTAGGCAACCTGAAATCTATGCATGTCCCGCATGTGGTAGTTTAGACCACCCTGTTGAGCATTGTCATATTTTGCATAATTTTAGGCAATCTAGAGAAAATCCAAGGTATGAAATGCCCATAAATTGTGAGAATGGTAGTCATTGGGACCATAATCAATCCTTTGAGGGTTGCGATCAATCTTTTATAAACCCTAATGACCATGCACACATGTACCAATCACCACAATTTGAACATGAAGAATTTTGTACTCCCATGAATTTAGACTCCACCACAGAAGCTTTCAGACTTAGTGAGCAAAACTTCGATAGATCTACATCACGAATTCAGGCATATTTAGATCAGATTTTGCTTCACCTACAAAAGGAGGAAATTCATGAGGAAATGTATGTTGTCCCTAATGAAGTGTCTAGTCCCATTCATGTAAATAATGTTGAATATGAACCTAATTTAGAGGAACATGAATCGACTAACGACACCACCACTTTTAATGAGGACCAATATGCATGCTACCATGATGATGATTATGATGATTATGATGATATGTTAGAAGAACATGAAAATATTGTGGAACCTGTTGGTTCAATAACATATGGCTTCTCGCCCTCGACCTTCATGAATGTTGTTTTTTCTAATACTCATTGTAATTCATATGATTTTGATATTGACATGGGATTCGTACAATTATTCTGTGAAGATGAGCATGACATAGGAATAGTTGAATCTTCTGTAGACACTAATATGCATGAAAATATATTTGATGTGTCTGATTCTCTACCTAGGTCACATTGTGATATTTCTCCTGATTTGCCGATGCATGAGAATGAATTTTGATGATGTTGATGATTCTAAGTGTGAACTTGCCAATTTGATGATTGTGAGCATGATGTGACATGTGTAGATGAGTTAGAAGATTTTGATTTGATTGATAATGATATGCCTATTCTCTACCTAAGTCACAATCTGATGGCCTTCCACCCAACCTAGATTTGGTTTGTACCAATATTGTAAAACCAATTTTTCTGAGAATGCCCAACCTAGGTTTGGAACTGTGTGCTTCCCAAGTCCTCTTGGACTATTTTGCTTCCAAATATAATACATTTGAGGAACCACAGTTGGAAATAGCATGTTTGCCCGTCCCTAGCACAGTTCATTTGAGCTAGACCTTTGCATGATGAACCCCCAAAACTGCGCGATTTTGTTTTCAAAATTATATCTTCTGTAAAATCCAGGTTTGGGGGTAGCTCATTTTGTTTCACAGTTTCACTTGCGTTTCCCTTATTATTGTGTGAAGCTGTTGAAATGTCTACACTTCGTCTTTTGGGTTGATCCTCAACTCTTTAGATTGTTAGTGTATGGTGAATTTTTTGTATATAATCCAGTAGATAAAATTTTAAAAACCCTTTTGTTCCTTTTGTATATATTTTGCTAATCCAATATGATCTCGGCTGAAATATGTTGGATTTTTGCCTTGAATAACGGAGTTTTAATTCTGCTTTCGCCGAAATCGGGTATTCTCTCTCCTTTTACTCTACTCAGCATGTCCCTTTCCATATGTTGCATTTTAATTCTTTCCATATTTTGAAACATTGAGGACAATGTTTAGTTTAGGTTTGGGGGTATAGAGTAGATACCACGATAATATGCTATAATTGAAAACGAACTCCTTCTTTTTGAAAAAATTGAAAAATTCCAAAAAAATTAAAAAATCAAAATTCAAAAAAATTAAAAAATGAAAAATCATAAAAAATGGAGCTCATTTACCTTGAAATGTTGACTCTTGTGCAAATATGTATTTTTATTAGGAGTCTTAGTCTAGATATTTAGGCACCCTGATTCTAGCACAATTCACATAGTGATAAGAAATTTGCACGCGCACGATCTACCAATACATGTATGGCCTCGATCTTCAAGGTGTTGGATAGGAAGTTACGATTGCCAATCACTTTAGAATACTGAACGAAACTGGACTAGCTTGTTCTTTGGTTGGTTGGGATAGAAGGTGGAGGTTACATTAAGAAAGACAACCATCGAATTTAACTGGGTGCATCAAAAAGGGCTACCTCTTGCAAAGTGTCATGTAATTTTTTGTTTCTTCTTGTTATGTATCAAAAGTGTTTCCTTGTTCAAAAAAAAAAAAAAAAAAAAAAAAAAAAAAAAAAAAAAAAAAAAAAAACGATGTATATATTCAAAAAAAAAAAAAAAAAAAAAAAAAAAAAAAAAATCAGAAAAACCAAAAAATCAAGTATTTATCAATTCCATCATCTCTTGTTCCAAAAATAAAGAGATTTGTCAATGTAATAAGAGTCATGTAAATAGTCATCTTTGTTGTTTCTTTTGTAATAAGCAAGGAGGGTGTATGCCATTGATGTACAACGCGAGAAATTGTGAAATACCTCCAACTCATTCACAATTCTCGTAAAGTCCGGACAGCTAGCTAGATTTCGACCTCAGTTCTTAGCCTGAGAAACTATCTCTTGGTGATTAGTAGTCATAACTTCAGATCTTTCTTTACACATGTGTAGATACACTTTACACTCTTATCACATGTCCTTATTTGTTATCAGTGCTAGGATTGTGCCTTCGATAGCTAGATTGACATCTCCATTTTGCTGTGAGCTTAAACTGTTTTGCACATGTCACATTTGATGGAATATGAGCTTATATTTTGTCCTTAGGTTTTGTAGGCACACCTCTGGTAAACCTTCACGAGACTTCAACTCGTCCACTAGGGACACTTAGTGGTTTAAAAGGCTTAGTGCATACGCTAAATGCATTCGAGAAACCAGCGACAGTGGTATAGTTAGGATTTCCTTAGTTTTTTTTACTTGAGGACAAGTAAATTCAGGTTTGGGGGTATTTGATGAGTGCCAAATATTGTATATATTTATCCCTTTTTGTTGGCATTTAACTCATCTTTTGCGCATTAATTCTACATTTTATCCCATATTCTGTATTTTCATTGTTTTCAAGAATAAATATTTTTATTAATTAATTTTGCATTTTTAGGTAATAAATAAAGTTCGGATGAGTCGCGGAGCGAAAAGAGCAGAAAAGTAGTGAAAAGCCGGGAGAAATTACGCAAGGAAGCCGCGAAGAATGGTGCGCACAACCTCATTTTCTACACACAAAAGCGCCTCCGTTCTCAGCCATCAGATCAGTTCTCAGGAGCATCCGACGGTCGCTCCTTCATAGATCATCAAAATCGGAAGTCTCTGCCAAGCACCACAGCGCTGAAATTCCAAGCCTTCAGATTAGATGGTAGTTGAATCCAACGGTCGTTCCTATGCCTGTGCATCAAATCCCGATGATTCCGCCTTACACTACAGTACCTAACTCCATCTGGTGCCGTTAACTTCGTTGCACCTCAGAATCCGACGGTCGCTTCACACATCCTTCCATCTATCCGTTCGATTCCACTCAGATCCAATGATCCAACATCTCAGCTCGCCAAACATCAAAGTTTGATGAACCCGCTCAACACCCTAAGCATCAAACCCATCGACCCAAACCAAACACCCACCTTCTTCTTCCCCAAAACTCATTTCCCCCAAATTTCTTCTCTTCCCCCGACCATGGCAGACCCTGCCATGTCTGCTCCGCCGTCTCCATCTCCACCACGACCACAAGGACGCCACCACCATCACCTACCTCTTCCCTAGTCGTGTCTGTCTTGTTCTTAGCATTAATTTTTGATGCTACCAAGAAGACAAACATAGCTAGGGTTTCAAAGTGGAGAGAAGAAGGAAATTGGAGCAGCGTTCGAGTAAAGGATTAGCAGAGGAGGAGAAGTACAAGCATGGGTCGAGGCTATTTGCATCAGAGAGTGAGTTTAATTTCCAATTTAAAAATTAGGGTTTCCAATTTAGGGTTTCTGAAAATTTGGATATTTTGTAAGCTATAAAAGGGAAGTGATGTGAGATGTAAAAACTGTTCTTGGACTAGCCAAGTTTCCACCCAATTTGGGTTAGCCTAATTTCAATTGTTCTTGCACTGTTAATTGTCCTGTTAAATTTCAGTTTCAACTGTTAGTTGCATTTTCACCCTTAGTTGCATTTGTTGTCATGTTAGTTTGCCATTGTTAAATGTTTGTTTGTGTGTGTTCATGTTAGACTCTCTTGTTACTGTTAAATGTGTTCTTGTTAATGCACTGTTAATGTTAATGTGTGATGCTCCTGTTGTTAGTTAGACTCATTGTTGTGTCACTGTGAATGCTATGTTTAGTATAATATTTGTCATGTTCTAAATCACCTTGCTAGGGACTAGATGAAGCTCTATTGTCTTACTGTGTAGTACATTGATCACATTGTTCTAGAAGGCTAAACAAGTTTAGGACAATACTGAACTTAGCTCATCATCACCTCACTTTCACAATGTATGCCAAGTATGCTTTGTAGTTAGGTTCATGAGCTGCTGATAAGCTGCAACTCAAGCTGAAGTCATAATCCCTTGACTAGTTGTGCTGTAGAAAGACAATTAGTGCTTTGGAAATAATACCATAGTTGTGTTTAACTTCCTATAGGAAAATACACAGTAAAAATTAGAGTGAATTCAACCCCTAGTTCCCATCCATAAATCCATTTTCAACTGTTAGTCTTGTTTCCTTCCACTTGTTTGGTTTACCTGCATTTTCTGTTTTGCATTTTCACTGCTTACTTGCTTTCCCTGCTGCATTTCTTCTATTGCTGCAACTGCTGCTGCAGTACTTGTGCTGCTGCACTGTTTTTCCCTCTTCTTGGCCTTGTGCTGTTTTGCCACTTCTTTGCCTGCTGCTCTGCCAAAGTGCTGCTGCTGCCCCTTCTTCTCCTGCAGCCAAGCCAATTCTTCTGTTGCTGCTGCCTTTCTGCAGCTGCTGCTGCCAAACTGCTGCAGCTCTTGCTCCTGCTGCTTGCTTTGCTCTCCATTTACTAAGCCCAACCATCTGAGCCCAACTCACAGTTCACTTCCAAAAACCCAGAGAACAATTTGAGCCCAACTGTAAGACCAAGGCCAAAGCCTAGTGAAATGTTAAGCCCAAGTCATAGTTGAACTGTTGAGCCCAAAGCTCAATCCAGTTTCTAGAACCAAAGCCCATTTGCACTTTAAATATAACTGAGCCCAAGCTCAGTTCATTTTATGTTTAACAAACCACTAAGCCCAATTCATTCAAAGGGCATTCAAACCCATTAGCACTCAAAACCCCATTTAAGCCAAAAGGCTTCTAAACCCAAAGCAAATCTAGGAACCCAATTAGCTAAAACACTTCCGAAACACACCCAATCTCTGTGGATCGACCCGTACTTGCACGAGCTACAACTGACGACCGTGCACTTGCGGTATTACTGTAGGCCACCATTTTATTGCGCTTAATTTTATACACCTTTCAAGGCCTGCCAATGAGCAAGTATGCTCGGTTGATCAATATTTTGTGAATATTAAAATAATAATATTTTAATATATTTTTCGTGAGTATCCTAGTCGGTCATGTGACCATGTTGACTTTTTGTTTTTTCATGATTTGCACAATATTTGAGAAAATATGGAGAAACCATGATTTTTGCTAAAACTGGAGAGTTTCACAAGATGAGAAAAATAACAATTTATGAAAGATTAGGGATTGCAAGGTGTGGGACCGGCCACGGCTAGGGCATGGCCGGCCGTCTAAGTTGCCCGGTCCCGCAATACCTTTCCTTATTTTTTGTGAAACTACACAAAATTGGGGAAACCATGAAAATATGGAGAAACCACGAGTTTTGCTCAAACAAGGAAAGTTGTTGGAATGGAGAAATCTTCATGAGTTTATGAAAACAACAAAAATAAGGAAAAACAATGGAGGAAGCATGGGACCGGCCACAGCTAGGGCACGGCCGGCCGGCCGGTGGGACCCGGCCCATAGGCGCTTCTCCATTATTTTAATATTATTATTTTCTCTCTTCTGTTTTGTGCGGGATTCCTCATTTGTCCATATTTTGGATGCGTGTTCGCGCATTTGGGTGCTCGTTCGTGCATCACTGTCGAGTACACTTGCACCATTTTATGGGCTTACTCAGCGGTAGTCAAGATGCCCGATTTTTGAGTATTTATTACTAATTTATGAAATTAAGCGGAGAATGATTCATGAAACTGAGTAATAAAAGTGAGTAGTTTATTATCAATTCATAAGATCAACCGTGGATTCGACCATGAATTCGGAATAATAAAATAGGTATTACCATTCCATGGGATCGTGGATTCGACCATGAAATCGGAGTAATAAAATAAGTGGTGATATTACCATTTCATGAGACAAGTCGTGGGTTCGACCATGAAATCGGGGTAATATTTATTACCATTTCATGAGATCAGCCGTGGATTCGATCATGAAATCGGAGTAATACATTTATCTATTACCATTTCGATCATGAAATAGGAGTAATGAGATAAGATATATTATCTTCTAGGAATTCAGTGGTGAATGTCACGGTAGAATTTAATCTCTTGTGTATAGTCAGTGAATCATCAAGTGTTGCTGATGCCCTGAAGACGTTATTGCTCTCAATCTTACGGAGAACCGCCTGGATCTATACACGATCTCTCTACATATTCAGGAAACAGTGAGTGTCACCGATGTCCTAAAGGCGTTATTGCTCTCAATCTTACGGAGAACCGCGCAATTGTTTTTCTATGTAGAGGGGGGTCTCTCTCATGTAGACAGGGAACAGCGAGTGTCACTGACGTCCTGAAGGCGTTATTGCTCTCAATATTACGGAGAACCACCCAATTATGTTATTCTACATAGAGGGCATGATGAAATGCGAGGTATCAAACGCTCATCTAGTGGAGGCCTTCCGAAATACATAATCATCATGGCTTCGTAAAATATGAATCGTCACATGCCTGAAATCCGTGTCAGAAACATGTATCATGATTTTACGGTTTTGACCTTTGTTGAAAATCCATCATCTACATTAAGTCCCCTGCTTAGTGAGGGACAGTCATGTTCCGCAGTAAGCATTATATGGTGATTTTCAGTCGACGAGAGATCAGTGGTTGAACTCAGTATACAAAGGTATTTCTCAGAATCCCCAGTTTGCTCCAAAGACGCCATATGCAAGTAAGTGTTCGGGTGGAGACCCTGGCAATGTGGTAGAGTGTCATCCCGTGAGCATGGAGAGATGAAGCACCGCTGTTTTGGGGTCCCGGAGGCTCAGTTCTGGCCGGTTTAGGATTTACGGACCCGAGCCCAAAAAGAAATCTTTGTTTTAGGAACAGACGTTTGTTAGTTTAAGAAACAAACAGAATAGACCTGAGTCTAATGATAAAAATTTTGTTTGTGAGTTTCACGAAAACCAAAATTTTAGTTTTTAAAAATGTGAGATTTCACAAAATGGAATAAACTCTCGTTTCAAAGGTGGATGCTCGTACGAGAGAAAAAAAAAAAATTGGAATAAACGTGCATCTGTTAATAATAAAATTTTGTCTATGAACTTTCATAAAAAATTTATTTTCGACATTGAGCTTCAAAGACGTATGCTCGCGTGAGGAAGCAAAAGTATATATATATTTTTCAAATTCACGTGAGTTTCACGTTAAAATATATTTTGTAAAATCAATATTTTGATTTTTAACAACTGTTGAAAGTAGACAATCATTCATAGTGAAATAATGTCTGTATGCGAGTTTTCACAATTGTAGAATGGACGTCTGTCCAATTTTTGAAAAACCAGTGAATGTTCAAACAGTAAAATTATGTGATTTTTTCATGATTTTATGAAAATCTAGTCATGATCTTGAATAATGAATTTTGCTCGTCTTTGCAGGTTTTGAAGGAACGAGCAAGTTTTCAAAATTCTGACATTATAATCACTACAACTAGTGAAATTTTAAATAGGTAAGAGTTGGAGTGTTACCATTTTCTTAGACGCTGATGTGAGCATCTTTATTCTATGATTCATTGTTTTGTTGAATCCTGCGCTTTTGTATGAACGATGCGCTGAAGTAGAAATGTTATGCATCCGTCACACTCAGTTTGCACGAATGACTGACTCCCAAGATGACACTTCCAAAGATGATGTTTCCAGAGATGACATATCTATGCAACTTTGGAGAAGTGGTACTTCCAGGACCTCTGAGTGATGGTGAGAGATCTTTCATATTTGGTATCATGCACAGGAAGCCTCTGATGGAGGAGTATGACATAGATAGAGCAGCTCGACAAATGGGTCCGAACACTGCAAAGTCCTCGGCTATCTCTTTGGTGAGTTGCTAGTGCTCCTTATATCATGACTTTTTCTTGTCCGTGAAATTAGGATCATGAAACCAATGTTTTTTACTTCGTTTCAGAACTTTTCCCATCGAGCCTTGACGGTCTTCAATTCATTGCTGCTGAACAAACAATTTCTGAATCGAGCGTCGAAGAAGAAGTCGATGTGAGTACCTCTTTGTATAATCGTTCATAGAACTCTTTGAATGCAATATCACTAATTGTTGTTGATGTATCCAGGAGGAGACTTCCACGGAACCAGGGAGTATTGATGATGCTCGTTTGTCTTTGGAGGATGGTGAAGAAGAAAACCCTAGATTTCGAAACCGAATGAAAGCGATGATGTTTCCAGCGGTGATGTCGGCAATTCCGGTCCTTTAAGCACTTTAGGGACCACTCTAGTAAGTACCCATTGTATATTTTCTTCATAGAAGTATGAAATTGATGATTTGTGAACGAATGAACAAGGACCCATGAGACTTTTTCCGAAATACGTCACCACAAAATTCAGAACTCGGCCCTTTAGCAAAAACGCCATAACATCTTCGTCCGACGTCATATTTTCACGATCTACCCATGTATCCTCAAGCCCAGGAAATTTCCAAGCTTTAACATAGAATATTTTTGGGTTTTGAGTACGTCTGGAGGCCGAAATTAACGAAACTGAAAACTTCCAGGAGACTTTCAGAAATTTCATAGCATTTGATTGTTAATCCAAATGCTATGAAATTTTGATATGTTGTAGATAACATCCATGCGAAGAGAAAGGTATATAACTCAACCTTAGATTCGTCTCCAATTGCTCCTAGTTCATCGTCTTATACATGGCAGTGAAAGACTCTTCAGACGAGCTCCGCCGTAAAACGTGTTTTCATGACTTCCTCGTTATTGGATTATGTTGTGAATGCATAATGATGAACTTTGATGATGTTAGATCACTTACACTCTGAATTTGATGATTTCTTTGGATTTCCTTTCTTGGATTGCTCTAATCCCATGTAATCTTCGTAATAGGTGTCAATTGCCGAAGTTGGGAATAATAGAGCCATGATGATGATTTGAGCAATATGATGATGTAATGACCATGGTTGAAGTTGGAGGTAACTTGATGAAGGACTTAGCGGAAAGACCTGGTGAACACCGATCGACTGTGGAAGTTATGAATCTCGTCTAAGAATTGCTGCTTGCATGTTGTATACTCTGGAAGCTGTAGGAACCTCATACGACGTCGGAATTCGATGCTTAACCCCAACTTTTGAAGCTAAGAGACTGAGTTATCACATGAGAAAAAAATTACTCAATTGGAGTTGCAGAGGTCAGCCAACGAAGCGTGCACATTTGTAATTTGTAATCACGACGAAATTTTTCAGATTTCGTAGACCTGACGGTAAAGGTCATATCTTTCAGCTCGTATGTCCGATTTATGCTCCCTTTTGGTACGTTGTAGCAGATAGACGAACATCTTTTGTTGAGGAAGCATTGTCTCATTCCTCACCCATTGGTACGTTTTTGTAAACCCATGGCATGGAGCATGTCGTATCTCATTTATAGAGGCGATGAGAACATCATGTAGAAGACTTTAATTTGTGCCTGTCTGTCGCGCAAGCTTTGGGAAGACGTTCATGTTTTCATGTTTAAACATCTTGATATGAATCATTAGGGCTTGAAAAGTATGATCCATAGAGTAATACTCCAGAGAATGGATAGTTGATGAAGCCGGATGTTGCGCCTGAGACTGATGAGATCACAATTGAATTTTCTACAGAAATTTTTGTTGATGTTGAGACCATGAATGGAGTTCCTCGAAATGTCCTTGTTGATGCCGATACTATGGTTGGAGTTGCTCCAGAGACCGAAAATGATAGTCTTTGCTCTTCCATCCAGTGAGCCTTTACATGCACGACCCAATTAGTGAGTTGAGCATTCCTTAGATGAAGGTGTACCAGGATTTCAACCCAAATTCTCCTGAATATGACTTTACTGTGAAGTGGCTTCGTCAGGGAATCGATGTTGTTGTGGCAGATAACAGCGGCAGTCTCCATTCTAGATGTGATTGGTGAAGGTATGAAATTCCCAAGTCGTGCAGAGGCTTGTGATGTAGATAGGTTCTGTTTGATGACGTTTCATGGAATCACATCAGGTTGCAATGACTTGTTAGGTGGATAATATTTATTGAAATATATTGAATTGATATTTCCAATAAGATCAAGTCCCCGGTGCATCCCTCATTAGCAGGGTTGAAGGAGTTTGTAAAATCCATTGATGAATGAATGATGTTGCATATGTTCCAGAAGTCTTATCATGGGATAGTGAAAACTTATCGACTGATCGTGTTGGTATTGAATCACCGTGTCATCATCGAGATATTTGTGCTAAAGCCATAGGCGCCAATGAAAATGGTGTACTCTTTGATTGGGAGTACAATTTGAAGAACTCTTAGATGCTTGAGCGTTGAAGCGTCGAATGTCTTAGGCTTGATCATCTTGGCCCTGAGTATATTCTGTTGATTCAGCATTCCTTTCGTTGCGGTAATGAGATTCAACATTTGTGTAGATATCAGAGATTTCTGATTTTGTGGCGCATGTGGACACTCCTACAAGGCTATGGAGAAACGCCCAAAGTATTCTTTACCATGCTTGGGCATCATCTCAGTAATTAATGTCTCGGTGCTCGATTCGGAGAAATATCATATTCAACCACTTGGTAAAATACTAATGCGGTGAAGTTACCATTCATAACATCTTGCAGAGTTGCTTAGCATGATTGAGTCCCCATGCTAGGATAGCATGTGAGGAAATAAATGACATAGACATGGGAGAAATGAGACTTGCTTGAGTTCCGAACCTCTTGATGAATGTATATGCATCTTTTGCAGGTTCTTGCTTCAATCTCTTCAAAGTTCGAAATTCCTCCAAGTGCTCTGATGAATGAGACTTGCCTGAGTATCCGTAAAATCTTCTGGATCAGAAATTTCTTCATTGTAAAGATGTGCAACCAAGGGCGCTCTGTCAGCATGGATCCACGCTTGTCTGAAGAACATGTCATATTCTGGATCATCCTGATTATGTGAAACTTGGTTTCTGTCCAGGTTGAACTTATGTCCACTTTGAGAGTGATGTAGCCATAAATATTTCCGAGCGATCCTTCAAGGTATCTAATTGAGATATGATCACGACTAGCTTCTTATCGAGTGATGCATGCGGCTCCGAGGGTTTTCAGTGGAATGATGTTGATGGCGGTGTCATCATCGATCAACATTCTTCCGGATTCATTTCCTCTAAGATGGACTGTGGTAACTAGTTCCTAGTCGTGCATCTCCTTGTGTATGAAGGTTCAATGAGTATTTTCAGGATGGACACACAATGTAATTTGGTGATTGAATATGTCATTCCTCCGTGCCTTAGACAGATGGAGAAATTCACAGATATGCTTGATCAACGATTGAACTGCTTCTTTGACTGGTTGTTCAGAGAATGTAAAGGTTCTGACTGGAAGAGGATTCTTGTGTACTCCTTCAGTCCCCAGTTGAAGCTATTATGGATCAACCTTCTCTTTGAAAATATTGCAGTCACCTATTGGATGATTGGTGAACTTGTGAAGGCAGCAGTACCTGAGAATATTCATTTCTTCTTCAGTTGGATGTCTCCTGATGAACAACAATTTGATTGCACCATCTTGAACCCAGACTTCCAGTAAGTCGACCACTCCTTAATGAGAAGAGATAAGTTGAGTCTGTCTAATCATTTTCCCATTCGTTGATGTCGGGTTGAGGTTTGTGCATTTCAGGATCGGTTATCCTTTCTTTACACTTCTAAGGATCCTGAGAGATTAGAGAAGAATGCTTCCACTATGGTGCTTCGGCTTTCCTTTTTATTCCTTCAGAAATAACGTTCATGGAAGGTTGGAGGTTTTATTGTCTGTTGAAGATACACTGAGTATCACGCGGTTCTCAGTCTAGGTCTTTCTCTTTCCAGTAAAGCATGTGCAGTAGCCGTTGATCGTCTGGCTGCTTCATGAAGCTCTGAGAAAGTCTGGAACCGGAGATTTTCTAGCAAGGCTATGTAGACCGGGTTCATTCCGTTGATACAAAAGTCCACCAGTTGTTGTTCAGTGACATTCGGGTCATGACAATCCAAAGCTTGGACTCTTAATCTCTTCACATAGTCGTTCGGATGTTCATTATTCTTCTGAGACATTCTTCCTAAGTCAGAGAGAGTAATCTGCTCTGAGACAAAGAAGTATTTCCGGTGGAATGCGTTAATCATCTCTCCCCAGCCAGTGATGCTCCCAGGTGCAATGTTGTTGTACCATGTGTATGCTCGGCCTATAAGGGATTTCGAGAATTCCTTCAGACGAACGACATGGTTGTGTTCGTGCTCTCCTAGTGCTTCCAGGAATCGAGAGACATGTTCTCAAGCGTTCCTCGTTCCGTTGTACAGTGTGAATTTCGGATAGGTGTAGCCTTTCGGGAGAGGAATATTTTGCGTAGCAGCAGGATATGGAGGTTGATGACGGTGAACAAATGGTGTTTTGTTTTTTCTTCGATCTTCCATAAAGTGTTCCAGGTCTTCACGGGTGATGAAGCCTGCAGACTTCTCTGGTGGATTTTCTGCAGCTTTGCAGACTTCATCATCCACTACATGAATTGAAGAGACTTCGGGGTCTGTTTCTTTGGCTTTCTCTTTCTCCGAATGACGCTGGGACGGAGTCTGTGCAGGTGACAACTTGTCTGTGAGGTCCTTGAGATGAGCGTATAGTTCCTTCTGTGTTGTTGCCATCTCTACCTGATTCTTGGCAAGAATTTCCTGAATCTTCATGAGATCAGTTATGGTAGGCGGATTTTCTCTGATTTCTTCAGGAGACCTGCCAAAGAGAGGATTACTTCCGACGTTGGTTTGAAGCGGGAGTGGCTTCTGGAGTAACACCATTGTTGCTAGTGCTATCATTATTTGTGTTAGGATTAGTAACTGAACTTGACCTAAGATCAACCATCTTGTGAAAACGTAAGATTGCAACCGAGAGATTAATCTCCCACTGTGGTCGCCAATCTCTAGATGGGGAAAAACGGTTTGCTGGTTTTTTAGGAAAGTGAAGAGTCGAGCGTGCAGACGAGACTCCTAGACCGGGCAAACTGCTGAACCTCACACAGATGCACTGCAAAGGGAGTGCTTAGATTCGAGAGATCAATCTGTAGGACTCCGGCCTAAACCAAGTCAATGGCCGTTCCAGAGTCAATTCGGTCGCAAAGAGGGAGATGGGTTGATATGTAGGAGGGAAGCTGAGAATTGTGCAGGATCAAGGATTGTGGATGTGTTGAAGGTTTCTGCAATAATGGTGAATTGCTGAAGTTGAGTTCTGTGAATAAGTTTTAATCGAGTTGTTTGACTGATGATGATTCCCTATCGGTTGTCCTCGATTTTGACTTATTTATATTACAAGAATGATGAACACCCTGATACCTATAAGTGTGACGGTTTCTTGAGTGGAAGAGTGGGAGAGTGGAAGATCGTGGTGAAACCAGTTCCAGGTCATCCGGAGACATGGTTCATCATTCACCCATTACTTTGATAACTCCTTCAACCGTTTGCACGACTTACTCACACTTCCCGTCGTGGATGTATCCACGTGTCGTAGGCCGCCAGACCAAAACCCTAAGTGATATCCCCCCATTTGTGACGTGATTGATGTCTCACGAATCGTGGAGTCTGCATGACAGACGTGTGTTTAATTAGTCACGTTTACTGATGATTTAGACAGTCTAGGTTTTGTTGAATTGAGCATGAATGACGAATTGCTCAGTGGAAAATTTGAGTAACTGAGCAAGTGTTGCTCGACGAATTACCGGATATTGATGGTTGGACTAATATTCGAGTAATTGAGCAAGTATTGCAAATTATTGAATATTGATAGTTGGGCAATTGAGCAAGTATTGGTCAATTCGATGAATCACTGAATATTGATAGTTGGATCAATATTCGAGCAATTGAGCAATTGCTCAATTCGACGGATTACTGAAAAATTACTGAATATTGATAAATGGATCAATATTCGAGCAACTGAGCAAGTATTGCTCATTTTAGCAAATTACTGATAATTTACTGAATTTTGATGGATTGAGCAAGTATTGCTCAACTCAGCAAATTATTTAGGGATGTCGTGACCCAGTAACATTATTAATTAAAAATATTGGTAGATTACCAAATATTATATATTTAATCCGCGTGTTGTTTGCTGGATCAACATAAATTTATTCAGTGTGTGAACATGCTCAGAATGATAATTTGTTGGGCGTTTTTTCGAAACCATAAATTTTGATCGATTACTCAATAATTGACGGATTGCTGAAAATAAGTCATGATCCAAGGAGGGACTGACCATGTTGACTTTTTGCTTTTTCATGATTTGCACAATATTTGAGAAAATATGGAGATACCATGATTTTTGCTAAAACTGGAGAGTTTCACAAGATGAGAAAAATAATAATTTATGAAAGATTAAGGATTGCAAGGTGTGGGACCGGCCACGGCTAGGGCATGGCCGGCCGTCTAAGTTGCCCGGTCCCGCAATACCTTTCCCTATTTTTTATTATTATTTTTTGTGAAACTACACAAAATTGGGGAAACCATGAAAATATGGAGAAACCACGAGTTTTGCTCAAACAAGGAAAGTTGCTGGAATGGAGAAATCTTCATGAGTTTATGAAAACAACAAAAATAAGGAAAAATAATGGGGGAAGCATGGGACCGTCCACAGCTAGGAAAAATAAGGAAAAACAATGGAGGAAGCATGAAATCAGAGTAATGAAATAAGTGGTGATATGAGACCAGCCGTGGGTTCGATCATGAAATCAGAGTAATATCTATTACCATTTCATGAGATCAGCCGTGGATTCGATCATGAAATCGGAGTAATACATTTATCTATCACTATTTCGATCATGAAATAGGAGTAATGAGATAAGATAGATTATCTTCTAGAAATTCAGTGGTGAATGTCACGGTAGAATTTAATCTCTTGTGTATAGCCAGTGAATCAGCAAGTGTTTCCGATGCCCTGAAGATGTTATTGCTCTCAATCTTACGGAAAACCGCCTGGATCTATACACGATCTCTCTACATAGTCAGGGAACAATGAGTGTCACCGACGTCCTGAAGGCGTTATTGCTCTCAATCTTACGGAGAACCGCCCAATCATTCTTCTATGTAGAGGGGGGTCTCTCTCATGTAGTCAGGGAACAACGAGTGTCACCGACGTCCTGAAGGCGTTATTGCTCTCAATCTTATAGAGAACCTCCCAATTATGTTATTGTACATAAAGGGCATGATGAAATGCGAGGTATCGAACGCTCAGCTAGTGGAGGCCTTCCGAAATGCATAATCATCATGGCTTCATAAAATATGAATCGTCACATGCCTGAAAGCCGTGTCAGAAACATGTATCATGATTTTACGGTTTTGACCTTTGTTGAAAATCCACCATCTACACGCAATTATAATTGATTTATTATAATTCGAAGTAAAATACACAAACGTTAATTCCTAATTACTTGATAATAATCCTATAGTGTTTGGTTAAGTCTGAGCCTATTATCAAGTAATCATACTTCGTTGTTGTATTGTATCGATCTTGTATCCATAGTCAATCACGCAAGATATCTTGTTGTCGTATTGTCTCGATCTCGTATCCATAAACGATCACATGAAGTGTAAACCGATTCGTTGTATTGTCTCGACTCAGTCCATAGACATTCACTTTCGGAGAAAGGACTTATAGGTGGAAAAGTTTTAGAGTGAGGTATATTTGGGTACCCTCGTCTTTTCAATTGGTATCAGAGCAGGCAAACACGAAAAGATCTAATAATCAGTGTTTGGTGCGATCCAACCTATAAAAATTGAATCTATGTTTGATTCAGTTAACATTATGCAAGAGTATGAATACTCGAAAGTTGAAGATGTTACCAATTCGTTGACCCATGATCCAGGAGTTACGAAAATAAAGAGTACATATGAGTCGTTCTCTGATGGAAAAGAAGATGCTGATAAAGAGTTGGCAAAACTCCTAAAGCCTATAAAACCTCTGTCTACAAAAGTGTTAATAATAAAGACAGAGATAAATCTTCTTAAAAATGAGATCAGAGATAAAGAAATTCAACTGAATATTCTAGCCAATGATAATATGGATCTCACTGTTAAATTAGAAGATCTTGGTAAATCTCTTACTCAAGATAAAGAGACACATCTTATGACTCTGACTAATGATTCTGTTGTAATTTTTTCCGATGAAGAAACCAAATGTCCTTGCTCGACTTTGAGAGATCGTGATAAGAAAACTTGCTTGATCACATCCGAAATAGATCATGATAATGGTAGTTTTCCTAACTACATCAAGTCATAAGAGGATGAGAAATCAGCTTCTATATCTACTGATGATCAGATGAAATCTTGTCCAAAAGAAACTTTGAACCGATTCCATGTTCGTGATCCTACGGAATACAACTTTCAGTCACTTGACAGGAAACTTATACTTATTCAAAATACATTGGTAAAAATATTGAAGGAAGTTTCTTGTCTTAAAAAACTTAACGATCATTCATTAGTATAAAGACGGATTTTACCCCATCTCGATAAACTCAACTCAAAAGAATCAGAAATAAGAGTTGATGATCGCTTCTGGAAAAAAGGTTCCTCCTCACCCATATTGAAACATTTGTTGTTTCGATGAAGAACGACTCCGGAAGAAAGGAAAAGAAAGAATCTCTGCCAATGGAAACAATCATGAATTTCCGATAATTATTCCAGACAATCATGCTGATGTGCATCATTAGGAAATCCTTAGAATGAGAAAATCTTATGAAAATCTCATTGACAGAATTAAGAGAGATTTACTCATCTATGAAAATTCTCACGTCAGTACAGTTTCTCCTAATGATCATATTGTTATATCATATCTTGGGCAGAAATTCCCAAAGAGAAACATGAACTATGTTTCTGATACATGCTGTAAGCTAGAAAAAGCTTACTCCAATACAAATTAGTTGTATTGAGAATGTGCAAACTCATCATATTTGTGCTCATAACTTTGGATGGGAAAAGAACATAAAACAACAGCACAATCTTTGTGTCTGTTTATCAGAAAAATATGTGACAATTTATGGATAGCTGCGAATCCATGTCTATCTAAAATATTGTTCATGTTTAACATGATCTCCCAAAAATATGTTTCATTTGAAATTTTTGAATTTTAATAAACCTTTCAGCATGTTAAGTTCGGATAATGGAAACAAAATATATTTTGCGTATATTTTCGGTATTCCACAAGCGTCTAGGCCCGAAAATTTGTTTCTTCTTAAGGAAAACAATATCTTGCTTGTACTAAGAAACCCTGATTAATCCCGATTTAAATAACCGAGCATGCCTCCAATAACTCGCAGTGTCACAAAGGCTAATAAGGAGGAAATTCAAAAGATTAAGGATTTTCAAGGAATCAGTACAGAAAGGAAGAAGAAAAACATATCAAAAATCATGTCTGATTATGATTCAGATAGTTCAAATGGATCTCAACATGAGTCATATCTGTTGGCTTGCAACTTTCAAGATCCAACAGAAACCAAGTGGACTCGTTCTGATAGTATGATCCACTATATCCAAGGTTTTGAAGAACTGAGAACCAATTTCATAATGACAGTTCAACATCAAGATTGGGTTAAAGAAAGAATTGATGAAACAAGAAGTGTTCTTGATAAACTCAAGGTTCTAATTGAATAACTTGAAAAACAAGAAGTGGTTGTAGACAAGTCTCTTGAGACATGCTTCAAAAGTTTGAGTACTGATGAAACCTCAGTAAACAATAAGAGTACCACTAAAGATTAAGTTACATAATGTAAGACTTAATCCAGGAAAATAGACATCAGTTTTTGATTTCTTTTAATAATGTATAAGGTCTATTTTGAATAAAATATCTATTATTTATGAATAAAATTATTATTTTATAATTTTTCTTATGATACTTTTTGGTTTACATAGCCTGTGCTTGAATGCTTTATATTATTACTATGTGTTTATGGGATGTTTGATTTCGGTTTTCATAACCTTAATATTCGATCTCATATTGTGTGAACCCTTATGGTTTGGGTGACTTTTTGATTTAGCGGGATTGAGTTCTTTCCCATGTTGGTAGGCTTTATCAAAGGATCATAAGGGGTTCCGATTGAAACTCATGTGTGAAAAAGTCACAATATGTTGAATTGATTTTTGGTTTAGCATAAAAGCATGTGTGTTTCGGGTTTTCAACTTTTGCATCGTATTAGTTAAAACCGATTTTCAACCTTTCTCTGGTAAAGGTTGCCTTTTTGTTGTTGTTCTTTTGTCTTGCGAGAGGATGACAACACAACGGGGGAGAGTTCCATGTGAACTTGTGCTTGATGATATATCTGTCTGGGGAGAAGAGGATGCGGAATTTGAGGTAAAGAATTTGTTAGTTAATCGTTTTCCTCTTTAAGAAAAGCCTGATTTTATTACATATATTTTGCTTTTGATTAACAAACTTCCGGTACAATTGATGTTTATTCCATTATTTGTGTATGGATGTGCGTGTGATTCAATTGTTTCCGGTTGAGAAAAACTATTGTTATCTTGCTTTATAGTTGGTATCAACTGTTTAGGCTTAACGAAATTTCGGTGCAATTGCGATGCTTTAGTGTCTATGTTTGTTTCAATTGCTTCACGTTAAGATAAATAATTATGCAAGTTGATTTATTTGGTTTGTATGAATTGTTTATGGATTAACAAAAAATTTCGGGATCATTTGTTTAGTCCAATTCGATTCCGTATAAGAGAAACTAATTTAATTCTGATCTTAGTTAGACTTATCAAAGTGGAGGATTCGGTTATTCAAGTCTAACCGAATGCCTTAACAAGAAATACTAGTTAACTAACCTAGTACTTGTCTTGTTTAAAGTGAAAGGTCTAAGTTATTGTTCGAATAATTAGAACCTGATGAGAAAAATAGAGTTAATTCTGATCTTTATTTTGGTCTTATCAAACAAGTGATTGTATTTGTACAATCGGTTTAGCAAAAGAACTAAGGTGCTTAGCCAACTTTTAATTTGCTAAACTATTAGGGAAAATTTCTTCAGGCAATTGTTTCCTTGATAACATATCAAAATAAAATTACTTTGTAGTTTGGGTTTTGATATTGGTTATCTAAAATGGTATGTGAAACCATTCGTGCTTAACTCTTATAGGTTATACAAGTCTTTTAGATTTGTAAGATCCTTTCGGTTTGTCCTTTATTTGCTCGTACCTTTGTCATTTTGTGACAAAAAGGGGGAGAAATATATGGAGTAAACAAGTGATGCGATTCACTAAGGAAAGGGCAATGGTGCTAAAACGTTATATCTAACGAAAGAGTAAAGCATTGACTAAGGGGGATAAACATATCATATGATGATTTGTAGTTATATGGACTACAATAGGAAATAACAAAGATGTGTGGATTGAAAATGTAACTATCTTAACTTTAGGGGATTATTAGCTTTGTTATTATAATGTCAACAGCGGCATTTATGGATTGAATATATGCAGGTTATTGTGTTGTTGAAACTTGGAATCAAGCATATGTATAATGAATTAAGGGGGAGATTGTTAGAGCAGTGCTCGGTTGAACCCACCAAGCGTTGGTATGTCAAGTTTGGTTGTCATATATTAGTGAACCAAAACTCATTTAAAGAGTCGCTTGATTATTTACTAGAGTCAAATCCGTATAGGTTAGCTAGAAAGTTATTAGGATATGAGACTTACAAGTATTACTCGAAAACTTGAAGAATGCGAAGAAGTAAAGAGCTACATCGACGACATCATCCTTCCTCTTGAGGTTAGTAATATTTTGACTTGAAGTATTCCATTCCTGACGTATCTTTCAAGTCGTGCTATATTGAAAACATAACTACGAAGCTGTGAATGATTATACTCTAGTTAGACGTAGTATTAAGTAATTATAATACGAAGTATAATACCTATCTTTTGAACTTCGTATATAAGACATCGACATAATCGTATGAATGCTATTGTGATTATGTATGGGTATGGTTGAAGATTTCGTCCTAGGAAACAATGTTTTACATTCGTTTAAAGGAAGTATAATTCATAAACTTGTTTTGTGAATCGAAAGGGAAATCTCTAGGATTATTGGTATTATTATTCATTGAAAATCTTTGGATTACCAATATGTGTGTTTAGTATAACCGCTCATAAATTGTTTATGTATCTTGGTAAAACTATTCACAATGCATGTCTTATGTATCGGTATGACTTTTATTAGTGAAACCAATCTTAAGTAATCACCTGAGATGGTATGATCGATATTTGTAATTGGTGTGACCATTCCTAATCATTGGGTAACCAATCCTAGAACTTGGTGGGACTAATCACAAGATGTGTAATCGATCCTTGTAGTAGGTTAACAAGTTTTAGTAATTGGTCACCGATCCTATAACTTGTGAAACCGATCACAAGTAATACCATGAGATAGTGGTAACCGATCCTGGTACTTAGTTAACCATTTTATGGAAACTTGTGTAACCGATCCTGGTACTTAGTTGGAGGTAGAACCGAACTTTGTGTTCTGTAGAACCGTTAAACCCATGAATGGTTATTGAATGTTTTTGATCAATCACATAGTTCTTGGAAATCAGATGAACCAATTCTAAATTCGTTTGGAAGTGTGGAAAATCGGTTCCAAGATTGTAAATATGAAAAAGGATTTACAAAGTAAATATGTCGACATACTTTGAATATGTGCAATAATTCTTATCTATTATTTTTCAAAGATACTCCTTAATAACTAAAGGAGAATCCCGGATCGAAATAAATTGAGAATCTTTTAATTAAAATTTTTAATTTTATATGCTTTTAATTTCCAACAATTAAATGCATATCTTTGGAAAATAAAAATTGGTAATGTGCATTTACTAATTGGAGATTTTCTACTGAGATTATGGTCAATATTTGGACAGAGCATTTCCAGGAATTATGAAAACCGATTTTGGATTTATTGCATATCTTTGAGAATATTGGGTTTTGGAAATTCCTTGGTGTCCAAACGTCCTTGGTCTATAAATATTGAAGTTTGTATTTCGAGCAAACAAATCCTCAGAGTCAGCAAAACTACCTAGTTGTGTTGTTACTGGTGGAGCCGTCTATTCGGAGAGGAAAGTACCCTAATTATGTGAAATCTCCTACGATCGCTCGTTTTAAAGACTTCTTTGGGATTGAGAAGCTCTACGAGTACCGTTGGTGGGAAACTAGATAATTGCAGTTTATTATTAGTTTTTTGATTTGATTGACTAACGGTTGTTGAACTTTGATTGGACCTAGTTTGTTTATGCTTGAGAATCATCTCTTGTGATATAAGATTCACTCAAACTAGATAGAAGTATCGACGGGGATATTTAGACTGTTTATAGATCTAAAGACGTATTGTGATAATCCATTATTAACAGACTCCGTTCTGTGTGTGATTGATCACAAGAGATTCAAGTTGTTTGTGTTCAGGTGTTTATTGAAGATCTAAGAAGATTTGAAAACAAAGAAGATTTATTATTTGAGTTCATAATCTTTAGGGTGCACAAAACTTGATCGTCTGGGGATCCAACTATAATCAGTTTATGTTTTGATAGATTGGATTGATTAGTTGCGTAGATCGGCATCAATACATTTCTTTGTGATTCATTGTATTGATTGCATATTCTAAACAATTACTTTGGTAGTTATTAAATAGATTGATCTAAGAATCCGACAAAAGAGATTATTGGTTAAACGGAAGAGCCTTTTGTCAAACTCATATCACGTTGTTTGAAAAGAGTTGTTACCCAACAGATTTGTTGTTCCTTTACTTTATGGAATACGAACCAAAGGAATTGTTCCAAGTGCGTGACTTATTGCAAGTTGGAGGAGCAGGGATACTGAAGGAACTAGGTGAACTATAGGTTTAGTTACTTGGTCTCAACTATACGAAGTTGGTTTAGATTTTGTATAGCGGCTTAATTCTGAGAGTATTCAATTCTGGACGAGGTCCCGTGGTTTTTCTGCATTTGCGGTTTCCTCGTTAACAAAATCTTGATGTGTCTTTTACTTTTCTATATCCGCAACTATAATTGATCTGTTATAATTAGAAGTAAAATACACAAACATTAATTCATAATTACTTGATAGCAATCCTATAGTGTTTGGTTAAGTCCGAACTTATTATCAAGTAATCATACATTGTTGTTGTATTGTCTCGATCTTGTATCCGTAGTCAATCTCGCAAGATATCTTGTTGTCGTATTGTCTCGATCTCGTATCCATAGACGATCACACGAAGTGTGAAACGATTTGTTGTATTGTCTCGACTCAATCCATAGACAATTACTTTCGGAGAAAGGACTTATAGGTGGAAAAGTTTTAGATTGAGGTATATTTGGGTACCCTCGTCTTTTCAATTGGTATCAGAGCAGGCAAACACGAAAAGATCTAACAATCTGTGTTTGGTGCGATCCAACCTTTAAGAATTGAATCTATGTCTGATTCAGTTAACGTTATGCAAGAGTATGAATACTCAAAATTTGAAGATGTTACCAATTCGTTGACCCATGGTCCAGGAGTTAGGAAAATCAAGAGTACATCTGAGTCGTTCTCTGATGGAAAAGAAGATGCTGATAAAGAGTTGGTAAAACTCCTAAAGCCTATAAAATCTCTGTCTACAAAAGTGCTAATACTAAAGACATAGTCAAATCCATAGACAATGACTTTCAAAGAAATGACTTATAGGTGGAAAAGTTTTAGATTGAGGTATATTTAGGTACCCTCGTCTTTTCAACTTTAGCTTAAGAAAATGAGGCTTGCACAAAAACTCATCACAATACTCGTTGTGATGATAAGGTTACTCAAGTCGACATGTTTTTTTAGTTTGCTAATTTTATACGTGAAAAACCTCATTATAATCTCATAGAGATATTGTGTATGTGATTTTGTTGAGCTAGATCCAAAGTCTAGAATGCATAGTTGTGTTCCGTCACCTATCTATAGTCCATAATTTTTGAACCACTTACTTTTGGGATCTAAACCATGTTTATTTGAACTAAGAATATGTTTCAATATTATGTTGACATAGCTATGATTGTCATGAGGATAAGTAACTAACAATTAGTATAATTAATATAAAAGGTTGTCGGAATTAATGTATTAATGACTCACGGCCGACAAGTTTTCTTTTAAACCGCACCGGTTCGCGGACCCTCTTAGGATTGTCATTCTTCGTATTTAGGGTTACATACTATACTTTTCTTATTGAGGAAATACGATCATGGCTTCTGTAACTAGAGGTATAACAAAAATGGATGCAGTAGATGCCGTTAACGATCACCTATACGAAGGAGTCAAATCATCAAGAATCAGAAAGGAGAAATCGCCTACATAAGAAACATGTTTTACCTCAACTTGTCTTTTATCTATATGTTACAAGGATAATGATTCCAGGGCTGCAGTAAAGAACTTTGTGTCCAGGAAGAATGATTTGAAATCTCGAATCAATCTCTCCATAGAGAAGATCACTCACTATGAACACATATTGGCTCAATCAAAAGCCACCCTATGTGAACTAAGAATGAAACTTAGAAAGTTAACTTACATTTCTGAAGACTTTGAAGAACTGAATGATCCCATCATCAATGAGTTCTTAAACAATGAGAAGGAATTCTCTGCTTAGGCTATTAAAGACCTTATGTGTTTCTAGGAAACTTCTTATGAGAATTTATTCTTGATTTTGAGAAGGATGACTAGGGTTTGGTATAGCAAAAATTGTGATTACACAAGCTATTTCCAACGATTTTCATCTTGCATGTTTTTAGATTTATTTCTTTAAATTATAGAGTTTTTGGAAGATGAACTTGCGGTATGTAATCATTATTGGTTTAATATATTGCAAAGTCTTATGAGATATATGTGTCCTTTACTTTTTGTAAATTGAAGTAATATCTCATATATGCTCAGAAGTTAAATCTATTATGTTTTTTATAAACTAAATATTAAACAAACTCTTTGAGAATTTTCTCGGAGTATTGATCTACTCGTGATCACACTTTTGTGTTATTACTGCACTATACACTCCGTAAGATTTTCTTATGTTGAGTCATACCGATTAAAATTATCTCTTTGTTTGTAACTGGCGTTGAGATTAATTTTAAGTCGATGTTCAGGATATATAAATCCATGTGATTGGTTAATGTCGAACAATTTTTTTTTTATTATTAAATTAAGGTTACTCATATTCTTCTCTTGGGAATGACATCAAATGGAGCAGAGTTCTTAAATGAAATTGTGCTTAATTGTTATATCTTTGTGGGGTGTGTGGCTGTGGATTTTAAAGGGGATGCTTGTATCTTAAGTCTCTTAGATGAGCGTTAAGTATTTTATACTATGTGATATTATCTAAATAAAGTTGATATAAAGAGTTACATATTAACTATGTTATTATGTATTATCTCTATCTTCCTTAAATCTTGAAGTATCTTTTGGTTGAATTCATTACGATCCCATGATTTTCTTACCTTAGCCAATTTTTATTAAGAAAAAAGGAAAGAATTAATTAGTAGTTTCGTACTACATACATATGGTTTACGGATCATTGTGTAAAGGAGAGTGAATCAATATCTATAGGTTTCACCTATTATGCAAAAGATGTGAAAAGACGAGGGTACCCAAATATACCTCAATCTAAAACTTTCCCACCTATAAGTCCTTTCTAAGAAAGTGATGGTCCATGGATTGAGTCGAGACAATACAACTAATCGGTTCACACTTCGTGTGATCGTCTATGGATACGAGATCGAGACAATACAACAACGAAGCATGTTTACTTGATAAGAGGTTAGGACTTAACCAAACACAATAGGATTACTATCAAGTAAACAGGAATTAAAGTTTGTGTATTTTACTTCTAATTATAATAAAAATAATTATAATTGCGGAAATAGAAAAGTAAAAGACACAACAAGATTTTGTTGACGAGGAAACCGCAAATGCAGAAAAACCTCGGGACCTTGTCCAGAATTGAATACTCTCAGGATTAAGCCGCTATACAAAATCAAACCAACTTCGTATAGTTGATACCAAGCAACTAAACCTATAGTTCACCTAGTTTCGTATGTATTCCCACGCCTCCAACTTGTAATAAGTCACGTACTTGGAAAAATTCCTTTGGTTCGTATTCCAAACAGTAAAGGAACAACAAATCTGTTTGGTATCAACTCTTGTCAACCAAGTGATGTGAGTTCGACAAAAGGCTCTTCTGTTTATCTCAATAAACTCCTTTGTCAGATCCTTAGATCTATCTACTAACAATTACCGAAGTAATCGTCTAGATTTTGCAATCAATACATTGAATTAAAAAGAAACGTATTGATGTTGATCTACTAAACTAACCAATCCAATCTACCACAAGGATAAATTGATTATGGTTGGATCCTCTTTAACCGAAACAAGTATTGTGCACACCAAAGATTATGAACCCAAATCATAAATCTCCAAAGTCTTCTTTGTCTTCAAATCTTCTTAGATCTTCAATAAACACCTGCACACAATCAACTTGAATCTCTTGTGATCAATCACACACAAAACGGAGTCTGTTAACAATGGATTGTCACAAGACGTCTTTTGAACTACAAACAGTCTAAAGATCCCCGTCGAAACTTCGATCTAGTTTGACTGAATCTTATATCAGAAGAGAAGATTCTCAAGCATAAACAAACTAGGTGCAATCAAAGTTTAACAACCATTATTCAATCAAATCAATCGAAAACTAATAATAAACCGCAAATATCTAGTTTCCCACCCATCGGTACTAATAGAGCTTCTCAATCCCCAAGTAGTCTTTAAACTGAGCGGCCGTAAGAGATTTCGCCTAATTAGGTTACTTTCCTCTCTGAATAGGTGGCTCCACCAGTAACAACACAACTAGGTAGTTTTGCTGTCTTTGAGAATTAGTTTGCTAGAAATGCAAACTTTGATATTTATAGACTGATAGACACATTTTTGTGTCTAATTTGTCCTTAATATTTCGTATTGTTAGTACTCGTTTTCGTACTTATTATGGTGTTTTGTGTGTTTGTAGGTATTTTTTGGAAATAAATATTGTTGGAAAATTCGGCTCGAAAAATCACTCGGAGCACCCCCGGAGGACATTTGCTATACGGACCCCCACTTTTGCTAAGGAGCACCCACGGCTATGTGTAGCCCATTTATCTATAGCACCCACTGGTTATTTGGCACCCAACACGTTGGACAAGGGCTAACCTCCTTCTTCGTTTGAATTAAGAAAAATGGCGGGAAAATTTTCACACCACTAACAGATTTTCAGTTCGTGATTTGGAGGGGTTATAATGTTATTCAACGGCTGATTTCGATTGGGATGAACGTGATATTCCCAAACAATGCTGGTATGGGTGTTCAAATGAGTTTACTTGGGCTGGATAATCGTTGGGAAGAAAACCGGGAAGTACGTGTGCAGTTGAGATAATCATGGGATTCGCATGAGTTGGAGAGAGTTCTGCGCATGCTAGGAAGATTCTAACAACCATTTGGGTCGTGACAGAGATAAATAAAGAGAATTTGCAGCTGTATAACGCATGCAAGAACATAAAAGGTAAAGAATATTTTCCCGTGTCTGGCAGAGTTATTGAGAATTATCCTGGAGTTATTACAGCGATTCTTAGGCCCTGTTGAGTATATAAAGACTGTTCGGAGGTCATAGAATGGTTACGGAGAGATTGGGGAGAAAACAGAGCAAAGAAACGTAAGTTGGAGAGATCTGTTGCTGCTGCCATTGAAGAGAACACGAAGAACATTAGACTGTAGAAGACAATCGTTGTGCTACAGTGACAACGACACTCTATTTCTATCATTCTCTGTAACAGCTCGGTTTGTAACAGATATAAGTGTTACAAACCCGATTTTAATCTTTTTTCTCCCATTTCATTATTTGTAAACACCATTTGAGCAATGAAATCAACTTTTGAGCGTGTTTCCAACATGATAATGAGCTAAATCTCCCACAACCAAGGAAATGAGGAAGCTATTTGCGCATGAATAATTGGTAACTATTTTATTTTCTCTAATTTTATAATTTATAATACACTCAATCACTGCCTTTGCAGAGTTTTAAATTGTTTGCATAATTTTCTTAATTAGTTGTGATTCAATCTGATAGGTTATACTTTGTTTAGTCAATTGATAATCTATGCTTAGGAAATACAATTGATATTTGAGAATTTGCCTGATTATTTGTGAGTTAAGAAAATAAGGGACTTAAAAGATAATTAGAGTTTTGGGTTATTTACCATCATTCATTCATGTGTAATAGTGGAATCTGTATCTTGGTTATTTTTAAATCTTGAAATTAATTTTGCAACAAGTTTTCTATTTTTAAGTTTTATAAGTCTAAATCTTTTGCTTTCACAAATCTCAACGAACTTATTACTACAACATCATTGAAAATACCAACATAAACCAAGGAAGTTTGGACACCAAGGAATATCCAAAACCGAAAATATTCTCAAGATATGAAATATATTCCAGATTCGGTTTCCATAATTCTTGGAAATGCTTTGTCCAAACATTGACCGAAAATCTCTTAGAAAATCTCCAATTAGTAAATGCACATTACCAGTTTTCATTTTTCAAAAATAAAATTAAAAACCTTAATTAAAAATTCTCAACTTATTTTTCGATCCGGGATTTTCCTTTAGCTATTAAGGAATATCTTTGAACAATAAAAGATAAGCGTTACTGCACATGTTCAAAGTATATCGACATCTTTACTTTGTAAGTCCTCTTTCATACTTACAATCTTGAAATCGATTTCCCACACTTCCAAACGAGTTTAGAATTGGTTCATCTGATTTTAAAGAACTATGTGATTGATTAAGAACACTCAATCACAAATCATGGGTTTCACGGTTCTACCAAAACAAGTTTCGGTTCTACCTCCATGTGAGTAATGTGCATAGTCACACTAGCTTTCCAAAAATTCGGTTGACTAGGTACTAGGATTGGTTCCCCACATACTTATGGTAACTACTTGTATTTGCTGCACATGTCCAGAGGATCGGTTCCCCTTTCACTAAAAACTTGTTGCACATGTTCATAGGATCGGTTCCCCCATCTACTAAAAACGTGTTGCACATCTTACAAGGATCGATTCCCCTTTTGTGATCGGTTGCACCTCTTCATAGGATCGGTTCCCCTTTGCCTAGAGTTGGTCATACCAATAACACTAAACCGATCATACCATCTCAGGTGATTACTTAAGATCGGTTTCACTAATAAAAGTCATACCAATAAAAAATCCATGCCTTGTGAATAGTTTTACCAAGAACATAATAATACCAATAAGCCTAGCGATTTCCCTTTCGATACGAAACAAGTTCATGAATTTACTTCCTTTAAATTAATGTAAAACATTGTTTCCTAGAATGAAATCTTCACCTCATACCCATACATAATCACAATAGCATTCAAACGATTATGTCGATGTCTTATATAAGAAGTTCAAAAGATAAGCGTTATACTTCGTATTGTATTCCTTAATACTACGTCTAACTAGAGTGTAATCATTCATGCTTCGCAGTTATGTTTTCCATATGCACGACTTGAAAGATACGTTAGGGAATGAAACAGTTCAGTCAAATATCACTAACCTTAAGTGGAAGGATGATGTTGTCATTGTAGCTCCTTACTGCTTCACTTCTTCAAGTATTCGCAATACTTGTAATGTCTCATATCCTAATACTTTCAATCTAACCTATACGAAGTTGACTCTAGTACATAATCAAGCGACTCTTTAAATGAGATTTGGTTCACTAAAATATGACAACCAAACTTGACATACCAACACTTGGTGGGTTCAACCGAGTTATGCTCTAACAATCTCACCCTTTGTCAACTTTAGTGACAAAACTCTTACATCATATGGATAAACAAATTACAAGAATTCATTATACATACGCTTGATTCTTGAATTCAACAAGACAATAACATGTATACATTCAATCCATAAATGCCGATGTTGACATTACAATAACAAAGCTAATACTCCCCCTAAAGGTAAGATAGGTAGATTTTATCAATCTGTACGTCTTTGTTATTCCTTTGTAGAGTATTATATGATATGCTACTCCCCCTTAGTCTATGCTTTACTCTTTCGTTAGATAAATGTTTAAGAACCAATGTCCTTTCCCTTAGTGATACCAATCAACATAAATCAATACCAGTATCACTTGTTTACTCCATATATTTCTCCCTCTTTTTGTCACAAAATGACAAAGGTACGAGCAAATAAAGGACTAACCGAAAAGACCTTAAAAATCTCAAAATAGACTTACAAACCTATAAGAGTTAATCACGAGGGTTCCACACACCATTTTTGATAACCAATATCAAAACCGAAACTACAAGGTAATTTTGTGTTGATATGTTACCAAGGAAACAATTGTCCGAAGCAATTTTTCCTAATAGTTTAGCAAACCAAAAATCGACTAAGCACCTTAGTTCCTTTGCTAAAACGATTGTACAAATACAATCGCTTGTTCGATAAGACCAAAATAAAGATAACTCTATTTTTCTCATCAGGTTCTAATTATCCATATAACTTAGATCTTTAACTTTTAAACAAGACAAGTACTAGGTTAGTTAACTAGAATTCCTTGTTAAGGCATTCGATTAGATTGAATAACCGAAACCTCCACTTTGATAAGTCTAACTAAGATCAGAATTAACTTAATTTATCTTATCCGGAATTGAATTGGACTAAACAATTCATCCCGTAAACCTTTTCTTTCGTTAAGCCATAAATTATTCATACAAACCAAATAAATCAACTTTCATAATTATTCACCTCAACCGGAAGCAATTGAAACAACATAAACATTAAAGCACCGCAATTGCACCGAAAATTTATAAGCCTAAACGATTGATACCAAACAATAAAGTAAGATAACAATAGTTTTTCTTAACCGGAAACAATTGAATCACACACACATCCATACACAAACAATGGAATAAAACATCAATTGTACCGAAATTTTGTTAAGCAAAAGCAATAAATATACGCAATAAACTCAGGCTTTTCTTAAACAGGAAAACGATTAACTAACAAAGTCGTTACCTCAAATTTCGCATCCTCTTCTCCAATATGTTTGCATCTTCTTCCAGGGAGAATTGATATCGAAATATCATTATGTTGTCATCCTGATGCAAAACAAAAGAATAACAACAACCAACCTTTACCAGAGAAAGGTGATCGCTGTCGTATGCGTCAAAAATAAATTACTTTCTCACCACTCAAATATATAATATAGCAAGGGCAAGAAAGGATCGTTCCCCAGAGAGGTCTAGGTTGTCAATATATTTACGGTTTCCAATAAATAACAAGGGGGGATTTTTCTGATTTTTAATAAACTAGACAAATATAAAAGCAAAGAAACAAATAGAACAAATCAAATTAAGTATGTGAAAGTATTGGTTAAGGATTTCGTTTTCATTCACTAACATGCTCTTGTCATAATAACTAGAATTGATATTTAATCTCTCATTATCAAAGACCCTAGGATACCTTGATCGCAAGAATATCCCGCTAAATTTCCTCTTGTCATCAACAAACACATTAAAAGATGCGAATATGAATTCTACCTAAGAGAACAACCTAACGTGTAAAAGCACCAATCAAGTTTAATTCCCTAGATGCACTAAGTTCTATGAAATCAGGCCAATCAAAGCAATCGAACGTGTAAAAGCACTAAGTTCACATATGGTTACTATGATATATCACTACAAGCAATAACCATATTTGTGCTACTTGTATTCAAGATGCATCACTTTTACACGTGAATACGAGTTCAATCAATTGGCCACTCAACTAAACAAATATTCAAATCATACATGGCGATATATATAGTGAATCAAGATCGATAATTACGAGACAAAACTAATTTATTAATGAAAGAAGCATGCTTTGTGAAATCAAACTAATCCATAACCAATAATAAGATTAACAACTCATATCAATGGAGTTCATAACAAGAAGGAAGAGAAAACCTATCATGTTTCTAAACCCTAGAACAAGGTAGAAGCAAATACAAGATCCTTTCGCGTAAAGGAGAGACCCCTCTAGTATGTAGAGAGAAATTCCTTTTTATCCTTCCTTTCCCAAAACTAGGTTAGCTGACTGCCAAGTTAAGCCTCTCACGACCCATTATCCAAGCCCAGTAAAACAGGTCCAACTCCAACTACAGCTGCAATGTCATTCCCAGATTCAGTTCCCTGCACCTGTTATATGCCTTCATCTAAGTCATTCAATTTCGTTTTCCCATCTGCCTACAGAGCTTCATTCATTCTCTCGCAAGCAACAATAGCTTCTTCTCTTCATTAGATGCAAAGACCTTTCCTCTCGCAACCCACACATTCATGGCAGCATCTCAGCACCAGCTGCACAGATTAGCTCCTCTTACTGCTGTCACCAGAACCCATTACAAACTCATTTTCTTCAACTGCATCAATTAGCTCCAGTGCTTGCTTCTATCTCAGCCACCTTCCACTCATGTCTGCAGCTGCGTCTCCTGTTAGTTCAGCTCAGCCACCTTCCACACATGTCTGCAGCTGCGTCTCCTGTAGTGCAACATTCCCTGTAGCTTCTACCAACTTGGCCCTTCTTGCAGCTGCACATCCAGCCTTTCTGTAACAACATCTGAGCTGCACTTTTCATTCTTCTCTTCTGCAACTCAACTCAAACTATCCCTTGCAATAACAACTGCTTCATTCTCTACAGTCCTGCCATTTCAACTTGCAGCTCAACTCAAAACCAGTCCAGTTCAGTCCCCCTGCAGCTCAAACATTCACCCAACTCTTCCTTAACTTCTGCAACAGTCTTCAGCTCCACCTGAACATTCATCTAAGTATTTCATCTGCTTCAATCATTATTGCAAGACCTAGGCATACATCTAATTTCAGTCACCACCATGTCCCTGCAATACTTCTTAGCTTCAGCTGCTCAAGAGACATACCACCAATATCAGTTGCACAAAACCCATCTCCTGCAATTCATATACCACCAACCACTGCTCAGATTGTACCTGCTCCAACTCTTTGCTTGGGACTAACCCATAGTACTACAAACACCATCAATATCTATAACTCAGCTCAATTCCGAAAACTCGGCACTTCTAACACTAGCTCCACGGCTGCAACTGCAACATCAGCTCCATCACCTGAACCATTCTCCACATCCACTTGAGCATCACCAGATTGCAGCTATCCATCTTCTTCTCCCACCTGCAACTGCAAACAACCAACAGCATCACTAGCCTTGACCACTTCCACCACTTTCAGTTACAGCTGCATAACCTCAAACCATCCATCCATAGAAATAGCTCATATACATTCATGGCACCTGCAATATCTACCACCAATTCTGTCTCAGTCATTCAAATGCGGTCACAACTCAATTACAAGCAACACCAACACAAAACTACATCAATTTATAAGCTCGTTGCAGTTCACAGATTCTCTCAGCAGCTACAGAATTCCTTCAACCCATCAGCATCAGCTCAAAGCCATTTCAGTTGCTCATAGCTGCAACTTCTCGTGTTCACCTACAACAACATTTGTTCCTCCATAACCCGTAGCCTGTAGCTTCTATCCGCCATTAACAGATCAATATCAACTCAAACACCAGAAGCAAACCCCAACTCTTCTCCAGCTGATTCTCAGTTATTCATCCTCAATCTCTTTATTCACGGAATCAATTCGAACCCCAATTTGTACTTCAACCAGCTCTTGAATCTCTCTTCTCACAGACTGCAACCATGAATCAACTGCAGTCGCCGCCATCTTCATCTCTTATACAAACCCAACACAGAGCTTCAATTTCTCCTCCATCCTGATTCAACCTCTCAAAACCCTTCATCAATTTCTTCTCCGGTAAATCACTTCCATCGATAACAGATCGAACCCTAACTTCCCATGAATATCAACAGCAACCCAGTTATCTCGATCCTCTTCGAATCCTTCCCTGAGACTCTCAATTAACCATTTCTTCTTCCATTCTCGATCTACAGCAGCCATCAGCAGCGCCTCCCTTTTCTCTCTGATTAATGGTGCCCCCTTTTCTTGTTTCAGGCGAGTAAGAGCAAGCAATGATGAGAGAAATTATTGCTCTCTAATTTTTAGGGTAGGTGTAGGAACCAAAACTGCTATTGGCACCCCACTTTTGTGGTTAAGGGGTAACCAGCTCACACATGGCCTGTCGGTTTCAGAGAACCGACAACCTAGTTCTCTGTTCGACTGTCAGTAATGGGAAACTGACAGTTCATTCTCCACATCTTCCTTGCGCAGCCTAGTCTGCTCCAAGTATGACTCGCCTGTGAATCAACCTTTTTGGCCTTTACGTTCCAAATGGACGTTTTCTCCTTCTTTTGTTCCAAATGACTCCAAAGTACCTAAATACTCAAAAGTAAACATAAGATACATATTTTACAATAGAAATAGCGAAGAAAGCATAAACAATAGATATGAAATCAAGGTGTTATAGACACCTATCAAATTCCCCCACACTTAGACTTTGCTAGTCCTCGAGCAAATCAAACAAAACAATTCTAAAACATTCATATAGGGGTGTGCATACCCTACCCATATCCGTTATTTCTACCCTACCCGCCACTGATTTAACTGTATCATACCCTACCCGCCATTGAACGGGTAGGGTGACGGTTAGAGATTTCTTACCCGCTATTAAATGGGTAGGGTGACGGGTGAAACCCGAAATTATCCTACCCTACCCGCCTACCCGAGAATATACTCAAATGACTGAGTAAACCTCGCATTGTTTTCATCTCCTGCCTATTTTTTTCGTAATTTTGAAACATATCAGGGGTAAAAAGTGAGGTTGGTTTTTTCACTTCCATATCTCTTTTCTTTTCCAAATCAAAAGATTCAAAACCAAATCGAAGCAAATTCGAAACCCTTTCTCCCTGTTCCCAAATCAAACTCTGCTCCAAATCTAGCAGGAGAATCACTCAATTGAAATTTTCAACGAAACCCTTTCTTCTATCAATACCATCTTCATTTAAACTCGTCTTAAAACTCAGCTCCATCTCCACCTAACGAGTAAATTGAGGTTTGATTTTGTTGTAAACTTGTGAGAATTTTGATTGATTTATCTGCTAATTTCATAATCTGCATGTTTGATTTTCGAAAGGGAAGACGGAGTATTCTGAATCATTAACTCATTCTCATGATTTTACTCTTTGTTCATACACCCTCTTTTAAGGTTTGTTTCAATTATCAGCTAGTTCTTTGTTTAGGATTTGAAAGACTAGATTGAATTCTGTTTCGTTTCAGATAAAACTAATTAAGAGTTGTCTTACAATTTTTAGTGGTTTCTAGAAAGAACTAAGAATTTGTTCATTCAATTGTTGGTTGCAGCAGCAACAACAAAAAAAACTTATCTGGAAGAACAAAGTGAAAAGAAGAATAGAAGAAAAATTGACTGTTGAGGTAAATATCATTTCCATAAGACATAGCAGATGCTAGTTTTAGTGTTGTATTGTAATGCCGACTTAACATTGAAAGAGTATTCAGTATAGACCATTTAATTTGAAGATCCGTTTCAGCCCATGTGAAACCCAAAGATTTGAATAATGTTTCTATTTGTTCCACATCGTTAAAGCTTCCTTCAGAATATCCGAATGAAAGGCACTCTGCTGTCAATCCTCCTAATGCAACGCATGATAACTTGTTATAATTCTGCAGGGGACAAATATGTTTTAAGACTGAATGTGTTACAAGTAGTTTGTATCTGTAGGTTTTTGTCTTTTAAATGAGTATAGGTATAGAAATACAATAGAGGCATGTCACTCACCACCCTAGATGACACATGAACTCGATTTCCCTGCAACGTACATAAGCACAGGTTGAAGTTTTATAAATAATTGCTTTGGCTTGCTCATACGAATGAACTGATGAATTGGTATAGACAACTGAATGATTGATATTTACCCAGAGTTTCCATTTTGATATTCAATTTGATGGGGTTTTTTTTTTTGGAAAGTCATTTAATTGCAGTGTAGAAGCCAGAAAGTTTGAGTAATTAGAAAACATGGTATATGATCAGGATATGCTTTTAACTTAGTTTTGTAGTAGCAATGAATTGGAATCAGTTTTTGACTTAGAATTTTAGGTAGCATCGCTCTGTTGTCCTTCGCGAGTAGTAAAACTCTGCCCCATTTACACTGTTTAAGCACATTGTTCTTTGTGTACCTTATCCAATGTAGTGCTTGTCCATAGGTTATTAGTATTTTAATTAATCATTTCTTATTTTTTTGTTTTTGTTTCTTCTTGAAAATGTAAAATTGTCTTGTTCTTCTTACCTTGTTATTAATCTTCATGCCAATGGGTACATTTATTTACAAAATCCTGCTATGATAGCTTCCATGTTTGAAGAATATTGATGTCATTCTATTTTTTTTAGACTGGTCTTCACATCAGGAAAAGTCACTAAACATGGTTTAGTTTGTGCAGGCTTAGTGTAAGAAAGAAAGAAAAATTATATATAAGAAAAACACAAAGCAAGATCAGTAGTTGTTCTCATTGTAGATCTTTAAATACCGATTTGGATGACCCACTATTAGATCGGGACATCATATACAGTAAAATAGATTAGTCCCCAGGAGGAAGAAATGAAGTCAACTTCCAGTATTCAATATGTTATTCTCTGCGAAGAGGAAGTTTCATCAAGGACTTGAAGTATAATTAGCTCCATTGACTATAGTAATGATGTCAACATAACACTAGCTTCGTGCTCACTGCATAACACTTACTTGGTTTAGTGCTCCAATTATATTATTTAAATATGACACTGTAGGACAATAAGAATATTAAGTAATGATGTCAACTTGCTATTTTTGTAATGAGAATAAATCCTACAGTTTACAAGAAAGTCGTTGCCTTTCTCCTGATTTTCCAACTTACTGTCTTTTTTCTGTCTACTGTTCTCACTTTATCTGTTGTTATGCAGATTTATTTGGTGATTCCATCATCATAGATGATGATTGAAGAAGAATTTCATATGAATAGCTTTTGGTAATGATATTGTTATATGAAGAACAAAGTTACGTTAAGAACATGGAGTTATGTTGGGATTCATGGTCTCTTCTGAAAAGAATATAACTTTTGTTTCTTGAGAGTACAAATGGCTTTGTGCCTAGCAGGATGCTTTTGTTTATTCATTTTTACCTAGTTAGATTGGAAGTACCATTGGGTACATATTTAGCTAGACTAGCTTTCGTGTTGTTGCAAGATTTTTCTTTTTTTTGAAGTTTTATTGTACATAATCAAGTCAGACCAAAAAGGGAAAAAAAATGGTTATACACGCTACCCTACCCGACCCGACCCGCTATTAAATGGGTAGGGTAGGGTCTTACCCGTTTAATGGCGGGTAGGATGGCGGGTAAACTTTTTCTTACCCGCCATTCAGCGGGTAGGGTGGTGAAATGGGCCATACCCTACCCGTGTGCAGCCCTACATACATACAACTCCGCGTCGTCGAGGCTACAGTCACACTTAGCATGTATAACAAGCCTTTAAACCCCTAGGTGTCCCTAGTGGACGAGTTATAGTCTCGTGAGGGCTTATTATAGAACCTACTTTTCCAACTTACTAGTTCTCCTAAAAGATAGCATCCAACGCGCTAAGAAGACATAGAGATTCTGCACACTAGTCATAAGAAGTTAGACACATATATGAACACAATCTCATCCTTCAAAGTTGAGAGAGAAATAACCATCCCTTATCGAAAGAAATTCGGGTTCGGAGTGATCAAAATTCTCGACTCTGCCTCACAAGAAAGGGTTTTATGAAGTTGCTCTCAATAATAAATAGTTTTTTTTATGGGTCACACATGTGTCCAGGTAGGAATAAAGAGAGAAATCTTGCGACACGTTGAATGGTAGGAAGGCAAAAACCTTCCGAATTTTGAAAACCCACATCTTTTATTGTTTTTGAAAACCTTTTTTCTGACGATCTCTAAGAAAGGAAATCAACCACTTAACGAAGGTGGGAATATGCTTATTTATCTCGTTATCCGTTCGACGTGCAGCTAGCACCACTCTCACAGCATCCATAGAAACGTCTTCGGTCTTCAATCCTTGTCCTCATCTTCGTCTTCGGTCTTCAACTGTTGATGATAACTCTTGAACTTCGTAGAATCTTGACAATGTGATTCTTTCCTCTAATTCCTTGTTGCTTAAAACTTCTTTATGGATATTCCTTCTTTCCATTGGGTTTATTAAAAGAATAAAACTAAAAACAAACCAAAATATGATAAACACATTTTTTTTGTTTTTTTTAATGAGACAAGAGAAATAAACACAAACTGAAAATAAAAATAAAATACGTACAAATGGCCATGGTGTAAATACTTTACCGCTTGATTCTTTACAACTTGTATGTCTCGATATTATAAACTTCTTGAACTCTCATCTTGATAATCTTTGCTCTTGTACATAAGTCTTCAACTTGTAAAAAAAAAAAAAATTGCTCCTTGTCTTGTTGCTTTACTTGAATCTGAAATCTGCTCATTTCTGTACCGTTGCTTGTAAACCTTGAACGTCTTCAACTTTCCTTCGAATTTGTGATGCTCCTCTTGTTGATGATGATGTGTTTCTATGGACCTGTTGGTGTAGAGAGAGATAAAGTGGATGGTGCTAACTGCGAACAAAATAACAAGTGGTATATAAGTTAGCAATTCGATGTCACCATCATGATTGATAAAATAGCACTCAATAGATCAAAGTAGTGCTTCTATTGGTGGGAGGTTGGGTAGCTCACCATTCTACCCGGAGTTTACGTACGGTGACACACACTCTAAAAGCACATATTTAGACACGTACAAAGAAGTGAAGGTCGGTGCCTCTCATGATGTAACATGGGTAGACTTCACTATAGGGGATCACAACTCTAATACCAAATTCAGTCTGCACCTCATTTGCCACTGGCATGGTTAAATCCAACTTTAAATCTCATACAAGTAAGAAACCCGATCACGTTCTCTGTCATCTCTAAGTTCAGTCACTCTTATGAGAATCTCGATGTAATCTTAGCGACATGTATACTATGTGACTCTAAACTAACTACGAGTTGGAGTTTTTCATGCACTAATTTACAAAAAGTTGAAAAATTTGAAAAATTTACAATGCAAATGCTTAATCACTCCCTCACAATTAAACTTTACATTGTCCTCAATGTAAATTGAATCGTCCAAAGAAAATCAAGGTGGAAAATCATTTATTGATATGCGACAAGGAATCATAAAAATTAAATACAAGACAAGAAAAATAAGAGATAAGAAATACAAAACCAGTGGGTTGCCTCCCATGCAGCGCTTGGTTTAAAGTCGTCTGCTTGACTTGCAAGTTGAATTCCTCATACACTAATAATCTGAAAAGTTGGGGATCCTTCCATAGAACCTGTTTTCCAAACACTAGCTTCACACAAATATTAGTAATATAAAACAGAAGTGAAGCTATCGCTCCATAGAAGTTTCCCCCACACTTATTCTTTTCTACACTTGGAAGTGTATAAAGAACATAAAAATCAGGAACTTCTATGGTTTCTTCTTTGCAAACCTGCATAGTATGAGAATCAAATGTTTCTAATGGCGGATATCGAGACACAAAGTCATTTAACAATATTCTCGAAGCACATATATTCAATCCAATAAGAGGTAAAGGAGAAGAAACAATATGCAAAGGGTTAGACAAACCTATCACATTCTCTTGTGTTATGGTATCCTCTTCATCCTTAGAAAATTCAAGTGAATTACTTACCTCTTGCACATCGTGGTCCTCTATCGAAACTTGCAACAACTCTTCATTCGTTTCTGCCTTAACCAAAATCTCGACATCAACATCTTCATTACAATCTTTTGCATGCCCAATTGGGTCTTCCACAATATTGGTCAAATAGGTTTCATTCTCAACATACTCCACCTTGTTGTTCGGCACATACTCTTTTGCGGATGCAATTCTGTCCATAAGGATTTTTTTTAGAACACTCATTGCATCATTCTCAAGCTCTACCTTTTGAATAGGTTCTTGATCATTATAAAGATCAAGGCTTGAGTAAGCTACATATGTGTCATCATATTCATCTTCGTCTTGATCCCAAAAAGATTCTGTAGTACACCTTTGGGTTATGTCACCATGAGTTGCTTCAAGCAATGTATCTTCACAATCATTGTCACTTTCATAGTTAACATAAGATGGGTTGTCGCTGAATTTAATGTTGCTAGTCTCAAATTCATCCATTTGAATAGGCGAATGATCATTATTAAGATCAAGAGTTGAGTTAGCTACACATTTATCGACAAAAGTCCCCAAAGGTTAGCCTTTTTCAACATTCGCATCAATCAAATATTCATTACAAACCACAGGCACATTAGAATACTTATTGCTTTGAAAACAAAATTCTTCTTCATACCTTTCTTCCTTGTATTCATCAATGCTTCTTCGTAAAATAGACATACCTTCACGAAGTTCTTGGAGTTGCTTGTTTGTACTCTCTTTATCTTTTTGAAACTCTTGTCGTACAAAGTCGGAAAATTTGTCTAACAAGTTACAGACTTGTTGTTCACGAGCATAAGAATCCTCCAATCCTTGTGGTTGTTCGCACACATACCCGTCATAAGGTTGTTTATATGTATGAGGACCACAATATTCCGTAGGATATTGATCATAACCAATAAATTGTTTTTGACTGTACCCCTGGGATAGTTGGTAATTGTCATATTGTTGAGGTTGGAATCCGTATCCATTGTTCCAATATGCTCCGTCCATTAAAATTGGTACCTGAAACACGATTCTCAAAACAAGGTTAAAGACAAGAAAATAAAAACTAAAAACAAAAATAAGAAACTAAAAACAAGTGACAACCGCTGCCTCCCAGCAACGGCGCCAAAATTTGATGTTGTCGTATGCGTCAAAAATAAATTACTTTCTCACTACTCAAAATATATAATATAGCAAGGGCAAGAAATGATCGTTCCCACAGAGAGGTCTAGGTTGTCAATATATTTTCGGTTTCCTATAAATAACAAGGGGGGATTTTTCTGATTTTTAATAAACTAGACAAATATAAAAGCAAAGAAACAAATAGAACAAATCAAATTAAGTATGCGAAAGTATTGGTTAAGGATTTCGTTTTCATCCACTAACATGCTATTGTCATAATAACTAGAATTGATATTTAACCTATCATTATCAAAGGCCCTAAGATAACTTGATCGCAAGAATATCCCGCTAATTTCTTCTTGTCATCAACAAACACATTAAAAGATGCGAATATGAATTTTACCTAAGAGAACAACCTAACGTGTAAAAGCACTAATCAAGTTTAATTCCCTAGATGCACTAAGTTCTACGAAATCAGGCCAATCAAAGCAATTGAACGTGTAAAAGCACTAATACAATTTAACAAAGGTCATGGTTCACATATGGTTACTAGGATATATCACTACAAGCAATAACCATATTTGTGCTACTTGTATTCAAGATGCATCACTTTTACGTATGAAACACCCTAAACTAGCATTAGATGTGAATACGAGTTCAATTAATTGGCCACTCAACTAAACAAATATTCAAATCATACATGGCGATATATATAGTGAATCAAGATCGATAATTATGAGACAAAACTAATTTATTAATAAAAGAAGCATGCTTTGTGAAATCAATTATCCATAACCAATAATAAGATTAACTACTCGTATCAATGGAATTCATAACAAGAAGGAAGAGAAAACCTATCATGCTTCTAAACCCTAGAACAAATAGAAGCAAAGATAAGATCCTTTCCCGTAAAGGAGAGACCCCTCTAGTATGTAGAGATAAATTCCTTTTTATCCTTCCTTTCCCAAAACTAGGTTAGCTGACTGCCAAGTTAAGCCTCTCACGACCCATTATCCAATCCCAGTAAAACAGGTCCAACTCCAACTACAGATGCAATGTCATTCCCAGTTTCGTTTCCCTGCACCTGTTATATGCCTTCATCTAAGTCAATCAATTTCGTTTTCCCATTTGCCTACAGAGCTTCATTCATTCTCTCGCAAGCAATAGTAGCTTCTTCTCTTCATTAGATGCAAAGTCCTGTCCTCTCGCAACCCGCACATTCATGGCAGCATCTCAGCACCAGCTGCACAGATTAGCTCCTCTTACTGCTGTCACCAGAACCCATTACAAACTCATTTTCTTCAACTGCATCAATTAGCTCCAGTGCCTGCTTCTATCTCAGCCACCTTCCACACATGTTTGCAGCTGCGTCTCCTGTTAGTTCAGCTCAGCCACCTTCCACACATGTCTGCAGCTGCGTCTCCTGTAGTGCAACATTCCCTGTAGCTTCTACCAACTTGGCCCTTCTTGCAGCTGCACATCCAGCCTTTATGTAACAACATCTGAGCTGCACTTTTCATTCTTCTCTGCTGCAACTCAACTCAAACTATCCCTTGCAATAACAACTGCTCCATTCTCTACAGTCCTGCCATTTCAACTTGCAGCTCAACTCAAAACCAGTCCAGTTCAGTCCCCTTGCAGCTCAAACATTCACCCAACTCTTCCTTAACTTCTGCAACAGTCTTCAGCTCCACCTGAACAATCATCTAAGCATTTCAGCTGCTTCAAACATTATTGCAAGACCTAGGCATACATCTAATTTCAGTCACCACCATGTCCTTGCAATATATCTTAGCTTCAGCTGCTCAAGAGACATACCACCAATACCAGTTGCACAAAACCCATCTCCTGCAATTCATATACCACCAACCACTGCTCAGATTGTACCTGCTCCAACTCTTTGCTTGGGACTAACCCATAGTACTACAACCACCATCAATATCTATAACTCAGCTCAATTCCGAGAACTCCGCCCTTCTAACACTAGCTCCACGGCTGCAACTGCAATATCAGCTCCATCACCTGAGCCATTCTCCACATCCACTTGAGCATCACCAGATTGCACCTATCCATCTTCTTCTCCCAGCTGCAACTGCAAACAACCAACAACATCACTAGCCTTGACCACTTCCACCACTTTCAGTCACAACTGCACAACCTCAAACCATCCATCCATAGCAATAGCTCATATACATTCATGGCACCTGCAATATCTACCACCAATTATGTCTCAGCCATTCAACTGCGGTCACAACTCAATTACAAGCAACACCAACACAAAACTACATCAATTTATAAGCTCATTGCAGTTCATAGATTCTCTCAGCAGCTACAGAATTCCTTCAACCCATCAGCATCAGCTCAAAGCCATTTCAGTTGCTCATAGCTGCAACTTCTCATGTTCACCACAACAACATTTGTTCATCCATAACCCGCAACCTGTAGCTTTTATCCGCCATTAACAGATCAATATCAACTCAAACACCAGAAGCAAACCCCAACTCTTCTTCAGCTGATTCTCAGTTATTCATCCTCAATCTCTTTATTCACAGAATCAATTCGAACCCCAATTTGTACTTCAACCAGCTCTCGAATCTCTCTTCTCACAGACTGCAACCATGAATCAACTGCAGTTGCTGCCATCTTCATCTCTGATACAAACCCAACACAGAGCTTCAATTTCTCCTCCATCCTGATTCAACCTCTCAAAACCCTTCATCAATTTCTTCTCTGGTAAATCACTTCCATCGATAACAGATCGAACCCTAACTTCCCATGAATATCAACAGCAACCCAGTTATCTCGATCCTCTTCGAACCCTTCCCTGAGACTCTCAATTAACCATTTCTTCTTCCATTCTCGATCTACAGCAGCCATCAGCAGCGCCTCCCTTTTCTCTCTGATTAATGGTGCCGCCTCTTCTTGTTTCAGGCGAGTAACAGCAAGCAATGATGAGAGAAATTATTGCTCTCTGATTTTTAGGGTAGGTGTAGTAACCAAAACTGCTATTGGCACCCCACTTTAGTGGTTAAGGGGTAACCAACTCACACATGGCCGGTCGGTTCTCTGTTCGATTGTCAGGCTAGTTCTCTGTTCGATTGTCAGGTATGGGAACTGACAGTTCATTCTCCACCTCTTCCTTGCGCAACCTAGTCTGCTCCAAGTATGACTCGCCTGTGAATCAACCTTTTTGGCCTTTACGTTCCAAATTGACGTTTTTTCCTTCTTTTGCTCCAAATGACTCCAAAGTGCCTAAATACTCAAAAGTAAACATAAGATACATATTTTACAAGATAAATAGCGAAGAAAGCATAAACAATAGATATGAAATCAAGGTATTATAGACACCTATCAAAAGGTTGAAAACCGTTTTTAACTATTGCAAGCAAAAGTTGAAACCACGAAATACATATGCTTTTATGCTAAACCAAACGATTCAACATATTGTGACTTTTTTCACATATTGTTTCAATCAGAACCCCTCATAATCCTTTGATAAAGCCTACCAACATGGTCTAGAACTTAATCCTACTAAACCAAAAATTCACCCAAACCATAAGGGTTCAAAACATATGAGATCGAGTATCAAGGTTATAAAACCGAAATCAAACATCACATACACATACATAGCAATAAGATAAAGCATTCAAGCACAGTCTATGTAAACATAAACTATCACAAGAAAAATTATAAATCAAATAATTTTATTCATAATAAGATAGTTTTATTCATAATACACTTTATTGAAAGAAATCAAAAACTACTGTCTATTTTTTATTTTTCTTGAAGACAAATCAATCTTCATTTGTTTGCTCATCAGAATCTTCCTCAGAGTTTTCTTCTTGTTCTCCTTTTAGGAACTCATTAATGATCATTAGGATTCCTTCAAGGGTTTCCAGATCATCTCTATAGGCAAATGTCAACTGTTTCTGAATACAGTCCAATTGTCTCCCAAGACGTAAAATGTGGAACATGGGATCTCCAATACTATAGGTTTGATCATATGAGAGACAGTTTTAGTATCTTTCTCATCTCCAAATTTGTTCCTTATTGCACCTTCACACAACTTGGTGATAAGACAGGGACATCCAAGAATTCTATGGAATCCTGTGATATTTAGAGATTCAATGATTTGAATCATTTGATTGATAATTATTCCACAAATATCAATTCGTTTCTTCCCTTCAAGAAGGTAGTATATCAGTTCAGCAAACTCTCTATTCCATATAGAAGAATCTCTTGTACAAGCAAATAGAGTTGCTACAGCAAGCTTGCCGAAAATCCTTAGATGGAAGGGTACGTCTTTGGTTAGCATCTTTCCCTTTTTCCATTCAATGGTTTTTCCAGTGATAAGTTTTGAAATTTTATCGTGCTCAATTTCAGAACCTGTAATCATATGCCCTTTCACATTGAAATGGATGATTGTTGATATCATCTTTCTGTTGACATGAAGAAAAGTACTTCCAACCAAGGTGCTAAAAGTGAGTTTTTCATGATTAATATTGTGAATATTATCATAAAAAATTCTTACTATATCAGGTGAATATTTTTCAAATCCGAACATATTTCCCCAGATTCGGTCTTGAACAAATTTCACATAGATGGTTGCTGAAACATCTGGATCAAATCTCTTTTCTTCAGTGAAGCTTACTCCCTTCAAAGCTTGATATCCTTCAAAACATGTGTTATCTACAAAATTTGTAAGATCATGCTTCCCTTTGATCAAGTGAGGATACTTGATTTTCTCAATATCTCCAGGAGGAATAAATGGATTCAAGACAAACTTGTCAGTTTCAGAGATTTCTTCTCTTGATTTCCTCTTTCTCATACTTGCGAAAATATGAAAAACCCTAGTTACGGTTTTGACCAATCTTCCCCAATATGTTTGAACACATATCAATAGATTATCTTTTATAGGAAGACTTGAAATCAAAGACCGAAATTAACTAGTTTTAGGAAATACTAACAAAATCGGAAACCAAGGCTTGTGGGGAAACAATTCGATTTTGTATCTAGGTCTTTCTTTTGGAAAACCGGTTTTTTATGGACTGGATCTTTATTTCGGATTGATTCCATGTTTTTGTCCAAAAATCTGTTTACTCTTTGATTACCAGAATTTGATAATATCACTTAAAATTTACTCAAGAATTTACTAGAGTATACAGATATAAATTTGAACAAAATATGATATTTTTAAAAAATACCATCAGAAAGATCACTTGCTTCATTAAAACAGTTGTGAGGTGTATGAAGCAATCCATTGTTAATAGAGATATTAACTGAAAACTCATTCCTTGAAAGAATACATATCTTCCAAAATCGTCTCTTATACGGCAATACATTGACAATCTTTACTCTGAAAATGTACATATATATACTTTGGTAATTTATCCAAAATATATTTAAGATTCCAGATTTTTCTCGAACGCAATAGTCATGGTTCATATAATGAAAAATTCTGACAGGAATCTTATGCATTTTCGAGATACAACCTGTCTCACAGAGTATCGTATCATTACTACTAAACATATTAGTATCCAAGACAATGATATACAATTCTATGATGTCCCACTGATTATGTAAGTCTTCCAAGACATACATGGACATAATTCCAATCCCTAAAACATTTAGGAACAAGAGTATTACACACTTCATTCGCGTTTTCCACCACAAATTTTTTAAGTAGTCAAATCCTGCTGTTACGTTAACTGAATCGACCATTAGATTCAATTTATTATAGGTTGGATCGCACCAAACATAGATTGTTAGATCTTTTCGTGTTTGCCTGCTCTAATACAAATTGAAAAGACGAGGGTACCCAAATATACCTCAATCTAAAACTTTTCCACCTATAAGTCCTTTCTCAGAAAGTGATTGTCTATGGACTGAGTCGTGACAATACAACTAATCGGTTCACACTTCGTGTGATCGTCTATGGATACGAGATCGAGACAATACAACAACGAAGTATGTTTACTTGATAAGAGGTTCGGACTTAACCAAACACAATAGGATTACTATCAAGTAAATAGGAATTAACGTTTGTGTATTTTACTTCTAATTATAATGAAAACAATTATAAGTGCGAAAATAAAAAAGTAAAAGACACAACAAGATTTTTTTAACGAGGAAATCGCAAATACAGAAAAATCTCGGGACCTTGTCCAGAATTGAATACTCTCAGGATTAAGCCGCTATACAAAATCAAACCAACTTCGTATAGTTGAGACAAAGCAACTAAACCTATAGTTCACCTAGTTCCGTATGTATTCCCACGCCTCCAACTTGTAATAAGTCATGTACTTGGAACAATTCCTTTGGTTCGTATTCCAAACAGTAAAGGAACAACAAATCTGTTTGGTATCAACTCTTTTCAACCAAGTGATGTGAGTTCGACAAAAGGCTCTTCCGTTTATCTCAATAATCTCCTTTGTCAGGTCCTTAGATCTATCTACTAACAATTACCGAAGTGATTGTCTAGATTTTGCAATCAATACTTTGAATCACAAAGAAACGTATTGATGCCGATCTACTCAACTAATCAATCCAATCCACCACAAGGATAAATTGATTATAGTTGGATCCTCTTTAACCGAAACAAGTATTGTGCACACCAAAGATTATGAACCCAAATCAGAAATCTTCAAAGTCTTCTTTGTCTTCAAATCTTCTTAGATCTTCAATAAACACCTGCACACAATCAACTTGAATCTCTTGTGATCAATCACACACATAACGGAGTCTGTTGACAATGGATTATCACAAGACGTCTTTAGAACTATAAACAGTCTAAAGATCCCCGTCGAAACTTCGAACTAGTTTGAGTGAATCTTATATCAGAAGAGAAGATTCCCAAGCATAAACAAACTAGGTGCAATCAAAGTTCAACAATCGTTAGTCAATAAAATCAATCGAAAACTAATAATAAACCGCAATTATCTAGTTTCCCACCAATGGTACTAATAGAGCTTCTCAATCCCAAATAAGTCTTTAAATTGAACGGCCTTAAGAGATTTCGCCTAATTAGGTTACTTTCCTCTCTGAATAGGCGGCTCCACCAGTAACAACACAACTAGGTAGTTTTGCTGGCTCTGAGGATTAGTTTGCTAGAAATGCAAACTTTGATATTTATATACCAAGGAAGTTTGGAAACCAAGGAATTTCCAAACCGAAAATATTATCAAGATATGCAATATATTCCAGACTCGGTTTCCATAATTCCTGGAAATGCTTTGTCCAAACATTGACCGAAAATCTCTTAGAAAATCTCCAATTAGTAAATGCACATTACCAATTTTTATTTTATAAAATTAAAATTAAAAACCTTAATTAAAAGATTCTCAACTTATTTTTCGATCCGGGATTTTCCTTTAGCTAATAAGCAATATCTTTGAACAATAAAAGATAAGCGTTATTGCACATGTTCAAAGTATGTCGTCATCTTTACTTTGTAAGTCCTTTTTCATACTTACAATCTTGAAACATATTTGCCACACTTCCAAAAGAGTTTGTAATTGGTTCATCTGACTTTCAAGAACTACGTGATTGATATAAGAACACTCAATCACAAATCATGGGTTTCACGGTTCTACCAAAACAACTTTCGGTTCTACCTCCATGTGGGTACTGTGCATAGTCACACTAGCTTTCTAAAAATTAGGTTGACTAGGTACTAGGATCGGTTCCCCACATACTTATGGTAACTACTTGTATTTGCTGCACATGTCCATAGGATCGGTTCCCTTCCACTAAAAACTTGTTGCACATGTTCATAGGATCGGTTCCCCCATCTACTAAAAATGTGTTGCACCTCTTACAAGGATCGATTCCCCTTTTGTGACCGGTTGCACCTCTTCATGGGATCGGTTCCCCTTTGCCTAGAGTTGGTCATACCAATAACACTAAATCGATCATACCATCTCAGGTGATTACTTAAAATCGGTTTCACTAATAAAAGTCATACCAATACAGAAGTCAGGCCTTTGTGAATCGTTTTACCAAGAACATAAACAAGTCATGAAGGGTTATCCTAATCACACATATTGGTAGTTCAAAAGATATGTGATGAATAACAATACCAATAATCCTAGCGATTTCCCTTTCGATTAACGAAACAAGTTCATGAATTTACTTCCTTTAAACTAATGTAAAACATTGTTTCCTAGAATAAAATATTCACCTCATACCCATACATAATCACGATAGCATTCAAACGATTATGTCGATGTCTTATATACGGAGTTCAAAAGGTAAGCGTTATACTTCATATTGTATTCCTTAATACTACGTCTAACTAGAGTGTAATTGTTCATGCTTCGCAGTTATGTTTTCAATATGCACGACTTGAAAGATATGTTTGGGAATGAAACAGTTCAAGTCAAATATCACTAACCTCAAGTGGAAGGATGATATTGTCGTTGTAGCTCCTTACGTCATCACTTCTTCAAGTCTTCGCAATACTTGTAATGTCTCATATCCTAATACTTTCAAGTTAACTTATATGAAGTTGACTTTAGTACGACTCTTTAAATGAGTTTTGGTTGACTAAAATATGACAACCAAACTTGACATACCAACGCTTGGTGGGTTCAACCGAGCTATGCTCTAACAAGATGCAAGTATTGATTAAGGGGGAGAAACACATCATCGTAGTATTAATTCAGAGTTGTGATGTAATTGAACTTTGGATAAGATTATAATATTATGTTTATGTATAACGACGATTGAGAATATTTGTTTTCAAAGTTGTTACTACTACATATTTTCAACAAGAACGATGCTGAGTTGAACACGTCCGAAATCATGGAAACTTGAATTAACGAAGAATTCAAGGAATTAAAGAAACCAAGGAAATCAAGCATGATGGATTCAAGAAGTTTTTGAAGATTTATTTTTTATCCATATATATTGATAGTTTTGTCACTAAAATTGATAAAGGGGGAGATTGTTAGAGCATTGCTCGGTCGAACTCACAAGTGTTAATATCTCAAGCTTGTCGTCAAATTTAGTTTTCAAAACTATATCTTGATTTCTAATCTACAATTAGTTAAGTCTCGGATTAGGGTAGAAGATTAGTTGAGAAACGGACATCACGGCAGTCATTATTGCGTTCTACCGTTTGAAGGCGAAGATCAACCGAAGCTTTTGGAGAACTTCTTCAACAAAAGGTAAGTGAAGACTGAACCACCTATTTCTCAAGTTATATATTCATGTTTCTATCTGTGAGACGTTGTTGCATAACTAATTAGACTATCGTAAGCATATCAAGAATTTCGAGTCAAGTTTATCTTGGTAATTAGTTCTCGAAATATATATGACTAAGCTTAATGAATATTTGTTTATACTTGATTAATTTTGGTTTAGGACGATTTATTATTCGTAATCTAAATTATGATTCAATATTATCATTTGTAAATATCCTGGAACAGTGATATGTGTCATTGATGTTATTTGGGAATGTTTCAAATTGATCTAGAGAGAAAAGTAGAACTACTGAAAATCTAGATACAAGACAATATGCATACCAGTTTCACAAACTGGGAAAACTGTCATCGATTCGGAGCCGTAGTACCTGTACCAAGTACACGTACCGGCGTAGCTATAGTTTGGCAACGACTTAGTGATACGCATACCCGGTATCCATACCACAAAAATTATGTGAACTCGTGAACCTGGAATAGTACGCATACCTAGTATGCATACCGAAAAAAAACTTTTGGTTCTGATACCGGTGTAGTAACCATACCCAGTACGCATTCCGTAAAAGTTCTGTATATTCTGGAACTTATATTTGTCTTAAGGGTACACATACCGATACATGTACCATGACAAATATAGTCACGAACAAGGTTGAAGTACACGTACTTACCCTGTTGAATATTTTCAGATGCACAAAAAAATATTTCTGTGAGATAATTAACATTTGAATAGATCTATAAGAACACTATGCACACATGATTAATCACATCATAACCTATGGTTGTGATCAAACTTAAAAGTCTTAAGTGTTTTTGAAAATGATTAAGCTTATAGTTCAATCGGCTAGTTTCGACCAACCATTTATGAACGTTGTCTTTGCACACAGTTCGGTTACAGTTCATCCTAACCAGAGCGTATATCTTGATATCCCAATCACATTTCAAAGATTCATCTAACGATAGATATTCTTTGCTTGGTTTCAAAGCTATCTTAGCTTAAACCTAAAGCTATCTTAGCTATCTTATCTTAGCTTTGAAAGTATATAAAAGGGTAGCCTCAAACAACTGGGATCTTTGAATCATCACACTATTTTTGTGTGTCCTAGTTGTAAACTAGAATCGTACTCTTCCTAAAACCCTTATAGGGTTTAGCAACTACAAAGATTTCATACGGATTCGTAAAGCCAGGTCCAGCTATCTTTTATCTTGATAGATCAAGTATCCTGATCTTGCTTGATTGTTGAGCTTGCTCTATCAATCAAGATATATAGAAATCATCAGATTTCTCTTCGTCTCAGACTTTGTTGATTCCACAAGTTTAATACTTGTGAGGTGAATAATAATCTAGGATGCCCTTCGGGAAGCATAAGTCCGGATTTTGAGGTTAGCTAGACTTTTTCTATTGCTATCAATTTCAAGTCTCACCTTGATCTACGATCAAAAAGGAAATCACACAAATAGGCTTATCTGTGGGAGGCAAATTGGTTTAAAGTCTTCAATTGAGTTGAAGCAGGGAATCAATTGCGCGGAGTCGTGCTGGGATTCAAGAGGCGTAAGGAGCGTGACTGTAACTGAATTGATGTGAGGTTTTAATTTGGTATCAACTACATTCCAGTCCGAAGTTAATTGGTAGTAGGCTAGTGTCTGTAGCGGCTTAAGACAGTTAATGTTCAATCTGGACTAGGTCCCGTGTTTTTTCTACATTTGCGGTTTCCTTGTTAACAAAATTTCTGGTGTCTGTGTTATTTCTTTTTCCACATTATATTGTTTATCTTTATAATTGAAATACCACAGGTTGTACGTAAATCAGTAAAAGTAGATACATCCATCCTTTTTTATTGGATACGACTTGATATATTCTTGGATACTGATTTTTGAGGTCGTCCAAGAACTCTCACACGTAAATTAGATTCACGGATTAGGTTATGTTAACTTTATGATTGTGAGAGAAAGAGATATAAATCTAAATATTATTCCTTGATTGAGATTCATTAAGTTGAACTCTCGGAATTGTATTTAAGTTTCTCCATATAGATTGCCTAAGAAAAAATTGGTAGTGTATTTTGGTACCCCCACCTTTTCAAGAGCAGATCGGAGCAGCGGTGCTTTTAGGGTTTTTGGGTCTCTCTTATTTTATTAGAGAGAATAGAAATGTTGCGGTCATTAGGCACTATGATACTTAGGTTCTCCCAATTTTCATGCCAAACATTGAACTTGCTAATGCTGCCCCTAAGAGCATCTCGAATAGGAGGCGAAAAACTTGTCTTTTCATGACATATAGTATTCTAGACCTATTTTACATAAATTTACCTCCAATAGTTAATCCTTACAAACTAGAAGGGATGAAATACTAAATATGAAGGTGTTAGAGAAAGTTTTACTACACTTTCAGACGCATCTCCTTGTCATTAGTTTTATATTTAATATGAAACTATACTAAAATAATATATTTGTATGTTTATTTAAATCGAAAATACAGGGTACAACCCGAGTTTTAAGAGAAAAGGGAACATTTGGACATGAAAATCTCCGCAAATGGAGGTACGTGATTTCCGCATAGGATTTTTGCGACATGATGTTAGGGATGCTCTAATACACCCTTCGCCCGCACTCCCTCCTCCAACTAGATTGCGCCAGACGGACCTTAAAAGACTGGACCACATGTAGTGTTTACTTTTTTTCCTTTTTTTTTTTTTTTTTTTTTTTGTATAGTACTCCCTCTATCCCTATTATAATGGAGGAATATTGAGTCTTTCTAGCCCCACTAGATATGCAAATTTTTGATTCCGAAATGTCTTTTGACATGCATATCTAGGGGTGTAAATTCGGGCAGGCCGGGCCGTCTGACCCAAAAACTAAGACAGGCCGGGCAGACCAGGCTTAATATTTGTGAGCCCGTAAACAAATTCAGGCCGGACAGGCCGGGCACAAATAGATAATTTGCTACTCAAAGACCGTCCAAAGCCCGCTTTTTATACGGGCAGGCCAGATCGGGCCGGACAGGCCACTATTTTGATTTTTTTTTTTAAGTTTAAATTTTCAAATGAACGGTATTAAATACAATATCCTTTCCTTTCCAACATCGCATATCGTAAGTGATAGTATTATTTTATATTTAAATTACACTGACAAATTTTTAATTTTAGCTTATAATAAATAATTAATTAGAGTATAATAAACTTTCTAATAAGAAAATATATTTCCATTAATGTTTTGAAAAGGTTAACTATAAGTAAAAATAATTATATATTTTATTTTTCTTGACACAAAATTGACAATTATAAAATTGTAACTTTTAAGTCTTTTTAAGAGGATATTAAATGATTAATGACACATAAAAGGCTTTCATGCCGGGCACCAGGCCGGGTATCAGGCCGGGCATCATAATTAATCGCAAAGCCCGAGACCGCCCAATAAATTAATCCAGGCCAGGCCGGGTGGTCCATGACGGGCCATAACAGGTTTTGAGCTACTTCGGTTACAGACGGGCTCGGGCGGATACAGGCAGGCCGAGTATTTTCGGGTATTATTTACACCCCTATACATATCCTAATCTATGTCAAAACAGGAAAAAAACGTGAAAATCAAACAATTTCGTAATTTAAGAGATTTCCACTTCTCCGCTTTGATAATAAGGACGGATGGAGTAGTACTTACGTCGATAAGTAAGACAAACGGTAACGGGTCTCTAATATTCTTCTACTATGAGATGGTCCATTCCCAATATTCATATCGAACGATGAATGAAGACAAATGGTAACGGCCTAACGGGTCTGTATGTATTCCATAATAGTTCTTACGTCGACAAATAAAGACAAACTGTAACGAGTTTCTTACACTCCATGAGAGATAGGGATGAGCATGTCCGGTATGGACCGGTTTTCACATCATCCGCATCCAATCCAATACACTACAGATTTCAAATTTGGAATCCGCATCCAATCCAACATCCAACTGATTTGCCTCTAATGAATGCACGGATAAACAGATTGGGTGCGGATAATCCGATGGATTTGTGTTAGTTAAAATTTATAATGAAAAAAATAAATCCTATATAGATGACTTCTTAAAGAACCCACACGTTTTATATATGTATATAAATATAGAAGTGTCATGAACAACACTTTAAGCAAACACCTAAAAATTCTAAAATTATACATATATTTTCTAGAAACTATATGAATGCCCTTAATTTAACGGGTATGGATGTCCAACGGATTTTCAAGCTTACATTCGGGTCCAATCCGTAATCCGTTGGATTTTAAAAATTCCATCCGCATCCAATTCATTAACAAACGGTGTGGACATCCATCCGCACAAATACGATTGGTCCCGGATAAATCCGTGATGACCGATAAAATGATCACCCCTTCAGAGATCCATTTCTCTTTTTTTCTTCTCCCAATAGTATGTACGTGTATTCTCATACTTAGAAGAAAAAAAAATGTCGACAAATGAAGACAAACGTTAACGGGCCTGTATGATAATCCATTTCTTTCCTTTTCTTCTCTCTCAATATTCAATGTTTCCCAATAGTTCCCACAGCTACGTGTCTGTACTTAGAGAACACCACGTACATTTTTCGCATCCACATTCAAACTTCACTTTATCCACTTCAAAAAATACTCCTAGAATTAATCAGAAGGAAAACACATCTCAACTCTTCATTCACATCATCAACCAAACCTTTGATTTTTGACGGCGAAGATGGAAAGTCTACTATATCCACTTTTCTCCCTTTTCTTCTTCAAGACAAAGCAATAAAAAGGTTCATCTTCTTCCTCCTCCTTTACTTTTCTCCTCAACTACTTATCTTCTTCTTCTGTGATTAATATATCTGGTTGTATTGATACGAATAGAATGGCTACTGAAATTCTGAGTAAAATTAATCTGTTTTCTCATACATATTACAATTCCTCTTCATCTTCTTCACTCAAGAACTCATATATTACTAACTCTTCTTTAAAAGTCCAACCTATTAAGTCCTTTTTGGATACTGATTTTCATGGCCGAAGGATTTCTGTTCAACAAAAAATTGAACGAAAAGAACCCAGAAAAGGAAATCTTAAAGTTTTGCCTATACAGGTCTGTTTTCAGAAAATAAAATGTAAATGACTTTATATGGTATATCGTTAAATTTGGATTTTGCTTTGAGATTCAACTTAGATCTTTTAACGGGTTTGTACTAATTTAATAACTTGATATGCAGATGAGCCTTTTAATTGGAAAAGCCCAGAAATGGTGGCAAAAGGGACTTCAAGAAAACATGAAAGAGATTACATCTGCACAAGATCTGGTCGATTCTTTGTCAAATGCAGGAGATAAATTAGTTATTGTTGATTTCTTTTCTCCTGGATGTGGTGGTTGCAAAGCACTTCATCCAAAGGTATTTACCTTGATCTTGATCTTCATAAAATACATAGAAAGAAAAATATTTTTTATTTTTTTTATGATTGGATTTGTGTTGCAGATCTGTCAATTTGCAGAGATGAACCCAGATGTTCAGTTCCTTCAGGTGAATTATGAGGAGCATAAATCAATGAGTTATAGCCTCAACGTTCACGTTCTTCCATTCTTTAGATTTTACAGAGGTGCCCATGGTCGTCTCTGTAGCTTCAGCTGCACCAATGCCACCGTAAGTTATTCAACCCTCTAGAGTCTAGAGAAGATTCATTTGGTCCTTATTTTTGCGTGCAATTTGATGAATAAATCCAATCCACTGTTGTGTTTTTGTACAGATTAAGAAATTCAGGGATGCATTGGCGAAGCACACTACTGATAGATGTAGTATAGGTCCAACAAAAGGGCTAGAAGAAGCAGAACTTATTGCTTTGGCTGCAAACAAGGATCTTTCCTTCAATTATACACCAAAACCAAAACCAACCGAAGAACAAGAACCTATTCCTGCTGAACAACAGAAACCACAACCAGTTCCTGCATACTTAAATTATGCACTTCCTTCGAACTCTTCTAAAACCATCAAAGATTCTGATGGAAAAACTTTGATCGCAGCCGGGAGATGAGGATAATCTTGATTCAAGTAATATCAACCCACGTTCCGTTTGACTGTTACCCTTTTTTTCTCCTTCTTATGTATAGATTATACTATGTACTATGTACTCATCATCCACCTTTTAGAGGGAGAGATGGTGATAGAGAGGAACACAGATTACAGTTCTCCTGTGTTGGGATTGTACATATATGTTATGTAGTTGCAGGCTGGTGTGTGTTTTTGACGGAACTTGCCTGCATTTATAGTGATGTCCTTTTTACTTTGTTTGTCAATGCATCTTGGCTTAGTTTGGATGAGCCATTTGTAGAAATATATATAGTTGTATCAATAATAATATTATTCATTTGGGGTCTTAGGTTAAACGGGGTATCTGTTACTGTAAATTTTAGATTCGATTGTGTTTGATCCAAATGTAAATACGTTTATCTGTTCTATTTCTTGTATTCTCACTTTTCTGTTGCAAAAGTATACTTCTTAGATTCTCACTTTTCTGTTGCAAAAGTACATAACTGACCGGAGATGTAACATCGCCTAATTTTCTTAATAGGATTTTGGCGCATAAAATCCACTCATAATTATTTTATTCGCACCGTGATTTAAAACTTAATTTTAAAAGAATAAATATTTAGTTTTAATTATATGAAATAAAATATTAAAGATGATTTTTAATTATGGTGAATGTGTGTAACGTGGGTTGTGTATATATGTATGTGCATGTATCTTTGTTAATTTTGATGTCACTATTATATTATTATGTGTTTGAGTGCATGTACTTTAATATTGGGGTGTGTTTATAAAATAGTATGTCCCTTATCAAGACTTGAATGGTAAATAATAATTATCTACAGTTTTTTTTTACCAAAAACGTGTGAAACAAAGAAAAAAGAAAATAAAAGAGGCGTCACTTTCATCTTCTCTTCTGTCTCCTAACACAAAAACCCAAAACATTTTTACCCATCACTTTCATCTCTCTTTCCTTTTACTTTTTTTTTTCACTTTAGTCTTTACCTCTTTTTTCTTTTTTTTTTGACAAAGAAAGATTTTATTGCTTTTGAATAAGGATGTTAACTTGATCTTTTGCGAGAAGATCACAAACGGCTTCAGAAAAACCAGCATCTACTTCTATTTCGTTAGCTGTTTCTCTGACTGTTTTAGAGATATAATCAGCTACTTGGTTATTAGAACGTTTAGTAAAAGAAAAAATACAATGAGTAAAACTCAGAGATAATTGCTTAATCTCTTTAATTAAGTTTCTGTTCTCTCATTGAATGAGTAATGAGATTCCATTTATTGATTGAATAACCAGCTCTGCATCAGCCTCCACATGAATACTTAAGCATTGCATTCTTTTCGCCCAACTCAGAGCCTCTCTTATTGCCATGCATTCTCCCATTTCAGCACTTAAAACTCCATCTGTGTATTTTCCCCTGATGCATTGCCCTGTGTGATCACGTAAAGCAACAACAGTTCCAAGTTGGTTAGTATTATGATCAAATGAAGTATCAACATTGAACTTTAAAACTCCCTCCTCATGAGGCAACCATCTAGGAATGCAGTTATCCTGTAATTCAGTGGAATTATCTCCTGTTTTATGCAAGTGTGAAGATAAGTTATAGTTTATCTTATGAGCAGAAGAGGAGTGATTAAGAGATACTCCCTGGAAGATTTTATCACAACGATCTTTCCATATAACCCATATTCCTATCATGAGGGTGTAGAGATATTTTTCATCTGCAGCATAATTTCTAGAAGAAAACCAACTTAACACCCAGTTGGAGACTTTATCAAAACTTCTTTTGACTGCTTCAATATCAATGTTTACATCTCTCCAGACTGCTCTAGCATGAGAACATTCGAAAATCAAGTGTTCCATTGTTTCTTCTCTTAGGCCACAAACACCACAACTGGCATATATATCAGCATCATACAAAGCAATCTTACTTCTGGTGGAATTCAGATCTCTTATACATTTCCATGAAAAGAGTTTTATCCTATGAGCAGAATTACATCCCCATAAATTCTTTCAAACTGAAGTACTGACAGGATTTCCATTTATTTCAACTTGACTCTGGCATCTTGTTAGCATATTGTATGTACTTTTGACTGAGAATACCCCATTCTTTGCTAGCATCCAGATCATCTCATCTTCCTTATTGAGATTAATATACAGCCTTTGAATCATATTAGACGTTTCATTGTCAAATAATTGATTCAGAATTGTTACATTCCAAGTGTTGGTGTTAGGCATGAACAATTCATAGACAAATTCATAAAATCTGTATGATTCAGTGGCTGGGATGGGAGGTGTAGTCATACCTGGTATCCACCTGTCAAGCCATATTCTGGTTTTGACACCATTATTAACTTCCATGAAATAATTCTCCTGAATAATATGCATTCCTTTGGTAATGCCATTCCAAGTGTAAGAACAACTTTTAGCTTCAATCTGCTAGTGAAGAATATCTCCATTTTGAAATATTTCCCTCTAATCACTTGAACCATTAATTTATCAGACTTAGTACATATTCTCCAGGCTATCTTAGTGAGTAAGGCAAGATTTAGCTTTTCCAGATCTCTAATGGCAAGTCCTCCTTTCTCTTTAGGTTTGCATACTTTGTTCCAACCAATTGGGTTCATCCCTCTGTTAGAGTTGTGACCCCATAAAAACCCTATTTCAATGGAAGTGAGCTTGTTGAGAATATTGTTTGGAAACTTGAAAGTTCCCATCTGGTACACTGGCACAGAGTTGAAGACATGTTTAATCATGGTTAATCTTCCAGCTTGTGACAAAGAAGAAGAATTCCAAGTAGAATATATGTGTTCAAAATTCTATTGTATATCTTTAAAAGATTCCTGCTTAGAATGTCCCAGAATGAATGGAGAACCAAGATATTTTTCTTTTGAGTTCATCCTCGTGACTCTAAGTATTTGTGTTAGAGTATCAGCCACACTTGGATTGGTGTATTTGCTAAAATATACTGCAGACTTGTCAAAATTGATGACTTGCCCAGACTGAGAGCTGAAATTATGAAGTAACTCTAGTAGATTGTTCACAGAAGTAAGGTTTGCTTGAGTAAATATCAAGCAGTCATCTGCAAAAAGCAAATGATTAATGGCAGGTGAATTGTTAGCCACTTTAATACCTTTAATGTTGTTAACTTGTTGAGCATCAATGAGATGTCTTGATAAGAATTCCATAGCAAGAATGAAAAGGTAAGGTGATAGGGGATCACCTTTCCTTATTCCTCTAGTTGGATTAAAAGCTTCACAAGGAGTCTTATTCAACATAACAGACAAAGAAGTAATGCTTATGCACTGAAAAACCAAGTTACAGAAATCGTCACAAATATTGAAGTACTTTGACCAAGAAACCCCATTCTAATTTGTAAAAGGCCTTTGACATATCAAGTTTTAAGGCCAACCAACCTGTTTGACCCCTCTTCTTTTTCATTGAATGAATTATTTCTTGAGCAATAACTGTGTTGTCACTGATTAACCTTCCAGAGACATAAGCATCTTGAAAAGGTGAGATGATCTTTGACATTAATGGTTTCATCCTGTTAACCAGAATCTTGGAAATGATCTTATATGAAGTATTACATAAGCCAATTGGCCTAAAATCAGCAGTACAAACAACCTTCTTCTTCTTAGGAATAAGAGAGATGTAAGTCTGATTGATTTGCTTGAGTAAATGCATGGTGTGGAAGAATCTGATAACCATAGAGCATACATCCTCACCTACAATTTCCCACTGGCTCTTGTAAAAACCTGCTTGAAATCCTTCAAGACCAGGTGCACTCCAGTTTTCCATGCTCTTGAGAGTAGAATGAATTTCCTCATGAGAAGGTACCTTAACAAGACTTGTATTTTCTTCAACAGTGATAATGGTATGAATAACATTAAAAAGGCTTTCATTCAGATGTGGAACCACAGAAGTACTGATGTTCTTGAAATGAGAAGTGATATGTTGAGCAATTTCATCTCTAATTTGCAGCCAATTGTTATTATGATCTTTAATTGAGTCAACGTTGTTCCTAATTCTCCTTCTGTTGATCTTGGTGTAAAAATACTTGTTGTTGTTGTCCATTTCCTTGATGAAATAATCACTGGATTTTTGCTGATAGAATTCAGATTTGTATTTGTGCCATTTGTTGAGTTCTTAATTTATTTTGATGATTTGAGAATGAGTACTTGTATCTTGAACTTGGTTTTGTAGAGAATCCAACTCGGTTTGCAACTTGTCAATAATTTGATTTATGTCACCAAAATGTTCTCTATTCCATATGGATAGATCTCTTCTGGTGAATTTAAGTTTATTGACTAATTGATAACCAGGTGAGCCATTCACATTGTTCTTCCAGGCATTAGCAATAACAGTAGAGAAAGTATTATCATTTAACCAAGTGAGAAAAAATTTAAATGGCTTCCAAAGAGTAGGAGTAGAATTATCAATAACTAGCATTATAGGGCTATGATCACTACCTACTTGATTTAAGTGAATCAATCTGGAATTAGGAAAGTTTGCATTCCAGCCACCATTCCTTAAAGCCATGTCCAGTCTAGATCTTCTATCACCTGTTCCTGTGTTGTTGCTAGTCCAAGTGTAATTCTTTCCTACATACCCTATATCATCAAGACCACTATTATAAACAATTGTGTTAACCCAACCATCTGTAGAAGAGGAAGTTTGTGAATCAGGATCAGCTAAGTGAAAGTTCAGGTCTCCTAGCACTATCCAAGGGATAGAGTTATTTCTACTTATTTGATGTAAATACTCCCATTGTTGTTTCTTTTTGTTGTACTTGTTATACCCATACATGCAGGTAAGTAGAAACTCAGGCTTACTGGGATCAGCTTGAATAAGAATATTAAACATGTTATGGCTGCTATCAACTACATCACATTGAAAACCATTTTTTCAGAGAATAATAAGGCCACCAGAAAGGCCTTCGGGTTCAATGAACTCACAGTTGGGATACATGAATTGTTTAATAAAAGGTTTGCATTTTTCTTGACCGATCTTAGTTTCACAGAGGAAAATAATGTCAGGGTTTTACGTCTTAATCAAGTCACTAAGGTGATTTCTAGTGTTGACTTTTTTGAATCCTTGGACATTCCAAGAGAGAATTTTCATGTCTGAAATTGTAAGAAACAACACTATTATGGTTTTAATTCTGTTGTAATGAATGGAATTATTAAGACAACTCAGACAAGGGATGTAAGTAAGAGTTTTAACTATATGAGTATAATTAAGAATGAAGATAAAAGTCAAAAATAGAACAATGAGGAAAATAAATGCAAATGATTGAAACACTAAATGGTAAAAGAAGCTCAAAAAGTAATGGGGATGTAAGTTAAGAGTATTAATAAATAGAAGAAAGCTAATAAATGCAGGTGCAGAAATAAGTAACCTACTTGAGCTATAAATATCTAGATGAGAAACTAATGAAATAATTATGGAGATAAAGAGTATGTTTAAAACCTGATTCCCATTGGGTGAATGTAACATTTGCCTATCTCCAATTATGATCAATTGAGCATTTGTAGGGGCAGAGATTGGAATCATAGTGTTGTTGTGAGTGGAAGTCTCAGCTGAAGAAGGGATATTGGTTGTAGTTTCACCAGCTCTATGTTGTTTTCCAAGTCTGCTATCTTCTTCAGGCAGAACCTCTTCATCTTTAAGCATCAATGCCAAGTTGATTACTTCACCATCTTTTGGAGGAACAAAGGCATTAGATTTGATAAACTTTTTCTGATTCTTCTTGATTGCGGGAGTCTTAATGGAAACAACATCACTAGTTTTAGCAACAGTTGATATGGTTTTCCGAATGCTATTCATTTTTCCAACAAAATAAGGCTTCTCATGAGCTTTCTTCAAGAATATGGATGCATCCTTACAGGCATCTTTTGAGTGATTAATTATGTAACACTTGGTACATATGCCTTTGGGTTGACGCTCAAAGAAGTATTGTTGCCATTTGTTGACTCCTTCATTGGTAGGACATTTCACTCCCCTTCTTACTGGCATTGAAAGATCAACATTGACACAGACTTTTACAGCAATTCCACCAACATGGATTGCATCTTTTGGTTCTATAGCTATGACTTCACCCATAACTTGACCAATTTTAGTAACTGAAGTGACATTCATATGCTCTGGCAGTAGGTATTTGAGTTGAATCCAAAAAAGTTGAAAACCCCAGTGTTTCTCTGTGTAAACCATTCCAGGGATATAAAGATATTTGGTTCAATCTCTATTATTTTTAGATTCTCCAAGAATGGCCAAGTGAAAGTAATTCCTCTTTCAACCATATCATAACTTACTCTGCTTTCAATGATGATTTTACCAATGGCACTGGCTTCCCATTCATCTTTATCTTCTTCTTCCTTGTTGTTGTTTTTTATTACAACAACCTCATTAACATCTTCCAAATCTAGAGTAGCTTGCTTGAACTTGTTAACTAAGTCCACAAGTTGGCTAGATTGAACCTCCTCCATAACGTAAGAATCCTTATTAGCGTATGCCTTATAACAATGACAAGAGCTCTCACAATTTAGGATTTCGCGAATTGGTTTTTTATGAAAGCTAGGGTTCTGAGAATAACCGAAAATAAGGTTGTGGAGATATATTTGATTACAAATAATCTTGGCATGTAATTGCGGATGATTCATAGGCAGATAATCAAGGTAACAATGATATTTAGAATTTTTCCTAGATAACGAAGAATGAAAGCTGGCACCAGTTGACGTGAGCAGCAAATTAAGGAAACAAAATAAGTGCATACAACTGACTCTGCGGGTTTTGAATTTTTTTGAAAAAATGGGAAGGCGGGATAAGTTACTATCTGGTTATAGTGAGTTGAAACCGATCCAAGACTTCCTCATCACAGCACCATTAGCAAAAGCAATGATTCCAATCAAGATAGAACCCTTAAGCAAAAGCTTGTTAATATACTCAGCAAAAGCTATGATCACAACAACGAAAGTGGCAAAAGCCATTAGAGAATACACAGAATATCAATCACATAAAGGGAATCAGAAAAGAGTTAACACGCCATTAAAAGAAAGCAAGAAATGAAGAGAAAAATATGAGAATGAAATAGAAAAATAAGAAATAAAAAAGAGATTATTAATATAAAAGCATGGATCTAAAAAACTATGAATGAATGTTAAAGATTAACAGTTAAAACATTCAGAAAATTGAAAAATAAAAATTACTGAGTTAGCCCGTTTAGTCGCCCGATCCTCTGTGAAACTGAAACGACAAGCAGCTGAGTTAGCCCGTTTAGTCTTTACCTCTTTTCAAATATAAAAAAAGATAAAAAGTGAAGGAAACACATAAGCTATTAATTTTGGGTCCTGTTAACCTGTATACCCGTATACAGGTTAAGGTCCCATTGATGACCCACTTTCTCCATAGGATTTTGAACTTGCGCATGGGGAAGCTAATCACAAGGTTTTTATGTTAATGAGAAACATATTTCCGTAATTACCCTTGTACAGAATAAAATTTACGTTTTTCTCTTTCTGATCTCCTACTTCTCCGAAATCTCTCCTTTGAATGGTGGGTCTGCTGCTGGCATTTTAACTACCCGTTCAACTTCATCTATATTATTGGTCTGGTTTTAAAAATATTGAAGATGAAGTACGGTAGTACACAGTCAACTTATTTTATAACGAAAAGTAGAAGAACTTATTGGTTACTAATTAGTTAGTGAGCAATGATTTCTCTTATCTTATTTTGATATATATAATGTGTGTGTTCAATTAATTGACCCATGTTTTAGATTTTGTTAGAATTATCATCTGCAGTTTGCGATTGTTTGATCATCAAAAATTGCAGCAATTTCTCTAAATGGCTTCTAATCAAATCTTGATTTAATTGAAGTGTAATTGTTTTTCTGTTTTTGAGTTTGATTAAACAAAAGTTAATTGAAAAGTATATTTGAGATTAAACTCCGTTGATTATCGTTAATCATCAAATCTGTTATGGGTCATGATTTTGATCAATATTATCATAAATTATCGGATTATATGTAATAAAGGAAGATCGACGGACAAGAATTAGTTTGGTTTTGATCGTCACACTACGCATAACTTTTCTTAGCTATTTTAGAAGAGCTTTAAGTTCAATCTTCTTCCGGGAAGAGTTGATGATCTTGAAAACCTAGGTCCATTCTTGACGTTATTTTCTATAACACTCACAAGGGTAAAGAAGGAAATATTCAGACATATTTATTACACTGGGATTAATGTTAAACTAATTAAAATAGTTCCAAGAAGCCATAAATTTTCTACAACTTCCAACGACTGATTTTTGTTCCCCATGTAAATGTAGGACGAATATATCCCCGTAAACTTGTATACGAGTATACACGCTAACAAGACCCGTTAATCCTTCTTGTTCTTGGAAATTGTGCATGTCTTGTTTGGGATTTGCTAAAAAGGTATGGGGTTTCTACCTAATGTCAAAACTAAAACCTATTTTAACATTAAAATCACATTGATTTATATATCTAATGATCATGATTATTGTTTTAAATTTATTATGTTTTTTTTATGAATTTGTTTATTTATGAAAATTTATATATTGATTACTAATTATTATTGGTTTATTTACTGTTCTAGATTTATAACATTTGATTAGGTAGTTTTGTGTTTCTCTATTATTGTGAAAGTATATTAGTGAATGATTATTGAGTTGTATTTTTGTAAAAGTCATTTTGGTGCATTATAGTAGTGAATAAAAATGAGTTTAGATTTGTGAAAGTCATTTTACTGCATTAGTGAATGGATCTTATTTCGATTAATTTTTTTCGGGATCCCAAACATGGTTTGGTGTGTGTAGGATTAAATGCACTGATTTGAAATGATTTATAGAAATATATATATACATGTTAGCTGCTGAAATGTCAGGCCTTTATGGAATCCCACCACTGGTAGCTACCCTGGGAAGACTGTTCGGGGAACAATAATGGTTTGTTTACCGGAATAACTCTGACAAATAGATTAAGAATTAATATATATGTTTGTTGCTGAAATGTCAGGTCTTTATGGCATCCCACCACTGGTGGCTACCCTGGGAAGACTGTTCGGAGAACGGTAATGGTTTGTTACCGGAATAACACTGACAATTAGATTAAGAATCTAGAATTCTAGATTGAAGATTTCGAGTAAGAGAATGTTGATTATTTGTGGCTGAGACTAGCGTGAGTATTATTGCGAGTAAGAAAATGTTGATTATTTATGGCTGAGAATAGCTATTGCGAGTAAGAAAATGTTAATTATTTGTGGCCGGGAATAACATGAGTATTATTGCGAGTAAGAAAATGTTGATTATTTGTGGCTGATAATAGCGTAAGTATTATTGCGAAATTTTTTATGCATGATTTTAACTAACATATCTATTGCATTTGTTTGATTTCATTGCACTCTATTATTTTTGAAACTTCCTACTGGGTCGTGGTTTGCTCACCCCTTTTTCCTCCCTTTCCACAGAGAATGAAGAAAGACTAGCCGTAAAAGAAACTATTTTGTAGCACGGTTGTGTTTTGAATTTCAAGTTATCAAGGGGATACCAGTTCTACTAAGTGTTGATATCGTTTCATATAGGATAAAAAGATCCGACCGATTCTGGCCGTTGGATCGATGAAATGGTATCAGCACTTAGTAGGACTGGGATCCCCTTTATAAATCATGGTTTTATGTCTCATTTATATAAAAAATCTCCTTATGAAAAAATTAAATAAATAATACTCCCTCCGTTTATGAAAAAAATGATATTTTCACTTTTTGAATTTGGCCTATTTTTAAGCTAAAATAAGAAGTGAAAATATCTCTTTTCAAAAAACGGTGGTAGTGGTAGTAATTAACAAGGGTTCTAGAGTATTCCAGGTGGAAGGGCTAACAATGGCATGCGGTAGTTCTTAAGCAAACAAGGAAAGAAAGGATCGACCAGCATCCTCGGTAATATCAATAATAGCCTTGCATCAGGATTTTTCAAAATTGCCAAGTTTTGAAAACAGTGACCACATCTTTTTCGCACTGCTCCACACTTCGAAGTTTTGAGAATAAGCATTCTCCAAGTACTTGATCATCTTGTTTAGAAGATATCGTTAAACCACCACTATGACCACCGGTTGATGATGAGCCAGGCTGAACAAGTTCACAAAGTTGCTTGAGCTGATTGGGCAAATTGTTTAGGAACCCGAAGTCGCTCGATTCAATTTTTGGGAAGGTGAATTTTGGCGAACACTTTTCGCCAACTTTAAATATGACTATGCAGCAAGAGAAATAATATTGAGCGGTATATGAGGGTAGGATAGGTCAGGTAAACATTTGCAGCACATTGTACTATCTGCAGGGATGCTGGGTATTCTTCTGCCACTTCGTTGGTCCTTTGCAACCATCATGGTGGCGAGCAAAACTCCCCAGATCACGGCTATGGATCGGGTATGAACGTGTAGAGAGGCCCGTAAACGTACTTACAGCGACAGATGTGAACTCCATCGAGACAAATTAACGTACATCATTAAGCTAGGAAATTTTAAGCATGACCTTTATGGCATAAGTAAGTACGATTTGGGGCAAAAATACTACCAACAAGTACGGTTTTGTAAGATTGCATTTCTTTCAGGTTTGCGTGCTTGGCCTGATTTTAGTTTATTTGACAATGGACCCTGGGAAAATTCCTTCTGGGGACATTACCACTTCTGCCATTCGCTGTTTAGGCTAATAACTAAAGACTTCTGGTTCGTTCAAAAAAAGGCAGAGATATATGCTAAACTGTACACTATGTATTCAACCTAGTGGCTAAATACTGTGTGTAAGCTTCAATGGTTATCGAAGTTTAACATGCTGCAAACACATTACTCAGTTTCGTCTCTCATATCTTAAGATGGACAAATACCTACACACCCGAACCCGTTTATAGATATATACCTTTCAACATGATACATACCTACATACATTTGCTACAGGAATCTTGCCCATGCAGGTTTGCATTAAGTGTGCATGGATGTGCAGAAACATGGGTAACAGCTGCCTCAACATACCACCTTAATACTAATAAATTAGATGTACTCGTCCTTGAACACCACTGACTAGAAACTAACAAACAAAGCAAGGTTAGATTTACAGAGAAACAAATGAGATAGGATGCATTGCACACCAGCAGATCCAAAACGAAACATATTTGCCACACTTTCTGACAGGTGTAAGAATAACCTTTTTGGGTCTGTTTGATTATTTTGAATTTTTGCTTGACATCCTGATTTTCCAGTGCCCAAATAGAGAAACCAGTTTATTTAAAATAAGACGAATGGAAGATGAAACAGACCGACAGATTATATGGCACAGCAGAACTTAGCACATACAAATAGGTAAACCAAATGTGTAACCTGTGTTTCACCAGGAAGACTACTCAGATTCATCTCTGTGGAGCTTCAACTGTTCGGACACTGGCCCCTGTCATGCCCTCAATTCGATCCTTGGTGATCTCAACAAAATGACCAACCATTTCATGAAACTGCTTTAACCCAGACAGGGGAAGAATGATGGAGGAACGATCAGATCCAGCCACCTAAAAGAATAGTATCAGACGATTAGAACTTAAATCATATAAAAAACTGGTATAAGCATATAAAGTTACTGTAGAAATCCTACAACGCACCTCTGATATCCTCAAGAAATGGCCCCTGTTATTGCTTCCTAGATCAAAGAAGAACCTCTTTTGATCAGCTCTGATCACCTTAGAAACCCCCAAGTTACCGGTTTCTTCTTGTGGGGACACTTCAATTGATCTTTCAACATTCACATCTGATGAAGTAGCTGCTTGGGTGCTATGCCCGGATATGAATCCAGCACCAACATCATCTGATAGGCCCACTAGACGTTCTGAAGGTTCTGAATTTTGCTGCTAGACAAAAAAAAAAAAAAAAAAAACAGCTCATGAGCACAATGTATTGGTCTTTGGAATCGGAACCCATAGATTACATCAAACTACCTGATTGGGTACAGTAAGAAGCCTTGAAGCTTCATTGATTTCTCCTAGTATGTTTCTGAAGGCTACCCACCCTTCATCGCAGGAACTTCCAGCGGGAACAATAATTGTACTTCGGTTTCTGCTGACAGAGGCTTCTGATACCTGTCAAATGGATAAAGCTAATAAGCTTATTTGAGGATCTTAAGAACGCCAACAGATAGGAATTGTAGAGTCTATTCATGTATCTAAACAGTTGTGAGAGACCAACACTTTGCATGCAATGACGCAAGTCAACATAAAAGAATCACATTAGTCAGGCTAAGGAGACTTTCCAAATCTTAAGTGTCAAAAAGAATAACAATTCACAATCTTTACTGCATCCATCAATGTATAAAAGAACTTTTTTTGAGGTGACAAAGCTGAAAAAAGGCTGACTGGTTCTGGAGATTCCACATAAAAATAACAGATGAACAAGTCATATGTTTCGAGAGCATGATCTCAACATGAAATCACATTCCCTGACTTTCACTTTGCAGGAATGTCACCATATACTGATTGCTGGGTGTAACAGTATGAACTAACAAAGGCATTATTATCCACCATCAACCTTATGTGTTAACAAACACCAGCATCTCACTCTTGAGCTACAGATACGTATTTCACCCTACCATACTCTTCAAGACCTACTTTAGGCCCTCCACATATCCACAGTTTGTATAGCTTCTTAATTGTTTCAGATATGATAAACTTCCACTATTATATACCACATACATCTAGGATTACCCCAATCTAGCCTACACATACACCCTTACTTTCTTAGTTTCTTTAGAGTCGGAACCTAGTTTGTTCACCTCAAACTGATATCCAATTCATATAAATACATCTGAAATTACAATTTTCATTATCTCTATCATAAACATAACTCCCTCATTATCCCCCAGGGAAAAACCTAGGTTCCGCCAATAGATTTCAATAAACATTCATTAATTTCGCATTCGTTACTTTTCCACTACAAAGAGCTAACAAATTACTTTAACTATTTTATGCACCTAGGAATATTAGAATCCATTACCTTCAAAAAGCGACCTCTTTTATTCTCACCAACATCAAAGTAGAAAACCTAGAAAATGCCAATTGAGTAAATTAGCTTAATAAACATTACAGCAAACAAGCTTATGAACAAACAAAAGAAAGATAAGCCTCTACATAATTAAAAGATAAAATAACCTTGGTATCAAGCTGTAATTCTTTGCTAAGAGGTTCTTGCTGATCATTATCAGAAGTAGTAACATAATAATTAAAGAGATCTAAGAACCAAACAATGCCAGAAGCAGGCACAATGATAGTAGATCTAGTAGCTGAAGTTTTTTCTGAGATCTTTAGATATTGACCACGAGGGTTTTCTTTTAGGTCAAAGTAGAACAACTTATGTTCTACTTGTAGGGTTTTACAGAGTAATTCAACATCGTTTCCTCCTCCTCCACCACCACCACCAGAATTTCCCCCCTCCATTCAATTCTCTACTAGATTTTCAAAACCCTAAGAACTCTATACAAGCAATCTTGTTATTTTAAATTTTTTAACTTCTTCTCCTCACTGGTTTGAGTTGCTGTTGTTGTTGTTGAGTTGAAGTTAAGGGTTTGGAGCCATTCTATTTGACTGATTCTCGTCGACATCTTTTTGCCCCTATTTAAGTGGTTTTTCCACTCGCACACTTTTACTTTGACTTGTGCGTCTAGGTACGCCTCGGTAACTAAAGTGCGGCACGAATTTCACTCAATCATGGGGTGATGTTTGCAGAGTTTTTTTCCCCGGCCAAATTGGGGTATGCCTAGATTAATTAGGGTATCCAAATTTTATTCCCAACCATTATTGTGGGCTAAGGGGTGCCTCATGTGATTGAAGTTACCTAATTATCCTTTTCCTAATAATAACTCAAACTACTTCCTTTTTTATTTGAAACTAGGTATCATCGGGGCCTAATAGCCCCGGCTCAACCTCTCATTGTTGCTTAAATATGCATTTAATATATGATTTTTGTATCCAACCTATGTTTATAGATTTAAAAATTCAATTGCATATAAACTAATCGGTAAACATCTAATTACATCAGTACAAATAGTTCTCAGCAAAATATATCTTGGAAAATAATATCAATCACTTGATTTAATCCATCCATGTTTGTCCCTAATTAATTTTAAAACCAATCATCTGACGAAATAGAAAAATCAAAAAAACATGTGATCCATATTGACAACTATAAATTAGTTTAGTTTAGTCAGCAATGGTGATAACGATGAGAGAGCAACAAATGAGGTGATTTTTTTCTTTGCAAAAAGTATTTCAATATTCTTAGAGAATGATATAGGACGGAAGTGTTCAAACTGGATTAACTCCAAGAAAGATTATATTGTTGGTGCTTTACTTCGAAAGTAGAACATAATAGTCTTCTTTAACACAACAAATGTGATTTCATTGACATGTGATTGTGTGCCTATGTGGTCAAGCTAAGGTGAGACTACACAAAGGACATGTGATAGAGCGCAAGTACTACAACAAAGTGACATTGATGCACCAATACGTCTAAGCTCCTAGTTTATCTTAAAGAAATTGGTATATTTAATCTAACAACACATCGTATAGGATCCAACAACAGTGAGAATATCTATGCCAGAGCACGACCGGCTCTCCAGTAATTAACTATTCTAGAATGCAACCAAAACTCCATAAGTCAACACCTATGTACACGGTAGTTTGAACCCTAGAATAAGTTATGGTGCTCTATAACAAAAACTTTGTAAGGTAACACTTACGTCGTAGAATCGTGCAAAAGGCCTACAGTCGGGGCTTAATCTTTATCGGTTTTTCTATGTTGTTTGGTCGGCCTGTATGAATGCTCCCACAATATATTTAGTCAACATGTAAGTAATCAAGGCTCACAAAACCGGTATTTAAATAGCCAAATTATTATATCAATGTTTAGTTAGTCGGGTTATAGTGGACGGGACCCACGGTTCCGACCATTAGGAACTTGGTGTTTAGTTGGGTCCTGCTATCACGGTGTTTGGTTGTTCAAGTAAAATTAGCCGGACCGTGGATTAGAAAATCAAAGGCCATGCGTAGTTTCCAAATTAAAATTAACTGTGATTAGGTTAAAATCCAGAGAGTTCAGCCTATAAATCTAGAGTTTTGTTGGTGCGGTAAAATTAGTCAGGGCCTAAGCCAAAGTAAACATAGTGAGCTTAAAATTTAATGAATATGGTGGGGCCCGACCTAAGATCCAATTTCGACTGAATTGGGAACTAATGTGACCGACCAAGAAGACCCAACCTTTCATCTTGGTATACTGCTTTTACTCAATGTCGTTGAATATAAGGCTTGCTAATCTAACATTGAAGAACGCATAAGTTCTCTTCAAGTGATATATGCACCATATTAGAGAAGTGGGGTTATCAGAGCCACGCACATTGTCTAGCTAGTGCCCAACTCGTCATTCTCACATAATAGAAATGAAAGGAGAAAATCTTATACTGGTACATAGCATGAAAATGTGATACCATGATCCATTGAAGATTTCAAATAAACCCCTGATAGCAAGGATGAAACTAAGTGGTACCACAATTCATCCATCCACATTCAAACTACATACATGAATAAAGATTCATGTCGATCAGAGTACAAAAAAAAAAATTTAAACTAAAAAACTGACACTTGTATACCCTCTAAACTATGAATGCCGCGTCGATTTTGCAACTGCCAGTGCTGAGTTCTGCATCTATGTAGTACCTCTAGGCTCTAGCACATATCGCGGGAGAACTTGAATAGTAAGCTCAATTTTTCTCATTTTATCATATGAGCACTTTTAGGCACATGTTAAATGACAGCGAATAAAAATTGGGAAACTAAAATTTCAAGGCCTTCTCAATCTGCCCGTGATGGATAACTGAAACCAAAATCTATTTTTTTTCTCTCCTTTAATTGGAAACTATTTTTTAGTTCTCGGCTTGACTTGGTATTCCATCCCAGATCTAAAACACTGACCTGAAAAAATTGATGAGTACGGATATCTGTATTAGCTTTAGAAAGTACCTTTGAACTTATAGACCAAGTTCGGTTATTGCAATTCTTGGATCTTCCCTATAGACAAACCCCAGGTCCTCCTCAAGTTTCTTCTTGCAAAAAGCTTCAAACATTATCCCCATATGTTTAGTAAATTTTCAACACGACCTGTATAATGGATATAGATGCCACTTTCTCTACATGTACGCCAGTGTCACACTAAATACTGTTATCTGAAGCATATAAGGATTTGAATTACTCGCGTAACTATGTGGGGGTCGAACCCACAATGACATCGGTGAAAACCATGTGCTCTGCCAAAACCATCCTCTAACTACTTTGTTTTGGGGATTTGAAACAGGTATTCCAGGTGCAATGACATAAGGATAAGAAACAGGTAAACGGCAAAACCATCCTCTAACTACTTTGTTTTGGGGATTGTCCTAAAAAATAAAATAATGCGACGAAAAGAAGAAACACTAACCTGGTGCAGAAACTCTTTTCCTATCTTCGTTCCAAGGGTGCAATGATTCAACTGGCTTTAGAAATCAAGCAACAATGCAATACTGTAAACTCTATTGCGCCAAAAATCACAGTGAGGATAGTTTCCACAGTTGCATAGTTTCAAGGTTCTCATTATCCAAATCAACTTAAACCTGTTACTATAACTATGAATTATAATCAAATTTATTTATTTCGGTTACCAATGACCAACAAAGAAATCCCAGTAAACTGGAATGAGAAGAACACGGAGGAGAAATCAAAAGAAACTCAGAAATCAAAATAAAGCAGAAAACATCTTAACAAAAAAAATAAAATAATATCATTGCTGGTGTTGAGCTTAACAAATAAGTGATATTGAACAACAAAGAACAAAAGTAAGATGAAAAATAGAACCCCTAGGTCATTCTCCACCTGAAGGACAAAATAGTTGATAAAGGAGTGGAAAATCGAAGTGGATTTTAATTAACACATACTCATGAAAGAGAGCATAGCACCTTAATGATTTCGCCATGCAAATCTATCAAGATACCCTGCCTTTCCAACGAAACACCTCAAGCTTATGTGGGTTGCTTATAGGCTTATATCAAACAGTATGTTTGGTCTCTCAACTGCTGACATGCACAGGAAGGCAGGCTCCGTTGGACTTTCTCCTGTTGCGGCCTTGGCCAAAAACTTAATGGACATGATTTCACTTGAATTACCATAATAGTAATTAAGAACGTCACCTTATCCAGCCCATAACATACAAGATAATTGGTCATGTCCTTGTTTTTCAAACTGATATTGGGTTAGTGTTGATACATCTAACGACATATGCTTTTATAGGCAGTAAATATTAGATGTTGAAACACTAACTCAATTTAGAAATCAAAATAATGTCACATCCAAAGCCATCACTCCATCTATATTTGTCATTTCGCTTCTCAATCATGTGTTGGTTGCGTAACAATTCTACATAGATATCAAATCCTGGCTCTTCCTTATTCACAGAGATATACATAGAGATGCTTTAAAATGCTTACATGCAATAATTTCATGGGAAAACTGTACATCTTACCAAGCAATGTATAAAGATATAACAGTTTAGAGTTGAAAAATTACCCCGTATAAATTAGTACATACTTACCACATTATTATACCAATGTGATCTTTTTGTACAAACTCCATCATGGTTATCTCGCATTATCTGCACATTATCTCTTTGTACATTATTCTACTTCAGTGAACAAAACATCAACCTTTGTAGTGCCTAATTGCCAGTCGGCTATCATCCTATATATATAGTTTATATGAACTAAATTGCCAGCCTAATAAATTAGATGACAAATAATGTATACTTTCTTGACATCTTCAAGGATGATTAAGTATTAACTGGAAATTTGGATAAACTGATGAGAGTTATACTAAATAGCTAAGATGTTATACTACATAACTAAGACAACAATATGATCTTACGGGCGCCTCAAAATTGGATGGCTATAAACAGGAGTGTTTAAACATTAATTCATAAACTCACCTTAGAGTGTGACAAACTAAAAATGTATCTTAGATCAAAAACAGTAGCACATTAACCCGTTATGGGTATCATCTGCAGGTCAACAAATAACTGAACATTAACCTCAGTAAGAAGTGAGTGATACTGCTGCTAAATGATTTCAATCAAACATGAAAGGAAATGCCTCTTGGTGGGTAAGGAGCTTCAGTATTGTGTGCCAAATTAGACGACCCATTGAACAATACTAATATATATTAGTTAATTTAGAAGATGTTGAATAAATGAAAACTTAGTTCTACCTTGCATGAATCCTAGACAGCGGGTGCAGATCGTAGCTATTTTGTTGGCTTGGTGTAGAGTATTATCGAACACGACTCCATCCCATTCGGACCTTATTGGGTACAACCGGTGCAGATCAGAGCTCCTATCACCCATTGGGTACAATGGGTGCAGATCAGAGCTCCTATCACCCACTGAAAGGCTACCTACGAAGAGAGAGATTTAATTATATCACTTGAAAACTTACTTATAGGTACTGTACAGAGTAAATATTGGTTGATTTAAATATATTTCATTTCTGTAATATGGCCTGTCTCGACATTAGGTAATATGGCCATTTCTGTAATATGGCCATTTCTGTAATATGGCCATTTCTGTAATATGGCCTGTCTCGACATTAGGTACTACCGGGATAGGGAATAGACCCCAATATCTTAAAGTTGTCTACATCTGTCTGATTTATGTGGATCCTCACAAACTGGTCGAACAGGATGTGACTTGGGAATGTCAAGATAAAAAGTGCAGTATGCTTGATCGCGATAAACAGTCAGGCCATCCTATCTTTGTCTGCTAGATAAATGTCTGAGAGCTTCTCTCATATTTTGTAAACCACAGTCACAACTAAGTACACAGAAATATCTCTAGCGACCCTTGAACCCAGCAACTAAGTTGGAGTCCTGGTTATGGAGAAGTAATATTGGCGCCAGCAAGAATATTGCATGGCCTGAGCCACCAGTGAGATTAAAGTTCAAAATTTGGCATATAGCAGAGAACAATGAGAACATTACCAACTGATAGCATGACTTCCAAGCACCTTCAGCAGGTAAATCTCTTAATCATGGTTGTAGGTACTGTTGAGACACATCTCTTTTGCATAAACCACTAAAGATTATATAAGCTACTATAGAGCCTATACCAAGCTATAGAGTATCAGAATTAGGCATATATCAAAGGATTCAAAACAAATCACGTAATAGTGACAATATCACCAACTGATGCCATCCAAGCACCTTCAACAGCCCTAGTTTCAATATCCTCTCTTTCTTGTTGTTGTTGATGATGTTCTTCTGTGCACACAGGTCATTTTCCTCCATCACTGTGAATCGATGACAGACAATTATCCCCATCAAATGATTTCTCGCCTAAACCCTAAACCAGATCAGTGAACACTACTCATTCTTCAGTTCCATATCAACTTCAAATTCTTCTTCTAACTCATTGTAAATAGCCAACGAATCCATGGCAGAAACCCAGTGGAACTAAGCTAGTAATGGTTTAGGTTATTTGTCGAACACTACATGTGTTTTCCAATTGGAGGTCTTGTTTTTTGCTCTAGGCCTCGATTAGATTTCCCTGAAAGGATGAAAATCCAAAGGCTTTATAAGGCTATCAAGTATTCATGCTAAACACACCCTTCTTCCTTATCTGCTGCCATTGTTGCAGAGAAAGATGCAGAAACAAAGAACTGGATTGCAGCGTTTTTATAGGTTTTGAAACGTTAGTGGTCTTTTATTTTGACTAAAACTTTTACCACTTCCGTCTCCAAGTCTTTTCTATATCACGAAAAAGACCTATTATGGAAGCTTAGTTATATCAGTAAACGTATGGATCAGAAGGATGGCTATATAAAACATATAACAAATAGATCTCCCTAATGACCCATTAACTCTCTAACTGCTTATACCTAGACAATGCAGCCTCTGCATCATTTCGTATTAAAGTGTATCAGTATTAGAGTAGTACTCTACCACCTACACTGACTTCTGTCCATTCATAAGGGCATTCGAACCTTTCCAATTCTCTAATGTGTAAGCTTTATACATCACAAAACCAAGCAATCTGAAGCTAACTATGAGGTGTATTTGATTTCACAGTTAGAATATGTCTTATACATGAATTATTAGGAAGAAAATTTATGTCTTAAAATCAAATCTAGCTACTCACTGATATCTGTTGGAATCATTGCTGATTTATGCCAACACAACAAATAAAATCAAACAAGAAACAAATAACGTTATGGCTGAGTCGCGAACTAGGTCGCTTTCTTTAAGACGTTTCGCGGCTCTGCCCAAGATTGTGCAAGCAGTTCTTCAATGACGCGTCGTCCCCAGGATAAAACAACCGAGATCAATCTCTTACACAATCACTGTTGCACGGTGAGAGGATGTGAAACTTCTACACTTCATTATTGCTCAGAACTCTTTAGAAAAAAACCAAGGATGATCACACACTTGATTTTTCTTTCTCACAAACAATTCATTTTTCTTTGAAAACCCAAGAGACATAAAAGAAAACTCTCTCACTAAAAAATGTCTCAACAACTCTTCAAGTTCTTTTTAACACCAAAACATAAATGAAAAAACTCTCTCATAAGAAAATGTTCTACAACTCCTCTAACCCTTTTCATAAAAATTCTGATTTTATTTTAATAGCCAAGGAAATAAATATGAGTAAATGAAGGACTTTATTAAAATTTTAATTAGCTTCATTAACCCACTCAATTTGAAAACGGTTTTTGACATTAAAACAAAATAAATTCATTCTTTGAGGAAAGGAATAATGGTCACACTAAAACCATTTAGTTGTGAGAATAACATTTGTAAATTAATTAATGTTTTTAAAACATATATCTCAACAATATCCCTTCATCTATGTCATAAAATTTTGCATCAACCAATTTAAACAAAACCAAACGCAAATTACCTTTCTAAGAGCCCATATTTCACCGCATCAGTTACATCTAAAGATTCTAAACCAAATATGTGATCTCCTGTTCCACAAACCAATAGCTCATATTAAATTACACATATATGTTTCTCATGTTAAAACATAAATACCTAGCAAACATGCACATTAGTTAATCAATTTCATATATCCGAAAGTGTGATTGCCTAATTATTAGAGCATCTCTTACTACCATTAAGATAACAAAATTGGCTTCAAGAAAACTAATTAAAGTCCTTAGGAGAAATCAATCATCAAAAACCTTCCGATCAGGAGAAAAAAAAACCTTTCACTCTTTCAATCGGGAGATTATGTACCCGGTTTTTATATGATAAATGCCCCGATGGATGTGTCTCTCGAGCTGGATCTCGAATACTGATAGAAACCTAAATTCTCAAAGTAGTTTCGTGGAAGAAGAATAGTTTTAAAGGGTAAGAATTTTGAAACGTTGGCTGGTCTGAGGCATAAGGTCCTTTCATATAAAGGATGATATGCGTGAGAACTATCATCACATTCAAACTATATGATCACATGATAACCTGTTAAATAAACATCTCAAGATACTCTCAATCATGGAACAGGTATACATGATAACCATATGATCACATTCAAACTATTCGATCAAACTAATTGAGAAACAAACCCGATATAGTTTAATCAAAGAATCGAAACAAAAAAATCCCTAAGAATATAGGTGTAGCTAGGGTTTTTATTCATCGGTCAAACTAATTAAAAATCGGACCAAGGGTTCGACTGATGATCACAATATCTGTGAAAAATTATTCTCAATGTTAGTGAATGAAAGAACGAACTTCGAAAGATATTTAAAATATAGTTGACATCTATAAGTGGCAGGAGTCCTTTCTATTGCAAAGGTAAGGATGGTATAGTAGTAGATTTTGTTTGGTTCGTTGAATGTATTGATGGAAACACGGTTGTATCTAAACTCTTAACAACTCTTAAACAGGTGAAAGTATTTTATATAGAAACAAACTGCGTGAGTCTTTCATAGCGTCCAATGATTACTCCATCCGGAGCTTCCCGACCTTCGGATCGGGTTTATATTAAACGTCGTCTGTCTGATAGCTTTTGTCATCATGGAGACAAACACCATACTTTTTTATAACAATGATCCAAACGTTATTTTCTTCCTTCTCCTTCATCATCAGTATAATGATCAATTCATTTCTCCTTCTCTATAGTTCATCATTTTCAAATGAAAAAAATCGTCGATGGGATTCTTTTTATTATTGATTAATTCTTTCAAGCTCTATCTAATACTTTGTTTTGTTGTTTAAATGACATCTTAGGTAGGAAATGTCGAAATTATTGAATTGCAGTTACACGATCGTCATGGTATCTCTTCGTCGAGCATGATGACTTTTCAAAGAATATTATTTCTGGAAGTAACATTTACGGGATCGTATGGTCTTCATCTCTAAACCTTGACAATTAAAATTTCCAAGTTTTCTTGTATCTAATTTTGTTGTTGGTCATCATGGTTTTGTAAAAATGAGATGACGACTAATAGACAGTCGTCAGTGTGTTGCATTTTCGAACAAGATGACTGATGCGTAAAAATATGTTTGATCGGCATGCTTAGTTTTAGTCGAGCATGCCGACTAACTTTCATCGGCGTGATTTGCTTCAATTGAGCATAGCGATAATAACCCCCAGAAAACAAGTTTTCTTGTGTCCAATTTTGTTATAGGTCATCATGGTTTTGTAAAAATAACATGACGACTGACGAACATTCGTCAATGTGCTGGATTTTCGACCATAACGATTATAAACGCGAAAAAACTAATGTTTGGCTGGCATGTTTTGTTTCTTATCGAGTGTGCCGACTAAGTTTGATCGGCATACTTTGTATGCCGACCGTTCATGGACTAAGTACTGAAGGTCGGCATGCTTTTTTTTAGTCGAGCATGTTGACTTTTCATACTGTGATTTCAGAAAGTGTTGATTTGGAGAATGAAACCATTAATAACCTGTGCAAACCCCTTATTAAAAAATTTGGATAGTGTGATTTCATTTCCGTTATAAAAAAAAAATCTCAAAAATATTCCAACAAATAATTTCAATCTAACCAAAACAAGATTTCATAACTTTTAGTTGAACTGATTAATTTAGTTAGGTTAATTACGAGTAAACAGGTTGATTAGTGCTAACTAAATAAGGACAATTTAATCATTTTTGAAAATATGTGGCTAAGGGGTTTTGGGTTTGTAGATGGGGGAAAACGATTCACTGGTTTTTTGGGGAATGAAGAGATGACCAAGTGTGCAGTACTCTTCAACCGAGTAAACTGCCTAACCTCAAACAGATACATTGCACGGGAGTGCTTTTAAGTTCGGGAGATCAATCTGTAGGACTCCGGCCTACCAAGTCAATGGCCGTTCCAGAGTCGATTCGGTCACAAAGAGGGAGGCGGGTTGATCTGTAGGAGGGAAGCTGATAATTGTGTGGGATCAAGGATTGTGTATGTGTTGAAGGATTCTGCAATAATGGTAAACTGCTGAAGTTTTGAATAAGTTCTGATAGATTGATGAATTCCTGAGAGTGATTACTCGGAAAATTCTGTGTTAGACGTTGTCTGTCTTTCAATCGTGGATTCGAAGACTTATTTATATTGCTGGAATAGTAAACAGATTGATCCGTGTAAGTGTGACGGTTTCCTGAGTGAAAGAGTGGAAAGTGGAAGATCGTGGTAAAATCAGTTCCATGTCGTGTGGGAACTTGATTACTAGTCCACCCAATACTTTGCTAACTCCCTAAACCGGTTGCACAACTTACGCGCATTTCTCATCGTGGATGAACACACGTGTGACATGTAATTCTTGTATAACTTTGATAGTATGACCAGCATGATGATGAACTGAGCAAACATCGCTTGTATGAGCGAATATTGCTTACGTGATGAATTGTTGGATATTGATAATTTCATCAATATTTGAGCAGATGAGCAAGTATTGCTCATTCGATGAATTACTGGTAGCGTGACCAGATAATAATTAATTAAAATATTGGTAGCTGAGCGAATACTGTATAATTAATTTAGATATTGATTGTTGGATAAAATTATTAGTGTTTGAACCTACTCAGAATTTGTGATTTTTTAGCATTTGTTCAAAACCCTAATTTTTGATCAATTGTTCATCAGTTGATGAATTACTGAAAATAGGTTACTGGGTGAATGAAGGACCGACCACATGGGATGATGGACGACCATGTGGTGCCTGAGTGCTCGAGTGAGCATGTACCAAAGTCTTTTGTTGACCAGTTGGTGAAAAGATGATTAAATGCTGGTTTAATCATTTTTTTAAAATAGTGCTCGTCTAAACATTAGGTGAAAAAACCTAATTTGTGGAGAAGTGAGGGACCGACCAAGAATTCATGGGACGGTACCCTGGTGGTCACGGGACCAATGATGGTCGTTTGAACAAATTCCCAGTTGTCTGGAAAGAGTTTGGGCCCAATATATGTGCAATTGAGCAAATTAGTTCAAGAATTGAGCATGTGTGGGACCGGCTTTGTGAAAGCCTTAGGGCCGGCCTTGGTCAGTCAAGGAAATATGCCCGGGTCACCATGATGTTCGTGTCTCAATCCGGAGAGTTTTGATATTTTCTGATGTGCGTTTGAGCAATATTGTGGATTTTCAGAAGAGTTTGATCTTGACTGAAATTCTTGATTTTTGCTCAAATGAGCATGTGTGCTCGTTTGATCAATATTTTGTGAATATTAAAATAATATTATTTTAGTATATTTTCGTGAGTAGCTTAGCCGATCATATGACCATGTTGACTTTTGTCTTTTTCAAGATTTGAGCAATATTTGAGAAAATATGAAGAAACCATGATTTTTGCTCAAGTGAGGAGTTTTCATGAGTTTATGAAAATAATAACTATGGAAATAAGGATTGAAAGGTATGGGACCGGCCAAGGCTACGGGATAGCCGGCCGGCTAGGTGGCCCGGTCCCATACAACTTTCTTTATTTTATTATTTTTCATGAAATCATGAAAATATGAAGAAACCCTGAGTTTTGCTCAATCTAGGAAAGTTACTTGAATGAAGGAGTCTTCATAAGTGTATGAATAATAAAAATAAAGATTGCAAGGCATGGGACCGGCCACGGCTAGGTGGCCCGGTCCCGCGACACCTTTCCTAATTTTATTATTTTTCGTGAAACCGTGAAAATATGGAGAAACCGTGAGTTTTGCTCAAACAAGGAAATTTGATGAAATGAGGGAGTTTTCATGAGTTCATGAAAATAATAAAAATAGGAAAAATAATGTGAGAGGCGTGGGGAACCGGCCACGGCGGCGTGGCCCGGTCCTCCCTAGGCATCTCTTTATTTTTTAACTATTATTTTCTCTCTCCTATTTTTGTGTAGGATTCCTCATTTTTCCATATTTTTGAATGCTCGTTTGTGCATTTGGGTTCTTGTTTGTGCATCATTTTTGAGTACACTTGCACCATTTTGTTGGAGATTACTCGGTGATAGTTCACATGCCCGTCTGTTGAATATTTATTACTAATCCATGAAATTCAGTTGGGAATGATTCATGAAACTGAGTAATAAAATGTGTTGAGTATTTACTACTAACCCATGGAATTCAGCTGGGGAATTCAGGGAACAGAGTAATAAAATAAAATGGTCATCTATTACTAATCCCTGATCCAGTCGGGGAGTTCAGGGAACGAAATAATGAGATATAATAGATTATTTTCTAGGAATTCAGTGGCTAATGTCACGGTAGAATTAATCTATTTTAGAATCGATATATGAGATAGTTGAAGCATCTATTCGTTTTGAAAGGTGTACAGTCAGGGAACGACGTGCAGCGTCATTAACGTCCTGAAGGCGTTTTTCCCCCTCAACAATCATGTATGGAGAGCCGCCTGAATCTTGGAATCAAGCGTATGTATAATGAATTCTTGTAATTTGTTTATCCATATGATGTAAGAGTTTTATACTAAAACTAACAAAGGGGGAGATTGTTATAGCATTGCTCGGTTGAACCCACCAAGAGTTGGTATATCAAGTTTAGTTGTCATATATTAGTGAACCAAAACTCATTTAAGGAGTCGCTTGATTATTTACTAGAGTCAACTTCGTATAGGTTAGCTAGAAAGTTATTAGGATATGATACTTACAAGTATTACTCGAAGACTCGAAGAATGCGAAGAAGTAAAGAGCTACATCGACGACATCATCCTTCCTCTTGAGGTTAGTAATATTTTGACTTGAACTGTTTCATTCCTAACGTATCTTTCAAGTCGTGCTATATTGAAAACATAACTGCGAAGCTGTGAATGATTATACTCTAGTTAGACGTAGTATTAAGGAATTATAATACGAAGTATAACGTCTATCTTTTGAACTTCGTATATAAGATGGGTAAAGATTTCGTCCCAGGAAACAATGTTTTACATTCGTTTAAAGGAAGTACAATTCACAAAATTGCTTTGTGAATCGAAAGGAAATCGCTAGGCTTATTGGTATTGTTATTCATTGCAAATCCTTGGATTACCAATATGTGTGTTTAGTATCACCGCTCATAACTTGTTTATGTCTTGGTAAAACTATTCACAATGCCTGACTTATGTATCGGTATGACTTTTATTAGTGAAACCAATCTTAAGTAATCACCTGAGATGGTATGATCGATATTTGTAATTGGTGTGACCATTCCTAGTCATTGGGTAGCCGATCCTAGAACTTGGTGGGATTAATCACAAGATGTGTAATCGATCCTTGTAGTAGGTTAACAAGTTTTAGTAATTGGTGTAACCGATCCTATAATTTGTGCAACCGATCACAAGTAATATCATGAGATAGTGGTAACCGATCCTGGTACTTAGTTAGCCATTTTAGGGAAACTAGTGTAACCGATCCTAGTAGCCACTTGGAGATAGAACTGAACTTTGTGTTTGGTAGAACCGTTAAACCTATGAATGGTGATTGAATGTTTTGATCAATCACATAGTTCTTGAAAATCAGATGAACCAATTCTAAACTCGTTTGGAAGTGTGGCAAATCGGTTCCAAGATTATAAATATGAAAAAGGATTTACAAAGTAAAGATGTCGACATACTTTGAACATGTGCAGTAATTGTTATCTATTATTGTTCAAAGATATTGCTTAATAACTAAAGGAGAATCCCAGATCGAAATAAATTGAGAATCTTTTAATTAAGGTTTTTAATGTTAGATGCTTTTAATTTCCAGCAATTAAATGCATATCTTTAGAAAATAAAAATTGGTAATGTGCACTTATTAATTGGAGATTTTCTACTGAGATTTCGGTCAATATTTGGACAGAGCATTTCTAGGAAATATGAAAACCGATTTTGGATTGCATATCTTTGAGAATATTCGGTTTTGGAAATTCCTTGGTGTCCAAACTTCCTTGGTCTATAAATATTGAAGTTTGCATTTCAAGCAAACTAATCCTCAGAGCCAACAAAACTATCTAGTTTTGTTGTTACTGGTGGAGCCGTCTATTCGGAGAGGAAAGTACCCTAATTAGGCGAAATCTCTTACGACCGCTCGTTTTAAAGACTTCTTTGGTATTGAGAAGCTCTACGAGTACCGTTGGTGGGAAACTAGATAATTTCAGTTTATTATTAGTTTTCGACTGATTTGATTGACTAACGGTTGTTGAACTTTGATTGCACCTAGTTTGTTTATGCTTGAGAATCTTCTCTTCTGATATAAGATTCACTCAAACTAGATCGAAGTATCGACGGGGATCTGTAGACTGTTTGTAGATATAAAGACGTCTTGTGATAATCCATGGTTAACAGACTATGTTCTGTGTGTGATTGATCACAAGAGATTCAAGTTGTTTATGTGCAGGTGTTTATTGAAGATCTAAGAATATTTGAAGACAAAGAAGATTTCTTATTTGAGTTCATAATCTTTGGTGTGCACAAAACTTGATCAGTTGGGAATCCAACTACCATCGGTTTATCTTTTGATAGATTGGATTGATTAGTTGTGTAGATCGACATCAATACATTTCTTTGTGATTCATAATATCGATTGCATAGTCTAAACAATTACTTTGGTAGTTGTTGAATAGATTGATCTAGAACCCGGCAAAGGAGTTTATTGGTTAAACGGAAGAACCTTTTGTCAAACTCATATCACGTTGTTTGAAAAAAGTTGTTACCGAACAGATTTGTTGTTCCTTTACTGTTTGGAATACGAACCAAAGGAATTGTTCCAAGTACGTGACTTATTGCAAGTTGGAGGCGCAGGGATATTGAGGGAACTAGGTGAACTATAGGTTTAGTTGCTTGGTCTCAACTATACGAAGTTGGTTTAGATTTTGTATAGCGGCTTAATTTTGAGAGTATTCAATTCTGGACAAGGTCACGGGGTTTTTCAACATTTGTGGTTTCCTCGTTAAACAAAATCTTGATGTGTCTTTTACTTTTCTATTTCCGCAATGATAATTGATTTATTCTAATTAGAAGTAAAATACACAAACGTTAATTCCTAATTACTTGATAGCAATCCTATAGTGTTTGGTTAAGTCCGAACTTATTATCAAGTAATCATACTTCGTTGTTGTATTGTCTCGATCTTGTATCCATAGTAAATCATGCAAGTTATCTTGTTGTCGTATTGTCTCGATCTCGTATCCATAGACAATCACACGGAGTATGAACCGATTCGTTGTATTGTCTCGATTCAGTCCATAGATAATCACTTTCGGAGAAAGGAATTATAGGTGTAAAAGTTTTAGATTGAGGTATATTTGGGTACCCTCGTCTTTTCAAACACCTCAAATCTTCAAAAATATTCTGGTGTTCTTGCAGCAAATAAAGGCTATTTTTCTAAGATATCTTGAAATTCAGAAGGCCATGGTTCGACAACAGTCAAGAAGGTTTGTTGGAATTTACTCCTTTCTTCATGAACCTTATGTTCCAATGTTTGTTGACGACAAGGAGTTTGGGGATGATAAAGAATTTTTTTCAAGAATTTTAATGTCTAGGAAACTTCTTATGAGAATTTATTCTTATCTTTTAAGAATATAACTAGGGTTTGGAATAGCAAATATTGTGATTACACATAGATATTTCAACAATTTTCATATTTCAATGTTTTAGATTTATTTATTTAAATTTCTAAGTTATTTGGAAGATGAATTTGTAGTATTAATCTTTATTGGTTTTATATATTGCAAAAATATTTTATGGGATATGTTGTGTTTACGTCCGTGAACTATGATTATCTCATATATGCTCAAAAATTAAGTCTATTATGTCTTTATGAAAATATTGATAAAAGATAAATATATAGAACTTTTGAAAATTCCGCAGTATTGATCTTTCCCTGATCCACTTTTATGTGAAAGTACTGTATGTCTCCGTAAGTTTTCTTATGTTAAGCGTTTCTGATTAAATTAATCAATAAGGCCTTCTTGTGGTTAATTTATTCGAGTTTACCGGATACAAATCCATGTGACTTTTTAATGTCCAAAGGAATCCTTACTTTTCTCATGTTGTTCTTTCGGGAATGACATAAAATGGGGGAGAGTTCTTAATTGAACTTGTGCTTAATTGCCATATCTTTGTGGGGAGTGCGGTTGTGGAATATTATAGGAGTTATCTTGTATATTTATAAACTCCTTGATGAATACACTAAGTTTCAACTATGTGAAATCATCGAAACAAAATTGATATGTTCTCTTTTAGTCATGAATTATCTCTTTGAGAATTCATTATGATCCCATAGTTTTCGTACCTTTGCCAATTTATATTGAAAAAAAGGGGGAGAATTACTTGGTAGTTCACACTACATACATATGGTTACGGATCATTATGTAAGGGGGGTAGTTTTCACAGTGATATGAAGTATTGACTAAGGGGGAGTGATACATATCACCGTAGTATTATTGTCAAAGTTGTGATGCAATTGGACTTTGATTCTGTGTAATTATACTATGACACTGTATAACAGTGATTGAGAACATCTGTTTCTTATTGTTATGGCTACGGATCTTCAACAACAATGATGCTGAGTTGAACACGTTCAGAATCGCTGGAGTACTTGGAGTAGCGAAGAATTCAAGGAATGTTGAAGAGCCAAGGAAATCAAGCATGATGGATGAGAAGTTACAAAGTTTATTTATTTTGTAATTCATATGCATTGATAGTTTTGTCACTAAAATTGACAAAGGGGGAGATTTTTAGAGCATTGCTCGGTCGAACTCGCAAGCGTTGCCATATCAAACTTGTTTGTCAAGTTTAGTTGATAAAAACTATATACTTGATTTATAGTTCACTTATAGCAATGTCTTGGATTAGGATAGAATGTGTAGTTGAGCTTTAGAATTCACAGCGTTCATCGATTGAAGACGAATATCTACTGAGGAGACATTGGAGGAACTACATCAACAAAAGGTATGTGGAGACTAAAACTTTTCTATCACTCTGAAGTCTATTCTGTTTTATCTTCTAATGAGACTAATTCGTTTAGGTATATAGACTTTTACATTATAAACATTTGATATTTCGAGCTGAGGTTATCTCGCGTATCTATTTCTCGAAATATGTGTTGGAAGCTTTTTGCTTTAACTATTTTCTTCATTATTCTTGACGAGTTTAGTTGGAGACAATTTATTTGTTGGAAATTAAATATTAAGTCAAAGGATGATCATGTGAAAATTGCCTTGAAACATGTTACATGATTTGTGTGAGACAATCATTTTATGTCGACTTGGAAAGTTTCATATTGATCATTCGATCACTTGAAAATTACTTGAAGCTAATGGTATGTGTGAGACAGCCATTGTCGTTTTCCAAGGATGCTTCAATGATTGAAATGGGAGTTTAGAACAATTAACCATGTCTGGATACAACACGGTATGCATACCTAGTATGCGAACTGTATTGTTATAATTTAGGTCTGGGAACCTTGTTTGTGTACCTAGTATGCGAACGGTTTTACCTGTAAAGGTCCGGGAACCTTGTTTGCATACCTAGTATGCAAACGGTTTCACCTGACTTTGGTATGGGATGGCGGTTCGCATACCTGGTTTACGAACGGCTGGACAGGCCAGGTATAGAGATGTTGTTTGCATACCTGGTTTGCGAACACGGTGGTTAAGTTCTAAAATCGGTTAAGTATGATTCTCATACTCATGAACTAAAACATTTATGAATTAAGGAATGAAATCTTTGCAAACTGTGGCTTAATGTTCATGAATTCATTCTTGCATAAGTACTTTGTACAATTACGAATCAGCTGATTTTGCTCAATTTGTTCATATATATTTCTATGAGATAGTGAACAATTGAACAACTCTATTTAAAACACAATTAGATTCATTTGATTATCTTTCATGATTGATTGATTATCATATTTGATCTGGAAGTTTTAGATGAATGTGGTTAAGACAAAAGTGTTCACATGAATAACTTCGGTTAATAGTTATTGAGCCAACCTCCAATATACACGTTTAGGTACGGTTACCCATATCTAAATGAAGGTATATTTCATTTGTGCATAACAAGCTAAGACCATATAACGGTGGAGATTGATTGCTTTATTATTAAGCATACTTAGCTTAATTTTAAATAAGGATTTCATCTGACGGTGAATATTGAATGATTTGTTACTAATCTATCTTAGCTTTGATTATAAGCAACCATAAATTAAAAGGCTATATAAGGGAGAACCCTAGTAACTGGGAAACCTAATCCCGGCACTTTTCTGTGCCCTAGTTGCAAACTAGAGTCGATTCTCCTTTAACCTAGGTTTTTCCAAAACCATATTAGGTTAACGACTTGAAGACTTCATTTGGGATTCGTGAAGCCTGATCTTACTTGTTCAATCGTGTTGAGTACTATCTTATCTAAGATTTGCTGGAGATTTATCTCCGATAGGGAAGATATAAAAAGTAATCACAACAGTTCTTCGTCTCATACTCTTGTGATTCCACAATAACTTTTTCTATTAATCGTTTGGGTTATTGTGAGGTGATTGATATTTCTAGAATGCTCTTTCGGAGCATAAGACCGGATTATCAATTGGTTCTTGTTCACCTTAATTTATCAAAAGACGGAACAAAAAACCGAATAAAGAATAGACATATCTGTGGGAGACAGATTTGTTTAAAAGTCTTCGACTTTTGTTCGTAGCAACTCTTAGTTGTGGGTGATATCATCTAAGGGAATCAAGTGCGCAAAATCTGGCGTGGTTCTAGAGGCGTAAGGAACGCGATTGTACCTTAATCGGTGTGAGATAGGGGGTGTAAATTGGTTCGGGCCGGGATGCCCGACCTAATTATTAAATGGGACGGTATAGGGCGGGCCGGAACATCTCTTACCCATGAAATTAAAAAGTCCGGGCAGGCAGGGTTATTTATCTACAGTTAGTATCCATGGCCTGCCCAAGCCTGTTATGTAGTTTGGGCTCTGGCGGGAAGGGCCGGGAGGGCCTTGAATATTATATATATATATATATATTATTAAAAATAAAAATAAAGTAATGTACAAAATACACAAATTTTACTTAAAATTAATAATCAAATACGAGATTGAGACGGGAACAAGATAAACCAAACTTCCTATAATTTTTCCTGCCTTAGATTTTGGTCAATATTTTCTCTATATGGTTAACAAATTTAGATTCCTATGGATTAAAAGTTAAGAAATACATATGAAAACTATGAGGGTTGACTGTATTAAATATTTGTACCAAGTATATTCTAGGATAAAAAAATGAAAAAACTCATTTGGGCTAGGTAAATGGATAACAGTGACGTGCTAGTTGACGGGCTAATAGGGAGGGTATAGGGTCGGGAAAGAAAATTTGACTTGTGTCATGTGCCCGTCCTCTTATTTAAATGGTCTAGGTCGGGCCAACCCGTAATGGGCCACGGGCACCCATGGTCTGTAGCGTCTTAATACAGTGTGGTGTTCAAAGCTGGACTAGGTCCCGGGGTTTTTCTGCATTTGAGGTTTCCTCGTTAACAAATTTCTGGTGTCTGTGTTATTTCTTTTCCGCATTATATTTGTTTATATAACTGAAATATCATAGGTTGTGTGTAGTTTAATCAGTTGATAAATCCGACCTTGTTTGTTGGATATATCTTGATTGAAACTCGGGCATTGGTCTTTGGTACCGTCCAAGTTATTTATCATATCAATCAGGCTCACGGATTTCTATCTGTTTGATTTGCCGATTGCATTGAGAAATAAAGATAATGCTCTTTGATATGTCTTTTGATTGAGCTTACTTTTAAGTTGGTGCTCTCGGAATTATATTGGAGTTTAGTCCATACAGATTGCGGAACGAATTATTGGGTGTGGTTGTTATACCTCCGTTTTTCAGAAATAGGGACAATTATTTAGTAGTTTCATATTACATACATATGGTTAATGGATAATTATGTAAGGGGGGGTGAATCATTAAGCTATAAATTTTACGTATTATACAAAAGATGTAAATATTGATTAAGGGGGAGAAACATTTCACCGTAGTATTACTTCAGATTTGAGATACAATTGAACTTTGGAGAGAAGATAACAATACTATCTTTCTGTATAATGATGAATGTTGTTATAGCTACGTATCTTCAACAACAACGATACTGAGGCGAACACGTTATCATTGCGACTTGAAATAACGAATGGTTCAAGGAGAGTTGAAAAAACCAAGGAAATCAAGTCATGATGGATCGAGGAGATTTTCAAAGATTTATTATTGTTATCCATATGTATTAATAGTTTTGTCATTAAAATTGACAAAGGGGGAGATTATTAGCACATTGCTCGTTCGAACTCACAAGTGTTGTTATATCAGGCTTGTTGTCAAATTTAGTTGTCAAAACTACATCTTAATTTCTAGTCTACAATTAGTTAAGTCTCGGTCTAGGATAGAGGTAGCTGAGAAACAAACCAGTCATCATTTGCGTTCTACCGTTTGAAGGCGAAGATCAACCGAATCTTTTGGAGAAATTCATTAAAAAAAGGTAAGTGAAGACTGAACCACCTATTTCTCAAGTTATATTCACCTTTTTATCCTTGAGACGATTGTCGCATAACTAATTAGACTAGCTTGCATAGACAAGAATTTCGAGTCGAGAACTAATTATTTAGTTTACGAATTTCTCGAAATATAATAACTAAGCTTAATGAATATTTGTTCATACTTGATCAATTTCGGTGGAGAACATTTATTGTTTGGAACCAAATCATGATTCAAGTTTTTCATTTTAAAATAGCCTGGAACAGTGAAATGTGTCATTGATGTCATTCGAAAAATGTTTCAGATTGATTTAGAGAAATATACAACTATTATATTCGGAATACAAGACAGTGTTATCAGTCTTACAAACTGAGATAGTTGTTATATATCTGAGGCTGTATTACATGTCCTCGTACACGCAACAGAATAGTTATATATTGACTTACATATTTGTGTGATACGCATACTCGTATGCACATCATGGGAAAATCTATTTGTTATACAAACCAATTTGGAACTGTGGTAAGGGAACCGGGTGTAAGTATCCAAACCGGTATGCGAACCAATACAGTCCTATGTTATTGAACCAGTTTAGTACCCAAACCGGTACGCAAACTTAAAAGGTTATGTGAACTCCGGAACAGGTAAGTCTTGAGGTTTCCAAACCGGTTCGCAAACTGAAAAACGTTCTGTGAACTCCGGAACTCAGTTCTACACCTAAGTTTGCAAACCGGTACGTTAACTGAATTTTTTTTTGTCAACTCCGGATTTCTGTTTTGCTCATAAGTTAGCAAACCGGTCCGCATACCATAACTCGGTCAATTCACAAACGACTCATGTATTTTTACTTTGTGCATTTACAAACTATGTCAATTGTGTTCAAATGCGATTAAATTATTTCTACGAGATGATTTGCATTTGATCAATTCTCTAAAGACACTAGACTCAATTGATCACATGACTCAAGATTAATGTTTTTGTGTTTATTGAAATGAGTGTTAAGCTTTTAAGTTCAAACCGGCTAGTTTCGACTAACCATGTTAAACATAGTCTTTATACACAGTTCGGTTACATTTAGAGTATATCTTGTTTGCTTGGTTCCAAAGCTATCTTAGCTTAAAACTAAAGCAACCTATGCTTTGAAGTCTACATACGGGGAAATCTTGGCAACAAGGATCTTCAAATCCTGACAATACTTTTTGGTATGTCCTAGTTATATCTAGATTCGTCCTCTCCAGAAACCCTTTAAGGGTTTACCGACTATCAAAGATTTCATTGGGATTCGTGAAGCCGATCCAGTTATCTTTTATCTTGATAGCTTGAGTATCCTGATCTTGTTCGATTGTTGATTTATCACTTGAAAAAGATGGATAAAAACCACAAATTTCACTTTTCTCAACTTTGTGAATCCATAAGTTTTATACTTGTGAGGTGAATAAAAATATAGGCTGCACTTCGGGTTGCATAAGTCCGGATTTTGAGGATAGCTAGACTTCTGTCAAATTGTTATTGATTTCCATCACCTTGATCCTACATTTGATTTCATCATATGTTTCGATCGTAAGTCAGGAAATCAATTATATAGGCTTAATATATGGGAGGCATATTTGGTTTAAAGTCTTCAATTGAGTTGAATCAACTCTTAGTTGGTGTGACGTCATCTAAGGGAATCAATTTCGTGGAGTCTTGCTGGGATTCAAGCGGCGTAAGGAGCGCGACTGTACTTGAATCAGTGGGAGACTGAGTTCAGTCTCAACTACATTCCATACCGAAGTTAATTGGTAGTAGGCTAGTGTCTGTAGCGGCTTAATACAGTCTGATGTTCAATCTGGACTAGGTCCCGGGGTTTTTCTGCATTTGCGGTTTCCTCGTTAACAAAATTTCTGGTGTATGTATTATTTCTTTTTCCGCATTATATTGTTTATATTTATAATTGAAATATCACAGGTTGTGCATTAATCAATCAAAGTAGATACGTCCGACCTAGTTTGTTGGATACGACTTGATTGATCCTTGGACATTGGTCTTTGGTACCGTCCAAGAATTATCTTTGATTAGGTTCACAGATTCAATTTTGTAAACGTTTTAATCGCAAGAGAGATGGATATATAACTCTAAACTCTTTCCTTGATTAAGTTTTAACTATCGAAGTTGTGTTGAGTTTGTCCATACAGATTTCCTACGAAAAAGTTGGTGGTGTATTTTGGTACCCCCAGTGTTTTCAGACTAAGCTTTAATAATATTATGAGAGTTACAACTTAATGAGACTCAATCAAGGAACAATATTAAATTGGTTTATCTCTTTCTCTACACAATCATCCATTAAACATAAACGAGTCTGTAAACCTGATTATAACGTGAGAGTACTTCGAAAATCTCAAAAATCAATATCCAAGTTCAATCAAGTCTTATCCAACAAACAAGGAAGGATTTATCAACTATGATTGATGTAATGCACAACCTGTGATATCTCAATTATGTAAATAAAAATATAATTCGAAAAAGAAATAACACAGACACCAGAAATTTTGTTAACGAGGAAACCGCAAATGCAGAAAAACCTCGGGACCTAGTCCAGACTTGATAACCACATTGTATTAAGACGCTACAGACTCTAACCTACTACGAATAACTTCGGTATGGAATGTAGTTGATCCTGAACCGAGTGTGACACCGATTCAGGTACAGTCGCGCTCCTTATGCCTCTTGAATCCTAGCAGGACTCTGCGCACTTGATTCCCCTAGATGACGTCCTTTACAACCTAGAAGTTGCTTCAACCCAAAGAATAATACTTATAAGCCAATCTGTCTCCCACATATAAGTCTATTTTTATTAGATCAAAGATCAAGGTGAAAAAAGAAATCAATTGTAATAAGCATAAAGCTCAACAAACCTTAAAATTAGGTACTTACGACTCCCGAAGAGCGACCTTGATGTGTGTCGTAACCACAACAAATTAATTAATATTTTTCCACCTAATTAACAAGTAATATAGTGTAGTCAAGTTCGTTCCCACGAGGAGCAAGAGTTTTAGTTGTTTAATTGTCACAAAAAGGGGGGGTTTGTTTTATAAAGCAAAAGAAAATAAACAAAGCAATTAAAAAGATAAAGTTGAAATCAATAAGAGAGACAAGATCAATGAATCCTTCTTCGTTGAAAAACAATGATTCAAGTTATGTTTTTCATCCACATGTTATTAGTCACAGATTATCACCAACCGTAGGATAGCAGGTTCGCTTATCTAACCCCAAAACTCCTTATTTCACTGAGTAACAGGTCCGCTTAGTTATCAGATTCTATTCAAAAGAACCACCTTGAGGTTCGCTTACAAGATGTAATTCCCCGAACGCATTAAGATTTATGAATTTAGGTTTAGTACTAGTAGTTAAACTCGGTTCGCTTGGTCCACTTTCTAGCTTTGTTTTCACACACAATTGCTCCACGGAATCCCTCCGCAAGGTCTCGTGTTTGCTACTCGTGTAAAGAGTCAAGAAACGATTACTTATCCCCTAACTTTCACTAGCTTTAGATCAAATTAACAAATCAATTTAGCATGCCCTCTAAACAATCTATCAATAAACTATGAATGTATAAACATTCCTATTAGTAAAAACAAACGATAATCATGTGAAAAACTTCAAGGTAGATTTTAAAACAAAAACTCAAATCATGTTAAGAACTAGGAATTCATCCTCAATCAATAAGAAAATTAGCTACTCATGTTTTTGAAATTCAAATAATTAAAGGGAGAATTTTTAAAGTTCACACAAATAATTAAAAAAAGAATTTTGAAAAAGCAAGCAAAAACACAAGTGTTGTGTGCGTAGAGGTGTAGAAGTGTATAGAGAAAAGTAGAGAACTTCTCTATTTATAGGCTTCAATATCCTTGCAATCCTCTTAGGAATAGAATCCCTTTCCCTTTGTAGCTCAAATTCCAAATCCAAGTCTTTCTCAAATCTTCCATCTTCTGTTTCCATATCCAAGCCCAATTCTTCACCCAATTTCAAGTCCATCCAACTTCCAAATCTAAGTATTCACACCCATGAGATGAATCCACAAAATTATGTAATTTCGTCGCCTGAAAAGTTATCAGTATCACCGGAATCTGGTCTGAAACGTCACCATCAGCCACCTGAGTTCTGTCCTGGTTGTCTGAGTCAAACTAACAGTCTTTCTGGGTCAAGGGAGTAGAGATTCAGCTTTCTAGTCAGCATCTTACTCGGCTAACTGGTCTTACTCAGCTGAGTTGACTCGCCAGAGCACAAAGTTTTGGCCGAGTTCTGTCTGTTTTCTCACATTTCCAGGCCAATTTCAGTCCACCATGTAACATATCTTAGCATACATCTATACGATTTCAAACATTCATTCTTCTGCTAGTGCTGACAGTAACAATTTCATATTCTATGTCTGTTTCTCCCAATTCAGTATCTTCTTCCTTGTTCTTTCTTTGTTTCCCAATAGTTACAGCTATATTAGCTCAACAACGTCAATTAGTTTCTTGGAATCAGAACTTCAATCAAGAAGAACCCATTTTCTCAACATCACAACATCGTTCTTCACCTTAATCATTCACCGAAACCCATTCAATCTAATATCATCACTTGCTTTTGTTTCCGTCTGCTACTGCATCACTTTCAACATCCATCAGATACCACCATAACCCATACAACTTCAGTTGAAAAGCAGCAAACCCCCAATACTTCGACTGCAGAAACAAATCCAAACCCTTATTTCATCAATTCCAACAAACCCATTCCAGCAACTGCTTCTTCTATTAATCTCTCTGCCAGATTCAATCTTTTTAATCCCAAAATCATACCAACAGAACCCATCTCGAACCAAATCGAAATCTGAACATTACCCATTCATTATCACAGCCACCAGATCCCCCTTATAATCTCCAAGAACACCAATCATACACAAAGAACCCTAAATCTACATCACAACAGTAACACTCATCACCATCTTCAGCCATTTAATCACCTTCTTTGTCTCTCGATTCAATCAGCAGAGCTCATTAACTCTCGATCTCTTTGTTGGCTTCTCGATCTATTCTCTCGGCAGTAAACTGATAGACGCATTTATGTGTCTAATATAGCCCAATTTTATATTGTGTTAGTACCCATTTTTTGTACTTATTATGGCTTTTTATGTCCCTGTAGGTATTTCTGGAGAAATAAGCTTTTGCGGCGAATTTGGCTAAAAAAGTGGTTTTTGCGCTCGTGGGAGAAAATTACTATACGGACTCTCACTTTGGATAAGGGGTAACCTAAGGGGTGACCCATTTCCAGGCATCTGCTAAAGGGACACCAGAATTGGATAGGGGGAGATCACATTTCTTCACGTTTTCAAATTAATGTTTTGGCGGGAAACTTCATGCATGTTTGCTGGCAGAGTTGGATTCGATTAATGGACGGTTTCTAAAGAGATTCAACCCCCAAAATCAGTTGGGATGGATGTGAATGGACTAAACAGAGCTGTTACATGTGTTTTGATCGATCACATTGGGCTGGAATATCCGGGAGAAGAAATCAGAGTCCAAATAGGACACGTATGGTTCTGTTTACGTTTCAAAGATTTTTTGAGGAGATTCTGGGAGAGTTTTACGCTAAAGAAAACTCTACTTGGTCCTGTTCAAGTCTTGGGAGAGTTTTGGGGCAATATAATAGCTCATAAACGCGTACAGGGAGATCAGAGAGAGATATTCTCTCAACAACGCAGAGAATAAAAAGAAAAGAAAAAGTCGGATTCAGTAGAGATTTTTGGGGATTAAAAGACTATATAAGAGTTGGTTCAAGTCATAGAAGGGTTAGAAACCCTTAGGAGAGAGTTTGGAGTCCAGGAGAGCCGAAACAAAGAAGTTACAGAGAATTGGTGCTGCTGCTGCTGCCATTGAAGAACCTGAAGAAAACGAAGAACAGACTCGCAGAGTCCGTCGTTCTTCAGCAGTCTTAATTTCAACACCCAACTGTCGTTGTTTTACAACAGCAGAGGCTTGTATCGTTTATTTTCAGCCTTTTCCACTTTGTAACAGTGACGCTGTAACATTTATACAGCGTTGCAAACTTCTTTTTACACCATTTTCATCAATAAAAACACATTATTAAGCCATGGATACATCTTATGATTATGTTTTTGGGATGAGGAGCTAAACTCATTAGCCAAGGCGACGGAGGAAGCCATTGTTCCACATTAATTGGTATAATTCTAATTTTACTATTTATTTGCAATATTATTATTTGATTATTTGCATGGGATTGAATTGAAATATTAGTTCTTATTGAATAGTTGTGAATTAATTTGATGAAGCATGCTGGGTTTTAAATACTTTTGATGTTTTATACTCTTTGATTACAACTATTACTTCAAGAATATATTTGAGGCAAATATTAGAATTATTTTTAAAGATTGAATTGCATGAATATTATTTAGAGTTTACTATTTATTTGGTCAATGGTGGAATCCTAGTCTTGGTATTTTTCTCCAAAACTTTGAATTATTTTATTTAGTTGCCTGTTTAATTTAAATCTATAAAAATTGTTTTCTTCACAAGTCTGAAAAGACCCAGTTTTTACCACTACTACAATCACTATTTGAAAAACCATCAAATTTTTGGCGCCGCCGACGCGGACCTGTGTTTAGTTAGCATTTTTTAGATTTTTTATTTTTATTTATTTGTTCTTCTTTACATTTCTGTTTTTTTTGTCTTTTTCTTTCAGATTCTTGAAGTTGGAGCAAAAGAAATTTTTGCCAAAGTTTTTGGTGGACATTTAAAGACGTGGAGTAAAAGTCAAAGCAAAAGGAGCAAAAGAAGAAGAATTTTTTTTTATTTTTTGATAAAAAGAGAGAAAAAAAAAGAGAGACATTTTTTATTTTTGTAATTTTTTTTAGACTTTCTTTTCTTTTGTATTTTTTTTTATGGACTTTGGACATTAATTTTGGGACATTTTTATTTTTAAACCCTACGGAAGGGTATCCTTAAATACAAACTGTTTGCAGGGAAGGACGACGATTACGATATCGTCTCGGCCCCTCGGGTTCGCACACGACATAGGAGTCGTGGCCCGAGTCGACTTCAGCGGTTCTTCGCCCGTCTGGTACGGGAGGTAAAATTCTAAACACCCGCGAATCTCCTGCAAGCGGGTTACTGGACTCCTTAAGGTGAATATATGCTGAGGACTTGAATATGGACTGTTTTTAAATTCCTAGTAAAGGGCAAGGACTGGACCATATAAGATAAGGGTTCGGATTTCATCACCGCTCCCTTCTTGCCCGCCTTAGGAAAACGAAACCTAAAGCGAACCTAAGCCTAAAATTTGGACTAGAAAGAGACCTATAGGGTATCGAGCTTAACAGGACAATCATTCGAAAAATATTGGTTACTCTTTTAAGCACACCTCGAAGTTCTTGACGGTTTCTGCGAGTTGAATGCGTGATTGCGCCGCATTGGATCGGTGAGGTTTTGGGTATCAAAGCTCCACTGAGCTTCCCTCGCCTCGATTCAACTTGCTTTAACTCGGATTGATTCCAGATGGGTTTGCTTAAATTGTAACGAATTCCCTTTCGAAGGATTAGAAGCTGGTCTAGAAACAATCTAAGTGGAGCCATCATGCTTGTTGTTTGCTAGAAATCTTTAGGTTTGCTGTGGTAAAGTCGAGTCAGCCCGTTGTGTGATTGCTAGAACCTTCTTGTTAGGATTTTTATTTCTTTTTGAATTCTTTTTAGTGTATGCCCGATTTTGTTAATAGGGCTTGGAAAAGAGATACTCTAGGTCGATTGATTAGCGAAAAACCTAGTAGTTTTCTGATTTAAGCAGGGAGCTCGAAGACTCTTCTTTTGAGAGCCCTGTTTTTGGAAACTTCAGTTTTGAGAATTTATCTCTGAGTGATAAAAGTACCCCTAGTACTTCTGTTGTGCCAGCGATGGCAACTTTGAAAGATTACATGTTCCCAACTAGGACCAATCGAGCTTCATGCATTAGATTGCCAGCCACTACGGCTAATTTTGAGATAAAACCTAGTATTCTTCAGATGATCCCTATATTCTTAGGAAAAAATGATGAGAAACCTTATTTCCATATTAGGGACTTTGAGGAAATCTGTGGGACAATTAGAATAAAAGACCTTACTGATGAAGTCTTGAAACTTAAAATGTTTCCCTTTTCCTTGAGAGATAAAGCCAAGACCTGGCTTAACAACCTACCGTCTGAATCCATAGAAACATGGCAGGAACTTATCGCTGCCTTCTATATGAAATTCTACGCTAAGCATAAAACTGCAGCTGTTAGGCAGAAAATTAGTGCTAGTGTACAACAAGAGGGAGAGTCTCTTTATAGGTTTTTAGAGCGATTCAATGATCTCCTATCTCAGTGTCCTCACCATGGATTTGATAATATGAAACTTGTACAGATTATTTATGATGGTTTAGACTATTCGACCAAAGCCATGGTTGAGTCTATGTGCGCTGGTGAGTTCACTAGTAAAAATGCTGATGATGCTTTTACCTTCTTAGGAGCTATCGCTGAAAAATCCCAACAGTGGGAATCTTGTGTTGAACCCCCTAAAAGACTCTTGGTCAATAGAAGTAGCACCAATATGGTAGATACGAGTTTTGCGTCAGATGCTAAGTTTGCTGCTTTGTCCAGAAGGTTAGAAGCTTTAGAAATGGGTCAGTCTAAAAATAGGTCCCTTGTTGAACCTAATAGAGCCTCTCAAGTCTCTAGTTGTGGAATAGAGCCCGATAATTCATTTTGGGAAGGTCAAGTTAGTGAAGAACAAGCCCATGCTGTCTATAACAACTCTAGGTTTGAGAACCGTCAGAAGTTTGACCCATACTCAGAAACCTACAACCCTGGTTGGAGAAACCATCCTAATTTCTCTTGGTCTAAGGGCCAGAATCAAGGCCAGTCTAGTAATTCTCAGCCTCCCCCAGGTTTTGGTTATACTAAGAACTCTTCAGGTCAGACCCAGAACCCATCTGAGAATAGAATAGCTAGCTTAGAGGAAACCCTTAGTATATTAAGGAAGAGCCAGGAGATGCTATCACAAAGCCAGGAAATGTTAGTAAAAAGCCAGGGTAATTTTCAAGAGGAAACCAAACAGAATTTTAAGAATAGTGCCCAGTCTTTTGCTAAATTAGAGCTTCAAGTCGGCCAAATAGCTAAGTTTATCAATGAGAGAGAAGAAGGAAGGTTCCCTAGTCATACTGATCCTAACCCCAAAGAGAAAATCGTACAATCATGTGAATGCTGTCACAACCCTAAGGAGTGGAAAGAAAGTTGACAACAAGGTCGCCATGCCTGATAATGAACATGTTAGTTCACCCTGCTGAGCCAGAAAATGAGGAGACTAATAGAGTCTCCAAAGAGACCAATGAGGGTCCTGTTAAGCACGTTTGTTCCCAGAGCCCCGTTTCCCCAGCTGCTAGTTCCGACTAAGAGGGAGTCCAACTTTAATGATATATTGGAGGTTTTTAAGCAGGTTAATATCAACCTTCCATTATTAGATGCAGATTCCCTCTTATGCCAAGTTCCTTAAGGACTTGTGTACGCGAAAGCGTAAGCTCAGTGTCCAGAAGAAAGCCTTCATAGCTAGTCATGTGAGTTCTATTATTCAGAATACCACTACTCCTAAGTATAAAGACCCAGGGTCCCCTACCATTGCTTGTACAATAGGTAAGTACCGTGTTGAGAAAGCTTTGCTTGACTTAGGAGCCAGTGTGAATTTACTTCCATATCATGTGTACCTTAAGCTAGGACTTGGTGAGATGAAACCTACCCAGATGACACTTCAGTTAGCTGATAGGTCCGTTAAAATTCCTCGTGGTGTGATCGAGGATGTTCTCATAGAGGTTGACAAGTTTATTTATCCAGTGGATTTTGTTATCCTAGATACCCAACCTGTCCCTGACCCAGAGAACCAAATACCAGTGATTTTAGGTCGCCCGTTTTTAGCTACATCCAATGCGATCATTAACTGTCGAAATGGTATTATGAATTTGTCTTTTGGTAATATGACTATTGAGCTGAACATTTTTAATATTAGTAAGCTACCCTCTGAACTAGATGACTCGAATATAGAAGAGGTGAACATGATAGGAACATTAGTCGAGGAGTCATTACCAAACACTTTGTTAGAAGATCCATTAGAAAAATGCCTAGCTCACTTTGGGATTGATTTTGATGATGATAATGTAATTAATGAGGTGAATGCTTTGTTAGATTCAACCCCTTTGTTAGATACTAGTAATGGATGGAAACCTAAGTTCGAACCACTACCAGTTTCTAAGTCTACCCTAGTTCCTTCTTTAGAAGAGCCTCCTAAGTTGGACCTAAAACATTGCCAGATACCCTGAAGTATGTTTTTTAGGCCCGTCTGAGACTTTACCTGTGATTGTTTCTTCCGACTTGGATAGATCAGGAAAGTAGGCTAGTAACCGTCCTTCAAAACAACAAGGAAGCTTTAGGGTGGACCATAGCAGACATTAAGGGTATAAGTCCTACTGTTTGTATGCATCAGATCTATTTAGAGGAAGACACCAAACCTTCTAGGGAGATGCAACGTCGACTAAACCCAATATGAAAGAAGTAGTTCGAACTGAGGTTCTTAAGCTATTAGATGCAATCATCTACCCTATTTCAGACAGTAAGTGGGTCAGCCCCGTTCAGGTTGTTCCCAAGAAATCTGGTATTACTGTAGTCCAGAATAATAACAATGAGTTAATCCCGACCCGAATGACCACGGGTTGGCGTGTTTGTATTGACTATAGGAAATTGAACAAGGTCACTAGGAAGGACCACTTTCCCCTTCCCTTCATCGACCAGATGCTAGAGAGATTAGCTGGACATAGTCACTACTGCTTTTTAGATGGCTACTCTGGATATAATCAGATCGTTATTGCCCCAGAAGACCAGGAGAAAACCACTTTTACATGTCCCTTTGGTACCTTTGCGTATAGACGCATGCCTTTCGGGCTATGTAATGCCCCTGCGACTTTTCAGCGTTGCATGATGAGCATATTTTCTGACATGGTAGAACGGTTCTTAGAGGTCTTTATGGATGATTTTTCAGTGTTTGGTTCGTCTTTCGATGAGTGCTTGCATCATTTGTCATTAGTTTTGACTAGGTGTAAGGAAAAGAATTTAGTGCTTAATTGGGAGAAATGTCACTTTATGGTTCGTTCAGGAATTGTTCTAGGGCATATTGTATCTTCAAAGGGTATAGAGGTGGATAGAGCAAAAGTTGACCTTATTAAAACTTTACCGGTCCCAAAAACCGTAAGAGATATTAGGTCATTCTTAGGACATGCTGGTTTTTATCGTCGTTTCATTAAGGATTTTAGCTTGATGTCTAGACCTCTTTGCAATTTGCTTGCAAAAGATGTTAAGTTTGTTTTTGATGATGCTTGTTTAGAGGCTTTTGAGAAGCTTAAGTCATTACTCACTACCGCCCCCATAGTCCAGGCACCCAACTGGAACCTACCCTTTGAGATCATGTGTGATGCTTCAGATTATGCTATTGGTGTTGTGCTAGGTCAGCGAGAAAATAAGTTACTTCATGTGATTTACTATGCTAGCAAAACTCTGAATGATGCCCAGTTGAACTATACCACTACCGAGAAGGAACTATTAGCCATTGTGTTTGCCTTAGACAAGTTTAGACCCTATCTCTTAGGTTCTAAGATCATCATATATACTGATCATGCTGCTTTAAAATATCTTTTGTCTAAGAAGGATACTAAACCTAGATTGATTAGGTGGATTCTGTTGTTGCAAGAGTTTTCTCCAGACATTAGAGACAAAAAGGGTGCCGAAAATGTTGTAGCAGATCACTTGTCTAGGCTAGTTGTTAGTTCCCCAGATGATTCCCTTCCTATAAGGGATAGCTTTCCTGATGAACAATTGTTCTTTGTTACCCAATTACCTTGGTATGCGAATATAGTGAACTATCTTGTTACTGGTCGAATGCCCCAACATTGGGGTAAACAAGATCGTTCTAGATTTTTAGCTGAGGTTAAGCACTTCTTTTGGGATGATCCTTATTTGTTTAAGTATTGCCCAGACCAGATTATTAGGAGATGTATACCTGAGAGTGACCAGTCCAGTATTATTTCCTTTTGTCATGATCATGCTTGTGGGGTCACTTTAGTGCTAAGAAAACTGCTGCTAAGATATTGCAGTGTGGATTCTATTGGCCTTCGTTGTTTAAAGACTCCCACAGTTACTGCGTTACTTGTGAACGATGCCAGAAATTAGGAACCATTTCCCGTAGGAACATGATGCCCTTGAACCCTATTTTAATTGTTGAGGTCTTTGATGTGTGGGGTATTGACTTTATGGGTCCGTTTCCTAATTCTTTTGGTAACCTATACATCCTTGTCGCCGTAGACTATGTCTCTAAGTGGATTGAGGCGGTTGCGTGTAAAACCAATGACCATAGGGTTGTGATTGAGTTCTTGAAAAATAATATACTTACACGTTTTGGTACACCGCGAGCTATAATTAGTGATGGAGGGTCGCACTTTTGTAATGGGACTTTTAGACTTCTGATGAAGAAATATGGTATTACACATAAGGTAGCTACCCCGTATCATCCACAGACTAGTGGTCAGGTAGAGGTTTCCAATAGGGAGATAAAACGTATATTAGAGAAAACAGTTAATCCTAATCGGAAAGACTGGTCGTCTAGGCTTACTGATGCCTTATGGGCTTACCGTACTGCGTTTAAGACACCCATTGGAATGTCGCCTTATCGGCTTGTTTATGGCAAGGCATGTCACTTACCTGTTGAGTTAGAACACAGAGCTTATTGGGCTGTTAAGCAGCTAAATTTTTCACTTGACAAGGCAGGAGCCCATAGGAAACTCCAGCTCAATGAGTTGGACGAGATTCGTATAGATGCTTACGATAGTGCGAAGGAGTATAAGAACAAAATGAAACTTGTGCATGATAGAAACATATTACGGAAGTCATTTTCTCCAGGTCAAAAAGTTCTTCTGTATGACACTCGTTTGCATCTATTCCCCGGGAAACTGCGCTCTCGGTGGACCGGTCCTTTTGTGGTCCGTACTGTTTTTCCTCATGGAGCTGTTGAGATCGAGACACTGGATGGTAGTAGTTCTTCAAAGGTTAACGGTCAGCGATTGAAGCCCTTTTTAGAGCCTTTTCCTACAGGTGATGTTGAGGAGGTCCCTCTGGAGGACCCTGTTTACCCTTGATTGACCATCGAGGCGATTTGTATGTTGTATAATTTTTGTATTCAGTTTTTGGTTTCACTTCACTCAGGTACTATCTTTCCGAACTCTCTCTTTACTATTTCCTCATGTTACTTATATTTTGGTACTGTTCTTTCATGCGAAACATTGAGGACAATGTTAGATTTAAGTTTGGGGGGGGGAAGAAACTTTTTGTTAGCTTTTAGTTGCAATAAATAAACTCCAGAGCCTAGAAATTTATGCCTATTGAGGATTGCACTAACTAATCTAAGTGGATGGAAGCATTTTGATTGTAGGAGTTTGAGGAACCAATCTGATTAGATGGAAACATCTAAAGAGTCTATTCATAAAAGCACAGAGCTCAGGTGTTAGAAATAACATGATAGTTTCACCATATCTCGTTGAGTCCTTTTCACTTCTATTTTTATTTTATTTTGTTTTTAAACTATGTTTCTCTAAGTGATAGGTGGGGCCCACGATTCAAGTTGTTACCAATGCTAGGGTGAATTAGAGTGATTGAGATACCATGAAAAAAAAAAGTTGAAAAAGAAAAGAGATAAAAAAAAATGGTAGTTACCAAAAAAAAAAAAAATTGAGACCAGACCATTTGACCAAAAGGAATAAATTCAATAAAGTCGACCACTGGTACCCTTGTATATGCCAGTTGTGTTGACCTAGAGTTAGGTTATCGACCACTGGTACCCTTGTATATGCCAGTGTGTTGATATTAGTCAGACTAGTATCTCAATCCATTAGGATAGGTTCATTTTGGCGGAGGCCTTCAGACAGATATGGGAAACGCCGTTCACTTAGTAAACATCAAAACCATACATGTTTTTCTATATCCATCTTCTTGATCTATCCATGTGATTAGTTTTGACTCCGAATATGATGTCCATAGTGCAACTATCTGAGTAGAGCTCTGTCACTTTATATGAATTTTAGTATGCTTGAGTGCAAACTCGTGTACAACAATTGGAATTTCGCATCAGGGTACTTCTTCCTGTAGTCAATAAGTATGCCAACCAAGGAGATTCTTTAGTGCCTTCCAAGGTTCTGCGTAGATAGCTAAGGTCTGGAGTACAGGTTTTGTGGGTATATCTCTGGTAAGCCCTCCCGAGACTATAACTCGGCCACTAGGGCCACCTAGGGGTTTAAAGGCTTATTTCATACGCTAAATGCAATCGACGATGCCTGCGACAGTGAGTTAGGATTTTATTTTGTAGTTTTGATTTGCTCGGGACTAGCAAATAATAAGTTTGGGGGTATTTGATAGACGCATTTATGTGTCTAATATAGCCCAATTGTATATTGTGTTAGTACCCATTTTTTGTACTTATTATGGATTTTTATGTCCCTGTAGGTATTTCTGGATAAATAAGCTTTTGCGGCGAAATTGGCTAAAAAAGTGGTTTTTGCGCTCGTGGGAGAAATTTACTATACGGACTCTCACTTTGGATAAGGGGTAACCTAAGGGGTGACCCATTTCCAGGCATCTGCTAAAGGGACACCAGAACTGGATAGGGGGAGATCACATTTCTTCACGTTTTCAAATTAATGTTTTGGCGGGAAACTTCATGCATGTTTGCTGGCAGAGTTGGATTCGATTAATGGACGGTTTCTAAAGAGATTCAACCCCCCAAAATCAGTTGGGCTGGATGTGAATGGACTAAACAGAGCTGTTACATGTGTTTTGATCGATCACATTGGGCTGGAATAGCCGGGAGAAGAAATCAGAGTCCAAATAGGACACGTATGGTTCTGTTTACGTTTCAAAGATTTTTTGAGGAGATTCTGGGAGAGTTTTACGCTAAAGAAAACTCTACTTGGTCTTGTTCAAGTCTTGGGAGAGTTTTGGGGCAATATAATAGCTCATAAACGCATACAGGGAGATCAGAGAGAGATATTCTCTCAACAGCGCAGAGAAGAAAAAGAAAAGAAAAAGTCGGATTCAGTAGAGATTTTTGGGGATTAAAAGACTATATAAGAGTTGGTTCAAGTCATAAAAGGGTTAGAAACCCTTAGGAGAGAGTTTGGAGTCCAGGAGAGCCGAAACAAAGAAGTTACAGAGAATTGGTGCTGCTGTTGCTGCTGCCATTGAAGAACCTGAAGAACACGAAGAACAGACTCGCAGAGTCCGTCGTTCTTCAACAGTCTTAATTTCAACACCCAAATGTCGTTGTTTTACAACAGCAGAGGCTTGTATCGTTTATTTTCAGCCTTTTCCACTTTGTAACAGTGACGCTGTAACATTTATACAGCGTTGCAAACTTCTTTTACACCATTTTCATCAATAAAAACACATTATTAAGCCATGGATACATCTTATGATTATGTTTTTGGGATGAGGAGCTAAACTCATTAGCCAAGGCGACGGAGGAAGCCATTGTTCCACATTAATTGGTATAATTCTAATTTTACTATTTATTTGCAATATTATTATTTGATTATTTGCATGGGATTGAATTGAAATATTAGTTCTTATTGAATAGTTGTGAATTAATTTGATGAAGCATGCTGGGTTTTAAATACTTTTGATGTTTTATACTCTTTGATTACAACTATTACTTCAAGAATATATTTGAGGCAAATATTAGAATTATTTTTAAAGATAGAATTGCATGAATATTATTTAGAGTTTACTATTTATTTGGTCAATGGTGGAATCCTAGTCTTGGTATTTTTCTCCAAAACTTTGAATTATTTTATTTAGTTGCCTGTTTAATTTAAATCTATAAAAATTGTTTTCTTCACAAGTCTGAAAAGACCCAGTTTTTTCCACTACTACAATCACTATTTGAAAAACCATCATAAACAACAGTTGTTGCTGCTTTTCTCGTCTCAATTTCAGGGACTGTTTTAACTTGGGGAAATAAGAGAAAATGATTTCTCTGAGTTAGGTTTAGAGTATAAGAACTGGGTCCGGATCTGGGTACTATAATGGGCCGCCCAATGACATCCCCAACTAGCTTAATACATAGGTGCCATGAGTATCTAACCGGGTGCTTTAACTCTTAAATGGGTTGCCCCTTATCCTTAGCTGAGCTCCAGATAGTGTTCTCCTGTGAAATGATAATTTTTTCCATTTTGCTCAATTTAGGTGATTTCTTCTTCTTTTCCTCCGTGCGAATCCAATGTACCTAATAACTCAAAAACACGCGTAAAATACATAATTTACAAGAAAAAATAGCAAAGAAAGCATAAACTCTAGATAGTAAATACGGTGTATTCTACACCTATCAAATTCCCCCACACTTAGACTTTGCTAGTCCTCGAGCAAAAAACTAAAACTTACAACTTCAAAGCGTTCCAGCGTCCCAAGCATCCAAAGAGCTATGAGGACATAGAGTTTCTGCATGCTAGTAATAAGAAGTTAGAAATACTAAAGAACATATTCTCATTCTTAAATGTTGAGTGAGAAATAACCACACCATAATGAGAGAACGCGTGTTTGAGAAGCGATCAATAAGCATTTCGCCTCAACTTCTGCCTCACCAAAAAGGATTTTCTGATAATTGCACTGAATAAGACGGCTTTTTTATGGGTCTCACATGTGTGCAGGTAGGAATGAAGAGAAAATTCCTGCAACACGTTGAATGGTGGGAAGGACAATTTCCAAAATATTTTAAAAACTCACATCTTTTAACATTTTGAAAAACCATTTTTCTGACGATCTCTAAGAAAGAAAATCAACCACTATTATCGAGGATGAGATTACTTACTCACCTTCACATCCGATTGCAATGATGATAACACCACACTCACAACATCCAATAGAAACGTCTTCCGCTCCTCGTTTTTATCTTCTTGGTCTTCGTCTTCGGATTCAACTATTGATGATAAACTCTCGAACTTCGTAATTCCTTGACAATTTGTAACTCTTTACCTTAAATCCTTGTCGCTTGAAACTTCCTTATAGATTTTTCTTCCCCACGGCTTATTAAAGATAAAAACAAAAATTTCTCTTGCCATCATTTTTTTTTCTTTCATTTTTTCATTTTTTTTCATTTTCTTTTACAAAACAAAGTGAAAATAAAAGCAAACCATAGCCGTGGGAAAAATGCTTTACCGCTTGATTCTTCACAACTTGTATCGTCTCGAAATCATAAACTTCAATAATTCTCACCTTTTGCTTTTCTTTGCTCTTGTAAATAAGTCTTCAACTTGGATATAAAATTACGCTCCTTATATGTAAGTCTTCAACATGTATATATAAAAATCCGCTCATTATATGTTGCTTTACTTGGATATGAAATTTACTCTTTTCTTGTTCCATTGCTTGTAAACCTTGAACGTTTTCAACTTTCCTTGTAGATTTTGATTTCACTCCCTTGTTGATGATGATGGTGTTTCTATGGACCCGTTGTTGTCGAGAGAGAGAACAGTGCTAACTGCAAATCGAACTACAAGAAGGAGGCTTTCATCTATAGACGTCACCCTCATGATTGACAAAATTAGCACTCAAGAAATCAAAGAGTAGTGCTTCTATTGGTGGGAGGTTGGTTAGCTCACCATTCTACTCAGAAGTAACGTACGGTGACACACACTCAAAAGAAAGCTCTTTAATTGTTTATAAATAAATCTTGTCGGTGCCTCGCATGATATAAATAGGGTAGTCTCCACTGATGATTGATCAGCAACTCTAATAATGCATGTCTCCCTGCTCCTAATCTGCATCACCGGCATGATTAAATCCATTATTTAACACTCTAACAAGCAAGAAATCCGAACGTTGTTCCCTAACACTTCCAAGTTCAGTTATGTCGGTCAGAATTCTCTACGTAAACATACCTAGAAGTATGCTAGTGACTCTAAAATCTCTAAAGTTGGAGGTTTTATGCAAAAAAAAAATTATTTTTTTAATATGCTTAACCACTCCCCCACACTTAAACCTTACATTGTCCTCAATGTAATTGAATCGTCCAAGTAAAGTCAAGGTGGGAAATCCTAGTATGATATGGAACAAGAAAAAATAAATAAACAAAATAAAAATAAAATAAAAAGTAAAAGGTAAGAAATACAAAACCTATAGGTTGCCTCCCATTAAGCGCTTGTTTTAAAGTCGAGGGCCCGACTTAGCTCTTGCATCACATTACTCCTCCAGAGGGAGCACATCTCGTTGTCTCAAAGATATTGAAGTCAATGACTGCACCATCAAACTCCATAGTCAAGGTTCCGTTTTAGACATCAATCTTCCTTCCAGCGGTGCTTAAGAATGGTCTACCCAATAGCAAAGGTGTAGACTTCGAAGAGTTCTCATCATTCATGTCTAAGACATAGAAATCGGCCGGGAATACAAGCTCATTAACCTGCACCAAAACATTCTCAATAATCCCTTTCGGGTAAACATTAGATCGGTTAGCAAGTCAAGAACTACTCCGGTCTCCTTAAGAGGACCGAGATTTAAAGAATCATAAATCGAGGAAGGCATAACATTAACCGATGCTCCCAAATCTAGCAAATCTCAAGTAAACCTTGTTTTACCAATTGTGCAAGGTATGGTGAAACTACCGGGGTCCTTTAATTTAGGTGGGAGTTTCTTGAGAATGAACGCCGAAGCATTCTCCCCCACACTCATGACTTCATTCCCTTTCAATCTTTTCTTATTCATGCACAACTCCTTTAAGAACTTTGCACAACGAGGAATTTGTCGAATAGATTCAATGAGTGGAATATTGACTTGTACTTCTTTAAGGATGTCCCAAATATCCTTGTATTCCAACTCTTTCTTCGACTTAGCAAAGCGGCTAGGAAATGGGGGTGGAGTGGTGAAAGTAGGAACCTGTTCCTTGGAATTATCCTTTGGTGTGGTTTCCTCTTTGTCTTCGACTAACTCTTCATGCACCTTATCTTGTTGATTTGGTTGCTCTACTTGTTTTCCACTCCTCAAGGAAATTGCATTAACACTCTCTCTTGGATTCACAAATGATTGTGAAGGAAGCTTTGTGGATACTTGAGCTTTCAATAGGTTCACATCGGTCGCCAGTTGCCCCACTTGAATTTGTAAATCCTTGATTTCCGAACCGGTCTTTTGTTCCAAAGCCTTGATTGTCGAATCGGTCTTTTGTTGGTTTTGTTGTAACATAGAAGTGAGACCTTGCATGCTTTGCATTATCACATTGAACTTGTCATCATTCGAAGAATCTTGCTCCTTGACTTGTTGTGGTTGGAATTGTTGTTGAGGTTGGAAGCGTGATTGTTGGAATCCACCTTGTTGCACATATGGATTCGCTTGCTTGTTAGCATAACTAAAGTTAGGTTGATCCTTTCAACCGGGATTGTAAGTATTGGAGTATGGATCGTACCTTGGCCTTTTATTTGGAAACAAAACATTTACTTGTTCCAACTCTTCATCATATGAAGGTATGATAACTGCAGCCATCCTTTGCATCATTATCTCCATGTTACTCATCCTTTGATCAAGGTATGATGATGAATCACTAACTTCATGCACTCGCCTAACCATTGGTTCTTCTCTTGTGTAGAATTATTGCGAGTTTGCAGCCATACTTTCAATCAACTCTCTAGCTTGGGTCAACGTCTTGTTCATTAGTGCACCACCACCTGCGGCGTCAAGAAGAGATCTATCATGGGGTAGAGAGCTTCGTAGAATTATTGGAGTATCATGACGTCACTGAATTGATGGTGTGGACAGCTTGCCACCAATCTCTTGTATCGCTCCCAACATTCATACAATGACTCTCCCACATTTTGCTTCATCCCACAAATCTCCTTGTGAATTTGAGTAGCTTTTGAGGCAGGAAAATATCTCTCGAGGAAGAGTTTCTTCATCCCATTCCATGTGGTGATACTTCCAGAAGGCAAATAATATAACCATTCCTTAGCATTTCTCGCCAAAGAGAACGGGAAAGCTTTCAACATTGCTCCATCCGCATTATTCTCCGGTGGAAGCATAGCCATGACTATGGTTTGGAAGTCCATAAGATGCTTATTTGGGTCTGCATTCACCATACCATGAAACTTTGGTAACTCTCTAATCAACCCAGGCTTGATCTCAATGTTGAATTAGTTTGGATACACCATTGTTGTGTATCGAGCTTGTGAGAAGCTAGATCCTTGAGTGTACGATCAGCCATTACTTCTTCGTCTATATCGGAATCTGCGAACTCACTAAATGAAGAACGAGGAAGCGGAGTGTTAACCGCTCGAAAGGGGTCCTTTAGTTGAGTGCCGGATCGAAGAGTATACCAATTGGACTCGGTCTGCCCTCTTTAAGCATTCACCAAAGATTTAGTACCTGAAACAAGATTCTCGAAAACTAAGCTAGATACGATATAGAATCTAACAAAGCAAGAATAAAGCAAAAAGAAAAATAAAACAACTAAAATCGTCCGCTGCTCCTCGGCAGCGGCGCAAAAATTTGATGCGTGTCGTAACCACAACAAATTAATTAATATTTTTCCACCTAATTAACAAGTAATATAGTGTAGTCAAGTTCGTTCCCACGAGGAACAAGAGTTTTAGTTGTTTAATTGTCACAAAAAGGGGGGGTTTGTTTTATAAAGCAATTAAAAAGATAAAGTTGAAATCAATAAGAGAGACAAGATCAAGGAATCTTTCTTCGTTGCAAAACAATGATTCAAGTTATGTTTTTCATCCACATGTTATTAGTCACAGATTATCACCAACCGTAGGATAGAAGGTTCGCTTAGCTAACCCCAAAACTCCTTATTTCACTGAGTAACAAGTCCGCTTAGTTATCAGATTCTATTCAAAAGAACCACCTTGAGGTTCGCTTACAAGATGTAATTCCCCGAACGCATTAAGATTTATGAATTTAGGTTTAATACTAGTAGTTAAAATCGGTTTGCTTGGTCCACTTTCTAGCGTTGTTTTCACACACAATTGCTCCACGGAATCCCTCCTCAAGGTCTCGTGTTTGCTACTTGTGTAAAGAGTCAAGAAGCGATTACTTATGCCCTAACTTCCACTAGATTTAGATCAAATTAACAAATCAATTTAGCGTGCCCTCTAAACAATCTATCAATAAACCATGAATGTGTAAACATTCCTATTAGTAAAAACAAACGATAATCATGTGAAAAACTTCAAGGTAGATTTTAAAACAAAAACTCAAATCATGTTAAGAACTAGGAATCATCCTCAATCAATAAGAAAATTAACTACTCATGTTTTTTAAATTCACACAAATAATTAAAGGGAGAATTTTTAAAGTTCACACAAATAATTAAAAGAAGAATTTTGAAAAAGCAAGCAAAAACACAAGTGTTGTGTGTGTAGAGGTGTAGAAGTGTATAGAGAAAAGTAGAGAACTTCTCTATTTATAGGCTTCAATATCCTTGCAATCCTCTTAGGAATAGAATCTCTTTCCCTTTGTAGCTCAACTTCCAAATCCAAGTCTTTCTCAAATCTTCCATCTTCTCTTTCCATATCCAATCCCAATTCTTCACCCAATTTCAAGTCCATCCAACTTCCAAATCTAAGTATTCACACCCATGAGATGAATCCAAAAAATTATGTAATTTCGTCGCCTGAAAAGTTATCGGGATCACCGGAATCTTGTCTGAAACGTCACAGTCGGCCACCTGAGTTCTGTCCCGGTTGTCTGAGTCAAACTAACAGTCTTTCTGGGTCGAGGGAGTAGAGATTCAGCTTTCTAGTCAGCATCTTACTCAGCTAACTGGTCTTACTCAGCTGAGTTGGATCTGGAATCGCTGAGTTGACTCGCCAGAGCACAAAGTCGGCCGAGTTCTGTCTGTTTTCTCACATTTCCAGGCCAATTCAGGACACCTTGTAACAAATCCTAGCATACATCTATACAATTTCAAACATTCATTCTTCTGCTAGTGCTGACAGCAACAATTTCGTCTTCTATATCTGTTTCTCTCAATTCAGTATCTTCTTCCTTGTTCTTTCTTTGTTTCCCAATAGTTACAGCTCCATTAGCTCAACAGCATCAATTAGTTTCTTGGAATCAGAACTAAAATCAAGAAGAACCCATTTTCTCAACATCACAACATTGTTCTTCACCTTAATCATTCACCGAAACCCATTCAATCTAAGATCATCACTTGATTTTGTTTCCGTCTGCTACTGCATCACTCTCAACATCCATCAGACACCACCATAACCCATACAACTTCAGTTGAACAGCAGCAAACCCTCAATACTTCGACTGCAGAAACAAATCCAAACCCTTAACCAGCAAACCCATTCCAGCAACTGCTTCTTCTATTAATCTCTCTGCCAGATTCAATCTTTTTAATCCCAAAATCATACCAACAGAACCCATCTCGAACCAAATCGAAATATGAACATTACCCATTCACTATCACAACCACCAGATCCCCCTTCTAATCTCCAAGAACACCAATCATACATAAAGAACCCTAAATCTACATCACAACAGTAACATTCATCACCATCTTCAGCCATTTAATCACCTTCTTTGTCTCTCGATTCAGTCAGCGGAGCTCATTAACTCTCGATCTCTTTGTTGGCTTCTCGATCTATTCTCTCGGCAGTAAACAGTAGCTGTTGCTGCTTTTCTCGTCTCAATTTCAGAGACTGTTTTAACTTGGGGGAAATAAGAGAAAATGATTTCTCTGAGTTAGGTTTAGAGTATAAGAACTGGGTCCGGATCTGGTACTATAATGGGCCGCCCAATGACATCCCCAGCTAGATTAATACATAGGTGCCATGAGTATCTAACCGGGTGCTTTAACTCTTAAATGGGTTGCCCCTTATCCTTGGCTGAGCTCCAGGTAGTGTTCTCCTGTAAAATGATAATTTTTTCCTTTTTGCTCAATTTAGGTGATTTCTTCTTCTTTTCCTCCGTGCGACTCCAATGTACCTAATAACTCAAAAACACGCGTAAAATACATAATTTACAAGAAAAAAATAGCAAAGAAAGCATAAACTATAGATAGTAAATACGGTGTATTCTACACCTATCAGACCTAGATTATTCTTCACCTCATAATAACTACTAATAATAGAAGAAGTTATTGCAGAATCACAAAGTCTGAGACGAAGAACTTTGTGATTCCATTGTATCTTACCTATCGGAGATAAACTCGAGATAACTCAGAAGCGAGATAAACTCAAAATGATAGAAGTGTAAGATCAGGATACATGAACTATCAAAGATAAAATAGTCGGAATGGATTCACGAATCCCAAGCGAAGTCTTTAAGTCGTAAACCTAATGATGTTTCACAAAAAAATCTGGAAACTTATGTTAAGAGAGAATCAACGCTAGTTTGCAACTAGGACACACGAATGTGTCGGCTTAGTTTTCCCAAATGCAAGAGCTTGTCTTTATATAGACTTTCAAGATCATAGGTTTCTTACGATTTAAGCTGGGATAGCTTTGTAATCAAGCAAACAACATTCACCATTAGATGAATTTCTGACTTAAGATTCAAGCTAAGATAGTTTTGAAAATAAGAAATCTTATCCACCGTTAGATGGTTTAGATTGACTTTCACACAAATGAAATATACAATCTTATATAAGGATGAACCGTACCAAAACGTGTACAATGAGTAGGCTCAATAAAGGTCAACTAAAGTTAGTCATATGAACGTAATAAGCTTTTCGTCATTTACGTAAAACACTTTAGATTCAACTTGATAATCAACCAAAACTTAATTGGTGATTAAATATATATCTAACATGTGTTTTGGATAGTTATTCAAATGTTCGGTATCTCGTGGAAATATTCTGAATGCATCTGAATATATTCGTCTGGGTAAGTATGCATACTGGGTATATGTACTACATCCAGTTCGTGAGTTGCGATGCTAAGGTATGCATACTAGGTATGCGTGCCCTCACAGTAGTTACAGTTCAGGGACTCTTGTATGCACACTGAGTATGCATACTCCCCTAATTTCACGAGCACAAACGTTTTGGTATGCATACTGAGTATGTGTACCAAGGTGTCTTTAGCCGAACATAAACTGACTAGTACGTGTACTGAGTATGCATACTAAAGTTCCGGAAGTCTCGCCGGTGCGTGTACTGAGTACGCTTACTACGGCTCCGGACCCATCATTGTTACGCCAATACGTGTACTAGGTATGCATACTGAATTTCCTGACCCAAACTAGTTTCACCAGTACGTGTACTAGGTACGCGTACTGTCCTGTATCCATAAGTCAATATTTCTATAAAACTCTTGATAATCGATTTGAAACATCCTCGAAAGACGATAACGGTAATCTTACACATACCACTTGTTCCATGTAATTCTCAAATGATTACTTAATCAATACAAAACATCCCAAGTTAACATTAGATGATTATCTCACACAGATCATATAAAATGTTTAAGGTTATTTTCACATGACTGAAATGAGTCAAATAGAAACGTTCCTGAGTAATGATAATCTCACAAATATCATTGTTCAAGGCTATTTTGAATTGATCATCTTGAACAATAAATTGTTCGAATGACATATAGCTTGACTCATATTTCGAGAAATATATTTAGAATAAACACAGCTCAAAAATTTCATTATGCGAGAATTTAAAGTCTACTTAGTCATACGACTTAGTCTCATTTTAGAAGATAGAATAGAATATATCTAAGTAAATAGATGGTTCAGTCTTCACATGCCTTTTGTCGACGAAGTTCCAGAGTTCTTCAGTTGATCTCCAATCCAAAGTCTTCAGCTGATCTTCTTCTTCAAACTCTGATGCTCAACTACACACTTCTATCCTAAATCGATACATGACTATGTAGTAGACTAGAAATCAAGATATATTTTTGATCAACTAAATTTGAAAACAAGCTTGAGATAGCAACACTTGTGAGTTCTACCGAGAAATGCTCTAACAAAGGTTTCTATCTTTCTCTTCCAAAATCAATATGTCGAGACCAAAGTTCTGCGTACTTGATTATGTAGAAGAGTTTTTCTCAAAAATTAAAATGAAAGATAAATTTATTATGTACATGAATTGTACAAGATCCAAATTCCAACAAGTATGAAACTTGCAATCTTTATTTCAAGGTACAAATTCAACAAGAACAAGTTTTGTAGGATCTTAATCAACTAGAGCTTGATAACTATCGTACTACATGTTATTCTTATTATAAAGATAAACTATATAATGCGGAAAGGGAAATAACCCAAAACACCAGAAATTTTATTAACAAGGTGTTTTGGGGTAAAAACTGATTCTGCTGGATATGATAAATTTGGGTGTGCCGCCGAGAAACGAATCTAAACCCTAAACAAATGTACTGCACAGGAGTACTTTAGATTCGAGAGATCAATCTGTACAATTCTAGCCTAAACCAAGAAATGGTCGTTCCAGTCTTGCTTCGGTCACAAAATGAAGAAGAAGGGTTGATCTTAGGAAGGGAAGCGAATAAGGTGTTGAGATCAGAATGGTTAACTCTCAAGGTGTGGTTGTTTTATGACTTGTATCAGAATGTGGAACTTGCTTACGGGATGTAAGTTACAAGTTCTTGGTGTTTTCTGAATACTTGTGTTGATCACCGTTCTTTGTTGAAATAGGTTGAAAACCTATTTATACAAGTCATAGTTGAACGCGCCCTGATCTCATAGGAAGTGAAAGTAGTTGAGTGATGAAGAAGTGGGGATTGTGTAAAATGTTGAAAACCACGTCCCTACTCACTACACCAAATTACCGGATTCGTAAAAGATGAAAGCCATTACTAAATTTTAAAAAATTTGTAACAGGGATCAGCCGCTACGAATTTTTTATATAGGCGTGCCAGCCACACGCTTGGTCACACCTGGCCGTAACACCTAGAGTTTTTGCGTGTGTCATTCACACACGTACTATTGTGTTTCCACCCAAGATGATTAACACTAGAGGATATTTCCTCTCATGCGTGTGCTATTCACATGGGTACCATTGCTTTTCTTCCCATGCCTTGGTGAAATCGATACAATTTTCTTTCTCTTTCTCTTTTCTCCTGCCCCTCTTCTTCCTCTCACAGAAACCATCTTCAGTAATCTTCGACGACCTCTTCTCTTCTCTCTTTATTCTTCCTTGAAGATTTACATTTGTTAACCGAGATTAGGATTTCCATTTCATCATCTATGTAAGTCTTTCATCATCTATTTTAGGGTTTCAGTTTTTCCGATTTTAGGTTTCAGTTTGTTAATCAGATTCTAGGTTTGTTGTCCAGTTTGTTAATCAAATGTTAGGGTTTCATCATCTGATTTCAGGTTGTTTATGAGAGTTCAGAGTTAGAACTCTTTCATCATCTGATTTTAGGGTTTCATCGTCACCTGCGTAAGCCTCTCTCCACCCTAAGATAAGCTTACATTAATCGGATTGATCTAGTGAAGCGCTTCCGATCTGAGGTTTGTTATTCCCTATTCTCCTGAGATTTGAAGTTTTTTAGATTTTTTAATATTCTGCAATATAAACCCTAATCTCTTGTGAGAGTGTCGTTTGCAGTCTGTAATCCTAAATTAGGGTTCAAGTGTTGAAGTTGCAGCTGCTCTAAAAGATACAAAAAGTGGAGATAGAATTGATGTGTGTTGTGTTGATGAGTCTGAGAAGATGAGAAGTAGGGCTCTGGTAGGTGATTTATGATAATGCAGCTGTAGAAGATGAATCCTGGTGGTGGATAAGAATCTGGTTTGAATTGAGAAGATGGGTTGCATCTGCAACTCAGTTTTGTAGAAACCAGTGATGGATAATGGGTATTGTGGTCTGGTGGTTGAGAACTGGAGCGATGGATTATGGATTAGGGTTGCAGTTGAGTATTGAGATTGTGTTGTGTGAAGTGTGGAAAGAAGCAATTGCAGGTGATATTCAAGAACGGGAAATTGAGTTATGGAAGAGTGAACGGAACTGAATTACTATGTGGAATGAGCTGAACTGAAGTTGATGGTTGAACCAAGTGCAGTCAAGCCATGGCATTGCAGGTGGTATGGAACTGAGCTTGGTAAGGGTTCGTGTTTTTGATTATTGTCAGTTAGATTCTAATCATGTGCAATGCGCGGCGAGATTGTATGAAATTTGTATTGAGTGGTGGTTGTTTATGGTTTGTAGGTGATGTGGAACATACACATTTGGTGAAAGGATTGGATTTTGTGCTACTTAACAGGGTGCATAGTGAGATTAATAAACCAGAAGAAGTTAAATTTGTTTTAGTTACAGTTTTACCATACTATCATTTAGGTAGTTGATAAATTTCTTATGTTTCTCCTTGGATTTCTCATTTTCTTTTGCACTAATGGATCTCGATTTTAATGTTCCCGGAATAAATCCTGTCACGAGACCTGTGCCTGAAAAAATCGATATTGCTGCATGGTAAGGGACACTAATATACTTGGGTTGACAAAAGTTGTCATTGGTATGTTTCATTAAATCATTTACCTTTTCGTCAGGTTTGAATTGTAGATCGATGCTCCTAGTTCTCTTACTGTAATTCATGATATATTATGATTCAACTTATTTTCTTAATATGGAATTGAATGATAAACCCGGCTTTGAAGATGGTTTTCTTTATAATCTGATAGCATCACTGCGAATATTGAGAACATGGTTTGCTCATTTATTGAGAAGGTATAGTCCTACGACCCAGTTCCTTATTCATAGTATTTTCTGTTTGCATTTTTCAGGAGAGATCAGTTCAGGGGTCTTGGCAAAGATATATCTCATGGATAAGGGTACTGACGTTGTTGATGTAAGTTGCTTACTGCCTTGCAGTTATTCATTATATTCTCAAACATATCCTACAGTCATAGAGATGTTTTGTCTTTTATTAGTATCCAAATTACGAGGTAGAAGAGATGTTCTAACCTCCAAGTATGATTCAGGGTATTTCTTAAGAATTTAAAGTTCTAAGATTGGTTGACAGGGTAATGTCTTGATTGACATTCTTTGGGTTCACCAGATATTAGAAGGAAAATGGTATCTACTACGGTTCCCTTGGATTGGTGTTGTTAACCGTTACCAAGACAATATTAACAGAAGTGTTGACATGATTGCTGCTTGTCGCAGGGAGTGGGAGTATTCTGCAAGTACCCTTGATAGTTGGTGCTCTCCATGTTCGTGCATTATTCCAAGATGCTAAGAAAAAGGTCAGTCTCTTGATAGTTGAACATAGTCCCTTAATACTGAACAACATCTTGGTAATCACCTAAGGTTCTCGTTGACATGAGTTAAATAGTATTGGGTGCTTTCTTTTTAGGTCCCCAACCCCATAATACTCATGTCTTTTTCAAAGTCAACGTTGGCCTGGAACTTCCAAAGTCTTATAAGTTAGGTGTGTGGCAGATGCTTAAAGTTAAAGTTGAGTGCCTCTTTAAATGGTTGGCCAGCTGCACATATACTATACTTAGACGTGTTGAGTTTGTTATCTCTAGATTCACGCTAACAATCTACTTATTAGTGACTGTAATCATGTTTTTGAAGTCAGTGAAACTTGATTCACTTCTTAAAAATATAATAGGTGGGTTCAAAGTGTCTTGAACTGATTTGTATGGTAGATGTTTTCCTTGTGGTGTTTTGTATATGATGAACTAGAGGCTAACTGGTGCTTTGTATTTTCAGGTTCCCGATAGTGGGTCATGGAATTACAAAATCAATGGAGTGAAGCATAACACTGATCTGACGTGTGGGATAAAGCTGGGATCGATGATGACACTGAGAACATCATCTCGTAAGTCCTTTATGATTACATCATACTTTACTATATCCTCTTGTGGGCGTGGATTGACACTACTGACATGTTTACTTTTCATTGAGGTTATGTGGTTCTTGGTAAGTACTGATAGACTTTGCTTTGCCTCATCTAATTCACATATCTTGATTGCAGGTTTGGTGGGATATCCTTGGCTTATGAACTATCTATGAACTGATTGGCATCTGATTATTTCTTTTCAATATTATAAGTTTCTAAGTTACAATGTAGGAAGTTTCTATGAACTCAGCAAGTTTTTTAACTTAGAATTTGGTACTTACAAGAAGAATTTTGGTACTTAGAAGAATTGAATGATCTTCTTTAATTGAAATTTATATGAATTGAATGTTCTTCTTTGATTGAAAGTTATATGAATTGAATGAATATGATGGAATGAAAAGGGTAGGCAGGTTATTGGAATTCCGGCGTATTTCCGGCTGAAAATGAACTGCCGGTTAATATTGACCTGGTCAAAATTGGTCGTATTGACTGATTTTGACCAGGTCAATGTTGACTAGCAGTAATTTTTTAGTTGTTACAAAAAAGTTCGTAACGACTGGAACATGTTACGATTGTCAAGTTACAAAAATTTCGTAACGGCTGTCGCCTGTTACGAGTTGCCACGTAGTAACGGCTTCAGCCTGTTAAAAAGCCGTTACAACCGAAAATTCGTAACGGCTACACTGCCGTTACAAAACAGGAGAGAGCCGTTACAACCCGTTTTAGTAACGGCTCAGTTCTGTTTCTAATCCCAAAATTTGGTGTAGTAACTACAAGGGGAAGACAGGTCGTCTTACACCCACTACTTCTCTGCTGCCACTAACTGTCTGCCTTTCCTGACACTTTCTCATAATGGGCATGTTGCACGTCGCACGATGTAAACCGCCAGACCAATACCCTGATGAACATCACCCAGTTTGTGACATGTTTGATGTCTCGAGTATTTTTGTAGAAAAAAGATGCAGCAGGTTGTTGAGTGGGTCTTGCCTGCAACACCTAATTATTCTAACCAATCACGCGCAAGCTAGGCGGAAGGAAGTTATATGTGACAAGTCAAGTTGTGAAACTTGCCGCAAAAAATAGCATATAATGCTTTTAGGTCAAATAATTAAATTATTTGCGAAATCAATATTTAGAAAATATCGTATGTAATCGATGCATATAAAACATCGCTTTTAAGCAAGCAGCTCAAAAGAATCAATACTCATGAAGCATCGTTGTATAGAGCTTGCTTAAATTAGTCGCGGAATTCAATATCCTAAAAGGAGCATGACCAGCCATCTTCAGGATGCTGCCAGGAGCTATCCATGTACATCAAAAGTGAGTCGGTCGGTCCTTATAGGAGGGTTATGGCTGGTATCCACTTTGAAATCTTATTGGTCGGCCTAAATTAGATCTAGACCGGTCAAATAGGCTAGCCAAATTGACTGGATAAGATGATTTACGGCAGTTATTGGCTTCCGTTGAATTCATTTAAAACTCATATAGGCAGCGCGACTAGCCATCTTTGGGCAGCTTCCAGGAATTGTTCGAGCATGCTAAGGAGCAAGTCGATCGGTCCTCATAGGAGGGTGATGGTCGGTGATCACGGCGACATCTCATTGGATCCCCGAAATCAGATCTAGGTTGGTCAATTCGGATGGCGAAGTCGGATGGCTGAGATTATTTTGCGGAAGTTATGTATTGTCGTTGGTCGACCTTGAGGCTTTTAAAGCCTGTGGTTGACCTACTTTGAGCTAACGGTTTTAGGCGTTAGCTGCACGCTGGGAGTAATTCGATTGGCCAGGGCTAAAGGAGAGTCGCCGATGAGCATACCGGCACCTCATTGGCCGCCTAAAATTCAATCTGGACCGGTCGATTTGGCTAGCCAAGTTGGACGGCCGAGATCGTTTTGCGACAGTAATGTGCTGCCGCTAACATAAATTAGGGTTTCCAAAACCGCGCATCCGACCTATTTTGAGTGATCGGTTTGATGTGTTGCTGGCAGGTCGTGAGCAACATGATTGGCCAAGGCTAAAGGCGAGTCGCCTATGAACATGTCGGCACTTCATTGGTCGCCCAGAACAAAATAGAAGCCATCCAACTAGGCTGGCAAAGTTGGACGGCAACGATGAGTTTGAGACTTCCATGGCCATTCTTAACTCGTTAAACTTCTTTTTCAATAGCGTGACTACCCTACTTCTGACTAGCGATCAGATGTTGCTGGAGGGCTAGGAGAATTCGGATTGGTTGGAATAATAGTGGGACCGCCGATGAACACCATGGAGTTTATTTGGTCACGCTTGGAGGAGGACAAGCTCGTTAAATCGTCCGGCCAAATCTTGTGGTCATGATTGTTTTAAGACTGACATGGACAGTCTAGATTCAGTTTATTAAGGAATTTAAGCGTGTTGACCAGCCAACTTCTACATTTAATTAAAAGTGTAGACTGCACATCTAGAGCAATTTGATTGGTCAATGGAAAAAGGGTGCCGACAACCAACAAATTAGAAGAAGGAGCGGCGGCTAAAGGAAGCTCTAGTTAGGGAAAATTGGCCGGCTAAGTGGCGCGGCCAAGCCCTTTCTGCCATGGCTACTTATGGTCGTGGTTTCCTCTTTTCTTCCTACTTCCTGTTTTTGGTAGGGTTTGCTCCTACTAGCTCCATGGTGGATCAATTTCCTAGTTTGCCTAGGTTTGGTCTCGACCAATAGGGTTCGAGATATTGCGCAGGCCGCAAAAAACCTAATTTTTGCAAATTGATAAAATTAGGTTAGAAAAATTGAATTTTGTGAGCTGCCACAAAGTCAATCAACTTTGGTGAATTTTGCGCATTGATACAAAAATCACTAATTTTTATCTCAGAGAGCAGCATAAATTTGCGTGCCTCTGATTGAGTACTTCTGTGCACATCTTAATCCTGACACTTTTGGAAATTCATGCTACTCAGCTGCGCGAGCGAACATTAATTGTCATGTCATGTCAATATCAAGAGTTCAGCTGGGGAACATAGCATAGAATAAATTCTCGACAGGCCATGCATTAGTGAATAATGCAGATGGAAGATTAATAAAATTTATAGAATATTTGGGATTGTTGCTACATGCACCATTCTGGATAAATTTCATATATAAGTATATTGAATTTCTCAATACATATGTAAAGTAAAGAGGCCTAGGCACTCATAACTTTTAAATGGCTCCGTCTCTTTGCAGAATGACGACGCATTAAATACAGGGTTTCACGATTTTAACCCTGAACTGAAAACCACCAACACAAGGACACTAAAACTTTGTAGAAAAATTCCTGGACCTAGTCCAGATTGGACGCACACTAATTTAAGTTGTTACACCTCTTGCTTATTATCAAACGTCGGACTGGATGCAGAGACAAAGTATACCCACGAAATTGCCCTGCTTTGGTAATATTCAAGCACCTGTAAAACTCCTAACAAAAACTCAATTCTCTTTAGAAATTTTTCTTGTAAATCTTCTAGCAGAATACCAGGTCACTTTAGAAGATGATCCACAATAGTTCGTGAAAACTTTTGATGCTCCACTGTAGTTCCTTTCAGAAATATTTTAATTAAGGTTTGGAAATCTGTTTGCAGTAGAACAAGTCAAGCAAACCTCACAGATCCATAACACTTACACTCTTATCAAAGAGAATCTTAAATCACTTATCACCTCACAAGAACAATCCAATCAAATCAAAGAAGAGTTTATATATGTATCTAGTGGAATCACAAAGTCTGATACAGGGAGAACTTTGTGATTTTATATCTATCTTGCTCCTGATCTAAAATTTATGAACTTCAATAACCAGTAAAAAAAGATACAGATATAAGAACTATTAGGTAAACGATAACTTGATCGGGATTAACGAATCCCTAAGTGAAGTCTTTGATGTCGTAAAATAATTATAGGTTGGATATTAGTTGGAAATATGAAAATCGAAATTAGGCACTTATTGCATATCTTGAGAATATTTTCGATTTTGGAATTTCCTTGTTGTCCAAACAATCTTGGTCTATAAATAGATGAGTTTGCATTTCTTGAAAACTATCCTAAGAGTCAGGCAAACTTCATTAGTGTTGTTTCTGGTGGAGCCGTCTATCCGGAGAGGAAAGTATCCTAATTAGGCTTAATCTCTTACAACCGGTCATTTAAAGACTTCCGTGGGATCAAAAATCTATACGAGTACCGTTGGTGGGAAACTAGATAATTGCATTGTTATTTTAGTTTTCGACTATTGATTTGATTGACTAACGGTTGTTTAAACTTTGATTGAACCTAGTTTGATTATTCTTGAGAGCTTTCTCTTCTGACATAATGATGAGTGCTAAAAAGTGCATATTTCTATATATTTTTCTTGGAATTTAACTCATCTTTTGTGCATTAATTCTACATTTTATCCCATATTCTGTATTTTCGTTGTTTTCAAGAATAAATATTTTTATTAATTAATTTTGCATTTTTAGGTTGTAGATAAAGTTTGGATGAATTGCGGAGCGAAAAGAGCAGAAAAGTAGTGAAAAGTCGGGAGGAATTACGCAAGGAAGCCGCGAGGAATGTTGTGCACAAGACCAAAAGGCTAGAAATGGGCTTAACAAGGAAGAATTGTTCTTAAAGAAGATATGGGCTTGGCATACCCAAGGTCCAAAACCCTTACCCAAACCCATTTCCAATATCCATATCCGTCTCCTTCGCCAGCCGTCAGATTGGATCACATCTGAATCCAATGGTCGCAGCATCGCCAGTACATCAAAGTTTGATGTTCCTGTCTAACACTTTAGCACCTAACTTCATCTCAGAACGTCAGTTTTGATGTATCTCAGATCCAACGGTCGTTCCACTCCCATTTCCTTCTCGTCGTTGGATAATTTTCTCATCTTTTCATCCATCGTCTTTCACCATCTGAGCATCAAAATACGATGGGTCCGCTCAATACTCTAGAACTCTAACCTATTTACCCTAAATCAAACATCCCCTAAGAGAAACTCTATCGAGTTCTCTTCCTTCTTCTTCCCCTCTTCTTCACAGCGACCATCACCACCACCATGTCCGCCACCAACTCACTACCTCCATCACTGTACCCCATCAATCATCCACCCCCGCCATCACTAAAGGACACCACCATGATACCCTCTAGCTCCTTCTCTCTCAACCCTTTTATATTTTCAAAAACAGTGAACCTAGAAACTAGGTTTGAGAGAAACGGAGTTAGTGAAATCAAACCACCAATTACGGAAGAGGAGAAGCAATAGAAGAATGGGTCGAGACCATTGATTGATTTCAGAGATTAGGTAAAGGTCAATTTCGGATTTTTTGTGTAACCCTAAATTTTATATTTTGGGGATTTTTGGATATTTGGTTTGCATGTATAAATAGGGTTCTTGGGTGTTGTTTTTGGGCATGCCTGGACTAGCCAGTGCACCATCAAGAGGACTGGACTAGCCAGTTCCTCAATTGTTCATGTTCTGTTTTTGTTTCACTTTCAAATTCAGTTTTATTTTCACATATTCATCATGTTTTAATTTATCACTTGCTAGGGCTTAGATGAAACTCTTGATTGCATGCTAGGATAGTTAATATACATGTTGTTGTTCTTGTGATGTTTAAACTGAAGTAGGACTGATAATTAGCCATTTGAGCTAATCACCTGTGATCAGCTGTGCTGTAAGAAGACAGCTGATGCTAGGGGTGAAGTTAGTGATAGTGGTTAAGAATTCAGTCCATTTGAAGGGCTGTGCTTAATTTCCTTAGAATTGATAGTTAACTGGTTGAGCAAACAAGCCTGTGATCAGCTGTGCTATAAGAAGACAGTTGATGCTAGGGGTAAGTTAGTGAGATTAGTTAGTAAATCACTCATTGTAGTCTTCCATGAAAGAACAAGACATAGCTTGCATAAGAACTTCCTTAGTTTAGGATCAAGATGTGGATTCAAAACCTAGTGTTTCCTTGTTTCACATTGTATCTGTAGCTGTAATCTTTGCTCATTGCCCTTGGCTCACTGCCTTGGTTTGTTTGTCTTTGTTTCACTGTTTCTTTGTTTCTTTTGCCATTGTTACTCACTGCTTCACTTTGTTCACTGCCACCTTCACATTGCCATTGTTTTAGTCCATTTTCACTATTTTGCATTTAGATAAGTAACTTAAAAACTTCAACTATACACCCTAGTCCCCGTGGAGATGACCTGTTCTTGCACATACACACTACAATGACAACTGTGCACTTGCAGTTTAACATGTAGGCCTTTCTGTCTCCCCTTATCCTTTGCTCTTGTTTCTTATACAATCCCTGGCCTACCACATAAGGGTCACTCAAACTAGATCAAAGTATTGACGGGATCTTTGGAACTGTTTTTGAATCTAAAGACAACTTGTGATCATCCATTGTTAACAGAATCCGCTCTGTGTGTGATCGATCATAAGTAGATTCTAGTTTGTGGTGTGCAGGTACATAAGAAGTCAATCGAAGGTTTGAAGTCAAGAAGACTTTTCTTATTCATTTTCGTATCTCTTAATTGTGCAACATCTTTATCGGCTGGGATCCAACTAGATCTTGTTTATCTTTGTTAAGTAGTTAATTAGATCGATATCTCTTTATAGTTCTCTTTCGAGATCTATTTAGATTGATTGCTAATATAGATCTAATTACTTCGGTAATAAGGATCTTGATTGATCTTACTCGACAAAGGAGTTTACTAGTTTAAACCGAAGGACCTTGTCAAACCTTAAAGAACCTTTTTTTTAAAGATTATTGGAGTACTTACCAAACAGCTTTGTTCCTTTACTGTTTGGAAGATGGTCAAAAGGAGTTGAGTGCTTAAGACTTTACACCAGTAAAGCAACTCAAGATAGTGATTTTCTGTCTTGGGATTCATGTGTGTGACCAGACGGTCGTAGACGCGGGGATATTGAGGGAACTAAGTAACTAGGGGTAGATTACTTGGTCTCAACTATACGAAGTTGGCTTTGTTTTTTGTATAGCAGCTTAATTCTGTGAGTATTCTAAACTGGACTAAGTCTCTGAGCTTTTCTGCATTTGCAGTTTCTCCATCAGAAAAATTTTGCTGTGTTATTTACTTTTACATTCCGCAATTATAATTGTTTTATTATAATTAAAAGTAAATACACTAGTACATTAATCCATATCACTTGATATTGATCCTATAATCAATCGGTTTTGTATCGTAAGTCTGTAGGTTTTGTACCGTAAGTCCGTAACTATTGTCAAGTGAATACCTTGTTATTGTATTGTCTCGAATTTGTCCATAAACGATCACACTTGGTATCAGATTTATACTAAATTTTAACAACAACTTGTTTTTGTTGCGAAACTCGCAACTGCTTATCTTCTGAAATTCGCGCATGCCAATCGTCTGCGTGCCAAGTAACACTTCCTGTTATTTTTCTACCCAGTCAACTTAAACCATTTTGAATCAGATAGATGATTCCACCTTACACCCTATTTCTCTAACCCTAAACATCAGAAAACCTATCCACTCCCTTCTCTATTTTCTATTTTCGATAAGTTCATTCCTTCTCTCTATCCAGCCGTAAGAAGAAGAAGAGATAAGAGCAGTAGATAATGATAATGGTGAAGAAAAAGATATTGGTGCACAGATCGCACCTATCATTAAACTTGAACAAATTTATGACTGGTAAAGAAGCTTTTCTATATATAAATCTCAGTGATTTAGTTTTCTAATTAAGACTTGATTCGATTTTTTTTCTTATTGGTTTGATTTTTTGATGTATATGGTGTGTAGAAAAGAGAAACTATACCGATTTGATAAAGATGAAAATCAATAGAAACAGGATTTGGAAATTTAAAGCTTCTTAAACATAAATAGACTGAGAAAGGTTGTTTGGTTGTGAGACAATCTAAGCTATTCAAGATCTGTGCTAATCATGTAGGTCTGTTTGTTTTTTTTTGAATTGATTTTGGTTCTATTTGATGTGTTGATTGGATCTGTGAGATTCGATTTAGTTTTTTTTTTCTTTCTTAAATTCGCTGTAAGGTAAATTTCAGATCTTCTTTCTTTATTTATTTTTTGAATTTCAGGTTTTGTGCCTGATTCTAGCTTAAGTTTTAAGTTGATCTGAGTGTTTTTTGTAGAATTTTCTTATGGTTCAGTCCCTGAAAACAAAAAATACAAGAATAATTGCAAAATTATGATTTGTTAGTTATGACTCTTTATCTTTTAAATTGCAAACTCCATGTTCTGAGTTAGTTTCATCCTTTAATACCCCTTGATTTTGATGAGTATTTTGTTTGAATGGTTGAAGTTAGTAGTGGGTTCAGATTATTAATGGCCTCATGGGTGAAAAAATGATTGAGACATGTCTTCTTATTTGTTTCTTTCTGTGGATTTTGTAAGTTGTATTATTTCAGTGATGCAAATTTGGTGAAGTATTCGAAGCTTGAAAGTGGTTAGATTCATTTAACTGTTTTATGTGATCATGTCTTGCACATTTAAATCATCTAGGGGTTCACTCTCATGTTGTTTTGGTGCTGAAATCTGCAGGTTGTAAGTGAATATGGAAGTAGGTCAGTCGTCAAAATTCATGGACTCAAATTCGGAAGGATTACAGGTAATATCACTAACTATTTTGCTAGCCTTGATGTATGTTGGTTGTATCATGTGGAGAAAGAAAGTACATGCTTAGTATGCCTTTCTTTTTGACTATCCATATCTTATCCTGGGCTACGAATGTAGATTACTGCTGGCGTTTTAAGTAACAATCTTATACATGGTTGGATTTGTGATCTTGTCTGTTTGTTTGAGTTTGCACAAAGAGTTACATAATACCTTTTTTTTCGCAGTAGATATTGTATTTGAATTGGTTTATAATTGTTGGCAGGGTTGTAGTGTGCTTGTACCAGAAACAACAATGCGTTGGAGTTGTTGAGATTGCACAAAGAGTATTCATTGGAGGTATTGGGTATGCTCATGTGTATGATTTTTAGATGCCCTCTTTTGTTATCCAACTTTTTGTTTTCTCTGTTTGATTACACTGTATTGATTTGGTGTTCGTTGGTTCTTGCTTAGTGATTTAGATTGAAGAGTGTGAAAGTTTTATCCGCAAAGCTATTTCACAGTACATGTCTACTTTGATTTCCAAAAGCTATTTCATAGTATATGAATTATCTCTGCAGCTTCTTCTTATTATTGCTTAAAACTCAAATTTGTGATTATTGTTTTTGGATAATGACTATTCTTTGGTCACAGATATTCATTGTGCAAGAAACTCAGGCATTTAACTTCCGACTATCTGATCTGTTTTCAGTATTTCAGCTTCACTGACTTCGCAATACACAGGAAGTTTGCATTAAGGGTTGCTATTCCACAAAGAAGTTTGCTAGCTCCTGATCTATTTTGGTAAGGATGGATTATATGCTAGAGATGGTTTATGCTAGCAGCATGTCATGATACTCACATCGATGTCCACCTACATGTGAGCATTTTTGATGCCGGGAGGATGGATTTCTGGAGCAGATAGAGATGAATTAGGGTTGTACAGCAATTGATGAAGCAGAGAAGACAGAAATGAGGAGAGAATCAAAAAATAAATTGGGGGTTCGATTAGAGATTAATCAGGTCTGTAAACAGTGGGTTTGTGTTGGATTTGAAGAATACACACAAGAAGAGAAGGCTGCAGCTGAGATTACACAGTTGCACTTTTGATGTGATACTTTGAGCTAAATTGTGACAGAAAAGAAGGAGAGATAAGTGTATGTGATGCTGGTAATAAAGCTACAGATGGTGCAGGTTTGAAGTGATTGCAGATGGCTAGAAACTGCTGAAGTTGCAGCTGTAGAAGTGGATTGAGTCAGAGATGGGTTCGATGCTGTTTCCATGGTGATTTCCAAGGAACCGACGGATATTGAAGCTGATTAAGCTTAATGAAACTGCAGGTGGTGATGTATTGGCTAGGCAGAGGAGATGTTTATGATGTTGAAACTTATAGGGAAGAAGTTGAGCTGAACTGATGATGCTGTGGAGAAGACAAGGCTGTAGAAGGCAGTGAAGATTAAAAAGAGTATGGACTGAATGGAGCAGTGAGACGTTGACTGAACTGAGGCTGAAAGATGAGTTACAAGGTTTTGCAGAAGTCAGGATATAACAGGTGCAACTGAGATTGGTGCTGGTGATTGTCATGGGTTCTTGCAGGTGGTCTTGCTACTGTGCAAAGATTCTCTGGTGATGCTACTTTGCTGCCAAAATGGTCAGAGGTGGTTTTGCAGAAGAAGCTGTTGCTTGTAGTTCTTATGCATGGAAGTGATGTCTCAAGACAGAAATGGAGAATGGGTTGAGAACTCAAGTTGAGATGGGTTATCCTGCAGCTAGGGATTGTGAGCTGCACATAATGTTCGTTGGTCAGATGGAGTTGTCCGTGGCTCTGGTGGTGCTGTAATGGAACTGGAGATTGTGTTGATGCTTGTAGGCGTGGTGTTGGTTCAACTTGTTGCATAAGTGGTGGTATATGTAGGAGTACCTGGTGATAGAAGTGCAAGGATTTAGAAGCCAACAGATAGAGAGATACTAGTGTTGCCGCTGAGGTTGCAAGGAAGCTTGGATGCAGTTGCATTTTTGGCTGTGAGGAGTTCAGTTAGGAGAAGATACTGAGATGGAGTTGCTGTTGCAGAATGGTTCTGTGAAATGAGGCAGAAATGAATGAATAGAACTGCAATGAATGTGCTATTGAGCTGTGAAGTTGAAAAGGAATTACAGAAGTGGGTTAGAAGCATATGACAACTTACGCTTTTCACTCTTGAAGATTTTTGTTCAGCATTTTGCTATCTAATGCATCTCTGGTGGCAGGTATATAGATGTGATTCTTCAGGTATATATGTGTATTTTGTATTTATTTCACTATCTTTCTACTTTTCAATGATGGTCATTATGACATTACTCAAATATTGTTTTCTTTGGTGTGTCAGGTTCTCTGCGTCGGTGGTGGTGTTTCTCCTGATATTAAAACAAATGACCAGGTTTGTATCTTGCCAACTGTTTACTATTGAAGTTATGAACTTTGAGTTTCTGACCCAAGCTTTATTGAGCCGTTGACAAGATGTTTAAAGAACATCATCCTCTAGTTGTTGTTGACCATATGATTTAGACTAAACATTAATTGATTGAAACATCATTGCCATAATCGATGTGTTGAGAGGATGTCTAAAGGAACCAACTGACATGTTAGTTTAGGTTATTAGATTTGTGGACCGTCTTTTAATTATATGTCTAAAAGAAACAGCTGATAGGGGTTTCTGCTTCTATAACAATGTAATGAATGACCTTGAAGATTAACTTTTTTATCACGGTCTCTTATTTGTTATTTTCATTTTTGTTCATCTTCCTTTGCACATTTTCATTTATGTAAGTACATCTACCTTGTTACATTGTAATTCTCGGCTAGGCTCATCAGCTTATGCAAGGTCTCAAGTAGCATGTTTCCGGATAAAGGCCTACTAATTGTGAATAATAAATCTTATCTGCGTAGTACCTTTCAAATTGGTTATAATAGGCATTGTAATCCTCAACTGCTTTTGAATGGTGTTTCTTTCTTCGACGGTGTAGGTGTGATCTGCACCGAAAATATGTGTCGAAGCATAGCTCCTAGACTGAGCTTCAGTGGGAATATGGTATATTGTAGGAACTTGTAGGATTTTTTTCCCTTTAACTAGGGTCAGTTTCAGATGCTTTTGTGTTGGAATGTACTTGAAGTTGAGTTTTATGTCAACATGGAACATTGTATGAATCTCAACATAAAAAAATTGTATAACAATGAATCAATTATAATCATTGTGGTTAAAGTATTCTCTGTGGGAATGTTGAATATGAGGGTTCTTAAATTGAGTCATCAGAATTGGATGAATCGGGGCTTTGCAGGGAACTGGGGCATTGCAGGATAAATTGGGGGAAATCGATTTTGACTAGGTCAACAAAGACTTGACCATCTTTTTCTTGTTGCTAAAATTTTAGCAACGGTAAAATGTGTTGCTAAATCTGAACCAGAATAACTATATCCTGTTCTAATAGAAAATATCCCGAAATAACTCTAGAATTAGCAACGTATTATTTCTGTTTCTAAATTTTTGTTTTTGCGTTTTCTGTTGCAAGTTCCGTTGCTGAACGAAATTAGCAACAAAACTAGAGCTGTTGCGAAAAACTGCGACAGGGTCTTTAGCAACGCCAAAAATCTGTTGCAAGACCAGTCAGCAACAGATTTTAGCTGTTGCTAAACGTTAAATTTGGTGTAGTGATAGATGTAAAACTATTTTTAGTAACATTAAACCCAATCCAAACACAATCAATCATCAAGTTAGCTCTTATGTTGCATATCATCATCTTGATGACTTTTCTGTTAGTTATATTTTGAATCTTAATGGTGTGTTTGGTAGCTAAGTGAAAATTCCTAAAATTCTTACCATTTCCTTGTTTTAAATTCCATGTACTGCTTGGAGACTGTTTAGAGGGAGAAAATGTAGCTTTCAAGGTTTAAAAAAAATGGGTCCATAAATTCCTACTAAGTTTTCCAGCAAATCATCAAGGGAGGTGGTACTCAAAATGGGGGATTTGGTGGAATTATAAATCCCGAAGAAAACGTGAATCCAAGGAATTTGGGCAACCAAACGTACCAAGGGAATCATAATTTCACAAAATCTCCTGGAGCCATAAATTCTACATTCAAACTCTCCATAAATGGAAACATCCTCTTGCAAGCCTATATTGATTTTTTTGAAAATAGACACTGATGCTCCTTACAACTGTAATTTTTTATTAGCTGGTTATATTTTGAATGTTAAATGGGAACCTCCTACTATGCATTATTTTAAGAATCAATAAAATTGATGTTTCTTATAACTCTGGTGGTATTAAACCTATAATGAGAAATTTTGCAAGAACATACGTTATGGGAAGGGGAGCAGTTAAAAGAGCTATAAATGTTCATCAAGCTAAATCTTACGCTATGCTAGAAGCTATGGAGACGGTAACAATGAACGGCTGGTCTCATGTCATCTTTAAAACAGGTAACTTGGGTATCAGTTTTTACTTAAACCAGTCACCTACCCTTTCTCGGTGGCAAGATTTACCTCTTCTCAGAAAATGTATGAATATATATAATCCAGGGTGGTCTTGTGAGTTTGTTTATAGAAGTTGTAATAAGCCTAAAGATTCTTTAGCTGCAGCGGGAAAACATAAGCTATATGGAGAATGGTGGTCTCATCCACCTGACTTGTTAATTCCCTACATAAATCATGATGTAAGAAATTTGTGTTTTTTTGTCTAAAAAAGGAACAAACGAAGGAGACGATGAAAAGGATATAGAATCACCGTAACGTAGGGGTATAAATTCGGGCAGGCCGGGCCGCGCGGCCCAAAAACTAAGACAGGTCGGGCAGGCCAGACTTAATATTTATGAGCCCGTAAACAATTTCAGGCCGGGCAGGCCGGGCAAAAAGTAGATAATTTGCTACCCAAAGACCGCCCAAAGCCCGCTTTTTATACGGGCAGGCCAGATCGGGCCGGACATGCCACTATTTTTTTTTCAGTTTAAATTTTCAAATGAACGGTATTAAATTTATTTACTTTTAATACGATATCCTTTCCTTTCTAACATTGCATACCGTAAGTGATAGTATTATGTTATATTTAAATTACAATGACAAATTTTAAATTTTAGCCTATAATAATTAATTAATTAATTAATTAGAGTACAGTAAACTTTCTATAATAAGAAAATATATTACCATTAATGTTTTGAAAAGGTTAATTATAAGTAAAAACAACTATATACTTTATTTTTCTTGACACAAAATTGACAATTATAAAATTGTAACGTTTAAGTCTTTTTAAGAGGATATTAAATGATTAATGGCACATAGAAGGCTTTCAGGCCGGGTACCAGGCCGGGTATCAGGCCGGGTATCAGGCCGGGCATCATAATTAATTGCAAAGCCCGGGACCGCCCAATAAATTAATCCAGGCCATGCTGGGTGGCCCATGACGGGCCATAACAGGCTTTGGGCTACTTCGGGTACAGGCGGGCTCGGACGGGTACAGGCAGGCTGAGTATTTTCGGGTATTACTTACACCCCTACCGTAACGTAGATATGAGTAAAAGTTGAAAACAAATCAGGAAATAAAGAAATGGAAAGTAACCAGCATAAAATTTCTTATGCGGTGCTCATTGAAAACAATCCTGCAAGTATTAAGCCTGTACTATTCCTGCCAAACATTAAGCCTGTACTTTATTTCCAAGATGATGCAACCACGCAATATAATTAGCATTAAAGCAGAAAGCTTGTAGTAAGATCTATTCACTTAGCGCCTTATAAGTCATTTAATGTTTCATATCACACAGTGACACTTTTATTTATAAATCGTTTAGTAAACAATTCATAAATCTTCCAAAAAAAAAAATTAGTGATAACAAAACATTTCATTCCGTATCCTAACAGAAGATACCTCTCCCTGTAACCAGAAGTTGATAGGAAAGGGAAGAAATAAACAGCACAGTGGAACAGGCTTAGTTTTCTTTGAGTGGTCACTGTTAAAGATTACAAACTACGTAACCATACATTAATTTTAACGTGACACTCAACTCAGTTATACCAAAAGCCAGCTAATTAGCCCAAAAGGATTTGCAATAATTGCTCTTACACGCTGAATTGATTTATACTGCAACACCTTAAAAAAAATGCAGGTAGGAGTGGCATATGGAAGAAAATGCATGCCTACAGTATACATCTCCATTACCCGACGTAAAATTAAGATTATTAAAAAGATATCTGGGTATTTCGATTCCTTGAAAATCTAAATTTCAACCAAATAGTTACTGCAAGTACTTTTTTTTCTTTCTTTTTTTTTGATACGCGAAAGCCGACCCAGGTCCCTACCCGAACCCATCCAATTGGACTGGCCCCACTGCCAGACCCAACACCGCTCAACCCACTATACAACTAATCTACTAGAAACTTTTAAGGCGGCGGGGATTGAACCCCTGACTTCCTCCTTACTGGAGTTGATGGGATACCACTGAGCTATGTTGTTGGACCCAATTACTGCAAGTGCTTAACATCGTTCACTTTTTCCTATCTTCCTGCAAGTCAGGAAGAGAAGCAAACAGAGAACTCCAACAGAAACAAGCATAAGGAATACTAAACTCACCACCGACTGAGGAACGTTCTACCATAGTTGCAGAATTTCAGTACTACCAAGGCAAGTTCACAAGCATTATCCTTCCTCTCACTATCCCCATCAATCTCTTTCAAATCCAGTAGGTTCATACTAAGCGAGTTTCGCATCAAAAAGTTGCATGCCAACACAAGGTTAGAGGCAAAGGTTATTTTTCTAAGTTAAAATATCCAACATACATAAAGGTTTTGACGAGCGCTAATACCATGTCATTGTGTTGCTTTCTCTACAAATCCTTTCCCATACCATGTCATCTTGTTGCATTCTCTTTAAAAGATTTCTAAGCATGAATGAAGTTTTTGTGTGTTCTTAGGGCAACACCTTTCGTTTTTTTAAATACCTCAGCTAACTAATGGCATTGGAGCAACTAGACATGCCCTTTGCATTTTACCTTCTACTTTATTAGGTTTTACCAATGCACACCAAGTATAAGCAATTTCATATAATCTTAAAAGAGAATCACAGAGCGAAAAAGTACGCCAACCAATAAATTGTTTAACCATAAAAACAGCACTTTTGAAGAGCCAAAACTATAAGCAATATAGAGATGCCTGGCAAATAGAAACTGAAAATATGGAGCTACTAGACAGTGCAAGACTGCTGAATATTGTTACTTGTCATGTCCAACATAATAAACTGGAGCTTAACTACGAACAAAAACTAACAATAATTCAATGACACAAACAGTGGACATTCTTAAACCAAACTCCAAAAAGAAAAAGCGAAATGAAAGCTAACTAATTAGGCACACCAAACTTACTAATCAAAAACTCATGTTGTTCAGAGCCATGTTCTCAACTTTCTTACCTTAACCTGACCATACCTAAGTAATCAGTGCTCGAAAAAGAACCGTCTGCACGACTGCGGCAACATATCATCCTTCTTTGAAACCAGCCTCCTGAACTTCGTGTCCCATGTAGTAAAAGCACAGGATCCAATGACTGAACATTTGCATGTTCTACCTAACCATAATAATATCATCAATCTTCAGAATCATCCTCACACATTCCGTAGCCAGTGTAATTGCACTAGTACTGACGAGCAATGGCTGTACAACATTCTCCTCCAAGATGTTGGTGATTTGCCCTTTCCTCACATTGATCCCAGCATTAATCTCACCCTGCGCATGTCGGTTACGAAGTTCAGTAACAATCGCAATTGGGTTCAATCCTGCATTCTCAGCCAGAGTGTAAGGAATAACTTCGAGTGCCTCAGCAAATGAACGCACACAGTAACTTTCCATTCCGTGCAAGACCTTCGACCAAGCACCAAGTTGCCTTGATAACTCTATTTCAGGTGCACCTCCACCGGCAATCAAAAACCTTTTGTTGACCAAACACCTGATCACACATAATGCATCATGCAAACTCCTCTCGGCCTCATCAAGAACCAACTGGTTTGAACCACGAACAAGCACATTAGTTGTCCTTCCCATATCCTGAATACCAGTAATCTTCACAATCTTGCCACCATCCCCTAGAGGAACCTCCTCAACAAGATCAGCACGCCCTAATTTCTCCTCACGGAAATGCTCAATATTAGCAATTGGCAAGCAATTCAAAGTCTTGGTAATGAATTCAATCTCATCACGCTCAACATCCCTAACCACCAAAATCTTCGCTTTAGCAAGATAATGCAACGAAAGATCGGTAACTGCATCCCTCAATATACTCTTCTGAATCAACAAAACATTACAACCAGTTGCTTTGATTTTCTTAATCATACTAAGAATGTAATTCCTCTCCTCTTTCAAAATCCTATCCATCTGTGTATAATCAGAAACGACTATACTCTGTTCAATATCAGTTTTTGGAGGTGAAATCTGAAATTGAATAACAGCAATTTTAGCATTCTCAACACGAGCTGGACCACCAGCAGAGTGACTAACTTTCTTATCGAATACCAAACCCTTAACAAGCTCGGTATCATCAACAGTACCACCAAGTTTTTTCACAATTTTAACATCGCGAAGATCAATAAGATTAGGTTTAGATGGATCTAAAACTGAAAGTACGGCATCAACAGCAAGTGGAGCTAGAAGAGTAGAATACTGACTAACAACTTTACTGTTAAGAGAAGTACTAGCAGATTTCATGAGCGAATCACGATCAGATAGCTCAACAGGAACAGCCATAGCAGTTAAAATATCAACAGATTTTTCGGAAACTTTGTGAAGTGATTCAGATATAACAGTAGGATGAATACCATTATTGAGTAGAGTAAGACACTGTTTAAGAAGAGCACCAGCAATAACAACAACAGTAGTAGTACCATCACCAGCAACGATATCTTGAGATTTGGAAAGTTCAACAAGCATTTTTGCAGCAGGTTGAAGAACTTCCATCTTCATCAAGATTGTAGCACCATCATTAGTAATGATTACTTCACCGTTTCCATTTTGAATCATTTTATCCATACCTTTTGGACCTAAACTGGTACGAACTGCATCTGCTACTGTTCGACCAGCGATGATATTGCTTTGACGAACATCATCCTTGCGTTTGTTATCAACATAGCTTTCTGTTTTCGAAGATCTGGGTACAGCGGCCGCCATTAGAGTAGGTGATCTACAATGATAAACCCTAGTTTTTTTCTTCTTTTGGTTTCTTTTGCGCGGAGTAAATAAAATGAAGAAGAGGGAGAAGAAGAAACCCTTGCAATCGAGATCAATGAGTTTCTCGAATATAGGTTTTCAAACTTATATGCGGGTTAAAATTTGGATACCGTATATTACCTTACCCGTAATAATTACCGGTACACGTACATCTACAAGTCCATGGGTTACCCGATGGGTCCTCCACAAAGTTTTTTTATTATTTTATAGTATAAAAAAACTAGAAATGCCAAGGACAGTGTATTTCAGATCTTACTAGTTTCTTGCTGGGCCTACTGGGCTTCTTTTGTCTTTAATTTTCTTCAGAATTTTTGTAATCCTTTTGCTTTTCTTGAGTAATAAAATTAACCAAAAAAAAAACAAAAGAGTATATTGTTGTAAACACAGAAATAAAGAAGGAGACACGAAGTAGAGGCGAAGAAGAGAGAGAAAAATTCTATTAATCAGTATATAGAATACAATGTTTAAGCCTCTATTTATATAGATAGAAGACTTGATGTCCAACATATGTAAACCCTAAACTTAGACATGAAGGGCATCTTAGTAAATAAACTTGGTTTATAACACTCCCCCTGATGACCACTGTGGCTAAGTCATTACAAGCATACCAGGCAAACTTAAAAGAGAAAAACCTGAAATTGCATAAGCATGTAGAGACTCAGACAGTGTTGGACATGCATATGTTGCCTCGTTAAAACCTTGACAAGAAAAACCCAGTGGGACAAAACCTTGACGAAGGAAAAAGAGTACAACGCGATAAAGTCCAGTAAATGCACTTTAATTTGATGACGGCGCTCCCCCTGATAAATACTTCAGTCAAATCTTGGCATGCAAATCTTTGAGTCGAGACTTTCCAGTTTTGAAGAAGGAAATTTCTTGAATGCAAAAAACGTTTGTGCTTTCATGAAGATGTCGGATAGTTGATAAAGTCTTCTTGTGTGTTGCACAAGCAGTAATGTCTTCGATTAATACTTTGGCGGAGTCTACATTCTTCTTCGACACATTGAGAACTTGTGTCATGGATTGCTAGCTTCCCGGGATCATTTTCAGAAGTTGTTGATGTAGTTTCTTCAACATAGAGCCAAGATGTAGATAAACTACCATAAGTGAATAAAGCTGAATTTGGGTCCAAGAGCATAGCTCAGTGGTATCCCATCAACTCCAGTAAGGAGGAAGTCAGGGGTTCGATCCCCACCGTAGAGGTTTGTATTTACTTAGTTAGTTGTATAGAGGGGTTTGGCGGGGTTGGGTCTAGCAGTGGGGCTAGTCCAGCTGGCTGGATTTGGGTAGGGGCCTGGGTCCGGCTTTAGCCTATCAAAAAAAAAAAACTGAATTTGTGGTCCTACCTTATGTGTATTGGAATGACATCCAAATTACTAAGGGATTGTTATGTTGATTTGGCCTAACAAAATCACCTAGTTAATGGAAGGAATCCACCAAATAACCGAAATTATACAACTTCCCCTTGGATGACCACCATGTTGAATTAATTTTCCTCACTAAAACCTTTCCAGTAAAACCCAATGGGAAAAAAAAAATGGACAGAGGAAAAAGAGCAAAAATATTCAACATTAAAAGAAATTTAAACGTCAAAGAGATGTTGCCTCATCAAAACCTTGTCAGGAAAACCACATGGGACAAGACCTGAAGCGAAGGGAAAAGAGTACAACTTTTGATGATTTTGTGGATGCTAACTCAATTATATGAGTTTTACTAAAGACAAGCATCAAAATAATACTCTAGTCTATTTGAAAGACGAGCTTAAGCTAAGCATAATTCTAACTGCAGATTTAAGAAAGAGAAAACAAAAATAGAATTTATGCCGCTAAAGCGTGGATTTTTTTTGTGTGTTTTTAAGGACTCATCAAGAGACCCATAAAGTTGATAATATCAACTAATTAATCCGGATATATGATTTTGTACCAAATTTCTAAAAACACATAAAGGATTGTTTAAAATGACAAAATCAAGTCAGGTGGCTGCCTGAATATAATATGAATCCTTCAAGGATTGCAAATTTGAATATGTTCCCTGGTCACATCTCTTGTGTGAATGCAATATGAATCCTTTGAGGACTACCATGCCAAATGCATCAAATAAGGAGAACAAAAAATTATTTAATCAATCCTAGGGTCTGAGCAAAAACAAAACCCTCAAATCGTTTTTACAACGAAAATTATAGCGCCCCCAAAGCTAGCATCTGACTAATCCAAAAGTTTAACTAAATAAAGAGGCACTACGAATCTAATTCAATTACTTAAACATTCAATCAAGAAATCTGCTACAAAACTTAACCCAAAACTAGCCCCGCTCAGAAATATATGTATACAAGAACTTCTCTCAAATGATACATATACAATAGTCATTTGGTTTACAAATAGAATATACAACATAATAAACATAGCAAAAGTTAACCAACTAACGAACTCAACTCCTCGAAGCTTCCGCTGCGTAACTCTTGTCTGTCTCTGAAACTGAAAGTGGGAATGGGTGAGCACATCATCCCTAAAAGGGGTGCCCCGTAGGAATTAACCTTTAACTTTCATGTAATCATTGAAAATGATTCGAAAACAATTCATGTTTTCCCTAAACTTTAAAGCGCAATCAATTTCACATAGGTAAACAATCATGTATATGGAACTAACTCCTTCCAAACAATATATAATAATGGTGACTCGTCCGGCACCTAGATAGCTATATGGTGACTTGTCCCGCACCTAGTGATTGCATAAAAGCTCGAATTCATGTAGATATAAATGAAGGAGCAGTATCATATATACCACAGATGGAAATTCTCATTTCCAAACAAACAAATGGAAATTATTATTTCCCAAAAAATTCATAAAGACAAACAAAGCATTACAATTCCTTTCCAAGCAATGGAAATATTAAAAGAAATAACAGAACTTTTGTAATTCAAAGTTAAACAAGTGCATGGAAACCACAACCAGACAATGCATGAATTTGTTAAACATAAACTTTTGTAAAGGAAAACAAAAATAATCACAATATAGTTAAATACAAATTCCCACCTCTTTTAATGACAAGCCACGCCTACCTCGAGATCCACGACCCACTGGTTCATCCTTTGAATCGATCGTTGTTAATATAGACTAATTATTAATCACACAAGAAGTCTAAGAATCTAGCCAAAAGACTCACACAAGAATCATACAAGTCTATCTAAGGATTCTAAACCCATTTATGACTTTACACCTTTTGATTCTCTATCCTTAGCATAACTAAGGTTTACTAATTCAACTAGGTTGGTTCTATGGTCCACTTGAATAGTCTCAGAAAGATATACATCTATGTATAAGGAACCAATGGCTAAATCGGACCTCAAGGTTACGATTCATATTCATTAGGAAAACTAGCTATAAGCCCAAGTTAACTAAACAAGCCCATTAACTAAGGTCCAGTCCATAAGAGTCATCTAACAGTCACTAACGGTCAAACTGACGGTTACAGGTCAACTAAAAGTCAACATCTAGTCAAGGTCAAGTCAAAGTCCACGGTCAACGGTCCACTGAGTCAAATCGGGGTCAAATCTTAATTACTGAGTTAACTCACTCAGACAGAATATAATCTAAGTCAGACTGAATCAATTCGGTCAGACAAGCTTAACTAAACACACTAAGTTACAGATTCCTCTAACGTTAATTCTTACACCTTTATCTATCATTTTAACATTTCAATATCATTACAATACAACAGTAAATACAAATAACTTCAAAAGTATATTCTTAATCACAATTCAGCTTACCTGCAAAAGCCATTCCAAGCTTTCACAGCAAACACTAACAGCAACTAACACCAATTCATCCTCTCTGCAAAACCTTACACTCGCCTAACTCTGAACATCGAAGCTCAAAGACTTCAGGCCTGCAATTACTCTTGTAATCTGTTCCCATAATCCCTACTTGAGACACAATACCAATATCATCAATATTTACCCCATTATCCGATGAACCAAACTCAACTGCACCTTAAGCACTAAACTCAAACTCTATAATCGCCACCAAATTCAACTGCAGCCACTTGCAGGTCTAACTCATAACTCAACCTCAACTTAGTTTATAACCCAAGCTCCATGTACTTCAACATAACCTAATTCATATCCATACAACCACAAACTGCACCTTCACAACTTCAGCAGATCACTCATATCCCCTGCAACTTCAACACACAGACAACCATCATCTTAAACCACCAACACAACTAGTTCCAGTCACAACACCTGCAATTCCAAAACACAACAGCAACATATACAATTCATCTTTGAATCCACATTTCTCTGTAGTAACACTTAAACCAAATAACCATTATGATCCCAGTTCTAGCTGTAATATCTCCACTTCAACAATCTGCAGTATTCATTCCTTCTACATACCCTAACATTCATCTATATAATCAATACATGTATCTTCCAAGCATACAACATTAATCCCCTGCCATTCATCATAAAAACCCTACAACTTTAAACTTACAACTTTATTCTACAATTATCCCAATCCTGGTTCATTCCCAACTAAGAAAACTACACAATTTCATCAACTCAAAATACCGAAATTAGAACAAGTAGAGACTTACCCAAACTTTAACAACCTCTTAATTGTCTATTTCACCAAATCAATTATGCTGGAAATATAATTCACTTACAAACACATCACAGCTTGCAATTCAACCACCAATTAAACTTCAGATTCATAACTTTGAACCATAACTGTCATTTCAAGAAGATCTTCAACCTTAAACCTAATTCATATCAAACCCATCTCCAATCGTTATTCAAGATTATCAATTTCATATTCAAACTCTCTACTGAACTTTTCTTATGAAACCCTAATTCTTAATTCAAATCTTGGATTCCCAGATTCACGCTCAAAACATCACTTACATCTTCAAATCTATCAAACCCATCCTTAATTATTCTTAATCATCACTTAAATTGAACTCCAATGAATTCATAGAAACCCTAGCTCTTTGATTCTTCAATTCATCTTCAAAACGATTTTAGAACTCCAATTAAACATCTACCCATGCTTCCTTATCCAACAGTAGCTTTATATATCATCTTCTTAATCTTCAGAACATTAAACCAATCTATAAACCCTAACTTCGATTACAGCAACTCAATCTTCTCCTTCATCCCATGCTTAACAGACCACGACATCATCACCATCTTCTACTTAATAATCTTCCCCATCTTTTGCCGAACACAGAACTTCCATTCAATTTCTCTCAAACTCGCAGAGAAGAAGATCAGAAGAAGAAAGAAAAAGGAAAAGAAAAAGAAAGAAAAGAAAAGAAGCTTTATCTTCTCGATCGGTGAAGATAAGACCAATGAGAAATACTATGACACCACTTGCTTAGATAACGGCAGCTTAAACGTGTCTGTGTTGCATAAAAGCGTTTATATGAGAAATAACGATTTTACCCTTCTTACTAAACTGGTGATATATTCTTCGTCTGATATCTGAATGACACGTTCGAGTAGTCCATTCAGCCTAACTTTTCGAGATCTATTCGGCGGTACTAATTTCGTATCTAGATCGTTGTTAGACTAATTCATATTAATTAACGTTCGTGTTAAACAAATCGAGTAATTATCGACTAAGATGTCTCTTGACTAGTCTAATAGCGTTGACGAGCTTGAGGGTCCTTACAAAAATATTTCTCGTGTAACGCATTTATGACTACACCAACCTGTTAGTAAGGGTTTGGAAATTTTAACGTGTAAGTCTTGGATCCAAAATTAGGCTAATTGAGAAATTAATCCAATCTAATTTGGTATGTAAGCCAACCAATCACATTGTCGATATTCCTCTGCAGAGGGGATAACAACCACCATCTTTATTATTTTAGTAGGTAATGTAAAATTCGACAACAAAATTAGCTCACCACGATCTCACACAATTCTCAAGTATATGCACATCATGAAGAATTCACAAAATTACTGGTACCAGCGCCCTCATGCATTATAATCACCCCATCTTCCAGTGAGGAGATATGAACTACGAGAATGTGAATCTTGTTTTGATAGACTTTATTGAAGTACTATTTGTAGCTTATTCTAAAATGCTACTTTTTGCTATATGTGATTGGAGTTTCCTATCAAGAGGCAAAAACAATATGAGACATTTCACACCTATTGATAGTGATAGCCTTTTTTCGATTTGATCATGTTGGGAGAGAAATGGATATAACTTTTAAGTTAATTAATACAAGCTTATGATAGTGTATGCCCTCCCCCTGATCATGGTGAATTTTTTTTATTTTTATCTCATGTACGAAAACTTCAAGCTTCGTAAAGTATTATCCGATTAATTTCGAGAATATACTCATTATGAAATTTGTCTTTCGACATTAAAAAAATGTAGTCATCACATACATACATGTTTATGACCAACTATGAATTTCTTTAGGAATAAAGACAAAATAAAATTATATATCAAAACCGAAAGCATTGAAAATATGTAAATAAATCTCGATAAGTTTGTCACCTCAAGGGCCAACAAAATATTAATTTAGAACAAATTATGGACACTTTCTTTATAAAAATAAATTAAATTAAGATCAATTTAGTCACTGCAAGGAATAATAGTATTGGCTAACAAGCCGGGTGCGCACCTATTGATCTTTTATGTCCAACCGTATATCAACATCAAGTATAACGGTCTTTATTTAGGAGGTTAGAAGTAGGACGAAGAAAATTTACACAACATCCCTCGGGAATTCAAAAATTGGTGTTTATAATTGGTTTATACCGTCGTAACAGTATCAAATCCTTGGCTTAGATAAAATCAAATCCAATTAGTGTAAATGATTCTTTTGAGAAAAATAAAGAAATCATCTACTTTTTGGTTGATAAAGATTTCTTTGAAGGAATATAAATCAATAACCAAAGATTGGTTAAAAGTTCTTAAAATACCAATTTTTACATCTCGTTGTAGAAAATTGATGAGAAAAACCAACATCAATTGGTTTGTACAATTAACGAAATTGTATCGACAAATAAAGGATGTTGTCGTTTTCATGACTGCATATGGAAAATCCATGGTTTCTTGTAAATAAATAGAAACCAAAAATAAAAATAACATAATCTAAATGCAACGGATAAAGATACCAAATTTAATTGTCCGTAGGTTTTTCAACCATGCATGTGATTCATTATTGTAAAGGTAGTCAAATCATGACAACACCAATGTTTGGTGATTACAATTTCATTAAGGTAATAGAAACCGTAAACCATCATTTGATGGATTTTATTTTTCTTTCTCTATAATAGAAGAGTTGAGAAGAAAGGAAAATCAAATAATTGATCCTCTATCCAATAAATATAGACCGTGTCTTTCGAGGACTAACCAATGGATTTTAAATACACCCAAAAAATAAGAATTTCAAGAATAGCCAAAATAGCCAAATAACATTCTCGTAATCGGGATTGTGAAGTCATATAAAATCCATAAGAAAGGAGTAGAGGATGATGTATCACCAGTGAAAAAACAAAACTTCCTTTGATATTGATGGATGAAAACATTCATCTACTGATCAACCACTTATGGTTGAACATTGATAGTAAAAGAAGAGGATGGACAAGAAGAATTATCAGTAGCTCGCATTCATAAAAAGCTTTGGAAAAAAAATTGGCGAAACGAATAAAACAAAACAAAAATCCGAACCGTAAGATATTGTTCCCAAAGCCGTTTCCTTTATGGCTGCTTACTTTTGTGATCGTATATAACTCCTGCTAGAAGATTCCACATGGTTTGCACTTTTCATACCACAAACCTATAATAAAGCCAATAAAAACATTATTAGAATTCTATTAATAAATTAAAGAGAATGTAAAAAAAATATCAAATCAACAGAGAAGGTTAGATATAGAAGTCGAGGATCTTCTCCATCTTCGTGGGTCAGCTAATCAATTAGTAGAGCAATGTGCGAGATAACGTGTTGTAAACAGAGAAAATAAAGATGGAGATACAAAGTAGAGGGGAAGAAGAGAGAGAGAAATTCTATTAATCTGTATACAGAATACAATGTTTAAGCCTCTATTTATATAGATAGAAGACTTGGTGTCCAAGATATGTAAACCCTAAACTTAGACGCGAAGGGCATCTTAGTCAATAAACTTGGTTTATAATATATAATACGTGTACGGGTCATTTTCATAAAAGATATGCAAATACGTATAACAGACATATTCAATGAATATACACTGTACCTGTAAGAGTGGCAAATATATCCTTTAGTCCGTATCTTTCTCATGAAATATTTATACACCTTCAATAATCCCGTCAACACAGTTTCTGGTATTCCATGATTCACTAATTGAACACTCCTGTAAAACAAAGTTAACAAACAAGCAAGATTTTTAGGAGCAATAAAAAATTTCAACAAAATCATAATACTAATAAGTTGGAGTGACTCAATAATTGATAAATCAGGGTCTAAACCAATAAGTTGAAGCTAAAAACCCTAGAAATCGATAAACCTAAATAATAAGTTGCAGAAATCTCACGTATCTTATTAGAATACATACAAAGGAGACAAACCAGGGTTTGCTGAGATTAATACAGTTTGTACCGTGTATAAAATACACGGGAGGCCCGCAAATCAATACAAGGAAGCATGCAGGGCAGATTAATGCCAGGAGGCATGCAGGGCAAGTCAATAGGCATGCAGGGCAGTTTCATGCAGACTTAATACAGGAGGGGAGTTTCATACAGTTTCATACAGAATTAATGCAGGGGAGTTTATGGTCAGGAGGCATGCATGGAAACTTAATACAATTTATTCCTACATGACAATTAGGGGGAGACTCTGATTCACAATTATATAAATAGAGGGAAATGTAATTCTGATGGGTAAAAAAAGAGAGCTAATATAGAAAAATCCACTGTAATTCTATTATCAATAAAACATCACTCCCCAAGGGGATTCGTCCGTGGACGTAGGCACATCTTGCCGAATCATGTAAAATTCGTATCCCTTATCTTTATGCTTGTTTCATGTTTTTAACCTTTTGTTTCCTCACCATAAACAAAAATCATCGTGTTTAGTGCCTGGAAATATTTCTGGGTACAAACATTGGCGCCGACTAAGGGGATTCATTTCCTAACCCTAACTACACCTCAAATCATTGATTCAATCGTGTTTCGTACCTAAAAGTAATTTTGGGTACAAACATTGGCGCCGACTAAGGGGATTCGTGTAAAACAATCGTGTTTTATCATTGATATAGGTGCGTCAAAAGCTCAAAAATCATGCCACGAATTTCCATGCAAAAATCAAAACCGTTCGAGTGTCACGTCAGCCATGCTGTCCCAGTCAGCAGTGACACGTCAGCGCTTCTGCACTATCATCACGCCACGCCAGCAAACGCACCCGCTTCATCCAAATCTTGTTTCGTCAATAAATTCTTCGTTTGAGGTCCGAATTGAGTGATTTTTGTCTCCTTAGAACCATTTTTCAATTCCCTACAGCATGGAAAAATTTATGTGTTCGAGAAAATTTTATACGCACTTGGGGCAGAAACATGATAGAGTTCGAGGCTCGTGTATAACGACATGATCGAGTTCGAGGTTCGTGGATAACGACATGATCGAGTTCGTGGTTCGTAGATAGCGACATGATCGAGTTCGTGGTTCGTAGATAGCGACATGATCGAGTTCGAGATGAGGATTGCATAGACCCTTCAATATTTAACCTTGCATCACTTCGCAAGCACCTAAAGCCTCAACTTGCACGTGAGCACATAAGTCTTACTTTCATCGTAAGCATAAAATCTCGTCTTGCACGCGAGTATGAAAGACTTGCATCTTGGAAAGCATAAAGTATTGTCTGAACCACGAGCCCAATGCCCGATATTGGTGCAAAGATTCGTACTCAACACAAGCAACAGCCAGCCTGCCGAGCAGCAAGCGCTAGCCTTGTTACGTTGCGAGCAAAAAGTCTTTCCTCAGCCGCAAGCACACACCACATTCTACTCAAGACTCGACTAGCTATCGAGCATCACAAGTCCACCACGTGGCAAAAAGTCTCGCCTAGCACGTGAGCAAATTTTATTGCAGGTTATCACATTTGAGGGCGTCTTTGTAATGTCTCTACTCACGCTTGGGGGCGACTGGAGAGTTACGTCATCGACGATCGACGCGAAGGAAAAACAAAATTCTTAACCCCCAACAAGTTGGAGGTTAAGAGCGGGCGATGTTTGTATCGTGTATAAAATCCACGGGACGCCCGCAAATCAATTCAAAGAGGCATGCAGGGAAGATTAATGCAGGGAGGCATGCAGGGCAAGTTAATAGTCATGCAGGGCAGTTTCATGCAGAGTTAATAGAGGTGGGGAGTTTCATGCAGTTTCATGAAGAATTAATGCAGGGGAATTTATGGCCATGAGGCATGCAGGGAAACTTAATACAATTTATTCCTACATGACAATTAGGGGGAGACCCTGATTCGTAATTATATAAATAGAGGGAAATGTAATTCTGATGGGTAAAAAAAAGAGAGCTAATAGAGAAAAAATCCACTGTAATTCTATTATCAATAAACCATCACTCCCCAAGGGGATTCATCTGTGGATGTAGGCAAACTCTGCCGAACCACGTAAAATTCGTGTCCCTTATCTTTATGCTTGTTTCATGGTTTTAACCCTGTGTTTCCTCACCAAAAACAAAAATCATCGTGTTTAGTGCCTGGAAATATATCTGGGTACAAACAAATACCTTTTCAATAATCTGGGTTATGTATTGCCTTTCAGAGAGGAGACGAAAACGGATCGGTGGAAAAAAGGATCTGCGGAAAAACAACGGCCTTTACATGACTTAGGCATTCCCGTAACACAGCCTATCATTCCTAGCCGTCGAAGCAAAAACTCCATCTGCCGCTTCCTGACCGCCACATCAGGATCCATGTTGAATCTTGTCCATTTAATGACTCTCAAATCTCAAAGTCAAAGTACACCTTTTTTTATAACAGTGACTAGGCATCACCGGGGCCTTACGGCCCCGGATCAACCTCTCTTATTACGTACATGGTTTATTCCTTGTAACAATTCATTAAAAAACACTACAACTTAGTTAATGTATCCAAATGCTTAAAAATCAACTATAACTTAGTCAATTGTACAATAAATAAGGGAATTTTGATAAAGTACCCCCATTTTTTTAAACCCATAAAATAAATGCCTCCGTTTTTTTCAAACTTGTTAAAATGCCCTTACAGTTTACTTTCACGCTTTGGGCCCACATATTGAGTCAATAGTCGTTTACTAAGTAAAAAAAAATGAGTGAAATTACCATAAACCCCTCAAACTAAACCTAAAACGAGTGAGAGAAAGTAAATCTCACATGAGTTGTGGTGGTTGTTGTTGATACTTCGAAAGACAGAATAGAGAAGAAATTCCACGAACTGATGATGAAATTGTTGTGGTGCTGATGAGATTGAGAAGTTCAGAAGACAAATCCATTGAGAATCGAAGAAGAATCCCAGAATCACACAGATAGGGTTTGTATCTGGGTGAAATTGTTGAAATTGTGAAGCTGAGCTAGGGTTCTGAACATAATAGCATATTATCATGGGTTCATGGATGAAGGTGAGATCTCAGAGAAGAATTAGGGTTGGCTGTTGTTTCCTTCAAGAGCAGGGAATAGATTTATTCAAGGATTTGATGAGATCTGAAGCTGGAAGAGAAAGGTTTTGTGTGTTGAATTCATGGGTTTTGGCTGAATTCGAACTCTCAATCGAATATTCAGCTGAATGAAGAATCTGAAGGTTAGGGTTAGTGGTGGATATTTGTTGAAAGGGGTTATATGTATGTTAGGGTTTGTCTACTGGACTGTTTCAATAGGGTTTGAAGGTGGAATTTGAATGGAAGAAGCTACAGAAGAAAGTTGGGTTTGAGCTCGATTTGCAACCAGATGAGGAAATCAGGGAGAAGATGGAAATTGTAATCAGGGTCTCTGAGCTTCAATTGAAACAGACTTGGGGTTTGAGTGAATTTGAGATTGTTGGAGTCACTAGTGAATTTTAGAGATAGATTATATAATGGAATAGGTTGCAATTGCAGTCCATGTTAATGGAGGAGCTGAACTGTAGATGTATGCTTAGGAATCAATTGGTACAGTGTGAATACAAGACTGAGAAAGAGATGGTTTGATAATCAATAGATGTATATTAGGAATTTACAGGGAGGTGTTTCTTGAATTGTAAGGATTTGGGTTGGATTTCTTAGCTCAAACTGGTGACATTATAAGCTGAGTCAAAGATGGAAGCGGAGAGGGGTCTCAACTGAAGTTGCAGTGAGATGGTTGGAGCAGACACAGTTCCTGATACATTTGATCACATGTATAATCGAGTCCCCTCAACAACTTAGTGCTGACGGGAGAAGAAGGAAGACTATGCTTACCCTTGCCGAAGGATAAATGGCAATCGCTGAGGTGAGCTTCTAACAGATTTAAAAGCATGTACTTCAACTATGATATACAAATACGGTCAAATTTTATACACCTACTTAACATATCTTGTCCGTTCCACCTCATAATTGTTCCACTTGGTGGAACACCGGAACTCAATACAGAGCCTCTGGATAACATTATTTTCCTAGGTTAACATTCCTCATGTGTTCTCTATATAGATTTTTTTGCAAAGTATAGTTTGAACTGTTTGTACTAATATACCACTCAATTGTCATATAAGCAAGTCTTTTATCTGGAACTATGATTACATAGCTTACCTGATGTATCATTCATAGTTTCAGATACAAACAAAAATGCTTCGTTATATTATTCCTTCAACTAATGGCTTTGTACCTCATGATGTTACTGTAATCACCAGGTTAACTAAGATGTTCTATTTTTGTGCGTGATAAATGCTAGCTCAAATTCCATCATTATCGGATTCACATTTAATGCACTATCGCAATATAACTCCGTTCAGGCAACTTTAGGAACCTCAAATGATTTAGGAGTACTCATCAATATGATAGCTACAGATTAGTAGATATACTTTTTTTTTATGTAACATTTTCTGGGTTTTGCTTACCTATCTTGGTTGTGATGATAGAGTAGCGGACTAGCAGGCAGTTTCACACACTTGCACTTTTCTACATAAATTGATCCTTTCAGGAAGCTTAGAGCTAAGTTGTCATCTGGCCGAAAGTAATGTGCACCCATGCTGACAAACGACCATTTTAATCTCTTCTATTGCAATGCATGTTGGTGGACTGGTTTGTATTATAGAGCATGGTGTTGGTGTTGCAGGTAATAAGAAGAAATGGAGTTGATTTGGACTCGATTCGACTCGGCGATTCAAGAAAATCCAAACTCTACTCAGGAAGAAGGGCCTTTTGGACATTTTGACTCTGCCACCTAAGCGTTAACAGCTGCTAACTGCCGTTTAGCGTTTTTTGAATAAAACGGTCAAGGCAAGAGTACTTTAACAAATTTAAAAAAAACGGGGGCATTTTTTTAATGTAATGTTAAAAGTAGGGGTACTTTATCAAAAAGCCCAATAAATAACTTATATCATTACAGGGTACCCATACTTCTATAATATCAGTAAACACCTAATACATCAATACTAATATAATCAGTTTGTATTTAGGCACACAGTTCCAACAAAAATATATCTTGGAAAAAAAAAGTCTTTGTCTAATTTTTGATATTGTCTAAGGAAATCAGTTTATTAAGATAACTTAAAATACTAAATCTATTTTTTTTTGTTTTTTTATTATTCGGATTCCAAAAATAATACAATTTAAACTTGGATTTCTATGCGCTATATTTCTCAACTCAAAATGGGCTAGTATTTATCTATAGCCTATTAGAGATGACTCTATTATACACGCACTACCCAACTTTTACCTGATTATTACCCGACATTCTTTTATATCCAATTTATCTGAAACTTAATACTCCCGATTATCACTAAAGCATATTTTTTCTTCTTTTTCTTTCTTTTTTTTTTCGTTTCAGAATTTGAGTGAGAGAAATCCAGTGATGAACCCATATTATGGATATGTGGAGCAGATATTTAAATCTATCCCTTCACATATTTAGTATCACAGTTTTTTTATCCATTAAAAATGGGTTATCTAATATAAAATCATTTAATTTATTCTAGGTTTTAGGTTGGGAATCTAGTACCAGGAATTGAATATACTAATTTAAAAAAGTCCACCAAGGAATGTTAAACAATGGTGCTAATAGACATTGCTTGGCTTGCCAGTAACGTGATCAAAGGTAATTATCTAGTAAAACTATGCTAATAAGTTTTCATTTTTTATTTGTATAATATATAAAAAAAAATCTAGGGTTTAAACAATTTAGTATATCACATCCTCTAGTTTAGACCATTGTATCGAATTTCAAAATCATTTTTGTTAATTCTTCAAATATGAGCACCATTGTAAAGGTATTATAAAATATGCATGGGTTATTAAAACCGAATACTATGTTGTCAAACAAACATTATTCTTATATCTAGAATTGTGTATTCGTGTACCAATCAAACTCATTTTTAATTCGCATTGTTTCAAGGGTCTAAGATGCAACCAGGTGTGCTTGCATTCCAGGGTTATTAGTGCATATATATATTATATATCTAACTGAGTTACCTTATCTTTTCCACTACTACTAACCCTGTCAGCCCAACCTTTTTGGTTATTGAGGTTAGTAAAAGTTGCAAAGAAATACTAATTAGTGAACTCATATATTTAAAACTAAGTGGCGATGGGACGTAGTTGTATTTAGCTTAGTTAGATCCCTGATTGCAGACATTATCAACGTATAGATGTGGCTTCTTGGCTTAGTAAAATTCTTTATAATAAACATTATAAATTTGCAGTTTATAACAATGGTAAATGATATTTTCTTAAGTCTTCGCCTAACTACTCCAACTCAGAAACTAAAGAATGGATATACCAAAGCAAACCCACTGAACAGTTGAAGGTAGGTATAAAGTATTTTGACTTTCCTAGAACACCTCCTTACAAAAGAATTTAACAGTATACTGATCTTGTATCTAATCATTTATTGATCTTTGATTGGGAATGGTAATGTTGCTACTCAAAGACAAAAATATTACTGCATGTGTTATCAAATCATTGATCTTCAAGCTAAATATCAGGTAATAAGAATGTGACATATACCTTAATACACCTTGAAGAACCCATATACCTTATTACACCTTCGAGTGTCTTTAAAAAAATCAATTTGAACCTACGACATCAGGTTTTGGAGACTCGAAGCTTAACAATGAGCTAAAGCTAGGAACCTTAAAGATCCAGTTGAAATAGTGTTTTTCAGACACGATATCGTAAAATAAGAATCAGTCTTATTTCAGCAAGTTGCATGATTCCATGACAACTGAATGTGACCATAGATTCAATGGTAGTCAACGTACAATGTGATTTATGTGGATGATCCCATATGTTTTATATTGACAAATACCAAGTCTAGTTTGAATATTTAGTTATTAAATCGAAGTTAAATTATTTATTTGAAAACGAATAAATGTAAAATTCAATATCTGCTATGATAAATTAGCTTGCGAAAAAAACAATACTTTCAAGAACACCAGAGCAATAAATCTACATTGTTTTGAATAGTAAGCATAAAATATGGAGATATTTACAGCATGTTAATAACGTTATCGTCGTATGAGGATGATAACATGAATAATGTAGAATCTACCGAAATTGGTGAAGCAATTGTTAAAGCCTTTTGAGGTTGTTAATGTATATTGCATCCCATAAATAAGGCAGAACTAATAATCGATGCCTTATTGAGGATAGTGGCTCATACTCAGGAAAAACCAAGCATGAAGAAAATGGTGATTTTCAGTCTTTTGATTGGGATAATTACAGCAAAAACATAATCAAAGAATTTTAAATTAACAAACAGTAACGGAAATAATATAACTTGACTATAAGATATCTTACCAAGAAGTAGATTGAGAAAACTAAAAAAGATTCTTACATATAAAACAACATAATATTAAAGTATCCTTAGCCTCGAAGTTGAATGTATATGTCTTTGGCTCATCCATGAAGCCTCTTTTTTTGGGCATTCCACTGTTCTTGCATAGTTATATTCTTTCAAGAGTCCAAATCTTGGTTTCTACATATGTCTCCAATGTTGTTTTAAGTCTTATAGCCTAGTGTGATTTGTTTTGATTCCGCCTTCTTTGTATTTACATAAACTGGCGCCATGTATTTGCAAATTTTCAATTTGGACTCATCCTTTGGAATAAAAAAGGATCGACGCACGTTCATTCTGCGCATACGGATTCCATTATCTGGTATCCCGAATATGCAATCATTTTCTCGTCAATATCCATGAGCAGTAAATTAGAGTTGTCCTCCTCGTTTTTCATTAATGATTTATCTCCATTGACATCTTGTCATGTGGAGATAAGATGTCAATGCTGAAATATAGGTATTGTCCTTTTTAGCTTGATCAGAATCATGTAATGTCAAAATGAGTAAATACAATATCATTCCAATCTTTTTTTATTTAGTTTTGTAATGTTGTTTATTTTTTCAAGCTCATACTCTTGTTTGTTTTCCTTTGTATGGCTAAATATGCCTTTTCAACTTTAGGCTATGTTTAAATCATTATTTATACGATTTGAATTACTCAAAAGGTTCAAATCTTACACAACTTTCCTTGTTGTTTCTTCCTATGATTCTGCAAGAAGTTTTCCGATTTATATTTGTCCAACATATCTCCAGTCTCTTTTTCATGGATCCAAGTAGGGTCCTATACTCAATTCCAACTCTTTTCATTGTTATGTAGCACGTTTTTGTTTTTTCAACATCGCGGTCATCCACAGTCTTTTTTCCATATTGTTCACTACTTATTACTTATGATCCTCTGCGAACATAGTATGTTATTCTTTGGTTTATTTTAACTTTGCATGGTGTGTCTTATATATATATATATAAACATATGTAGTGATTTATGGTTATCCGAAAAATCTATTTATCATTGAATTTTATTTTATACCTCTACCGTGTATTTTATTCAAGAATTTATATCAGAAAGAAATACTATCAAGATAGGAAATATTCGTCACATATATGGTTATTAAAAATATAATTGTTGGTACATCTAATACGAATAGGAAAATATACATCACGTACATGGTTATTAAAAATATAATTATTGGTGTATATCTATAACTGAACTTAGGGTCTCTGATGCAATTGGCACCGTATATTTAGTAAAGTATCAGATAAGAATAGTATTTTTCACATAATATATACTTTTAATAAAGTATTTATAGGTTTGTATTTCTAGTAATACTATATTGTTTTTGCATTTTAATGTTTTCACCTAGAATTTAAAATCTTTTTGTTGCTCTTTATGATTTTTATGGTGCACACTGATACTATTGGCACTCAAATATATATCGACTAAAACTTAACATCAACTTTGTTGGCCACACAATTAAGTTACATATTTGTGCTTCCATAAAAAAAAAAGGTAACCGTTCAATTCCGTATAGATTTACATAACTGACTACTCTTAAAAACCTATATGGATTTTAGTTCCATACATTTATCAAAATCGTGTATAAAATTTTAATCACATATGTTTGACAAAAAAATTTAAAGGACTAACAAACCTAACCAATAAAGAAGATAGTAACAAAGTTCTAAGAAACATTAACAAAAAGTTGAAGATCTAGCATCAAGTACATCCAAAATAAAAACAGAAAATAGTTGAAGAATAATCCTTAAATAACACCTAGAAAAAAGATTTCATTAGTAAAATTTCTTAAGGGAAAACATCAGTAGAGTCATGGGTATCAACAAAATTTTCTTCCTTTCACCTTCTTGGCATCATCATCATCTTCTTCTTCTTCCTCTTCTTCTTCTACCCATATTCTTTCTACACATAAGTACGATTTTGTCTACGCTCCGTATTCAACTATTTATTCAAGTTCCTCCAAACACAGTTCATCTATTACTATCTTAGCTTTCTCCAAGGATGTCATCACTCCAAATCCAAGCATGTACGTGCTTTGCTTTATCTTTTCCTTTTTCCATCGATATCCAAACATGTATGTGTTGCGCTCCGTCTTCTTCCTTTTTCTATCTTCTTCGTAGAATCTGTCATCGCATGCTCAAACATCAATATGGGTAATTACCTCAATCGTTTTATGTTCCACTATATCCTTGCTCAAGTATATTTGTTCCTCGGGCTTTGATCTGGTACCCAAGACTGCTCGCCTGTTCCTTTCCTAACATACCTGAACATATACTTCATGGCACGACCACCAATGTCCATAGCTACATCTTTCTCACAAAGACATCAATTTTTTAGGAAAATGCACCATATGTAGGTTAACATTCTGTGACATATACATGTTACTGATAAATTTTAAAAACAAAGATGCAATAACTACATGGACATCTGCTACCCACAGTCTCTAAACAGATTTCCTCGAATAATGTTTTTGCGTTTTAGGTTTCATACCATGGATGTGGCGAGGTAGTAAAATTTTGGAAAAAATGCACATCTATAACGACATCTTTATCAACAAATACGACTTTAATACCAATAGAACCTTATGTAAGTAAATTACATACAAAATTTAAGTTTTAGCTAGAAACCGGCAGTTTTACGTGTATAGAGTTCCCCAGGAAACTAAAACACGGTCTGTTAAAAATAATTAAAGAGGTGTAACTTTTGGACCAAAAAAATAGGTAGATCAATTCTAAGGCTAGTGATCGATTAAGAAATATAAGTAAATTTTTTATGTGGTTTAATAAAATTGGTATAAAATGCCTTAATTGTTGACAGGCATTTATATCATCTCCAGGAAACAATGCCCAAAAAGCAGTGGAAATTAAGGAATCATGCCCGTTTTGTTAGAGCACCAAACTTAACCTTCTAAGAGTAGAAAAAGTCTGATAATATCTTACTTGCATACCCATATTCCCCTGGCACATCTAGTGCTGCACATGGGCGGGTTTGGCCAGGTATTAGCTAAAATCAACCTCGCACCCACAGACTGTGGGTTTTTATTTTCATAACCAATCCCGCATCCACAAACAGCGGACCGGTTCTGTTACCCGCCCGCTACGGGTTGAGAGGGTTTGGGTTTAGACCCGCTTTATATTCAATAATCATTCGCACACATTAGTTTTAAATTTGTAAAGCTTTGCCCAATCAAAAACGGAACTGGCTAATCTCCTAAAGGACGAGTCTCTAGCAACTGTCCCATTCCTTGTGTTGGGAAACAAGATTGACAGGCACGATACAGTCTCGGAGGGGGATCTGAAGTATTATTTAGGTCTCCTTCGTACACAGACAAAGAAAAGACTGATTTTGATGCCTTGTACGACCTATCGAGGTCTTCATGTGCAGTATTGTCCGCAAGATGGGTTATGGCGATGGCTTTAGATGGGTATCCCAACACCTATAAGTATAGGAATTTAGTTTGTGATATAGCCTGATAGTATATTTTCTTCTCTTTTTATTTTTGATCATTATTGTTTTAGCGGGTTTTCAGATGGGTTTGGGTGGGTATTAGCTAAAACCAACCTCGCACCCATAGACAGCGGGTATTAATTTTCATAACCAACCCCGCATCCACAACGGGCGAGTTCGGATTAAAAACCCACGGGTTTTGCTGGTACGGGGGGGTTTGGGTATGATGGGCGGGTCTTGTGCAGCCCTTGCGAGAGACATTTTCTGTGGCAATCGTCATACAATTTAAGATTACAGTCGATTATATACTCTCAAGACCCTGCAAAAAATACCAAGAAAAGTGATGTTTAGCTTTTAAGCATAGGATTTCCAGAATTTCTGCTGCTTGCAGGTTTCTCGTGACCCTGTCCGTGGTCTCTGAGAACACACCAATTGACATTTCTACCTGTGAAGGAAAGATATTACCGTTTGAGTACATCTAAAACCAATCAAAGACGCCTCAATACGAACCATAGACATGTAATGAAGCACCCGTGAAAATTATAGACAAAATGAACAATTCATAACCATGTTAGCAAAGCATAAGGGGTCCGATGAAAAAGAATATGACCACCAGAGCTGATCTGCAGAGATAATGAACTACCTCGGTTAGCTATCTGTAAACCTATCAATTTCCACTAAAGTCCACTTCAGTAGAATGGCGATAAGTAATAAATATTGGCAGCGCACAAAGATCCAAGTAAGATTAGCTGCACCAAAACATGTGTAACCATAGGGTCCCTCCACCATTTGTGGGAATCGAACCCACGACCACATGGTTCAAACCTATGCGCTCTTCTGACTGAGCTAAGATGGCAAGTGGCAACACAAAAGGAATTGCAAGCGAACAGATTCATAATCATATATCTTGAGTTATTGAATTTTCACAGCATCACAACAATGTATAATTACGCAGGTGCCACTGTAGTACAGTGGTAAAGTCACTGGGTGATGATACCAGTGACCTGAGTTCGAAACTCGCCAGCATCAAATTCTTTACCGATCAAAAAAAAAAACGTACGGTTACAAAAATAAAAATAAATTTGAACTTTCTTAGTAATTGAACAATTCCATGTCCATGGAAACTGGCACCAACATCCCCACAGTGATATGAGAGATCTGGTTTTAGTTCTTTGGTCCTAAGACCGATAAAAGTTTCATCCCTTTCTTTGCTACTTCCAGATTAATAGTAACCATTACTGGTTGTGGCAGCTAAACCCGCACAAATGAGTAGCTTAGCCACCATTTCCTTCAATTTTCTAAAGTAAGAGTAAATGGTCAATTCCACTGATAACTATGTTTTTCAGAATGATCCCCGCAACTAAGTTATAAATGATATGTCAACTCACCCAAATGTTTTTCGATGAGACTCTACGTGCTCATTAATGCTGAAATACGACTAATAATTCAACAAAAAAAGGATCTTTGAGAAAAAAACAGCAGTTTCCAATTACCCAGAAATTGCTATAGTAGGAAAACACACAAAGGAAAGAATTGCACATAATAGCCAAAAACATTGTACAAATTATTTCTGGGATAACGGCCATATAAAAAAAAGGTAATCAAACTGCATAGGGGAAGCAAGAAGAATGTTAGAGAACAATAATTCTGGATACATATACTATACACGTTCATAAAGATGTTGTACCATATATGTTCAGAGAGTCACACGTTGTGGCCAAACAGAGACTTAGTGAAGACTAACACTTGTATGCCTAGAGACCAAAATTTTGGGCGTCTGTAAAATGGTTGGTTTACTCAATAACTAAATGGAAACATTGTTCCACAACATTTTTCTTTCAAAATAATGGGAGAGAAATCATTAGAACATACTCAGAAAAAATAGGTAACCAAATCCTTAACAGTGCTAATTTCAATAAGTACCAAGTGCATAATTTCTTGCATACTCAAACTACTAAATCGAAGAAAACCTTAGTCTCTCTGATTTTAAGAAAGTCGCTGAGATAAATTCTAGCGCAACAACATCCATTACCTGAATTACTATGGTTTGTCATAATAATTTCACCTAAGAAAAATGGATTTAGCCGATTCATAAGAAAAAAACTGTATTTTACAATAGAAGCAGACTTCGGCAGAAACCCTTACTTAACTCAGCAACAAATTGGTTCGAAGAGTGAAATTTTACCACTCAGAGAAAAATTCCTTAAATGGGTTGAGAAGATACTTTACCCGCCTATACTGTACTCCTGAAATCTTTTCCGGGTGCTTTGTCAATTGCATAGATTATTGTTTGCAGAATTTGTGGTCTCCACCACAATACACCTGCAAAAACATCCATACATGTAAGATAGATTTCAAACAGTGACAATGAGCAAGAAAGTACATATGATGATCATTCTATTGGTAATATGATGTACGAGTACAGTCTATAGAACAAAACTTGTAATCTTTCTCAATGGCTTCACAGAGCAATAGTAAGTCTCAAAGTCACATCGGCTACACTTTCTCAGCATTGTTTGTTATTCAAGCTTCAAGTGATTCTTATAGCTATCCTTTAATTGTATAAAATATATTACGTCCATTCTCAAAGATAGTAAAATCTACAGGGATTAATGTAATATCAGAGTCAAGACTCAAGTGCACTTGACAAACCCTACCCCTCGGCACTCAACTTTTCTCACCTACCACTAATATACTATTACTCGAAACCACTGGCTTCATTTCTCATTTCGTTGTGGTTGTACCAACCTTGTAACACTTTAAGTAAAATGTAATGAGAGTAACATATCGGACCATGAAAACGAAAATGAAGTCAATAAGATTATTAATAAAAACATATCCATAACATTTCTTTTTACAAAACCCTAGTCAAACCCCGTTTCAGATTCACTTTTATGACTTCTCTACATCATCTTCCTCATTTCGCTCCTCATTAATTTCTTTGCCTCACCATACTTAGTGCTCAAATATCACTCAAGAAACAACAAAAATTTAAATGTAAATGCATAATCCAACAATTCAGAAATAGTCTAATCATGTAGCCAAAATCTCTGAATATTGTAGAGAAATATATGGACTACAACTTACCATTTAGGGCACTTTAAATGATTCTTGCATAGGATCCCAGGGCGAGCCTTTCAACAGATGAACCTCGACTTATTTTGCAGTTCTGCCATACCAAACTTCAATTCTTTTTAACTTAAACACTCAAGAAAAAATAAGGAGGCAAGCATTATCAACTGCATAGGATTTCAATGGCTTTTCAAAAATAACAGGCCTTATTATCATGATGCAAATAAATTCCTGAAAGCGGAAAGGGTAACAATTAAACTACCACATAGTAGGCTTAGTTTCACTCTGGAGTCATCATTGAATCCTTACCTTGCCCAGTCCATGTTAACTGGATCCCCCTGACCATGTTTATTAACTAAAAAACTTACAACAGATCCCGACTGTATTATCATTGGAGTGGACACATCTCAGTTCAGATAATCACAAAAACGGTGACAGCAAGAACACAATTTTCTAGTGGTTCTCCGTAAGACCTATACAATTTACAGAACTTACTCATGAAACATCATAAGAATAACTTACCGATGTTTAGTGACAAAACACCTTGTGTAGCTCGTAAACCATGGGTACTGATGTGGTTTCTAGGTCAGAATTCAAAAGAAGAGGAAAGGGGTAGCGATGGGGTCTGGGTGGTTGTGGTGGTGCCAAAAAGTGAAACGGTGGTTGTTCTCTGAAAAGTGAAAGCCAAAACTGACTATAGTATATGGAGTCTATGGACTACACAAACTTATGCTAGCTTTCCTTATGAGATAAAGCCTGTTTGCTTTCTTAAGTTGCAGCACAGGACATATACTATGTTTTTTATTGAATTTGCTCTTGCTACACTTGAATCTTTGATGATTAATTTATGGACTATTCTCTTTCTCTTCACTTCTTTTTAGATGCTTACCAAACTTCTAACAATGTCAACTTAGACAGTTACACATCATCTCTCATATATGCCACTACATATGCTTATCACATTTTCAACATTTATTATCAACTAAGATAATAACAATGTGGGATGCAATATACTAATTATGACATTTGGTTGAAAATGAATAGCATATTTAGATACAAAAATTCACTTTACACACTACTGGAAGGATACAATTGGTTACTTTGAATACTACAGGCATGAAGATTTCCTAAGCAGTTAAGAATTGCCGATTCAAGCAAAGACATGAAAACTATCTAGTCATACTACTGTTTAGATCGGGAGCTAAATCTGATTCAAGCAAAGATTTCTACTAAGCATTTCCACCAACTTTAAAATCAAATACAAGAAAACCAAACTAATTTTACTTGATAATTAATCATACTGGTATCTTTACTTCATGCTCCAATCATCTGCGAACAGTTTTACACTTTCGGAGGACAAAGGAAAAGAGGAAAGAGCATTACGTCCATCTTATACATTCTAAAAACATTTTGTTATAATGGACAAAAGGAAGATTTGTATCAATTAATATATTTGTCAGTTAGAGTACTAAGAAAAATGAGAAGATGACTGGAAAAAAAGTACAAAGGAATGACTAAATGCAACTATAAACACCAACCTTTTTGGTGGGTTAAGCTTGTGGGCAATCCATGATGTACACCTTCTACTCCACATACTCTTTCTAATTATTCTACAGATGTAGCAAATCGACAAATATTTAAAGAAATTGCATCCAAGTTAGGAGGCTATAACAGACATTATTGTGCCAATGAAAAGCAACAAATAGTTTGTGACCATAAAAATAAAACTCATTATCTGAATCAGTAAGTGTTAACTGATCTATTGAAACCCAACATTACTATTAACTTCTAAATTTATCACAAAGTTCAACATATACCACAAATATATAAGTTCCAAAAGACTTTTCCACTGGATAAAAAACAAAAACACCATATATAAGGGACAATCCATTCACAAACTTATCATAGTCTATAGTAAATTACTAAATTTGGGTATGCACTAACTTCAACACAGAGTCACCACTTAGGATTGAAGATAAATGTGCGGTTAGATCTAATAAATCTTTAAACACGTAGTCTTAAATATACATCATCTGTGAGTGCGTTAGTTTACATTCTAGGTTCAAAATCTGCCATGTCGTCTGCTGGGAATCTAACACCAACTGTTGGAACAATCTGCACAGAGCAAGTTTAAGAAAATTTTTGAGTTTAACCTGTGATTCGGAATTAGAAAGTTCAATCTTTCAATGAACATGACTACCATGATTTCCATTATGAAACTCATATGAAAAAGATAAACCATAGACTCAAATTAAGCGTAACCCACGCAAACCAAAATCTAATTAAAAATTGTTTTAATCATCGTGCTCAAATTTGAAGAGATTCTTGTAAGAACTGTTAGTGGCTGAGAAGTAGGAGCAAAAAACCCTAGAAATTGATAAACCAAGAAAACCCCAACTCTGCCCAAACCAAATTGCAAAAATCATACAAATCTTATTAGAACCCATAGAAAGGAGTAACTCAATATTGGAAATAAAAACGAATCGAAATCCTAGATATATTTCAAGATCCATACCTGTTCGAAGAATTACAATATCTTCCTGTGAGAAACAGTGATGCAAATAATAAACCGCGAATCATACAAAACTAAATTGAAAAAATCAAACAGAATTTCGATTATCTGTATTGTCTTTTAGAGTGGAGAGAGGAGAAGAGGAAAAGGAAGGATAAATGAAAGCGGCCCATCATATTTGTCACCCCGTAACCCACGCCCCATCTTAACATTACCGCGAGTCTTTCCCAGACGTCCAAGTCAAACTCCATCCGGATGATCCCGACCATCGGATGACAATTTTCGGTAAATCCTGTCCACTGATCGACTCTTTGGTAAAAAAGACAAAGTATACCATTTTCTATAACATTGATTAATTAATTTTATTGTTAAAGGATAAAAGGTATTACATTAACTAGTTGGAAGCCTAACAAGCTAAGCTCCAACAACATAACTACTACATTAATTGAACAGGTTATTGTGCTAGCCTACCAGCGTGCCTCATGGATAATCTAGCCAAGGAAGTCGAAGCGGATGGGACTGAAATTGTGTCACAAGGGGGGCAAATTAACATAGAAATTGACGTCTAGTCCCAAATTTGTTGGGCTTTGGACGCTCTAGTCCAACCATTTCAGGCCTACTACCGGTTAGTCCTAATTTACAAAATTAGGAACGGGCTAATCCTTTATCAAACGATTTAGTCCAAAACAGACATTTTCGATGACAAAATTACACATCAGCTTTTCGTGAATTAGTTTAGGTTGATTTCTTCGATCCTTAGTCTATAAACGTTTTCATTTCTCTACTTCTCATTTCCGATAAACTTGTATCTCTGTCTCTTCCGATCTGTTGAAGGAGACGATGGAGTTTATTAGCGGAGTTACCAGCAATCATCGGAGGTATTGAAAACTCACAATCGTTTTGAGATTTTAAAAAGTTTCTGATTTTTTTTCTTCCAGATTTTGAAAACTCAAAGCTCTGATTTTATCCCAAATTTTACTTTCTGACTCGCAGCCAGTATTTCGATCTTTAATCTTGGGATGATTCTTATCATTTTGAGTTGAAAATCATGAAAAGATTTCGTTGTAGAAATTTTTTAGGGCTATTAATTGAATTTCGATTTGTCCTTTTTTCCTTAGTTTCAATCTAAAATTAATTTTGGATCCGTAATCAGCACAACTTAGTTCTATTGCCCATGTAATCTTTTCGAAAATGATTTAGATTGGATTTTGTATTTAATATTAACCATCAAGCTAGCGACACTGTCAACTACTTACTGAGTCTAAATTTTGAACACATATTATATATATGAGTTTCTAACAATTCTCTGCAATAAGTCTAAGAAATGAACAAGACCACTACAATCGTAGAAACCGTAATTGCTACTGTTAATGGAAGTGTCAGAATAGCGCATAAGTGTATTAATGGTAGTATCTATGGCATTTTTATTCTATAAGAGTACCAATTTGATGTTATTTTGGTTAAAGAAAGAAAATGAGATGTACTACTGAATTCAAATGAATTTATTAGGTGTTGTGTTCCGTTGTTAATAGTCATCTCTGCTCTCCCAATTAAGTTGAAATGTAACAGGCAACCCCTTATTGGCTTTTTGTTATTGTTTTGCTTGTTTTTGTTCCATTTTAAATGAAATTTTTTCTCAATCATTACAACATAATTGGATCCCTATACAAACTGCAACAACATTAAAAGGTTACAAAACCTCTATTTTGTTCCCTAGTGTAAATGATCGGTGTCTGTAATTAATTTTTCAGTTCTTGTTCATTGCTAGTAATCTAAGAAGACCACTTCATCAATCATCTAGAGGAAGAAATGATAACAATCAGGGAGTAGGAGGAGGAGATAGAGTATCTAATAATAATCATAATACTCATAGAGAGATAAATTCTTTTTTCCTCGTTTTCTTTATAAGTTTTGATAAATTTTCATTTTGGAATGTCCTTTATTTTGCCGTATTTATGTTTGTTTATTAATTTAAGAACTTTTTTCTTTGATTTTGTTATGTCGTTTTTAGCGGGTTAGTTATGGATACCTCATTAAAGCTTTGTAAGGTTTTATTTTGTGTCCCATTTTGATAATTTATTCTTTCGACGGAATGTGTTCTTGGTATTAAGTGTTTATAGTTTTAAGGAATTAATTTGACATTGTGTAGTTCTAATTGGGAACTAATGTCATTGCTTAGATTTGTTGTTATGCAATTAGTATTTTTTCTTCGTCATAAAATGTTCCTCTATGTAACCTCTATAATGGGTTCGAAGGGCTTTGCATTTCGAATTAACATTTAGTATTTATGGCTCTCGCCGTACATCATGTAAGAATTACAAAATGCATAAATGCAGTCTTGCGGCTATCTTTTCATATACAGTTGACATACCATTTGAATTACGGTTTTAGATTTTCAAATTACATACGAAGATGAGACCTTATAGTTTCCAAATTGGAATGTAGACATCTAAATAATTTTGTAGAGACCCTCAGATATAGGATGTCAGAAAATAAGTTTGATTGTTAATGTGTAAATAATTGTACACATGTTAATTGGTAATGTGTACATAGTTGTACACATGCTTCTCACTATACAAGAACGTTCTATTTTAGATTCATTTGTAATTCTCTGTTTGCATCTCTAATGTGATATGTGATGTTAACCCAGAGGGATTCTGGTGTTGATGACGATGGTGAGGTTATTGAAATCTCTAAATGCGAATGTATAATATAGCTTGCAAACGGTAATAATATTTTGTGAAGGATACTTTCGCTAAATGTTGGTGTTAATGCTGCGCCAGATTACGCTCCTGCACCTGCGCCAATTGAATCATTTACATACAAAAAGAAACTATACGAGTTTTCTGCACTGATAATGAGAGGTATGTCTTATAATTCTAATACGCTGGTCTAGAACATGGCTTAAAGAGGGATGAATCTTTGAGTTGAATTAAATATTGGTATTTCCAATCTTTAATGGTGTAAATTTTTTTCCTTCTTATTTGGTTTTTGATTCTACCACGTCTTTTTGCTCCTTTAAATGTATTTTTCTTGGTACAGTCTAGAACATGGCTCTAGACTTTATTTTATGGCTCCGTCATTGCTGCCAAATGTTTCTTGGTACATACTTCATGAAACTTGTGGTAACAGGAGAAAACTCACCATCATTACTCAAGTGAAAAAACAATAGGTAAGTCAAGGAAGCGAACATTGGTGAGTACTAGTAGTATGTATACTTGTACTTATGTGGACAACATGTGTACATACATGTACACGTTGATTGTTAATATGTACATACTTGTACACCGTTATAGTTGTGTACATAGTTATACATCATTGTGCTATCTTTTTGTTTAGTTGTTTTTTGTTTACATTTTAGTTGTTTTTTGTTTAGTGAACTGAGCTTGCTGCCCAAGATGATGCAACACGGTGCAATGTATTTGTTCTAGTTGTATACTTTGGTTCCCTTGATGATTCCTACCTTAATATTGGTCCTAACTGATAACATGATTTTGTGCTTTACTCTTTCTTAGTTGAATTTGATAAGTACAATCTTCGTTTAATGAAATAACATATTGATTCTTTATGTGTACATAATTATACAAATGTAGATAGCTAATGTATATATAGTTGTACACTCGTTGATTGTTAGTATGAATGATTGGTGTTGTGCATGTTTTTCAGGGGTGTACATATTGGTGCACCTGTGTAAATCTTATGAAAAAGTACGTTTCCCTTGTTTTACAACGGTGTACATATTGGTGCACCTGTGGGAAGTAACTCCCATGAAAAAATAAGTTTGTGTGCGGCTGTGAATGATTAGCTCTGTAATTGCACCTCATATTGGTGCTATGTGATTGTACATATTGGTGCTTCAGGTTTTGAAGCGGTGTACGTATTAGTGCACCTCTGTAATTGCCATGTAAAAGTAGGTTTGTGAGTGGTTATGAATGATCGTTTTTCTGCATGTTTTGCAGGGGTGTACACATTGGTGCACCTGTATGATTCCCATGAAAAAGTGTGCCCAAGTGTGAATATGAATGATCGACTTTATGCATGTTTTGCAGGGTTGTAAACATTGGTGCACCAGTGTATTTCATTGAAAAAGTAGGTTTGTTTATGGCTATGAAGGATCAGTTTTAGGAATGTTTCACAGGATGAATATATTGATGCACCAATATACTTCTCATGAAAAAGCAGGTCTGGGTGTGAGTATGATTGATCTGTTGTGCATGTTAGTAATCTCCTTTTTGGTAAAGTACAATGAATCACTGTACTGGGATGTTTCGAAGCCATATTAAGTTTGTGTAGGAATGCCCACATGGATTGTGTCTCTCACCATAAACTGAGTAACTTTTTATTTTGATCGCTTTCTTGCTTTGTTTTCTTATGCGAATGTTGGTGAAAGGATAATCATTTTATTTTCAAGCTGTGATTTCTTATGTTCATTGGTTTGTCCTCGATGCAGGTTATCTGCTAAACTTACCTCTGCAAATCTGGATGTTATCCAACTGGATCTTGGCGTGGTTTGTATTTTTCTCAGTCTGTGCGGATTAGGGTGCAGTTTGGCTATCATGCATTCTGGAGTTTTTGGGTCTTTGCAGCGGTGTACATAATTGTACACAACAATGTAAATTAAAATTTTAAAAAATAAAAATAATATAGTCATATGGGTACTCTTTTTGTAGCTCTCGGAAAATGCTTTCCAAATATGTAAAGTTTGTCGATTTTGGACGATCGATTCAAAAGATAAATTGTTTTTAATTATTTTTTATATTATTTAAAATTGTTGGCATCATCATGAATCGGCGTGGACTAAATTGCAAATATTTGGACTAAATAATAATAATGAGGGTTATTAGTGTACTTTCCATATTTTTGGACTAATATATACCTAGTTGACTCGGACTGGACTAAACTATACCTTTGGATTGATTTTTGGACTAAACCATATTTTTCCCCAAATTAACTCTACCTTCCAAGTTTTCTGCAATATTACGCCATTGAGGGTTCGAACCTGGGACCTCCCGTAACGCATGAAACTTTGGGGAATGGGGATGATCAGCTGAGCTAGGTACCCGTTTTAATATATGGAGTTTTTACTGTATGTTTTTCCGTGTGAGTAGGTATATCCGTCTATGTAACATGTGCAGTGTTGTTACATTCTACAGTTGGTTGCCCGATGAGTTGTAGATGTGAACACTTGTGCCAATCCTTATTTTTAAGGTGATGGGATGAGGGTCTTACGCATTATCCATAGCATATGAAATATTTTTCTGCTCTCTAAGTACTATCAAGCAGAGATAGAGATAAATTTGGTAATATGTTATCATAACAAGCTAGGTAGAAGAAACAAAAAATGGGCTATATAGCCATAATTGTGTGTTTCCTGGGCCATATGGACTTGTAAGCTTTCAGTCTGGGTCAAATGTCCAAAAAAATCTTTTGTGTGAAATGGACACAACTACCCTGCCACGTCCACCGATACCTCGACACGTTTTTCTTCTTTCTTCAAAAAAACTAAAAAACGCCTTCATCTTCATCTTCTCAAAAATTCCGCCACCCTCTACCAGAAACATCTCGTTCTCCATCTCCGCCATCACCAACGTGGAAAAATCAAAATCTATCTTCAAAAAGATTTCATCACCACCACCAGCACCACCATCAATTATCTCCAAAACCCTTCTTCAACTGATCTCCACCGAATCCATTGATTTCTTCCATCAATTTCACTGGGAAGTTTCTCGATCCTGATTGTTTTTCATGATTTTATTACCAGAACTCATCAATTTCTCGATCCCATTCTCCACCATTTCCATAACCATCCGCAGTCAACGTCTCTCACCATCAACAATAAGAATTTGGGGTCTTCTCAAATCGGTTTCTGTATCTTCTCATACCCACCATCAATGTCTCTCACCATCTACAGTGAAAATCAATACTATCAGAAATCGGTTTCTCCATCTTCTGCTAACCCTAATTGAACAACTCTTTGTTTTCAATCGGATTTGGGGCTTATTCTGAATTATTAAATCTCTGTAATTTAGGGTTTTGGTTTTCAATTTCCTAACTTGGGTTTTCAACAGAGAAACTGTGTATTGAGGTTACTGTAGCTGGAAAGATTGCTTACATCTCTGAGGAGCTGTGTATTGGATGTGGTATCTGTGTCAAGGTACCACCTTTTTTGCCTTTTTTTTTGTTCTGTTTCTTCCTTTCTTATTCAGTTGTCTAATTGGTAAATCAGTGAAAAAAGAAACTGGGTTTGATTTAAATGAAGCTAGTAGCAAAGTGATTTTGTTTGTTAGTGATGTGAAAAACAAGGGTGGAGCTGCGATTCATCGTTTTAGGTTTGAATTGCTACCTGGGTTTGTTGATTGGAACAAGCTTGACCACTGGAAGGTATAACACTTTTCTTCAGTTCATATCATTTTGTACACTTTGTTGTCATTTTGGATGCAAAAATGAACATTTTTTTTTCTTGGAATTATTGTGCTTAGGATGTTAAGAATTGGGAACCAAAGAGAATTGGGGCATTGGTGTTGTATGTTTGTGTTGTAATCATTTCATTTCAAAGTGTGTATATGGCTTTTAAAGCTCCTCAGATAGCTCAGATCAAGCAGGAGTTAACTGAGGCTTATATGGAGGCAGTAATCCCTGAGCCATCTCCAACTAATATCAAGAGGTCAGTGTAGAATTTCTCTTCAGTTCATGTCAATTGGGTCTTGAATATGATTCCATCCAGTTTTAAACTGAGATGAACTTAGTTTCATCCTGTTTTAATGTGTAAATTGATTGATTTTTTTTTCTTCTGGAAATGTGGATATACTCATTTTTCTTTTCCTTTTAGGTAAGAGTTCTTGTTCAATAACATGATAAAGCTGGTTTTATTTCTATGTAAACTAGAACGAAACTGGTTTCATTGTTTATAAATGTTAAATGTATATGTCAATTTTCTTGTTAATGTATCGATCTGTAAACAAACTAATTTGAATTTTGTGAATTTGTTTACATAGTAATATAAAATATGATGCAATTGAGTTTCTGTTGAATATTTCTCATCTTAGTACACGTTGCGATGCATTTTCCGGTTCCAGCATCTGCTTCCACTGGATGATTCTGGTTTCATCATGTGTTGCCTTTGGATGAAACACGGTTTCATCTTGTGTTGCCCACTATTGACATGTCGTCAGAGAAGATTTGGTTTGATTGTTCTTGTTTTCATCTTGTGTTGCCTTTGGATGAAACATAAGCTAAGAGCAGTAACTTAATTTTCGTCTCATTGTTCTTGTTTGCCGTATAGATTATCGCTACTTCGAGTTTGATGGCAACCTGTTTACATGAAGAGGTAAAGAGACTGCAAAATCTTGTGTATAGCTAACCACAGAGATAGATGTAAAGAACCAAAGGATGGAATTTGGTTTCATCCTACTGTAAACAAGGATGAAATTGGGTTTCATCGTATACTAAATTGGGTTGAATTTGGTTTCACCATTTTAAACTATCATCCTATACTAAATTGGGTTGAATTTGGTTTCACCCATTTTAAACTAGGATGAAACCAGTTACATCATGTTTTAAATTTGGTTGAATTTGGTTTCATCGATATTTAGGCTGGTATGAAACCAGTTTCATCATGTTTTAAAATTTTTTGAATTTGTTTTCACCCATGTTTAAACTAGGATGAAATTAGTTACATCCTGTTTTAAATTTAGTTAAATTTGGTTTCATCGATATTTAGGCTAGGATGAAACCAGTTTCATCATGTTTTATTGACTGACTTTCTATACTCTTATCTGCCTTAATACTTTATGGTTCGTTACAAGTCCTACTTTCTTAACGACAGTTTATGCGGATTATCCTACTACCACTAGGAAAAGTGTTGATTGTCCTGACAGTACTGCCGCTACAAATGAGATTCACAATTTCAGTCTTTGTTGCATTCACTTACTGTAAAATAACGCTTACCGCTTGCATATATATTTGTTAGTATATAATTTTGGTTTAGAGTTTAGACATACATATGTTACTGCTCTTAGCTTATGTTTGTCAGTGGTGGTTGCAGAGCTATTGCTGGTGTTGCTACCAGAGAAGCTACAACAATGGGGCAATGAGTTCTAGTGTGTGTGCTTTGACACTTGCAGAGAAAAGACCAAGCCTCTTAAAAGATTGTATCTACCTAATGTAATTGTTGTTGTTGTTGAGGTAAAGGTTCGTCAAACCCTAGCTATAAAATTTAAAATCCAAAGTTTCGATTAAGCTTTTGAGTTTAGAGGTATTTGACTCATTAAAAATTTGTTGTTATTGAAATTGATAAGGTTAAAATCGATGATAGGAGTTTCTGTCTTCAGTTAGGCTTATATTCCCCAACTAAATCTCACCCAAAGGAATCCAATAGATAATCTTCAGGTTTTTTTTTATGTAAAGTTAATTTCCAGGTGTTTTTGATTTTCTCTTTTTCTTTAATATGCTCACCATTTTTCTTACAGACTATGCCTCTCGGAAATCTCTTATAGGGTCACTGATATATTCTTAACTTTTGCATATTTCTGTTGCAGGGAAATGAAGATGATCTTTGAAATATCTGCACTTAAGCTGGGGATGTTCGCATTCTGTGTCCAACGTGATTCATATGTCCACTCCCAATTGATATGTGTTAGTATTTCTATATCTAATCTGTAGTGATCCCAGAGGCATTTGTGATTAGAGATGAAAATACTAACCCTATTTCAGTTAGAAAGACATAAACGAACAGGTGGTGTGCGGTGTTGTTCGCCGGTGATGCTCTTTTTTTCTTCCTTGCAGAGATTGATGTGGCTGATTCATGCTCTTGAATCTCAGATTATGGTAGGTAGTTCCCATGTATGTGTGTTTTATCCTGACTAAGCATATATCAAATAAAAGAGGTGTACTCTGTTTTTTGCTCTGTTTTTTTTTATTTTCAATTTTTGTTCTTCCAGAGGAAGGAGTAGAAGAAGCATAAGAAGTTGGAACTCTGTTTTTTTTTTTTTGTAGTACTCTGTTGTGGTGGTAGTACTCTGATTTTTGTACCACTCTGTTTTTTTTTGTAGTACTCTGTTTTTGGTAGTAGTAGTACTCTGTTTTTTTTCCAACCTTTACTAACCCAACGCTGTAAACATTTGTAGAAGATAGGGACATATTTGTCTCTTCAGGTTAATAAATAAAAAAGATTCTGGGTGAAATATCCATTTTAGCTAAATGAACAGTATTTTTCTGTTTTTTTGCTGTATGAACAGTATCTAAACCTAAGAATATATTTCACCCAGGATTTGTTGTAATTAGTCTTTTTGACCAATTCTGTGTAGAAGAAAGGGTTGTTGTATGAGACGAGATTTAAATGTCGTACATGATTGGTTTTTGGTTTGTCGGTAACGATTCGTCGTTTAATTTCTTTGCTGATATCATCGCATAATGTATGATATTTGTGTTTTTTGGATGCAACATGTATACTATTTGCAGTGCTCAAACCATATGAGATCGTCAGGTGTATAGGGTCCATCCGGAGCTCCCTACCCCTTGATTATGGTATTGATACTATTTGGCACTGGACCTATAAAACCAGGGTTGGTTTTCGGTTTGTCGGGTAACGATTCGTCATTTCTTTGCTGATATCATCATATAATGTATGATATTTGTTTTTTTTTATGGATGCAACATGTATACTATTTGCAGTGCTCAAACCATATGAGATCGTCAGGTGTATAGGGTCTATGCGAACTTCTCTACGCCTTTGATTATGGTATTGACACTATTTGGCACTGGACCTATAAAACCAATACTAGGGAATCGATAGGGAATGACAAGGACCTTAATAATATACCACTGATACTAATTCCATCACTAACAATTAAATAACAGGTTCGTTGAATAAGAGTTGCGGTCAAAGTTTTGGATGGATTAAAATATGAACCATCACATGAATGGGTGAAACATGAAGAGGATGTGGCTACCTTTGGCATCATAGACCATTCTCAGGTACTTCTGTAATTTTGTATATTCATATCACTTATGTTAATTTATTAATGTAATTTTTTTGCTCAATTAAAGAGAAAAAAGGCCGAAAAACTCTATACATTCAAAGAAGTTTGATAAGTAAAGATGGTCAATCTTTACTGTGTAACTATGAATAAATGTGTTCTAATGATCGGCTGACATTATTTTAAGTATTATTGATTATACGAGCTATACTTTGAATAAGAAAGTTATTATTGGGGCTTCACCTAATAGAGGGCTTCATCTAATAAAACAAAAATGGATCACTCATAAATAATTTCAAAAATTTCTTATCTAAAATATTTTTATAAAGACTAAACAACCGTCGTTTAGTTTGTGTTAACTATTTAATTAGGTTAGCTAATTTAATATTAGCTTAGATTAATAATTTTGGTTTATAGTTAGAGATAAAAATTAAGAATTAGTGTTCTGGGTTTTTGGAGGAAGTGAAGTAGAAGGAAAAAAAACAGTTACGGGAGGAACTCCTAACCGTAATTGAAGGAAAAACCAGTTATCGTTGGGTGAAAAAAAAACAAACCGTAACTTTGGTTAGGTTAGGAAGATAAGGGAAAGAATTTATCTTTTTGGGAAGATACTGAACGGGCTTCGATCATTGGTGAATGCAAGTTTTTATTTTAATTTGTCATGAGTTTATTGGTTACATAAGATCCTAAGATATTCAATGTACTGTATTTAATGAAAACATTTAAAATTTTGTAAGCCTTTGGAAATTAAGGCGTAATTAAAGATTTGGGACAGTTTTTATTTAGTGAAAATTGAGTAAATGAAGAATTTTCATGCATGAACAAAAAATGAGTAAATGTCACCGTGATTTACTCTTAAAAGATCCCAACAAAAATTAATTACTTTCCCTGTACATTTACACAAGACTAAAATATATTTACGTGATTTGTTCTTCCTAAAATACCTTTTTACTAAAATATCTCTACGTAATTTTTACTTTGTGTGAAACTAAGAGCTTTTATTATCACATGAATTTACGGTTTGTTAAAATAGTGAAAATCAAAACGTAACAAATTACTGTTGGTTTATCTAAATTAAAACCCAACCGTAAATCCATTTTTATGGGGAAATTATACTTAAGAAATTTTTAAGGTTAGGTTTTGTTGGAGTCGAATCCAACCGTAAGTGAATTTATGGTTACACACCTAACCGTAATAAAACATATAATTTATTTATCTATTGATTTACGGTTAGGATTTTTAGTTTATCCTAACCGTAACAGCTTCAGAGAACAATTTACGGTAAGAAAACTAAAAATACCTAACCGTAAATGGTCTACAAACCTATTTTTTCCTACTGTTTTCAATCAATCTACCAATTTCAAACGTAATTGGTTTGATTACCATCACTTTGAAAATTTTGCTTCTTTCGTATCTTTAATGGAGATTTCCAACGATGATTATTAGTTTTTCGAATTAAAGATGATGAAATGATTTTAATTGAAAAAATAGAGAAAAGGATTTACAGTTGATGGAGGAGAAGATGAAGGAGAAGAAGTTTGATAAAAGAAGGATAGATTTTTGAATTAGAATTAAGTTTTGATTTTAGATGGAGAGTAACTTAGACATTTTCTATTACATCAGGACATCCCATGGCCAATTTTTTAATCATTAGGAATCCATGTGAAACCTCTTTATTAAAATGTGACGTCCCAATAATAACTTTCTTGAATAAACAGTAGACAACTGATATTAATGTTAGCAATTTTGTTAAAAATTGCTTTGATGAATGGAGAGGAATTGTTAGGATCATTTGTGGAGCTGCCAGAAATTGGTGGTGCAGTAACAAAGTAAAGTGGATTCGGAGCAGTAGAGAGTATGAAGGCAACAACCATCGATACAAGCTTACCTACACCCACGGTTTGGTAAGCACTGCTTATATCTCTACTTTTATTATAGACCAATGATATTCTTACACGTTACATACCAGTTCTGTCAACGACAGTGCAACCAAGTGGATAAGGTCCACTGCCCTTAACCACATTGTTTGAACGATAATAATGTTAGTATTACTGAAGGATTAATCGCCTTTCCAAATGATTGTAGCTGTTATAACGGTAGTATTACAGCAAGTCTTATGGTGGAAGAGTTCCATCTTCCACGTCACCTTAGCATTTGAAATTGTGGATGGAAGCACAAGTGTAGTGGTGGAACAACAAAAACGTTAATCTTAATAGCGTTGAGCGCTAAAAAAACGCTATTCATAATAGCACAAAATGCTATTAAAATTAGCGTTTTTTTCTCAGCCATTAGATTTCCAATGGCTCGTTTTAAATCTACGGATAAGAAAAAAAACTATTCTGAATAGCGTTTTGTGCTATTCTGATTAGCGTTTTTCGTCTTCTAGTGCGCTATTTTGAATAGCGTTTTACGCTAATCTGATTAGCATTACCATGGATTCCATGGACCATTACACGAAACCATGAACCACTGCTTGGATTTTTCACGGAAAACACCAATTTAGAAGCCACTAAACTTGACATTTCATGATTTTTCCACACTTGGAATATGATGGATTTCCATCACAAGACTAGCTCTTAGCTATTACCCAGTGCACATACCAGTTTGAAGTCCAAACAAGTCTCATTTTTTTGACTCTAAAATTCTTGGTGTTATTATTATTTTGTTTATGTGAATCAAAATTTCTAAATTTTCGATTTCATGACAGAAGCATCTTTCCATGTGCCATTATCAGCCTGCAGAATTATTATCAAGCTAGCATCATTATTAGCCTGCACAAAATTTGCATACCAGGAAATGTCACGCGTGCGACTACAGGAAAAGGTGTACTTAATGAATGAAGCACCACCTCGCTAAACATTTATCCCTTGATCATTTTAGGAAGGCTCTTTAGGGATTCAGGAAGAAGGTAAAGTAAATTATTTTTTTAATAAAAATAGGTTTGGATTTGTAATTTTTCTGACTCAGGCTACTGGGCTGTGCATCGATTAATGTGTTTGGTTGCTGATGTTCTCTATCTTATCATTTTGGTAGATACTTATTTTATACGGAAAATGGGTCATTTGTCAAAATATTTTTAAATCACGGTTGAAATGGACGAGTAAAAAATAGTTTGGGTGAAATGGCCAAAAAAGAATAGTAATGAAACTTGATACATCTTGTGTAAATTAAAAATAAGAAAAAATATTTGAAAATGGGCACGATGAAACTGGTTACATCCTGCCTATTTTTACATTTTTGTCCATTTAAACAGTATCAAAATCTAACTGTCCATTTCACCCAGGAATTGTTGATTTTGGTCTTTTTAACCAATTTTGTGTATTTTATATGAGTTATATATAAGAGAGGCTTATTTGGAATCTTAATTCACGTGTCCAATTTCTTTCGGTGATACTCATTTGATAGAGATCAAAAATTGCAACCACATTGTAATATTATGGAGTCTACAATCAAAGTTTAGTGCGTCGTGACGGGGCGGGGCTCACACCAAATCAAGGTTTAATTCATCATGACGGGATAGGGCTTCGTCTTTAAGTTCCTTGCATGCCATTTTTGGTAAAAGAAAATTTCTAAAATTATAGGAGATATATGCCCGATGCGCATCACAGGTTACATTCCAGTTTTTTTAAAAGAAAAAGAAGGCTTTATGCCACACCATATCAAAAATTCTCATCAAACTGGGTACATTCCACATGTTATGTGTCTGTTTTGTTAAGAAAAAAGGAAACTGTTACGAGAAGTTAAATATGCCCGGTGCTTAGCATGTAACGAGATGGGGCGAGAGAAGCCGAGCCATACCAAATCAAAAATCCTAAGTGACGGGGCGAGGCGCTGCCGAACCACACCAAATTAAAATCTGCATGAGAACTAGCGAGGCGAAGCCGAGCCACACCAAATCAAATTGGGACGGGACGAGGAAAAGCCGAGCCACACCAAAATCCTAAGCATGCATCGGGACGAGGTGAGGCGAAGCCGAGCCACACTAAGTCAAAGATCCTAAACGACGGGACGAGGCGCATCCGAGCCATCCCTAATCAAAAATGCATAGCGACGGGGCGAGAAAAAACCCTGCGACACCAAATAAAAAATATGCACGCAGGGACGAGGCGAAGCCATATCATACCAAACCAAAAATATGATAAACAAAAAAATGATGGTGGATGGTTTTATACTCCGCCCAATGCTACGCACGTGCATAAAATCTAGGTGGCACAAATAAGTTTCAGCATTTTTATTGCCTTTTATCTTCAATTTCTCATGTAATTCATACGACTAGGTAGACCAGTGTCTTAAGGATAACCATCATCATTATTGTATTTGTGAGAAATTCGCTATAATAGATGCTTTTCGTAAAATTTTGTAGGTTCACAGTTACAAAAATCCAATAGGGAAGAAAAATCAAAATAGTCACATACAAAGAAAAGACCTAATTACCAGGTGTGTACCACGGGTTCTTTTCTAGAACTGAGAGCACAGAGACGTAAAGAGAGGCAAACATTCTGGGTGATCTTTAATGTAATGTTTTTCAATTTTGAATAAAACCATTCAAACATCAAGTGTAGTATCCAAAAGCTTTACCGCATCAAAATCACGCGACACAAAAATAAAAAATGCATCAGGACGGGGTAAGGCGAAGCCACGCATCAATAAATCAAAAATGCATTCGTACAGAGCGAGGCGAAGCCGAACCACATCAAATAGAATATGTTAAGCGACAAGTGAAACCGAGCCTCACAAAATTAAAAATCCTAAGCGATAGGACGAGGCAAAGTCGAGATACACCTAATCAAAAATGTATCGCGACGGGGCGGGGTGAAGCCCCACAACACCTAATAAAAAATTTATCCAGGGCATATAAAACATGGTTAAAAGAAAAAATATGTAGCCAGGATCATGTGCTTAAAAGAATTCTTAATATATTCATCTTAATGGATTCCTGTTGTAGGGCTTGTATCCCATGGATGTGTGGCCTAATATAGTGTTTAGGGTCTTCTTCTTACTTGTATATAAAGGAATATATGGATGTAACACAGTTGATTCCAATGAATAGAAACTTTCCTCTGCCTCTTTATCTTCCCTGTATTTCCACTGCAACACGTTATCACGCACGATGCTACGCCGCAGAGCTAGATTGGATTTGCTTGATTTTTTTTTCTACATATGGATTATAGTGGAGCTAATATCGAAATCGATGAAATCAAATCAGATAAGTTGGATCTATTTTTTCCTATTTCTTTTTCCTCTTTTCCCATTTTTTGATTATGAATATGAATTAGAAATTACTGTGATTAATTAATTTCATTAATTTAATTTAATCCGTTTGTATTAGGGATTAATTTAATTACTTTGATTTTGATTATGAATTTGGGATTATTTTGATGATTATTAATTTTTGTGATATTTGATTATCTCGTAATGGTTATGAATTAGGGATTATTTGATTTGATTATGAATTAATAAGGGATTATTTGTACTAATGGTTGTCATATCTCGTCCTATCTGTGTACTAATTGTTGTCGTGTATCTCGTCCTGTGTATGTATGTACTAATAATTAAATCACTGGATTGGGGACATGATTGAGATTAGGGGTGCACATACCCTACCCATACCCGTCAATCCTACCCTATCCGTCAGTTTTTTAACCGTATCCTACCCTATCCACTATTTGGCGGGTAGGGTGGCGGGTAAAGATTTTCTTAACCGCCAGTAAACGGGTAGGGTGGCGGGTATAGGCCATATCCTACCCACCCTACCTAGGGGTGCACATACCCTACTCATACCCGCCAACCCTACCCTACCCGCCAGTTTTTTAACTGTATCCTACCCTATCCATTATTTGGTGGGTAGGGTGGCGGGTAAAGATTTTCTTAACCGCCAATAAACGGGTAGGGTGGCGGGTATATGCCATATCCTACCCACCCTACCCGTTGTGCAGCCCTAATTGAGATCAGCCGAAAGGGAAGAAAAGTTTGCGTCCCGAGGAGATGGAAGGAGGAAAACGGACCCATCTCCTGCCCATCCTAAACCCGACTCATCTGTCCGTCCTGGTACCCGACGTCTACCCATCACTACTCCCGACCCAGTTGTCCGTCCGGTCCGCCTGCCGCCCGACCCAGTTGTCTGTCCTGTTCCGGGTCTGTGCCTATCTGGTGCAACTGCCCTGTTCCGGCATTTTGGGACATAGCCAAGTCCTTGCCGGTTCTCAGTATGTGTAGATGGAACCAAATGTCGCCTGGAGGTATGTAACTATTGCTGAGTTTTTATATTGAGTACTTGCCGGGCTAATTTGGTTGTTTTTAGAACATGCCTAGTTGTATATTTTTTGATTTTTTTTTGTATCGAGATAAACCCATATCATACAGACGGTCGATTTAGGTTATGATTGTTGATCTTGATCATTAAGAATTTTTTTTCTTAATATTATCTTGTTCTCTTGAATATGATATTGGCTTTAGTTGAATGATGTCTTTTGTTCAATTGGTTGTACCAACTCGATTCCAATGCGTTCATTTGAAATTTAGTTTTCTCCCTAAATTTGAATATTTTGTGGGATATAATTCATTTGCTCGACTATTAAAGAGTCGGTATTTTCAAAAGATACGTTGGAAATAAAATCACATGTATTCCAATCTTTGTGGAAGAACTCACAATAGGTGATATGAGTCATAAAATCTCTAGTTCTCTACTTCATCCATGATACTAACGAATCAGTATATGTTGAAGTATAACAACAAGAGAATTATCTTTAGTAATCTATTCAACCTAAAGTAATTGGTTGACATGTGTAGTGAGATTCTCTTGGCCTATTGAGATAACGAAATTTCTCAAATTAAGCTAAATGTAGCAAAATTGAAATGGAAAGAACCCTAAAGTAATAAGGGTTAGACGTAATGACTCATATAAAGCATGTAAAAAGGGACATATATATCATGAGACAAAGATGTATTTTTTTTCCCCAGTAGTAATGACACCAAAGTACAGGTATCAACTGAATATGGGATGAAGCTAAGATGTAATTGTAGCTCCCATCATAAATGAAAGAGTTGGAAATGCACCTGGTCATAGGTGTTGGTATATACAATGTAATGTGTGTATCATAGTAGCAACCAATTTTCACATCAACTTTAATGGCAATAAAAACTTTGTCGGGCCAATTGACTATCTTATTCAGTTGAACTAGATCCAATATCTGCACCTATGGAATGAAAAGTACATCATTCCCTCGAGACATAAATTCTCTAAAGCACTTGAGATATATATGGATGAAATGTAACATATATTCATTCTAAAGTAATTGAGTTGAGTCTGACTTTTGTTACGTAATAAGGCCACACCACTTATTAAATCTCTCAAGACTCAATGTCTAAGTTCTATATGTACAAAGGAATAATCACATCTTGTTAAGTACAAAGGGTGTTAATGCGTGAACTATTACCTTTTTTTTCTTTTTTGGAAACTTACAGTGAGAATGGAGTTGATTGCATCTTTTGTAGTCTCTAATGTATTTGGAAGGAAACGTATTTCAGAGAGACTAATGAGTCAATTTAGTGAAATGTAAATCACTATATTATTAATTTGGATTATTGAATCCATATTGACTCCGACGATGAAATGTTGGAAATTGACTCATACAGACTTTGACATAACCATAAAGGCACTTTGGTTGTGACATGATGTTTCGTTTTGAAAGCACTCATACGTACATCGCTTTATTTGAGTGGACGAGACAACGGGAAAAAGATTGACAAAATGCGAAGTAATGACATATCTCTCAATAAGTGTTTTCTAAAGTACCAGATGCACAACCCCCTTCTTCCTCCCATTATGCTTTTAGGTAAGAAAGCATATCACTCATTTTACAAAGCCTTCAGTAAAACAGGATCGAGACCATCCTAAGATGCAAATGGTAAAAATTCCATATTACAAAGAAAACAAGGTGAAATTTAGAAAATATTCATGCGTAATGCGGACCATTAAAGTGACTTATGGCTCTGGTGAATGTTTTGACATTTTGGACTAGTTATAGTTCCCAAGGTATTTGCGTTTAAAAACTCCTAGCACATATTACACAATACAAACTGCAAAGGCTCACCACCCTTATTAATGATAAAGAATTTACATCAAAAGTACTTGATGAATATTGCATGTTTAATAGGATCAATATAGAGTATCCTATACCCACTGGTCTCGCAGAGGCTACCATCAAAGGTTACAAATGGTGCCTAAGGAATAGGTTATGCGTACTAACCTATCTTTTATTGCTTTGGGGATATGCAATATTACATGCATCTTACTTAATTCATTTTTAGAACCCAATATTAGCCAACCTTTTTTATGTACCAGTTGGTAACTGGATTTAAGCCTGACATTCATGTTCTTACGCATTTTTGGTTGCACTATATATGTGCCATTACGGCTCCACATCGTACTATGATGGGTCTTCAAACCTATTAAGTAGTTATGTTGGAAATGAGTTCCCAACAATTATCCGCATTTTAAAACTTTTGGCAGGAGATCTCTTACCGCTAGATTTGCGGGTTATCACTTTAATGAGACGGTCTTCCCGTCGTTAGGGGGAGATAAGAAAAAGTATTTTCTAAGGGAACGACATGAATTGTCGTGATGTATTCCCACCATGTCTCATATTGATTCTTGTACTCCACAAATGTAAATGTTAAGTGATAAAGAATATTCGATTTTCAGAATGTACACTGATGTTGCTAAAGTGATGAGATCACACATACCAGCTTCAAATCTACCTGCAAAGTTAGAAATCCTCAATACGGGATATACACCATAGACTAAGGTGTTGCAACTGCACTCAGTGGAAGTGTGGTTGAGGCCGTGGCTCCATAAATGAAGTTGGAGAGACCACTTGTTTCGATCATTCCTCACCTAGAAAATAAGTAGGTGAGTAAGGCACAACTTATTTATATCATCAGAAATCATCTCATAAGATTGTCTCTGAATATGTCCATGAATCAAACTGGAGGACGCTCCGAAGTTTTAAATGATTCTAGAGAACAATGAAATACTGATGGATTATGAGAATGCATATGAGTCAATGGAAGGATCATGCGTGCACAATGATGAGATCATCCATAAATAGTTGCTCCAGAAGTATAGCACAATGAGATCGAACCATGCTTTATTTTGATTAATTTCAAATAAAATAGCATATTTGGCCTGCACAATCCAGGTAGAACCTAGTTCTTTGGAAAATATATGGGTATTTGGTGTGGTAGTGCTAACCAACCAAGTGTAAATCCTATTGTACATACATAATTAATTTGTCATAAAGCATAATGAGAAGAAAGTAGTCTTAAAGTACAAAGACTCTCCTTGTGGCGCGAGGTTTCTCACAAATCCCTGGAATTGTTCTATTGTAATGAACGTTATAGAATTCCGCTTCTTAGTTAGCTTGGTAATTTCAAAAGGACTTGAAATGCAGCATATGTATGTGGTTGTTATGTATCTCTGAAAGAATCAAGAGATAGAAGATATTTACAGAAGTACTTGATAGACTTTTGTTGCCCAAACCAAATGACTCTAAACCACAGAGTGCATTTACAATTAGATAGAACACTCACTTAAAGATTAAAGAAATCAAGCGGATGTGGTATACCCGTCTAAGTGACTATTTGATTTGGAGGGGATAGAAAAGTAAGTTATTTTCATTGCGTATTCACAAGAAAGTTCCTGATTTGGAATTATAGCTATCTATGTCGATGATACAGACATGAAGGGTACTCTTGATGTAATAAAAGACCTTAAAAGTTATTTGAATACGAATTTGAGATGAAAAATCTGGGGAAAGCCCGATCGAATACTGAGCTTGTGGTATATTATTCCACCAGTTTGCATATGTCTAAAGTTGTTAGAAAATTTAACAAAGACATGCATCCTGATAGCACTCCCATGATTAGTCGAGGTTCGAATGTGAGTAAGTGGCCATTTCGTCTAAAGGAGGATGACGAAGATGTGTTGGGAGATGAAATTCTCATATCTAAGTACAATAGACGCATTGTTGTACTTAGTATAATAATGTACTCAATTAAATTTTACATCCTCATGGAACTTGTTAGCTAGATATAGCTCCGCGACAACGCAACGTCATTGGAATGGTATAGTGAATGTAATCATGTACTTAAAAGTAACTATTGACATAAATTTGTTTTATCCCTACAAAGACATTAAAAGGAATTCTAATGAAAGTACAATCCAAAAGTTGTTGATTATGAAGGAATAATAAGCTCTTCTCCAACGAAAGCAATCAGAGGGAGATACGGTAGATTATTTTCTAGGTTATTACCAATATTCAGTTTTGAAAAGTACATGACTAAAGGAACTGTCTGGAACAACTCTGAAAGTAATTAGGGGGGATACCGACATCAGGGGGAGGATCCAAGGATATGATGTCGACATATTTTACTTCGAAATTGAAGCTGTGTTGTACTCTTTTTCCCTTCAGTCGAGAATAGTTTTTCCCAAAGGGTTTTGTTACTCGACAAGGTTTTTAGCGAGACAACACTAAAAACATCAAGTATGTTGAACGTTAAAGACATAAAGATCGTGTTGATATTACTGAAAATATTTGAATCAAATAAATGAAATGCGATAGTCTGTTAAGAAACGTAACTTCCAGAATCAACAACAAGGGTTTATAAACATTCAAGTCACCGATGTAAAGTGTGATAAACTCCTTTTGACTGCATTAGGCTAACAAAAATTGTCTGACATCAGGGGGAGCATCTAACGATGTGTTGAACTCTTTTCCTTCACCGAGGTTACTTTTTCATGTAGGGTTTTATTGCTCGGCAAGGTTTTTATTGAGACAACAAAAAACACCGGGAATGTAATTTCCCATCTAAGGCTATTGTCTCTTTCACGAGGATTTTATGCCTTAGGAGTTGTGAAGCAACTAGTCAACTTCAATGGAGTAAAGTGATCATCTGCAACAAATCACCTTCGCTTGCATCTGTCACGTTGTACTCTTTTCCCTTCGTTAAGGTTTTATCCCACTTAGTTTTCCTTGTAAAGGTTTTAATGAGGCAACGTATACACGCCCAACTATGTTCTAAGTTTAATTAATATTGTACTCTTTTTCTTTAGTTCAGGTTTTGTCCCTCAGGGGTTTTTCTGACGAAGTCTTAACGAGGCAATTAACTTAGACTCGTCGATCTTTGAAGATCGTATTGCATGTGATGAACTACATGTAAAGTACGAGAAAACATGTAAAGTACTACATGTGAAGAGTTGTACCAAGGTTTTGTACCATTGGGTTTTTCCTTGTAAAAGTTTTAACGAGGCAATTGATTTCGGCACAAGTCATCAAGGAGAGGACGACATTTGAAGAATTGTATTCGAAGCACTAAATGTGAAGCACCGAATATGAAGTTCTACTGGACCACACAAAGGGGAGTGTTGTAGGGCTTGTAGCCCATTGATGTGCAGCCCAATATAGTGTCTAGGGTCTTCTTCCTACTTGGATATAAAGGAATATATGGATGTAACACAGTTGATTCCAATGAATAGAAACTTTCATCTGCCTCTTTATCTTCCCTGTATTTCCACTGCAACAATTCCTTTATTTTTTTCGCAGGTCAAGATATCAGAGATAGGTGGCACAATTAAGGAATTTGTATTGCCTCTTATCTACAACACCACATAAAAAATGCAGCAGGACGGGGCGAGGTGAGGCGAAGTTGAATCCCAAGCCATACCTAATCAAAAATGTATCGCGACGAGGTGAGTGAAACCCCACGACACCTAATAAAAAAAAATGCAAGATGGTGCGAGGTGAAGCCACATCACACCAGATCAAAAATATGGCTAAATGAAAAATAAAAATGCTCGAGCATACCACGGGCTCAAAATCTATTTCTCATTGAATAACAGATAATTCAGTCTTTATTAAATCGTACTTTAAATTGGGATTTTAATTTGTAGATCCAATAATTGGTTTTATTCAAATGAACAGATAATTCAGTCTTTATTAAATCGTCCTTTCCTCTGATTATGTATTTCCTTTCGATTTCAAACTCAAATTAGAGATTATGTTCTCATTTCTTTCAAAATAAATTCTAAGAATCAGTAGCTCTTTGGACAATACTTACCGGATTTCATGGATGAGTCTGCTAAGTGGTGTTGGGTGGATCCCTTTATGCGATTGATCATTAGGTGGAGCAATTTGGTCCATCTTCTTCTGAATACACTTGTTAGAAGCATATTTGCAAGCGTCTACTCCTTTAAATGGTGGAAGATTAATTTATTAATTTCAAAATGTCTACGGTTGGAAATTTTTAGGTTTTGTAATCATGAGATTCTGCGAACTTCATGAAATTTCACAGTTTAGCTACAAATTTGGTTTTATTTGTTGTAAATAAGATGGGTATTTGCATGAATATCTTTGAAGAAATAATCTTACAAGTGGCAACTGAAGAAAATATGAAGATGAATTTTATATGTTTCTACAGATAAGAGGTGGTAGAGAAGAAAGAAATTTTCCTCACACAAAATTTCAATCTCTTGCTTCTCTTTATACACCTTTCTCTGTTTTGATCCATTTCCTTGACAGTAAGATGGATAAAATCGGATCATATCAGAGGGGCTTAGTACGATGGAAAAATTAATGGAGGAAAAATTGAATTTGTCTGATATAGGTAACTACAGGCTCTTAGAGTTCATCAAAAAAGTCACTTCATGTATTAGGAAAGGTGAGTGTATGGCACCGGTGAAGAAGTTGTTTAAGGAAGAAGGATTTTACGACTCAAAAACAAGACATGGTCGAGTAAAAAGAGACTTAAATAACAAATGGGATCTCCAATGAAAATTAGAGGTAACAGAAACAAAAACTAAGAATCTCTTCTTTATTTCTTTTGAAGATCCTGAAGAATTTGCAAAAATGGTAATGTCAAATGATGTTGTGGATGGTAAGTTGCTTTCTTTTAGGGAAAACAATGATCAAGTAAGGAGTTCTGATCTTAATTTTAACAAATATATTTTCTGGAATATATTTAAACCCAATAGCTTCATCTCTGATAGAGTGCATATGGCGAGGAAAGTAGGAAAGCAGTTAGGAGTGGTATTGATGATAATTGATCCTCATTATGGACAATACAAAGTTCTGGTAATAGTGGATTTAAGTAAACCTCTTGTGAAAAGGGTGGATATAGTAATGGAGGATTTGGGTACTAGAAAGAAATTGATTATATTGGTCTTCCAACTGGGTTCGTACTTACTGTATGTGGACTGCTCATCCTCCTGGTTATGATGGTAAAAATGAATCTCCTAAGGTTATGAGAAACACTGTTGTGGTGGTGCGGACAAAACGAGAATCAAAAGGATATTTAGAACTAAAAAAGAACAAAGCTAAGAATTGGAAGAAGACTGATTAATCTTAAACTGAATTTAGAAGTTTGATTAATAAAGAGGCAGCGAACAAAGGAATTGATAAAAGACAAAGAAAGGATATTGATTAGCAGTACCCATATTTAGAGATGAAAGCTAAAGCAATGGTTATTAAAGATGGTGAAGAGTCGGAAAGGAATGCTAGAAAATGGAAAAAAGGATCATTTGAGAAGGAAAAGGATGTTGATGCTGATCATGTAAAAAGAACGGAAAAGGAGAAATGTTTTCAATACTTAATTGAAGGAAAGCATTATCTCCAGCGTTATGCTTGGCTGTTGGCAGAATACAAGGATTTGGGAATATGTAAACCAAGTGATATGATCACTAATTTCCTCACCACAACTGAATGGGATGAAAATCCAGTTAACCCAATACCAATAATTGTTTCTGAAGCAGTTATCAATGAAGATGCCATGGTTTCCAAAAAAAAGGAAAGATATAAGATAGGCGAGGGTAGTTCAAGTACCAAAAGCTCTGATTCGGTTATTGTTTTTATCTTCATTTATCTGTTTTCTACAATTTTTTTGTTGAATTGTTGTTGGGTTATTACTTGGATCCTTTGTGTCAGTTTTGTTTATTGCACTGGTAGAATTAGTATTATCCATTTTGTGGGTGTGTTTTGTGTTTGTGCTTCTAATCTAGTAGAACACATCCATTTTTGTTCTCGGAACATGATTATTTTATCTTAGAATGCTCAAGACTGTAACAATTCTAAGACTTTTAACCATATACAATTTCTGCTTCAAAAACAACCTGATTTAGTATTTATATATGAAACAAAAATGCCTCTTGAAAAAATGGAAACATATGCTAGAAAACTTTATTTCAAAGACTGGATTTTTTTATATAATAGTGAGAAAGAAAGGGGGTAATGAATCAACTTCTAGTGCAGCCACTGTTATACAAACTATGATTCAAAAAATTGGTCTCACATATTTGAGATTTACTAGTGACCCTTTTACACATTGTCTGATTAGAGAGAACAAGTTGAAAATACAAGGCAAATGATTGATAGGAAATTGGTTAATGTGGACTGGTTTGAATGCTTTATTAATGCATTAGTTCATCTAACAAGAACTGCTTCTGATCACAGTCCCTTACTTATAGTTTTTGATCCAATTAAAATTGAACCGAACATGCCATATAAGTTCTTTAAAGTTGGATGGAGCATAAAGAATATAAAACTTTTATAGAAAATGCTTGGAATTTGAACAAAATACAAGCGAATGATGACTTGGATCAACTGTTGAAAGATATTTTTAGGGATTTTACGATTGGAGTAAAAATGTTTTCAAAAATATTTTTAAAAATAAAGTGAGGATTTTAAAGCAAATTGATAAAGAAAAGTAAAACCTGCTCATTTGGTTTCTAGGAAAATTTTGACAGATCTTGAAAATGAACTGCAAACTTGGAGTAAGATTGAAAACATTTATTGGTTATAAACAATAAAGACAAGTTTTTCAAAGAACATGATAAATGTCACTACTCGGTCGAACTCGCAAGTTTTGCTATCTCAAGCTTGTTGTCAAATTTAGTTGATCAAAACTATGCCTTGATTTCTAAAGTACATTTAGTCATGTCTCGGATTAGGTTTATAAGTGTGTAGTTGAGTATCATACTTCATTGCATTCACTATTTGAAGAAGAAGATCGATTGAAGATATATGGAAAACTTCATTAACAAAAGGTTTGTGAAGACTGAACCATCTTATTACTCAAGCATTCACTATTCTATCTATGAGACTAAGTCGTATGAATAGGTGGACTTTAAATTATTGCACAAAAAAAATTTCGAGTCAAACTTGTCTTGTTAAATTCTCGAAATATAATTTAAGCAATAGTCATTCATTGTACTTATGAATTTAGATAAGAATAATTTATTGTTTATACACTAAGTCATGATTCAAGTTGATCATTTGAAAATGGCTCGAGCAATGATATGATATTCGTCATTGATGTCGTTTGGGGATTAAAATAGAGATATAATGTGACGAATCAGGAAATTTTCCTTCTAAAAGGATTGGGGTTCAACCCATTTAGCAAGGCAAAACCACGATCCGCCACTCGAGAACCGAACTTTGAAATTTTTCAGATTCTCTGAGCATATACCCATACCATAATACTCAGAAAAATCCGATAAGGATTCCAGTTTTCAAAAAGATAGGGGTCGGCCAGTTGCCGAAATAACAGATGGCCAATTACAGGATTCCAGTTTTCAAAAAGATAGGGGTCGGCCAGTTGCCGAAATAACAGATGGCCAATTACGAAACTCAAAGACGGCAAGTTGCCGAAAATAACACGGGCCATTTGCGCAAAAGTAACAGACATCTAGTTGCTAAAATTAACACGTGCCAATTCCCCAAGAATAGCAGCCGGCCAGTTGCCAAAACTAACACGGGCAAATTGCCCAAATAAATAGACGGCCAGTTGCCAAAATTAACACGGGCCAATTGCCCAAAAATAACAGACGTCCAGTTGCCAAGATTATCACGGGCCAATTTCCCAGAAATAACGGACGACCAGTTGCCAAGACTAACACGGGCCAATTGCCCAAAAATAACAGCCGACCAGTTGCCAAAATTAACACGGGCCAATTGCTCAAAAATAACAGACGACCAGTTACCAAAATTAAGGTAGTTATGGTTACCAGCCATCATTAGCCAGTTGCCCATGATATATTGCCAAGATTGCAATCATCTCTGAATAAATGGTATAAACTGCAAAGCAGTGACCAAGACTTTCAGATGATATGAACAATCAGACTTTCAGATGATATGAACAATCTTGTAGAGTTGTGCTGAACCGCATACCGGCTGCCTATGTACCCTCTCTGTTGCTCGAAGGGATCAAGCACGACCGTAGTTCGTCATTTTTATTTAGATAATATGAACTACCTATAACAGCAACAATCATCTATAATAGCATATAATATGAATTGCATTACGACAATTGTCCCCAACAGTACCATAAAGTTGAAATAACACAGCATCAAACTAACTTGGGAAAAATCAAGTCCGACGCAACAACAGAATAGTTAAGGCGCGTGATATTTCATCCTATCACTGGATTTTAAACTAAGCAATGAAATTGCAAAAAAAACACAAAATTGGGAAGATTATAGGCATAAGTAATTCTGTCTTATTTCCGAAGAGCCTAATCCTTAGCTTTTATCTATCAAGTACCAGTACTATTTCTACTTCTCTGTACTAAAATAGGGATTTTCTTCCTTTCTTCCAAACATTACCCTACCATAAAGATAGCAATGTCCCTATAAATCCTTAAAATTTATGTCAATCAAGATGCTATCCGCGTATAAGGTTACCGAGACTAGTACACATGAAAATAAATGGGGATAAGATCTCTAAGGTACAAACCCAAAATAATTCATTCAAGCCTAAAAGAAAAATTACGGACTTGAAGTATCAACAAACATTAACTTGTGTTAAAAGATGCAGATGATAATGCATAAAATGCTGGACTGCATAATGGCATGACTTGCCCTTCTAATGGTAATGCATACGCTAAATGAACGCCGATTTCTCATCCGGAATTAGATTAATAGAGCTAATAAATGTCAGCATCTGCACCATTGTTTTGTGGAAAAAATATGAGAGTGAAGACTAAGGTATACGCTTAACAGCAATCATTACCAATAGCACAATGTATTCCTTTCACGAGGCTGTCCACAGCAAGAAGCCAAAACCCCACGCTACATATTCAAATCTTATAAGAACCAATTCTCGCAAACACGCTAAGAGATTTGAATTTAGAAATCACAATAATACACCAACAAAAGAACCGAGATCGCCACATCCAAAATAAAATAACTAAAAATGAAACGAGCTCGACACACCCAAATTAAATAACTAAAAATGAAACAAGAAACATTAACACATAGCAAGGATGGAATAATCCAATTCATAGGGTCACAACTCATCTTTATGTTCCTTCCTATCAAAAAGATCAGAGAAATTCTTGTATTCTATGAGCCTCATATTCATCTCAAGAATTTGCCCCGCTGTACAAATTTTATATAAAAGACTCTGTGTACTACAACGGTTTATACCACTTCCACGTGTCTGATCATCCTGAAATTTTAACAGAGCCTTCATGATATACTTCAGCATAACATATCCAAAATTCATTTAATTCTAACGGTTAGATTTTACTCTATGCTTTCGAGATCTATCTAGTGGTACTAAATTCAAATCTAGATCGTTGTTAGATTAGTTTCTAATAATTAACGTTCGCGTTATACTAATCGAGTTATTATCGGCTAATTCGTCACTTGACTAGTCTAATAACGTTGACGAGGTCAAGGGTCTTTACAATGTTGAACATAGTCTTTGAACATGGTTCGGTTATGGTTTCACCTCACCAGAGTGTATATCTTGATTATGTAAATCAGATTCAAAAATTCATCTAACTGTGGATATTGTTTGCTTGGCTCTAAAGTTATATTAGCTTAAAACTGAAGCAACCTATGCTTTGAATGTCTATAAAAGGGGAACTTCAAGCAACTGGGATCTTTAAATCCTGACACTACTTTTTAGTGTGTCTTAGTTGTATCTAGTGTCGTCCTGTTCCTAACTCTTTTAGCGTTTAGTGACTACGAAGTCTTCATAGAGATTCGAGAAGCCAGGTCCAGTTATCTTTCCTTGATAACTTGAGTATCCTGATCTTGATTATTTGTTGAGCTTGCTCCATCGATCGAGATAGATAGAAATTGTTAGAGCATAGCTCTGTTGAATTCACCAAGCGTTAGTATGTCAAGTTTGGTTGTCATATTTTAGTGTGTCAAAACTCATCTAAAGTTGCTTGATTATATACTAGAGTCAGCTTCGTTTAGGTTAGACTAGAAAGTCTAGGAATGTTGACACATACAAGTATTACTCCGAAGACCTGAAGAAAGTGAAAAAGAAGCGAACTACAACGACAACATCATCATTCCTATTGAGGTTAGTAATATTGACTTAAACTGTTTCATTCCTAACGTATCTTTCAAGTCGTGTTATATTGAAAACATAACTACGAAGATGTATATACTGTACATATTGTATAATACTCTAGTAATGTGACATGGTCATATTTGTATGATCATAGTATTAGGGAATTAGACTACGAAGTATAACACTTATCTTTTGAACTTCGTAGATATGACATCGACATAATCTTGTATATACTGTAATGATTATGTGAATGGGTTATGGTGAGGATTCATCCTAGGAAACATTGTTTTACATTTGTTTAAAGAAAATACATTCATGAACTTGTTTTATGAATCGAAAGGGAAATCATTAGTCTTATTGGTATGGCTATCATTGCAAATATTTAGATTACCGATATGTGTGAGATGGTAGAACCGATCGTAACTTTGTTATGTATCTTGGTATAACTAATCACAAGTGCCTGACTTACGATTTGGTATGACTAGTTTTTATTAATTAGTGTAACCGATCCTAAGTGATCACCATGAGATGGTATGATCGATATTTGTAATTGGTGTGACCGATCACAGAGTGTTGTGTAATCGATCCTTGTAATTGGTAAACGGTCTTGGTAATTGGTGTAACCGATCCTGGTAGCTGGTGTGACCGATTACAAGCAATACATGAGAATATGCTAACCGATCCTGGTAACTGATGTAACTGGTCCTGGTAACTTGTGTGACCGATCACAAGTATTTCCATATTAAGTTATAACCGATCCTAGTGATTGGTAGAACCGATTGAACCCATGTATGTGATTTGATATTTGATCAATCACATAGTTATCTTGGAATACAGATGAACCAATTATAAACTTGTTTGGAAGTGTGGTATAACTGATTCCAAGAATGTAAATCCATGTAAATATGAATAAGGATTTACAGTGAAAAGATGTCAACACACTTTGAACAAGTACAGTAACTCTTATCATTTATTATTCAAAGATATTCCTTAGTACTCAAGGACATCCTGTACCGAAATAAACTAAGAATATTTTACTTAAGGTTTTTGGTTTTATATGGTTTAATTACCAGCAATTAAATGCATATTTCTAGAGAATAAAAATTAGTAATGTGCATATACTAATAAGAGATTTTCTATTGAGAGATTTCAGAAATTTTGGACAAGCATTTATTGGAATTAAGAAAACCGAATTTTGCTATTCATTGCATATCTTGAGAATATTTTCGGTTTTGGAAATTCCTTGGTGTCCAAACATCCTTGTCTATAAATACCTAAGTTTGCATTTCTAGCAAACTATCCTAAGAGCCAGGCAAACTTCATTCTTGTTGTATCTGGTGGAGCCGTCTATTCGGAGAGAAAACTATCCTAATTAGGTGAAATCTCTTACGACAGCTCGTTTAAAGACTTTTGTGGGATCAAGAAGCTCTACGAGTACCGTTTGTGAGAAACTAGATAATTACAGTGTTATTAGTTTTCGATTGATTTGATTGACTAACAGTTGTTGAAACTTTGTCGCTATCAAGTATCATACTTCGTTGTTGTATTGTATCATCTTGTATCCATAGTCAATCACACAAGTTACCTTGTTATCGTATTGTCCTGATCTCGTATCCATAGACGATCACACGAAGTGTGAACCGTTTTGTTGTATTGTCTCGACTCAGTCCATAGACAATCACTTTCTGTAGAAAACTTATAGGTAGATAAATAAATGATTGTGGTGTATTTGGGTACCCTAGTCTTTTAGAAATCATCAAAGTTCTCTTCGTCTCAAACTTTGTTGATTCCACGGGTTTTATACTTGTGCGAGTGTAATAATCTAGGCTGCACTTCGGGTTGCATAATTCCGAATTTTGAGGTTAGCCAGATTTTGTATATTGTTATCGATTTCCACACCTTTGATAAAGTTATTTGATTATAAAAGGAAATCAATTTAAAGTCTTCAACCGAGTTGAAGCAACTCTTAGTTGGTATGGTGTCATCTAAGGGAATCAATTGCTCGGAGTCCTGCTGGGATTCAACAGGTGTAAGGAGCGCTACTGTACCTTAATCGATGGGATACCTTTTAGGGGTCAACTACATTCCAGTCCGAAGTTAATTAGTAGTAGGCTAGTGTCTGTAGCATCTTAATACAGTTTGGTGTTCAATCTGAACTAGGTCCCGGGGTTTTTCTGCATTTGCGTTTTCCTCGTTAAAAAAACTTCTGGTGTCTGTGTTATTTATTTTTTCGCATTATATTGTTTATCTTTATAATTGAAATATCACAGGTTGTACGTTGATCAATATTAATATATACATCCGACCTAGTTTGTTGGATACGACTAGATTGATTCTTGGAAAATTGGTCTTTGGTACCGTCCAAGTAATCTCTTTGTGATTAGGTTCACAGACTTGTTTCTGTAAATGTTATAATCCCAAGAGAGAGAGATATATAACTCTATATAATATTCTTTCATTGAGTTTAACTCTCGGAGTTGTATTAAGTTTTTCCATACAGATTTCCTAAGAAAAGAAGTGGTGGTGTATTTTGGTACCCCCGCGTTTTCAATAAGAACTTGTTCTTGTAGAATTCGTATCTCGAAAGATAGATAACAAGTTTCATAGTTGGCAGAATTCTGATCCGGTTATTTGGATACAACTTGATTGATCATGGATATTAATCTTTGTAATCTTCCAAGTACTCTCACAGTTAAATCAGGTTCACAGACTACTGATTATGAGAGAAAGATGTTAGAGCACTACTCGGTCGAACGCGCAAGCGTTGCTATCTCAAGCTTGTTTCGTCGAGTTTAGTTTCCAAAACTATAAGTCTTGATTTCTAGTCTACTTAGATTTTATGTCTCGAATTAGGATAGAATGTGTAGTTGAGCTTTAGACTTCATGGCGTTCACTGATTGAAGACGAAGAACTACTAAGAGGAGCTTGTGGAATTTCATCATCAAAAGGTATGTGGACACTTGAACTCATCTATCACTCAAAAGTCTATTTTTATTCTATCTCCTACCGGGACAAAAGTCGTATAGCTATATATACTTTGTTTTATACACATTTGATATTTCGAGCTGAGTTTAACTCGCTTACATATTTCTCGAAATATGTGTTGGTAAGCTTGCGCTTTAACCAAATTCTTCTTTATTCTTGACACAAGTCAAAAGATGATCATGTGAAAATCACCTGGTAATATCTGACATGATTTGCGTGAGACAGTCATTTGATGTAGACTCGGAATGTTTCATATTGATCTATTGATCACTTGAAAATTGCTTTGAAGTTGATAGTTTATGTGAGACAGCTATTCCCGTCTTCTAAGAATGTTTCAATGATTAACTTGGATTTTAGAATGATTAACCATTGATTGGATATATCACAGTATACGTACTTGTATTCTAACTGTTGCAAGTTATTTCAAGTCCGCGAACCATAGTATGCATACCCGTATCCGTACCGGTTTGATAGTTGAAGTCCGGGAACTTAGTATGCATACCCGTATGCGTACCGGCTTAAAATTTCAAGTCCAGGAATTCAACTAAGTTTGGTTGTGTATGATCGTATGCGTACCCGTTCGCATACCGACGAACCCGACCAAGTCCGGCTACTTAGGTATGCGTACACGTTTGCATACTTGAGTGGGTTAAGTTCTAAAATCGGTTTGTTCATGAACAAATACATTTATATAATGAGGAATGTAATCTTTTGCAAACCTTGGATATAATGTTCATGAATTGATTCGAGTGAATCAATATCGATTTTGCTTCAATTTTGTCTTGTATACTTCTATGAGAATATAAACAATTGATCAACTTTATAACTAGTTTCATTTGAGTCATTTGAATTAGTTGTGATTAAGACGAATAAGGTTGATATGAAAGTGTTTATATGGCTAATTTCGGTTAACTATTGTTGAGCCAACTAAGTGTACACGTTTAGGTACGATTACCCATATCTAAATGAAGTCACATTTAATTTGTGTATAACAAGCTAAATTCGATATATGGTTGAAAGATATTAGCTTGACTCTAATCAGGTTTTCATCTAACGGTGAATATTGAATGCTTTGTTACCAAGGTAGAATTGATTGAAAACCCTGATTTGAAGACTATATAAGGGAGAATTCTAGCCCCCACATCTTCTGTGTGATACTAGTTGCGACTAGAGTCGATTCTCATTTAACCTAGTTTTTTCCTAAAACCATTATAGGTTAACGACTTAAAGACTTCATTGGGATTCTGAATCCAAAACCAACTATTTTCTATGTAGTTGCGTGTTTTGATCTTACTTTGTTCTATCATATTGAGTACTATCTTCTTTAAGATTTGCTCGATATTCAATCTCCGATAGGTAAGATAAAAAGTAGTCACAAACATCTTCGTCTCATCGTTTGTGATTCCCTAATATCTTGTTTTGATGCCATACAATTAAGATTATTGTGAGGTGATTGATATTACTAGGCTATTCAACGAAAACATAAGTCTGGTATTTCAATTGGTTCCTGTTCACCCTGATTTATCAAAATATGGAACAAAAACTCGTAGGTATTTCTGTGGGAGATAGATTTATCTATTCAATAGACTTTTCTGTGTGAGACATATTTGTTTATCAAGTCTTCGATGTTGGGTCGTAGCAACTATTAGTTATGGGTGAGATCGGCTAAGGGAATCAAGTGCGCAGAATCCGACGTGGTTCAAGAGGCGTAAGGAACGCGATTGTACCTTAATCAGTGTGGGATTGGTTAGGGCTCAACTACATTACAGTCTGAAGTTACTTATAGTAGGCTGGAGTCTGTAGCGGCTTAATACAGTGTGGTGTTCAAATATTGACTAGGTCCCGGGGTTTTTCTGCATTTGCGGTTTCCTCGTTAACAAAATTTCTGGTGTTTGTGTTATTTCTTTTCCGCATTATATTTTTATATAATTGAAATATCACAGGTTGTGCATAGTTCAATCAATCGGTGAATCTAACCTTTGGTTGTTGATTGAAATTGATTGACACTTGGATATTGGTCTTTGGTACCATCCAAGTTATTTCTCATATTAATCTGGCTCACAGATTTCCATATGTTCGATTGAAAATTGATTTGAGAAATTGAGATATAACCCTTGGATGTATTTTCCTTGATTGAGTCTGACTGTCTAGTTGATTCTCTTGGAAATATATTGGAGTTAGTCCATACATATTGCCTAAACAAAATATATGGTGTGTTTGTTAGACCCCCGCTTTTTCAATTGGTATCAGAGCATGCAAACACGTTTAAGACCTCATAAGTCTGTGTTTGTAGCAATCTGACTCTATGGACATAAACGCTATCTCTATAAAAGTACCACCATTCTTCGATGACTCGAATTATCTATGGTGGAAAATTGATATGCGTGCCTTTCTTCAAGCGCGTGATTTTCAATCATGGGTTCGTGTAGTTAATGGCTATGATCCTCCGGTTGTTACAGAAGGCGATGTAACTGTTCCAAAGGATATTGGTGCATATGATCTTTCCGAGATTCTCGCTGCAAAGCAGAATTCTGACGGATTAATTGCTATCATCAATGCTATTACCTCGTATCTCCAGCACCATGTGACTACGTGCACCAAGTCTAAAGAAACTTGGGATATCTTAGAAACTGTACTTGAAGGAAATTCCTCTGAGAAAGAAGCTAGGCTTCAAAACCTAAATTCTGATTGGGAAAACCTTCGTATGGCTTATGAAGATTCATTTGATGAGTTTAATCATAAAGTTTCTGAAATTTTTAATGCATCTTTTGCATTGGGTAAGACTATTCCTGAAAAGGACATTGTGATGAAAATTCTCATATCGTTGCCAGCCAAATACGATTCTAAAAAACATGCCATCGTTGAAGGAAATAACATTGATAAAATTTCCAGAAACTCACTCATTGGAAAGTTAAGAGTTTTGATCAGAACACAGCCAGAACTTTCGCGTTTAATGCTGTGACCAACACAAGTACTCTTCCTTACTTGTCTTGGGCTGATGAATGTTATTCAAATCATATTGATCCTGACAGGTCATTGATTTTACAAAAGATCAAGGATATTATGAGAAAAAGCAAGAGATTCGAGAAATGTCTATCTCTTTCTGATACTTCAGATGATTCAGTACAAATAAAATCAATTCAGTTGGGAAATTTGCATACTTCCGAAGTTTGTATAGAAATTTCAGCGTTCGCTGCACAAACTTCTAGTATCTCAAATTCTGATTCAGAATACGAGTCTGACACTGAGATTTTTGAATTCTTGGATAAAAATGAAGAAATTCACCAAGAAAATCTTTAACTAAAAATGAAGTTGAAGAAACTTGAATCATCACTTCAGGTGAAAAATATTGAGATTGACCGTCTTAATGACGAATTCACCAGAACCTTATCTTTAAAAGAAAAAGAGATTGATGATCTTAATTGTGACCTGCAAAGGTTATCTGGAAGCCTTCATAAGATTTCAACAATGTTATTCGGTCAGAAATATTTTGGAAACACAAACAGTTTATGGTTCAAAAGCAAGACTGTGAGCACAAATAATTCCTTTGTTCCGGCTGGTTCTGGAACCATGGATATTAAAAGTTGTGATAAAAATGAGTCAGTTTTGCAAAACGAAAATTCATCTCTGAAGTGTATGTTTTGTGGAAATGCAAATCATGTTCAAATTAAATGTTGAAAATTCAAGAGGAACAACAAACAAATTGCCAAACTTCAGAATGACATGCAAAGGATGAATCTGGTTTTGCGTAATCAGCAGGAACTCCTGAAGACAAGAAGCAGTCTAAGATAACAGAAGACAGACAAGGTAAGAAATCTGTTTATGAAACAAACCTTGATAAGTCACCTGGTGACACAAAATGTGAGCATTCTGCTCCCTCCATTACTATTTAATTATAGTGATGTTTGCATCCTATTTTTAACTTGATAATATGAGGATTGCATCAAGGTTGCTCAAGTCTTGTATAGTTGTTAAATTCTTATTCTTGGCAGTTTAAGATTGTTTAAGTTAAGATTTGCAATTGAATATTTTATTATCAAAAATAGATAATGGATCATGAACCGTGAATACTTTTTCAAAGTTTTTGTTTTGGGTTTAGTTATCCGGTACTCTATTTATATTCATTTGTGATCAAAATGCCCTTCACTCATTTCTTTTTGAAAGATACAGTTTCATGGCTCCTGTAACTAGAGGTACCACAAAAAGAGATGCAGTAGAAGCATTTAATGTGTATCTTTGTGAAGGAATTCAATCCGCAAGAAAGAAAAAGGAAAAATCTACAAATGATGAAAAAGGTTCTTCCTTTAACTGTTTTTTGTCTATTTGTCTAGATGATAATAACTTTAGGGCTATGATGAAGGATTTCATCAGTAAAAGAAATGATTTAAAAACTCAAATCATGTTCTCTTTGGAGAGGATAGCTCACCATGAACAAATGTTATCTCTGACAAAGAACACCCCGCTTGAACTGAAAAGAGAACTTAGTGAGTTAACTAATATTTCTGAAGATCTGGAGGAATTAAATGATCCCATAATCAACGAGTTCTTCAATAATGAGAAGGAATTCTCAGTAGATGTCCTGAGAAATCTCTACAATGTCTAGGAAACTTCTTACGAGAATTTATTCTTGTGTTTTAAAAAGGATAACTAGGGTTTGGAATAACTTATTTTGTGATTACACATTGCTATTGCCAATAATTTTCATCTTGCAATGTTTTTAGATTATTTATTTAAATTATAAAGTTTATTTGGAAGATGATTTTGCAGTATTAATCTTTATTGGTTTCATATATTTGTAGATGGGGAAAAAAGGTTCGCTAGTTTTTTAGGAAAGTGAAGAGAGACGACGGTTCGGACGAGACTCCTCAACCGAGCAAACTGCTTAACCTCACACCGATGCACTACATGGGAGTGCTTTGAGTTCGAGAGATCAATCAGTAGGACTCCAGCCTAAACCAAGTCAATGGTCGTTCCAGTGTCAATTCGGTCACAAAGAGGGAGATAGGTTGATCTGTAGGAGGGAATCTGAAAATTATGGGATCAATGATGATCAAGGATTATGGATGTGTTGTGGGTATCTGCAAATTGATGAACTGCTGAATTCTGGAAAATAAGTTTCAATCGAGAATTGTGTCTAGACGAATGTTGTTCTCAGTCATCGATTTTGGACTTATTTATATTGTCAGAATAGTGAACACATTGATCCCAGTAAGTGTGATGGTTTCTTGAGTGAAAGATTGGGAAAGTGGGAGATCGTGGTAAAATCAGTTCCATGTCGTGCAGAGAATTGGTTGATCATCCACCCACTACTTTTATAACTCCCTCAAACGCTTGCACGACTTACTCACGTTTCTCATCGTGGATGAACACACGTGCTTAGGCCGCCAGACCAAAACCTTAATTGATATCCCCCATGTGACGTGATTGATATCTCACGAACGTGGAGTCTGTAAAGCAGACGTGTATTTGATTAGTCAGTCGCTGACTTGATTAGACAGTGAGTCTAAGTTTTGTTGAATTGAGCATGATTGACGAATGCTCAGTGATTCATGTCAGATGTATAGTTCTTATGTTGATATTGCTCGTCTGAGCAAATATTGTAAATTCGATGAATTGTTGAATATTGAGTTGAATCAATATTCGGCAGTAAATTACTGTCAATATTCGAGCATTTGAGCGAGTATTGCTCATTCGACAAATTACTGAATATTGATAGTTGGATCAATATTCAAGCAACTGAGCAAGTATTGCTCAACTCGATAAATTACTGAATATTGATAGTTGGATCAATACTCGAGCCACTGAGCAAGTATTGCTCAAATTACTGAAAATTGATAGTTGGATCAATATTCGAGCAACTGAACAAGTATTACTCAATTCGATAAATTACTGAATATTGATAGTTGGATCAATATTCGAGCAATTGAGCAAGTATTGCTCATTCGATGAATTATTGGTAACGTGACCCAATAAAATATTAGTTAAAATATTGGTATCCTACTAAACATTATATAATTAATCCATATGTTGATTGCTGGGTCAACACAAATTTATTAGTGTTTGAAATTTCTCAAAATCATGATTTGCCGAGCATTTGTTCGAAACCCTAATTTTTGATCAATTGTTCGTCAATTGATGAATTACTGAAAATAGGTCACTGAGTGAAGAAGGGACCGACCACATGGGATGATGGACAACCATGTGGTGCACAAGTGCTCGAGTGAGCATGCACTAGTATCCTTTGTTGACTGGTTGGTCAAAGGATGATTAAATGCTGGTTTAATCATTTATTAAAATAGTGCTCATCTGAGCATTAGATAATAAAACCTAATTATGGAGAAGTGAGGGACCGTCCAAGGGAGCATAGAGCCGGCCCTTGGTAGTTTGGGACCAGCTGACGGTCGATTGAGCAAATTCGAAGTTGGTTGGAAAGAGTTTGGACCCAATATGAGCAATTGAGCAAATTAGATTAGAATTATAAAGATGTGCGGGACCGGCTCCTTGCAAGCCTTAGGCCGACCTTGGTCGAGGAAGCATGCCCGTGTCACCATAATGTATGTGTCTCAGTCCTGAGAGTTTTGGTATTTTCTGGTGTGCGTTTGAGCAATATTTTGGATTTTCAGAAGAGTTTGATCTTTGACTGAAATTACTGATTTTGCTCGAATGAGCAAGTAGAACTTTGCTCGTTTGATCATTATTTTGAGAATATTAAAATAATAATATTTTAATATTTTCATGAATAGCCTAGTCGGTCATGAGACCATTTGACTTTTTGGTTTTTTCATGGTTTGAGCAATATTTGGGAAAATATGGAAAACCCAGAGTTTTTGATCAAACGGAGGAGTTTCATGAGATGCTGAAATAATAATTATGAAAGACAAGGGATTGCAAGGTGTGGGACCAGCCATGGCTAGGGCATGGCCGTCCGGCTAGGTGACCTGGTCCCGTGACACCTTCCCTTATTTTATTATTCTTCATCGTTTGAGGAAAATATGGAGAAACCGTCAGTTTTGCTCAAACAAGGAAAGTCGCTTGAATGAAGGAGTTTTCATGAGATCATGAAAATAATAAAATAAGAAAAAAATAAAGGAAGAGGTGGGGGGGGGGGGGGGGGCGGCCCTCTAGGCGCCTCTTTTTATTTTTTATTGTTATTTTATCTCTCCTATTTTGTGTTGGATTCCTCGTTTGTCCATAATTTTGAATGCTCGTTCGTGCATCATTGTTGAGCACACTTGCACAATTTTCTTGGGCTTACTCGATGATAGTCCAGACGCCCGATTGTTGAGTAACTGTTACTAATTCATGAAATTCAGCGGAGATTGAATCATGAAACGGAGTAATAATTATGAATTGTGCATCTATTACTAATCCATGATTCCAGCTGGGGAATTCAGGGAACGGAGTAATGAGATATAATAGATTATTTTTTAGGAATTCAGTGGATTAATGTCAAGTTAGAATTAATCATTGTAGAATCGAGATATGAGATAGTTGAAGCATCATACTCGTTCTGAAAGGTGTATAGTCATGGAACAACGTGCAATGTCAATGTTTTGAAGGCGTTTAGCCCTCTAAGAAACAATTATGTATAGAGATCCGTCTGAATCTATACACGGTCTCTCTACATAGTCAGGGAACAACGAGTATCGTCGACGTCCTGAAGGCGTTAAGCCCTCCAACAAACAATTATGTCTAGAGAACCTTCCAATCGTTATGCTATGTAGAGGTGGGTCTCTCTATGTAGTCAGGGAACAACGTGCAGAGTCGACGTCCTGAAGGCGTTAAGCTCTCTGAAAAACAATTATGTTTAGGGAACCGCCTAATTATTTGATTTTACATAGAGTTCATGATGAAATGTGCAGCATCGAACGCTCAGCCGGGGAGGCCTTTCGAGAAACATGTACATCATGGCTCTGAGAGGAATGTTTGCTCAGTCAGAGATCGTGAAACGGTTCACGGATTGTAAAATATGAGTCGTCACATGCGTTCTTGAAGCCGGGTCAGAAACATGCAGTATTATGATTTTACGATTTTGACCTTTCTCGAAAATCCACCATCAACATTAAGTCCCCTGCTTAGTGAGGGACAGTCATGTTCCGCAGTAAGCATTAGATGGTGATTTTCCAGTTGACGAGACAAGCAGTTGAACTCAGTCGTACAAAGGTATTCTCATAATACCCGATTTGCTCCAATGGTGTCATGTACGAGCAAATGCCCAGGTAAGGACTCTGACAGTGTGATAGAGTTTCATCTCATGAGTATGGAGAGACGAGGCACTGCTGATTTGGACGTTCCGACGTCCAGTTTTGGTCGGTTCAGCGTTTACGGGACCAACCCAAAAAGGAAATCCTTATTTTAGGAATAGACGTTTGTTCGTTCGTTAGTTTAAGAAACAAACAAAATATACTTGAGTCTAATGATAAAATTTTTGTCTATGAGCTTTCACGAAAGCCAAAATTTTATTTTTTAAATATGTGAGATTTAACAAAAGGGAATACACTCTCGTTTCAAAGGTGGATGCTCGTATGAGAGATTTTTTTTTTTGAATAGACGTGCGTCTGTTAGTAATAAAATTTTCGTCTATGAGCTTTCATGAATTTTGAAAATATACTCTTATTTCAAAGATGTATGCTCGCGTGAGGGAGCAAATATATATATTTTCAAATTCATGTGAGTTTCACGTTAAAATATATTTTTGTAAAATCAATGTTTTGATTTTGAATAACTGTTGAAAGTAGACAATTATTCATGGTGAAATAATGTCTGTATGCGAGTTTTCATAATTGTGGTGAATGTTCACGCAATGAAAAATCAAGTTTTGGTTTTCGAATAAAAAATTTTCTCGTGTTTGCAGGTTCGAGGAGACGAGCAAATTTTGAAGTATTAATTCTTGTATCACAATCACTACTGTTAGTGGAATCGTAAACAGGTAAGAATTGAAAGTTACCATTTTTGTAGACGCTGTTGTGAGCATCTTTATTCCATGATTCATTGTTTTGTTAAATCATGTGTTTTGTATGAACGATGTGCTGAAGTAGAAATGTTATGCATCTGTCATAACCACTTTGCAAGAATGACTGACCCCCATGATGACACTTCTAGAGATGATGTTTCCAGAGATGACATCTCTACGGATGCAACTTCAATAAATGGTACTTCTGGGACCTCTGAGTGATGGTGAGAGATCCTTCATACTGAGTTGTACTCCTGGTTACTTAATATGAAAAATACACGGAGAGTTCTTTGTGGAAGAGCATAACATCGACATAGCAGCACGCCTGGGATTTGACCAATGTGTTTCGGACGTTCGAAGGAATAAACCATCATTTGAACAACTTTAGGCTCATTTGGATTACACGTACCTGAATGGTCGTGAATATATGTGTCCTTCCTATAACCGAGCTACGTATGAAACTCTGGGTTATATCGGTTTCTGGACCTAGTAACTTGAACGCCTTCATGACTTTGTAATAGCTGTTCGGACTCCCTCAAAAGAACCTCATACTGTTGAGATGGTCTCCGCTCGTCCGAGATTGAAATATCCATAGGAAGGTCGTGCTGTGAGACCTCAGATCGATTTGGATTACTCAGAAATAGCAGTAAGTCTTTGGGGCGGAGAATCCAGAAGTAAGGATTATAGAATGATACCGAACACTGTAAAGTCCCCAACTGTTTCTTGTCATGGTAGATGGGGAAAAACGGGTCGCTGGTTTTTTAGGAAAGTGAAGAGACAACGGTTCGGACGAGACTCCTCAACCGAGCAAACTACTTAACCTCACACAGATGCACTGCATGGGAGTGCTTTGAGTTTGAGAAATCAATCTGTAGGACTCCGGCCTAAACCAAGTCAATGGCTGTTCCAGAGTCAATTCGGTCACAAAGAGGGAGATGGGTTGATTTTTAGGAGAGAAGCTGAGAATTGTGGGATCAATGATGATCAAGCATTATGGATGTGTTGTGGGTTTCTGCAAATTGATGAACTGCTGAGTTTTGGAATATAAGTTTCAATCGAGAATTGTGTGTAGACTAATGTTGTTCTCATTCATCGATTTTGGACTTATTTATATTGTCAGAATAGTGAACACATTGATCCCAGTAAGTGTGGCGGTTTCTTGAGTGAAAGAGTGGGAAAGTGGGAGATCGTGGTAAAATCAGTTCCATGTCATGCGGAGACTTGGTTGATCGTCCACCCACTACTTTACTAACTCCCTCAACCGCTTGCGCGACTTACTCATGATGTATTTTCAAAGTTGTTGTAGTAATAAATAATAAAGTTCGTTTAAGACTTGTGAAGGTTGTGCTTTTAGATTTAAATTTTAAAACTAAAGCAAATTAAAACTGATTATATTAGAGAGATCGGGGTTCAGGATTTCACCATTCACCAAAATTCATGTAATTTAATGTTAATTTTTATCATGCAATTCTAGACAATATAACTCCAATCAAAAGAAATTGTGATTCTAATCATTGCCTAAATTAGATTTTCAAAACATCAATTGTTAATCGCAAGAATGAAGTATCAAAAGCCCTAAACTAAGCATACTTCATCAAGAGAAAACACAACTAATTAATAAAAATCATTACTCAATTTTCATTCGGTGCAAATAATCATAAAAGAATTGCATAAATAAATTCAAATAAATTTTACCACATAACTTTTGGAAGAATGACTTCTTCCATCGCCCCGAAAGATTGGGTTTAGCTCATCATGTTGGAAACATTCAAAATATGTATTCATGGCTCAAAAAGTGTTTACAAGAAGAGAAAATAGTGAAACAGGAAATCTGCAACAACACATGTGCGTTGCAGACCGACTGTTTCAACTCTCAACTGTTATGATGAAGTTAACCGTTACAAATATGAAGATAAATGTTGCAGAAGAGGATGAAGAAACTGTTACAATGAAGATAAATGTTGCAGAAGAGGATGAAGAAACTGTTACAACGAAGATAAATGTTGCAAACCAGTTGAAGAAACTGTGACAAGCATTTGAAGAAACCACTACGACGGATGAAGAAACCATTACGAAGGATGAAGAAACCGTCGTTGTTTCCCAGTTTTTCACGAGCAGCAGCAACAGAGTTCTGAAAACTCTTGATTCACGCTTCCTGAGCTCTCCTCTCGACCCCAAACTCTCCCCTCCCCTTCTATGTGATCCCAAGAACTTATTTATACATCATTGCGACATTGAATCTCCCAAAATCTCTTTATTTAATCCCATTATTTCTTTTATTCTCGAAAATATATTGTTTCCAAAAATCGTTTTCCTACGCGTCTGCAGCTGTATTTCTTTCCTTCTATACCTTCTTCACGCTCCAGAATATCGATCAACTCTTCCAAACACGTGCAGTACACGTTTAAATTCCTCACAACTCGTGCAAGCTCATGTTTTTCCTCCAACTCCCTATTTGGATTAAACCAAGTTATCCAGCCAAATTTGATCGAAACAAACACCCATACTAGCTCTGTTAGGACATATCACAACTACCCATGAAGTTTCAGCGATTGAATCACACAAAAACTCCTCCAAACATTCGATCGAAATTCTTCCAGTGAAGTGAAATGTTTTCCCGCCAAAATTGGTTTTGAATTTGAGAAGAAGATGTCTTCCCCCTAATCCTGTACGGGTTTCCCTTTAGCACTTGCCTTATGGGGTGCAAATAGTAATTTTTGGGCGTAAATAATAATAATACTGGGGTTTCTCCGGCACATTTTTGGGGTGCTTCCGGTGCATTTCTGGGGTGCCTTTAATACTTTATCCTTGGGTGTAAAACACCACTTTTTGAGCCAATTTTTGCTGCAAGAGCTTATTTCACTATAATACAAAGACATAAAATAACAAAATAAATACAAAATCGAGCACTAACAATACATACAATTGAGACATATTAGACACATAAATGCGTCTATCAACACCCCCAAACTTGTTATTTGCTAGTCCTCGAGCAAAAATAAAAATAAAATAGAAATAAAATCCTAACTCATTGTCGCAGGCATCGTCGATTGCATTTAGCATATGCAATAAGCCTTTAAACCGCTAGGTGTCCCTAGTGGCGGAGTGAAGTCTCCGGAGGGCTTACCAGAGGTATACCCACAAAACCATTATACTCCAGACCCTAGCTATCTACACAGAACCTTGGAAGGCACTAAAGAATCTCCTTGGTTGGCATACTTATTGACTACAGGAGGAAGTACCCTGATGCGAAATTCCAATTGTTGTACATGAGTTTGCACTCAAGCATAATAAAATTCATATGAAGTCATAGAGCTCTACTCAGATTGTCGCACTATGGACATCAATATCCGGAGTCAAAACTAATCACATGGATAGATCAAGAAGATGGATATAAAAAAACATAGATGGTTTTGGTGTTTACTAGGTGAACGGTATTTCTCATATCTGTCTGAAGACCTCCGCCAAAATGAACCTATCCTAATGGACTGAGATACCGGCCTGACTAATATCAGCACACTGGCATATACAAGGGTACCAGTGGTCGATAATCCTAACTCTAGGTCAACACAACTGGCATATACAAGGGTTCCAGTGGTCGACTTTATTGAATTTATTCCAGTTGGTCTAATGGTCTGGTCTCTTTTCTTCTTTTTTTTTTCCTTTTTTTTTTTTTTTTTTTTTTTGAATCTCAATCACTCTAATCCACCCTAGCATTGGTAACAACTTGAATCGTGAGCCCCACCTAATCACTTAGAGAAACATAGTTTAAAAACAAAACAAAATAAAAAAAGGAAGTGAAAAGGACTCAACGAGATATGGTGAAACTATCATGTTATTTCTAACACCTGAGCTCTGTGCTTTTATGAATAGACTCTTTAGATGTTGCCATCTAGTCAGATTGGTTCCTCAACTCCTATAACCAAAATGCTTCCATCCACTTAGATTGGTTAGTGCCATCCTTAATAGGCATAAATTTCTAGGCTATGGAGTTTATTTATTGCAAATAAAAGCTAACAAAAAAGTTTCTTCCCTACCCCCAAACTTAAATCTAACATTGTCCTCAATGTTTCTAATGAAAGAGCAATACCAAACAGTAAAGTAACATGAGGAATTAGTAAAGAGAGAAGTCGGACAGATAGTACCAGGGTGAAGAGAGAAATCAAAAATTAATATACAACAACATACAATCGCCTCGATGGTCAATCAAGGGTAAACGGGGTCCTCCAGAGGGACCTCCTCAATATCATTTGTAGGAAAGGGCTCTAAAAAGGGTTTCAATCTATGAACGTTAGCCTTTGAAGAACTACTACCATCCGGTGTCTCGATCTCAACAACTCCATGAGGAAAGACAGTGCGAACAATAAAAGGACCCGTCCACCGAGAACGTAACTTCCCAGGGAAAAGATGCAAGCGAGTATCATACAGAAGAACTTTTTGACCTGGAGAAAATGACTTTCTTAAGATATTTATATCATGCACAAGTTTCATTTTGTTCTTATACTCCTTAGCACTATCGTATACATCTCTACGAATCTTTTCCAACTCATTGAGCTGGAGTTTCCTATGGGCTCCTGCCTTGTCAGTGAAAAATTTAGCTGCTTAACATCCCAATAAGCTCTATGTTCTAACTCAACAGGTAAGTGACATGCCTTTCCATACACAAGTCGATGACATTATAATGGGGGTCTTAAACGCAGTTCGGTAAGCCCATAAGGCATCAGTAAGCCTAGACGACCAGTCTTTCCGATTAGGATTAACTGTTTTTTATATACGTTTTATCTCCCTATTGGAAACTTCTACCTGACCACTAGTCTGTGGATGATACGGGGTAGCTACCTTATGTGTAATACCATATTTTCATCAAAAGCCTAAAAGGTCCATTACAAAAGTGCGACCCTCCATCACTAATTATAGCTCGCGGTGTACCAAAACGTGTAAGTATATTATTTTTCAAGAACTCAATCACAACCCTATGGTCATTGGTTTTACACGCAGCCGCCTCAATCCACTTAGAGACATAGTCTACAGCGACAAGGATGTATAAGTTACCAAAAGAATTAGGAAACGGACCCATAAAGTCAATACCCCCACATCAAAGACCTCCACAACTAAAATAGGGTTCAAGGGCATCATGTTCCTACGGGAAATGGTTCCTAATTTCTGGCAACGTTCACAAGTCACACAGTAACTGTGGGAGTCTTTAAACAACGAAGGCCAATAGAATCCACACTGCAATATCTTAGCAGCAGTTTTCCTAGCACTAAAGTGACCCCCACAAGCATGATCATGACAAAAGGAAATAATACTGGACTGGTCACTCTCAGGTATACATCTCCTAATAATCTGGTCTGGACAATACTTAAACAAATAAGGATCATCCCAGAAGAAGTGCTTAACCTCAGCTAAAAACCTAGAACGATCTTGTTTACCCCAATGTTGGGGCATTCGACCAGTAACAAGATAGTTCACTATATTCGCATACCAAGGTAATTGGGTAACAAAGAACAATTGTTCATCAGGAAATATATCCCTTATAGGAAGGGAATCATCAGGGGAACTAACAACTAGCCTAGACAAGTGGTCTGCTACAACATTTTCGGCACCCTTTTTGTCTCTAATGTCTGGAGAAAACTCTTGCAACAAAAGGATCCACCTAATCAATCTAGGTTTTGTATCCTTCTTAGACAAAAGATATTTCAAAGCAGCATGATCAGTATATATGATGATCTTAGAACCTAAGAGATAGGGTCTAAACTTGTCTAAGGCAAACACAATGGCTAACAGTTCCTTCTCAGTAGTGGTATAGTTCAACTGGGCATCATTCAGAGTTTTGCTAGCATAGTAAATCACATGAAGTAATTTGTTTTTCGCTGACCTAGCACTACACCAATAGCATAATCTGAAGCATCACACATGATCTCAAAGGGTAGGTTCCAGTTGGGTGCCTGGACTATGGGGGGGTAGTGAGTAAATTCTTAAGCTTCTCAAAAGCCTCTAAACAAGCATCATCAAAGACAAACTTAACATCTTTTGCAAGCAAATTGCAAAGAGGTCTAGAAATTAAGCTAAAATCCTTAATGAATCGACGATAAAAACCTGCATGCCCTAAGAATGACCTATATATCTCTTACGGTTTTTGGGACCTGTAAAGTTTTAATCAGGTCAACTTTGGCTTTATCTACCTCTATACCCTTAGAAGATACGATATGCCCTAAAACAATTCCTGAACGAACCATGAAGTGACATTTCTCCCAATTAAGCACTAAATTCTTTTCCTTACACCTAGCCAACACTAGTGACAAATGATGCAAGCACTCATCGAAAGACGAACCAAACACTGAAAAATCATCCATAAAGACCTCTAAGAACCGTTCTACCATGTCAGAAAATATGCTCATCATGCAACGCTGAAAAGTCGCAGGGGCATTACAAAGCCCAAAAGGCATGCGTCTATACGCAAAGGTACCAAAGGGACAGGTAAAAGTGGTTTTCTCCTGGTCTTCTGGGGAATAACGATCTGATTATATCCAGAATAGCCATCTAAAAAGCAGTAGTGACTATGTCCAGCTAATCTCTCTAGCATCTGGTCGATGAAGGGAAGGGGAAAGTGGTCCTTCCTAGTGACCTTGTCAATTTCCTTAGTCAATACAAACACGCCAACCCTGGTCACTCGGGTCGGGATTAACTCATTGTTATCATTCTGGACTACAGTAATACCGATTTCTTGGGAACAACCTGAACGGGGCTGACCCACTTACTGTCTGAAATGGGGTAGATAATGTCTGCATCTAACAACTTAAGGACCTCGTTTCGAACTACCTCTTTCATATTAGGGTTTAGTCGACGTTGCATCTCCCTAGAAGGTTTGGTATCACTCTCTAAATAGATCTGATGCATACAAACAGTGGGACTTATACCCTTAATGTCAGCTATGGTCCACCCTAAAGCTTCCTTGTTGTTTTGAAGGACGGTTACTAGCCTACTTTCCTGGTCACTATCCAAGACGGAAGAAATAATCACAGGTAAAGTCTCAGACGGGCCTAAAAACCTATATTTCAGGGAATCTGGCAATGGTTTTAGGTCCAACTTAGGAGGCTCTTCTAACGAAGGAACTAGGGTAGACTCAGAAACTGGTAGTGGTTCGACTTTAGGTTTCCATCCATTACTAGTATCTAACAAAGGGGTTGAATCTAACAAAGCATTCACCTCATTAATCACATTATCATCATCAAAATCAATCCCAAAGTGAGCTAGGCATTTCTCTAATGGATCTTCTAACAAAGTGTTTGGTAATGACTCCTCGACTAATGTTCCTATCATGTTCACCTCTTCTATGTTCGAGTCATCTAGTTCGGAGGGTAGCTTACTAATATTAAAAATGTTCAGCTCAATAGTCATATTACCAAAAGACAATTTCATAATACCATTTCGACAGTTAATGATCGCATTGGATGTAGCTAAAAACGGGCGACCTAAAACCGGTATCTGGTTCTCTGGGTCAGGGACAGGTTGGGTATCTAGGATAACAAAATCCACTGGATAAATAAACTTGTCAACCTCTATGAGAACATCCTCGATCACACCACGAGGAATTTTAACGGACCTATCAGCTAACTGAAGTGTCATCTGGGTAGGTTTCATCTCACCAAGTCCTAGCTTAAGGTACACATGATATGGTAGTAAGTTCACACTAGCTCCTAAGTCAAGCAACGCTTTCTCAACACGGTATTTACCTATTGTGCAAGAAATGGTAGGGGACCCTGGGTCTTTATACTTAGGAGTAGTGGTATTCTGAATAATAGAACTCACGTGACTAGAGAAAGGCTTTCTTCTGGACATTAAGCTTTCGCTTTCGCGTACACATATCCTTGAGAAACTTGGCATAAGAGGGAATCTGCTTAATTGCATCTAGTAGTGGAAGGTTGATAGTTACCTGCTTAAAAACCTCCAATATATCATTAAAATTGGACTCCCTCTTAGTTGGAACTAGCAGCTGTGGGAATGGGGCTCTAGGGACAAAGCCGGGCTCAATGACCCTCATTGGTCTCTTTAGAGACTCTATCAGTCTCCTCAGTTTCTGGTTCAGAAGGGTGAACTACAGCATGTTCACTATCAGGCATGGAAACCTTGTTGTCTATCTCTCTACCACTCCTAAGGGTTTTAATAGCATTCACATGATCAGATGGTCTTTCACCTATTTCATTAATTCCTCTAGGGTTGGGTTGAGTCTGACTAGGAAACTTACCTCTTTCTCTTAAAGACTCATTTATCTGACTAACCTGGGTTTTCAACTCGGAAATAGCCTGAGAGTTAGCCTGACCTATTCTCTTATTTTCTTCTAAACCTTGAGCAACAGATTGCTGAAACTGCACAGTGTTACGAGTTAACAAAGCAAGAGACTCTTCTAAACTCATAATCTTCTTATCCGAAGGGTTCTGAAACTGTGCCGGAGCTGAAGGATTCTTAGTATAGCCAAAACCTGGGGGAACCTGAGCATTACTAGACTGACCTTGATTCTGGCCCTTGGACCAAGAAAGGTTTGGATGGTTTCTCCAGCCAGGGTTATAGGTTTCTGAATATGGGTCAAACTTCTGTCGGTTATCAAACCTAGTGTTGTTATAAAGAGCATTGGCTTGCTCTTCAACATGGCCTTCCCAAAAAGGCTCATTTCTTCCACTACTACCACTAGAATGACCTAATTCTAAGGCTTCTAACCTTTTGGCTATAACTGCTATTTTGGCATCTGACTCATGAGATCCTTCTACCCTATTAACATTTCCTCTACTTAGAAGAATTGTTTTCTGGGGTTCCCTACTATTTTCCCATTGTTGGGTCTTATCGGCGATTTCATTCAAAAATGTCATCGCTTCATCAACAGTTTTATTCTCAAACCCACCTGTGCATAAGGACTCAACCATGGTTGTTGTTGAATAATCTAAACCCTCGTAGAGGATCTGAACTAACCTAACCTTCTCCAAACCATGATGAGGACATTGAGATATCAAGTCATTGAACCTTTCTAAGTACCTATATAAAGATTCTCCCTCTTGTTGGGCAAAAGTACATATTTGTGTCCTAATAGACGATGTTTTATGCCTTGGGAAAACTTATGTATAAAGGCAGAAGTAAGTTGGTCATAGGTTTCAATTGACTCAGAGTCCAAACTATACAGCCAAGATTTGGCTTTATCTTTTAAGGAAAAGGGGAATAACCTAAGTTTCAACGCATCATCACTTAGGTTTTTAATTTTCAGAGTACTACAAACTTCCTCAAATTCCCTAACATGAAAATAGGGGTTCTCATTCTCCTTCCCTAAAAACATTGGGAGCATCTGTAAAGTCCCAGGTTTCAGTTCATAATTTGCCTCGGTTTAGCTAACTTGATACAACGGACGAGAGGTCCTAGTTGGGTTTAGCAAAGCTTTCAAAGTTGCCATTTCTGGCACTACCAAAGGACTAGGAGTACTAGGGGTACTTTCCTCACGAAGAGACAGATTCTCAAAACTGAAGTTTCCAAAAACGGGGCTCTCAAAAGAAGAGTCTTCGAGCTCCCCGCCTTCACAAGAAGAACTACTAGGTTTTCACTAATCAAACGACCTAGAGTGTTTCTTTTCCAAGCCCGTTTAAAAACTTCGGGCATACACTAGAAAAACAAAATCAAAAAGAAAAGTCCTAAAAAGGAAGGGATGTTTATGCAAACACAAACAAGGCTGACTCCACCACAGCAAACCTACTGATTTCTAGCAAACAAAAAGCATGATGGCTCCACTTAGATTGTTTCTAGACCAGCTTCTAATCCTTCGAACGGGAATTCGTTACAATTTAAGCAAACCCCTCTGGAATCAATCCGAGTTAAAGTAAGTTGAATAGAGGCGAGGGAAGCTCGGTGGAGCTTTGATACCCAAGGCCTCACCGGTATTACAAGGCGGCGCAGTCACGCATTCAACTTAAAAACCGTCAAAACTTCGAAGTATGCTTAAAAGAGTAACCAATATTTTCGAATGACTTTCCTGTTAAGCTCGTTACCCTATCGGTCTCGTTCTAGTCAAAATTTTAGGCTTAGGTTCGCGTTTGGTGTCGTTTTCCTAAGGCGGGAAGAAGAGAACGGTGATGAAATCCGAACCCTTATCTTGTATGGCCAGTCCTTGCCCTTTACTAGGAAATTAAAGCAGCCGTTTTCAAGTCCTCAACATATATGCATACGAAGGAAGACAGTAACTCGCTGACAGGGGATTCGCGAGTGTTTCGACAAACTTACCTCCCGTACCAGACGAGGGATGAACCTTTGTAGTCGACTCGGGCCACGACTCCTATGTCATGTACGAACCCGAGGGGCCGAGGTGATATCGTAATCACCGTCCTTCTCTGCAAACAGTTTATATATAAACCACCCTTCCGTAGGGTTTAAAAAATAATGTCCCAAAATTTAAAGTCCAAAATCCAAAAATATAAACGCAAAAGAAAAAGAAAGTCTAAAAAAAAAATATCTATAAAAATGTCTCTTTTTCTCTCTCTTTTTTTTATAAAAAAAATCTTCTCCTTTCGCTCCTTTCGCTTTGCCTTTTACTCCAGTCTTTAAGTATTCACCAAAAGCTTTGGCAAAATTTTCTTTCGCTCCAAATTCCAAAATCTGAAAGAAAAAGACAAAAACTCAAAAACGTAAAGAAGAACAAATAAAAAAAAAACCTGAAAAAAAAAATCTAAAAACTCTAGCCTAAAGAAAAGTCCGCGTCGGCGGCGCCAAATATTTGATGTACTTTCAAAGTTGTTGTAGTAATAAATAATAGAGTTCGTTCAAGACTTGTGAAGGTTGTGCTTTTAGATTTAAATTTTAAAACTAAAGAAAATAAAGCAAATTAAAACTGATTATATTAGAGAGACCGGGGTTCAGGATTTCACCATTCACCAAAATTCATGTAATTTAATGTTAATTTTTATCATGCAATTCTAGACAATATAACTCCAATCAAAAGAAATTGTGATTATAATCATTGCCTAAATTAGATTTTCAAAACATCAATTGTTAATCGCAAGAATGAAGTATCAAAAGCCCTAAACTAAGCATACTTCATCAAGAGAAAACACAACTAATTAATAAAAATCATTACTCAATTTTCATTCGGTGCAAATAATCATAAAAGAGTTGCATAAATAAAATCAAATAAATTTTACCACATAACTTTTGGAAGAATGGCTTCTTCCATCGCCCCGGAAGATTGGATTTAGCTCATCATGTTGGAAACATACTCAAAATATGTATTCATGGCTCAAAAAGTGTTTACAAGAAGAGAAAATAGTGAAACAGGAAATCTGCAACAGCACGTGCGCGTTGCAGACCGACTGTTTCAACTCTCAACTGTTATGATGAAGTTAACCGTTACAAATATGAAGATAAATGTTGCAGAAGAGGATGAAGAAACTGTTACAATGAAGATAAATGTTGCAGAAGAGGATGAAGAAACTGTTACAATGAAGATAAATGTTGCAAATCAGTTGAAGAAACTGTGACAAGCATTTGAAGAAACTGTTACGACGGATCAAGAAACCTTTACGACGGATGAAGAAACCATCGTTGTTTCCCTGTTCTTCACAAGCAGCAGCAACAGAGTTCTGAAAACTCTTGATTCACGCAACCTGAGCTCTCCTCTCGACCCCAAACTCTCCCCTCCCCTTATATGTGATCCCAGGAACTTATTTACACATTATTGCGACATTGAATCTCCCAAAATCTCTTTATTTAATCCCATTATTTCTTTTATTCTCGAAAATATATTGTTTCCAAAAATCATTTTCCTACGCGTCTGCAGCTGTATTTCTTTCTTTCTATACCTTCTTCACGCTCCAGAATATCGATCAACTCTTCCAAACACGTGCAGTACACGCTTAAATTCCTCACAACTCGTGCAAGCTCATGTTTTTCCTCCAAATCCCTGTTTGGATTAAACCAAATTATCCAACCAAATTTGATCGAAACAAACACCCATACTAGCTATGTTAGGACATATCACAACTACCCATGAAGTTTCAGCGATTGAATCACACAAAAACTCCTCCAAACATTCGATTGAAATTCTTCCAGTGAAGTGAAATGTTTTCCCGCCAAAACTGGTTTTGAATTTGATAAGAAGATGTCCCCCCCCCTAATCCTGTACGGGGTTCCCTTTAGCACTTGCCTTATGGGGTGCAAATAGTAATTTTTGGGCGTAAATAGCATTTTTTCTGGGGTATCTCCGGCACATTTTTGGGGTGCTTCCGGTGCATTTCTGGGGTGCCTTTAGTACTTTATCCTGGGGTGTAAAACACCACTTTTCGAGCCAATTTTTGCTGCAAGAGCTTATTTCTCTATAAATACCTACAAAGACATAAAATAACAAAATAAATACAAAATCGAGCACTAACAATACATACAATTGAGACATATTAGACACATAAACGTGTCTATCAACTCACATTTCTCATCGTGGATGAACACACGTGTTGAAGGCCGCCAGACCAAAACCCTAATTGATATCCCCCATGTGACGTGATTGATGTCTCACAAACGTGGAGTTTGCAAAGCTGACGTGTATTTGATTACTCAGTCGTTGACTTGATTAGACAGTGAGTCTAAGTTTTGTTGATTGAGCATGATTGACGAATGCTCAGTGATTCATGTCAGATGTATAGTTCTTATGTTGATATTGCTCGTCTGAGCAAATATTGTAAATTCGATGAATTGTTGAATATTGAGTTGAATCAATATTCGGCAGTAAATTACTGTCAATATTCGAGCATTTGAGCGAGTATTGCTCATTCGACGAATTACTGAATATTGATAGTTGGATCAATATTCAAGCAACTGAGCAAGTATTGCTCAATTCGATAAATTACTGAATATTGATAGTTGGATCAATACTCGAGTAACTGAGCAACTATTGCTCAATTCGATAAATTACTGAAAATTGATAGTTGGATCAATATTCGAGCAATTGAGCAAGTATTTCTCAATTCGATACATTATTGAATATTGATAGTTGGATCAATATTTGAGCAATTGAGCAAGTATTGCTCATTCGATGAATTATTGGTAACGTGACCCAATAAAATATTAATTAAAATATTGGTAGCCTACCAAATATTATATAATTAATCCATATGTTGATTGTTGGGTCAACATAAATTTATTAGTGTTTGAAATTGCTCAAAATCATGATTTTCCGAGCATTTGTTCGAAACCCTAATTTTTGGTCAATTGTTCGTCAATTGATGAATTACTGAAAATAGGTCACTAAGTGAATAAGGGACCGATCACATGGGATGATGGGCGACCATGTGGTGCACAAGTGCTCGAGTGAGCATGCACCAGTGTCCTTTGTTGACTGGTTGGTCAAAGGATGATTAAATGCTGGTTTAATCATTTATTAAAATAGTGCTCGTCTGAGCATTAGGTAATAAAACCTAAGTGAGGGACCATCCAAAGGAGCATAGAACCGTCCCTTGGTGGTTTGGGACCAGCTGACGGTCGGTTGAGCAAATTCGAAGTTGGTTGGAAAGAGTTTGGACCCAATATGAGCAATTGAGCAAATTAGCTTAGAATTGTAAAGATGTGTGTGTCCGGCTCCTTGCAAGCCTTAGGCCGGCCTTGGTCGGTCAAGGAAGCATGCCCGTGTCACCATAATGTCTGCCTCTCAGTCCTGAGAGTTTTGGTATTTTCTGGTGTACGTTTGAGCAATATTTTGGATTTTCAGAAGAGTTTGATCTTTGACTGTAATTCCTGATTTTGCTCGAATGAGCAAGTAGAACATTGCTTGTTTGATCATTATTTTTAGAATATTAAAATGGTAATAATATTTTAATATTTTCATGAATAGCCTAGTCGGTCATGAGACCATTTGACTTTTTGGCTTTTTCGTGGTTTGAGCATATTTGAGAAAATATGGAAAACCCAGAGTTTTTGCTCAAGCGGAGGAGTTTCATGAGATGATGAAATAATAATTATGAAAGACAAGGGATTCCAAAGTGTGGGACCGTCCACGGCTAGGGCATGGCCGGCCGGCTAGGTGACCCGGTCCCGTGACACCTTCTTCTATTTTATTATTCTTTATCATTTGAGGAAAATATGGAGAAACCGTGAGTTTTGCTCAAACAAGGAAAGTCGCTTGAATGAAAGAGTTTTCATGAGATCATGAAAATAAGAAAATAAGAAAAAAAAATCAAGGAAGAGGTGTGTGTGTGTGGGGGGGTGGGGGGGGGGGGGGGGTGGGTGGCGGCCCCTATGCGCCTCTTTTTTTTTATTATTATTATTTTCTCTCTCCTATTTTGTGTAGGATTCCTCGTTTGTCCATATTTTTGAATGCTCGTTCGTGCATCATTGTTGAGCACACTTGCACCATTTTCTTGGGGCTTACTCGGTGATAGTCCAGACGCCCGATTGTTGAGTAATTATTACTAATTCATGAAATTCAGCGGAGAATGATTCATCAAACGGAGAAATAATTATGAATTGTGCATCTATTACTAATCCATGATTCCATCTGGGGAATTCAGGGAACAAAGTAATGAGATATAATAGATTATTTTCTAGGAATTCAGTGGATTAATGTCACACTAGAATTAATTTATTGTAGAATCGAATATGATATAGTTGAAGCATCATACTCGTTCTGCAAGGTGTATAGTCAGGGAACAACATGCAACGTCGATGTTCTGAAGGCGTTTAGCCCTCTAACAAACAATTATGTCTAGAGAGCCGCCTGAATCTATACACGGTATCTCTACATAGTCAGGGAACAACGAGTATCGTCGACGTCCTGAAGGCGTTAAGCCCTCCAACAAACAATTATGTCTAGAGAACCTCCTAATCGTTATTTTATGTAGAGGTGGGTCTCTCTATGTAGTCAGGGAACAACGTGCAGCGTCGACGTCCTGGTTATTTGATTCTACATAGAGGTCATGATGAAATGTGCAGCATCGAATGCTCAGCCGAGGAGGCCTTTCGAGAAACATGTACATCATGGCTCTGAGAGGAATGTTTGCTCAGTCAGAGATCATGAAACGGTTCACGGATTGTAAAATACGAGTCGTCACATGCGTTCCTGAAGCGGGTCAGAAACATGCAGTACCATGATTTTACGATTTTGACCTTTGTCGAAAATCCACCATCAACAATATTGCAAAAATTGCTACGGGATATGTGTGTTTGCGTGCATGAACTGTGATTGTCCCATGTATGTCAAAAGTTAAGTTTATTGTGTCATTATGCAAATAGTGATGGAAAATAGAATGAACTTTTGAATTGCAAAGATTAAGTCTATGATATCATTATGCAAATATTGATGAAAAATAAAGTGAATCTTTGAATATTCCGCAGTATTGATCTTTCCCGGATCCACTTTTATGTGAAAGTATTGTATGGCTCCGTAAGTTTTCTTATGTTGAGCATTTCCGATTAAATTAATCATGGGTTCTCTTGTGGTTAATTTAATTGAGTTTTCTGGATACAAATTTATGTTTCATGTGATTCGTTAATGTCGAAAGAAATCCTTATTTTCTTGTGAAAGTAAGGTCGCTCTTGTTATTCCTTTCGGAAATAACATTTTATAGGGGAGAGTTCTTAATTGACCTTGTGCTTAATTGCCAAATCTTTGTGTGGAGTGCGGCTATGGAAAATTGTAGGAGTTTTCTTGTATCTTTATAAACTCCTTGATGAATATACTAAGTTTCCACTATATGAAATCATCGAAACAAAGTTGATATGTTCTCTTTTAGTCATGAAGTATCTCTATAAGAATTTCATTTTCATCCCACTAGTTTCGTACCTTTGCCAATTTATATTGACAATAAGAGGGAGAACTATTGTGTAGTTCACACTAAAAATACATATGGTTTACGGATCATTATATAAGGGGGAGTGGTTTTCATTGTGAGATGAAGTATTGACTAAGGGGGAGTGATACAAATCACCATAGTGTTATTGTCAAAGTTGATACAATTGAACTTTTATGTTGTGTAATAATACTATGACACTGTATAACAATAATTGAGAACAATGGTTTTCTTATTGTTATGGCTATGGATCTTCAACAACTATGATGCTGAGTTGAACACGTTCAGAATCACTGGAGTACTTGGAAGTGACGAAGATTTCGAGTAATGTTGAATAACTAAGGAAATCAAGCATTTGGATGAGAAGCTGCAAGTTTAATTTATGTTGTAATCCATATGTATTGATAGTTTTGTCACTAAAGTTGACAAAGGGGGAGATTGTTAGAGCACTGCTCGGTCGAAATCGCAAGCGTTGCTATCTCAAGCTTGTTTGTCAAGTTCAGTTGCCAAAACTATAAGTCTTGATTTCCAGTCTACTTATAGCTATGTCTTGGATTAGCATAAAATGTGTAGTTGAGCTTTAGACATCACGACGTTCATCGATTGAAGATGAAGAACTACTAAGGGGAGCTTGTGGAACTTCATCAACAAAAGGTATGTGGAGTCTTAAACTCATCTATCACTCAAAAGTCTATTTCTATTCTATCTCCTATTGAGACAAAAGTCATATAACTATATAGACTTTATTTTATACACATTTGATATTTCGAGCTGAATTTAACTCACCTACATATTTCTCGAAATATGTGTTGGTAAGCTTACGCTTTAACCAAACTCATGTTTATTCTTGAAGAAAGTCAAAAGATGATCATGTGAAAATCGCCTGGTAATATCTTACATGATTTGTGTGAGACAGTCATTTGATGTAAACTCGGAATGTTTCGTATTGATCTATTGATCACTTGAAAATTGCTTTGAAGCTAATAGTTTGTGTGAGACAACTATTCCCGTCTTCCAAGAATGTTTCAATGATTAAATTGGAGTTTAGAACGATTAGCCATTGATTGGATATAGCATAGTATGCGTACTTGTATGCTAACTGTTGCAAGTTATTCCAAGTATAGGAACCATAGTATGCATACCCGTATCCGTACCGGTTTGATAGTTGAAGTCCGGGAACTTAGTATGCATACCCGTATGCGTACCGGCTTAAAAGTTCAAGTCCAGGATTTCAACTGAGTTTGGTTGTGTACGAAAATATGCGTACCCGTTCGCATACTGGCGAACCCAGACCAAGTTCGGCTACTTAGGTATGCGTACCCGTTTGCATACTTGAGTGGGTTAAGTTCTAAAATCGGTTTGTTCATGAATAAATACATTTATATAATACGGAATACAATCTGTTGCAAACAGTGGCTATAATGTTCATGAATTGATTCGAGTGAATCAAAATCGATTTTGCTTCAATTGTGTCTTGTATACTTCTATGAGAATATAAACAATTGAACAACTCTATAACTATTTTCATTTGAGTCATTTGAACTAGTTGTGATTAAGATGAACAAGGTTAATATGAAAGTGTTCATATGGCTAACTTCGGTTAACTATTCTTGTGCCAACTAAGTGTACACGTTTAGGTACGGTTATCCGTATCTAAATGAAGTCACATTTCGTTTGTGTATAACAAGCTAAGTTCGATCTAACGGTTGAAAGATATTTGCTTCACTCTAATCAAGTTTTCATCTAATGGTGAATATTGAATGCTTTGTTACCAAGGCAGCATTGATTGCAAACCCTGATTTGAAGACTATATAAGGGAGAACTCTAGCACTTGGGAAACCTAATACCCACCCCTCATTTGTGATACAAGTTGCGACTAGAGTCGATTCTCCTTTAACCTATTTTTTTCCTAAAACCATTATAGGTTAACGACTTAAAGACTTCATTGGTATTCTGAAGCCAGAACAACTATTTTCTTTGTAGTTGCGTGTTCTGATCTTACTTTGTTCTATCGTATTGAGTACTATCTTCTCTAATATTTGCTCGAGATTCAATATCCGATATGTAAGATAAAATGTAGTCACAAACATCTTCTTCTCATCATTTGTGATCCCACAATATCTTGTTTCGCTACCATACGATTAAGATTATTGTGAGGTGATTGATATTACTAGGTTGTTCTTCAGGAATATAAGTCCGGTGTATAAATTGGTTCTTGTTCACCTTGATTTATCAAAAGACGGAATAAAAACTCGTAGGTATTTTTGTGGGAGACAGATTTATCTATTCAATAGACTTTTATGTGTGAGACAGATTTGTTTATCAAGTCTTCGACTTTGGCCGTAGAAACTTTTAGTTGAGGGTGAGATCAACTAAGGGAATCAGCTCTTATTTGGTGTTGATATGATGAAGTATTATACGGGCGATAGAATACGGTAATACACATATAATTCGTTAGAGTTTGGAAATTCACGAATCTAAGTTAGGATTCTAAACATACAAATAATACGGACGGATTCGCGAATTATGCGTATAAAATTTGCAACTGTCAAACAAGATTTATATGGACTTTCGTAGATTTGTAATTTGAGTGGCTCCCAGAGATTCTCTGGAAATCTAGAGACTTCTAGTGATTCTCTGAGAGTATTTTAGAGAGTCTTTGTGACTTATAGAGACAAAAAAATGAGATTTGCAAAGAGTCTCTGTGATTTGTAGAGAAAAAAAATGTATAATATCCCATGTAAAATTTAAAACGTCTATCAATTTTTTATTATTCATGTTACAATGTTTATAACAGTACCATGAATACCTAATCAAATATGTGTCCATTGTCAAAATAAATCTCATTGTTGTCATATGCCTTAATTTTCATTCTCTTTGTCTCCCTCATCCCACATTTCTATACTATCTCGCCACATTTTATTTGCTATAGGTTAGATCTTAGCATTATATGGATATCAATTATCTCTATGTGCAGTAACGAATCTTGCATATCATAATCGGAATCCTGGATATCAATTATCTCTTTAATCTTTAAAATAAAAAAATAAAAATAAAAGAAAAGATTTACTATCTTCCAAATCATTTGTTGCATGGTGGAATATACTCATCATTCACGGCATTCTCTTGTAGACGGAGGCTCCATTTGGATCCATGATAATTTTTTCATCCATTTGAAATAAAGGAGGATTACTTCTTAAGAGGTTGAATAAGATTCACGATGATAACTAGGTTGGATAATCCGATGAAAACCAGGTTGGATAAGCATGCAACAGTGACACTTGTTCGTTGGATATCCATGACAAAAAAATACTATTGATAATTGGGTCGAATGTAATCCTCCATAATTCGGTTAATAGGGAAGCATTGTTATCTTGACTTTCATGTTTACCAAGTTTTTTTTTCAAATTTTCAAGTCTCCCAAAATATCACCTCTTGAGGAGAGATTTCAACCATGCCTATTTTCATAGAAAAGTCTCCGCAAATCTCTAAAAACAACAAATCAATGACCTTCAATTCTTATTCGAATAACAGGGGTGTTAAAGTGACTCTTACAAATTCTTAATCCAATAACATGAAGTTTTAGAGAATTTAGATGACTTAAAAAAAGTCTCTAACGAATAACAAGAGACACTGGGAGACTCTCGAAAAATCCTTATGGACTAACAGTAGATTTGGGAACTCCCCGGAAGTCCTCTGAAATCTCGTTTGATTATCCGTGTAACTAGGTTCCCGGTAGCCCCTTGCTCTTAACAAGCAAAAAGGCGTTGCAAAAGTACGCAGCAAGTGCACGTTGCATTTAGAGGGATGTACGGAGACTAACCTATTTACTACTCCTAGATCTGTGACCTGTCACCATGTTCAAACTCATCCGTTCTCCATCTTCATCGTCGTCGCATCTGCAAACCCTGGGTGTATCGTACACCGGTAACTTCCTTACCAAATTTCAAGAATGTTGTGCTTGTGTGTATTTTGATTTTACAATTTATAATTTGAGTATGTTCACATAAATAAAATTCTGATTTTTGTTTTCTTGAACCATGGTTCCGAGAATTCTCGTCTGATCTGAAAAATTAATTTGGAAAATTGACTGACACTGTTATAATGTAAGATCAGATTCTTAGTTCGTAATTTTGAAATATAATGTAAGATCAGATTCTTAGTTCGTAATTTTGAAATAAGAACTTTAAATGGTAGTAGATTTTGCTTTAAAGGAATCTTTTCGGAAATTTAGGTTAAAATGTATTCAGTAATTCATAACCCTATCGTTTAAATTGTATTCGCTTCTTGATTTTGTGTATAATGCAGTCGAACTGTTTTGTATTCTCAAATAACTTCAAAACAACATTTGTCAGATCAGGCTATCCAATAAGTGAGTGATAAGATAATAAGCAATGGCAGGTGGAGATTCAGTAGCTTAAAGGGCGCTTAGTGTCATTGTAATAGACATATCAGAATTTTTTTTTTCTTTCATTTATTCTGCAGTTACTTTTGAAGTGTACACGTGATACTCATATTTTAAGGAGGAAGAATATGGCAACAACAGCATGTTTCATCATTGTGAGCAAGAATTATATTCCGATATATGAAGCTGAAGTGGGCACTTTACTTAAAGTATGGTGTGTTTTTCGTTTTATTTTTAATTCTAGCTATTACACATATTGAAATTTTGAAATCATAAATTGCCAACTCTGTAATTCAGCAAAGGTAAAATGGTATTGATATAGTTTCTTTCTCGGAATGATGTTCGTTAACAATGTTTATCGAACATATTCTGAAGCCTTTTCATCCTACTCAATAATAATTGCTAGATATGTTATAGAATGAACATTGAGCTAGTAACCTTAGGCTCACATGTATTTAATCTAGTGTATCATCAAAGTTTCTTGTTTGGTCACCTATAAATATTTTAATCAACGGTCAGGGCATCTGATTATGGCATGAATTTTCATTGCTGTGATAAATTTGAGATGCAGTTTTCCACTAGGTGAAATACTTTGATGACCTCGATCTAGACATATGAACATCTAGATGCTGATGCTATAGTTCCACTAGGATTAGACTTAATAAGCCAGTTTTGGACTCATAAAGTGGAAATAACCTTGATTATCAGCAAATTAACATCAAGAATCCTACCATATGCCCACAGTTTTCCGGTAATGCAAATTGTTTTAACTACTGTTGTGTATCCAAAACAAAAATCTGTCTAAGCACTCCCTTTATTGAAGAGACAGTTAGAAACTACTACGTTTAATTACTACCTTTTAACTTAGGAGAATTTGCTATAGATATGTATAAATGTTTGCAAGATATGATTGGTAATTCCTGATTTAAATTGACTGTTTGCCAAATCTCATAGGTCAGAAGAGAACTGAACTCAGTATAAGCAAGACATGTAGTCCTTAAAAGTATCCAGGAAGTACTGATTCAAAATTTCTAGTGAGAACCAACCCTTCCTAATTTGCCTGCTTGTAACCTTCTGAAGTAACGCTTGTTATCTGTGTTGACCATTCAACTGTAGCTGCAGCCTCTTTGAGGCCTCTCCTGATATGGCATCTTGTTGAGACGTATGTTCGGCCAAATGTTCCCAATATGTTCAGTTAAATCTAAATGAATTTCCATTAGCAAGAATTCCAAGTTGAGTATTAGTGATTCAGTAGGAGGATTTAAAAGTAAAATATAAGGTTTCTGTAGGTCTAAATCATTCTAGTTACATCTTATCCAAAAGGCGTCTGCACAGTATGCTTTATAAGATTCATCAAGTTATAACGAAGCTCAAATTAAACTACATCCTTGATTAAAATTAGTATGCATTTAGCTTCAGACCTGCTAGAGTTCAAAAGCTTCTTTTTGTTCTTTTTCTTTTTCTCATTGTGCATGACGTTATTTTTCATAAAAATCATGCTCAAAGTATCTAGGAAAAATATCTTCTAGTTATTTATGAAGGGTGTTTGCCTCATTTTTATGTCACAGAAAGAAGAAGCTGCTCAACAACATCAATTCATCATACATGCAGCTTTGGATATTGTGCAGGACCTTGCTTGGACTACAAGTGCTATGTGAGTCGATCGCTGCTACCTGCTTGTCTTTCTTATATCTGATGTTTTAGGGGAGTGACCGAATGAAAAGAAAGATAAGCTACAGATTTCTGCTCCTAAGACGCACTCTTGTAAACAGTGGTTTTAATATTCTTTTGACCTACTAATGCAATGCCCTGTCTTCTCCAAATATAGGTTTTTGAAAGCAACAGATAGGTTCAACGATTTGGTGGTGTCGTCATATGTTACTGCAGGTCATATCCTACATATAGAGTTTACCAGTGCTGTTAACTATATCAATTCTTGCTATTGAATCATGTTTAGTAATCCATCCAAAATGTTTTTTTTCATCAATTCTTACATAGAATGGCTTATAAGATACTTGAGCACTTTTAGCTAATTACTAAGCTGATTTTTCTCAATAGCGAGATATTCTTCTGCTGTCCACCCATGTACATTTTGTGATGAATTTTCCTTGACTAAGTGAGCTATATACACACAAGATTGATGCTGCTTCATGACTCTCGTAATGAAGACGGGATAAAAAGCTTCTTCCAAGAGGTCCATGAGCTCTATATAAAGGTAACTTGACGGCTGCTGTTAATGAACTCTTCCCACCTACGATTAATTTTGGAAGTGTTGAGTTAGAACATAAGATGTCAGCTTAAGAATAAAAGCTTTCTCGATTATTTCATATCGTTTTATGACTTGTCTCTGTTCTTATATTAATAGCTCACATTGTTTGCCAATTGGCAGATACTTCTCAACCCTCTCTACTTACCTGGGTCTCGCATTACATCATCCCACTTTGATACAAAAGTTCGAGCTCTTGCAAGAAAATATCTGTAGATGCCCTCGCTTGATCGTGGTTTGGACATAGTGTAATGGCTGGTAATTTCTATTCTACACCCTCCGCCAGTGTCATGATTTTTTTAAAGGTTTCTGGTATGGACCAATTTATTTCCTTTTTATTTCTGTTAAATTACACAAGTATCCTATTTGGGTTGCTACAAAACGATCTCGGGGATTTTGATCTGATTCTGCGAAACAAGGTTGATTTTCAGTTTTTATTTATTCAGAATTGTAACTTATGTTTACTCCAGTTATATCTGGACCGATTGGTGGGTAGCAAATGGTGTAGCTACCCTCCGTAATATACAAAGAGTTGAAGACCCAATATGTGAACGTAATCTGCCATACACACAGTAATAATAAATAAATAAAAACATTGGGTCTTGTAGAAATGGTTTATCTATTTGGATCGTTTAAGTTTTTTTTGTAGAAACAAGAACTTGAGTTTATCATCTGGCTTTCTACCTCAGTATGGATCATGTTTCTGGTATTCACTAGCAACCATTAATATGCAGAATGTCAAAAGCATCAAAATTGGTTAAAGCCTGCCTTTAAAGGGTTGAAGTTTGGGGTACATAGGGTCTGCCAAAATACCCAGAGATAGGTAGAGATTAAAGAATCAGAAAGTCACATTTTTGTATGAGATACCCAGGGCTAGTCGAAAAAAGTTATTCTAACCTTAACTTGAACATTAACCGACTTTAATAGTATATACAGTATTTGAATCCTTAACGCTTTCTTCCTTCAGTTCACATAATAAGGTGATTAGATGTTGGTTAATTTGATAAGACCGAGTTTTTTTTTTCACTTTTGTTATAGGGAGGGGTTTTCGGATCATGGGAGTGGGAACTTGTACTCAACTTGCTGATTTACGCATGAGTTAGATTTCAACATTTCTTAGACCAAAATACCCTTTAAAGCTGACTCATGCTAACCCACACAACTTATGTTACAGCGAGGAGGAGTTTATATCTAGAGAGTGATAGAATCTAAGAACCGGTAATATTCCCATTTCCAATTCAAACCTAAAAAATAAATTGAAAGGATTTGTTGATCTCTATCAATCGTACGTGAGTTTAGTAGAAATGGAAAATTTCCCATTTCCATGAGCATGGTTCTCTCTTGTTTTTATGTAGTATAGATAGAAATATAGATGAATAAAAATCAGTATGTGTGATCTTGGTTCTTTGAAACCAGAGGTAGTGAAATGAAACATTCACGTCTACATTTCGAACGTGAAAACTTAGTCTCTACTAGAGTAGTGACGGTGAAAACCAACAGTTCACTACCACCCATTTACTGCAAAATACAACATTTCTTTTCTATTCAAAGTGATGGTGAAATACAATATTTTGTTATCCATTGTTTTCTTTTTGTTTTGATTGATTAGTCTTACTAATTTTATGCTTAATTGGAATGTTTAAGTTGCTCCATTTGCAACTCTTCCTCGCAAAGAATAAACTCAGCCAGTTGCATTCCAAGCTAGCACCACCATTATTCAAGAGCCGGGAGTACTGGAAGTGCATGGGATGTTAAGTCTCAGAAGCAACTTATAAGATCAATCTATCACAAGAGCCATCTTTCTATGATTATGATGACAAAGTTGTTGCAATTAAGGACAAAACGGGGACATAGAAACCGTAAAATGCTAGCAGGCGAAAACAAAGACGGAAAGAAACTCCAACGATTCATCCCATTTTTGCTAAGTGACTTTTGTTTATAAAGAGTGAGATCAGTTATGGGTGTTCTATTTTTTTTTTGAAAAAAATGGGTGTTCTATTATTGTGCCCCAAGATTTAACCGCTTAGATTATCAAAGCAATCTTATAGTTGTAGTAGATTACATTCCATGGAAAATTTTCAATTAAGGTTCTTGTTGGGAAATTGGGTTCTCGATTATCACTCCAAGGCATGAAAAATTCGCTTTCTTTTAAATATGTTTTCCCCCAACTGATCACAAGGGTTGAATTGAAGACACACTTTCAAGATGCGGTGGAGTTGTTTGTTACAAGATGTGATTTCTTGTACAAACCAAAATCACTCTTATATTACTGACGATGCTTAGAACTAACAAAGAGAAAAGATAGAAAAACTTAATTATATAGAATGGCCACAAGACAAAGGTATTTATAGTAATCTGACATCCCTTCATGAAACATCACATCTCTTCATGGTGTCTATTGATCTCCAACAGACATCAAATTCAGTTTCAAATTCAAAGGACACGTCTGTTCAGCATGTGTCTCATGGACATACTGAATTCTGCTTTTTCAGTAGGGATAACAATCTCGATTCAATCGACATGTTTGTTGGCAGCAAACATCTTTGAACTTCACCAAAATACACCTTTGTTTTGTCCCAATCGGATAGCAGAGCACAAAATTATGTCGTGTCAAAATTAAGCACAAAGATATGGTTTTCTGAAAAAAATCTCCAAACAGTTCTGACAATTTTCAAGTGGAAGTGAATCTTTTGCTGTATGGAACTAGAAAATGACCCTGCCGTAACGGCCCGGGCTTTGAGGTTATACTCCCCTTTAGTGTGTAATAATGTTTCCTATATAAAAATGATTTGATGCACAAAATAAGCTCCTTTGTTTTGTTTCTTTGTCAACCCACCATTGACACATTCTAAGAAGAGCATCCAATTATGCGCCGTACTTTAAAGAAAATGAATCACAATTTTAAAAAGTTGACAAATGCTAAGTGCACAGATATTATAAAACATCAATTAACAGAAAATGCAAAAATTTAAAAACGACGAAACAAATGTTTATCTTATACCGAAGTTCCATTCCATGCGATTCATTCCAAGTTTGAAGGTTAGCTATCAATGCACTGTTTAATCTGTCTGAAACTACAATTGCTTCGTCGTGATTGTATATGGAGTATTCCACAGCCCATTCCTATATTGCCTTCTAGCATTGCTGAATGCATGAAACCCTCGTCTTTGTAACATTTACCTTTTAAAAAGTTTGTTTACAAAATCATCTCAGGCTTTACAGACTGAGAAATGGAATAATTTTTACAGTGGTAATGTGAGCCCTGAAAATTCTAAATTCTACAATAATATTAAAAAAAACACTTTTACCCTCCATATTATATTTAAGCATTCCTCGGCACAGAAATAAAACGACAACTGCGATGAAACTACCTTGAGTCAGTGTCACTACTATTGAAAACCACAATTCCTATTGTGTATACTGCTTGAACCTTTGGTTTCTTATTTCTCTGTTTATAAGTCAATTAATACGGACCCAAAAAAAATTAGCGATACTATCTCTATAAGTTTGACTACGTTTAGTTACTAATTATTATTAAATGGGAGGACAACATGAATCTTACCACAGTTCTTCTTCCTAGGATGGTCCAAAAAAGACGTCAAACCGATAGGCGTTTGTGAAGTCTTCTCTCAATCATGTTATACAAAGAGCTCAATGGGTGAAAATACTATTCCATCACATGAATGCACAGATAACACAAACCATATACATCACTAAGAGCGAAATGGTCACATTGTGCAGGACACAACAAAAATGCGATCTCTTATCCGGAAGAGCTTGTTAAAAATATGAGTTATTAATTGGCTTGAGATTCATGTTTAACTCTTAACTCTATTTGAAAGAGATAAATCAAAAACCCGTGATCCATAAAATCCAAAAACAATTGATGACAGATAGAACCCAAATTAGAAAGTATAAACCACCACACGATAAGACATGTTGATCATTTCATAAGGTAGTAGACAGTTCCAAGCCGATAGCAGTAATGGATATAATAAATTTGTCTCTCGTGGCATTTAAGAGATCATGGGAGAATAATATTGACAAATTCAAATGTTAACTAAACTTGAGATAATCAATCACATAGTTCTTGGAAGTCAGATGAACCAATTCTAAACTCGTTTGGAAGTGTGGAAAATCGGTTCCAAGATTGTAAATATGAAAAAGGATTTACAAAGTAAAGATGTCGACATACTTTGAACATGTGCAATAATTCTTACCTTTTATTGTTCAAAGATATTCTTTAATAACTAAAGGAGAATCCCGGATCGAAATAAATTGAGAATCTTTTAATTAAGGTTTTTAGTTTTATATGCTTTTAATTTCCATCAATTAAATGCATATCTTTAGAAAATAAAAATTGGTAATGTGCATTTACTAATTGGAGATTTTCTACTGAGATTTCGGTCAATATTTGGACAGCGCATTTCCAGGACTTAGGAAAACTATTTTTGGCTTTATTGCATATATTTGAAATATTGAAGTTTGCATTTCAAGCAAACTAATCCTCAGAGCCAGCAAAACTACCTAGTTGTGTTGTTATTGGTGGAGCCGTCTATTCGGAGAGGAAAATACCATAATTATGCGAAATCTCTTACGACCGCTCGTTTTAAAGACTTCTTTGGGATTGGGAAGCTCTACGAGTACCGTTGGTGGGAAGTTAGATAATTGTAGTTTATTATTAGTTTTCGATTGATTTGATTGACTAACGGTTGTTGAACTTTGATTGCACCTAGTTTGTTTATGCTTGAGAATCTTCTCTTCTGATATAAGATTCACTCAAACTAGATTGAAGTGTTGGCGGGGATCTTTAGAACTGTTTGTAGATCTAAAGAGGTCTTGTGATAATCCATCGTTAACAGACTTCGTTCTGTGTGTGATTGATCACAAGAGATTCAAGTTGTTTGTGTGCAGGTGTTTATTAAAGATCTAAGAAGATTTGAAGATAAGGAAGCTTTCTTATTTGAGTTCATAATCTTTGGTGTGCACAAAACTTGATTGGCTGGGGATCCAACTATAATCGGTTTATCTTTGTGATAATCTTGATTGATTAGCTAAGTAGATCGACATCAATACATTTCTTTGTGATTAAGAGTATTGATTGCATAGTCTAAACAATTACTTTGGTAGTTGTTGAATAAATAGATCTAAGAACCTGACAAAGGAGTTTATTGGGATAAACGGAAGAGCCTTTTGTCAAACTCATATCACATTGTTGAAAAGAGTTGTTACTGAACAAATTTGTTGTTCCTTTACTATTTGGAATACGAACCAAAGGAATTGTTCCAAGTGCGTAACTTATTACAAGTTGGAGGCGCAGGGATACTGAGGGAACTAGGTGAACTATAGGTTTAGTTGCTTGATCTCAATTATACTAATTTGGTTTAGATTTTGTATAGCGGCTTAATTCTGAGAGTATTAAATTCTGGACAAGGTCCCGGGGTTTTTCTGCATTTGCGGTTTCCTCGTTAACAAAATCTTGCAGTGTCTTTTACTTTTCTATTTCCGCAATTATAATTGTTTTTATTATAATTAGAAGTAAAATACACAAACGGTAATTCCTAATTACTTGATAGCAATCCTATTGTGTTTGGTTAAATCCGAACCTATTATCAAGTAATCATACTTCGTTGTTGTATTGTATCGATCTTGTATCCATAGTCAATCACGCAAGTTATCTTGTTGTCGTATTGTCTCGATCTTGTATCCATAGACGATCACATGAAGTGTGAACCGATTAGTTGTATTGTCTCGACTCAGTTAATAGACAATCACTTTCGGAGAAAGGACTTATAGGTGGAAAAGTTTTAGATTGAGGTATATTTGGGTACCCTCGTCTTTTCACACCTCTATTTTCTCTTCATCATTAATACCTTCCGTTTCTTGTCTTTCATTCTCTGCCATAAGGGCGGCTATAGCACAATCTGCTTCATCATCTGGTTGAGTGCAAACAATATTACCACCACTACGATCTGTTACAACTATTGAGTTTCCAGCACTCAATTGGACATCCCAGTACTCTTCAAAAAGAGCCTTAAAATCCTCATTACAAGTTCCATTAATTCTGCTCTCAAATAACCACCAAGAATACCTAACATGCCAAGAAGAAAATTTAATCGTAATTCTTTGTCTTGTGGATTCAACAATAGAACAATAAACGTAATAGTATTCATCTTTTCATAACCTCGTTATATTTACATTGCATTTTAAGACCCATGCTAGAAAGAAATGTATCTTTGTGATTTACCCATGTGTTTAAAGTTCGATGAATAATACTCACATGAAACACGAATTCGTGTGCAGTAACATGAGTAGAAGCGGAGAACTTGACAGTAAAATCAAAAAATACCTTCAAAAACTTCGCGAAGGCTCTAACATATGACCAATCTAAAAGGTACGGCGTGTGCAAAGGAGGTGGTTGTGGTGCCTTATCAGAAATTGTTTGCTTGCGTTTCTTCCCTCTCCTTGCAGTAGCAATAACTTCTTCGTTGGAACTTAAGTCTGCATCTTGCTCTTCATACACATCCCATTCAGGTTGGTTATCAACAGTGGAAGTACTACAAGTAGAAGAAATTGAAGGAATTTGAGTTTCAACAAAACAAAACTTCTTCTTGAATGCCTTGTCCTCATATTCTAACCTCTGAAAAGTTGGATGATACTTCTCAACTGAGTCTAACATTGTGAATGTCAAATTCCAATGGGTATCTACATCTAAGACCAAACCCTTCTTGCATTCGATCTTCTCGAAAGCGGCACACTCCATGAATTTTTTCAATCTTGCAGAAGAACTTATACAATACTTGACTACTGATCTTATTCTCTTAATTGTCATGTCATACTCCTTCATTCCATGCTTCACAACAATGGCAAGAACGTGAGCAGGACATCTGACTTGTAGGAAACCTTTCACTAAATCTGAATTCTTTATGAGCACTTGTTTTTTAAGATATGATATAGCTACATCGTTGGAAAAAATATTATCTAAAGTTATAGTAAACACATTTCCTATCTCCCAGTCTAGCAAGCATGTTTCTATCATCCTACCAATAGTCTCACCACTATGACCTATAATTTGGATGAAATTAATTATCTTCTTGTGCAACTTCCAATTAGCATCTCTTCAATTTGCAGTAATAACCATATATCACAACTTTTGAAGTGATCTCCATGTGTCAGTGGTGAGGCAAACTCTGACTTTATTAACCTTGAAATAATTATTCAATCTCTCATTCGCAGATGCGAACAGTTCCATAACATCTCGTCGTATAGTGATACGAGATGGTATCTTGAATATGATCTCCAGTACCCTGCAAAATTCTCGGAAACCTTCCCCCTCAATTATTCTAAAAGGCAGCTCATCTACTATGATGAATATAACCAATGCTTTTCTACACGAATCCTGACAAAAAGTTACAACAACTAACTTCTCATTTTCTCCCAGCCTAGCAGGTTCAAAAGAAAGAGTCGACTGACCATAAGTATCAATATTCAGACATCTCTTTAAATAGTTACCCAAGGAGCCGATCCCATGCTTCGAAGAGTCAACTTTCATTCTCAGTTTACATTTCTTACAAGTTACCATTATCGAATGTTCAGGGTCTTGATCAACTTGTTCCCATACCCATGAAGTTTTCTTTCGCTTCTTAGTAGCTGGTGCGGTGATGGTACCAGCTACGGAAACATTGTCAGGTGGTGCAGATGGAGATGGTTCACCTGCAGTTGGTACTTGTCCAACTGAACTAACTTCTGTCCTGGCGTTAGAAAATATTGGAGGAGGATGTAGTGGTGGCTGATGAGTGCCAAATATTGTATATATTTATCCCTTTTTGTTGGCATTTAACTCATCTTTTGTGCATTAATTCTACATTTTATCCCATATTCTGTATTTTCATTGTTTTCAAGAATAAATATTTTTCTTACTTAATTTTGCATTTTTAGGTATCAAATAAAGTCTGGATGATTTGCGGAGCAGAAAAGTAGTGAAAAGCCGGGAAGAATTACGCAAGGAAGCCGCAAAGAATGGAGCGCAAGTCCAAAAAGCTAGGAATGGGCTCAAGAAGGAAGAATTGTTCTTAAAGAAGATATGGGCTTGGCATACCCAAGGCCCAAAACCCTCACCCAAACCCATTTCCAATATCCAAACCCGCCTCCATCTTCAGCCGTCGGATTGGATCCATCTCATCATCCAATGGTAGCTTCATCGTTGTTCATCGAAATCGGAAGCTCCTGTCTAACACTACAACACCTAACTCCATCTGGCACCGTTAGTTTCATTGTATATATGCATCCAACGGTCGCTGCCAACCTCTTCACTTTTAGCCGTTAGATCGATCCATCATCTCCACATCCCACGGCTCATCCTCGTTGTTCATCCAATTTGCTACAACCGCCCAACACCCGAGCACCCGATACATATACCCATACCAAACATCCCCTTCCCCTTCTTCCATCGACATCTCCTCCTCCATACCCTGTGCAGAACCACCACCACCTTCTCCACCTGCTCTGACCTCGCCACCACCACTCCCTACGCCACCAAACCAACCCTAAAGCTAAACCCATCATTACCATCACGTCCTATCTCTTTATCAACCACTAATTTCTCCAATTTCTCATCTTTCTTCTCACTGAAACCCTAGGTGAGAAATTGGGGATATAAGTGATGTTAAAGCAACAATTGGAGCATGAGATGAACGAGGAGAAGTAATTGGAGAGTGGGTCGACGAGATGGAGTGAGTATCTCAACACATTAGGTAAATCAATTTTACCTAATTTTCTGTTTTTGGGGAAAAGGGGTTGGAACCCTAATTCTGATATGGGGAGTATAAATTTGTAATGTTTTATGTGAGGGGGGGGGGGGATCAAGAGGTATCTCTGGACTAGCCAGAAAAACATTTTGTTCTGTTTTCATTGCAATTCCAATTTCAGTTCTTCTTATGCAGTTAACAGTGAATGTGTGCATGTTGTTTTCAATTATTTTGAATGTTATGTGTGTGTTGTTTGAATTATCCTGTATGATATTGATTGTTGTTCACATGTTTAGCATGAGCTAAACTGCTTTAGGCTGAGGCTCAGTTGAAGCCTTATGCACTGTCAATTGACATGTTGCTAGATAGTTAACTCCTTGCCCTGTTTTGCTTGAGCAATGGGAAGAGACTAATGCTCTTAGTGCCTGTGATTGATTGTTCTGTCAAAAGACAGTCAATGCTAGGGGCAAACTAGTGAGCAAGTTAGTTTTCCTCCCATTCTAGATGTATGCATAGGATTTTTAACTCAACCTAGAAATATGTTGTTTGATTAGGACACAAGGTGGATACTAAGCCTTAGCTTAGCCACAATCCCTATTACTGTCACTTACTTGTTTAGTCCTTACCTGTTTAATCTTTGCCTGTTTAATCTCCTTACCTGTTTTATCTCCTTGCCTGTTTTACTTGTTGAATTTCTTGCAATCTGTAGCTGTTGTGCACTGAAATCAGTGCACAAACTCACCTCTGCCCTTGGCTCACAGCCTTGGTTCCTTGCTGTTTTGTCATTTGCTTTGCTTTGCTAACTGTTTTAGTGCTATTCACTGCCTTCATCCATCACTACTCACTGCCATAGTGCTTTGCACTCATTGATAGCTTAGGAAAACTTCTTGTATGCTCTCACTCCCTGTGGACAAACCCCTACTCATCCCTATACTATAAAACTTGGCCTTGTATACTTGCAAGTTTTGTGTGCAACCCCATTTCCACACCAAGTTTTTGGCGCCGCTGCCGGGGAGTAGTGCTGCCATCTGCTAATTTCCTTTGCTGTCTTTCATCTACCATTGCATCTCTGTCAAGATCATTGCATGCCATTCATTCCTGCCCTGCAATCATTGCACTTGTAGCCAATTTCTGAGTTGCTGCTGCTGTTGCTGCTGCTGCTGCTGTTGCTGGAGCTGGTGAACCAAGCCTGCTGCTGCCAAGCCAAAGCAACTGGGCTGCCAACTGAAGCTGCTGGGCTCTTCCTTCTACTGGTGGGCTTGTACTTCTCTGAACTGGGCTTCACCAACTTCAACTGAACTGGGCTTGCCAAGTGCTGCTGGGCTCTGCATTCTTCTGTTGCTGGGCTCGTGGTCTTCTGTGAGCTGGGCTTCGTTGCTGCTGCTGGGCTCTGTTCCACCTGTTGTTGCTGGGCTTGAGCGTGAGCTGCTAAGGACGATCCTAAAGCCCAACTGGGTTGTGCAACTAAAGGGAACAAAAGCCTAACTGGGCTTCCCTCCTTAACCAAGTAAGCCTAAACCATGAGTAACCCACTTGGGCCCCATTAAATATTCAATTTGGGTATGTAATAATTAATTTATTTTTAAAATTTGGGCTTGTAATAATTATTTTTATTTTTATTTTTCTTTTATTTTCTTTTATTTTTCTTTTATGGGCTTGTAATTATTATTATTGTTTTTATTTTCTTTTATGGGTTGTGCTAATTTATGCTAGGTTTAGTTCAAAAACTTTTCCAAAGCCCAATTTTAAACCAAAAACAAAATCCCTTATTAAAACCGAAACCCACTCAAAAACCAAATCTTCGTAACCCTTGTGGGCCAAATTGTTTCCGATTGCTCTGTCTGACCAACATGTTAGTTGAGGTACCTACAAGGACATGATTGTGACCTATAGAGACCAAACAAACAGACTTGTTGAATTAATCAAGAAGAACCTATCGAAATTCTGAGTTCTAAGGTAGACAGCCCAGATCAATCCGAAACAATGGGAGAACCCCGTACCCTCAAGGATTATATGTACCCAACTAGAGCCAGTCAACCTTCTTGTATTGTGCTACCCGAGGATAATGGCCATTATGAGCTGAAATCGAGCACAATACAGATGCTTCCTATTTTTAGAGGTGTTGAGAATGAAAACCCGTACCACCACGTGAGAGAATTCGAGGAAATTTGTGGAACTCTGCGTTTCACTCAAATGTCCGACGAAACCCTAAAGTTAAGGCTCTTTCCTTTCTCCCTGAAAGATAAGGCAAAGGCCTGGCTCTATGCTTTACAGCCTCAATCCATCATGACATGGGATGACCTCATAAAGGAGTTTTTCAAAAAGTTTTTCCCGAATCACAAGACTACGACAATTCGTCAAAGTCTGAATAGCTTTGTGCAATTAGAGGGTGAGACCTTAGCTAGATACTTGGAGAGATTCAATGAATTATTGCTCCAATGTCCCCATCATGGTTTTGAAAAATGGAGACTTGTGCAAATTTTGTATGAAGGTCTAGATGTGTCCACCCGAACAACGGTTGAGTCGATGTGTAATGGTCTATTCGTAGACAAAACTTCCGATGCGTCTTGGGACTTCTTGATTGAAGTAGCTGAAAAGACGCAACAGTGGGAATCCATCCGTGAACCCAGAAAGACTACATCCGAAGTTAAGGCTTTTAGGATTGAAGCAGATTTCGAGGGGAGAGAAAACATGGCATCAATAGTTAGGAGATTAGAAGAGTTAGAACTACATAAAAATTCAAAACCTTCCACCACTACTCTCCGAGAACATGTCGCTTCGTCTGTATGTGCCGCTTGTAACGATCCCAACCATTAATTCCAAAATTATCCCGATTTGCTTGCAGTCCAGGAATCTAGGCTTGAACAGGCACATGCCATGTTTCAAAAACCAGAGCATAACCCTTATTCACAGACCTACAATCCAGGATGGAGAAACCACCCTAACTTTTCATGGTCCAAAGGACCCACTCAGGGAGGACCATCTCAACCCAATCAGAGCTATCAAAACAATCAGGGATCTCAGAACAATCAAGGTTATCAATATCCTAGGAACCCTCAACAACAATCAAACTCTCAACAACAATCATATCCTCAACACAATACCGACAAGAGATTATCCACCCTAGAGGAGTCCAGAGTCTGGTGCAAGGTCAGAAAAATCTTGATCAAAAGATGAGTCAACTCTGCGACTCCAGGAGCGAGAGAAAAAGGGTACACTTCCTAGCCAACCCAACAAAATCCAAAGAGGATATTTCAAGCAGGCACATCATCTTGCAATGAAACCTCACCCGATCAAATCCACTCCATCACCACTCTTCGAAGTGGTAAGATTGTTGAGAACAATGTAGGCATACCACAATCAAATGAATCTGAGCCAAACATATCATTGCCTACACCACCCCAGAAAACCAATGAGCCTGAGCAAGTTGGAAAATCTGACAATTCTACTGCTGTGAATGTCCCTTTACCAACTCATGCTCCTGTCGCCCCATTTCCTCAGAGGTTAGTTTATCAACAGAAAAGCACCTACTACAATGAGATGTTAGATCTGTTCAAAAGAGTCAATATCAACATTCCTTTTCTTGAGGCAATTAGGCAAATCCCTGCTTATGCCAAATTCCTCAAAGACTTGTGTACTCAAAAGCGCAAGCTCAATGTGCACAAACGTGCTTTCTTAGCTGAACAGGTGAGTTCCATCATTCTGAACAAAACTCCACCCAAGTTTAGGGATCCAGGATGTCCAACAATTTCTTGCACTATAGGAGAACACACGGTCAATAAAGCGTTATTAGACCTAGGTGCAAGTGTTAACCTACTGCCATATTCTGTTTATGAGCAGTTAGGTCTTGGGGAGTTGAAGCCAACATCTATCACTCTACAACTGGCAGACCGATCTGTCAAGATTCCTCGTGGAGTGGTCGAAGACGTTTTGATCAAGGTTGACAAATTCTATTTTCCCGTAGACTTCATTGTCTTAGACACTCAACCTGTACAAAACCCAGACTGTCACATTCCTGTCATCTTAGGACGTCCTTTCTTGGCTACGTCCAACGCAATCATTAATTGTCGTAATGGAGTGTTGAAACTGTCTTTTGGCAACATGACGGTAGAATTGAATGTGTTCGATATTAGTCAACAACCTGTGAATCTTGATGATGATGATGTGCATGAAGTTAATATGATTGAAGGATTAATACAAGATTCGTTGACTAACATTCTATCCGTCGACCCCTTTCAAGCATGTATGGAGAACTTTAACTCAGATTCCTATGATGATGCATACTGTAGTGACGTCCTATCTCTGCTCGAATCTGTACCTCAAATGGACATCACTGAAAGGAAATATGAAGTGGAACCACCCTTACTCTCTGATTCCAAGCTTATTCCATCCATTGTTGAGCCACCCAAGCTTGAATTGAAAACATTGCCTAGTACGTTGAAGTACGCATTCCTAGGTTCTTCTGATACTTTACCTGTCATTATTTCATCATGTTTAGACACGGAACAGGAAATTAAGCTCTTAGAAGTACTTAAGGAACACAAAGAGGCCTTAGGATGGACCATCTCAGACCTCAAAGGAATTAGCCCCACCATTTGCATGCACCACATTAACTCGAAGAGAATGCCAAACCATCTAGGGAAATGCAAAGGAGACTTAATCCTAACATGAGAGATGTAGTCAAAGGAGAAATCCTGAAACTACTTGATGCGGGTATCATATACCCAATACCTGATAGCAAATGGGTCAGTCCCATTCAGGTTGTACCTAAGAAGTCAGGCATTACTGTAGTTCAGAACGACAAGAATGAATTAGTCCCTACTCGTACAACCACAGGATGGCGAGTATGCATCGACTACAGGAAGTTGAACACAGTAACAAGGAAGGATCACTTCCCGCTCCCTTTCATTGACCAAATGCTAGAACGTGTGTCTGGACACAGTCACTACTGTTTTCTAGATGGCTTTTCCGGTTATAACCAAATTCACATTGCTCCGGAAGATCAGGAAAAAACTACATTCACGTGTCCATTTGGGACGTTTGCTTATAGACGTATGCCCTTCGGGTTGTGTAATGCACCTGCTACTTTTCAGCGTTGCATGATGAGCATTTTTTCTGACATGATAGATAGTTTTCTCGAGATCTTTATGGATGATTTCTCCGTGTTCGGTTCTTCGTTTGATAAATGTTTAAGACATCTTACCCTTGTGCTGTCCAGATGTAAGAAAAGGAACCTTGTTCTAAATTGGGAAAAGTGCCATTTTATGGTGAATTCAGGAATAGTTCTAGGACACATCATCTCGGAAAAAGGCATTGAAGTAGATAAAGCTAAAGTAGACCTCATCCGACATTTACCAAAACCCCCTCTGTAAGGGAAATCCGATCATTTTTAGGTCATGCTGGTTTTTACCGGCGATTCATCAAAGACTTTAGCAAAATCTCAAGACCTCTGTGTAGTCTACTCGCCAAAGATGTTACCTTCAATTTCGATGATGCTTGTGTGAAAGCTTGGGAGGAATTAAAAACTCTTCTCACCGCCGCTCCTATAGTCCGACCACCAAACTGGGAACTACCGTTTGAACTCATGTGTGATGCCTCTGATTACGTGTTGGTGCTGTCTTAGGACAGCGTGTTGATAGACGACCATACGTGATATACTATGCTAGCAAAACCCTTAATGATGCCCAACTCAATTATTCAACTACCGAGAAGGAATTGCTTGCCGTCGTTTTCGCATTAGACAAGTTTAGATCTTATCTGATAGGGTCTAAGATCATCATATACACAGACCATGCGGCTTTGAAGTATCTTCTTTCCAAGAAGGATGCTAAAGCTCGCCTTATTCGATGGATACTATTATTACAGGAATTCGATCTCGAAATCCGTGATAAGAAAGGTTGTGAGAATGTGGTTGCTGATCATTTGTCTAGATTAACTTTAGAGTCTATTGATGAATTTGAGCTGATTAGAGAATCATTCCCAGATGAACAGCTGATGTCTATCTCAGACCTTCCTTGGTTTGCTGATATTGTTAACTACCTCGCTGCAGGTAGGATGCCCTCACGTTGGTCGAGACAAGACCGCTATAAGTTCTTGGCTGAAGTTAAACATTTCCTTTGGGATGACCCATATTTGTTTAAGTACTGCCCGGACCAAATCATTAGGAGATGTGTCCCCAATACTGAACAGAAAGATGTGATATCTTTCTGTCATGACCAAGCATGTGGAGGCCATTTCAGTGCCAAGAAAACCGCTGCAAAGATCTTGCAGTGTGGATTCTATTGGCCATCATTGTTCAAGGATTGCCATGATTATTGTGTTGCTTGTGAACGCTGTCAAAAGCTAGGAAGCATTTCGAGGAGAAACATGATGCCATTGAACCCCATTTTGATTGTGGAGATTTTTGATGTTTGGGGGATCGACTTCATGGGTCCATTCCCTATTTCTGACGGTAGATTGTACATCCTAGTCGCAGTTGATTACGTTTCTAAGTGGGTAGAAGCCATAGCAACCAGAACAAACGACCACAAGGTGGTACTTTCATTTCTAAAGGAAAACATATTTGCACGTTTTGGTACCCATAGAGCTATCATCAGTGACGGCGGTTCACATTTTCGTAACAAGTACTTTGAGTCTTTAGTACGCAAGTATGGCATAACTCACAAGGTTGCTACTCCGTACCACCCTCAGACGAGTGGACAAGTAGAAGTTTCTAATAGGGAACTTCTCGAGAAGACAGTTAACCCGTCTAGGAAAGATTGGTCATTAAGATTGAATGATGCTTTGTGGGCCTATAGAACAGCTTATAAGACACCAATTGGCATGTCCCCCTATCGTCTAGTGTATGGAAAGCCATGCCATCTACCTGTGGAATTAGAACATCGTGCCTACTGGGCAATCAAAGAGCTGAACTTCTCTCTGGACGAAGCTGTAATTCAAAGGAAACTTCAACTCAACGAGTTGGAAGAATTGAGAAATGAGGCTTATGACAGTGCCAGGTTATATAAGCAGAAGATGAAGTTGTTTCATGACAAGCGTATTCTACGCAAATCCTTCACTCCTGGTCAGAAAGTCTTGCTGTATGACTCCCGATTACATCTCTTTCCAGGAAAACTGCGTTCCAGATGGAAGGGTCCGTTCCTAGTACGCACAGTTTACCCTCATGGAGCTGTAGAGCTGGAGGATGTTTCCAACAAGAACGTTTTCAAAGTCAACGGGCAGAGATTAAAGCCATTCCTTGAGCCATTTCCACCCGACATTGAAACAACCAACCTGGAGGACCCGGTCTATGTGGACTAAACTAGTCCACTCTTTCCCTAAATAACCAAAAAGTTTTCCAAATCTTTCCCTAAAAACCAATTTTTTTTTTCTTTCCCATCAAGACCAAATGTCTCCCGACAAAACCAAATTTTTCCCAAAAAGTCCAATCCCATTAAACACCAAATTTTCTTGTAGATAATATGTTAGTCGAATATTTTATTTCCTTGTGTATATATTTTGTGCTCATCCATTGTGACTCCTAATATGATGGATTTTTGCCTTGAATAACGGAGTTTTAATCGAGCTTTCGCCGTACAATCGGGTATTCTCTCTCCTTTTACTCTACTCAGCATGTTCCTCTTCATATATTGTTTTATAATTCTTTCCATATTTTGAAACATTGAGGACAATGTTTAGTTTAGGTTTGGGGGTATAGAGTAGATACCACGATAATATGCCTTAATTGAAAACAAAACTCCATCTTTTTGAAAAAATTGAAAAATCAAAATAAAAAATTAAAAAATTAAAAAAAAAATCATAAAAATGGAGCTCATTTACCTTGAAATGTTGACTCTTGTGCAAATATGTAATTATTAGGAGTCTTAGTCTAGATATTTAGGCACCCTGATTCTAGCACAATTCACATAGTGATAAAATTTGCATGCGCACGATCTACCAATCATGTATAGCCTCGATCTTCAAGGTGTTTGATAGGAAGTTACGATTGCCAATCACTTTAGAATACTGAACGAAACTTGACTGCTTGTTCTTTGGTTGGTTGGGATAGAAGGTGGAGGTTACATTAAGAAAGACAACCATCGAATTTAACTGGGTGCATCAAAAAGGGCTACCTCTTGCAAAGTGTCATGTAATTTTTTGTTTCTTTTTGTTATGTATCAAAAGAGCTACCTTATGTAAAAATCAATTTCAAGTTATGCAAAAAAAAAAAAAAAAAAACGATGTATATATTCAGAAAAAATATCAGAAAAATACAAAAAAATCAAGTATTTATCAATTTCATTCTCTCTTGTTCCAAAAATAAAAGAGAATAGTCAATGTAAATAAGAGTCATGTAAATAGTCATTTTGTTGTTTCATTATAATAAGCAAGGAGGGTGTATGCCATTGATGTACAACGCGAGTAATTGTGAAATACCTCCAACTCATTCACAATTCTCGTAAAGTCCGGACAGCTAGCTAGATTTCGACCTTGGTTCTTAGCCTGAGAAACTATCTCTTGGTGATTAGTAGTCATAACTTCAGATCTTTCTTTACACATGTGTAGATACACTTTACACTCTTATCACATGTCTTTATTTATTATCAGTGCTAGGATTGTGCCTTTGATAGCTAGATTGACATCTCCATTTTGCTGTGAGCTTAAACTAACTTGCACATGTCACATTTGATGGAATATGAGCTTATATTTTGACCTAGAACTTTGTAGGTACGTTCTAAGCAAACCTTCACGAGACTTCAACTCGTCCACTAGGGACACTTAGTGGTTTAAAAGGCTTAGTGCATACGCTAAATGCATTCGAGAGACCAGCGACAGTGGTATAGTTAGGATTTCCTTAGTTTTGTTTTACTTGAGGACAAGTAAAATTCAGGTTTGGGGGTATTTGATGAGTGACAAATATTGTATATATTTATCCCTTTTTGTTGGCATTTAACTCATCTTTTGTGCATTAATTCTACATTTTATCCCATATTCTGTATTTTCATTGTTTTCAAGAATAAATATTTTTCTTACTTAATTTTGCATTTTTAGGTATCAAATAAAGTCTGGATGATTTGCGGAGCAGAAAAGTAGTGAAAAGCCGGGAAGAATTACGCAAGGAAGCCGCAAAGAATGGAGCGCAAGTCCAAAAAGCTAAGAATGGGCTCAAGAAGGAAGAATTGTTCTTAAAGAAGATATGGGCTTGGCATACCCAAGGCCCAAAACCCTCACCCAAACCCATTTCCAATATCCAAACCCGCCTCCATCTTCAGCCGTCGGATTGGATCCATCTCATCATCCAATGGTAGCTTCATCGTTGTTCATCGAAATCGGAAGCTCCTGTCTAACACTACAACACCTAACTCCATCTGGCACCGTTAGTTTCGTTGTATATATGCATCCAACGGTCGCTGCCAACCTCTTCACTTTTAGCCGTTAGATCGATCCATCATCTCCACATCCCACGGCTCATCCTCGTTGTTCATCCAATTTGCTACAACCGCCCAACACCCGAGCACCCGATACCTATACCCATACCAAACATCCCCTTCCCCTTCTTCCATCGACATCTCCTCCTCCATACCCTGTGCAGAACCACCACCACCTTCTCCACCTGCTCTGACCTCGCCACCACCACTCCCTACGCCACCAAACCAACCCTAAACCTAAACCCATCATTACCATCACGTCCTATCTCTTTATCAACCACTAATTTCTCCAATTTCTCATCTTTCTTCTCACTGAAACCCTAGGTGAGAAATTGGGGATATAAGTGATGTTAAAGCAACAATTGGAGCATGAGATGAACGAGGAGAAGTAATTGGAGAGTGGGTCGACGAGATGGAGTGAGTATCTCAACACATTAGGTAAATCAATTTTACCTAATTTTCTGTTTTTGGGGAAAAGGGGTTGGAACCCTAATTCTGATATGGGGAGTATAAATTTGTAATGTTTTGTGTGAGAGGGGGGGGGGGGCATCAAGAGGTATCTCTGGACTAGCCAGAAAAACATTTTGTTCTGTTTTCATTGCAATTCCAATTTCAGTTCTTCTTATGCAGTTAACAGTGAATGTGTGCATGTTGTTTTCAATTATTTTGAATGTTATGTGTGTGTTGTTTGAATTATCCTGTATGATATTGATTGTTGTTCACATGTTTAGCATGAGCTAAACTGCTTTAGGCTGAGGCTCAGTTGAAGCCTTATGCACTGTCAATTGACATGTTGCTAGATAGTTAACTCCTTGCCCTGTTTTGCTTGAGCAATGGGAAGAGACTAATGCTCTTAGTGCCTGTGATTGATTGTTCTGTCAAAAGACAGTCAATGCTAGGGGCAAACTAGTGAGCAAGTTAGTTTTCCTCCCATTCTAGATGTATGCATAGGATTTTTAACTCAACCTAGAAATATGTTGTTTGATTAGGACACAAGGTGGATACTAAGCCTTAGCTTAGCCACAATCCCTATTACTGTCACTTACTTGTTTAGTCCTTACCTGTTTAATCTTTGCCTGTTTAATCTCCTTACCTGTTTTATCTCCTTGCCTGTTTTACTTGTTGAATTTCTTGCAATCTGTAGTTGTTGTGCACTGAAATCAGTGCACAAACTCACCTCTGCCCTTGGCTCACAGCCTTGGTTCCTTGCTGTTTTGTCATTTGCTTTGCTTTGCTAACTGTTTTAGTGCTATTCACTGCCTTCATCCATCACTGCTCACTGCCATAGTGCTTTGCACTCATTGATAGCTTAGGAAAACTTCTTGTATGCTCCCACTCCCTGTGGACAAACCCCTACTCATCCCTATACTATAAAACTTGGCCTTGTATACTTGCAAGTTTTGTGTGCAACCCCATTTCCACACCAGTGGCAATATTGCATTTAAGTTAACGGAAGCCTGAATATTAATAAGGCAGAAATTCAAATCAGATAACATGTAAAAAAACATATCAAAGTGCATTCAAAAAGCCCGAGTTAACAGTTTTAAGTACTCGTATTAACTCTGCAAAAAGCATATCATGTAAGCATTGTACACAAGCGACTAAAAATCAATAACTCATCATATATAAAAACAAGAGAGGAACAAGCTTTTTATAGTTTTAACCAAAACCAAAGAACACAACCTAATGAAACTGCCTAGGAATTCAATTTTACGTCTCTCTCTCATTCTTCATCCTTCTTACTTGTATCAACATAACAACTAGCAAAAAAAAATGTAATACAACAAATTTAATTTAGTACCACCTAACCATGCAGGATTACTTCCATCCTTATAACCTGATGCAGAATGACTTATTCTGTGAATCATACTTATGAGGAAAGAACTCGCGCTACTTGCACAAGCTAAACTAAGAAAGAATAAAGAACCAGCCAAAGTTCTCATACTTGGTGGAAACTGTTTCACCAAGAATTCCATAACTCTGACACCCATAGACAGTTTTGTCATACCTTTTCACTCACATCCACCCATTCAAAGAATTCCCCTTCTCAGTTTCATATATCAAATATTTTCTAAATACAGAGACAACAAAGCACACAAAATAACAGATAAAAATGAAGGCATAAAATTTTATTGAGAAATGAACATAAGATGCATACTACTTCATTATATTTCTCAATTGTCTTTTTTCTTTTTTGTTTACAGTTACTACTGTTTGAGGGTGAAAACTGTTTCTGCCGGTTTTGGTAATTTTGGGTGTGTGGATGAGAAACGAGTCTAGACCCTAAACAATGCACTGCACGGGAGTACTTTTGATTCGAGAGATCAATCTGTACAATCCTGGCCTAAACCAATAAATGGTCGTTCCAGGCTTGCTTCGGTCACAGAGTGAAGGAGAAGGGTTGGTCTTAGGGAGGGAAGCGAAGAAAGTGTTGAGACCAGAATCGTTGATTCTGAAGGTGTGGTTGTTTATGACTTGTATCTGAAAATAGAACTGTCTAGCAGAAAGGAAAGCTACCAGGTGATTTCTAGATATTGTATTGTTGCCGACCAAAAACTTGTTGTTTGGTGGAAATAGGTGAAACCTATTTATACAAGTCGTAGTAAAACGTACCCTGGTCTCGTAGGAAATTAAAACAGTTGAGTAGTGCAAGAGTGGAGTAACGTGTAACGTCGGAATTTATGATTCCATGATGAAGGAAAAATTTACACCATTACTTCTTGCCACTACTAATCTCCTTTCTTTATGACACTTTCTTGTAACGAGCGTATTGCACGCCGCACGCTGTAAACCGCCAGACCAATACCCTGATGAGTATCCCCCAGTTTGTGACATGTTTGATGTCTCGAGTGTTTTCGTGGAAAACATGTAGCACTTTTCTACGTGTGGCAAGTTAAAATCAAGAGGCTTGCTGTAGGAAAGAGCATGCGATGTTATTAGGCTTGCCTTGGATGGTCGCCTGAAACTTGCCACAAGCCTGCTGGCTCGGCGGCGAACTTTGATGGCTGAGATTTCATCTCATGATGAAGAGTAGCCGTCGATTATGGCTACCTTCTGTTGGCGCCTGGTAATGGTGCAATGGCACCTTTGGTGCATGCCAGCAGCATTGCAGCATGGCTTGGCATGGCTCGTGCATGCCAGTGGAACGGTGGTGCAACTGGCGCTTGGCATAGCCATAGCCACTAGATTTAGGCGGTTGATCGCCTAAAACCTGCCACAAGCCTGCCATCTCGGTGGCGAACTTGGATGGATAAGATTGCATCTCATGATGAAGTGTAGCCGTCGATTATGGCTACCTTCTGTTGGCGCCTGGTAATGGCGTAATGGCACCTTTGGTGCATGCCAGCGGCATTGCAACATGGATGGCATGGCTCGTGCATGTCAGTGGCACGGTGGGGAAAGTGGCACCTGGCGTAGCCATGACCACTATATTTAGGCGGCGGGTCGCCTAAAAGTTACCACAAGTCTGGCGATTTGGTGGCAAACTTGGATGGTTGAGATTGCATCTCATGAGGAAGGATGGACATTGATTATGGCCATATCTCGCTGTATAGCAAAGTGGCGCCATTGGCATAGTGGCGTCTGGCGTAGCCATGACATAGCGGCATACCTGTGGCGTAGCCGTGGGGTGGCCACGCATTGTAGCATGGCCAAAACTAGGATTTGGCTCCGTGACCAAAGTTAGGGCTTAGCGGCATGGCCAAGGCTAGGGTTTGGCGCCGTGGCCAAGGCTAGGATTTGGCGCCGTGTCCAAAGTTAGGGCTTGGCGGCGTGGCCAAGGCTAGGATTTGGCGTCGTGTCCAAAGTTAGGGCTTGGGCGTGGCCAAGGCTAGGATTTGGCGCCGTAGCCAAAGTTAGGGCTTGGTGGCATGACCAAGTCTAAATTGGCTCGTGGCATGTTGTGGACTATGACCAAAAATTAGGGCTTCGGCTAATGCTACTGAAGCAAAAGTCTTGTTTCGATCATGAGATCCTAATTGGAGTCTGTTATGACATTGGCCACCAACAGAAAGTGGATTAGCACGTAGTGGCGTCATTTGTGGCACATTGGCATGTTATTGCGGTATGTTGGCATGTTACTGCGGCAGATTGGCATGTTGGCATGCCGATTAATATGTTGTTGTGGCAGGGCGTGTTTGGCTTTCCAGTTAGTATGGTGGCGTGGAAGGGTGCGTTTGGCCTTTAATGTATAGCGACAAGTTTAGAGAGACTTGATTGGTCAAGAAAAGGGGACGACCAAACATAAGGCGTGGCCATACCTCTAGTGCTTGTGGCGCGTTTAAAGTGACCTGATTGGTCGGTAGGAAGGAGAGGGTCCGACCAAGCATGGGTGTGGCTACACTTCTGGTGTGAGTGTGGCGTCTTTAGAGCAACCTGATTGGTCGATGGGAAATGGGTCCGGCAAGTATGGGCCCAGTCACAACTTATGTGCATGTGGCGGGTTTAAGGCGACCTGATTGGTCGAGGGAAATAGGTCCGGTTTAGGATGGGGCGTGGCCAATGGCAAGTGGCGCCGACTGGCCTAAGGCATGGCCATGCCTCCCTTTGCTGCCGCGGCTCCCTGTTTTCTGATTCTGTGCACGGTTTTGCACCTACTGATCCATGGCGGATTAATTACCTAGTTTTCCTAGGCTTACTTTCGAAAAGAAAGGTCTGTTATACTGCACAAGGCGCAAAAGTAAATTCTATGTGTTGACACAGAGTTCTTTAAGTTCATTTCCAGAGAGCATCATGCTTTCTGATTAAATACCTTTGCAAAGACCTTATCCTTGATATTTGGAAATTTGTGCTACTCTGCTGCGAGTAAACACAAATTGTCATGCCATATCAACATTAAGGGTTCAGCCGGGGGAACATAACATAGAAAGCATTCAAAGAAACTTATATTAGGTGAATACAGGCAAGGCGCCGAAATTTGCAGAACATCTGGGATGGTTGCTACATGCGCCAGTCTGGATAAATTTCATGTAAATATACTGAACTGCTCAATAAATATGCCAGCGGAGAGGTTAACAATCATGGCTCTGTTTCCTTACAAAGTGACGTCACATCAGATGCAAGGTTTTACAATTTTAACCCTAAGCTAAAAACCACCATCAACATTAAGTCCCCTGCTTAGCTCGGAACAGTAGCATTGTTGCGGGGTAAGCATGAGATGGTGATAGACAATGATAAAGTCGAAACGACAAGTCATGAAGATATTGTCAGGAAGATTTGGCTAACCTTTGTCAGGAGGCATGAAGAATCCGTGATCCTTGTATTGGCGGCTTTGCGTAATTCTGACTTGGCCATAGGGTGTTGGCGTCAGCGCTGAAACTTTGGCTACTGATTGGCAGAGATGGCACTACAATTTGGTCCGTGAATCGGTGAATGGCGCTAGCTGGCTAGGTCACGGAAAGTATGGAGATGACGCTTCAATCTTGGCCGTGCGGAGATGGCGTCGCTTGCTCGGTATGGTGGATAGCGCGGCTAACTTGGCTAAGTCCGTGGAATAGTGGATACAACATTTTGAACTTTGGCTACCAAACAGTGAAGGTGGAGCCGGCGTTTTTCGCAGAATGGGCATAGATAGTGCGGCTTTTATCACGGAGTGCTGGAGTCACGGCGTTGCTTGCTAGGCTGTGGAGCGGGAGGAGATCGCGCTGCTTTGAGCGGTGAAGAAGGCGCTCCTTTGGCTAGGTCACGGAATGGAAGGGAGAGAGCCTGGATGGCATTGCGCATCCGGTTGCCTTCTTCTATGCATGACCCGAAAGAAGAAACCTTCTTCTACTCAAACTTCAAAATACAATGTATATAAAAGGCGTTGTCCACCCCTTTTATTTTCGTATCATTGGCTTTATCTCTGTAGCGGCAAGCCTCTTTCTATTAGCAGTCCAGGTAAACCAATTATCATCATAGAATTGCACCCATCCTCCTCACAGGTATCGTCTCGTGTATTTTCTCATAGTTCTCCATTTTGTGTTCTTCATCATGTAGATTGCTAATGCAGACATAATGTAAAATATATATATATATTTTTTTATTTTTTTGTAGTTGTTGATGGTGGTTTTTACCTTAGGGTTAAAATCGTAGAACCGCACATCTGACATGACGTCACTATGACCATTAGCACATTTATTGAATCGATCAGCATGCCTACGTAAGAATTATCAGGGTACCTTTTTTTTTATGTGTCATGTTCCACGACAGAACCCTTAACATTGACCGACATCATATATGCCAAACCTTAATTCTCATGCTACCGCGCCAAGGCATGCCAACCATGTCAGCCGCACCACTGTGCCAATAGCATGCCATGCCAGCCACGTCTACCGCGCCAAGGCATGCCAACCATGTCAGCCGCACCACTGTGCTAACGGCAAGCCATGCCAGCCACGTCTACCGCGCCAAGGCATGCCAACCATGTCAGACGCACTATTGTGCCAATGGCATGCCATGCCAGCCGCACTATTGTGCCAATGGCATGCCATGCCAGCCGCACTACTGTGCCAATGGCATGCCATGCCAGCCACATCTACTGATGAACACACAAGTGTGACACATTTTCACCCATAAATACACTAGATGGGACTCATTTTATCACTAATAAACTTGTTTGTAGGTGTTTTTGGGCAAATAAACGTTTTTAGAAGAATCAGCTCGAAAAACTGCTAAAGGCACCCACGTTTTGGTTAGAGGCAGCCTTTTCTTCCCCGTTTGAATTTGTTTTTGGCTGGAAAATTATTTGATGAACAACGAACTCGAAGTTACTCACTGGATTAAAACCGGAGAGTGATGATTGGACCTTTCTTGATTATTTTGATTGTTATGGGCCTATTATGGGTAAACAGGGCCGGTAAGAGTTTCACTGTCAAAGAAAAAAGGAAATTCACGTGGATTTGGATTAATACAGGGAACTCAATATTAGGGATTTTGTTGGAAATATTTTTGGTACTTACGTGAGTTCTACTTCTACTGAAACAAATATTAAATGTGAAGGGAGTGTGCAGGTTTCCATCCTACGCATGAGAAGATAAACAGGAAAGAAAATATTCACCGAGTTCTTCACAAGGCTAAGAGATCTCTGGAAAATATTTGGAAGATATTCTATAAGATTTGTTCACAAGATTTGATTAGGATTGACATGTTTCCACTAAACAAGGGTGGTAATTGCGTTGAAATCAAAAAGGGAAGGATATTTTATCGTTTGGAACAAAACATGACAAGGAAGATATTCACGGGTTTCTGTTATTTATCTTTGGAAGATTTTGCGCATTAATGGGAGAAGATATTCTGTCCGACTTGGTTTTATTCTCGCAGGAAGTTTGAAAAGTTTAACAACCAACAAAAGACGCGTGAAGGAGGCAAGAAAGGGAAGAAAATATCTCGAAGATATATTCTTTTACTGTCGAGTAATGGAAGAATTTTTGGAGTGATTGAGCGATATTTCTTGGTTCTGCTGGCTATATAAAGAGTGTTGCTGTTTCATAAAAGGGTATCGAGAGTTGGGAGAGTTTGTAACGCCTGTTTAGCGGTTTATGTTATTTATCTCCTTTTCTTCATTGTAAACACCATTTGAGCTATATAAAAAAATATTTTGAGAGTGTCTACATCATGAGTAGCTAAACCCCAACACTGGGACGACGGAGGAAGCCAAATTTCATACATGGGTAAAATTATTTTATTCTCTATATGACTTTTACACTAATTAAAATAGAATTATGATTTTGATTAATTAGTTGTCATTTCATTTGATGGATCATGATTTCTTAGATGTTTTGATGTCCCATACTTAGGATTTACAACTAATATTTGAATCTATCTTGGCAAAAATAAGAGTCCATGTTTTTATTTATTGAGCTAGAATTGTTGAAGAATAAATAATTGAACTTGATGATATGAATTCGGTGAATCATAATCCCAGTAACTCTCGCTTTTATTTATCATTTTCATTAAATCTTCACAACTCTTAGAGTTCGAATTTTATTACTACAACAACAATTAAAAATTAATATCATCTACCGCGCCAAGGCATGCCAATCATGCCAGCCGCACCACTGTGTCAATGGCATGCCATGTCATCCACGTCTACCGCGCTAAGGCATGCCACCCATGTCAGCTGCACCACTGTGCCAATGGCATGCCATGCCAGCCACGTCTACCGCGCCAAGGCATGCCAACCATGCCAGCCGCACCACTGTGCCAATGGCATGCCATGCCATCCACGCCGCACCATACCATGCCGGCCTTCCCTATGCGGCTACCAAAACGAAGACGTGCGACGATCAACGGCCACCCTTCCACCTTAGATGCAAATCTTAGCCGTCCAAGGTCGCCAACCAACGCATGGTAACCTTTGGCCCAAAACCCTAGTTTTGGCCACGCCAAACCGCGCCAAGGCATGCCATGCCACATGTGCCAATGGCATGCCAACCACCTTGTCGCACTATACCATGCCGGCCTTCCCTATGCGGCTACGAAAACGAAGGCGTGCGACGATCAACGGACACCCTTCCACCTTAGATGCAAATATTAGCCATCCAAGGTCGCCAACCAACGCATGGTAACCTTTGGCCCAAAAACCTAGTTTTGGCCACGCCAAACTGTGCCAATGCATGTCATGCCACATGTGCCAATGGCATGCCAACCACCTCGACGCGCCATACCATTCCTGCCTTCCCTATGCGGCTACCAAAACGAAGGCGTGCGACGATCAACGACCACCCTTCCACCTTAGATGCAAATCTTAGCTGTCCAAGGTCGCCAACCAATGCATGGTAACCTTTGGCCCAAAAGCCTAGTTTTGGCCACGGAAAACCGTGTCAAGGCATGCAATGCCACATGTTCCAATGGCATGCCAACCACCTCGCCGCGCCATACCATGTCGGCCTTCCCTATGCGGCTACCAAAACGAAGGCGTGCGACGATCAACAGCTACCCTTCCACCTTAGATGCAAATATTAGCCGTCCGAGGTCGCCAACCAACACATGGTAACCTTTGGCCCAAAACCCTAGTTTTGGCCACTCCAAACCTCGCCAAGGAATTCCATGCCACATGTGCCAATGTCATGCCAACCACCTTGCCGCACCATACCATGCCGGCCTTCCCTATGCGGCTACCAAAACGAAGGCGTGCGATGATCAACGACCACCCTTCCACCTTAGATGAAAATCTTAGCCGTCCAAGGTCGTCAACCAACGCATGGTAACCTTTGGCCCAAAATCCTAGTTTTGGCCACGCCAAACCGCGCCAAGGCATGCCATACCACATGTGTCAATGACATGACAACCACCTTGTCGCACCATACCATGCCGGCCTTCCCTATGCGGCTACCAAAATGAAGGCGTGCGACGATCAACGACCACCTTTCCATCTTAGAGGAAAATCTTAGCCGTCCAAGGTCTCCAACCAACGCATGGTAACCTTTGGCCCAAAACCCTAGTTTTGGCCACGCCAAACCGCGCCAAGGCATGCCATGCCACACGTGCCAATGGCATGCCAAACACCTTGCCGCACCATGCCGGCCTTCCCTATGTGGCTACAAAAACGAAGGTGTGTGACGATCAACGACCACCCTTCCACCTTAGATGTAAATCTTAGCCGTCCAAGGTTACCGGCTAACGCATGGCAACTTTTGGCCCTAGTTTGGTCGCACCTAAACAAAGCCAAAACCCTAACTTTTGGCCGCGCCTAAACCAAGCCATATTAAATCCATACCGAGCATGCTTTCATGCCACTGGCTACCAAACTAAGGGTTGCAATAATCAACGACTACCTTTCCTCTTAAGATGCAAAATCTCGACCGTCGAAGGTCACCACCGAGCCGGCAAGTCTCCCAAGCTCAACTTTCCAGACAATAACAACATGCTATATTTTCCACGAAAAAACTCGAGACATCAACACATGTCACAAACTGGGGGATGCTCATGGGGTATTGGTTTGGCGGTTTACAGCGTGCGGTATACACCACTCCCGTTATAAGACAGTGTCATAAGGATGAGGCGGTTAGTAAAATACAGGGGGTAATGGTGAAACACTTTCTTTTATGGAACATCAATTCCATGCGTTACCGGTTACCACCTCCTCCCATTTACTCATCTGTTTTTCATTTCTTAATGAGACCATAGTACGTTTCACTTCGACTTGTATAAATAGGTCTTACCTATTTCCACCGAACAACAAGTTCAGGTCAGGAGCGTACAACACTCAGAAAATATTTGCTAGCTTTCCATCTGTTAGCTTCCCACTTTCTGATACAAGTAAAATAACTACTCTTCCAGAATTAACTATTCTGGTCTCAACACCCTCTTCGCTTCCCTCTCCAAAACCAACCCTTCTCCTTCACTTTGTGAACGAAGCAAGTATGGAACGACCATTCTTAGTTTAGACCCGATTTGTACAGATTGATCTCTCGACTCTAAAGTACTCCCTTGCAGTACATTCTTTAGGGTTTAAACTCATTTCTCACCCACACACCCAAAATTACCAAAATCAGCAGAAACCGTTTTCACCCTCAAACAATTGGCGACCACAGTGGGAGATTGATATTTCGGTTACAATGTCAACTTTCAATCCTTGATCTCATATTTCGACCCAGACGTTAGGACGGTAGTATCAGACGATCCGTTCAGGAATCGACGAGTCAGCTACCAGACAGCCCGGTTACCAGTCATGACATGGCAAGGGGCGACTGGGGACTTCCCAGAGGTCAAAATCAAATGATCCACCCAGGGATCGACGATCGATTACCAAGTGACTCGGGGACGACTGGGGACTTTCCACAATCGCGGTGCTTCCCACAAAACCTGGACTTGCACCTGACTCATTTTTCGTTAGCAGATCCAAAAAGTCGAGTAAGTCCTGCCTAGACAAAATACATGGTTTACTATTTCAAGATTTCACAGGAATGATAAAACCGATATCCATGTTATGTTTCATCCCATGTCATCTACCCATACACAATGTTCACGTTTTCATATCTTTCCAGGGATGTTTGTATTACTTACAATCATAACCAAAACATCATTATTCTAAAAAAGTTCATTCCAAATAACAATCCAAAACCCTCAGGGGTAATACTTGTCTATCAACCCAAAAATACAGAAAATCAAAACCGTAAACTAGGCGTTTCATTTGCCTTTCAAAAAAAAAAAACTAAGATAAAAAGTTCAGAAGACAGAAATGCATTCAAGGAAAGTTTTTCAACAACGGCTTGCTCTTCTTAGCGAAAGCCTCCTTCGTACTTTGGAGAGCCGCCCGTTTCAACTTCAGCTTCCTGGACAACTTTTTGACTTCCGCTTCTTGTTGTTTGACCGTATCTGCAGAAGGACCTTCGGCTGTTTTGACCAGCAACTTTTCAACCTCAGAGAAACCCTCGACGAACCAGGGAGCATTGAACTTGAAATTTATGCACATGTCACGATGGAACCTCCATCTTGAGATTACATCCTCAGAAACGATACAACCACTCACGTTGCACATGTCGTCAATTGAAGATAAGGCTTCCTCCACACACTTAACCAACGTAAATCGACTAGTAATTTTCTTGGTTGTGGCGGTATGTCCCTATCTCTCCTATATCTTAGTATACAGCGCCCCATATTTGGCTGGCACGCTAAATCCCCTGACCAACACATGATCCGGATGAGGAACCAGGTACGGAGGGTTGAAGGTGGCACCCGCGACTGCATCAGCGACCGACAAGGGATTCCTAACGACAATTGCACCTGCGGCCACTGGGGTGCTCTCCATTGTCTGAGTCACAAAGACGTCTTCACCTCGTTCAACCTCCATTTCAAGGTCGCCCGGTACAGCTGCCACAGTTGGAGACAAAGCTGTATCTCCACCAACCTCCATCTCGGGTTCATCTTCAGAAACGGCTTCTCCCTGTGATATCACGTATTAGATGCTTTTCTAAAGAGAAGAAAGAAAGAAGGAAGAAGGAAAAACATGTAGAAGATTCACTGATCCGATTTCAGACCGGCCAGAAGAAGATTCAGCGCTACTGTTGGAAGAACTATTCTCGTCGTCACTAGACTCCGAACTTTTTCCCTTCTCGGATTCTCCCTCACCACGGACAGGTTCAGCACCGCCACTTCCTTCCTCGAGAAACATTGTTTTCTGACTACTAGCAAGTTTGGTAAAGGCGTTTACGCTGCTGAGACCCTGGGAAATGCACGAAGACAGACGCTTAGAAAAGAGACGAGGATATACACAATCCAACTAAAATCAAAAAGAAAATCATACATACTCGCATATTAGACGAACTAAAAGTCGGAAAAGCCGCCGAATCTGACTGGGAACTATCTGCACGGCTTTTAGACCTTCGCTCCTTCACTTGGGGACTGTCCGCGTCCAGGCTAACATATTTTCACTTGAGGATCCATCAGCAATGGGTGCTCCACTAAAACTGCAGGAGAAGGCTTACCGCGACGGTTTTCTACCACATCATTCACAAACCCATGAAATAGCAAGAAACTCATCCTGCCAGAATATGTTATATTTGGAGGTTGTTGATGGATTTCGTTCCGCGAGCAGAAAAGGGAGGCTTTTACCCGACACAAGAACACTATCATCGAGAATAGTTGGCAACGAGTTTTCTGGAACAACTGGATGATGAACGAGTGGGACCCCTTGGTCAAAACCCATATGCCGAGCCGCCCTATCGATATTGTAAGAGACTGCTTTACAAGATCCCCGAAAGAATGATGACACATGACCAGGCGTGCATCTTCGCATGAACACCGTCTCTCCAACACTCATATCTCTTTATCATAAGACAAGGACATACTCGGAGCAGGAGCAAATGTATTGATCTGAGTTATGGACGCATGCATCGGAGCCCATGGGAGAAAGTTGACCGTGTGCGAGTTGTCAAGGAATCCAACCAGCTTTGAACCAACCTTTGGGCGCCTATTCGACCATCGCAGTATCCTAGAGCCACCCCAAGACTCGGGAAGTAAGGCCAACGGTTTTGGAGCATACTTTTCGAAGTGCTCCCATAGCCATGCTTGGATAAAGGCGGCATGAATATACGAATCCAGTTTCATGTAGACATTTGAAGCGCACATGTCCGTGACCAGCTGATCCAAGTGTGTGTACAGAGAACCAAGAAACAAGCCGCCAATAGGGAGAACGACACCTTTTGCCAATTCTATGGAAAACTTGATAAGTTCCTGTCTTATCTCTTTCTTACCAGAGCCGTCATCGAAAATATCCCTGGATAACCAAAGAGCCAAGAACGCCGCGACATGAAGCGTATTATTCTTCTGATTTGGCTCCAACTCATCATGAAACTACTGATATACCCACCAGTCATAGAAGCACCTCTTCTCGTTTTCTTTCCGGACAAATCCTTTTGATTTCGCAACCAGAGCTGAGCGTATTTCTTCTTCATCTGCAGACAATTTGACATCGAGGTTTCCTATTATGGGAAGGTTCAGCAGTACGACCATGCTCTCTAAGGAAATAGTCACCCCACCTTCATATGGCCGTGTGAGTTTCCGGACACCATCTGGAAATAAAGGCAACCAATCCTGGAATATCTTTCCTAATTTGAAGCACTGCGGAAGCCGCGACAGCATCAATAATCTGCGCCTTGGTCAAACTGGCTTTTACACATTCCTGGATCATCATGAATCGCATCCGTTGCTCAAAAGGACGCAACAGACTCAAACAGATTTTAAAGTCGATGGGAGAAGTAGAATACTCTTTTCTCTGAAGACAAAACCTTATTTCACCTGCTAGGCGAACCGACCGGGCCTCTCCTTCACTTTCCATACCAGTCAGAAGAATCGACACATACTTGGGATGATTCTTCCTAATTGTGGCGGATGTTATAAAGAACTCATCGTCTATGTTTGGCTTGGAATTGCCAACATCTTTCGGTACGGCAGAAAGTGACATCCTAACGAAAATTCTCTCACGCTACTTTCACCTTCGAAATAACTACAATGGAACAATACGAAGAGAAATTATTACGGAAAGCGCATGGAAATTATTTTATCAGATACAGGAGATCCATCCTGAATGTAAGCCAATTTGTTGCAAAGTCATAATGCGCGTAGACAAAGAAATGAGGACTAACAGACCCTGCATCACCACCTCATGCCATGGCCGTACCCCGCGGCGGGAAGTTGGCACCCGGCCGAGAAGGCGCGCCCCACTATGGGAACCATGCACACGGCCCACGAGGAAAAAGGAGAAAACCCTAGAAGCTAGGTTTTCACGGGAAGGGAATGACAGTTACTAGCTCATGCATGCCTACTTTGCACAGTAATTGGGGAGGCCAACATTACTACGGTATTCACACTTAAATGTTACTACAAGTTCATACAAAGCATATCTACGGCTAGGATTCATACCAACACAGAAGGACAATATTTCTACAAGTTCATGAAAAGGTACGACTACGGCTAGGGTTTGCACTAACACAAGAAAACAAGAAAAACAAGTTAAAAAGGAAGTGCTGGAAGACATACCTGGGATTCGCTCGTCCGCTTTACTACTACCACACGGCCAGAATAATAAAAAAAAAAAAACAAAGGTGTGAAATAAAAGGAGAGGTCGTCCCCTTTTATAGGCGTAACACTTAGGAGTTTGAATAAGGAAAGGACTTCCTATTTGAGTCAAGTAAGGAAAAGAGGCAATCGGGACCGCAGAGACAAATCACCATCGTGCCAAGCCTTCCGCGCATGCCTTGCCAAGCCGTCCGCGCCATTGCCTTGTACCCACCATGCCAAGCCGTCTGCGCCATTGCCTTGGACCCACCATGCCAAGCCGTCCAAGCCATGCCTGCCTCACCAAGCCGCGTCATGCCTTGCACCACGGTGTCACGCCATGACTTGCCATGTCAACACCAACAACTCGCCAAGCCAGTGTCACGATGTTCCCTAACCCGACCAAGGTGATGCATGGCCAGACTAAGCCGACAATCTTTACCTCACCACTTCACGGTCTACACCATAAATAGAATCTATGCAAGACCGCCAGACACGAGGATCATAAACTCTCCTTACTTCTTAAAAAAGGTTAGTCGGACCTTCCTGACCATCTTTTCACGACTTGTCGTTTCGATTTCTTCCTAGCCTGTCACCATCTTATGCTTACCTCGCAACAATGCTCTCGTTCCGAGCTAAGCAGGGGACTTAATGTTGATGGTGGTTTTTTAGCTTAGGGTTAAAATCGTTAAACCGCACATCTGACATGACGTCAGTATGACCATTAGCACATTTATTGAATCGATTAGCATGCATACGTAAGAATTACCAAGGTACCTTTTTTTTTATGTGTCGTTCCACGGCAGAACCCTTAACAATGACCGACATCATCTATGCCAAACCCTGATTCTCATGCTACCGCGCCAAGGCATGCCAACCATGTCAGCCGCACCACTGTGCCAATGGCATGCCATGCCAGCCACGTCTGTCGCGCCAAGGCATGCCATGCCAGCCACGTCTACCACGCCAAGGCATTTCAACCATGTCAGCCGCACCACTGTGCCAATGGCATGCCATGCCAGCCACGTCTACCGCGCCAAGGCATGCCAACCATGCCAGCCGCACCATTGTGTCAATGGCATGCCATGCCAGCCACGTCTACCGCGCAAGGCATGCAAACCATGTCACCCGCACCACTGTGCCAATGGCATGCCATGCCAGCCACATCTATCGCGCCAAGGCATACCAACCATTCCAGCCACACCACTATGCCAATGGCATGCCATGCCAGCCACGTCTACCGCGCCAAGGCATGCCAACCATGCCTGCCGCACCACTGTGCCAATGACATGCCATGCCAGCCACGTCTACCGCGCCAAGGCATGCCAACCATGCCAACCTATGCGGCTACCAAAACGAAGGCGTGCGACGATCAATGACCACCCTTCCACCTTAGATGCAAATATTAGCCGTCCAAGGTCGCCAACCAACGCATGGTAACCTTTGTCCCAAAACCCTAGTTTTGGCCACGCCAAACCGCGCCAAGGCATGCCATGCCACATGTTCCAATGGCATGCCAACCAACTTGCCGTACCATACTATGTCGGCCTTCCCTATGCGGCTACCAAAACGAAGGCGTGCGACGATCAAAGGACACCCTTCCACCTTAGATGCTAATCTTAGTCGTCCAAGGTCGCCAACCAATGCATGGTAACCTTTGGCCCAAAACCTTAGTTTTGGCCACGCCAAACCGTGCCAATGGCATGCCAACCACCTCGCTGCGCCATACCATGCCGGCCTTCCCTATGTGGCTACCAAAACGAAGGCATGCGACGATCAACGGCGACACTTCCACCTTAGATGCAAATCTTAGCCGTCCAAGGTCGCCAACCAACGCATGGTAACCTTCGGCCCAAACCCTAATTTTGGCCACGCCAAACCGTGCCAAGGCATGCCATGCCACAAGTTCCAATGGCATGCCAACCACCTCGCCGCACCATACCATGCCGACCTTCCCTATGCGGCTACCAAAACGAAGGCGTGCGACGATCAACAGCCACCCCTCCACCTTAGATGCAAATATTAGCTGTCCGAGGTCGCCAACCAACACCTGGTAACCTTTTGCCCAAAACCCTAGTTTTGGCCACGCCAAGGCATGCCATGCCACATGTGCCATTGGCATGCCATGCCACATGTGCTATTGGCATGCCAACCACCTTGCCGCACCATACCATGCCGACCTTCCCTATGCGGCTACCAAAACAAAGGCGTGCGACGATCAACGGCCACCCTTCCACCTTAGATGAAAATCTTAGCCGTCCAAGGTTGCCAACCAATGCATGGTAATCTTTGGCCCAAAACCCTAGTTTTGGGCATGCCAAACTGCGCCAAGGCATGCCATGCCACATGTGCCAATGGCATGCCAACCACCTTGCCGCACCATACCATGTCGGCCTTCCCTATGCGGCTACGAAAACGAAGGCCTACGACGATCAACGACCACCCTTCCACCTTAGAGGCAAATCTTAGCCGTCCAAGGTTGCCAACCAACGCATGGTAACCTTTGGCCAAAAACCCTAGTTTTGGCCACGCCAAACCGCGCCAAGGCATGCCATGCCACATGTGCCAATGGCATGCCAACCACCTTGCCGCACCATACCATGCCGGCCTTCCCTATGCGTCTAGCGAAACGAAGGCGTGCGAAGATCAACGGACACCCTTCCACCTTAGATGAAAATATTAGCCGTCCAAGGTTACCAGCTAACGCATGGCAACTTTTGGCCCTAGTTTGGTCGCGCCTAAACAAAGCCAAAACCCTAACTTTTGGCCGCGCCTAAACCAGGCCATATTAAAGCCATACCGAGCATGCTTTCATGCCACTGGATACCAAATGAAGGGTTGCAATAATCAACGGCTACCTTTCCTCTTAAGATGTAAAATATCGACCGTCGAAGGTCACCACCGAGACGACAAGTCTCCCAAGCTCAACTTGCCAGACAACAACAACGTGCTATATGTTTTCCACGAGAACACTCGAGACATCAACACATGTCACAAACTGGGGGATGCTCATGGGGTATTGGTTTGGCTGTTTACAACATGCGGTGTACACTACCCCCGTTATAAGACAGTGTCATAAGGATGAGGCGGTTAGTAAATACGGGGGCTAATGGTGAAATGATTTTCTTTGTGGAACATCAATTCCAGGCGTTACCGGTTACCACCTCCTCCCATTTACTCATCCGTTTTCCATTTATTAATGAGACCAGAGTACGTTTCACTTCGGCTTGTATAAATAGGTCTTACCTATTTCCACCGAACAACAAGTTCAGGTCAGGAGCATACAATACTCAGAAAATATTTGCTAGCTTTCCATATGTTAGCTTCCCACTTTCTGATACAAGTCGTAAAACAACTACTCTTCCAGAATCAACTATTCTGGTCTCAACACTCTCTTCGCTTCCCTCCCCAAAACCAACCCTTCTCCTTCACTTTGTGACCGAAGCAAGTCTGGAACGACCATTTCTTGGTTTAGGACGGATTTATACAGATTGATCTCTCGAATCTAAAGTACTCCCTTGCAGTACATTGTTTAATGTTTAAATTCATTTCTCACCCACACACCCGAAATTACCAAAATCAGCAGAAACCGTTTTCACCCTCAAACAGTAGTATACAATGGGATCTTCCTGTGATGATCATACCTATGACTCTTCGGAGAAAATTCTTGAAGTCGACAAACCCAGGTTTTCTTCACATGAGGAGATATTAAACCAAATCAACCATTTGTTCCATGCAGCCGGCTGGATCATACAAGGCATGTCTCTCACCCATCGACGCATCGTGCGGGTGCGTTCCCAGGATTTCATGGCTTTGATTGACATGGAGGATAAGTGGAGACATGATGAGTCATCCTAGCAAGTCGGAAAATATCAGCCTGATGAAGCTTCTCCACAACCCAATGTCAGGGCTGAACGATTCGCCTCTCGATTGAAACGGCGAAGGACTGAGTCCAAGAAACTTCTAGACGAGAGCCAGTTTAATTAACCTGTCCATAATGGTATCATAATCCTCGATTCTGAGATGGACGAACCAGAGCATTCTCAAGAGGTTGTGGTTTGCGAGACTGAAACAGCATCTGAAGTGGATGTCGAAACTGTTGTTGAGGAGATCGAAGCGACCGCTGAGTATGCTGTCGAGGCAGATGGTGAGGCGGTGGAAGCATATGTTGGAGTCGTTGGAGAAGTTGTGGGGACATATGCTGGGACTGCTGCCGAAACGGATTCCGGATGGGATGTTGAATCTGCCGCTGAAACGGCTTCTGGATGGGATGTTGAAGCTGAAATGGCTTCTGGATGGAATGTTGAAGCTGAAACGGCTTCTGGATGGGATGTTGAAGCTGCCGCTGAGATAGCTTCTGGATGGAATATTTGCTGTCGGAGAAGGTGCTGGAGAAAGTGCTTGAAAAAGCTCTGATGAAGGCATCATTGACCAAGGTGTTTTGTCATTGACGACTGGTTTTCCCATTTTGCGATTTCCTTCCGTAGAGAAAAACAATCTTTTCGTAGCTTGTAGATTTTTGTTTTTTTGATACTTCAGGGTTTTTTTTTGTGCGACTGAAATCATGTCTCACCGAGTAACATTCCTTCGTTTATGTTGCTTTGATAATTTCATATCTTTGATTAAATGAATAAAATCTCCCGGAAGAACCCTAAAACCCCTTTTGCGAAGAACCAGTTCTTTCATCCCCATAATAATCCAGCGGAAAGAGAGCCAAAATACAATAATGCTAATAGGCGTGTTATCTTCTTCTCGTTTAGCTACTTTCATAGCAACACCTCGCATGTCGTTGGCAACAGTAACTCAAAACGTGGGAAAATAGTAACAACAATTAAGGATTTGACCAACCTTTTATTGGATTTTCCATTGCAAATTATCCAAGGCTTCTGTGGAATTGCCACCTGAGTGCGTAGAAGTGTGAGCTGTCACAAGCTGGATAACACGTCATGAGAGAAATATAGAAAACCCGTCAGGTGAAAGTCATGGCTAGAGATTCTTGAAGGAAAGTGTCTGCGCCGCTGCTTGATGATCTTCTTTCTTGCGTTATTTTTTTCTTCAGTATCTTTTGAATAAGATATTTTTGTGGGGGTTTGATTTCTCTGGTTTTCAATCAACGGGTAATGACTCTGTGAGAGTTTGGGTTCACTTGGTATTTTTCCTTTAAGATGGTTCAGGAATTTTTTGTTTTTTAAAGAAAGATGTTATTTAATTAAAATTGCATGAAAGGGGAAATTGCTGAAGGAAATACTGAAAGTAGAACGCTGGAGGAGAAGGTAGCACAACATTTTGGGTATTGAAGGGCTTGAGCCATCACGAGTGAATCGTCACGCCTTCCAATTTGTCATCATTGATGAGTTTGCAGTAATCACCCAAGATAACATCTGCCACCAGATATGGCTCGTCTTCCTTTTCTTTAGGCGAATCAGGTTGAGCGGCTATCTTCACTGTTACATCTCCAACTTGAAACGAGGTCGTCTTGACTACCATATCTCCAATTTGAAACGAGTTTGGGAGTTGTGCAACCACTTGATTTTTGAGCTCGTCATCTTTGACTGCAGAAGCTTCCAAATTTTTGACAAAGCTCTTGAAAGGCCCAGCGTCCCATTCACATCTCTTAATGACGCCCGGGTTGATAACTGGACCGAATCCCCATGCCCGGCCGAGAGGAGAAGTGGCTGGGTGCAGAAAGGGTTTTTAACCAGACTTACTTGTGTTCGGAATCTGCGGATGAATGCCGACGGGATTTCTCCAGATAATTGAGTTACATTGGTAAGTTATTGATACGGCAACATGTAATCTTCAAAGATGGACGGTTGGTTGGAAATTCTTTCGGGTATCGACACCGGCAGAGGGGATACTCCCAATTTCGCTTTGTTGCCGTGTACCCATGAGCTCCCCAGAATCATGTCGTAATTTGAGAGTTCTTTGACAATGTGGAATTTGCCACGTGTTAGAGCGTCTCCCACCTTAATTTCGAGGTTGATGTAGCCATATGCGTCTATTGATTCTCCTTCCAAGTTTTTGACCACGATTGGGGAACGGGTAACCTCCTGCTTTGAAATTCCCGCAGCTCTCAGAGTTTTGATAGCAACGATGTTAAAGTCAGAGACCGCGTCGATCAATGTGTTGTCAAGCTCGGCGTCACGCAGATAAACCGTGGTCAGCAGTCCCAGTTGTATTTTCCAGAGCCGCTTCCCGAGAGAGTTTAGGATTCTGGCATGGTTTCTTCAATAGGAAAAAGTCGCTTGCCCGACACGAATCGATTAAGGGATGTACATATATCTTGACGCTGCGCCTTGGAGAAATAGAGAATCTCGCATACATGCTCCATGAAGGATTGCACGGTTTTGTGAACAGAGTCCCTAGAGAGCATGAAACTCCTGACTGGAAGAGGATCTCTGTGAACTCCCTCATTGCCCAGTTGAATTTCCCCTGCCTCCACCTTTTCTTTGAAAATACGCCTAAACCTATTGCAGTCACTGGTCGGGTGATGGACAAATTTGTGGTAGCGGCAATACTTAGGATTTGCCATTTCATATTCAGTTGGTGGACGCCTGATAGGAGGCATCTTGATGGCATCATCTTGGATCCATGCTTCCAAGATTTCAATTACCTCTTCAATTGGGAATGGGAAATATAAGGCATTTTCTCCGGATTCTTGATATTGCGCAAGAGCCTTAGCTGTGGTCTTTCATGGTGGAGCCGCCTGATGTGCTGGCATTGTGCGCTTGGGTTGCTGTTCTGCCGCTGGAGCCTTCCTTTTTCCTCTTTCATTACCATGCTCACATAGGGGACAGTGTTATATTGCTTGCTGATGAGACGTCTATTTCCTCGAGTTTTGCGTGCGTCTTCAACCTTGGATGGCCTGGTTCTTTCCAAGAATGCTGGCGTTGTTGTGGCCGAACGTTTAGCAGCCTCATGAAGTTCGAAGAACGTATGGAATCACAGATTCTCCAGTAAGGCACGATATATGGGAACCATACCATTGATGCAAGAATCTACTAATTGTTGTTCGGTCACATTTGGTTCGTTACAGTCCAGCGTTTGAATCCTGAATCTTTTGACGTAATCATTTGGATGTTCATTGTTTCGTTGAAATATCCTTCCTAAATCTGAGAAGGTAATTTGCTCAGACACAAAGAAGTACTTCTTGTAAAAATCCGTAACCATGTCACCCCAGTTGGATATGTTGTTTGGTGTAATGTTGTTGTACCATGTATATGCTCTTCCGGTAAGTGACTTCCAAAAATATTTCAAGTGGAGAACATGATTTATTAGTTCTCTCCCAAGGATTCCAAAAATCGAGAGACATGTTCACGCGCATTACCGGTACCGTCATACAGGGAGAATTGAGGAGAAGAGTATCCTCTCAGAACAGGAATTCTTTGTACTTCAGGAGGATACGGGGGTTGATACTGATGCATGTCCGCAGAATCGCTTTTGTCTCGGTTTCGAAGAAGTCTTTCCAAATCTTCTCGTGTGACAAAATTGGATGATTGATTCCTCTCCGCTGGAGCTCCTGAACGAGTCTCTTCATCTACAAAGGTGCGCCCTGCTGAGTTATCGGAGCCAGGAGTATTGAAGGTGTTCCTCGTTGGCTCTGTTTGGCGTGATGCATGTGGTAGCCGCTCCGTCAGTGTTTTGAGGAAAATAAGCACTTCCTTCTGAGTCGAAGCCATGTCCGTCTAAGCTCTAGCGAGGACCTCATGTCTTTTCATCAAATCAGCAATGGTAATATGGGATCGTACTCTTCTGTCTCCTCCATTTTCTCGTCCTGATGGTGGAGTAGCAGCAACTCTGGTGACGGTTGGAGGTGTCACACTTGAAGAAACGTTAGGGGTGGCGGCAGCGGCCATAGCTTTGGTGACCGGAGGTGTAGCGCCTAAAGGAACGTTTTCCGAGCCGTTGGTGTTGATAGGTGGCATATTAATGACACTGGAAGGAACGTTAATACCGAGTGTATTTTCAGCGCTAGTGTTTTCAGGGTTTGTTGCTGATCTGGACCTGAGTTCTACCATCTTGAGATCGGGATTGAAAAAATGAAGTTGGAAATTGGAAATTGATATTGCAACCGAGAGATTAATCTCCCACTGTGGTCGCCAATTGTTTGAGGATGAACACTTTTTCTACCGGTTTTGGTAATTTTGGGTGTGTGGATGAGAAACGAGTCTAGACCCTAAACAATGCACTACATAGGAGTACTTTTGATTCGAGAGATCAATCTGTACAATCCTGGCCTAAACCAAGAAATGTCCGTTCCATGCTTGCTTCAGTCACAAAGTGAGGGGGAAGTGTTGGTCTTAGGGAGGGAAGCAAAGAAAGTGTTGAGACCAGAATCGTTTGTTCTGAAGGTATGGTTGTTTATGACTTGTATCTAAAAATAGAACTGGCTAGCAGAAAGGAAACCTACCAGGTGATTTCTAAATACTGTATTGTTGCCGACCAAAAACTTGTTGTTTGGTGGAAATAGGTGAAACCTATTTATACAAGTCATAGTAAAACGTACCCTGGTCTCGTAGGAAGAGGAAACGATTGAGTAGTGGAAGAGTGGAGTAACGTGTAACGTCGGAATTTATGCTTCCATGATGAAGGAAACGTTTACACCATTACTTCTTGCCACTACTAACCGCCTTTATTCATGACACTTTCTTGTAACGAGCGTATTGCATGCTGCACGATGTAAACCGCCAGACCAATACCCTGATGAGTATCCCCCAGTTTGTGACATGTTTGATGTCTCGAGTGTTTTCGTGGAAAACATGTAGCACTTTGATACGTGTGGCAAGTTAAAATCAAGAGGCTTGCTGCAGGAAAATATCATGTGCTGCTATTAGGCTTGCCTTGGCTGGTCGCCTGAAACTTGCCACAAGCCTGCCGGCTCGGTGGCGAACTTTGATGGTTGAGATTACATCTCATGATGAAGGGTAGATGTCGATTATGGCTACCTTCTGTTGGCGCCTGGTAATGTCGCAATGGCACCTTTGGTGCATGACAGCAGCATTGCAGCATGGCTTGGCATGGCTCGTGCATGCCAGTGACACGATGGTGCAAGTGGCGCCTGGCTTAGCCATAGCCACTAGATTTAGGCGGTTGGTCGCTTAAAACCTGCCACAAGCTTGTCAGCTCGGTGGCGAAATTGGATGGCTGAGATTGCATCTCATGATGAAGGGAAGTCGTCGATTATGGCTACCTTCTGTTGGCGCCTGGTAAGGGCGCAATGGCACCTTTGGTGTATGCCAGCGGCATTGCAGCATGGATGGCATGACTCATGCATGTCAGTGGCACGGTGGTGCAAGTGGCACCTGGCATAGCCATGGCCACTAGATTTAGGCGGCGGGTCTCCTAAAAGTTGCCACAAGTCTGGCGATTTGGTGGCAAACTTGGATGGCTGAGATTTCATCTCATGAGGAAGGATGGCCATTGATTATGGACATATCTCGTTCTATAGCAAAGTGGCGCCATTGGCATAGTAGCGCCTGGCGTAGCCATGACGTAGCGACATGCCAGTGGCATAGCCGTGGCGTGGCCACGCCTGTGGCATTATAGCATGGCCAAAACTAGGATTTGGCTCTGTGACCAAAGTTAGGTGGCGGCATGGCCAAGGCTAGGGTTTGGCGGCGTAGCCAAGTCTAGGGTTTGGCACCTTGGCCAAAGTTAGGGCTTGGCGGCGTGGCCAAGGCTAGGATTTGGCGCCGTGGACAAAGTTAGGGCTTGGCGGCATGGCCAAGTCTAAATTAGTTCGTGGCATGTTGTGTACTATGACCAAAAATTAGGTCTTCGGCTAATGCTATTGAAGCAAAAGTCTTGTTTCGATCATGAAATCCTAATTGGACTCCGTTATAGCATTGGCCACGAACATAAAGTGGATTAGCACGTAGTGACGTCATTTGTGGCACATTGGCATGTTACTGCGGCAGAGTGGCATGTTGGCATGTTACTGCGGCAGAGTGGCATGTTGGCATGTTACTGCGGCAGAGTGGCATGTTGGCATGCCAATTAATATGTTGTTGTGGCAAGGCGCGTTTGGCTTGCCAGTTAGTATGGTGGCGCGCCAGGGTGCATTTGTCCTTTAATGTATGGCGGCAAGTTTAGAGCGACTTGATTGGTCAAGAAAAGGGGTCGGCCATACATAAGGCGCAGCCATACCTCTAGTGCTTGTGGCGCGTTTAAAGTGACCCGATTGGTCGGTAGGAAGGAGAGGGGTCGGCCAAGCATGGGCGTGGCTAAACTTCTGGTGTGAGTGTGGCGGCTTTAGAGCAACCTGATTGGTCGACGAGAAATGGGGCCGACAAGTATGGGCCCAGGAACAACTTATGTGCATGTGGCGGGTTTAAGGCGACCTGATTGGTCGAGGGAAATAGGGCCGGTTTAGGATGGGGCGTGGCTAATGGAAAGTGGCGCCAGCTGGCCTAAGGCGTGGCCACGCCTACTTTGCTGCCGCGACTCCCTGTTTTCTGATTCTGGGAAAGGTTTTTCACCTACTGATTCATGGCGGATTAATTACCTATTTTTCCTAGGCTTACTTTCGACAAGCAAGGTCTGGTATACCGCGCAAGGCGCGAAAGTAATTGGTTGAATTCTATGTGTTGACACATAGTTCTTTAAGTTCATTGCCAGAGAGCAGCATGCTTTCTGATTGAATACCTTATGCAAAGACCTTATCCTTGATATTTGGAAATTCGTGCTACTCTGCTGCGAGTAAACACAAATTGTCATGCCATATCAACATTAAGGGTTCAGCCGGGGGAACATAGCATAGAAAGCATTCAAAGAAACTTATACTAGGTGAATATAGGAAAGGCACCGAAATTTACAGAACATCTGGGATGGTTGCTACATGCGCCAGTCTGGATAAATTTCATATAAATATACTGAACGGCTCAATAAATATGCCAGTGGAGAGGTTAACACTCATGGCTCTGTTTCCTTACAGAGTGACGTCACATCAGATATAAGGTTTTACAATTTTAACCCTAAGCTAAAAACCACCATCAACAACTATAAAGTTCATCCATTTACTTACATATACATCACTATAGGCTACATCAATAAAATCAAAGTTCAAGAAAACACCCAAATTTTAGAACCCTAATGTTCGAATTCTTGAGGAACAATATCTTACTGGTATTGGTCCTGATTCCTCCATAATTGAATCTAAGAAATCAACTGGATCCTGCAAAAAACATGCAAAATCATTTTAGTAAACCCTAGGTTAAACATAAATCGTGTAAATCAAGTAAACAAGTACATAAATATGATAAAATGATACCTTTTAAAAGTAATTAGATGTTCACTTATTTATTTCGTCTGTAAATGATACCTTCTAGTTTACCTTAGCTAACACTGACAGGTTACAACTGAGTTATGATTAGACTCTATGAGAATAAGGAGGAGAATAAAAAGAAGGATAAAATTAGATTATACTAGAGATTATGATTCATGATTTGATTTTTGAACACATCTTGATAACTGAGATCGATCGTCTTTGATTTCTGTTCTGTGAACTGAAGAAGGAGGCGAAGAGAAATGAAGTGAGAATTAGGTCGACGATGTATTGATATTACTACTTAGGTTACGAAGGGTGTAGATTAAATTTTAGGTTTTAATCTAACCGGTTTTCCTATGGTTTTTGGTTCGATTTTTGAGGTCAAACCAAACCAAAACCAATACTATCGGTTTTCCACTTTCTACACCATAACCAATCCATTAGTAAATGGCTCGGTTTGGTTTCCTCATAATCGGTCTGGTTCCAATGGAAAACCAAAACCATGTTCAGACTTATTATTGTCTGTTGGTCGTGCTTCGAATCACAAGCACCATGCATAAAGTTTTGGTTGAACAAACATTATTTCATTTTATTTTTTATTGTTACATTCTCTTTTATATTGCGGTCAATTCTATTTTAACGGTTAAAACCATGATTTATATAATTGGGCACTATAGGTAGCAGGGTACCGTTTAGGTGATCCAGCGTTTATGATCATGTTTTCCTAAATAGTATCGTATCATCCTCAAAATATTGTATCTGTTTTTATCAATCGTGCTAAAAACAACCAACTACATCTTTCACAATACTATGTTATTCATATTGTAAATACACATAACTAATATTGTCCACGACTATTCACAAACACTCACCACTATAAAATCACCATCTCCACTATTTTTTCCACCAGCACAAGTATTATCGCCTCCACCACTCACTTACACCCGTCACCATTTCTACCAACCACTCTTCTTACACTGCCACCACTAATCTCTATTGATATACTCTGTTTCTAAAAACAGCCTTGTTTGGTTTGTACAAAGACTAAGAAAACTAATTATCGTAGTCACTTTTTCATATTTTTTCATAATTTGTCCTTGGTCCCATTCATTTGATATTAGTGAAAAGAGGAGAGAGAAATGGCATCTTTCTGTGTTAAAAGAGAAAAAAAACAGAGAAAAGTGGTCCCTTTATGGGTAGCTAGTAAACTCCAGCCTATTTCTTTTTTGACATATCCAAATAAGAAAACCAACATATTTTTTATAAACAAAGAAAGTAATTTTTATTAGTGGAAATATATATTCATTAGATTGATTAAAAGTACATTTATAATGAAAATTTAATGAATCATCCCGTATGAGCAATTAATGAAACATTAATTAATAAAACACTCATAATGTTTTTTTAGTTGAATAAACCGCGTCCATCGATTTATCTTCTCCCTAAACAAATTTGGACCTCTCTTAATCTTGCCTAACTTGTTTAAAATTTGTTTTGTATTCTAGACTACGGCACCGGTATAAGTTAGTTTGTACTTCTTCTTTTTCTCTGATGCATATGAATTAGCTTTTGGTAATGCATCTAAGTGTTGTATGGTTAAAAATAAATGGACTACCTGATCTAAATTTCCCATCGATCCACCCCCGACAACCAAAGTACCACTTCAACGTGCAGAAAGAGTCAACGGTAGCCTATCCTAAAGTATCTTTTAAGTTGGTGGGAATACAGGCTTGGAGCATGTGTTGTCAATTTATAAAGTATTTATCGGAGTCTCTTCAAAAAAAAAAAAAAGTTCTTGGCCTAAACAATTCGGAGGAGTGTGAAACCTTTGCCTTAAAGAACGCATTTGTGGAATGATGCGTTCGACCAAGTGATTAAATTTGTCTGTTTCATGTTCTTTTTATTTCTTTGCACAAATTCGTCTTCTAATTTATCTCACTTTTCTTTTTAATATCCAGAATCATTGTTCAACGTCTCCACTGACAGAATCAATCTGTCAGAAATGATTTCTTACTATTTCTCAATCGTTCTGCCATGAAAAACAATCATGAACAAGACTTAATCCCTACATTCTAATGGCGTTTTTGAATTAAGTGTTATTCTTTAGAGTTTTTTCAAAACCATTGATATTGTTTCTCCCTCAACTGCTCCCATAACTGCATAAAACCGAAACAATAACTGCTTTTAATCAGTTCCTCTTGAACTTTTCTATATAGGCCTCTGTGGTTTTTCAATCGTCTCTGCAACACCTTTACTTAATTCTCAACATGTCTTCAAATCAAGAAAACTTTGAATCAAACCTACACAATGACTTACTGCAAAACTTTGCAAATCTCATGGCGCAGGAACATTCATCTTCAAGAATCAACATCAATAATTACTTCCCAGGATCTAAGTTAAACCACAATATGTGTTTGGTCCTTAAAATCATAACCAACAAATCACTTCAAATTTCAACTGTTAGAGAAATTCTCCAAAATTTCTGGAAAACTAACCATCCATTCTACATTTATGTCTTTACTGATAATACCTTCCTAATCAAATTTGATTCTCGCGCTGATACAGAAATGATCCTGGATGGAATTCCTTGGATCATTAAGATGATCTCTATGCTTTAGAAAGATGCATCCTGGGTAAAATTCCAAGAGATTATAAATTCGATACAGTCGAACTTGGTCTGCAAATCCATGGTTTACCTGTGGAAAACTTGAGCGCAATGTATGTTTATGAGTTTGTTTCTCATATTGGAGAAACTCGTCCAATCCCAATTTATGAAGCAACTACGTGGGGTAAATTTGCAAGAACAAAAACTCATATCAATCTTAACCATCGCCTTCCTCAGGCTATTCCATTCCCTTTGCCAAATAATCCGAAGTATGAAGTCTCCATCAAGTATGATCGTTTGCCAAAGTTTTGCGTCTTCTGTGGATTTATTGGACATCTAATGCTTAACTGCCCTAAGGTGAATGATTGCAAGGATTACATTTTCCAGAATCACCCAGAACATCTTCATCAGCAAGCATTGGAAATGATCAAGCCTATATATCATCCCTCAATTAATGTATCTGCAAAGGCTAATATCAATGAAATCCCAGAATTTAAAGATATCTATGTTGTTGGTAAATCGCCGGCGCCTGGTTCAAGGGGTAATACTTATTTTTCATCTGATCAAGAATGATTCAATCCATAACTCTAAGCATAGATTTGAAAGAACAAACTTGGTGATGGTTATCAGAAAGAATGTCGTGTTAGATCAGATATTGTTGTTCTCAATAATTATACTCAGGATGGAAATTTGAATTCTCAAAACAGTTCTAGATTGCATTCATCGTATGCAGTGGATCAACAATTTGAGGAAAATCGGATGAATATGTTACTATCTAGAGGCAAACAGATTATTCAGGGTAATTCATCTAACAGTGGGATGATATCAAGGAATGAAAACATATCTAATCCTACTAGAGTTCCAGATCATGACCAGATTATTGTAGAGGGTCCTATTTATCTTCACCCTATTGTGGCTTATGCAAAGAATTATCCAACAGGGGGTTTGAAAAAAGTGGTGGCTAAACCTCCTCCAAGAACTAATTCTTTCAATGAATGGAAGATGCAAGCTAGGCTTCAGGGACAATCGTCTTCTACCATAGTTGAAGAGTATAATGGTGGACAAGGCTCGAAACGAGGCCAGGATAATGATTACATAAGAAGGAACTCTCCTCAACCTAAATTTCAAAGAAAATCTATCTCAAAAAGTTCAACTGACAATGGTAAGGCAGCTAATCCTCAAATTTCGCAAGATAAATGTTGATTCTTTCTTGGAATTGTTGGGGTTTGGGGAATCCCCCAACAATTAGAGCACTGAAATCATTCCTCAGAGGTACTAATCCTTCGATCTTATTTCTTTCTGAGACCAAGATGTCTGAACAAATGTCATTACAGCGTGTCTCTCAATTTGGGTTTCAAAATCACTGTATAGTTGCATCTGTGGGGAGAAGTGGAGGCCTTTGGTTGTTATGGAAAGACGATATTAACATTGAAATAATTGCTCAATCTTCAAATCTCATTCATGTTACAGTTCTTTCTGCTAATTCAAGTCATCCTTGGCACTTGTTCTGCATCTACGGCCCTCCAGTTTCTTCTAAAAGATCTAATTTCTGAAAAAACATGTCATCATATACTCAACAATTTGATGGTCTTAAATGTTTATTGGTGATGCTATAGCTTCCAGTAATGAAAAGTTTGGTAGTCCTCCTGTTTTAAACTCCAATATCTCTTATTTTAAGGACTTCATTCAACAAAATCACTTGATTGATTTGGGATATAAATGACCTGCTTATACTTGAACGAATGGAAGAAATATAGAAGGTTTAATTAAGAAACGTTTGGACAGGGTTCTAGCAAATCCTTAGTGGTGTATTGGTTTTCATAAGGAAGCAGTACTTCACTACCGAGAATTGCCAGTGATCACGCCTCAATTCTCCTAAATACATGCAGAAACGTATCAAGATCTCCGCCAGACTACAAGTTTGAAGCGCTATGGCTCTCTCATCCAGAATTCCTTGAAAAAGTAGGGGAGTGTTAGTCTCAAGAACCTGAATATGATATCCAGTCAAAATTGAGAAAGCTGAGTTCTATTTTAACTCAATGGTCCCGTAAGAGAATACGGTGTGTTAAGCATAGGATTGTTATCCTTAAATCCAAGCTTTTGAAAATTCACTCATGGAGACCTACAACCGCTAATATTGCAAAGGAAAAATTGGTGGCAGCTTAGTTGAATGATTATTTGATTATGGAGGCTACTTATTGGGATCAAAGAATGAAGCAGCAATGGCCAAAGTATGGAGATAGGAACACTAGGCACTTCCATCTATCAGTTCAACAAAGAAGAAGGAACAACACTATTACTCACCTCCAGAAAGAAGATCAATCTTGGATTACAGATCATGGGGAAATATCAAGAACAATGGTTAACCATTTTCAAGAGTTATTTCGTCAACCAATTACTCAGTATCTCCCTCAATTTACAATTCAAGGTCAAGCAGTTTCTAACTTGAATAATGATGCAATCTGTAGAGTTCCAACACAAGAAGAAATTTGGGTTGCGCTGGTTAAAATGGGTTCTTTTACTTCTCCGGGTCCTGATGGTTACCCACCAATATTCTACAAGAGATGTTGGGGTATGATTTGTAATGATGTTGTCAGTTCAGTAAAAAACATATTTGAATATACAATGTTTCCTGATCTTTTAAATCATACCAATATTACCTTGATCCCTAAGATAAAAAACCCTTCTACCCATCAGATTTCCGTCCAATATCCCTGTGTAATGTCCTCTATAAGATTGTCTCAATTTTTTTTATCAAATAGAATTAAACCATATCTTGATGAATTCATATCTTGGTCTCAAAGTGCATTTGTTCCTGGACGTCAGATATTAGACAACATCATCATTGCAAAAGAATTGCTTCACTCCATGAACAATTCAAGAGTTGTAAATGGACATTTTGCTCTAAAGGTGGATATGGCTAAAGCATATGATAGGGTAAATTGGAGGTTTCTTGGGGATATGCTGAGAGTTATGGGGATATCAGGTATCGCTCATTCTTTAATTATGGCATGTGTTTCAACAACCTCTTTCTCTATCAACATCAATGGAGCTTCTCAGGGATTTTTTAGAAGTGAAAGAGGAATTAGTCAAGGATGCCCATTATCTCCTACTCTCTTCATAATTTTCTCTCAAGGTCTTTCACTTATGATGCATCAATATGAATCTCAAGGTCTATATCAAGGGTATAAACTAAACAGAATAGCTCATACAATCTCTCATTTAATGTTTGCAGATGATTTGTTCTTTTTTGGAGAACACTCAAGAACTAATGTCCACAATCTGATAAAGCTGTTAAAAGAGTATGCTGAAATGTCTGGGAAGATTACAAACTATGAGAAATCTTCTATCTACTTCAGTAAGGGAATTTCTAATTTGAGAAAGCAAACTACTATTAAAGATTTAGGAGTTAAAGAAATGTCATCAGATGACAAGTATTTGGGTATTTATCCTCTTAAGTCAGATTTCAGAATTCCAAGTTATGACTTTCTTGTTGACAAATTTGGTGCAAGATTACCAGGCTGGAGATTTCATTTTGTGAACTCGGCAGGTGGAACAGTTTTATTAAAATCAACACTCTCTTCCATTCCAGTTTTCTTTATGGGTATATGTTTACTCCCAAAGGGTGTAACTAACGAAATTGATAAGATTCAAAGATGTTTTTGGGATGGTCATTCTACTGAAGATAAAAAGCTGCATTTCATCAATTGGTCGAAGGTTTTCGTGGATAAAGAATTTGGAGGGCTTGGAATTCGTAATATTGAACAAATAAACATAGCTCTGATCTGCAAACTTGTTTGGAGGTTTCTGGAGAATGCAGACGCACTGATATGATTTGTAGATAGTGGTAAAAGTGGTTCGATTCTCAGACTTGTGAAGGATATTAATTAGACTTAAATTCTAATATTAAAATTGAAAACTCACTAAAAATTATAGCAAACTCAATCAAAGATGATATCAATACTAAAAGAAACATTGAGGCTAAGATTCCACTATTTTCCAAGTTCAAAGTGATTAAACCAATACTTATATTTCTGCAATTTTCTTGTTTAATTTGATTCTAAAATATTGCAACAAGTAGATTTTCAAAAGTAATAATTGTAAATACCAAGTATGAAGCATCAAAAGTCTTAAAACTAAGCATACTCCATCAAAATAGATCACAATCACTCAAATAAAAATCATATTCAATAACAGTTCAAGGAAAATAATCATAAAATTATTGCAAATAAGAAGATAAAATAGAATATACCACTTTTTGTTGGAAAAATAGCTTCCTCTATCGCCTCAGCAATGGGGTTTATCTCCTCATATTAATCATGATCTCAAAATGTGTGTTTGTTGCTCAAAAGATGATCAAAAGAGTGAAAAGTAATAACACAGAATGTTTGCAATAGTGTATTGGTGTTGCAAAACAGCTGTTACAATGGAACTGTTACAGAAAAACTGTTGCTTTGTCGCTGATTTTAAGACCCTAAAATAAGACTGCCCTGAACAGCTTAATGTTCTTCACCTGTTAAACAACGACACTGTTCTGCGACTGTTTACCGAGCGTCAATGTTCTTCGCGTTCTTCTTCTTCAGCAGCAGCAGCAGTAGAAACAGAGTTTGGTAAAGCTCTGATTTCTTCTTCTCTGGCTCTCCTTAGGTTCCCAAACTCTCGATACCTCTTCTATATGACCCAAGACATCTATTTATATCAAAAATACCGATTAAATCTCTCCCAAATCTTCCAAAATCTCTTTCCTTCTCTTCACGGCCAAGTTGCGGCAATTTCTTGTTTTAGGATTTCTACGCGTTTATGATCTTTCCTTTTTATTCTAAACTCTTCCTTAGATAGATACAAATCTTTGGGAAGGTTTACAACGTTTTAATCTCTCTAAAATTCCCTAAAACAGGTCACACACGTGACTTTCCATATTTTTTTGTTGTGAGAAAAATCCGTCGATTGAGCCCAATCTAATCGATTTAAACACCCATATCAGATTCCTGGACCCATAAGGAGTCTATCCTATGAAAATCAGTGGTTTAATTGACCTCAAACTCCTCCAAATCACGATTGCCAAAACTATTTTTTAACTGCACTTTTTCCCGCCAAAATCCTGGTTTTTGAATGTTGAAGATGGTTGCCCCTTATCCAGAGTAGGGGTGCGATTAGCAACTGCCTGGAAATGGGATGCCCCTTAGTAATTAGGTTACCCCTTATCCAAAGTGAGAGTCCGAATAGCAAATGTCCTTCGGGTGCTTTCCGACAACTTTTCGAGCCAATTTTTTCCAAAAATGTTTATTAGCCAAAAATACCTACAAATAAATAAAACACCATAATAAGTACAAAAATGAGCCCTAACAGTATATAGAATCGCGACAAATCGGACACAAAAATGTGTCTATCAAATACCCCCAAACCTATTATTTGCTAGTCCTCTAGCAAAAATAAAATGGAAATAAAATCCTAACTCACTGTCGCAAGCATCGTCGATTGCATTTAGCATATGCAATAAGCCTTTAAACCCCTAGGTGTCCCTAGTGGCGGAGTGTTGTCTCCGGAGGGCTTATCAGAGGTATACCCACAAAACCTTTATACTCCTGACCCTAGCTATCTACACAGAACCTTGGAAGGCACTAAAGAATCTCCTTGGTTGGCATACTTATTGACTACAGGAGGAAGTACCCAGATGCGAAATTCCAATTGTTTTACACGAGTTTGAACTCAAGCATACTAAAATTCATATGAAGTGACAGAGCTCTACTCAGATAGTCGCACTATGGACATCAATATCCGGAGTCAAAACTAATCACATGGATAGATCAAGAAGATGGATATAGAAAAACATAGATGGTTTTGATGTTTACTAGGTTAACGGTGTTTCTCATATCTGTCTGAAGGCCTCCGCCAAAATGAACCTATCCTAATGGACTGAGATACTAGTCTGACTAATATCAACACACTGGCATATACAAGGGAACCAGTGATGGATAATCCTAACTCTAGGTCAACACAACTAGCATATACAAGGGTTCCAGTGGTCGACTTTATTGAATTTATTCCAGTTGGTCTGATGGTCTGGTCTCTTTTTTTTATTTTTCCTTCTCTTTTTTTTTTTTCCTTTTTTTTTTTTTTGTATCTCAATCACTCTAATTCACCCTAGCATTGGTAACAACTTGAATCGTGAGCCCCACCTAATCACTTAGAGAAACATAGTTTAAAAACAAAACAAAATAAAAACAGAAGTGAAAAGGACTCAACGAGATATGGTGAAACTATCATGTTATTTCTAACACCTGAGCTATGTGCTTTTATGAATAGACTCTTTAGATGTTGCCATCTAGTCAGATTGGTTCCTCAACTCCTACAACCAAAATGCTTCCATCCACTTAGATTGGTTAGTTCCATCCTTAATAGGGATAAATTTCTAGGATCTGGAGTTTATTTATTGCAACGAAAAGGTAACAAAAAGTTATACCCCACCCCCAAACTTAAATCTAACATTGTCCTCAATGTTTCTAATCAAAGAACAGTACCAAAAATATAAGTAACATGAGAAAATGGTAAAGAGAGAAGTCGGAAAGATAGTACCTGGGTGAAGTGTAAACAATAACCTACAAAAATATTATACAACATACAAAATCGCCTTGATGGTCAATCAAGGTAAACAGGGTCCTCCAGAGGGACCTCCTCAACATCACCTGTAGGAAAAGGCTCTAAAAAGGGCTTCAATCGCTGACCGTTAACCTTCGAAGAACTACTACCATCTGGTGTCTCAATCTCAACAACACCATGAGGAAAAACTGTACGGACCACAAAAGGACCGGTCCACTGAGAGCGCAACTTCCTGGGGAATAGATGCAAACGAGTGTCATACAGAAGAACTTTTTGACCTGGAGAAAATGACTTTCGTAAAATATTCCTATCATGCACAAGTTTCATTTTGTTCTTATACTCCTTAGCACTATCGTATCCATCTCTACGAATCTCGTCCAACTCATTGAGATGGAGCTTTCTTTGAGCTCCTGCCTTTTCAAGTGAAAAGTTTAAGTTCTTAATATCCCAATAGGCTTGATGCTCTAACTCAACAGGCAGGTGACATGCCTTGCCAAACACTAAACGATAAGGTGACATTCCAATGGGTGTCTTAAACGCAGTACGGTAAGCCCATAAGGCATCAGTAAGCCTCGACGACCAGTCTTTCCTATTTGGATTAACTGTTTTCTCTAGAATACGTTTAATTTCCCTATTGGAAACCTCTACGTGACCACTAGTCTGAGGGTGATATGGGGTTGCTACTTTATGGGTAATACCGTATTGTTTCATTAAAAGAGAAAACGGTCTATTACAAAAGTGTGAACCTCCATCACTAATTATAGATCTCGGCGTACCAAAACGTGTAAGTATATTCTCTTTCAAAAACTCGACTACGACCCTGTGGTCATTCGTTTTACACGGAACCGCCTCGACCCACTTAGACACAGTCTACAGCGACAAGTATGTAAATATAACCAAACGAAATAGGATATGGACCCATAAAATCAATAACCCACACATCAAAGACCTCAATCACTAAAGTAGGGTTCAAAGGCATCATATTTCTACGGTAAATGGTTCCTAACTTCTGGCAACGCTCACAAGAAACACAATGACTATGGGAATCTTTAAACAACGAAGGCCAGTGAAATCCACCCTGCAAAATCTTAGCAGCAGTCTTCTTAGCACTAAAATGACCCCCACATGCATGTTCATGACAAAAGGAGATAATACTATACTGGTCACTCTCAGATACACATCTCCTAATAATCTGGTCCGGACAATACTTAAACAGATAAGGATCGTCCCAAAAGAACTGCTTAACCTCGGCTAAAAACCTAGAACGATCTTGCTTACCCCAATGTTGAGGGATTCGACCAGTAACAAGATAATTCACTATATTTGCATACCAAGGTGATTGGGAAACAGAGAACAATTGTTCATCAGGAAATCTTACCAAGGTGATTGGGAAACAGAGAACAATTGTTCATCAGGAAAGCTATCCCTTATAAGAAGGGAATCACTAGGGGAACTAACAACTAGCCTAGACAAGTGATCTGCTACTACATTTTCTGCACCCTTTTTTTCTCTAATGTCTGGGGAAAATTCCTGTAACAATAGGATCCATCTAATCAATCTAGGTTTGGTATCCTTCTTAGATAAAAGGTATTTCAAAGCAGCATGATCTGTATAGATTATGATCTTAGAACCTAATAGGTAGGACCTAAACTTATCCATGGCAAACACGATGGATAAAAGTTCCTTATCGGTAGTTGTGTAGTTCATTTAGGCATCATTCAGAGTTTTGCTAGCATAATAAATCACATGAAGTAATTTATTTTCCCGTTGTCCTAAAACGACGCCTATCGCATAATCTGAAGAATCACACATAATCTCAAAGGGTAGGTTCCAGTTAGGTTCCTGGACTATCGGGGTAGTAGTGAGTAAAGTTTTAAGCTTCTTAAAAGCCTCTAAACAAGCATCATCAAAGACAAACTTAACATCTTTTGCAAGCAAATTGCAAAGAGGTCTAGAAATCAAGCTAAAATCCTTAATGAATCGACGGTAAAAACCTGCATTCCCTAGGAATGACCTAATATCTTTTACGGTTTTTGGGACCTGTAAAGTCTTAATAAGGTCAACTTTGGCTTTGTCTACCTCTATATCCTTCGAAGAGACGACGTGCCCTAATACAATTCCTGATTTAACCATGAAATGGCATTTTTCCCAATTAAGCACTAATTTTTTTTCCTTGCACCTAGTCAACACTAATGTCAAATGATGCAAGCACTCATCGAAAGATGAACCAAACGCTGAAAAATCATCCATAAAGACCTCTGAGAACCGTTCTACCATATCAGAAAATATGTTCATCATACAACGCTGAAAAGTTGCAGAGGCATTACATAGCCCGAAAGGCATGCGTCTATACGCAAAGGTACAAAAGGGACGGGTAAAAGTGGTTTTTTCTTGGTCTTCTGGGGCAATAATGATCTGATTATAACCGGAGTAGCCATCTAAGAAGCAATAATGACTATGTTCAGCTAATCGCTCTAGCATTTGGTTGATAAAAGGAAGGGGAAAGTGATCCTTCCTTGTGACCTTGTTCAATTTCCTATAGTAAATACAAACACGCCATCCCGTGGTCACTCGGGTTGGGATTAATTCATTATTATCATTCTGGACTACAGTGATACCTGATTTCTTGGGGACAACCTGAACAGGGATGACCCACTTACTGTCTGAAATTGGGTAAATAATACCCGCATCTAACAACTTAAGCACCTCTTTTCGAACTACCTCTTTCATGTTAGGGTTCAGCCGACGTTGCATCTCCCTATAAGGTTTGGAGTCTTCCTCTAAATGAATCTTATGTATACACACAGTAGGACTTATACCCTTAATGTCTGGTATAGTCCACCCTTAAGCTTCCTTATTGACTTGAAGTACATTTACTAGCCTACTTTCCTGATCACTATCCAAGTTGGAAGCTACAATCACAGGTAAAGCCTCAGATGGGCCTAAAAACACATAGTTTAGAGTATCAGGTAGCGGTTTAAGGTCCAACTTTGGAGGCTCTTCTAAAGAAGGAATTAGGGTAGTCTCAGAAACTAGTAATGGTTCGAACCTAGCTTTCCATCTATCAGTGTCTAACACAGGGGTAGAATCTAATAGAGCATTCACCTGTTCAATAGTACTATCGTCGTCAAAATCTAAACCGAAATGGGATAGACAACTTTCTAATGGGTCTTCAGACAAGATTTTTGGTAATGACACCTGAACTAAGGCTTCTATCATGTTCACCTCCTTAACACATGTGTCATATAGCTCATGAGGTTGCTTACTGACATTAAAAATGTTCATCTCCATAGTCATATTGCCAAAAGATAAACTCATCACACCATTTCAACAGTTAATGATCGCATTAGATGTAGCTAAAAATGGGCGACCTAAAATCACAGGTATCTGGTTCTCTGGGTCAGGGACATGTTGGGTATCTAGGACCACGAAATCCACTGGATAAATAAACTTGTCGACCTCTATAAGAACATCCTCGATAACACCTCGAGGGATTTTAACAGACCTATCAGCTAACCGCACTGTCATCTGAGTAGGTTTCATTTCACCAAGTCCTAGCTGTAAGTATACATGGAATGGCAGTAAGTTCACACTGGCTCCTAAGTCAAGTAAAGCTTTTTCTACCCGGAAGTTACCTATTGTGCAATCAATGGTAGGAGAACCTGGGTCTTTGTACTTTCGAGTTGTGGTGTTCTGAATGATTGAACTTACGTGACTAGCTAAAAAGGCTTTCTTATGGACGCTAAGTTTTCGCTTTCGCGTACACATATCCTTAAGGAATTTTCCTAATTGCATCTAATAAGGGAAGGTTTATGGTAACTTGCTTAAAAACCTCCACTATGTCATTAAAGTTCGATTCCTTCTTTGTTGGTACTAATAGCTGAGGAAATGGGGCTCTAGGCCTAAAATCAGACCTTTCAGGAACCGAATTCACATCATCAGAAACTTTATCAGTCTCTTCAGCTACTGGTCCTGAGAGGTGAGATCCTGAGGGGTGAACTACAGTATGTTCACTATCGGGCATGGTTACCTTATTGTCTACAACTCTACCACTTCTAAGGGTTCTAACAGCATTCAATTGATTCGATGGTTTTGCACCTAATTCATGAACTCCTCTAGGGTTGGGTTGTGTTTGACTAGGAAACTTACCTTTTTCTCTCAAAGAATCACTTATCAGACCAACCTGGGTTTTTAACTCGGAAATAGCCTGACTATTTTCTTGTCCTATCCTGTTACTAGCTTGTAGACTCTGTTCTACGGATAACTGGAATTTTGCAGTTTGCTGAGTTAACAAGGCGAGAGATTCCTCTAAACTTAGGATTTTCTTATCTGACTGATTCTGAAACTGAGCTAGTCCTGAAGGATTCTTAGTATAGCCAAAACCTGGGGGAGCATTAGAATTACTAAACTGACCTTGACTTTGGCCCTTAGACCACGAAAGGTTCGGATGGTTTCTCCAACCAGGATTATAGGTTTCTGAATATGGGTCAATCTTTTGACGGTTATCAAATCTAGTGTTATTATAAAGAGCATTGGCCTGCTCTTCAATATTCTGGCCTTCCCAAAAAGGCTCCACTCTACCACTAGTCTGGCCCACTTCTAAGGCTTCTAACCTTTTTGCTATAGCAGCAATTTTGGCATCTGATTCATAGCCTCCTTCTACCCTATTAACGTTTCCTCTACTTAAAAGAATTGTTTTCTGGGGTGCCCTACTATTTTCCCATTGCTGGGTTTTTTCGGCGATTTCATTAAAAAATTCCATCGCCGCATCAACAGTTTGGTTTTCAAATCCACCAGTGCATAGAGACTCAACCATGGTCGTTGTGGAATAATCTAAACCCTCATAAAGGATCTGAACTAGCCTAACCTTTTCTAAACCATGATGAGGACACTGGGATAATAAATCATTGAACCTTTCCAAATACCTATATAAAGATTCTCCCTCTTGTTGTGAAAATGTGCATATTTGCGTCCTAATAGACGATGTTTTGTGCCTAGGGAAAAACTTATTGAAAAAGGCAGATGTAAGTTGTTCATATGTCTCAATTGACTCGGAGTCCAAACTATACAGCCACGACTTGGCCTTATCTTTCAGGGAAAATGGGAATAACCTAAGTTTCAAAGCATCATCATCTAAGCCTCTAATTCTTAGAGTACTACAAATTTCCTCAAAATCCCTAACATGGTAATAAGGGTTTTCATTTTCTTTCCCTAAAAAGATTGGGAGCATCTGTAAGGTCCCAGGTTTCAGTTCATAGGGTGCCTCCGTTTCAGCTAACTTAATACACGAAGGACGGGTAGTCCTAGTTGGATTCAACAAAGCTTTCAAAGTTGCCATTTCTGGCGCTATCGGAGCAACAGGATTCTCTCCTCAGTCAAAGAACGTTCAAAAACAGACTCTTCAAAAGCCGGACTTTCTAGATTAAGGTAATCGAGACGCTTCGAACTACTAGGTTTCTCTTTAACAAATCTACCTAGTGCGTCTCTTTTACGTTCAGGCATACAATAGAATTTTCTAAATTGGAAGGGTAAGCAAACACAGATCAAGGCCGACTCAACCAAAAAACCTATTGATTTCTAGCAAACAAAAAGCATGATGGCTCCACTTAGATTGTTTCTAGACCAGCTTCTAATCCTTCGAACGGGAATTCGTTACAATTTAAGCAAACCCCTCTGGAATCAATCCGAGTTAACGTAAGTTGAATAGAGGCGAGGGAAGCTCGGTGGAGCTTTGATACCCAAGGCCTCACCGGTATTACAAGGCGGCGCAGTCACGCATTCAACTTACAGAAACCGTCAAGAACTTCGAAGTATGCTTAAAAGAGTAACCAATATTTTTCGAATGACTTTCCTGTTAAGCTCGTTACCCTATCGGTCTCGTTCTAGTCAAAATTTTAGGCTTAGGTTCGCGTAGGTTACATGTTCCTAAAGCGGGCAAGAAGAGAACGGTGATGAAATCCGAACCCTTATCTTGTATGGCCAGGCCTTGCCCTTTACTAGAAAAATAAATGTCCGTATTCAGTCCTCAACATATATGCATACGAAGGAGTCCAGTAACTCGCTGACAGGGGATTCACGAGTGTTTAGAATCTTACCTCCCGTTCCAGACGGGGGATGAATCGGTTATAGTCGACTCGGGCCACTGACTCCGATGTTTAGTGTACGAACCCAAGGTGCAGAGACAATATCGTAATTGTCCTCCTTCTCAGCAAACAATTTATATTTAAAGTACCCTTCCGTAGGGTAATAAAAAAAAATAATGTCCCAAAGTACAAAAGTCCAAAAGTCCAAAAAAATAAAGAAAAATTACAAAAATAATAAACCCTAATACAGTTTTTTTTTATAAGTAAAATAAACAAACCCTAAACTAAAATTGTCTAAAATAAAATTGTCTTCTTTTTCGTTCTTTTTGCTTTAATCTTTAGATCCAAGTCTTTATGAAATTACCAAACTCCTTGGCTCAATTTTCTTTATGATCCAGAACCTGTAGACACAAGATAAATACCCAAAAACATAAAAAGGACAAAAATAATAAAACAAATAAAAATAAATAAATAAATAAATCTAAAACCCTAAAAACAAGTCCACGTCGGCGGCCCAAAAATTGATGTGATTTATAGATAGTGGTAAAAGTGGTTCGATTCTCAGACTTGTGAATGATATTAATTAGAGTTAAATTCTAATATTAAAATAGAAAACTCACTAAAAATTATAGCAAACTCAATCAAAGATGATATCAATACTAAAAGAAACACTGAGGCTAAGATTCCACTATTTTCCAAGTTCAAAGTGATTAAACCAATACTTATATTTCTGCAATTTTCTTGTTTAATTTGATTCTATAATATTGCAACAAGTAGATTTTCAAAAGTAATAATTGTAAATACCAAGTATGAAGCAACAAAAGTCTTAAAACTAAGCATACTCCATCAAAATAGATCACAATCACTCAAATAAAAATCATATTCAATAATAGTTCAAGGCAAATAATCATATAATTATTGCAAATAAGAAGATAAAATAGAATATACCACTTTTTGTTGGAAAAATAGCTTCCTCTATCGCCTCAACAATGGGGTTTAGCTCCTCATATTAATCATGATCTCAAAATGTGTGTTTGTTGCTCAAAAGATGATCAAAAGAGTGAAAAGTAATAACACAGACTGTTTGCAACAGTGTATTGGTGTTGCAAAACAGCTGTTATAATGGAAGTGTTACAGAGAAACTGTTGCTTTGTCGCTGATTTTAAGACCCTAAAATAAGACTGCCCTGAACAGCTTAATGTTCTTCAGCTGTTAAACAACGACATTGTTCTGCGATTGTTTACCGGGCGTCAATGTTCTTCGCGTTCTTCTTCTTCAGCAGCAGCAGCAGCAGCAGAAACAGAGTTTGGTAAAGCTCTGATTTCTTCTTCTCTGGATCTCCTTAGGTTCCCAAACTCTCGACACCTCTTCTATATGACCCAAGACATCTATTTATATCATAAATACCAATTAAATCTCTCCCAAATCTTCCAAAATCTCTTTCCTTCTCTTCACGGCCAAGTTGCGGCAATTTCTTGTTTTAGGATTTCTACGCGTTTCTGAGCTTTCCTTTTTATTCTAAACTCTTCCTTAGATAGATACAAATCTTTGGGAAGGTTTACAGCGTTTTAATCTCTCTAAAATTCCCTAAAACAGGTCACACACGTGACTTTCCATATTTTTCTGTTGTGAGAAAAATCCGTCGATTGAGCCCAATCTAATCGATTTAAACACCCATATCAGATTCCTAGACCCATAAGGAGTCTATCCTATGAAAATCAGAGGTTTAATCGACCTCAAACTCCTCCAAATCACTATTGCCAAAACTGTTTTTTAACTGCACTTTTTTCCCGCCAAAATCCTGGTTTTTGAATGTTGAAGATGGTTGCCCCTTATCCAAAGTAGGGGTGCGATTAGAAACTGTCTGGAAATAGTATGCCCCTTAGTAATTAGGTTACCCCTTATCCAAAGTGAGAATCCGAATCACAAATGTCCTCCGGGTGCTTTCCGACAACTTTTCGAGCCAATTTTTTTTCCAAACATGTTTATTAGCCAAAAATACCTACAAATAAATAAAACACCATAATAAGTGCAAAAATGATCCCTAACAGTATATAGAATCGAGACAAATCGGACATAAAAATGTGTCTATCACGCACCTTGGGTTAAGTTATTGGTGGCAAAATATATTCAAGAAGGATCTTTCTGGAGAATTGAAAAACCTGAAAAATGCACAACAATATGGAGCAGTTTACTAGAGGTTAGAAATATTCTGGAAAACAAGGTTTTCTGGCAGATTTCAAATGGAGAAAAGGTGAAGATTTGGGAGGATCCATGGTTGGGTCAAAACATTGAACACTTAATCAACATGCCGGAATCTACCCCTATTAACTTCAATAAGGTTGCGGATTTGTTCATTCCTTATACTCGAGTATGGAATATGGAGTTACTAAATCAACTTTTTCACCAGAACTGCTCACTGTATTTCGTCATTGTATCTCAGTGAGGATGACAATTCAGAAGACACTTTAATTTGGTCTTGCACTCCTTTAGGTAAATTCTCTACAAAGTCATGCTATAAACTTTTGATGAGCAATTTTCCATCTAGTTCTGTATACAGTGCCTTCCCGTGGAGAAAATCTGGTCTTTTTCGAATATACTTCCCAAGATTCATTTTTTCATCTGGAAACTCTTAAACAATGGAATTGTGGTGAAAGCAAACATATGCAGATTTGTTAGCAACATTTCTACTTCTTGCACGTTCTGTTCTCAACATGAAGAATCTGTTGTTCATCTATTTTTTGAATGTGAAAGGTCCAAGTTAGTTTTTAACATGGCTGGTTTGGAATATGATTGCTCTTACCCAGATGCAGATGTACATCATATAATTTTAGATTGGATGGATAATAACATGGATCTTAATTTCATTAGATGTGTGTGTATCATTTGGAATCTGTGGAAAACTAGAAATGATATAATTTTCTCTAGAGGGAACTTTGCAACTACAAAAATTATCAAGAAGGCTACACAGGATTTTGAACTTTGCATGGAGAACTATTTAGGTACTCGTATTTCTCAATCTTCATCTCAGCAATGGTCACCACCAGCTCCTCAGTATGTAAAAATTAATGTGGATGCAGATTTTATTCCTAACAATGGTGCTGCAGGAGCAGTGGCTCGTGATCAGAATGGTAATTTTCTAGGTTGTACTTCAACAACATTTATGGTAACTTCTTCATTATTGGCAGAAGCAATGGCTTGCAACTTGGGAATACAGTTGGGTCTCAGATTCAATTTTAGTAAAATAGAGATTGAAGGGGATGCCGCTAATGTTACTGAGGCAGTTCTGGGTGAAGTAAGAAACATCCCTTGGAGCATTCGTTCTAAAATTTTAAAAATCAAGGATGTTGTACACTCCTTTGAGGATGTAAAGTTTCAACATGTACCTAAAGATGTCAATTTCTTGGCTCACTCTTTATGCCAATATGCGATGCATAACAATGTAAATATTTGGTGGAATGCAAATTCTCCACCCTCTTGTATTTCTTCAAACCTCAATTAACTGAGGTATTCCAATAAATTGGGCTCTGTTTGAGCCCTTCCTCCTTCAAAAAAAAAAAATTTCTTTGCACAAATGTTAACATTTTTAACCGTACACAGTGCAAATAACCAATTTGCTATTCAATATCTAGAATTGAATATGAGTTCTAAGAAAAAAATTGAACACAGTGCAACATTAACCAATTTTTAGGTCTCAACTACCATCATCAACCACATTTTTGCATCAACTACCATCTCCAAGTGAGCAGTTCCTAATATTGGTGGCATCCCTTTTTCAGATATGGCGATATTTAGTCTTATCAACAATGTCAACATAACCCTGATACCATTGACATCTACTGTCACTTATGAATATCCTCCATAGCCGAATGGCATAAACGTATAGGGTTTTGGTGCAACCTGCAAAATCAATAGAAAGCTCATTGTTATCTATGCTGTGAATGATGTCTGATTACATCCCTATTTCATCAAAACTCGAAACCACAAACATATAAAACCAAATCATTCTAATCAACTTGAATTTCAAACTTAGATGATATAAAGGGGGAATGATTACTTCCATTAAATTGGGATAAAAATAGCGACTGCTAGCATCAGAAATACTTTCTCCTTAATTCATTATCTATATTGCATCATATACAAATTATAATCCAATAGAAATAGGATTCGTACGTCCATAAACTTCAATCTATTTAAATTATATTTCGTTTAAAGTCATTACCTAAGATTGATTGAACATAGAAAGAAACCAAAAATAAACAATCTCATAAAGGCTATGAAATCAGGCATACAAAATAACAGAACATGATTTCTCAGACACGATGGTTATACGGCCAGCCAAATCTCAAATCATCAATCAAGGATACAACCAAAAATATATAATCCTAAATTTTAAACAATCATATATATTGTGACTTCATATCGGTAAAATATTCGCTCCCTAACTAAGTAATATTATTATTCTCATGTCCTCAAAATGTTACGGTCGTGTCAGTTAATCTGATTTCAATGTTATGTCTGTTTTTAAAAACTGAATAAAGAAAATCTCTAGAAGATCCATTATCATCCATAATGGAGACAATATGAAACAAATTTTCCTATATTGAAAGCAAAATATTACCCATATACAGAAGAGGATAACAAAGCACATAACCAAGAGCACTTCCATTATGAACAACCCATCGTAATCAAAATTTAAAACCTAATATAGTTTATCATTGTAATAAAAATTAATGACAATTAGCATTTCCAAAGCTGAATTTTAACCATTTTAATGAAAAATTGAATTCAACAAATTTAAAGCAAAAGCTGCATTCTGGCTAAATTAAAAAGTTCTAGAAACTGAAAATTTCGTGATCAAATACACACCTTGATGGATTGTTGCATACTGATGCCGCTCCAACTCACTTTATGATTATGATACCTAGGTTTTCATTCTCCATATGCTGGTAGTGCAGCTGTATAGTGTCATAGATGTGCATTTGGAGGTATCTGGGTATGTATGATGGTTAAAGTTAATATTCAAGTAAGATCAGGTTTTCACACATATCTGGCTATGTTTCAGAGGTGAAATTTCGCTCGACAGTGTCATGGTAACCTATCTTACAAATGTGGAACACCCTCGAATCTAATATAATAGTCTTTATGACAATGCACGATATGTAAGAAATGTATTCTCTGTAGGAGGCAATAGGAAAATTACCTTCAACAGAAGTTAGTGGTCCGACACTCATCGTCATTGCTTCTACTGCCTCATCTCGATCCCCTGTGCCAGAGTCGTGAGTCAAAAGTTGTAGTTCGAAATTAGGAACTTTGACAATACAACACACGTAATTTAATCAGGAAGCATCTGTTCACACCTAATTTGCCTATAAGTCAGCACTAAGTTGGCCTCATGCTATCCATGTCAACGATTGCTACAAAAGGGGCATCTTCAATGAAAGCGTTATTCTACAATATAAGTAGACCGAAGCTAGCGTTGTATTGTAACCTATATATGTTAGCATACCAAATTGGATTAGTCGAACAACTGTATTAAAATAGTCTGCTGCATGAGTTTCACATACAAAAATTGCATAGATTAAAAACCAACAATCCACATACCAATTTATTTGGAACCGAAACACACAAACTTTTCACATGAGACGAAGAAAAAACATCCTTAGCGTAACATTAAATGTCATAAATTTGTTTGAAGCAATAAAAATTGGGCAATATTTATCAAGATTGGTTATATTTATCAATATTTATCGAACTGGATTTTGGGCAATCGAATTCGGAGTTGTTATGGTACGGTTAACAGTTCTATAGAGAGGGGACAAAAAGACAGATTAATGGAGCTTAGATTGAACCATGTCCCTGGAGGGATTCGTACCTTATTGAGTAGAGAGTGGAACTGCCTGGTGAGATCAACCACCAACCCCAATCTGCTTCTCTTCCTTCAATACCCTATAATATAATACTAAGAATTTAAATTTAGTGGATGCATGAACCAAAATATGGTTACGTATTTTTTTATCCATTTTTTTTCCTTTTTCGAATGTAATTTTTTAGGTACGTACATTGTTTTAATGGTCGTATAATCAAATTAGTGGATGTATAAACCAAAATATGTATGCATAATGTGTTATGCATTCTTTTTGGCAGCTGCATAATGTATTATGCATCTTTTGTGGTGTATGCATAATGTGTTTTTAGTGGCTCTATAATGGTTCATCAAGTTTTCAAAATTTTAGTCTAAAAGAACAATTATCTCCGACTTTTCGTAAAAAAAAAAATAAGGGAACATTATTTAAATACCCTTATTATAGGGCCCCTTCCAAAATACTCTTATCATCTTTTACAAATACCCCTAGGCATGAAAAAGCCCAAATCCAAATTGTAAGATTACCAAAATAACCTTCAAATAAATATAAAGATTCAGGAGAAAAGAAGTAATGGTCGGCCATTAATTCATTTCTTCTTCTTATCTTGTTCTCTCACTCTCTTTTCTCTCTCATTCCAGATCGAAAAAACTGGAAAAAAAATCAAAAAAAAAAACTGAATTTTTTTTGCAACGAATCGACAACAAAACCAGGAAAAAACTGAAACAAAACCAATTAATTGTTACAGAAAAACAGCAAACTAGATCAATGAGTAGATTGGTTCAGAGATTTTGAAAGAATCTAACCACAAAAACGAAGCAAAAGATCAAAAAAACTTCAAAATCTAACGGCAACATCATTTTCAGAAGAACGAACGAAGGTAATCAAAGATTCTGTGTTTGAATGATGTTTGAATTTCATTTGATTTCAATTTTTAGGGTTTAATACATGATTTATATTCAAAAGAAGAGTTCGATTCATTTGATTTCAGTTTTGAAATAGTTCGATATTGATATTTCCTAGATTCAAACTAATTTTCTTTGATTTTGTTGCATGTAATGAAAGAAAACAAAATCAACTGATTTTGTTGGTGTTATTGATACTAATTTCATTCAATTTGATGTTGCATGTGATGAAAAGACAAATCGAACTGCTTCCCTCTGTTGGTGTTTAAGGAATCGAATGTTTCTGCTACTGAAAAGAAATCAGTAAAGATAAGAAACCTGCTGGTGATACTAATTTCATTCGATTTACTTTGTTCTACTTCATAGTTACTTTGTTACATTATGTTGAATTAGAACTGTAGTTTATTTTGAATCTCTGCAATCATTCTATAAGAAAAATGTATTTTAATACAGATTTGGAAGCAACTGGTAGTAGTTGTTCCCATATTTGGAAGAAACTGGTAGTAGTTGCCTTCACATTTTACTACTGGTTTTCAACTAATGCTAGTTGTTCATATATTTTGAAGCAACTAGTAGTATTTTCCTTCATATTTTGAGTCAGTTGTGCATCTATACCTTATAAGTTGAAAACTAGTACTTGTTGTATGCCTTATGCATGCGATGGAACAAGTTAAATGGTTCTGAAGACATCCTGTACTATTTTTTACTGGACTTATGCTAGTTGTTCCCATTATGTTCTGAAATGAATTTTGCTTTTGGAAGCACCTGGTACTAGTTGTCTTCGTATTTTGGAGGCAACTTATGCTCGTTGTTCCTAGTCTTTGTGATTGTACTTCTTCTATGCTTTAATATTTTGATTAAACTTGTTTTTAATTCAGTTAGGGTGTTGAATTACTCGTCTATTTTTTCTGACTCAAAGAACAATAGTTATTTATGTTGATGAATTAATACTAATTTATGTTGAGGGTTTGATGGTCTGTGTGAGTGTTTGGTTTTAATCTGTAATTTTTTAGACTTCAAAAGCACAGTAAGTGTCACAGAACATGTAAAATTAGTACTTGCACATGGTAATGATGTCACAGAAATGAGCACATGTTATTTGTCAATTCTCCGAGTTCTAAACATGTTTGTAGTCCATTTTGCCGATTAATTATGCTTTTAATGATGACTGAAACATGTTACTAGTCCATTTTGCTAGTTTTTGACTTCCTTTGTAGATGAAACTCCTTCTAGTTTCTCCCATATTTGGAAGCAACTTAAGATAGTTATGCTAGTTGTTCCCATATATGGAAGCAACTGGTAGAAGTTGCCTTCATATGGTTCTGAAGATATCCTGTACTAGTATTTTTTTGTATGTTGTTGAATGAAATGGAACATGTTAAATGGTTCTGAAACATCATGTACTACTGGACTTATGATAGTTGTTCTCATTATGTTATGATATGAATTGTGCTTTTGGAAGCAACTAGTACTAGTTGCCTTTGTATTTTGGAGGCAACTTATGCTAGTTGTTCCTAGTCTTTGTGATTGTAATTCTTTTATGCTTTTATATTTCTAGAGACAACTTTTTCTAGTTTCTCTAATATGTGGAATCAACTTAAGATAGTTTATCTCAATTTCCTAAGACAGCTTAAGATAATGGAGTCAGATTTTGGTAGTTCCTCCGACATATGGAGACAACTTGAATTAGTTAGCTCTATTGAGATATCATGCTAACTATTTCTATTGACTGAAAAACACTAGTATGAAGAGGAAATCACAAAGATTGAAGGCAATGGCAACCAAATCTGCAGAGAATGCTCCCAGCAACGAAGCAACAGAAACTGCTGATAAAGTTCCACATGGAGAAGGTATGAAAAGAAAACTTATAAATCTTATTTTAATTAGCTATCTGTATCTGAGTTACTAGTTGTATAAAGTATAGATCTGGATAGCTTGCATGATTACAGGTAAAAAGAAGAAGATAGAAACAACATTAGCATATAAATATGGATTATTACCATTGTTAGATATGAGTTACTACTTGTATAAAGTATTTAAAGACAAGCCAGCCCATGTGAAATCCTTAAGAGAGTCTCCGTATTGGGGTTTTATAGAACCACTCTTTAAAGAACAACCAGAAAACAGGCCTTCAAAAGACGTAACGGCTGAAAGAGATGTATACACTAAGATTCCTCAAGCTATAGAGATGCTTCTCAGTTGCCATGATAGTGTAGTAGTGAGGAAGAAGGTGAAGGTGGGATTTGTTTTTAAGAATAAGGTTTATGTTCCAAAAGCAGATGACTTTGTTGTTTTCTTCAATGTGCAAAGAAGGCATGAAGATGCTGAATTGAAGAAGAAATTGAGTAAAGTAACTAAAGAGCACATAAATTTCTTGCATAAACATTTCCCCCCAGTAGAAGGCAAAGACTACACAATTACAAGGCAACAGATCGATATGGTGTTGAGAGAAGAAGCTGAAAATGGAAAGGACCTGGCGTTGTTTCTGATTTTCTTTGGCATGTGGTTGTGCACCGTGTTCTTTTTCACGGATACTAGTGGAGGCTACTTTACCCAGAGATGGTTTCCATGCTTGTTCTCCATGCATAGAGTGTCGTGGCCATACCACATAGTGAAATATTTGATGGATAATATAAATAAACCAAAAGGAAAAGATGGTCTTAAACGTGTACCTGGGTGCATACCACTTTTGTTGGTAAAAAAGAAATGAAAAATTGTTGACAAGATAATCTTGATCTAAAATGTTTTGAGAAACTTAACTAACATTTTAATTATTTTTTTGCAGTATTGGTTTTTGGAGCATAGCAACTACCTCCCGAAGCGACAAGGATTTGAACATTCAACTCCGAGATTCAATAGGTGGCACCAACTGGATTTTTGCAACAAGTTTACGGTAGAAAGGAAAGATAAAGACGGGAATATGGTATTCCCAGAAAGATTTACTGTAAGTAAAAATTCTTATGCTACTTTAATGAATCTCAGAGTTGAATATTATGAAACAGCATATGTGGAAGCAACTTGATCAAGTTGTCTCCATAAAATGAAAGCAACTTGATCAAGTTTGCTCCATAAATGAGAGCAACTTGATCTAGTTGGTTTCAGAAGTTGAAGCATAAAGTTTTCTCAAGTTGTATATTAACTTGCCACTGATTTTGAAGGAGAAAATGCTGACTAATATTGAACTTTTCAGTTTACAGATGGCATTCGAGACGAACTATCACCACATGAGCAAGGACTGACTTACTTGAGAGAATTGAAAGAAAAACTAGAAATAGAAAAGGCATTCAACAACCTGTTTTATGATTTACTTGCAGAAGAGAGGCTAAATGGCAAATTCCTTGAAGCCGAAAACTTTTCACTCCAAGAGATCTACTATAGGATTGAAGGGAGAGATCAGTTCTTAAGAAAGTTCATCACTGACAACTACTTCCTTAGAAGCGTTTATGAAGCCAACAAGGATAAGATTGATTTGAGAGATGATCAACAACAACACATGGCTGACGTTTACAAGAACTTGCAGGATTGGGAGGATTTGAAAAACACACCAGAAAACCTCTCAAGGGAGCATAAGTACAAGGAGTAGAGCGAAATATTTCATGGTAATGTAGGTGACACTACAACAACAGAAAATGTTGGTGACATTAAAGAAGATGATGAGGAAGTCGGTGAAACTGAGGAAGAAGATAATGTAGGTGACAATGACGGAGTCAATTTAAATGCCGATGATACAGTGCATGTGGACGAAGAAGAAATCTCTATTGCTAAAGAGGCAACACCATTATCTGCAGTAAAGGAGCCGATTGAAAGGAAAGATTCAGTCGAGGTAGATATGCCAGATAACTATGATGAGTTGATACAGGAAGTGGACATTGATGGTATAACTGGTAAATATTATGGAGACATAGCTGAAGTAAAAGGCAATATACAAGAAGAAACAAAGGAAAGTCCAGTTGCGCCAGTGGATAAAGAACCAGTTACAATGGAGGATGAGCAGGAAAAGACAAGTCCAGTTGCGCCAGGGGAGAAAGAACCAGTTGCAATGAAGGAAGAGCAAGAAAAGACAAGTACAGTTTCAATGGAGGAAAAGCAAGTTGCAATGGAGGAAGAGCAGAAAAACACAAGTGCAGTTGCTATGGATGAAGAACCAGTTAGATACGAGAAAGAAAAGACAACTCCAGTTGATGAAGAAGATGCATCAGAAAGGTAAAATGCATTCATTTACTTAGTAGATTGCTAAACTTAGTAGTAAGTGATTCTTGGATGGAAGCAACTTTCCTCAAGTAGTCTCCATATGTGGAAGCAACTTTTTCAAGTTGTCTCCATATGTTTAGGAAGAAACTTGCCTCAAGTTGTCTCCATATGTGGAAGCAACCTGTTCAAGTTGTCTCCATATGTTTAGGAATCAACTTATTCAATTTGGAAGCAACTTTCTCAAGTTGTCTCCATATGTTTAGGAAGCAACTTGCATCAGGTTGTCTCCAAATGTGGAAGCAACTTCCTCAAAGTTGTCTCCTATACTTGTTTTCAGTGTACCATGTTTTTAATGAATTTTTTCCTCTCTTCGTGCTTTTCTGAAATTGCAGGCAAGTAGCATATTCTACACAAGAGAATGAGGATGAAAATAAAAAAACAGATGGAATGGTTGTTGTTCAACACACTCCAACATGTGTGCAAAACCAATCCTTTAAAGGTCCAACTTTTGATTTGCATTTGGATTCTCCGGCAGCACCAGTCCCAGCTTCTCAAATAATTGAACAACAAAAGCAGGCGAAGAGAGTGACTTATCAGAAACTGGAGAGCAAGAAGTTGAAGAGAAAGATGAAGAGAAATCTGATGTTGGTTCTATTATCAAAAGAGTCAAGAACGATCCAAGGGAGAGGAAGAGGAAGGGATTGGAAGATGGATTCACTGGAACAGGTTTATACCAAAAGAAGAACAAGAAAGAACATGACAATGAAGTTATTGACTTGGAAGCAATAGAGTACATCGATCCAACACCTCCTCAATAAAAACCATTCAAGCGTGTAGAAAGTCTTAAGCTTTGGGGAGATTGCAGTGAAGATCAACAAAAAATACTCCAAGAATTATGCGAGGATGCAACGGAAGAGTAAAAAACACTAAGACTTTCATACTGCTAGTTTTAGAATTGACTTTGGGTATCGATTCTCGCAGTTCCTTTAATTTTGCAATATTGATGTTTGCTGCTAGTAAAATATTTTGCAATATTGATGTTTGCAATTCTTAATAATGATGTTTGTTGTGTTGTTGGATTATACAGGCAAACGGTTTATTCTGCGCCGAATAATGAATTTCACATTCAGAAACAATTCATCCAAAATCTATTGGATGATCTCTATATCGATAGTGACATCGTAGACTTCTACACCAGTACTCTGAAATCGAAGATGGAAAACTTTTCTGCTGATAATCCATACAACAAGCATGTAATACTAAATACCAATCTTTTGATAAGTCACTTTTTCATCTGATAAATTACACACAAATTAGTATTAACAGATTGCATGTTATTTTGACTTGTAAAAACTTTTTGCAGAAATAAAATGTATTTATCTTTTTGTTTTTTAAAAACTTTTACAATGATAAAGATATACGTGCAATGTGCCATGGCCAACGGAGACGAGAATGCAATAAAAACAAGTTTAGTAGAAGATTATGTGAAGGATAATTACAAGTTGGATGCCCGGAACAAAATGCTGATGTTTCCACTGTGCATGAACTCCCACTGGGTGTTGCTGGTGTTACATGAAGGAGTATGGAAGATATGCAACTCTATGAGTCATAGTTTGCAGTTGTCACGTCAGTTGCATACACTTACAAAGCCCCTAAGCAAAATTCTAAATGAGATTGGACATCGAGACAAAGGCGGTAATGAAATCGTTTACACATTGAAGATTCCTAAGGTTCTTCAACAACAAGAACACCCTGACTGTGCAATTTTTGTGTGTGTTTTTATGAAGATGTTGGTGAAATTCCAAGAGTCGGCATTTTGGCAGGAGGAAAGAAGAAACATTATATTGGCCACTTTAACAAAAAAAAGGATCAAGATGGCATTCCGTATACTGGGTGCAACTGATGAATGGAAGAAACCGAAAGGCACAAATTCGAGTCAGATTGTCATATATTCCCAGTAGTACTAAATGACAGAGACAACTTCTTAGTATTATCTAGAATTATCTGATTGAATTACATTTGTTAGTATTGTCTAATACACTTATGTTGGTATTATCTAATTTGTTAGTATTATCTAGTATTATTCTGATTGAACTACAGATTACCATTGGTTGTAAACATTATGTTGGTATTATCTAATTAAAGTACACTTCTTAATATTATCTAGTTAAAGTTTGAATGGTTTGATTATTTCCCTTGATTATATTCAGTGTTACAATGTTTTTATATGGTTACAGGTTTGCATAGGTAAAAAATACAGAGAGACAACTTGTAGAAGTTGTTCCCAGAATGGAAGCAACTAGAACAAGTTGTCTCCATAATATGGAAGCAACTTGCAGAAGTTGTTCCCAGCATGGAAGCAACTAGAACAAGTTGTCTCCATAAAATGGAAGCAACTTGCAGAATCTGTGGACATAACCAACAAAGCAAATAATATTATAGACCAAAATGATTTCATAACAGTTGTAGAACAACTAAGAATGTACATTATCAATTAAAAAGACAACCAAGTTCACGGAAACAAAATCAGAAATTCAGAAAAACATAAAAGAAAGGTTCAGAAAAAACATAAAACAAACTGGAACAAATGAAAAAAGTTGACAAGTCTAATGCAGTTGAGATATTTTCATTGGAACATCATCATGTAGAACCTTCCAATCCTAGACTGCTTCTTGAATATCGGTGGGCGAGGGGCCATTGAAGCACTACAACATGTTCTACGATTACGGTATACAAGGATTCCACAACGGCCACACTTTCTCTTCTTGCGAAATTTCTCACGGTAACTGCGTTTATGAACGGAGTTTGAACTTCTGACTTGTGGTCCAACAGGGGAGGCATGACGTATTTGGTACGAGAAATCTCATTCGGCTTGTCAACATCAGGAACATGATAGATAGGTTTTGAGTACAGACCTCTGTAGTATTCTACTGTGTAATGAGGTGAGATGTGCTTGTATACCTCCTCCTCACCAATCTGCACCATAGCTTTCACAGAATGACTGCAGGGGAAGCTGTGATTTTTCCACCAGTGACAAGTGCAAGTATGGGAGTCCAAGTCAACAGTATGCTTCCCAATATTAGTTATGATCTCAAATACCTTTGCAGTAGCTCTATGGACCTTGTATTTATGACAATCGGTAATCCTCTTGTCCAACCTTGCTTGCATCTTGAGGGAAAGTCTTGTATTCCACTTGCTAGCTGCAACCTTCCTCTTCCACATTGTCTCCATTGTCCTAGCACGAATACACTCAATTAACTCAATAGCTTGAAGACGCTTTTCATGCTTAATCAAGCTGTTGAAGCTTTCAACTATGTTGGATGTAAGCTCTCCAAACCTTTCCCCTTCAAACTCATGAGAAACCCAATTATTCAGTGGGATCTTCTTCATCCAATCAATAATGGAAAACAACTTCAAGTTGTGCATGCTTGACACTGCCTTTCGTGACAACACTATAGCATTGCTCAAACAACTTAATAGAAGTTTGTCTACTCTTGCCCTTGCTAACTGGAATATTACCTTTCATATGGTATGAGCAATATGAGTGAAAAGCATTCGGGAAGACAAGAGGTACATTGTTCAAAATTCCAGTTCCACGATCAGATATGATGGTCAATATACGATCAACATCAACAATTCCCTTCAAATTATCCAGAAACCAGTGCCAATTGTCACCATTATCACCAGATACAAGCCCAAATGCAAGTGGAAATATCTCTGCAAAGTAAAAGTAACAAAACAATTTAATACAAAAAATGGGTACCATGTTTCGAATTACACAATACAAGAAACCACTACAAGTTGTCTCCAGAAGAATAGAATCAACTAGAACAAGTTGCCTCTAGAATATGGAAGCAACTTGACCAAGTTGTCTCCAAAATATAAAAGCCAAACCACAAGAATGAAAACAACTAGCACAAGTTGCCTCCAAAATATGGAACCAACTTGAACAAGTTGTTGAGGTTGTTCACAAAAATCTAAACCTAAAAGGTTTGTTCAGGTTGTGCAATTACATACAGTTGGCTACAAAGTTTTCTACCAAAAAGTTTATCATAAAACAACACATCATAAAAAGAAAAGAGTAAAAAAGAAGATGCATAATACCTTGGTTGTCAGTTTTCGCACAAGCTACCATAAGACCACCCCTAAACTTTCCAGTAAGAAACGTAGCATCAATTATCACCATAGGACGACAATACTTGTTGAAACCTGTGATGCAAGCTTCGAAAGAAATGAAAAACCTCTCAAACTGCCGGTTTTCAGCATTAAACTCAAATTTAATGACACTTCCTGGATTATGACGCTTGAAGGCTTCTTCATACCACAGGAAATCAAAATACGACTTAATATTGTCTCCCCAAATACATTCTTTGCAAAATTTCAGTCCACGATATGCTTAATAGTAGGTGAGGTCAACTTAATACTCTATGAAAAACAAATCTTGAATGTCCGCGGCTGTTTTCTGCTTACTTGAAACTCTAATATTGTCTTTTATAATGTTCTTGATAAAAGTCTTCGTCATTCGAAGCTTTGAAGGATCAGAGCAATCCAAACCACAAGAATGCTCCGATATAAAAGTCTTGCACTTAAAAGCATGGCCATTTTTGACTGCCAAAGATGAGTGGAACCTCCACCTACATACTTTTCTTCTTTGAAAAGGCAATGAACTGTATAACGCTTCCGATCAGTCTTCTCAGGCTTGACTTTGTACCCACTCTCCACTTGATACTTCAACATGACATCAAAAACTTCGTCTTTTACTTCCTCAAACATCTGACCAACACCGGTAAGAATTCCAACCCAAGCATCACACTTTTTTGGTTCTCTTATGGATAACTAATTCATTGAAACATCATCAGTCGTTTCTTCAACAAAAGCCAAACCTTCAGTTGAAACACAACTTGAAGAAGATGAAGAAGAAGCAACACATGAAGGAGAAGAAGAAGAAGAAGAAGAAGAAGAAGAAGAATGAGTTTCGAATTAAACATTGAACTTCAAAACTTGTATTCCCTTAGCTTGGCAGTATATAATAAAAATATTCAAATCTAAATCAGACCGAACGGTTTGAAGTACACCATTAACATCAGAAAGAATCACAAAAGGGACTTGAGAAAGAATACTCCAAGAACGTAACGCAAGACTTTGCATCTCCTTGAAGGTAGTTGATTCGTAGATAACATGAGAGATGCTTAAGTTGCAAAAGTTGATCTCTGCGACAACCATATTTACCTGGCAAAAGAAGAAAATCAGTAAATTGCAAAGGATAAGAAGATACATGTTGAAAGAAACCAACCAAAGTTGTTTTCACAACTAGAATCAACTACCACAGGTTTGGAGAAAGTATTGAAAGCAACCAACCCAAGTTGTTTCCACAACTAGAAGCAACTACCACAAGTTGTTTTCAGAATTGGAAAAAACTTGGACAATTTAACAGGTTGACAACGAAATTCTATATAAACAGGTTGACAAGCTACATTATAACCTACAACATGTCTTGAGATTGAATATGTGATTCAACATGTCCTGTAGCTTAAAATCTGGTCATGACGCAAATCACTCGGAGCTGCGCCCCTCGTGAGAAGTATATTCTGGATAGTCAGTGGAAAAATATGAAGTATACACATCATAAACTACATTGTTGTTAGTGAATATGTGATCCGGCATGTAACAGGTTCAATAACTACATTGAAACACCAACAGTACACATCAAAAACTAATAATATGAACTAATATTCAGTTTCAGAAACAATATGACCTGAAACTACATGAGATTTGCTTATTAACAATCTATGAATAATTGTTATCAATTTTATTCTGATTCAAAATGATAATCATGGATTGAAAAAACGATTTATTCATTCAAAAGGTACAAACCTATCAAATTCACGGTATGAACACAACAAAACAATTTGTAAATTACATTATTCAGAACAAAATGTTAAAACAAAAGAAAGATTATAGCAAAAAAAGTAAATCTTACCTGTTAGCGAGATTGAACTTGAATAATGATAAGAAATCAAAATCGTTGTTTACTGAAGTAGACCTCTGCAATCGATGATTCAATCAAACTCAAATAATGAAAGAAGCTTACTGAAGTAAATCTTCAGACTCAAATAATTGATGATGCAATAGAAAACTGAAGTAGATCTTCAGATTCACTGATTCGAATATGCAAACAACTCTGATTTCAGTTGAATTGAAGAACAATTATCAGAAACTTCTTCTTCAATGGAGAATAAGCCAAGTCTGACTCTGAAACTCCTTCACTGATTTCGATTGATTCAAACTAGATTCAAGGTTCAATGGAGAATAAACTGCATGTTTAATCAATATTAATCTCGATTAATTAAATGGAGATTCAATGAAGATTCGGTTCTCAGCTCTCTCTGATCCGAGCTCTCTCTGCCACTACTCTCTGAAAATTTTCTCTCCGTTTTTTTTCTTCGAGAAAACAGAATAAATCGAAAGCTATTTAATATCCGACATAATAAATGTTGTGGAGGTTAAAACCGGACTTTAAGACGTTTATGGATATTCAGCCCATTGGAAAGATACCCCTGAAGGGTGTTCGCGCAAAGCCCATGGATACTAGGGGCATAAATAACATTCCCACAAAAATTAAATTTGGTATTGTTACTCGGTGTGTAAATCTCTTTAAAAACTTTCCAAGGAGATAAAATTTGTAAAATTCCAAGACACAATATTTTAGATATGTTTTCTCCTAGTTTGCTTGGCAATTATATCTCTAAAGAAAATAGAATGGATAACCTGTTATGCACACATTTTTTATAATTCAACGTAATTATGGATGTTACAGAAACCAAAAGTGAAAACTACAGGGAAACCCATTTTCAGATTTTTCTTCACCGTCAAACCCACGGACAGAAATCTTCACGCGCGCACCCATTTTTTGGGATAAAATTTCTACGAAAGCCAGAATTTTTAGAATTTTGTTTCTCGTTTTTTAACAGTCCATTCTCCTGTTCTATATCTATCTTTGGTTTTGATTTCATTACAAAACCTTGGTTCAAACGAGTTTTGATTGTAGATTTGCTCTCGATGAATAATACTTTACAAACCCATTCCAATGGGTTCAAAAATACAGAGTATGGTTTGGGTTTTGAGATTGATTATCTCTGATGATTTGAAGAAGGGGTTGAACAGATTTCTGAAGATACTCTGTATTTGAGTATGGACGAAGATGGGTTCAACTCAGATTGAGGGGTTGTTGGTTATTATGAAGAATCAGAAGTTAGGGTTTCTGGTGGTGTTTCAGGGGAAAATTCGTAAGGAATATATTGCGCTTCCCATGAATTTGATCTGAATGAGTAGACACCATCAAAATTAGATTCAATTCAAATCTTCATGGGTTCAACAACTAGTAATTAACAACATGGGGAAGATGAAGATACAATGATGGAGGAAGCAAAAACGAAAGTGGAATCAACTGCACCGGCAACGACGTCAGCAACGACATCGATTTCTTGTAGATCAGAAGATTATGATGAGGAGGATTATTCTGATGGTGGTGGTGGGAATGATGAATTGAGTGAAAAAAAAGGGTTTATCAGGAATATACTGACAGAAGAAATCCTAGTGATCAAGAGAAATTTCAGATGGTTTTGAAGAGTTTGAGTGATGAGAATACTGATGTTTCTGCACAATTATCGTCTCTTACTGAAAGTTCGATTCTGGTAATACGGCAGCTGCTTTGTCGCCTCTTTTGTTAGGTTATCTAGACATGAAAGTAATCCAGACATTATGTTGTATTCAATTAGGGCATTACTTATTTAGTTGATGTTTTCCCGGGGATATCTGTATTACTTGCTAGAGTTGATGTTGTTCCTGCACTTTGTGAGAGATTAATGGATATTGAGTAAAGGAGTGCAAAATGGATTTGATTTGTGAACTGGTTCGAAGGTTATGTTTGAGAAGCAAACAGTATGAATTGGTCTCGAGTGGATTGATTGATCGGTGATGGATGACGGGGAATAGTGCCGAGACTGAGCTCAGACGAATAGAACTGATGCCATGGTTTGTTGTGGTCGGAGTTGGGAGATGGATGCAGCCGAGATGGAGAGAAAGAAGTTGTAGCATACTGAATTCTGCTTCACCAGCCCTCTTCTTCACATCAGCCTCAGCTTCCTTTCAATTTTCAAATTAAGGAGAACATGATTTTGTATAACTTGTTATGCAGTTGAGTTGCACCAAAACATGTTGAAAAGTTGAATAATCTGTCATGCAGCTATGAAAAACGGTTGTAGAACTTGTTATGCAGTCCAAAAAACGGTTGCATAACCTGTTATGCATCTACAAAATTTGTTGCATAACTTGTTATGCAATCCAGAAAACGATTGCATAACACGTTACGCATCAACTTTTTTGTCACTATTAAAACCAACAAAAACAAAGACTGCATAACTTGTCATGCACCTACAATAATATCTGCATAACATGTTATGCAATCGCGAAAATAGATGCATAACCTGTTATGCATCCGAAAATACGGCTGCATAATGCATTATGCATCGAGAAAATTGTTGCACAATCTTTTATGCATCGAGAAAATAGATGCATAATGCATTATGCATCTATTTTTTATGTACCACTAATACAATGGCTACATAGCTTGTTATAGATGCATAACTTTGTTATGCAGATGCATAATTTGTTAAGCAGTGGAGAAAATGGATGCATAATTCGTTATGCGTCTGCAGAATGTGTTATGCATCTTTTTTGGTGGCTGCATAATGGTTATGTATCAAGTTTTTGAAAATTTTGCCTAAAATGATGATCACCTCCGATTTTTTCATGAAAAACAAAAATTTGATATTTGTACTCGTTGCGTAGCTCTCTTAAAAAGATTTCCAACGATATAAAATTTGTAAAATTCTAAGGCGCGGATTTTTAGATATGTTATATCCAAATTGCGTTGCCAATTATACCCCCGATACATAACCCGTCATGCGTATGCATAATCCGTTAGACAGACATTGTTAATAATTTCATATAATTATGGGTGTCACGGAACTAAAAATTAATTGTGGGTCTGACAATGAAAATATTATCTTTTTTGGACCTGCGCCTAATTTCTGAAAAAATATTTTGGGCCTATAATTAATTTTTTGGGACCTTACACCATGATTCCATGGGCTTTATCTTTCTACGGCATTAGAACACCCTTGAAATCAGGAGAGTCTCGAGGACATGAAAAGTTACGACTTCATCAAATAAGAGATCAAAAACTTCTGTAAGTTTCCTAGAATATAACAATCCTTGTGTCACAAGGTATCCTCCTGATCATGACTCTGACTCCCTTAGAAATCATGCATATTGCACCACAAAACATAACATAAGAATATATTGACACTGTTTTATAATATCAAAAATATTCCAAGGACTAAAAAGTAAAAATATCTGTTCTAGGCATAGTTAGAGACGGAGACAAACAGGAACAAAAGGGAGATCGAAGTAAAACACCATAATAACATAATAACACGCATTGTTCAGTTTTGATCTTTAGCTGTTTTTAAGGTATAATTTTATTTGTTTATTTTTAATGCTTTTTAAAAATTGGAGTATGTTTACTCTGTCTTTATTAGATTAATAATTAATTGAGAAAATAAGTACTTTGGATTTAATTATCTTGGATCTTAATCAATTATGGTATAAATCTCTTTTTCGTAATATGATGAGTTTGTTTTTATTCTTTTGTTGTGATTTTGTCTATATGTGATGTGTTTTTTTTCTTGTTCATGTTTAACATTGATTGAGTATTGGTTGAATTTAGTATGATAGAATCCTTGAATCTGTGGGATTACTCTGTATCTATAGAGTTTCTATAGAATTCAGATTCTCAAAAGCTTATTAACTGAATTTGTATAGCCAGATTTAATTTTTGGTGTAAAAATCATTCCTTTTTTGGATTTCAAGGGTAATTTTATATATATATTATATATATGTATGGTAGTTGTTGATTCTTGTATGTTTGGTGAATTTGGTTTCTGCCTTTGAAAATATGTTTTGTTTAAAAGCAAACATTTTTTTTTGTTAATTGAAGATCTGTGATTTCTTGATCTTTTGGTCCATGAAACCATTGCATTAAGATTCTCATCAATGGGATTGCGTTTCCGTCCTCCGTACCTGATGATATAATCTTGTTTATCAATTTGTATGATATATTATTTGGAGAATTTTAGGTAATATCGTTGTATTGTTAGATCAATTATGATATATTTGTTTAGTTGCAGACAACGGAAAATTTTACAACTTACTTTTTGGGTTAATCTGTTGTTTCTATAATCAAATAATATTGTTCCCTAAAAAAGAAGAATCTGAAACATGGGTCGGTATAGTTTTATTAGCATGATGAACAACTAGATTTGGTATTTCCTCTACTTTTGAGCTTTCTAGAAGGATCAGGGTTTCTTGTTCTTTTGTTGTGTTAATTAACATGATGAATAACTTGATTTGATATTTCTTTTTCATCGCTATACTTGTGACCTTTCTGTAAGGATTAGGTATTTCACGTATTGGCTTCATATTATTATCTCATATGTATTTTTGTTTCTCTAGGTTCAGTTGTAAATTATTTTCAGACAAGATTGTCAATTTGCTAAATAGTGGAGCTATTTTTCTTTTTATTCTCAATAATTAGTTTCAGTATCACTGATTAAAATAAATAAATAATAAGTTTCAGTATCTTTAACATTTTCTTTATGTGTGGACTCAGATATTAATGGCCGCAAAATGTGTACAATCAATTCATGAAGAACACACATCATCCTTGACTTATGGAAGCTCTCCGTCAGAAATGCACACTGCCATTAAAAGTGAACTTGCCTCTACTGCATTACTTTCAGGCGGTCATGTCATGGCAGCTATAATTAACCAGCAACCATTAAAAATGGACACGGATAGTATCAGTGGTGAGAAAAAGAAGGATAAACGCTCTCGCAAACGTAGAAATAATATATTATGTCCTGGAGAGGAATCTGATGGTGGGAAGTCCGTGGAGGTTGATCTGCTTTTCGTCTTACATGACTTCCTCATTCTTAGTTTATAATGGACAGTTATGTTGTATACACTGGTTTCTATTTGTCATCTTATTCCTACTTCAAACCATGCTTTCGTTATTTCCCTCAATTGTTGTTGGGTGCAAGTATTTTTAATTGAGGTTGAGGTGATCCCAAATTGTATCCTATTGGAAATCACCTTTTCTTCTCCACTTGTTGACACCATTCATATGCTCACAGCACATATAATTCATGACTGTAATTTCAATTGTCTTTCCCCTGGAGTTCTAATTTAGTTATGAAATATGTTGTTACCTTTCTGCTGTTCATATAATTTTTTCTTCTTCTAATCATATCTTTCTTACAGGATGGTAATGAAAGACATGATCGGCAAAATGATGGCACCTCTGAATGCTCAGGTAGTCAGGAATCCCAGAAGGTATACATTATGGCTTAACCTTTTGCTAGATGTTAAATTGTATTTATAATTGACTTGGGTACGTGAGGGCAAATTGTGAAGTCCAACAAAGGTTCCAAGGTAAAACGGTAAGATCTATGGAGACACTTGGATAGGGTGCGAAGGTTGTTAAATTGCTATCATACTGCATTTGTAGCTCTACACACAGGCGCATGCACACATTTTTGTAGATTTGCTTGCATAAGTGTATTTTGTTTTATAAGCTGCCGGTTTATTTTTATAAGCTGCAGATTTATTTTACCATCCATTATATCCCTTGGGATTATTCTGAACCGTAAATTTCAAACTTTTGAGTGTCTAATCGACTAAAATAAGCCTTCATTTGATTTGTTAAAACAGGTTTCTGTTAGGTGGAACCCAAATGGATCATGCAGACCCATGATTGATGAAGCTCCTGTATTTTATCCTAATGATGAGGTATGTTGCTAAATGTTACACCAGTAGTTCGTTAACATCTATGTAGAGGTGATGGTAATCTGTAGAAAAATAAAATAAAATAATCAAATTGTTGTTCATGTGATGTTACAACCGGTAGGAATTTGAGGACACACTAAGTTACATTGCAAAAATTCGTGAGAAGGCAGAACCATATGGAATATGCCGTGTCGTACCTCCTCCTTCCTGGCAGCCACCTTGTCCTTTAAGAGAAAAAGGTATATGGGAGCAAGCTAAGTTTGGTACTCGGATTCAACAAGTCGACAAGCTTCAAAACAGGGAGTCCATGAGCAAGAAATCCCGAAATCGTAGCCACCGAAAAAGGAAGAGAAAGAGGCGCTCAAAGATGGGATCGAGCAGGAGGCGTCCCAAAACAGAAAGTTTTGAGAGCAATGACTGTGCTGCCTCTGACACAGATGAGAAGTTTGGATTTCATTCGGGTTCAGATTTCAGTCTGAGCAGTTTTCAGGAATATGCCAATAATTTTAGAGAAAAGTATTTCGGGACAATGTATATTGAAGATAATATAAACTACTCCGGTGATGAACTTAACAAATGTTCGGTGCCATCGGTAGAAGAGATAGAAGGTGAATATTGGCGAATAGTTGAGAAACCAACAGATGAAGTTGAGGTACGAGGAGATATTATATTTTAGTTTTCAATTTCTTGGAATTTGCGTGTTATGCTTAATACATACAATTTCAGGTTCATTACGGAGCTGATCTGGAAACTGGGGTTTTTGGAAGTGGATTTCCTAAATTATCGTCCTTGATTACTGAAAACAATACAGACCAGTATGTGTTGTCTGGGTGGAACCTAAATAACTTTCCGCGGCTACCAGGTTCAGTACTTTGTTTCGAAGGAGAAGACATATCTGGGGTTCTAGTTCCATGGCTGTATATTGGCATGTGTTTCTCATCATTTTGTTGGGTAAGCTTTGTGGAATTAGTATGATGAATTTTAGTGCTTTTATAGAACTTAAAATAATGAACATATGTGTTCTATGGTGTTAAACAGCATGTCGAGGATCACCACCTTTACTCGCTAAATTATTTGCATATGGGTGAACCTAAGATTTGGTATGGAGTCCCTGGAACTCATGCTTCTGAATTGGAGGATGCTATGAGAAAACATCTACCTGATCTGTTTGCAGAACAACCAGATTTACTTCATGAATTGGTATGTGAATGCTGCACTTCTGGTCATTAATTGAAGTATAAAAATTTAGAGAACTAGTGCTATTATTCTTTTTTTATCAGGAAAAAGGTTATAACCTTAATGATAAAAGAAAGGAAACTAAAGGAATATTTGCAATCAGTTCTTAGAGTTCTTATAGACTCAAAGGCAGAACATTTTTGAAATGTCACACCATAAGGAATATGGCTTCTGTTGTTAAGGCAGTATAATGACCTGTGTGATATGAAACACTGATTAGGAGGACCCAAAAAGGTTCGAATAGGGAATTTATGCTTATGCTTTTCTAAGACAGGACTGCCTCAACTTTAAGTTGTTGCACTAGGATACTATAAGGTAGGTACAAGGCTGTATATATTGGCAGTTTTAGTTTGAATTTTTAGTTTGAAATATCTCATTTAGGAAAAACATTAGATCAATCAAGGAACTTTATAATGAAAATATGGTGCTGTTCAATCAGTTCTTTTTTCTTCATGGACCAGTCTACATTCTGTAGTTCCATTTTTTTCACCTTAGTATGGTTTTCTTCCATCCTAGTTTAGGTCAAGCCATTCGTTCACTTTCTTCTGCTGCTTCATATTTGATTTCATGCATCGACTTTGTTCCTTGCCTCGAACAGGTCACCCAGTTATCTCCATCGGTTCTAAAATCTGAGGGTGTTCCTGTCTACCGAGTTGTTCAGCGTTCTGGAGAGTTTGTTCTGACTTTCCCTAAGGCATACCACTCTGGTTTCAATTGTGGATTTAATTGTGCTGAGGCTGTGAACGTTGCTCCAGTTGACTGGTTACCACATGGACAAAGTGCAGTAGAGCTGTACAGTGATCAGTGTCGAAAGACATCTATATCCCATGATAAGTTGCTTCTTGGGGCAGCTAGGGAAGCTGTTTGTGCTCTCCAGGAGCTCTTAATCCTTGGAAAGAAAACACCAAGAAATTTTAGTTGGAAACGTGTTTGTGGGAAGGATGGGATACTTACTGCAGCAATCAAGGTAAATGTTTTCTTTATCTGTATTATTTTGGGACGTGGGTTTTCTTTTAACTTGAAACCTGATTACATGTGACATTTATTTTCAGACCCGTGTACAAATGGAGCAGGAAAGAAGAGATGATCTTCCAATTATTTCACGAACGCGGAGGATGGACAGTGACTTTGATTTCACCAAGGAGAGAGAGTGTTTTTCATGCTTCTATGATTTGCACCTCTCTGCTTGTGGTTGCAAATGTTCATCTGACCGCTTTTCATGCCTAAAACATGCAAAAGTTTTATGTTCATGTGAACCAGGCCGGAGATTTTTCATTTTTCGCTATGATATGGATGAACTAAACACCCTAGTTGAAGCTTTGGAAGGAAACTTAGAATCCTTGCGGCGTTGGGTGTCGGAGGACACAGCAGCTGATGTCCAAAAGCTGGATCCAGGGAATGAGATATCCAAGTTCGAGTATACTAACAGAACGGAAAAGCAATCTTGTTCCAAACCGAGAGAAGAAATCCCAAACATGAATGACCTTTGCAAGTCTGACAGTTGTTCCAAGGATGTAATTCACTCAGAAAATAAAGTTGATGTTAAAGGTATGGGATCAGACCGATGCTTTGATTTGAATTTCCAGAGTGTGTCTGATGATTGTGAATCAAAGGGACCAGAAGTACACGATATTTGCATTAGAAAAGCCTCTACCATTTCTGTGGCCGACAGTTACACATCAAGCATTAAAAAAGAAAAAGTTCGTCGATGTTCTGATGAAGCTGTAGAGCCTGAAACTATGAGCCTTGACAATAAAGAACAAACTAAGGGTCAGCTTATCCGAGAGAATTTAAGTTCTTATTGTGAATCTGCGGTTTCTCACTTCGATCAGTCAACTCAATGTGCAATGGACGAAATGCATCCTTGTACATCTAATGGTCCTAAGCTGTTCGGAGTTGACCTTGTAAGAGTTTCACATCCATGTTCTCCTGTTGCATCAACTAGCTCTGGAAGAGCCGAGAACAAAAGATCCAATTCAAACATAGAAGTTTGTCCGACTGATCAAATATGCGAGGCACAGAAGTTGAATGTTGAGCCTCTAAATCATGGAACTGTGGTATCTGGAAAGCAATGGTCCAGTAACCTGATCAAATTTCCCAAAGGTGTGTTGCACAATTACCTTTATCAGACCGTCGGTCATATTTATTTATTTATATGTATATATATTGTGTGTGTGTTTTCCTTTTTCCTTTCTTATATTTGTATAAACTTGCTGTAACATGTTTAATATTTTTGTTTCGACATGGCAGGATTTAAAAGCCGAGTCAGTTACCTTAGTGTAGTTGATCCAACAAAAATGTGTAGCTATATTTCTGAAGTTGTGGACGCTGGCCTCCTTGGTCCACTATTTAAGGTTAAGTTTCTATTGTCATTCCATTTAATATTATAAAGTTTGTGCTGTGCCAAGAATAAGGATAAGAACACATAAAACCTGCGTGTGAACTACCACAGTAGAAACAACGTACCAGCAATATACTTGAGATCTATGGTTATAATTTTCTTTTCTTAGCCCCCGTGTTTATTATTCTAGTATTACTTATATTTGGTAGTTTTACACATTTTTTCAGGTTACAGTAGAGCACCACCCAGATATGGTTTTCACTAATGTCTCGGCGCAGAAGTGCTGGGAAATGGTAGTAGAAAGACTAAATAAAGAAATTCAAAATTATCATTCTTCAGGTAGACAAGGTGCATCATCCTCATTGCAAGATCCCCGGAGCATCAATGGTCTTGAAATGTTTGGATTGTTGTCTCCAGAAATTGTTAAGGTAAATTGAACATCCTTCTCTCTAAAAGACTATGGTGGCATTCATTCTTTGCTGTCACAGCTTCTGAAATCTGACTTGGGTCAATTGGATTCCAGACTGTTGGAGCCGCCGATTCCAATTCGAGTCTGATATTTAGCATCTGACTTGAGGATCGCCATTGTTGGGCATCCGAAGTAGTCATTAAAGGACATACGTATTCCATGACCTTAGTTAACACAAATGACAGACATGTTCCATACCCTCATATAGTTAGAACTGGACTCTTGAAAATACATTTTTAAACAAAACAAAATCCAGATTAACTAAGTTAGAAATTGTTGTCAGGTTACCGAAGGTGTTGATGCTTATTGTGGCTTGGATAGTCAGCATTCAAGCGAAAAAAGTCTTTATGCCTTGGATATCGTTAAGCAGAATGCAGGATCAACTTACTCTCACGGGAAATCAATAAATAATAATCTCGATGAGGATTTGACTAGACAACCCCATAATAAAAAGTTAAAAATGGAAGTTGATCCATCAGTTGCTGATTTGCATTCTGTATTAAAAGAATTGCTTCTCAAGGCAAATGCCGACCAACTGGCGAAGATTCGTAGGGTATTCTCTAATGAGTTGTCTAGTACTGATTGGAAATCGGCGTTCAAGTTTGCGATTGATGAGATTGAGAATTAAACTATAAATAGCCATGGCATAGAAAATCAGAATAAACATTCTTTTCATTTATTTATTTGTTTTGATAATTTTTCCTCCTTAAGCATCACACAGGTATGTAGTGGTAGGTCCTAATTCTTTATTTATGTCCACGGTGATCATGGGGAGGTGTAAAATTTGTCTTCTCGTGAACATTCGAGGTCTTTTTGTTCTAATTGTTATCCCATTTTTACTTCTCACCATTACCGAGTCTTGTACATAATCTATTCCACTAATCAAAAAGGTAGTAATTTTTCTTCTGACTGTTGCGCCGTGCTTGTTGTACTGCCTTCTTCTCTGTTTCTTGCTTTTATTGTCTGTGTATGGATTGATTGAATATAGAGAGGAAGTGTAAGAGGTATTTATCGAAAATGCTTCCTAGCCCCCCCCGTTTCATACACCAAGTTTTCACTCTGCTTACGTGTCAAAACAGTATTGGTTCATTCTTTAAAACAGGCCTCCCTATTTTTCCTGGTGGGGAGGAATCATTGGTGGATCTGATTGCCACATAGTGGTGCAAGATAGTGGGGGCAAAATCTGGGGTCCCTGTAGCACTTTCGGGTATCTAGCTTGCAAACTGCATTACCTGGTTTGCAGTCAGTCTGCTACTAGAGTTTAGATGGAATCCAGTCACATCGAAAGAAATTGAAAGATCCGCATCAGATGATTCACAGTGATGAACGGAGTTTGTTCGTCAGTTGGTGGGGATTTGCGCTCCTTCTTTCTTTTTTTTGGAGGTCAAGTCTGTGTCACCATCCATTGTTTTCTAGCGAAATTTTCTATTCAGAAAAAGGTCCACCCACTATACCCGGCATAGTGATAGAATCAACTCAAGCCTCTGGGAATTGGTTTCTTCCCGGAGCATAAAAACGCACTTGCTAAAGAATGTCATCTTAAAGGAAATTCGAAGTTGGTTTCCCCATGGAAGTCAAATCATGCCACTGTATTTAAGAATGTGGAGGGCATGGCATCTACAGTTTTCCTAGTGTTTATCTTCTTTAAAACCCTTGGAAATTATTCTTACATAGATAGCCATATGCAACTAAAAAATCTTGAAAGTAACGTATAAGAAAAGAGTTTATTTTTATTCAAAAAAGAAGAAAAGAAAACATGCAAGAAGGTGTTTATCTTTTTTAAAATCCTGGGAAATTATTCTTACGTAAGTAGTCATATGTAACTAAAAAACCTTGAAAGTAACATGTAAGAGAAGAGTTTTTTTTCTTCTTATTTTTTTCACTTTTGTTATATGGAGGAGGTTTTCGGATCAAGGGAGTGGAAAACTCGCAGTCAACTCACTGATTCACTAATGAGTTAAATTCCAATATTTTCAGGACCAAAATATCCTTTAAAGTCTATCCACTTGTTACTCGTACTAACCCAATGATTCATGATGATGCTCAATAAATTATCACTATCAACGACCAACAATACTCGTAAATTAAGCCCTAAAACTCAATATCATCTATGGTTCATCTAATGTAAAATCCTCAACATTTTGACACTTTATCACCGAAGCTATATCTTCATGACTGGTAAATTTATTAGAGATTTTGAATGTTGGGAAAGATGACGCTGAATTCTCAACATTTAACCATTCAAAGCGAAGAGAATCGAACCAAACATTTTGTCAATCTATGTACCCGACTTTGCTGGAAATATAGACTCCCAGGAACCCAATCGATTATAGCATGATTCTCTCTTATTTTTATGTAAGTTTAATAAGAAAAAATCTGTCTGTAAAACCTCGGTTCTTTGATACCAGTAGAAGAGAAATGAAGCATTCACGTTTACAATTTGGAACGTGAAATCCACATTTCTCTACAAGACAAGAGGCAGTGAAACGCAACATTTCACTATAGCCGTAGAGAAGGTGAAAATGCAATATTCACTGCCATTTCATTGATGGTCCTGCAGGTGAATCATAACGTTTCAATTTCCATTTTCCTTCTTCCAGTTTTGATTGTTTAGTGTTATACTCTTATAATAATCATACTTAGTCTGAATGTTAAGAAGGCATAGACGCCACATTTTTGCAGGCATACACACTTGGCCAATGGAATACACAAGGCCAACCAACCTATACGTACATGAGTACAATCAAGTTCAGCTAAAATGCAAGATGACGAGAAGAATTCACAATATACAAGAAGCATTATAAATAAATTGAATAAATCAGTGAGCAAGTAGATAGAGATGTTGAGTAATAATATCGATTTTTTCAGGTTTTTTAATCAAGAAACGACATGGTTTCCAATACTTCCTCAGTAAACTCAGTTCGAAAATTTACGATATCAACTTCTTGCTTTGATGTAACATTGTTGGTCAGTCTACAAATTTTCTATTGTTCTTTCTCTTGAATAAAACATAGTCCGACAAAAGGAAAGCTTTACATCTATTGTCAATCAGAAATTTTGATTCTTGCTGGCAGTTCCATAAAAAGTTCCTAACGTCCAGTTAGGAGGACACAGGTCTCTTGGAATAAGCTTGCAAAGTGGCCACAAGCTAGCTGCAATAATAATATTGAAAATATAAATGAAGCCAGTGTACCGAGTTGTGTGCTTTAAACTTAGTCTTCAATCTTTAAGAGTACGCAATTTTCCTTTTGATTAATGGTTGAAATCCTTGTAAGTCGCCTCCACTTCTAAGAAACTAAGATGACTATCAAAATTGCTACCATACTAAAACAGTGTTCCATCTTCCCAAAAAACTATTTTCCCAATTCCCGTTTACCTTGGAAATCGAGCATCCAATATTTCACGTTATTTAAAGAAAACGAGAACTTCTAAAAATTCAGAATGCCAGCTTAACAATCTCGTTCATTCTGGACAACGAGAAACTAATATTTCAGTAAACGAGAAAAAAAAAAGAATCATAACAAGTTTCAGACTTAATTTGGTTTACTGATTATAGATGAGGTTTTGTTTTTGTTACTATGACAAGTTCGTATTGTAGCGTATTTTCTTCATCACTCAATCTATGATATAGTACAACATAGTTAGCTTGTCATCAGGTTGTTGACAAAAGTAAGCAAAGGTATATCAGAAATTAATAAAATGAAATCAATTAGAACTGGGGTGAAAGACCTAGATGAAAAAACTATGTTCGATCGTACCGGCAAAGTTTTCAGATGATTTGAGAAAGAATTTCTAGGGTTTCTTCTCCAAAGTTTTAGAAGAAATACTCGAGGGTAAATTTGTCCTGCTCAGTGTAAATGTTAGACTCAGATGTATACGATGAGTTGACTCCGATTTTTCCACTCCCTTGATCCAACATCCCCCTCCCTGTAACAAAAGTGATTTTTTTTTCTTCTTATTTTGTGGTTTTAAGCTTTGTGTTTCTTTTTTCTTTCTTTTTTTATAATTTGTTTGTGTTTCGAAGCAGAGCGCTCCCTCCTGAATCCCGAATAAACTGGGTTTTGTCCTATCGGTTGAAAAGGCATCATAACCTAGCTATTTTTCATGACGGAAAAAAATGGGTGGCAGGGGAAACACAATCAAGGATAGGCATCGTCTACTTGAAAATCGGAATACAAAATCGACACCCAGTAGTATGTAAATGGAGTCACGAACCTTCTTTTGTTAATGCGACGGTTGCACGGACGCATAGACACGGACGTGAACATTACAAAATTTTCAAAAAACTAAGACGCGGACACGTATATACATATTTTATTTATATATACAATTATGTATTTATACCACAAAGTTAAGTGTTTTGATCCTAAAAATTAGAAAATGACGCTACGTGTATATAAATTTCAAAAGAAAAGAAAGAGATTGTATGTTTATACACACCGACGGTCAAGCAATCAATCACTATTAAACACATGACACAATTAAAATGCATTCTTAATAACAACACATGCCCAACCAAGGATATATGTGATGTTACAAAATCTTAATAAAAACCTAAATGATTGATCTAAGTGTTCGCATTTCTTCATTTAGTTAATAATAATAATAAAAATAATGGAGGAAGTTTAAATGAAAATGAAAAAAAGAAACACTACAAACTCGAGTCATCGGTGCGTCCAAACCAGATACGTGCAGGATACGCATATTCGTGTGTCAGACACGCGTCGTGTCGGCGTCCAACATGCATCCCGTGTCCGACATGCATGGAACGCTGACACCACTTCAAAACTGCAGCATCCGTGCAACCCATAATGCGTCATAAGAAGAAAAAAACTTAGAATTTTTGGGTGGTATGGAAGATCTAATTTAGGATGACCATCAAATGGATGGTTTACTAGCTATATATATACAAAAATGATTAACACACCCAAGGGGTTCTCCCGCATTTTGTACCGAGTAGAAATAGAGTGCGGGACCCACATTGCCACACACCAATCCCGATGCTCGAGAGTTTCCCCAACTGCCGCACGATTATTTCTCGATGCAAAAGGCGGTACAAAATGGGATGCGTCTATCATTGCTCATATATATATATTCCTTTTAAAGTGCAAATATTTTTTGTTTGACCAGGTTTGATGGTGATTGAGAGTTTGAGATAGTATTCCGTATACTCATGCATGTACTTTTCTTGTTTCTCCCCAAAAATCCCTTTATCTTTATCTTTAGTTATGAAATGATTTTATTCTCAACTGCAGTGCAGTGCTCATTCTACAACCCCTAACATTAGTCCAGATCTGGGTCCCGCTTTAATCTCAAGAGCATAGCATAAAGAACATTAACAGAGCAAACAACGGGTGGGCGTGCGTCCTACGCACAACGCCAATCATCCAAGAATAAACTATAAAGTTCAGGTCATATCAGAACGTGACAGTAGCAATTTGAGACAGTAACATGATCTTACTTGGAAAACGGCTAGGAACCCACTACTCCAACGTTGCTAATAGGGTACCAAATTATTTGGGAGTGCACTATAATACATATAGGACAAAATAGCTATTGTTTTTGGATTGGTACACCCTCAATAAATTGATACCCCTATTACCAGCCTTGCACTACTCCTCGCCCAAATTGGTGGCTCGAATTTTTAGGGTTCACCCGAATATCAATTTAATCCAATTTTGACGTGTGAACGCTTGATTCGTCTTTCGGCGGATTGGATGCACGTGGATTTTTAGAACCTACAATTCTCACAGATTGGATGTGATTGGAACATTACCCATCCGTTTGACACCTAACCTTAAGGACAATATATATATATATATATATATATATATACTAGATTAGTGCCCGTGCTACACCGGGAATTTTTTTTCTTTTAACTTGGTGTGCGCGGGGTTTCGTCCCGCTCGGTGGCAATATATTTTTCATTTGGTGTGCGTCGGGCTTCGCCCCACCCCGTGGAGATATATTTTTGATTTGGTGTGCCAATATATTAAATAGGTGGAGAACATGTGCGGATTTTGTTTATTTTTTATTTTTATTTTCTCATAAAATATTTGTGAAATATGTTGATTTTTTCCCCTTTATATATTAATTTGGAAAAAAGAGTCCTAATATATTTGTGAAATTTCAAACATGATAACTTAGGTTTTCCTTTTGAGTTTGTAATTTTTAAACCAATCATACATCGCTAAGTGTCCTCACCTAAATATTTTCACGTCATGAACTCCAAGTTGAATTTGGTTTCCTTTTGTTTTTATCTTTTTTCCTATTATTTTTAAACAAATCATACAATGCCAAGTGCGCTCACCAAAATACTCGTTTCACAAAACTCAAAAATAGTCTATTTCGGCGAATAAAAGCAAGGAGCATTTAACTTGGGAGTTTTATTTGTCTAGGCCTTTAAGTCTTCGGATATGAACGTTATTTTAGAAAATTAGTAAGTAATATATATACAACTTTCTATTGACTGGGGTTTAGTTTTTTCTCTCCTGAGACTTTTATTCTTCATTCCTCCGCTCAGATCCCTTGGTCTTCTTAGTAGGTAATATATATAATTTTTTATTGATTAGGGATTAGTCTTCGTATCGATATATGTTTTACTTTTGGTTGTTGGAAACCCTCAAGTAATTTAGGTTACTCCTGTTATATTGCAATTACTCAAGTTTCAGTATATGAGTTTTTAAAACGAAATTATATTATTCTTATTAAACATTTACCTATTTTTATTTTATTTTTTCTCAAAATCGCCAATCCATCCGCATCCATCCGCTCAATAATTCACCCGTAGGTATCAAACTCGATTGTTAATTGATTGGACGTGGATGGAAATCTCAAATCCGCCTTCTATATGGATTTGATGAGAAGTGGTAGGCTACTATGATCCAGATATGATACGACCGACTAAATATGTGGAATTCTATATGGAAATTTCGGTATCTTCCCATCCACGTTCAGTCAATCTCAAATATAATACGACCAACTAAATACGTGGGCACTATATCTGTCTTTAAATTTTCTCCGTGGTCGTCCGGTTACTATGATCCAACTAATTAAACACGCTACTGTGACCCGACTAACTAACACACTATAATATGACACGACCATCTAAATACTGGGACCGTTCTGCTACGACCCGACTAACTAAATATGCTCCCGACTATTATAGACAGGATCAACTAACACACTAATTTTAATGTGGGCACTACATCTGCGTTTAAATTTTTCTTCACCGCTGGGTCCGCAGGCCCCGGCCCTATCTGGTTACTATGATCCAACTAATTAAACACGCTAATGTGATCCGACTAACTAGCACACTATAATATGACGCGACGAACTAAATATTGGGACCGTTCTGCTATGAGCACATACTAGATACTGACTGACTGACCAAACAAATAAACAATAAATAAAACTCAAAAAAGGTTGAGCCTTTAACTTTTCTAAAAATTTGTATGTTTAGACTTGTTCGTTTAAAACACCCCTGAACCTTTAACTTTTCTTTGTAAACTATTCAGGAGAACTCAAGTCGGAGGGTTGGGTTTTCCATAAACCCATCATTAAGATGATTTATATGATAAATGCATAATATAAAATCTCATAATACAAAACAGCATGTAGTTTTGAGTCTTATATGGAAGGATAATATTTTGAGAGATAAACGTTATATCCGATCATCTCAGTCTCATCTCAGCAAAAGACATCTGACATACATTAGAGTTGTAACCTCTTTTCATTACAAATGTACTTTAAAGGAGTGCAGATTCGTTGACATGCCCTATTTTGACAATTCTAACAAGGTATTGTGGCCGTTAGTTCTCACCAAATAGACATCTCAGATTTATGAGGCAAAAATAAATTTTAAATGGAAATTCGGGCGATCATTGACCCGAATTACTTTTGTAATTGTGTTTTATTTCTATGGTTTACTCTGATCTTGATGAAATTTTTGTCTTCTGCATGATTGATTATTGAGTTGTCTCATCAATTTATTTGAATCACCTCAACTAATTTATTTTACATCAAAAAAATTATCTAATCCTCACATCACGAATTTGGAGAATCAGATTATGTATCTTTTCAAAGACTAAATGAAGAAGGAATCTAAAATCTATTTGATAAATATCTCAATTCTCGTTTACGTTCAAATCACGCATCCTTTCATTCTTTTTGGAAAACCTAAATTCCCATATTTAGTTCCCTCAAGCTTCATCAACTAGTTCCTATTAAAATTGATCCGGCATCATATTTAAGTAAAAGACAAATTTTAACACCAATAGTCCGTATTACATTATGAATCTCTAAACCTAGATCAAAGAAGTGGACGTTGATGATATATAATGTCAACACATTCGGAACAAACCAAAGAAAGATTAGTTATAAACCCATCTCTATTTTTATTGATCAAGAAGTCATGATTTAGAAAATAAATATGATTTTAGTTAGATTAATTCTCCACTTCTCGTTCATATAAATCTCAATCAGAAAGAAAGATGAAATTACATACGGATGAGACTTAAGAGAGGTATAAAATCGTCATAATCAAAGGAAAAAAGAGATATGAATTCTAATAGGGTAACAGGTGACCCGGAATACTCATCTAATAGTTATGCTTATCTAAAAAATCAAGGACATCTATTTATCAAGATCTAACAGCCACAATACCTTGTTAGATATCGTTAAAATATGACATGTCAACAGATATGCATTCTTTTTTTAGACCTTAACTTTAATTATCTCATTATTTAATTATTTATTCTTCATCTACAAATATTTAAATCAAAAATATAAAGCACAGTTTGGATAACTTTGCCTATGTAAGTGGCGGTTCAGATTTGTCCTCACAAGAGATAAATCTAGGGATGTAATCGTTTGTCATGAGTGATGGTTGTGACTGGGATTAGAAATGCATCTAATGGACAAAATTTGTCAGGTCATCAAGGTTCCATAATTCTTCGTAATAAATACTCTAATTATTTGCCATGATAATATTTTATTGAATGTAAAATTAAAAATAATAATATATAAATTATTCTACTAATGATGATAATAAATATATTTTTATACTTAGGATTAGTTTGATATTGCTGCGAGATTTACAAAACTGCTTTCCCGATATACGTTATTGTGCCGAGCTATGTAAAAAAAAAACAATTGAATGGTTTCCGATGTACGTTATTGTACCGAGCTCTGTAAAAAAAGGCAACCCAATGGTTGAAAATTATAAACTAAAGCTAAAACTTATTTTAGTGGGAAAATATCGGGTTCAGCTATAGTTAGTGAGAAAATGTCGAAAGCAGACATATCTCTTAAAATTGTTTATTCTATTTTATTGTGCTTAAAATAAGTAATTTTTTTACTATTAGAATACATATATGTAATATTAAATTTCCTAATTAGTATTATTATTAAAAAATATTTTTTTTGCTTTACCACTTTTTAAAAATCAATAATTCCTTAATATTTATTTTTGATAAAGTAAAGTATATTTCACTGATAGTTTGTAAATAAAAAATATAATCTTTAAAGTTTAAAGAGTAAAATATAACGAATAAAAATTTGTGATATATGGATTCAAGAATTATTTTTGTCAGTTATAAAAAAGATGGGATACAATTTTCTTTTCCATAGGATAGGGGTGTCCCTTCAGGGAGGGATTGGCACACAACTTGTTTCCCATGTGCCAACTAATTTCTTGAAAGAGCCAGACTCAGATTTGTAATTTCTTATTATTTTTGAATTTTAAAAAAAATGGAAAATAAAATATGAAATGGAAAATAAAATATGATTTGTAATTTCTTATTATTTTTGAGTTAAAAAAAATGGAAAATAAAATATGAAATTAGGGTGAACTATAGCATTTGCTTTTGAAGCTTTTAAAAGCTCATTCTCCCCCATTTTTAAAGTTGATAGATTTTGGAAGTGTTTTGCATAAAAAGACACTTTATGAAATCTTTACCAAACACTAGGATGAAAAAAATATTGCTATAAATATGTTTTCAAAGTACCTTTTTTTTTGAAAGAAAACAAGCAGTACCAAACATAGTTAGATTGGCTAACAATTATATAAGTGGACGACCATAGTGACACTGGCAAGTATTTGTGCCCAGTGAGTAATTTCGCATCGTCTCACGTATTTCTTGATAAATGGTTCAACGTTATTTTTATTCAATGATGATGCATAACAAAGTTTATTGTTAGTAGAGCGTATTATTATTAGGTTAAGTACTTAACGATCTGATTTACTAACTAATCATGGTTTTATTATTTTTATGCAACGAATAGCCTTACATTCGGAAACGCAATGTCGTAGAATGTAATGGCCTGACCCTCTACCGATAATTTCCTCACTTATCCACTGTGGTCATATGATGGTACGGGGTTTCCATTGGTCACCTCTACGGTCATCCAGCAGTAGCTTCTAAGGGGGTCACCCATCCCAGGATTACTTAATACCGAGCATGCTTAACTATAGAGATTTTTCGCCAACTATGAAGCCAATTATGTTGAAAAGGTCTCGGTGTTAGAAAAGGACAAACCATTACCTATATTCCATTTGACGAATCCTAACTGCCGAGTCGGAGTACTATAATACCACCAACTTAATTTGGAGTCGTCTTCAGCTCTGGGATATGTGTCAATCCTTGATTCTGGCATTTTTTCTCACTCATGAAACCCTTTCCCGTCACAATCCGTCAAGCATACTCTTTCACCCTCGACAGTTAACCCGTGGTCGATTCTAATACCATTTGTAAGGACACGATCCTCCGCCAATAATGTCCCCACTTGGTCACTGCTGTTATCCAACAATGTGAGATTTTCAACTAACACTGATGCGGTCATCCATCATCAGTTTTCTGGGAGGTAGCCATCCCTAGATTACTTTGTCCCAAGAACGCACAAATACAGTTTTTTTTACCAAATCTGGATCTAACTATGTTGAAAAGTCCACAATGTTACAAAAGGACAAGCCATTACCTATATTTCATTCGGTGAACTCTTCCTGCCGAATTGAATTACGTAAATAATATATCTGGGAATTTTGAAAAACTAGAACTATATCGTATGTAAGTAATATGGTTGCCATCAAAAATGACTTAACATTTTAAAATATAATAGCTTAAGTGAATGAATTATCTTTTCATTATGTCATTGAAATAGTAAGAAAATACAATACTTTATGTCATTGAAATAGTGAATGAATTATCTTTTCATTATGTCATTCAATTCTGAGTTTTACTCTTTTCAGACTATTCTTAAAGGAGGAAAATGCAACAAGGGTCGGAACACTGTTGATATCTACACAATTATTCTTAAGACAAATGAGTTCAATTGTTGTAATTTTGTTACATCTTACATAGTTTAATGTTTTGGTTTCGCTCGGTTCTTGGAGTATGTGGCGCGATAAACCACATATGTATAGCTATGGATAGTCCCTCATGGAATAAATAAGAATACATGTGGATCTTCTTAATAAGCTTGGGCATCTCCATACATAGCATCAAGGCCTTTTAGTTAAAAACCCCATACCTCATATCCCAAGGTGGTCAAGTGGGATTCGGGGTTATGTGGTCGGACCCTGAGTAGTGCCCAATGGTCGGTGAAGATCCTAACAATTGGTATCATAACCCATGGTTGGATCTATTGTTCAACGTGGAAGTGGTTGTGGATGTCACCCGGTTAAGGGCACAAATGGAGTCAGATTCAAGGTGGAGCAGGCAAGGACCAAAGTTGAACCGGCGCTCAAGGTGGAGTTAGTGTCTCACCCATTAACTCAGGTGGAGCAGGGTTCTAGATCGGCAAGGCAGTGCTCAAGTTTGAACTGGCGCTCAAGATGGAGTTAATGTCTCACACATTAACTCTCAATTGGAGTAGAGTTCTAGGTGGGAAAGGAAATTCTCAAGGTGGAGTTAGTAGTTGCCTTCTCATTAACTCAAGGTGGAGTAGGATTAGAGGGCGCATAATGACAATAATCATGACCGATGGGTAGCATATATAAATGGTAATCATACGACGGAGTCTGATTGGACTGGTGAAGTGGTTTAATCTCTCCAAGGTGGAGATTATTGGAGTATGTGGCGCGATAAACCACATATGTACATCTAGGGATAGTCCCACATGGAAGAAGGATGAGTACATGTGGAGCTTAATAAGCTTGAGCATCTCTTTTACGTAGCACTGAAGCCTTTTAGATTAAAACCGCACACCTCTTATCCCAAGGTGCTCAAGTAGGGACAGCAGCGGTGCTATGTGGTCGGGCCCATAGTAGGTTCCTATGGTTCATGAAGATCCTAACATCGCTCACTAAAATAAGGAAGATGCAGAAAAGTAATACCATTTCAACGGATCGATAAGATATCTTTGTAAACTAAAACACATATCAACTAATGTTTTTTGAGGGGAAAATATGTAAAAATTAATTCCGATATAATTTCATGGTTGGCTTGAGGATGCAACTCGAGAAAGGAGGGGCATAGTATGGAGAATGTTAAGGCGGAAAATGTTAGAAAGGATTTATGGAGTGAAGAATAAAAATATCTATCGGGTTTTCCTTTACTTTTGTAATGATAAGAAGGGTAAATTTAATATTAATAAATATTATATTTAATATTCATATGTCGGAAAATGCATAACTAATTAAGAATTAACGGCACGGGTTAAGCCCTAGTAAATAAATAAAACATCCTAATATCCTCAAAATCAAGAATTACAAAATTTCATTTAAGTCAATAAAATTAAATGAAAAGTAAGTTATTCTTCAGCCATTGAAGAAACATGCATAAAAACACCAACTATAGAGAAAATCCATGATAACTAACTATATTTTTATTTAAATCATGCATCAAGGAGCAAATTAAATTAGAAAAAATAGTAAAAAATACATCTAGAATATAAACAAAACTCGACTAACTTTGCCTAGATAAAGAGTGGTCAAGATTTTTCTAGTAAAAAAATAAATATATTGTCATGGTTTGTTCAACTTTAACGCTATTATAATAGTATATATTTTAATTGGTGTCTCATTAATTACTCATGATGACTGATTTATTAAATTTTTATTTCCTTTAATTGATCTAATAAAATACATAATTTCATTAATAAATAATTTTTTCTGAATATTACAGCCATAGAAACTACTAACTGTTGTTTCTCATAAGTGATGGTTGTGATTAGGATTATAAACGTATCTAACAGCCAAAATTTACTTCCCATATCACTAATGTCTTTTTAATTTTTAACAATAAATATTTTATTATGTTATAAGAAATGTCATATTAAAAATGATAGTAAATTAATTATTCTATTAATAATTATATAATTATGTTTTTTATTAACTAAAACTTAGATTTTCTAACATTTATATAAGTGGCCATAGTGGTGGAGTTGGTGAACAGTGGAGATGGGAAAAAAATTATGGTTTTACGGACAACGGTGGCGGAAACTGTTTCGGTAGCAAGAGTAGTGGTGGATGGTGTTGTGGTGGTGGTAGCTATTTGTGGACAACGGTGACCGGTGAAAAATAAAATGCACTCATGTCCTTCAATCATAATAGAAGGTATTTGATTAATCTATTTTTTTTTCTCCAAATCGAGTTAGTTGCATAGTCTAAAATCACTTTCACTTTTTTTGCTTGCTCCCAGGTCATGTTTTACTTACTTTTCTTATTTTTATATGATTTTCAATCTCAATCAGCACAAATGACTAAAAAAGAAAATTATTATTACTTCATCAAACATGGTATGATTTTATTTTGGATGTCCCACCGGGCATTCGACAGACAAAATTGGGAGGCGATGAGCTTTTTCTCAATCTTTCAATGTATTATGTTATTTTTGTGAAGTTTACATCCCCGAACATGTATTTTCCATGGTTATCTATCTTTTTTTTCTTCAACTTTGAATTTTTTTAGACCCATTAAAAAAAAAGATTGTTGAGTCTGATTGTTTTTCTTATTCGTTTTCACTCATACTCTCTTGCATTTGTGATCCAGATCATTTTCTCCTTATTGTTTTTCCATCTTCATTTTCATATTGCTCCAAACAAAGTCCTTAATGATGGTGGAAATGAATATCGAGAATCATAAATCATATATTCTATACCAAATGAACAACTCATCTTACGGTTAATCACCTACATACTTTGTTTTTTATATGAATTATAATATGTTATATGTTTTGAAAATCACCCATTTCATTCGTGATTTATCAATGTTCCCGCGTTCCTAAAAGCGTTCTCGTCGTCTCATTTTTGGTTTCATCAAATTGATATTTCCACGTGGGAAAAACAACATCAAGAAGAATAACACTATCAAATGCTTTATTCTTTTATCATACTAATTGGATAGGGGAGTCATCATCTTCGGATAGCTAATTTGTTAGTGCGACCCTTCCCATTTCCTCCTCGGTATCAAAGATATGATGCTATTTAAGTCGTTGCATCCAAAACATAGATTCTAAAAAAAGAAAAAAAAAGACTCCCAATATTCATGTGCTTATAAATATCCCTTTCTTCATTCAATTCTATATACTTTAGATGCTTAAATAGTTCGGTTTTATACTCACTTGCTAAGTTACATGGCTTGATCAAACAACCACCCTGATACAATCTATTGCTCATAATTTTTCTTTCTATTTAAATTCATTTCACCACACAAATCACAAGCTAACCTTCTCATTCTTAGTCTCTGTCCACTTACCAATTTTTATCCTTGAATGAGATACGATTTATTCGTTATATTCTCATATTTTGATCGCATTGCTAAATATTTTATCTCAACTTTGTTGTCGTGGATTTTTTGAATTTTAATCTTTTGTGATCAGTAAGACCGATATCGTGGTTTAAAAAATAGTACTATCATAAATGACAGAACATATGTTTTTTTTTTTGCGCACATGTTTACTGCTATAAGATAGTGTAAAGAAGATATTGATCATGAACACATGTTTAGTGCTATAATTTTGTCATTAAGACTCTTTTCCTACCTTACTAAGAGGTTTTCTTGGGAACTCTTATATGATTTTAAATTTTCTAGTAACAAACGCAAAAATAATGTCAATTAATGAGTCACAACATTATAGTCAAAAGAAATTAAAAGCTAACAAAATTTGTAAGAATTATTGCATCCAAGAGATTCTATAATGCATTTCACACAAACATATTCCTTATTAAATGGTTTAGCGTCATTTTTATTGAATGATGGATAACAGAGTCTACTGTTATCAGTTTAAGTGGTTAAACATTTGACGAACTAGTTTACCATGATTTCATCATTTTTATGCATCGAATAACCTCACATTTTGGAAGGTCAAGATCGTAGAATGTCTAGGAGTTTTGAAATATGGAGATACATCTTATGTGAGTATTATAGATTGCCATGTGAAATGGTTTAACGTTATATAATATGACGACTTAACTAAGTAAATTAGAAACCTCAAATTAATATTTCTTGTGTTATTGAATTCGTAAAAACATAGAACGTAATATTTATTGTTGAGTTCATACTGGGTTTTAATATTTTTGGACTATTCTTAAAGGGAAAAAAGTCAACAAGGATATGGAAATTTGTAAGGCCTACCCAACTATGCAGGACAAACGAACTCAGACAACGTAATTTTGTTAATAACTAACATAGTTCAATTTTTTGGTTTTGCATGGATACTTAAATAAGGGAAATTCAGAAGCGCAGTATTATTTCAAATGATCCATAAAATATATTTGTAAACTATAAAATACACAACGTTTTTTTTTTTTTTGGAAAGACAGTGTGAAAATTAATTATGATAAATTCGCGGCTTAAGGATATAACTTCAACAGATTTGGAAAGATGTGAAAATGTCAAACATATTACAAATAAATGATCATATATGGGTACACGAGAAAGGATTTGTAGACTGGAGACCGGAAATATCAATCGATTTTTTCTTCACTTTTGATAAGGAGGGTAACATGACGAACAGTAAGTATTAAATCTAATATCCAAACGTCGGAAAATGCTTATTCAAATAAAAATTTATGCCCCATGTCGGTACGGCATGGGTTAAGTCCCAGTATCACTTATAAAAAACAAATGCTTAAAGGAGAAATAAATCAAAGCACAAAACTGTTTAGGAATTACCTTGGTGGTATGAAGACCGTTAGAGCATTGCTCAGTTGAACCCGCCAAACGTTTGTATGTCAGGGTTGGTTATCATATTTTAGTATCAAAACTCAAAAGTCGCTTGATTAAATTACTAGAGTCAACTTTGTTAGTTTGGACTAGGAAGTCTAGAAACGTTTGGACATACAAATATTACTCTGAAGATCTGGATATTCTGAAGACATATCGACATCAGGGAGGACGTCATCCTTCTACTTGAGGTTGGTAATACAAGACTTGACTTTTTTCCATTTCTTTATCATTACTTTAAAGTCGTTTTGATTGAAAGCATAACATGCGAAGTTATACATGAAACTCTAGTATTAGAGACTTGATAATCTTATTATGATCAAAGTGTCAAAAAAAAAATATACAAGTTGTTTACAACCTTGGAACATTGAATTACGAAGAATAACGTTTATCTTTTGAACTTCGTAACTGCGACATAGACATAATCTTTGTAACTTGTTACTAAATTGTACAATGAACTTTGGATTGATTTCATGCCTAGAAAACTATGTTCGATTACATGAGTTTAAAGAAGTTAACTAACAAACTTGTTTCGTAGTTGAAAGAAATCAAATGGATTGGTGGTTCGGTTTTCATTGAAGATCTAAGGCAGGACCGATCCCTACTTGTATTGGGAATCATGGTAGAACCGATCCCTAATTATGTTAGGAACCATGGTAAAACAGATTATTACCTATATGGGGAACTAAGATAGAACCTATCTCTACTTACATTGGGAACTAAGGTAGAACCGATCCCCATAAGAAAAAAGCGATTTAAATTGTCACGTACACTTTAAGGTTTGTGTGAAGTTGGAAATTGGGTTTGCAAAAATAAGAAAGTTCAAGATGTCAACATAGTGAGTAATTTGAACATGCGCACAAATATTATATTTTATTGTTCAAAGATATTCCTCGATACTCAAGGTGAGATCTCAAACCAAAATGTTGGAGAATCCTTTTATTAAGATTTCCGAAAATATATATGTTTTTTTTCCAGCAAGCAAAACATATCGCTGAAAGATATATTAGTTAAGTACCTTGTATGTTAGATAATATCGAGTTGTAATCCAAGAGAGATTTCGGTATGACAGTTGGATATTGTTTGGAATTAGATGACACCAAATTTAGGTGCTTATTGCATATCTTGATAATATTTTCAGTTATGAAAATTCCTTGGTGCCCAAACTACCTTGGTATATAAATAGTGAAGTTTGTGCTTCTTACAAACTTATCTTGAGCCAGGAAAACTTCATCTTTGTTGTTTCTGGTGTAGCCTAATTAGGCGAAATCTCTTACATCCACCAGTTTAAAAACTTATTTGGGATCAAGAAGCGTCTGCTAGTACCGTTGATGGGAAACTAGAATTGCATTGTTATTTTAGTTTTCAATTATTGATTTATTGACTAACGGTTGTTAACTCTTGATTGCACCTAGTTTGATTATTCTTAAGAGCCTTCTCTTCCGACATAAGGTCACTCAAACTAGATCAAAAGGCTAAAGTTGACTTGTGATCATCCATTGTTAACAAACTTCGTTCTGTCCATGAAGATTTTAGTTATACATTTAGATATTGGTTGGAATTAGACAAAACCGAATTTAGGTGCTTTATTGCTATCTTAAGAATATTTTCGTTTATAAAAATTCCTTGTTTGCAAACTAGCTAACTTGGTATATAAATAGTGAATTTTGTTCTTGTTGCAAAGTTATCCCGATGCAGGTACTTCATTTTGTAGTTATTATTGTAGCCGACTAATAGTATTACTTTTAATACTGTCTTGGAGAGGAGGGTAACCTAATTAGGCGCAATGTCTTACATTTGCTAGTTTAAAGACTTCTTTGGGATCAAGAAGCGTCTAGATAGTACCGTTGGTTGGAAACTAGAATTACATTGTTATTTTAGTTTTCGATTATTGATTTAATTGACTAATGATTGCTAAACCTTGATTGTACCTAGTTTGATTATTCTTGAGAGCCTTCTCCTCTGACATCAGGTCACTCAAACTATATCAAGGGATTACCGGTAGTTTAGATTTGTTTTTAGATTTTGACATTGACTTGTGATTACCCATTTTTAATAGACTTTGTTTGGTGTATGATCTATCATAAGTTGGAATCAAGTTTGGTTATGCAGCAAAGAAGAAGACATTGAAGATTTGAAGAAAAGACGATTTCTTACTGGTTTCGTATCTTTGTGATTTAGCTTCATGCACAAACTTGATCGGATGGGATCCGATTATATATCTTTTATCTTTGATAGTCTAAGAAGTCCCGGCAACTCTTTTTCTACAATTAATTAAGTAGTCGTATTAGATCGACAAGCTATCATTTGGTAGTATTCTTCAGTATCCGAATCTGATAGTTTATAAATCTAGATCTGATATTTAGGTAATCTAGATCTTGATTGATTTTACCCAACAAAATATTTTATTAGATTAAATGGAAAATCCTTTGTTGAACTCAAACACAAATCTCTGTTTTTCTTCTTGAGATCGGAAGAGTTGTTACCGACGATTAGTTCTTTACTGTTTCGGAAGATGAGTTCCGTGCTCGAAGTCTTCACAGTGGCTGAAGAAATTTAAGATAGTGGACTCTATCTTGGATGCATATGCGTTGGCCAGATTGGTTTTAGGCGCAGGGATACTGAGGAAACTAGGTAACAAGGGGTAGTTTATTTGGTATCAATTATACGAAGTTGGTAGTAGTCTTTGTACAACAGATTAATTCTGAGATTATTCAAAACTGGACTAGATTCCGGGATTTTTCTGCATATGCGGTTTCCTCATTGACAAAATTTTGTTGTATGCTTTTACTTGACTTTTCGCATTATAATTATTGTTTTAGTTATAATAAAGTAATTTCATTTGTACGTTAATCCAAACACTTGGGTTGATCCCTATAATTAAATGTTCGGTTTCGAACTTGTACTATATACCAAGTGTATACCTTGTTGTTGTCATCTTATTGACAGTCACTTTCTATATTAGATCGCAAAAGGTACCAGACTTATAGGTTGAAATCTGAAAGATTGTGGTATACTTGGTACCCTCATCATTTCAATTGGTATCAGAGTAAGCAAACATGAAAAGATCTAACAATCGGTATTTGGTACGATCCAACATATAAGAATTGAATCTAAAATGGTTAAGGAAGAACCTAAAGACGACTCCGTTAATGTATCACAAGATTACAAAAACTCATAAATTGCACATGTTGCCATATCTTAATCTCATGACGTTAGAGATAAGATTGCTTCTAGCACGTATTATATGTCCCATTCCAATGTCAAAAGAGATGCTAAAATAGAGTTGGTCAAACTTCTAAAGCCTTATGTATACTGAGGTTCTAAAATTGAAAACAAAGGTTAATACTCTTAGGTAAGATACCAGGGTGAAGGATATACAACTAAGCGAGTTATAAGAAGAGAATAAATCTCTTTTTGTCAAATTAGAAGTTCTTGGTAAAGCCCTCACTCAAGAACAAGGCTTACCGGAAAATATACTGAATAATGCATGCGTTGTAATTTCTTCTAATGAAGAAACAAAGAGTTGTTGCACAACTTTATCAGATGGTGATAATAAGCCTAGTTCTGTCAAATCTGAAACAGATCATGGTTCTCAGTTTAAAGGTTTATCACATGTTAGAATCATTAAGTCAGAAGAAAATCTTGGAATTTCTCTATCTACTGATACTGTTGATCATTCGTTATTTGATTCAAAGGAAACTTCAAATCAATCTCGAAAAGAATATCAAAATGCGTATAACTTTCAGTCCATAGACAAGAAACTAGTGATACTTCAAAATAATCTTGTAAAATTGTTAAGGAAAGTGTCTTGTCTTAAGAATCTGAAAGTTCATCCAGTAGTAGACAAAGTATCCAAGTCTCATATAGATCCCATCAACTCCAACGATCATGGAAAAGGAGTTGACAATCACTTATGGAAAAGATTCCTCCACGCTCGTGCTGAAACTTCCATAAAGGATCATCACCATGGAAAATATCCAGAAGAAAGGAAAGGGAAACTTTCTGCCAATAAGAAAATTAATCAGAAATGGGTTCCAAAAAAATCTTGTAACTTCTGATAAAAGAACCGAGATCTGTCATACGGAACTCCTTAAAATGAGAAAATCTTACGAAAATCTCATCGACAGAATAAAAAGAGATCTCAAAATTCCAGACATCTCTTATATCAGTTCATCTATTACAAATGATCCTACTTGTAGCATCTCAAGGAAAGATCAAAGTAAAAAGACAAATGATATTGGGGAAGAAATCCTCAAAGAAAAACATGAACAAAATTTCTGATGCTCGTCGTAAGCTTTTCAAGGATTACTCCAATACAACCTAGTTGTATTGCGAAAGTGCACCCGCATCTAGCGCTCGGTAATAAGATGCGGAAGCACATGAAAATAGAAGCACACGTTTTGTGTTTATAAATATCAGAAAAATATGAAAAGTAATGGATAACTGCGAATCCAAGATGTCTAAGTTCATGTTTCGGTAATTAGGGTTTTATTTTCAAACTTCGAGTTTAGAAATTATTACCCTATGAAATATACCTTCTTCCTTATTTTGAGATGTTCAGACAAAGATTATGCCTTTGGATTTTGGAAAGAAAAACATGCAAATCTTTTTGAATCTTTTGAAGGAAACTCCTTTGTTATTTTCTGTAATACCCCGATTTCGGCAGTGGTTCTCCAAATGGAATCTAAGTAATGGTTTGTCCTTTCATAACACTGGGGCCTTTTCAGCACAATTGTCTTTAGAGTTGGAAGAAAACACTGCAGTTAAGCTTGCTCAGGCGAGAGTAATCCATGGTTGGGTGACCTTCCGGGAAGGTGCTACTGGATTAAGAAAGAGATGGCTATTTAAACCCCCACGCTGCCGGATAACCGCAGTGGCTAAGTACATCCAATATCAGTGGAGGGTCATATAATTACAAATAGTATCAGAGTCGACGACGGGCCACCTTCGGAAGATAAGAGAGTACGCTGGACGAGTTATCCCAGGTATTGGTCCCATGAGGGGAAGGGAACGTCGAAGATCTAGGATTGAATATATTCCGAAGACGAGGACCGCTCCAATTTAAGGTGGTGGTAATATCCCAATTTTGGTGATGGTCCGCCAAACAGAATATAAGTAATGGTTTGTGCTTTCCTAACACCGAGGCATTTTCAACACAATGGTTTCAGAATTGGCAGAAATCTCTGTAGTTAAGCGTGCTCGGACGGGAATAATCCAGGGATGGGTGACCTCCAGGGAAGTTGCTACAGAATTACCACAAAATTGGCAGAACCCCACACTGCCAAGTAACCGCGGTGAGTAAGTAAGGACAATATCGGGGCAGGACCGGGTCATTACATTTTCGTTCCGAAAAATATTTTCTTAATAACTTAAGAAAATTTCCCTCTTATAAGGTATTGAGTAACCGTGGTAAAAATTATTTTTTAAATACTTGAGTGTGCCTCCTGTAACTCGTAGTTTTACGAAGGCAAACAAGGAGGAAGCTCGAAAAGTTAAGAATTGCCAAGGGAACAATACAGAAAAGGAAAAAGAAGGATGTCTCCAAAATCATGTCTGATTATGATTATGATTCTGATAGTTCTAAGGGATCTCAAGAGGAGTCTTGCCTACTTGCTTTTGATTTTCAAGATCCTAAGTCAACCATATGGATTCCTACTGACAGTACAGTTGATTTCACCACTGGTTTCGAAGAACTAAGATCGAATCTCATCATATCAGTCCAAAATCAAGATTGGTTGAAGGATAGTATTGAGGAGACTATTGCATATCTTGCATATAATGTATTGAAATTGTGACTCATTTTTTATTTTTGAGGATTGAATCGTATGTTGATTTATTGGGAAGCTGATAAACTTCAGCAAGTCTTTTATTTATTTCAGTAAAGGAAATTATGATTTGAGGAAACAAACTATCATCCAATAACTTAGGGCTTACTGTCAACTAAGGTAACTAATTAATCCCTAGTATTAGCTGTCTTCTTAGAGTACAACTAATCACAGATCAATTTGATCGCTTAGATAATTAAACCCTTCCTAAATCATTTAAGCACAACATGAAGAATAACATAAAAGTGAATATCCTAGCATAATATTAAGGGTTTTATCTAAACCCTAGTTAATAAACTTAGAACATGATGAAAATGATGAAAACAAGATGATATTATAACTTATTAGAACAAAAAGATCATTCTCAATTGGATTGCATGGATGTCTCAATTACAAAGTAGAGCTATCTATTTATACACAAATCTCACTCAAATTGGATTTAATTCAACAACCAAACCTACTCACCGCAATTCTTTCTGAATTCGTTGTCCGTAAAAGAAATGTCAGGCGATGAGAATATTATTTGAGTATTTATCCGCTAAAGTTTGATTTTAGAATATCAAGTTTTGATTATCTTGGTGAATTCAATTCAAAGTTTTAAGGGTGGAGACAACACTATGTATCTAGCATGAAGAACTATTATTTCAAAGACAGTCTTGTCCGCAATTCCTATATTTCTAATGGGATTTTTTTTACTGCCAAAGGGAGTTACTCATCATATTGATAAAATTATAAGAAGTTTCACATTTATCAATTGGAATAAACTTATGTTACGTAAAGAGTTTGAAGGACTGAGTAATAGAAGTGCACAATAGGTGAACAAATCTTTGATTTGTAAGTTAGCCTGGAGGTTCTTAGAAAGTAGAAATGCAATACGGGAAAAAACCTTAAAGGTAAATCTTTTTGGATAATTGTGTCTGTTAAGAATTGTTCTTCAATATGGAGTAGTTTAATGAAGATTGGAGAAATTATGGCATACAAAATTTTCTAGCAAGTTTCAAGTTCAACTACCTTAAAGATATTTGAAGAACTGTGCATACCGAATCAATTGAAGCATATTATTGTAGGCCGGATTCTACTCCTAAAAATATTCAACTTCTTTATGATTTACTTATTCCGGGTTCTTCTAAATGGAATGCAAATCTTATCGAATGTATTTCTTCCATAAGTATTGGTGATGCAATCAAAAACATTTATATTTGCAACGAGGATAACAAAGATAATCTAATTCAGACTCCCTCTAATTTAGGAAAGTCTCAACAAATTGTTGTTACAAGATTCTTGCAGATTCTTTCCCCACTTCTTCGGCTATAAGTGATTTTAATTGGAAAATGTTTTTTCAACAATATCACTCCTAAAAATTTGTTATTTGAACAATAGGTTGGAAGTTAAACGGAATATCTTAAGGTTTAATAGCAATGTTGAACACTTGTGGTCATTTTTTAAAATGAAAGAGGAATCTACAGTGCATCTGTTATTCAACTGTCAATATAATTTTCGTTAATGTTTCTCTAATTCCGGTGTTAATATTCATGATTCTAAAGAAATCTTCAGTCAGTGGATGAATAATAGTGAAAATCAGAAGTTCGAACTGGGGCTTTGCATCCTATGAAATCTATGGAAGATCAGGAATAAGATTGTTTTGACAGAAGCTATTTTTTCTCTAGGTAAAGTTCTAAATTTGGAAAATTTGGACTTTAAGAATTGTGTTATAGAAAGCAGTAATGACATAAACAGTCAAGACTCAGTTACTCGTCTTTATTAATGGGAACCTCCTCCTCCCTAATACATGAAAATTAATGTTAATGCTGCCTTTGTCCCTAACAAGGGAGCTGCCGGTTCCATTTCTCAAGACTACTTAAGTTATCTTCGTGGGTTGTGGTACTTACCTATTCGATGTTATCTCTCCTATGATGGAAGAAAAAAAGGTAGCCTTGCTGGAAGTGAAGTTGGCAAAAAAAAATACATTTGGGAAATATAATATTAGAGGGAGACGCGTCAAACGTAAGCAACATAATTATAGGTGATAACAGAGATACCCCATGAGTATCAATTTGATGGTAGGAAAATAAAGGACTGTGCAACTTATTTTGATAATTATCAGTTTCAGTCTCTCCTAAATCTGTGAATGAGTTGGCTCATAATCTCTATCAATGTCCTATGCATGATAATTTAACAGAATGGTGGAATGCCATCTCTCCTCTTGTATGTAGTTCTTCAAACCTCAACTTGAACGAAGCAGTTTTTTAATAAAGTTTAGGGCTTTTCAAAGTCCTTTTTTCTTCAAAAAAAAAAAGACAATTTATTGTCCATTATACACATAGGGGCTGTTTGGTAACAATTATTTTAATGGATTATCAGCTTATAATCCATTATGCAAATTATAATGGATTTTATATGTGTTTGGTAATCATTATAATAATTACTTATTTTAATCATAATGGAAAAAATCAATTATTTTCATAAACCAAAAAAAGTTGTTTTGAAAATTTATTATAATTCTTTGAGAGAAAAATAGAGAGAAGACCAAAAGTATGAGAAACGTAAGAGGGATTGTATTGATAGGCAGCTGACATATTACATAACAGAGTATGCTTTATATACAACCATGGGAAAACCCTAACTACCTAGTTAGGTCGCACATATATGGGTCATAGGCCCTACAATACTCCCCCTTGTGCGGTCCAATAGAACTTCATACGCAGTGCGTCACATATAGTGCTTCAAATGTAGTTCTTCAAATGCCGTCCTCTCCTTGATGACTTGTGCCGAAATCAATTGCCTCATTAAAACTTTGACAAGGAAAAACCCAGTGGAACAAAACCTTGGTACAACTCTTCACATGTAGTACTTCACACGTTATCTCGTATTTTACATGTACTCCACATGTTATACGATCTTCAAGGACCGACTAGTCTAAGTTAATTGTCTCGTTAAAACTTTGTTAGGAAAACCCAGAGGGACAAAACCTGAACCAAAGAAAAAGAGTACAAGATTAAGCAAGCTTAGAACATAGTTGGACTCAAATATGTTGCCTCATTAAAACCTTGACAAGGGTATAAAACCTTGACGAAGGGAAAAGAGTACAATGTGACAGATGCAAGTAAAGGTGATATGTTGCAAATGATCAATTTGTTCCGTTGAAGTTGACTAGTTGCTTCACAAATCCGAAGGCAGAAAATCCATGTGGGAAAGACAATAGCCTTAGTTGGGTAATTATTTCCCGGTGTTTGTTGTTGTCTTATGAAAAATCTTTCCGAGCAACAAAACCCTGTGGGAAAAATTAACCTCGGTGAAGGAAAAGAGTTCAACACACCATTAGATGCTCCCCCCGATGTCAGATAATTTTCATTAGTCTAATGCAGTCAAAAGGAGTTTATCACACTTTACTTTGGTGACATGGATGTTTATAGAACCATGTTGTTGATTCTGGAAGTTACCTTGCGTAACGGACTATCGTTTTTCATTTCTTTGATTCAGATTTCAATAATATCAACGCGATCTTTATGTCTTCAACATTCAACATACTTGATGCTTTTAGTATTGTCTCGCTAAAAACCTTGTCGAGTAACAAAACCCTTTGGGAAAAACTGTTCTCGATCGAAGAGAAAAAGAGTACGACACAGCTTCAATTTCAAAGTAAATTATGTCGAAATAATATCCTTGGATCCTCCCCCTGATGTTAGCATCTCCCCCTGATTACTTTCAGAGTTGTTCCAGACTATTCTTTTAGTCATGTAATTTTCGAAACTGAATATCGGTAATGACCTAGAAAATAGTCTACCGTATGTCCCCCTGATTACTTTCGTTGGAGAAGAGATTATTGTTCCTTTACAATCAACAACCTTTGGATTGTACTTTCGTTAGCATTCCTTTTTATGTCTTTGCATGGATAAAACAAATTTATGTCAATGGTTACTTTTAAGCACATGATTGCATTCACTATACCATTCCAATGACGTTGCGTTGGTGCTGAGCTATATCTAGCTAACAAGTTCATTGAGGATGTAGCATTTGGTCGAGTACATTATGCTAAGTACAATAATACGTATATTATACTTAGATAAGGAAAGTTCATCTCCCGACACAACTTCGTCATCTTCCTTTAGACGAATTGTTCATTTATGTACATTTGAAACTCGACTAATCATGGGAGTGCTAGCAGGATGCATGTCCTTGTTAATTTCCTGACAATGGACATATACAAACTGGTGGAATAATATACCACAAACTCGATCTTCTAGTTCAGAACATAGATAGGATCGAGATTTCCCAGGATTTTCATCTCAAATTCAGATTTTAAATAACTTGTAAGATCTCTTATTCCATTAAGAGCACTTATTATGTCCATACCGCAGACATAGATAACTATAGTTCTGAATCAGGAACTTATTTAATACCTATGGCACAAAACCGTACTTGTTTATCCCTTCCCAATCAAATAGTCACTTAGACAGGTATACCACATCCGCTTGATTGTTTAAATCAATAAGTGAGTGTTCCAGTGTAACTGCAAACACACTCCGTAGTTTAGAGTCATCCGACTTGGGAAGCAAAAGGCCATCATGCACTTTCGCAAATATCTTTGATTCTAAATCTCCAGAGATATAACCACATCTATTATGTTTCAAGTTCTTTTGAAACTACCAAGCAAACTAATTAACTGAACATTATGATGTTCAAAAGAGTAAGCGATCCAGGGGTTTGTGAGAAACCTCGCGCCACAAGGTGATTCTTTATACCTTAAGACCTCATTATTCTCACTACACTTTGTGACAAATAACCACATACGTCCCACAGGCTTTACACTAGGTTGGTTAGCACTACCACACCAAATACCCGTATATTTGTCAAAGAACTAAGTTCTTTCTGGATTGCGTAGGCCAAATATGCTATTAATTTGAAATTAATAAAAATAAAGCATGGTTCGATCTCATTGTGCTCTACTTCTGGAGTAACTATTTATGGACTATATCATCATTGTTCACGCATGAACTTTCCATTGACTCTTATGCATTCTCATAATCCGTCAGGATTTCATTGTTCTCTAGAATCATTTAAAACTTCGGAGCGTCCTCCAGTTTGATTCATGGACATATTCAGAGACAATATTATGAGATGATTTCTGATGATATAAATAAGTTGTTCCTTACTCACCTACTTCCTTTCTAAGTGATGATTGATCGAACCAAGTGGTCTCTCCAACTTCCTTTATGGAGCCACGACCTCAACCAAACTTCCACTGAGTGTAGTTGCAATACCTTAGTCTATAGTGTATATCCCATATTGAGGATTTGTAACTTTGTAAGTAGGTTTGCAGCTGGTATGTGTGATCTCATCACTTTAGCAACATCAGTGTACATTCTGAAAATCAAATATTCTTTATCACTTCACATTTACATTTGTAGAGTACAAGAATCAATATGAGACACAATGGGAACACACCACGACAATTCCTGTCTTTCCGTTAGAAAATACTTTTTCTTATCTCCCCCTAACGACATGAAAACTGTCTCATTAAAGTGATAACTCTTAAATCTAGCGGTAAGAGCTCTCCTGCCAAAAGTTTTAAAATGCGGATAATTGTGGGGAACTCATTCCAAACATAACTACTTAACAGCTTTGAAGACATCATAGTACAATGTGGAGTCGTAATGGCACATATATAGTGCAACCAAAAATGCGTAAGAACAAGAATGTCAGGCTTAAACCCAGTTACCAACTGGCACGCAGAAAAGGTTGACTAATATTGGGTTCTAAAAACGAATTAAGTAAGACGCGTGTAATATTGCATATCCCCAAAGAAATAAAAGATAGGTTGGTACGCATAACATATTCCTTAGGCACCATCTGTAACCTTTGATGGTAGCCTCTGCGAGACCATTGGGTATAATATGCTTTATATTGATTATATTAAACATGCAATATTCATCAAGTCTTTTTGATGTAAATTCTCTAGCATTAATAAGGCTAGTGAGCCTTTGCACTTTGTATTGGGTAATATGTGCTAGGATTTTTTAAACACAAATTTCTTGGGAACTATAACTAGTCCAATATATCAAAATATTCACCAGAGCCATAAGTCACTTAATAGTCCGCATTCTGCATGAATATTTTTCTAAATTTCACCTTGTTATCTTTGTAATATGGATTGTTTACCATTTGCATCTTAGGATGGTCTCGATCATGTTTTACTGAAGACTTTGTAAAATGAGTGATATTCTCTCTTACTTAAAAGCATAATGGGAGGGAGGAGGGGATTGTGCATCCGGTACTTTAGAAAACACTTATTGAGAGATATACCGTTACTTCGCATTCTGTCAATCTTTTTCCCGTTTTCGTTCACTCAAATAAAGTGATGTTTGTACGAGTTCTTTCAAAAAAATCATCATGTCATAACCAAAGTTGCTTTATGGCTATGCCTAAAGCCTGTATGAGTCAATCCCAAACATTTCATCGTCGGAGTCAGTATGGATTCAATAATCCAAATACTATAGTGATTTACATTTCGCTAAATTAACTCATTAGTTTCTCTAAAATATATTTCCTTCCAAATACATTAGAGGCTATAAAAGATGCAATCAATGAATTTCCACATGATATCCATTTGCATGGGTTTTTGTGGAATTTAACAAGGTGTGATTATCTCTTGGTACATGTAGAGATTTTTTGACGTCTTTGTTCTATATTGAAAACAAATTTTGAGTAGTGATTCGCTCGATGATACAATCCTTGTAGTCACATTATAAGGAAATAGTTCAACAACTAGTTTAAATTCCTTAAGCTAGCGGAAGAAAAATAACTATGAGTTAGACACTTGGGTATGGAGAGTTTTAATAAGTGGTGTGGCCTTATTACGTAATAAAAGTGGGATTCAACTCAAGTACTTTAGAGTGAATATATACTACGTGCCACCCGATATATCTCAAGTGCTTTAGAGAATTTATGTCTCGTGTTTTCATTCTATAAGTGCAGATATTGGATCTAGTTCAACTCAATAAGATAGTCAATTGGCCCTATAAAGTTCTTGTTTTCATTAAAGTTGATGTGAAAATTGGTTGCTACTATGATACACACATTACATTGTATATACCAACATCTATGACCAGGGGCATTTCCAACTCTTTCATTTATGATGGGAGCTATAATTACATTTTAACTGATCCCATGTTCGGTTGATACTTGTGTGTTAGTGTTATTACTACCGAAGACAAAAGTACATTTTTGTCTCATGATACATATGTACCTCTGGAAAAATTTCACTATGCCAGCAAATGGATTACATCCCACAGAACATTCAAATTTGGGGAACAATATCAAGTATCCAATAATGGTGCTCAAATACTTTTAAGCCCCAAATAAATACATTGGAATTGAGTTGGTACAACCAATTGAAAAAAAAATCATCTGACTATGGACAATATCATATTCAAGAGAACAAAGTAACAATAAAACCAAAATTCTTAATGGTCGAGATCAACAGTCATAGTTTAAGTTGACTGTTTGTATAATATGGACTTATCTTAAGAAAAAAAAATCTAAAAACAAGTAAATAAACCCAACAAACATTCCATGTTATGTTACATACCTCAAACTTTTGTTCCCATTATATATACACATAACCAGAATGGCCTTGGTCGCGCGCTCCCTGGAACTGGAAATGGGAGACTGGGATCAGACCAGGTTGGATGGACCTGGTTGACCTGAACCGGGTTACCTGGACCGGGATGGTCCGGGTTGATATAAACCGGGTTGGCTGGACCTGGTTGACCTGAACCGGGTCGGCTGGACCGTGTCGGAAATATGATTTTCCTTTGACAGCGTTAAGCAGGGCCCATTTTTTTCAACTCCGAGATTGAGTGGAAAGGTAAATCCAACGCGAGGGTGGGTATACAATAAAATTGCAACAGTACCTTACCTTTTACCATTGTTCGAGTCAAAGATTAATAGGGATTGTCTGGGATGTAGGTTTTTTCTTTTTTCTTCTCCTCCTCCTTTCCCAGGTGACTCCAAGCGGCGCACTATTATCACATAAACACAATCGATCCCATCACAAACATAAGCATATTATATTATTATGAAATTCAAATCGATTGTTATAGGATGCACAGACGTAGCTTTTACAGATCAAATTTAATTTTCACCACGGGTTTAACCAATTGATTATGGGATACATAGATGTAGAACAGATCTTGGGCAGACATACCAAATTAATTTTCACCAGAGATTTAACATTAGATATGCCAAAATCAAAAAGAGGGAAGAATATATATATATATATATATATATAAAAGAAAAAATAGATCCAACTTAGCTGATTTGATTCCAACGATTCCAATATTAATCGTTGATGTAAATCATCCATTCCATGTAAAAAAAAGTTCACCAATTCAATCTAGCTCTGTGGTAACTTCGTGCATGATAACGTCTTTGAGGGAAAAATAGAGAGAAGACCAAAAGTATGAGAAAGGATAAGGCTAACCCCTATGGGATAGATTGAACTGTTAGATTGGCCAAAAAGTGTTGTAAATCATGAAAAAAGTATGGGAAAAAAGTTAACACTGATAGTTGATAGTTCTCTCACCTAGCATTTGCTCGCAGTCCAACTATCAGCTAGTTCAAAAGCTGAACCGTTCAGCGCTCAAAAAGTAACCAAAACGCTAAACCATTCAGCGCTATATAATTTTTTCTCATGGAGAGAGAGGAAAAAATGGAGAGAGAAGGAAAAGAAGGAGAGAGAGAAACGTGGAAAGAGAGGAAAAGAAGGAGAGAGAAATAAATTTAAATGGTGAACGCTGTTTGGTTCAGCGTTTCTCTGCTAGATTCGCCATCTCATAGGACTTAGGAGGTTGCCCATGCTGACGTGGATGGCCAATCTAGCAGCTAAATATCTAGTCCATAAGACTAAGCCTAAGAGGGATTGTATTGATAGGCAACAACCATATTACATAGCAGAGTATGCTTTACACACAACCATGGGAAAACCCTAACTACCTAGTTGGGCCGCACATCTATGGTCCATTTGCCCTACAACAATAATCAATTATTTTCTTAGCAAATACAAGTTGAGTTTTTTCTTCTTATTTTCTCTAAACTATTAAGAGAGAGGCAAAAAAAACAACACAGGACTAAAAAAAATCCTAGATCATTGTTCTTTGTTCTCCTTTTCGAGATCATCATTCTAAATAATCACTTATTTGAAAAAAGTGTTTGGCAAAACTTATTTTTAAAATGATTATACCAATTTTTTTTATCTATTTTTATGATTATTGATAAATTTTACCAAACAAGGCCATAAGTTATCTTTTAAAGATTCTTGAAGTACCATGTGAAAAATATCCTTAAAACTACTCTATCACATGGAAGCTTTTTTGATAGGTCCCATCGATAGAAACCACCCCTTCCCAAAAATAGGTTCATAGACGGTAATCTTATTAATTTTATTTACAATAATTCTTTTCAGCCCATAAAGTCAATCCCACTACCAACAGCTGAGATGGTGATGACATGGCTTGGTTTTTGTGTTTTCTTCTCTTCTTATAAACAAAAGAAAGTCGCTTTTTTTTCCTCCGATTACCGGTTGAAAAGATTTCAAATTAAAGAAATCTTCAATCCAATAAGTTGTCTGCTCCTCTCCATTTCTTTAAATTTTTCTTTAGTCAATACGTCATATCTAATATCACTTATTCTGTATTGATAAAAGAAATGTTAATGCGACAACTATGACTGTAGTCTCTCAGATGCTCGAAGCTTTGACCTAGAGGAAGTCTGCAAGATACTGCTCGAAACAATAATTGCCATTTTTGGTGATTTACAATTTAGTGAATTACAAGTCTTTCTGACACTTAATACATGGTACATTTAATAGTACATGAAGGTTCAGAAGCCATGTTTGTTTATCTCGGAGCTTTCATGGTTTTCTCAATAACTTATGTAAAAAGTCAAACTTATGTTAAAAAACGATTAAAATTTATGAACCCTAATAACTTTTTTTTTTTTTTGAGATTTGTGATTAACAAAGTTATGTATGATAATTACGTAAGGGTCGTTCTTGTTCTTCCTTAATGATTTTAAGTTCTTCTGTGGTAGGGTGTTTGTTATTCCGTCTTTCTATTTAGTGAGATAACATCAAAAACTTATGAAGACTTACGAAGACAGAAGAAAACATGGAAAAGAAAAAAGTCAAGCCACATTATTGCCACCTCAGCGGTGGGTTTGACGGTGAGATTGACTTTAGTGGGCTGAGTAGAATTTGGTGGTGACCAGTATCAAAATCAGGTCATTAATGTCATCATTAAGTGACTTTACCATTACCAGAAATAAAATTTTATCCAAAATAATTCATTTTATTTATCTGTGTAACTGAATGAGGTTGCGTGTGAACAAACAAAACTTGATTCTAATGCTCAAACAAATTCATTTTAACTAACTTGAATAAGCAGATTAAATCAAGTTCCATGGTAACCACTTAAGCTCTTTTTTTTCCATTCATGAAATTGATGTGAACATGCTCTTGTTTTTACCGCTACACGAATACCATTGGGATGTTCTTGCTTCGCATCGTTTTATTTTATTTTTTTGATTATTAAACTGGAAGGAATAGATATGATATATTTGTTTACCATGTATATACCATTGAGATGAAATTGCTTAAAAATTGAAAGTATATAAGGATGACAATTAACAATACTGTAGCATTATCCTCCTCCTTGGGTGGACCCTATTTCTCTTTGAAAATTTAAAATACAGTTACTACAAGTGTTACACCTCCTATAAACAGAATCCAAAATTTTGCTTTTCCTGAGGAATCATATTGAGAAAATGTCTAAAACCAACAACCTTTTAGTCACAAAGAGAGATAGGAGAGATATTTTCGGGATGAAAATTTTAATTTTTTCCACTGGAATATTAAATGACTTCTATAAATATAAGCAGTGAGAAGTGGTAGAGTAAAGAAGCAAACTATAGAAATCTAAAGAAGAAGAAGAGAAGAAATTCTAGGTAACAAAGCGAACCTAGAATTTCTTTTAGTTCTTTGCTTCTGTTATTGTTCTTTCAGTTTGTTTTTTTCTTTCATTGGATTATACTAATTATCGTGTTTTTGTTTAGTGATTCTGTGGAGAGTGATAAAGATCAAAGAAGAAGAAGATGGCAGGAACCAATGGTTCACAGCAGTTCATAACAAGTAATAATAATAATAATAATGGTGGTAATAGAAATTCAAGTAATGCACCATTGATTGAAGAAGATTGTAATCAAATCATTGTCCCTGAAGTGAGTATATTTGTCCATTTCCCCGATTTAAATTGCATATCATTGTTACACTAGTTTCTCGATTGATTTGTCTTTTTTTTTTCTCTATTTAATTGATTACAAAATAGAGTATTAGGCTACAATTTTCTTATTGGAATCCGTTAGTGTAGTTTTATTTTATTTTTCTGTGTGAACACTTTTGAAACTTTATAGTCTATGCTTTAGGGGTATAGGTGATTTGATTATTGGAGCAAAAGATAACAAATAAGGAATATCTTTGGGCTTTCATTTGAAATGACTTACTAGCCAAGGCTAAGCAGTGAGCAATCCAGGATTCCATTAGACTCAAGAAAAAATGGAATTTGTGAACTTGTTGTAGCATTCATCAACTCTTACCTAATGTGAGCTATTTGTTTTACTCTTCTGCAGACTACAAGCTGGAAAAATTAATTTGCTTATATGGGTCCAGGTTTCCTTGTTTCCATAGCGTATATTGATCCTGGAAATTGTAAGATCAATATATACATGTTTTGCCTGACCAAAGGTGTGAACTATTTGTTTTATGATTTCCTTATTTTCATTCCTAATTTAAATTTGTGTAAACTTGCAGTTGAAACCGATCTGCAGGCAGGGGCACAATATAAGTATGAGGTAGGTATAATAGCTTTATGTGCTGTCACTGTTCTTATTAATTTAGTTCGTAGTATTTTCAATTGTTACACACATTTATTTGTTATAATGTTGGCAGTTACTCTGGATAATTCTAGTTGCTTCTTGTGCTGCCCTTGTAATTCAATCTCTTGCAGCCAACCTAGGGGTTGTTACAGGTCTTGACTTGCTTCTATTGTGTGAATATTTAACTAGTTGATCATTTTCACTCTCTCTATGAAGAAATTTGTAGGAACCAGCTGAGTAGCTAAATATGTCCTCTTGTGTTGCAGGAAAGCATTTAGCAGAGCATTGTAGAGCTGAATACCCAAGGATTCCAAATTTCATTTTATGGATACTTGCTGAAATTTCGATAGTTGCGTGCGATATTCCTGAAGGTTATGCTTGAGCTATAATTGAGTATAATAAAAAACATTCAGTCAACACCTTAGTCTCACAAAACAATTTAAGATGGAAATCTTGTTTCATGTATTTGGTGATTTTTCTCATAATTACACAAAGAGGTAGCATGGTTAATCGAAGTTGCAAGGTATTCGTCTGTTTAGGTTATTTTTGTGCATGGGCTTCATGACTCTTCCAGGAGTATGCTTTAAGTCTCTTGGGGACCTAGTAACTCATCCAAGCCCTTTATCTAAGCATGAAACTCCATAGTGTTATATGCCTCTTTAGACCTAACTGACTTGGGCAGACTTAACATATGGTATCGTGTCAAACTGGATGGTGCTATATTTCATAAAAAAACTGACAGATTTTCTACTGTATTGCTTCTTCCTTTCAACTCATTCAGACTGCTTTTGCTAGTAATTTTAATGCCAATATTTATTTTCTTGTTTCCAGTAATTGGAACAGCCTTTGCGTTAAACATGTTATTCAGTATTCCAGTATGGTGTGGCGTTCTTCTTACAGGGCTTAGTACTTTGGTTCTCTGTTCAATATTAAATAGTCAGGAGAAATCTTCTTAAGCTGATAAAAAAAAAACTGTACAGGTGAGGAAGTTGGAGTTTTTGATTGCATTTCTGGTATTTACAATAGCTGCTTGTTTTTTCGTGGAACTTGGCTATGCTAAGCCTGATGCTTCTGAAGTCTTGAAAGGACTATTTGTTCCCACGCTAAAAGGGAATGGTGCTACTGGCCTTGCAATATCACTCCTTGGTGCCATGGTTATGCCGTAGGTTTCTCTATCTAGATCATATTCATTTCAATTTGTAAGAAAATCTTCTCATCTTCTGTGCTTCTAATGCATTTGATCAGGCATAATCTCTTCCTCCACTCAGCTTTGGTGCTTTCGAGGAAAGTGCCACGTTCTATTCAGGGCATCAAAGTATGGCATTTTTTCCTCCTCATGATGTTACATTTTTTTCCTGCAGTGGATCTGATTAGTTCATTTTGTACTTAGTTACATCAATTTTGCGTGGTAGTCACTTAATGTTAAAAACCATGGCACACAACTGATAGTATTTACAAGAACTTGATGGCTAGAATAGATGATACTATATCTGACTTTTAGCTGACTGACCCATGAAGTGACCACCCATCAAAGTTTCTGACTTTATGAACAACTTCGGATATAATTTCAGAATTGACACTGGTCATTATCTTGATTTAAAGTTCGACAGGTTAGAGACAGATGTGTTTGTTTGTTGAGTTTCAAGTTCTTCTTTACATCACACTCTCCCTGCTATCCAGGCCTGCAGTGTGTCTAATTATAGCAATTTGGTAGAAGTTGCATGATATAGTTCACACCAAGTCAGGTGGCCTATATGGTTACAACATCTTGGCAGGTGGCACCGTGCACAAGTTTCCACTAGCATATATAGATATAGGTATATAGCATCTTAGTTACGTGTAAACGTCCACACTTCATTGAGCATACAGTGTTTACCCACCTGTACCATCCATAGCTTTTAAGTGCACACTGTCTACTTTATCGTACCAGTTGCAGCATGCTGAGTGTATAACATCTACCCATGTGGCGCCATTCACAGCATCCCCTCTTTTTGTGTGAATGGCATTCTAGTTACCACTATTGTGTCTCTATACTGGTACACAGAGCCTTTACGCTTGTGGTACCATCCGATCACCTTTTAGCACCAGTTACTAAGAGATAATGCTCAGCTAGATCAATCAACTATCTGGAAGGGTCGTTTGGGAGCATTATCTTTAAGACTTCCAACTGTTACCATGTGTAAGGGAATTCTCAGCATCTTTTATGTCTACAAGAAGTACAAGAGCTGGAGGGCGGAGGGCACACTTATGATTCTCAGCCTTCCGGGGGTTGGAACTCCATCAACGGCATTAACACTATAGACTATTTTTCTTCAATTCCGTGCAAAAAGGGTCGTACAGTGGAGTTCAGATTTGAACGAAAACTGTCTGCTTGCTTATTAAAAGTGTTTTGGACTGACAACACTTTCTTCAAACTGAGAAAAGTACGTAGTTTGCAAAGATTTTGAACTTTATTTATGGGCATCTACGCTTTTACATACATCAATCTCCCAGAACAGTTCCTTCAAAACTCATAAGCGAATAAATACAATAAGCAGATGGTTCAGGATGTATATTTTCTTCTTTGAAGTTCACCGAAAATTCTCTGGTCATTTATACTTGATTTCGTGTATTAACTATTATCTCTTTATTTTATTTATTTATTTGGTTGCAGGATGCTGGAAAACTAATCATTATTGCATCCGTGAGTAACGTAACTTCATTAGCAAACTCCTATGCCACAATACAACAAGATAAACCAGAGAAATTTGACATGCTTTTAAATTATTATGCCGTAGCTACAGGAACACAAAATTCAATTACCTTTTGTCTAGTCAGACTCCGTATTATCTCCAACAAGATATATTCTCTGATACCAGGGAGCACAATAAACAAATCTTATCCATATGGTTCCGTCAGAAAGATGATCTGTCGTTGGGATTTCTGGATCTCCTCAAGCTAATTTCCATGTATTTTGTGCACAGATGATCCTATCATTTGAGCTCCCTTTTGCTCTTATCCCACTGCTCAAGTTTACCAGCTGCAAGAACAAAATGGGGTCACATGCTAATTCTGTTATTGTAAGATTACGTTTAACTTTACAAACTTTTGGTGCAGTTTCCTATTATCAAAGTTGATTGGGACATACTAAGTTTTAACGCTGCGTTCTTTCCTAAGCAGATTTCAGTAATTACCTGGATCATAGGGTCTTTGATCATGGCCATAAATGTCTACTTCATTGTAACGAGCTTCTTTGAATTCCTTTTCCACGGAAAGCTAAAAGTCGTAGCCAGGGTGTTTTTAGGAATACTAGGGATTTCGGGTATGCTAATTTATGTAGCAGGAATCCTTTACTTAGTTGTCCGGAAAAATGAGCAAAAAACAACACACCTTCTATCGTTTGAAGAACCTGAAAACGGATTGAGAGGAAGTAATCCAGATAACGTTGGACCGCTTTATAATCTCTCTCGAGAGGATATAGTGAACATGCAGTTGCCTCAAAGGGTAGTGGATAATCAAGACTGATTGATTGGCTTTAATTTAATTTGTTAGCTTGTGTAGATCAAATTTTGTAAATAGCTTCTTGAATTTTCAAATTGTTAAGAAAGCTATACTAATAATGATAATCAATCTTGGCCCTTTTGCTAATGAATCTTCATTTTGCTCGTCTTTCATGTATGAGAAGGTGTTCTAGCCAATAATCTTCTGAAAATGGCAACCAATTGCGGCTTGGTGATAGCATCTTCCACCAAAATAGTATGCACTATATCTATTAGTGGCAGTAGCTTCTTCAACTGTATGTAGATCCAAATCAAGCACTTCAATACATTCATCTTTACTGGGTATGAGGTTGAAGACCAGGTGGGCTATGAACAAGTGGAATCACGTCAGGATCTTGACCTATACGGCTATAGTTTCGAATTAATGTAGTATGAACATATAATTTATCTGCCACTGCATCGTGATCCAATAAGCGGATAAGTATATCATTATGTTGTTGTACAACATAACAACCATGTTGGGTGAATGTGGACCAGCTACCATTTCGTGCAGTAATTTACTCCAGTTTATGTTTGTATATAGTCTAATTATGTTTGCATATGGTCTAATAATTGTACCCCACGATGCAGCACCATTTGCGCAACATAAGTACATGACTCTTAATATATTTTATCTCGTCTTGGAAGTATTTTCTCCATTATTATTATTATTATTATTATTATTATTATTATTATTATCAACACAACTCTTGTCTGGTGTCCCCGGACAATTTGCGCAATGTGATATCAAAATACGTTTCAATCCTGAAAATCCAAGACTTGTATTTTCGCAAAAATGAACACAGCGTCATTACTAGTCTTCGATGATCTTAAGTTAAATGGAAGGCCGAGGAAGGCATCTCCTTAGATCTAATGAGAATAAATGTTACTCCTTATGTTTCAAAATAATAGGCTTGTTTTCATAACAGTATTTTAATAATAAAAAGGTGTTAATCATCAAATGGTTTGATGATTGGTATGCTCCTTCCCACTGCGGAGATAGATATTCGATCCTCGTATGAGAATGTAGCCCATAACTACTCTTCCAACCCATCAAAAAAGAAAGATTATAGAAAGGTATTTTATATTCTTAATTATTGATCACGTATTTCAACGAGTCTTTTGTAGTTTATAAATAGAATTGGATCTTTCCAATTGAATTATCATCACAGCAACAAAAATTCTCCACACAAAAGGTCATGCCTAGATGCCTTTTAACCAACCTTGTTCTGATTGCGTTCCCCATTCTTTCGACTACATTTTGCAAGTCAGACACATCCCCGGGTAAGTAAAAAATTCTCTTGTTTTGCGGAGATTACACATATAGTTTTCGGAGAAAATATTCTAGGTTCTCCCTATTTCCCATCCCTATTTTTCCTATTTCCAATTCACCTTAATTCCTATCCCCAATTATCCTAAGTACAGTCCATACAAAATCTCATATATCCTAAATATCATCTTTGACTTTTTATTCACACCCAATAATATATTACCCTAGAAAAAGAAGAAAAAAAACCCTAGATAACAACTCACGTCTCCGTCTCCGTCATCTCCATCTCCACCACTGGCTGACTGCTTCTCCATCTCCATAACTCATCATCACAAGTTCTTTACAAGTGAAAAATACATCACAGTGGAGATAAAATTGTTTCCTTCACGCAAACCAGTTAAGTGGATGGACCACTGGTTCTTCCTTTTGAATGCATTTTCTTGTGATTCTAAAGCTGCAAAACTATGAGCACCAAATACAGTACAGAGAGTACTTTAGTTTTAGACGACCAGAATATGCATAATAATGTGGTTGGTGTTTCATTTATAATTATAGTGGAAGGGTGTGGGATAGTTTGGAAATCGGTGATTAAAATTATGTTAATAACTAACCTTGTTCGATAATCAACAAAATTACCATAATCTTTTTAGATATTTGATTGAACCAGTGTTGAGCTGCCCTAAAATCAATAATGGAATCTTCCATGATGAATCATATAAGTAAAGTATAACAATATTTATAAATCTAACTTAGGGTTTATAACTTGATCGTGTTTGGATCTTTTTTCATGGCATAGAGAGATTAACAAAGAAGAAGATAAATTAAAGTGATAACACTCATAGTTAGAGTCAATTTGACTTTTACGGATGGTACATAGGAAAATTTAGAATTAAAAAGTTTATTGATTTTAGAAATTGTAAAGGGGATGAGAAATAGGAAAAGTGAAGGTGGGAAATAGGGAAAACCATATTCTAAAGCGCATACTAAAGCTCAAATACTAAAGCTTCTGACCCACCAAAAATATTTATATCAATAGAAAACTTGCGCTTTCTCACACCACAATCTTGCGTATCTTCGGCCCCACTTCTCTTCTATCTGTGCACACGAAATTAGGGTTTTCCCAAAATCAGTTCCGTTAAGAAAAAACAATAACAGCCTTTTCCCTTTCCGGCCTCCTTCTGTCTCCCTGTTTTGATTCTCTTCTTTTTCTTTTGCCCATCGATAATTTCTTTTTTATTCTGCCTCTATGTTCTGATTATCAACTGATTTCTTTTTGTGTTTGCACTACTATCTGCAGATCAGAATTGAAATCATGACGTCGTCGTCGGTGGAGATGCATTACAGGTAAAATCGGTTTTTCTATCATGCTTTTTTGAATTTTCTGTTTTATTTGATTCACAGAAACAAAAAGTAGGGTTTGTTCCTTTTCTCTCCTTTGTATCGATTCCTGATTCACAGAAACAGGCATGAAAGAACACGAGTTTCGTACTAATGTAATGAAACAAATCAATCAAGAGAATTGTAAAAAGTGAGATTCGTCTTCTTATCTCATGTTTTTGTTTGATGAAATTACAAGTCACTAAGTTAGTGCACAGAAGCCCTAATTTTGCAATTTTATAAATTTAGTTGGGGAGAATCCCTTCGTTGTCCAAAAACAGTCCTAATATGGATTCTCAAATACATGATAATTTGCGTAAGCTTTGGTTAACTATAACATCCATATTCTTGATGTTTTCAGAGTAAACTTATATGTGCACGAAATAGCCATGAAAATCTATCACAAAGATCTTTTTTTCTTTCTTTGGTTCGAATGTCGTAAATTGGGGTTATTGATGAATTATATTAAGTTCGATCAAAAGTTGATTAATAAGTTACCGCCAAATATAAATGTCCAAAATAGTTGTATGTACTGTGTATTAAGCAAGCTTCCAATGGGATAGAATCGAGGAAAAGTATCTCTATCAAGCATTCCGTGTTCTTTTACATTTTTTTCCTGATTTAATTTGCCTGTTTAGCATCTCATAATAATTTAAAATTGAACAATCAGAAGTGTATTAATTGGCTGGAGGATCTACTATTATGTGGAGGTTCAACTTTAATCTTTTACTTTTTGTGATGTATTTGACATGAACTTACTTACTTTGTGAAGATAATCTTCAATGAGTAACATAGATTTTGATTCTTTCCTCGCATTCGCTCTTTTGAATCTGGATTGTTGGTTTGTGTTTGGTAGCTAACGATGAGTGGCGACACTATTGTATTTATTGTTTTTGTTGTCCTCACGTACCACTTTAAAAATATGAGTCATGTTTCTCTTTTTGCGTCTGCGGCATGATAGTCCAAGTCAAGTTTCACTATTCCTGTCAAAGGCATGATAGTCCACGTGTATAACAGAGAATGATGACGGTGATGTTCATTCTACACTCAAGGGATCTGGATTCAAAGGTAAATACACAAACCCAGGCTGCACTTTACCCTTCAGGTCGTATACGATGATGGTGATGTTCATTCTACACTCAAGGGAGCTTGCTTCTAAGGTAAATACACAAACCCAGGTTGCATTTTACCCTCCAGGTGGTATACGATATAAGAATTAACTGTGGGGTATCGTTATCATACGAAAAAACAGCTTAATACATTGTAACCTTTATATCTCTGCCATGATTAATATCTCAGCATGTGTCATTTAATTGGAATATAACAGATCGATTGAACCGTAATTGTTCCCTATTTATCATTAATTAAGGTGAACTACGAATTCTTCTATTCCGAATGAATATGCTCAGCTCCATTTTAGGTTTGTAATATTTTGGCATCGTGGCAGGCATTTTCTTGAAGCAATATGAGGTACATTTAAGATTTGTGCTTTCTTATATTCTTTTTATTATAGACTTTCCAAATAAGTCAAAACACTTCCGGAATGTATTACTACTTCACATTTGATTTATAACCGTCTATAATATGAGTTATACTGTAAAACTCAATTGAAATTGTTTTTGATAGATGTTTGTTTTTGCAGACTCATGTTAACGCTTTTGCATTCATTCATAGTGAACTCTCCGTGCTACAAGGGGGAATGCTGCTCATAGTTGAACTTGGTTATCATTTTTACATCTACGACATTGAAAAACATACCGAAACATACCATAGATGTATGAATGCTAACCCAATTCAAGCTAGGAAAACTAAAAATACTCTTTTGGTTTATACCATAGGTTAGGTTGGCGATGTGGCTTTGGAGAAGAATGGAGACAAAGCAACCATATAAAAACATGATGTCATTGCCACAGCCTTGAATTAAGAGGTGAGTTAGTGTCCCGTATCAGGTTGTTTGTTGGGCATGCATACATATCATCCTCCGGAACATATGTGATTTTATTTTCCTAAAAAGATTTTAGTATTATGTATGCGACATTGTTTTCTTTACTTTACATCCATAAATAAATGATATTATAAGTACAGATGAAGTACATGTGTTATGGTATCCACTCTTGCAGTTATGCTGATCCTATTGAAAAGACTGGCATCAAAGGTAAATCCTAATTCTGTCACATGCTAAGTACAGTCTCGACCAAGGTATAGAATTTCATGAGTTGGTTGATAAAGTTTTCAATCATCCTTAAAACTCGAGTACGCGGTATATGTATGCTAAACTCGACTCACTTTTTAAATGTAGTTCAAACTGGATTTTTAACCTCCCGCCTCATCTCCCATATTTTTGTTGTTTCTTTATTTAGAGCTAGATGACTGACTAACAAAAACAAGCTGACTCCGGAAATTACGTCTTACAATCTCCAACGGTGGATGCTATAGATGCTACATGGAGGTTTTATTTAGATCCTTAGTTACGGGGTCTTATATACATGGAAAAGATAGCAATATTTTGCTCATGAACCATCTCCAATGGTGTGGGGTCTGATTTGTTGTTTGGATAAAAAATAAAATTGATTTCCGAAGGTGAAGATAAGACTTTATCTAAAAATTTTGTATTTATTTTGATACCCCTTCTATTTTAGGACCTACTATTGGAGATGAATTTAATTTAAATGAAGACCTAAAATCCTATGTGTCATAAGAAAATTAAGTTTTCACCTTCTATCAGAGATGCTCTAAGTTACTTGGAAAAAACTGTGTGCTCATCAAAAATTAGATAAATTTAACCGTTCAATATTGTCATTTTTAGTAGTTGAATATTTTCATTGCCTATTTTTCCTGTTTCATGCTTCAAATTTGAAATCTCAAAAACTTCATTAACACTAAAACTAAAACCTAATACTCTGTACAAAATATCTGGGCCCGTGCGTAAAATCTAGTCCTAATGATAACCTGTTCGGGTGTGTGTTTTCTCTCCCCTATTCTCTTGTTGTAAAGTAAAACTATTCTAATAAGAGTTTATGTTATGCATACAGAGAAAGAAAAGGAGTTACAGCTCAAGTATGGGGTTTTTTGCCCTGAGCACCTTAATTTTTAAGTGTTCCATATTGCAACAGCTTAGAATGTGATGTTGCGTGTAAAGAAGAAGAGTTCACTGAAGTGACCCATAGTCTCTGCATAGAGGAGATGTATGGTTACAATGACTTATGTGGCTGCTGCGACCCATATCCTGAATTCATCAGATACCCCAAATCTGTTGTTTCTTCTTCTACCAGCTGATTCCACTATTTTCGAAAATTGAAGTGTAGACTTTCTGGAATTAGTTTCTCTTTACTAAGAATATATGTTTCCAACTCTGGAATTGGTTTATTAATAATAACCACAAAAAACACGACCTTGTGCAATTGAGAGAGATTAGTATTCCATTTCTTTTGGTATTCCCAATGAATCCAACACAGCAATATACAAGATGATCTCGTATTGATTACATAAAATTGGTTGATTAACCCTTAAAATCTTTTTTACTATTTAATATCCAATTTGGATATCTCATCTAAGTATTATTTGGATGACCGCTGCCACGGTGAAACGGCCGATCGAAAAAATTGACGCAAAATTAAATTTTGTACTTATACAATAGTTAGTTCCGCATTAATGGCATGGAGTCGGATTTGGCATGGAGTCGGGTTTGTAAATTTTTTAGGCGAAATTGTTACACAAAGAGATGTTCAAAGTTCAAACCAAGATATCAATTTCTTTGTAAGGGGATGTAAAGCAATTTCTAAAATTGTACTATTCAATTAAAAAGTCAGGTCGAGTCAACTGATTGAATCAGTCATAACTCAGTCAGCTGCTAGTCAAAAAGGTAACGTCTGAGTTAGATGTTAACTCGGCTGAATGGTATTAGCCTAGGGCCTAGGCCATTTGCATTGGCCCAAGCTCTGTTGCGCCATCTTGGCCGTTTACAGCTTCAGTTCCCTGTTCCCGCTTCACTGCACATGCCTGCACATCCAACTCAATCCATCATATGCCTACTCCCATTGCAACTCGGCTCTTCTTCATCTAAGTTCAAGCACAACTCGGGTTATCTTCCACCACACCTATTTACTTCTATCACCAGAATCACACAAACCACTCACCACAACAGCTACAACCTTGAACACCAACCAAACTCAGCTATATCTCCTTCCTACAATTCAATTCCTAGCATACATCTAAGTTCCAAGGCCATTCAATACCAGCTGCTAACAATACCCACAGCAACAACCACAACTCCAATTCTGAACATCAACTCACAGCACCATCATCTCATTGCCGCATCAAAATCATTATAACCAATAGCAGCATCAATTCCACTGCTAAAACCAGTGCAATATCAGCATCACCATCTGCTCACCACCATTTCTCACTGCAGTTAAGTCCTAAGCAATCATCTAAAGCATACAAACTCAGCCATTACACCACTGAATTCATCTCCAACTCTCTTGCTCCTACAACGAACACAGCTGCAAATCACACACATAACAGAAACCATTCTTGAGCCATTTCTCCCTGCATCAGCACTTCCATTACATTCTCAGTATCGATAGCAACAACAATCAACTCCATTACTTGCAACCTCCACCTCCTCTATCTCAGAACTAGCATTCTCTGGATTTACTTCCATATACTACTAAACTCCTCACTTCAATCAGTTCAGAGCAATTCATGCATAACCAGGACCCTCGACTCAATACATCATCACCTGCTCTGATTTCCTTGAGTACCAGGTCTTTCACCACTGCAACAACCAACTCAACACCAACATTGTCACTTCCTAACTAGCCATTGCACAGCACCTCTGCTAAACCCATTTCCTGCATCAATTCGAGTAAAGCATCACCATCTTCATTCTTGCCAAGACAGAATCTAGCAGATCTCATCTCCATCTGTGCTTTCTCCCTTGCAACCATCTCAAGCATCACCAACAGTATCAGCTCCATAATTCCAACAGCTGCAACATGAATCTATTCCATTCAGTTTATCTCAGATTCCAAATACCCATGAAATCACGCAGTAATTCCATTCATTCTTCACTAATTTATCGTTCTCAAAACCAAATCCAGCCAAAACCCTTATGTATCTTCTCGTTATTCAACTCAACATCAAATATCAAACCCCATGAATTCTTGTCAAAAACCCCAGCTTCAATCATTCTCGATCTGAATCAGACCCATCACTCAAATCCACGAACCTGTTAATTCTTCTCAAACATCGAACCATCTTACTGCAATTTCAGAGTTGAGTTAAACCCTAGTTCCTCCATTATTCATCACCGATTCTTCCATTAGCAGTAAACAATCATCAATCACCCAACACAGAGCTTCAATTTCTTCTTTAAAATCCCTCAATTCTTCAATCTTCAGATTCCTATCGAAACCCACTCAACCTCTTCTCGATCTCACCATTACAGCGCCTCTATTTCTCCATCAGCCGTTGTCGATTTGTTCCACCCCAGTAGCAGCAACGACATCCTTTAATTGAGATTGAGTAAAGATTAATGGGGATAAGGGTGTGAAATTGATGAAGATGAAACTGGATTTCGATTTTGACGAAGAAGAAAGGATTCGAGAGAGATTTCGATGAAACTGCTGCTGTTCGAGAAAGAATAGATAGAGATAGGAAGATGCAGAAAAAGGGAGGGATTTTTTTTTTTTGAGGTTGCCGGGATTCGACCCCAGAACCTGTAACTCTATTCCGTGTTTTGTTTTCTCCATTTTACAAAAATGTCCTTAACATTCTGATTATTTACGTCTGTTTAAAGAAGGAAAAAGATCAAAGAGGGGTTGTGAGGTCCTTTCATCGTTGAGTCCTCCCCTCCCTCGCTTCGCTCGGCCTAATAATAAACTAAAATATCCCCAGCGAGTTTAATATTATTGTCTTAATAAACTAGTGGATTGCCCGTGCCATTATGGCACGGGGGTGGAAGGGGTTCTGGTGCTATGGTTAATTCCTTCGTGGCTTCGTAGGTGTATCGGGTCGATATTCGCCGCAAAAAAAATAATAAGAAAGGAACGTATTCACCAATTTGTAATGAATATCTTCACCAAGGCGACATACCAAATTTATAGCAAATAGTGAATAAGATAGAACTAATATTGAGGCAATTGGTAATTGTATTCTATATGTTACTCATTCTGTCCATTTTTTGATGAGTCTATGATTGTTTAACAATATAATTTATGCACTGGCGAAGACGAAAAACAGTCCTGCCAGCTCCAAGTGATGTAGTTAACACTGCAACAACACAAACTGAGTGTCAAATTGACAACCAAATGGGCCGATGATCAATCTGCAGATGACCGCATAACTTCTTAAGAAAGTAGGACAACTCATTATCTACCTGTCAGCTACAATTCCTGAGCATAATTATTACATATAAAGGCTCGAAAATATGGGTTAGCAGATCATGACTGTCAAGCTAAGACTACAGGTAGGTGATGGGCCTGGCAAAGCAAGATCCTCATGGACGCGATTAGGTGTATAGTTGCCCAACTGAGCTTCAAAACAAAAAAAATGTCAGGCATCCCTCTGGATCATGCCTTTGTCGTTCATCTCTAGTTTAATCTGAAAAGAGAGATATTCACCTATTAAGTATATAATTAAGAGAGTAACAAAAACATTAGTGACATTACACAATTAACATCCCTGTCCATTGCACCAGGACTATTGAAACAATAAAAGGTGCAGGATAAATAAGCTTCATCAATCATCATCTGGTTCAAAGTTAACAACCACACAAAGAGCGAATACTAATGCCTTGAACCTTAAATGCAAGACTAAGAGAATATAACATCTGTTGGTGCATTTAGTTATAATCTAAAGTGCTAAGTATACTCTATAAATTAAATTATCAAAAGAAGCAAAGAAGATGGGTTTACCGATATGTGAAACCACGGGCGCTTTGATTGAGATTTTATCTACTAAGCTTTATGAAAAAGAAAAAAACATATCCCCTAAGAAGATGGGTTTACCAATATGTGAAAGCCAATGCGCTTTGATTGCGCTTTTATCTACTAAGCTTCATGAAAAAGAAAAAAACCTATCCACTAAGACATGCCTATAATGCTGCAAAGTAACTTCGGGATTTTATAAAAGAAGAAATTTCACTTAAACGTGTGATGGTATAGAGGTGTTTAGAAACTAAAAATACCTAAATCAAAATTAATAGATGTCCTGCGAAATGCATTCTTACCCTTTCCCCGCATTTTCATAACATCTAAGGCTAGTATCCTTCCCTTAAGGACAAACCTGAGTCAAGAAAGCAGAAAAGTCCAATTAAAAACCAACAATCCAATAGGTATTACATGGGGCTGATAATTTAGTCAAACCTGAGCTGATACGGGGGGTTATGCACTGAACCCTGTAATGCATATACACCAATTCTTATAATCCTTAGCAACCAGAAGAACTAAACTAATCTCAATATCTAAATTTTGGTTTACACACTTCAAGATGTAAAACAAAAGAAAAGATAAATAAGAAAAGGAAGTATGTACCTTGGAGATGCCAGGATAAGATGCGCCATAAACTACAATCTTACCCAGAGTGGGGTTTGCAGCATTTCAATTTATATCTTTACCATCCTATGCATAAACATCGCCCATAATCTATTCCAAAACAATTGCATTCGAGTCCAACAAAAAGCAATAACCTGAACTGGAGATTAATCATGAAAAAAAACCATTGATGGAACTTGATAAACATTCAAGCTAACCATGAAGAATACATTATAAAAACAACACTCAAAATCCCATTTAATTTCACTGTCATGAGCAAGTTAGAACATAGATTCAACTTTCAAGTCTCAACAATGGAGAAATTAATTGGATTTAACAGCAGTGAGACTCAAATTCAAATCAGGCTACTGTAAAAACGTGGAAATTATACTAATACTAAATTATCAGCACCATTAATCTTACCTAATAGTTCTTCGACCAGAATTTTTTTCCACATCTAAACTTCGGATTAGAAAAAACTAAATTAGGATGTCCCTAAACTATATGGTTGATGATTCTCTGTAAAGTAATCAACGTGGAAATAATTCAACCAATTCACTCATTTCGAGTTTAAGGTTACAGGTAAAATGATGACTGAATATTCGATCAAATCAAAATCCTGAACCCTAAATTCGAAACCGAGTAAAGATTATTCGAATGAAGAATTCCGATGGAGAAGAAGGAATGGAGATTTAACGAAGAGATTTCGATGGAGAAGATCGATGAGAGTTGCTCTGAAAGTGAAATTTTCTGCAAGTAATGGTGGTGTGGAAGGTTGAAGGAGGTGAAGGAGAAATCAAGATTCCGAATGAGAATGAAACTAGATTTTCTTTGTTAGATCTTTTATCCGACCTTTTTACAAATTTAGCCTTATGTTTTTTGTATTATTACAATGACCCAGGCAGGAAACTCAAAAACACGGAGGGGCAATCGCGTCATTGTTTTACCTGCTTAGTCGTTTTTGCCCATGCGTTTATAAACATTTACCTCAGTTTGAGGGAAGAAAAAAATCAAGAAGGGGCCGTTTCGTCATTTCCTTGTTGAACCAAAAATGTTTGGGACACCAAACAAATCATTTTGTGTTATATTATAGATTCACTGGGTATGACCCGTGCCATACCGGAACGGGTTTTAATTGTTCAAAATTTAGTCCTATTTTAGTTTATGATCGAAGATTCATACTAACAATCTTGGAATACACCAATATTCGGTCTCGTAGATTTCCTAACGTAAGTTAACACAATAACACCATCTTACTGGTCTTAGTTAAGAAGCAGACAAGTTTTTCATAGTAAATAATTTTTATTTTTCTTGTTAAACCCAAGAAATTGAATAATGTAGACTATTCTTTCAAGAGTATCACGTATTCATTTCTTAATTGGTTACCTAAAGCCTGCAAACTCTGGAAAATCTTCACTATTTTAGCACGTTATTATCTCCAGTTCGCCTGATAGATTTCGAACAAAAAGTACAACTATCGAATGTCATGTCCTTCGCAAATGATCCACTATATTAAATTCGTCAAAAGTTTATTACGAAGATCGGCATGTTACTTCCTTGTTATAGGAGCAAATAAACATCAGTGAAAAAATCAAAAGAAGAAATAAAGAAAAAGAGTGTTGTTGGACACTCTATCATTCCCAAGTGGTTGATTTGAAGTTAGGTAATGCATCATCCAAATTCTTTATCAAATGAATCTTCAAGGTAGACTGGCACAATTACAAAGTTGAATATAGGTGAGATCAAGCAAACTGCCTAATCCACCTAAACCTACCTTCACGGGAATGATAAAAGGCGAAGAACAAAGAAAGAAAAATGAAGAAAGAGATACACGAATGAGCATATGTACTCTTTATTGGAGAAGGTAGAAGATGAAAATAACAAATTGTACAATTTTTCACTTTGGTAGACTTAGTGTCGGAAATTTTTCGGGCAGAAAGTAACAATGCAAATGTTTCTGTATTTCTCCCCTTTTGATATCAAATTGTCGATTCATAAACTTCTCACAAACTTCTTAACATATACTTCTTCTTCAACCAAATTCAAAATTCCAAGCAATATCCCAAATTCCAAAATTTAAGAACATGCAACATTAAAAATATGAAGGCAATCATATTGAGATCCAGATATACCCTTAAGAAAATACTCGTACCATAGTAAGAGAAAAAATGGTAAATGAATATGAGAGGGTACAACGTAATCATCGATGTTTACTGCATATGCCATATTACGGATTCTCAAATATTAGGTTACCAAAAAAAATCTTTTAGAATATTGAATGTTAACACGTAAACATACCCCTTTGACTTCTGGTTGCTTTCTGCATAATTTTGGATGGAAATCTTTTTAATAACCATCAAAAATTAATACCGGAAGCTCTAATAATGATAACCCCGCAGATTAGCAATCTACGAAAAGCTTTCGTAGAATCTCTTCATCTTCCCTTTCTCAGAAAAAAGAAAAAGAAAAAAAACCTTTAACCGTCTTGCTCAGATTTGGTCCTTTTGAACCAGATCTGAACAAGGATTCTTTTGTTTTAGAGTTTTTTATAGTAGGTAATTGAATAAGATGTTTTACATCATTTTTTGTGCCTTTTGACATATTTCTTCGTCGTTTTGGGGCGATTTTTCTTCGTCGTTGTGGGACCAGTTTTTCAAATTTTCATGGCTGATCCGTGGCTTGCTATTATCGATTCAAAAACATCGACGATTTATCATGAAATCGCGCATCCGTGTTCGTGTGGATCGGCAATTTTATGGGCTAAGTACTCCTTTGTTGTAGGAGCATCTCTTATAAAAGAAGAATACAATCAGATTAAATGGTCAGAATTTTCCGGATATACCATCATCTCTCCCTTATACATAAAATTCTTTTGGATATCTTTGTGGTTTATTGCTCTTTCTCTTCGCGATCTACATGTAATTGGTGCCCTTATTTATATTAGGGTTTTGATTATTTTTTATTTTGATTTTTTTTATTCTTGTAAGCGAATATGTAATCACTATTTTGATTTGAATGAACAAATCTGATAAAGAAAAACCAAACAATAAACTCAACCTTTTTTTTTAAGCAAAATAACATTGGAATAATTAACTGTTAATCCTCCCAGAGGTTTGTGTTACATTTTGAGTAGTGAATTTAACAGGGGAGTCAATACAAAGCAGATTGAACAGCGTGTAGGTGATGTTTGTTTCTGTGTATAAGATTGTCTTGCCTGCTCGTCCCTCCTTTGCCAATGCATCTGCAACTTCATTCCCTGTTCTTTTGGTATGGGAAACATCAAAACTAATGAAGTTCTTTGCTATTTCCTTGAGCTCGTCTAGTTGATTCCTGCATTGCCAATCCAGTTTCACATTTCCCCCTTCCATGTTTCCTTTATATCTTGTTTATCCCCTTCCAAGACTATCCTTGTCAATCCTTTTTGTAGTGCCCATCGTGCCGCTTCCTTTGCTGCCAAACTTTCCGTCATTAGAGCTGATGTAGCCATTGTTGAGACTGTTTGTGCCGTCCCAAAGACCCCATTATGATCTCTGTCTAAGAAGCCCAGTTCTACTGCCAGTTCCCCTTCTTTGTAGGAAGCATCACATTTGATTTTTGTTGTTCCTTGTTGCAGTGGAGTCCATGGTTGTTTTGACTTGTTTTTTGCTATTCCTTGCCTGTTGTTGCCGGTGAACGCTTCATTGTGCACTGTTATCTCCTTTTCTATTTTCTTGATCAAATCTGGTACCGACAGTTTGTGTTCCGAGAACACTGTGTCACATCTTGACTTCCATATGTTCCAAGTAACAATGCCACACACTGCTACCCAATCAATCATGTCCTCCTCCCAGTCTAATGGGTTTGTAAACCAAGTTCTTATCCAGCTAAGCATGCTATGTTCATTTCCTATTCTGTAAGCTCTACCTATTCCAAACCAAATAGCCCTGGCATACGAGCAGTCCATCAGAAGATGTTTTGTCGTCTCCCTAGCATAGTCACACATAGGGCATTTGTCAGTTTCCAGGCTTAGCTCAACCTTAATACAAAGTAAGCGAAATTAATTTACGCACACAATAATCTAATACAATATAAAAAGAATGTTAGCCTCGAGAATTCTAGTACTAGAACGGCTAATGAAAATTTCTGTGAGTGCATTCTAAAGGTTTATAAAGTTGGTTTGGTTATTTTCAACGTCTAAATGCAACATTATCTCTGAACTTTCATGGGATCACAAAAGATAGGTAACATGCACCCATGTTCAGAACTTGCTTTGTACAACGACAATTCCCATGATACAGTATTACAGTAATAAAATTATAAAAGTCTGAAACTAATTCCTATGATGCAGTATTACAGTAATAAAGTTATAAAAGTCTGAAACTATCGATTACTTATCTTATCTGCATCTTTTATTTTAAGTCTATGTTGCCGCTCTTAATTGATAAATTGAACAATTTAACTCTTAATTCTTACTCTGACAAACTTTTTTCCCATTGCTCCTCTCATCGGGCTGCCAGCTGTAATATCATTTCAGCATCCTTACTTTGCCATAACACAAGTTAGTTCTTAGAACATGCTTCAAAAAAAAAATTAGTTCTTAGATCTGACATAAACACCAATACCGCTGATTTGGAGAAATGCTCTCCAACTCAATAATACAAAATCAATAAGCAGCTAAGTAAACACATCCAGTTCTACAATTTTATATATACACTGCATCAGTTTGTAGTATGTTAAAGAAAATTGAGCGAGAGAGAGAATTTTCAAGATGTTAACTCATAGTAGATGCAAAACTTTCCTCCGGCATAAAAACAGCAAACACTCATAGTAACGTGGATTTGACTCCATCCTACCACCAACAAACCCATTGCAGCTCTCATTCAATGGTAGACACTAAAGGAATATGGGTTTTGATTTCTCTCACAACTGTGTATAGATTGATATTATCATTTTGTATATATACTGATTGCAATTACATTGCATGAGTGAAGATCCTAATACTATAAATATATCAAAGGAATTAAAACTAATTACAACAATTTCTCAATCACATATTCTTCTCTGCATGTATTGAACTTCTTTCCATATTCTTCTTTGCATGACATCAATCACATATTATTCATGCATATACTAATCTTCTTTCCATGTTTAGATTGCATGTACTTATCTTCATTCCATGTTTAGATCATTGAGTAATGGTAGTGATTGATGTTCTCTTGCTTGCCATATATTAACAGTGATTGGTGCCGGTGATTAGAAATATATACGTGAACAAATTTATCAAGGGACTGATAAATTTAATACCACGAAATAGACACAACAACATCCATTTTTCACTCATCTTCTTGAGCACCAGTTCTTGCTTCTTGGCTTAAATTCAGTTCAAATCTCCTACAACTCACTGCACAACTCGAACAGATTCACACCAACATCTCTCAGCTAACTTGCAGCTGGTTTACACCCATTACTTCGTTTCTGATTCCATCTGTAACTCATTCTCGCACAACAAACCCATAACCCGAGCCATTCTCCTTCAGATCAACAAAACATCGCCAGTAGCAGACTCGACTGTCTCACAGAAACCCATTTCATCTCCCCTGAATCCAGCAACCAGTCTCATAACACCAGAAACTCCTCAAACCACAATCTCAGCAAACCCTAACTCAATCTCTGTCATTCTATATTAAATCCTTCTTCAACTGAGTTCTCGATTCAAACTCAGCACTGCAAACGCTACCAATCCCTACTCATATCGACAACAACAACAAAACCTCCATCAATCTCTCAAGTTCTTCATTAAATTTTGAATTCCACCTCAATCTGAGAACCCTAGTTGTTCACCATCGATTCAGCCCATTCTTCTTCTCCTCTGGCTTATTTCACCAAATTAATAGAACCCCTCATTTCTTCAGTCTTCTTCCTGAATTTCTCCATCCTAATTTCTCGATCTCTCTGTAAATCTCTCGTTTCTGAACTCCATGGCCGCCTTCTCTCAGTTTCAAACAGAAGAAGAAGAATACAAACTGATGATTGAGAAAATGTCGTAGAGCCTTGGGCCCATGTATGTGCATCCCATATAGAAGAACGATTTTTTGGGGACGATGGTTTTTTTGTGGGGACCATTTTTTTATTTTGGGTAAGACATTAGAAGTAAATCTAGGTCACCCCTTATCTAGATATTTATATTAATACCTAAATTACCCCGCTAATTAATTTTAGGTAATGATTAAGTTAAAGATAATTAGTGATATTAAAAAATCAGATGAGTTTTTTTTTTTTTAAAGAAGTAGAATTATTGAGAGAGTAAAGTTAAAGAAGATGAAGAAGGAAAACATGAAAAACGATAGATTTTACCAACCACAATCGGAGGGAGAGTATTTGGGTACCCAGGTATGCTTCAAACTTAGATAATGTTGGTTGAATTTCTCCAAATTTTCAAAAAAATGTAAATTTTTAGAGTAGATTTGGGCTTGTTCGGTTACCTTATGTGAAGAACAGGTTACCGAACTCATCTGAAAGTGTAGTTCGGTTACTTTTTCCAAACACGCAGGTTACCGAACTCGCTCTTTAATGGAGGTTTTTAGTCGTTCGGCTAACAGACATGTTACCGAACTTTGTTTATAGGATTTACAGAGTCATGTTCGGTTGGTTCGCAAACTTTAACGTAACAACATATCTAACCGAACTCCACATGTATGCAATTAGTGAAGAGTTCGGTTTGTCAAAAAATTTTGCGAACAAACCGAACCTAGTGGGACAAGTTCGGTTAAATCATACCTCAACATAGTGGGAAAAATAACACAGTTCGGTTACATTGGTTTTTTTTTTTGTATTATGGGTAGAGTTCGGTTACTAACTAGTTTTAGAATTTTTTGCGAACCAACCGAACAGAGTGGGAAAAGTTCGGTTGAATGAGAACTCAACGTAGTGGGAAAAATAGCACAGTTCAGTTACATTGGATTTTTTTCTTTTCTTTTTGTAATATGGGTAGAGTTCGGTTACTAGATAGTTTTAGAAATTTTTGCGAACCAAACGAACTCGCAGTTCGGTAACCTAATTTTTCATCCCATTGAACCGCACTGTTCTTCGTGTTCTTCCTTTCAGGAAGTTCGGTTAAGAAACTAGGATTTTTGTGAAACGCGTCCTAACCGAACAAAGCACTGTAACTTCCATATGAACCCTATTTTGATGATATCTATTCAATTAAAAGTAATGGGGAAGAAGAGAAGAACATGAGAAAAGAATAATTTTCAATCGAACGAGGAACGTCAAGGAAAGAGAGAAGAAGAAGAGAATAATTTATTTATTTTCAAAACTAAAAAAATTCGATTCCCCTCCTATTTTTGTTTTTGATTTTGATAATAGATTCATTTAGATTAGATGTATATGATTAGGTTTATATAGTTATTAGATTAGTTTTAATTCAAATTAAAGTAAAGGGTAAATGTGTATTTACCTAACTTTAGGATACCCCTTATAAGTATAGGGAGGTTGGCCTAATAAGACCACGGTCCCCCCAAAAAAATCATGGTCCCTAAAAATCATTCATATAGAAGTCTTTTAGTTTGAAACCTAGTTAGGCTAAGTCCTATAGGCTAGATTGAGCTGCTAGATTGGCCAAAAAGTGTTGCAAATCAAGAAAAAAGTGAACACTACTTCTGGATACTTCTCTCTCTTAGCAACTGCTCGCAGTTCAACTAGCAGCGAGATTGAAACGCTGAATGGTTCAGCGCTAGACACTTTTTTCTCATGGAGAGAGAGAATGTGATGGAGAGAGAGAGGAAAAGATGGAAAAAAAACGTGGAGGGAGGGGAAAAGATGGAAAGAGAGAAGAAAAAGAGGCAGAGAGAGGAAAAGATGGAGAGAGAGAGAAAAAAGAGGGGAGAGAGAGGAAAAGATGGAAAGAGAAATTGTATAAAATTCTGTAGCGTTGTTTGGTTCAGCGTTGGACGATGTTCTATTCAGCGTTTTGCTGCTAGATTATCAATACCATAGGACTTAGGAGGTTGCCCTAACTGACGTGGATGGACAATCTAGCAGCTAGATATCTAGCCCATAGGACTTAGCCTTAGACTTGGTCTTATGGGATAGATTGAAGGTGCTAGATTAGCACTTAAGTGTTGCAATTCAAAAAAAAAGTGTGGCAAAAAAGTTAACACTAGTTCTCTCTCCTACCATTTGCTAGCATGTGATGTAGTATCTAGATAGTTCGCTGAATGATTCAGCGCTGAGAAAACTACCTTTTCGCGGAACGAAACAGCGCTAGGAAGAATATTCCAAGCATCTTCGCTGAATGGTTCAGTGTCAAGCTCTAGCGCTGATTGGAAACGCGCCACACGTTAGCGCTATATCATTCGGCGCTTGACCTTTTTTTTTTTACTTTTTTACTCCATCGGTAGTTCAGTAATTAAATTTTATACTGTTTTCATTCTTTGTTTTCTCGCACTCATGTTACACAACCAGACATGTATGTTTTCGAATTTTGAATTATGAAAAATTTGACAATTTGTTCCAACGGTTGTTTGTTTCAAAATTTTAAAATTTGGCAAACTAAGAAATTTTTTCATTATACTGCAAAACAATGTTACAATGTTTTTTTGAAATTAAAAATTACACTAAAATTAATATTCTACTTCTATCAATTAAAAAAGTACATTAAAATTAAAATTCTATTTCTAAAAATTTAAAAAGTACATTGAAATTAAAATTCTACTTCTAAAATTACAATGCTGGCATAACTACTTGATGTTTTGTAGGGTCACCAATGGGAATTCCCGTTAACATATACCAATCTAAAGGAAGGATGTCAAGCTCAAGTTCTCTAAAATGGAAGCTCTTGTTTTTTTTCCGCCATTTCTCAGCTATGGCTTCAACTATACCTCTATCCGCATTGGAAAAATTAAACTCAAAGACAGAAGAAAACCCATAATTATCACAGTACCTTCGTGCTATCGGATTATCTTTCACTACAATTTTATATAACGTTTAAACCTCATTAAAACTGCCTCTAAAGTTTAGATATATGCCTATCTCCCTTTGCTGATACTATATCCAAAGCATCTAAATGTTCTTCCATGTTCATACCACAATAAATAACAAAAGAAAAAAAGAATCAACCACATTTTTCTTTTTGAAGCATACATTAAATAAAAGACTTAAATTGTTATTACACGAGGAAATTGGACCCCCCGAGAATCACAAATGATTTGATTGATGCAAGGTGGGATTGCACGGTCCCATATCATAGTCGAAAGGTTTCCTGCTTGGCTTCCGTCCGCCACGAAGTTCGCTAGACCATCTGCCGCCTGATTTCCTTCCCGATACGAGTGTTGGATATCGCAACAAGGAATTTGGCGCATATGATGTTTTATTTCGGAAATCATTTCTGTGATATACCAAGGTGCTTCTGTTGGGGTCTTTAGGAATCGCATAAGATTTTCCGAGTCCGTTTCAAATAGCACTTTGTTCCATTGTCTTTCCGCCGCCATTCAAATAACACATTTTATCATTTTCATCATAATCATACAAATTATACAAATTCATAATTTTATCAACCACATTTTATCATTTTCATCATAATCATACGAATTCATAATTCATACAAATTCATAATTCATATAAATTTAGCTTCATCAAAAATACTACAAGTATCATTTTCATCATAATCATGTAATCTCTCATACAAATTATCATTCATCTTCATCAGAAGTAATCAAATTAATCCCCAAAACAAATTTCATCACAAAAATTCAAATTAAATCATACAATACTAAAAATATCATCTAAATCATCTAAATAACAAATACCAATCATCTAAACGTATCAATTTTATCAAAAAATCATTATCATCGGAAAAAAAAACAACTAAAGTTTCAAAATCTTACCTAAATCGATTTCGTGGACGGATTCGCTCCAAACCAATCTCGAATGATCCCAATCGTGTTGATGTTCAAACCTACGGTGCGATTTGAGACGAAAATCCATGCAAATCTTGCGCTGCTACATACATTTTCGGAGGGTTTTGGGTGAGGAAGAAATAAAATGAAGAAGAAGAAGAAGAAGATCGATCTTCTATTGGGTTAGATCGATTTCTGTAGCGATGAGTGGTGCAGCGCCAGACGCGGAATGGTTCAACGCTTTGCCCGAGTTGACTGGTCAAGCACGGGATGGTTCAGCGAAAAGTGAAAACGCTGAATGGTTCAGCGCTTGGCGACGTTTTGTTTCAGCGACTAGCATGCTAGATTAACACTCCCATAAGACTTAGATGGTTATGCTAACTGACGTGGATTGCTAATCTAGCTGCTAGATTAGCATCCCATAAGACTTAGCCTTAGCAATTTGGTATTCGACAAACGTATGGAACGACATACATACGTGTATTACTCGGACTTGCTAAAATAAAATTCGATCAAAAGTCCGATCAACGATTCGTGATTCGGGAGTAATTCAGAACGACATACGTACGTGTATACTTCATTTTACATATATAAATTCGGCACCCAAAATTTGGCCTATATATAATAAATTTGTAGACATTTATACTGAGATTATATATGAAATGTATGCAACTTCAATTGAAAAAAAATAATCAGGCATAGTGGTTAGAAAGGATGGTCAGGGAGGTCTCTGGTTCAAACCCCTTCGATCACATTTTTGCAAAAATCTTCTTTAGGGATGGGCTGAGCGAATACTGGGCCCAACTAGAAAAGTGACTTTGTTGATTTGTTCTGTGGGGCTTCGCTTGGTTCGGAGATTCAGTTGTACGCCCCCGACTTGTTGGTTCCCGACCAGTTGGCAACAATTCGCGAATGATTCCACGAATTGCTAACTATGGCTTCAATAATTTTTCGGGCACCACTGTTTTTTGTGGGACCATGATTTGATTAGGGAATCTACCCTATAATTATAAGGGGTAACCTAAAGGGTGGAGATGACTAGTTTACCCTTTAACCTAATCTAAAGACTTAAGGGTCTGTTTGGGAGCTTGGAAACGGGATAACATATCATGGAAAAGTTTATCTTAATTTAATTTATGATAACCTTGTTAATGGTTAATTTTAATGGTGTTTGTCTAAAATTCCATCATATCTTGGGCTAGGTTAACTTGTGGTTGTTTTACTACAGAAATAGGTTAATATAAATAATTATTTCTTAGCCAAATACTTATTTTAAAGGAAAATAACTGTCTAACCCAGGTGAGGATACATGTATCCCTGGTATTTGGAAGAATACCTTAACCTCACTTTTTTAGCTTCCTAAAATCAAGGAAGGTTCAATAATCCTTATCCAGGATTGGAATTGCAGTGAGACAAACACATTTTAACAGTTTTTTACTGGATAACCCGACCTAGGATGGGATATCCAGGATACCAAACACGACCTAAAGGCCTAGACAAATAAAGCTTCCACGTTGAATGGTGAGGAAACCTTCGTTTCCTACTGGCCGAAATAAGCCTTTTTTGAGTTTTGTGAAACGAGAGTTTTGGTGAGGACATTTGGCAACGTTTGATTGGTTTACATAAAATCATTATATAGGAAACAAAACTAGTCACAAAAACCCAAGGTGACCAAACTTGTGGTACAAAAACCCCACTCAAATGTCGGGATTCATTAAAACTCCATCTTAATCTAAATTGATACAAAAACCCGAAACTTTAAAAAATTGATACAAAAACTCCAAATTTCAAAATTGGTTTCATCAAAATTTTGTTTTTTTTTTTTTGAATTTTTGTGTTACTTTTATTTTGGCGGGTTTTTTGTGGATGGATGGTGACACCTTTAGAGTTATAACTCGCGGACCAGAAAGGAAAAATAAAATAATTAACAGAGTAAATAAAGGAAAACGTTGAGAAAAGATTGGATTTGAAAGTCGACGACCTACCGTATTAGGACTCAAAGTTACATTAGGAATCCAAAAACTCTTATCGGGAAAGTGTAGAAAACCTAACTAAAAACGGAATATTGAAACTATATAATACTAAAGCGTATTACATACCAAGATTTAACTCCAGCGTCCCTCTTTTAAGTTCTCTTTTTTTTTCTTTTTTCTTTTTTCTTTTTAAGACCAGAAACAAACTTATTCTCCGGAAAGAATTCAAACATATGTCATCTATCAATACTATGGTAACCATTTAAAAACGAATAAAAAGAGTTTCAAAAAGAAAGATGTAGAATTGCTAGGAGCTTGAGACTATATCAACAAGCCCTTTTATGTGGCATTAAGATAAAGATTGATGATGGAGAAACACCAACAAGAAAGGAAAAAAAAATGCGCATAACAGGTTTGTATTTTTCATTGTTGCAGTTTGGAAATAATTAGTGAAAAAACCAAATATAAGTATGGTGTATTTATATTCTGAGTATAAAATCATACTCATGGTGTACCTTGAATTTGCTGGAAAATACATATGCAATGTGTGATTCTGAACACGCTAATCTCGAGTCTCTAAGCTTGATTGAGGATATTTAAATCTACAAGTAGCTGAGTACTACTATATAGGTCCCAAAGATTAAGACAGTAAACAACAACAAAAGGGAAACTTACTGGTATGTATAGCTCTGATAGTTTGCTGATCGCTGTCGTATGCGTCAAAAATAAATTACTTTGTCACTACTCAAAATATGTAATATTGCAAGGGCAAGAAAGGATCGTTCCCACAGAGAAGACTAAGGTTGTCAAGTCGTTTCGGTTTCGTATAATAATAATTGGGAGGTTTTCTGATTTTAAAAAGTAACCTAAAATAAAAGCAAATAAAGCACACAAATTAAGATGTAAAGATATTGGTTAAGGATACCGTTTTCATTCACAAACATGCTTTTTTAACAACAACTAGAATTGATATTTAATCTCTCTTTTATCAAAGGCCCTAGGATACCTTGATCGCAAGTTTATCCCGCAAATCTCCGCTATCATCAACAAACACATTAAAAGATGCGAATATGAATTCTATCTTAGAGAACAACCTAACATGTAAAAGCACTAATCAAGTTTATTTCCCTAGATGCATTAAGTTCTATGAAATCAGGCCAATCAAAGCAACCGAACGTGTAAAAGCACTAATCCGATTTAACAAAGGTTATGATCCACTTGTGACTACCAGGATGTATCACTACAAGCAATATTCACAATTATGCTACTTGTAGTCAGGAATTTATCACTTTTGCGTATAACAAATCCTAATCTAGCAATAGAGATGAAAACAAACTCAACCGATTCTCGACTCGATCAAACAAGCATTCAAATCATGTAACAATATAAATGGTGAATCAGAAACGATAAATATGGAGACAAAACTAATTTATTGAACACAACCCATGTTTGGAAATCCAACTTATTCCTTAACCAAAATAAATTAACTACTCATGGCATAGAAATTCATCACAAAAATAAAGGGAAAACTCATGTTTCTAAACCCTAGGCAAAAAATAAAAGAAGAGATAATAGATATTCGTCTAGTGTTGTTTATGCCCTTTTATGGTTTCATATTCTCCATTTAGGTCGCATCAAACCCACGGCAATACAGATCAAAACACTTCTCAAACCTGTCCACCAGAAGTTAGGCCCATAGCCCATTTAGTATTTGGCTTGTCAGTTAGAGAGAACTGACACCCTATTTTCTTTCTTGGTTAACTATCAGTTTCAGGAACTGACACTGTATTTTGGCCTTCAGTCAGCAGCTCCAGGCCAGGGTAATACTATCTCCTCCAGCTCCATCTCTGCAATTCAGCTCACAAACATCCATTCCATAATGCCCAGCACCTGCAGCTTACTCGAGGCTTCAATTCCTTGCTCAGATCATCATTTCTCCTTGATTTCTTCTCAGCTACAGCACCATCTGTAGCTGCACAAACATTGAAACTCAGACTTCTTCTCATTCTGCAATTTCCATCATCACAACCATTCTTCATTGACTCAACACCATTTGTTATTTCCTCGACAAAGACCACCATAACCCATTATTCATCATTCTTTCCTGCAGCTCATTGCACACGAGTCCCATTTCTGCAATTCATACATTCTTCAGCCATCACTGCCTCATTCCAATTCACAGCTTCCAACCATTCCAACACCACCAGTGCCTTGCTGCAGCTGCAACATCACCTGTACCTCAACTCAACTCTGATTTCAGTTCAATCCCGAGCCAAAACCCATTTTGCCTCAGCCTCCATTTACACAGCAGCAACTATCTTTTAGCCAAACCTGACTCATAAGCACACAGTCTATCCCACTTGATACCCTGTATTGCAATCACTTCCCATTTTATCTCAACATTCTCAGCCTGCACCTGCAACTGCAGTTCCATAAGACTTCGCCAACTGCAACACAAACTCAAATACCCTCTTCTGTGCATTTCAACCACCACAAACACCAGATATTGAGCTCAAACTCAAACCCATCTGCAATCAGACCTGCAGTCACTACTTCAATCAGGGCAACAGACACCACCAGAAACCTCCTCTATTTAATTCATCATCTTCACCTGAATCTCAAACCAAGTTCACGGCAGCACCAACAGCATATCATACTCTGGTTTCAATATCATCAATAACAAACCAAAACCCAAACCTGAGATCAATTTATCTAGCACAATCCTTGCAATTTCGTCACCAGAGACAACTCCCATTTCAGTTCTTCTCTCCAATCGAACCCACAATCAACAGCATCAGATTCCCATCTCAACAGAGACAGCTTCAATTCAGACTTCCCATCTCTTCTGTCTTTCACTCTAATCCCATGAATATCAGCATCACAGCAAAACCCTAACCTCAATCGTGTTCAAACTCAATTCGAACCCAAATCCATATCAACCCATCTTAGTTTCAATAACCAACATCTTAAATTCCTTCTCCTACTCTGAATCGCTCCATCTCTGTCAATCTCTCATCTCTGAACTCCATGGCCGCCTTCTCTCACTCAGCTCTGAAATGTAAATGGACTTGTTCCCGATCTGGTTTAGGGTTATGTAATGAACGAAATTACTATAGGCGCCCAGCAACTGGATAAGAGCCACCTGAGTAATCTTTTCAACTATCAGTTCTGGAAGACTGATAGTATGATTTCCTGCATAACTCTTCCCTAATAGACAAGCTTTGTCGATGCTTTTGCTCGTAACTTTTTCGTATGGCGTCGGAGTGATCTCATTCTTTCGCCGGTGGCTTCGTATTTTCGTTATCTTTAACATGATGAGAAGAAATCCAAGAATCGACAAAGTTTCACTTCTTTTTGCTCCAATGACTCCAAAACACCTATTAGCTCAAAAGTAAACATAAAATACATAATTTACAAGAAAACTTAGCAAAGAAAGCATAAACAATATATAAATATTAAGGTGTTTTAGACACCTATCATTTGCATTCGTAGTGTACCTGGAATTTGCTTCAGAACACACTAATCTCACCTCCTAAGCTTTATTAGGGATATTTAACTCTACAAGTTGAGTACTGCTGCATAAGTCCCAAAAATTACGACAGTAAAAACCACCAAACGGGAATTACTGGTGCGTAGAGGTCTAATAGTTTGTATTTTATGTAGCTGTCTTCATGAAAATGTTTTGAGCTAGAATTTGCGTTGAACACAATTTCCTTGATCTACAGTCCGTACGTGTCTTTTACTGATTTTTTCATGAGCTACACGATTAAGGACTGCTTGATGCATGTAAGTTATGCCTAATAAAAAATTTATTTACAGACTTCAAATAGGAAGGATATTAGTGGTAGAGCAAGCAGAAATTTGGCATGTAACCCAGCACGTAGCATGATTATAATTGTGTATTTTTTTATTTGAAGTAAAACACAACGAGCAATAGTCAAGGCGATTTTCTTGCGACGTTGACAAAGTCAACTTAGCCTCCATCTTCATCAATCTCTGTTCAATTCAGGAATTTTCTGCTCGATTCTTTACCAAATTAATGGCCTGTTAGTAATCTTATACCTTAATCCTATCATTTATGTACAAATTTTAACTCAATCTGTTAGTTATTTTCTGTTGTTTTTTTGACCTAATTTTCAGTTTATGCCTTTGATGATTAATATTATGTTTTCAATAATGATAGTTTAGTTTTTTGATTTTGCTAAGCTTCTAACCCTATCTCTGATTTTGCTCTCTATCAGTTTTCTCTTTCTTTCTTTGTGTTTTATAATTTAGGTCATGAGCTAATGGAAGTAAAGCCATAGAGTTCGATGTATTTCATCATGAGATTCAATAATCAACTGGGTTAAATGACAAGATGGGTTAGTCTGGTTATTATTATGATAGTCTGGTTCTTGAGTAGATGCTACGAATTTGTCTTTATGAAATCTATTGTCAGTCCTCTTTCACTTTTTTGTTAAGAAGACAGTGGTGTAACTGTAAGTGTATTAAGGATTTTTGTGGGATCCTACTCTGTGTATGGATTTGATGATACAAAGGGGTCTTCATTCTTTTCAAGTAAAGATTCTACTTCTTGGTTATTATCCTTCGTATTTGGCTCGGTATTAAAGATATTAAATTTTCTTTATCACAGTGAAGTCTTTTCTTAATGATGTTTATAATGAGTCTGTTAGATAGCCTCATAGGCTTTAATTCGGTATTAACCCATAGGAGTTTCTTGTTGGAATTAAATGTATGTTCACTCTTCATGAAAAGTTGTGTTGATAGTCTTATCTACCCACTATCCAGTTAATTTTATATTAAGAGAGATAAAAAATCTTAATTAGTTTTCTAATTCTCTCTATTAAGGGTGGTTGCATCAGAAGTATTGATACACTTGGCAGGTTTTAGTTCCCTGTTCAGTTGCTCTTTGATCTTCTGTGTTTTGAGAATAAGCATAATTGTGTTGTCAGTTGCATGCTATCAATGGTTAATTCACTCAAGCGTGAAGTTTATTGTCAGATGATCAGTTTTTATCATATGTCACTTCGAATAACTGAGTTAATGTATTGACTAATTTCTTGCTGCTCTATAAATGCAATGTTTTCTTCAAGTTCTACTCACTGCAAACCTTAGTTTTTCTGTAACTTTCTGGGTGTATCTAGCTTCTTTTCAACTATGGCTTACTCTGCTAATCAGGTTAGAGTGCTAGATATAGATGAGGATGTTGAAGAATTTCCTCATATTTTTGCTGCTTTACTTTGTGATAACTCAGGTAGTTACTATAAAACCTCTGTAAAACATCATCTTAACAGAATCTGGACCATTAACTCTTCAGACTTCAAACTTGCAAAACCTTATATCAAAGGGATGGGTATTCAAAACTTGTTTGTGGTCATGTTTAAGAAGTCTCAAGATAGAAATATTGCTTTTGATTCTAGTCCTTCTTTGTTGTTTGGTCAGTTGTTTGCAGTGCAGCCATTGAGCAAGCTGGAATCGATGTTTGATCTGGTCTGGGATACTACATTAATGCCGGTGCAAATTGATATACCTACTGATCTTGTGAACAAAGGTAAAGTTCGGGAGGTTTTTGATCAGGTTGCTACATTTGTTGCGGGTGAAACTCCAGCTGAGAATAGTTATGAAGCCAGACTCATGGTTCCTCTTAATTCTCCTTTAACTAGAAAGGTAGTTTTTAACACTAACTATAAGACTTACTGTATGTCTGATTTTTATCCAAAACTTCCTTTCCGTGCTTGCAAGAGATGCTTTGTTCTTCTCCATGATGATGAAAAGTGTAAGGAAATTCAGTCGAGAATTTATGTCAGAGCACTTCCAGTTCCTACTCCGAGAGATACTCATGTTGTTGTTCCTAATCGAGGAGTGAACTGTGCTGGTGAGAGAAGTGCCAGGGTGGGAAGATCTGCAATTGCTAGTACTGATGCTAGTAATGCCCAAGGGCAATCCAAGCCGTCTGCCTTCTCAGTTTGTTTACAACCTTCATGGGCTTTAGGTAACAGGAATTCGACTCTCTCTTCTCATACCTTGTCCTTTGTGTTGCCAGCTCTCCCTACTTTGTCAATTAGAGAAAACTCTCCTTTGACCATTAGATAAAGCTCAAATGTTGGAGGCTCATCACCTCGCCCTGCTCCTTTGATGTACTCAAATTTTTTGTCTCTTTTTGATAACTTAACTCATGCACTTGGTGGCACACCTTCTGATAGGAAAGGCAAAAGATGTTTTTGAATCAACCTCACACTCTACTGCTTCTAGTTCTTATTCTTTTATTTTCATGCCTACGCCTCATTGGCCTCCTATCTCTTCTTTACCACCTTTTACCCCTCCTTCAGATGTCTCTTTTAATGTTGTAAATATGGGTGAATCCTCTAGTATGGGCTCGTCAGGTGGAAATATTTTATGGGATACTTCATGTTCCTCCTTTTCTCAGACTGTTGTCTCTTCGGGTTTTGTTTTTCGTTCCTCATCGGATATTAATTACTCTTCGGAAGCTTTTATGTCCCTCAACTCTGAAAGTGTCCTTTTGAGTGATATGGGTCTTAATGATGAATACAAAGATAATGTAATTCTTGAACCGACTCCGATTTTCTATGCTACCTCCTGTACCTGTTGTCACCGATGAAGATTTCGAAAAGGAAATTGATCTCATGATGCTAGACTCGGACTCTATGGATGCTGATACCTCTACTGCTCATGACCTAGTAAGTTCATACTTTGCTCTCCTTTTATGTTTTAGAAGCTATTTCTGATTTCTCTTTTTATTCAATTTTGTCTTATTTTTTACTTGAGTTAATATCTGCTGCTACTGCTTTTTAGAATTAGGATTACATCAAAAAATGAAGTTTATTTGTTGGAACATGAATGGCTGATGATCTGATAAAAAATGGTTGCGCTTATTGAACTTGTTTAAAAAATTCAGACCTACTGCTATATGCCTTATTGAAACCATGGTAGACTCTGATATGGTTAACAAGTACACTCATTTTTTGCCTTATGATTCTTGGTATATCATCCCCGCGGTAGGAAAATCGGGAGGAATGGCTCTAGGTTATTTCAAGAACTCAAATATAGAGATTTTAGGTAGTGCTTGCAACATGATCCACATATTATGCGACATCACTCCTGTTATCAAGAATTGTCTCATTTCTTTCATCTATGGTTCGCTTACTTCTCTTGGCATTAGGAATCAATGGAATTATTTGCAGCAGATGAATGATTTGGATAGTAGGCCGTGGTTTTTACTAGGAGATTTCAATTTTATTTTGAATACGTCGGAAAAACTAGGTGAAATTCCTGAAAACTCTTTGGCTCCAGATTTTGTTAGAAACTGCCTTTCTCAGTTAAGAATAAATAAAGTTTATTCTTTTGGAAATCCTTATACTTGGTGTAATAGAAGGTTTAAGAAGCCAGATGAATTGATTTTTGAAAAACTTGATAGAGGGTTCATGAATGATAAATAGGTTTCGATTCTTCCTCAATCTAAGATCACTAATCTGGGTAGAATTTATTATGATCATTGTCCTATAATTCTGCAATATTTCCACAATGTTAAGAGTCTCTCTATTCCTTTTAAATACTTTAAATGCTGGCAATCAAGTCCTGATTTTAAAAATGTGATTGCAAATTCTTGGGAAAAGAATAATAGAGGATCTCCAAGTTATATACTGGTTGGTAAACTTAAAAATCTCAAGCATGATCTTAGTAAAAGGAATCTAAACACTTTTGGGCATATCAAAAAAACAATCAATAGGTTAAATACTGAAATTGAAAGGTTTCAGACTTTGGTTTATACACCCGATATAGGTAGTTTCATTTTGAATTACTCAAAACAGTTAGACTTTTGGTATGAAATAGAAAACTATTTATATAAACCAAAATCAAGGATAGACTACTACACTCAGTATGACAAGAATACAATTTTTTTTTCCATATTCAGTTAAACTCAGAAATATGTATAACACCATCCACACCTTAAGAGATAGCCAAGGAAATTGGTTGGAGAATACAAAACAAGTCGTCTCTTTTCTTTCAACACATTTTAAATGTATTTATACTTCTTCTTCGCCGTGTTTTGCTGACATTGATGATGTTCTTCAAGATATTAAGCCAATTATTACAGCTGAACTCAATGCAAAGCTTGTTGAGATTCCTAGTGTTGAGGAAATTCATTCCACTGTTAATAGTATGGCGCCTTGGAAATCCCCGGGTCCAGATGGTTTCCCGGGGGGGTTCTTTAGGGATAATTGGGATCTGGTTTCTGATGAGGTAATTAATCATGTTCAATGGTTTTTTCGTGATAAGTTTCTTCTTAAGCAACTTAATCACTCCTTCATTGCTTTGATTCCTAAAGTTAGTAACCCCTCCACTCCAAATGATTTTCGGCCGATTAGTCTAACTAATACAATATACAAGATTATTTCAAAAATTCTTACTGATCGTTTAAAACCCCTTCTAGATTCCTTAATTTCGCCATATCAGTCTGCTTTTATAGCTAATCGTCAAATTCATGATAATATCATGATAAGTCATGAAATCCTCCATTCTTTTAAAACTAGGAAAAGAAAAAATAACAAAGATGGCTTTATGGCCATTAAGTTGGATTTGTCGAAAGCTTTTGATCGACTTGAATGGTCTTTCATAATGTCTGTTTTTAAGAAACTTGGTTTTTCGATTGACTGGTGTCAAATGATTTTCCAGTGCGTAAGTACTGTCTCCTATTCTATCTTGGTGAATGGCTCACCAGGAGATGTGTTTTTTTCCTACTAGAGGCATTAGGCAGGGAGATTGTTTATCTCCCTATATTTTCATCATTTATATGGAAGCTCTTTCCCAGCTTTTGTTGAAAGGTGAGAAAGAGATGTTATTCAAGGTTTCAAAATGAGAAAGGATAGTCCTCCAATATCTCATTTATTTTTTGCAGATGATTGCATGTTTTTTTCAAAAGCTTCGCTTACCTATGCTAGAAATCTAATGAGAATTATTAACAAATTTGCAAAAGCTTCTGGCCAAGCTATTAATCTAGAAAAATCGGGTTTTTTTACCAGTAGTAAAATGCATCATAAGCATATTAAGATGCTCTCAAGAACTTTAGGAATCAAATTCCTGAGTAGATCTGAAAAATACCTTGGTACTCCTCTGTTTGTTAAAAGAGATAAAACTAAATCTTTCCATTTTCTAATTCAAAAGTTCTATGATAGGCTCAGTAATACTAAAAGATCAAATCTTAATGGGACTGGTAGAACTGTGGTTACTAAGCATGTTCTCTCTAGTCTAGATGTTTACCATATGTCTTGTTTCCCATTTCCTAAAAAAATTACTTCTAAAATTGACTCTATTCAGCGAACTTTCTAGTGGTCTAAAAAGAATTCAAGAAGAGGGGCTTACTTTCGTTCTTGGGGGGACATTGGGAAATCAAAGCTGAATGGTGGTCTTGGTATCAGAAATACTTATGCTACAAACAGAGTTCTTATAGCTAATCTAGGGTGGAGAATTTGTAAAAACCCTGATCAGTTGGTTGCTATCTTCCTTAAAAACAAGTATTTTCCTAATCAGAATATATTAGAAATAGATAAGGCGGCTAATACTTCTTCTTGGATCTGGAAAGGTATAGTAAATAGTTTGGTTTTCCTTAGAGCTAACTTGGTGTACAAGATAAATGATGGTAGCATAACTAGGATTTGGGAGCATAATTGGTTGCCTGGTAGCTCTTCTCCTCCTACTTCTACAAATTCTAACTTTGGGAATTATATTTATGTTAGTGAACTTATTGATAGGCAAGTTAATGGATGGAACCTTGGTCTTCTTTCTTCTCTGTTTTCGCATGAAGATGTTAAAAAGATTAGAACTTTAAAGATAAAGGTCACTAAAAGAGATGATATTATGTGGGCTCATACTTTAAATGGTAATTTTACGGTTAAGTCAGCTTATAAAGCTTACATGAATGAATCTTACTCAACTGATGATGCATCTTTCTGGAAAAAAGTTTGGTCCTTAGATTGTTTACCTAAAATAAAATTCTTTGTGTGAAAGATTTTTGCTCACATGCTGCCTGTAAATTCAGTTCTCAAGTTCTATAATCCAGCTATTGATGACTGCTGTCCGTTGTGTAGAAAAGAAGTGGAAACTGTTATGCATCTTTTATTCAATGCCCTATTGCTTCTCACATTTGGTTTGCTCTTTCCTTTCAACATTTAGTCAATTCTGCTTTTGAATGGATAGATGATATATTTATATCTTGGTTTGAGAATAATTTGGGTAACTCTCCCTGTGCTGTGAATTGGCCAAGCATTGGTGCAATAGTGCTCTGGTCAATCTGGAAGTTAAGGTGTGATGTTGTTTTTAGAAATGAGCATGTGTCTCTTGACAGAATATAATGGATATTAAGAGATCTTTAAATACCTATATAATAGCTCACTCTTCGTTTAAGATGGATGCTACTTCTGTAATAAGTTTATAATCCAGGATTTCGATTATATCATGTTCATTGATGGGTCTTTCAAAAATTTCGACATGGGTATTGGAATCATTCTTTGTGACAATGCAGGAAGAATAAAAAGGTGCAGAGCGGACTTTGGACTGACTTCAAGTGCTTTTGCGGCAGAGACAAAGGCGCTAATTTTGGCTTCCTCTTGGGCGGAGGAGATGAGTCTTTCTAAGGTCCTTTTTCTAAGTAATTGCCTTCAGTTAGTAAACTTTGTGAATGGAGGAAAGGGTGATATAGATTGGAGGTGTCTGGATCTCCTAGAAGATTATCGGATTTCATTTTCTGCTTGTTTGAACTTTAAAGTAGGTTATGTAAAGCGTATTAAGAATAAGATTGTGGATAGACTTGCTCGTCGAGATAGGACTTTAAGTTTAAGAAACATATGGAATTCTTCTCCTCAGTTCCTGAACAATGTAATGGGAGAAGATTCCTTAAGTGATATTTGTAATAGTCTTTTTAAGTAATGGTAAGTTTGTTTTTCTCGGCAAAAAAAAAACACGCAACAAGCCATGTTTAGAAAATGAGATAATTGTATTCGCAAAATTGAGCCCAGCAACAGGCATCTGCAGCAAACCATATATCGATTGCAATACTGCATTAATATTCCTACCATGCCATGAGGCACAATCTCAAACACTGCTTGGCCACAACGGACTGACCAAGCACAAATTTAAATAGCGCCTGCTTATCAGGCACAATTGCAAACCTCAATCAATGTTAACGCCCATTTTTAACTGCGCTTGACTATATGTGCGCAAAAGGTTAGTTTTTTCATCTATGGATGCTATTGTGTCTTATAACTGAGGTAATGATATTATTATTGAAAACGTTGGTTAAGACGCTAGCTTCTTGACTTGAACCTAAGTGAGTCCTAACAAGGGTTTCTACCTGTTCCTGGCACGATATACGTTCTCTTCCTTTTTTGTGCTGTGAAATAATGTTGATGATAAAATATTTGACTGATTGGATGTAGCATCAAAAAGAAAAAGACAAAAAGCAATCATTAAGTGGTTTGTGCAGGACAACGAGAGTAGTATCAATGGAGATGCTTAGAAACACTTTTGAATGGATTAAACAGTTTAGTTACATACTTTCATTATCAAGCTCACCGCTACTCTAATAATTATGAAAGCACCCGTCTTTCAACTAAGGACATGAAGAAGAAAAAGAAAGAAATCTACTGCTGCTGGTGATGATTTGTGTTGCTTCTGAAGCACAGGGTAAACATAATAGTATGAGATACCGCTGCATTCTTTTGTTAGTCTTATTTTGTTCATTTTCTGGATATAAAAAGTCAAAACTAATGTGGTTATTTCAGTACCGACAAAGAAAATCATGATTATGCTTACTTATAAGGTATATTATTGGTGGTAAAAGAAAAACCAATTCTAAGTGTACATATGATTTTGGACTACGTATCACATATCTTTCAATTTCATACTACATAAATCGTCATTAGAGTTGCAGGCTTGATACTCTCTCCTGTGCCAAAGGTTGTGTATTGATAGTATACTGTTTGGTTGGGATATTAGAGTGAGGGGAGGACATTAAAAGGATTAATGATACTATTGTATTTAGTTAGTTGAGATGAAGTAAGCCGCTTTATGCGGAGATCTGATAAACACTATTGCAAAAAGAAATAGATGAAATCTATTTGCGCTGTGCACAAATCTGATATTAAGGCTTAAATAAATAAGTCGTTAATCTATAATGGCTTTAGGAAAAACATAGGTTAAAGGAGAATCCACTCTAATTGCAACTAGTATCACTTAGGAGGTGTGGGGATTAAGTTTCCCAGTTGTTAGAGTTCTCCCTTATATAGTCTTCAAATCAGGGTTTGCAATAAATGCTACCTTGGTAACAAAGCATTCAATATTCACCGTTAGATGAAAACTTGATGAGAGTCAAGCTAATATCTTTCAACCGTTAGATCAAACTTAGCTTGTTATACACAAATGAAATGTGACTTCTAACAATCTCCCCTTTTTCAATTTTAGTGACAAAACTATCAATACATATGGATTACAAAATAAATAAACTTTGTAGTTTCTCATCCAAATCCTTGATTCCCTTGGTTCTTCAACATTACTCGAAATCTTCGTCACTTCCAAGTACTCCAGTGATTCTGAATGTGTTCAACAATAAGGAAACAATTGTTCTCAATTATTGGTATACAATGTCATAGTATTATTACTCAGCATCAATGTCCAATTGCATCATAACTTTGACAATAATATTATGGTGATATGTATCACCCCCCTTGGTCAATACTTCGTCTCACAATGAAAACCACTCCACCTTACATAATGATCCGTAAACCATATGTATTTGTAGTGTGAACAACACATTAATTCTCCCCTTTTTGTCAATATAAATTGGCAAAGGTACGAAAACTAGTGGGATCATAATGAAATTCTCATAGAGATACTTCATGACTATAACAGAACATATCAACTTTGTTTCGATGATTTCACATAGTCGAAACTTAGTGTATTCATCAAGGAGTTTATAAAAATACAAGAAAACTCATATTACACTCCACAACCGCACTCCCCACAAAGATTTGGCAATTAAGCACAAGTTCAAAAAGAACTCTCCCCCATAAAATGTCATTCCCGAAAGAACAACAAGAGCGACCTTACTTTTGTAAGAAAAGAAGGATTTATTTGGATATTAAAAAAAATCACATGAAACATGAATTTGTATCCATAAAACTCAATTAAATTAACCACAAAAGAACCCATGATTAATTTAATCGGAAATGCTCAACATAAGAGAAGTTACGGAGCCATACAATACTTTCACATAGAAGTGGATCAGGGAAAGATCAATACTGCGGAATATTCAAAGATTCATTCTATTTTATATCAGTATTTGCATAATGAGATCATAGACTTAATCTTTGCAATCAAAAGTTCATCCTATCTTCTATCATTATTTGCATAATGACATAATAGACTTAACTTTTGACATATATGGGACAATCATAGTTCACGGACACGAAAACACATATCCCATAATAAGTTTTGCAATATAAAAAACCAATAAGGATGAATACTGCAAAATCATCTTCCAAATAAACTTTAGAATTTAAATGAATAAATCTAAAAACGTTGCAAGAAGAAAATTGTTGGCAATAGAAATGTGTAATCACAAAATAAGCTATTCCAAACCCTAGTTATCCTTCTTAAAACACAAGAATAAATTCTCATTAGAAGTTTCCTAGAAAAAAATAAAAAACAACAAGCTAAAAAAAAAAAAACTCCTAAGCCAGCAAAATCGATCATGAACTGAAACCAAAGAGCTTTTCCGGAACCCTGACGAGTCTTGAGACCTTTTAGCTTGTGATTGACAGCATCCACTGCTTCTTCAGAGAAGATATCCTCATTGAGAAGATCTTTAACATGTATTTTCATGAGAACAAGGTCAGAGTTAACCTTTTTCAACTCAATTCTTAACACATCGAGACCCTTCATAGTATCAACGAGCTGCTTTTGCTTCCTCAAAGTATTTAAGAAAATCATGAACCACTTTGGCCAAAACCATCTCCTCATTCTCAGCATCTTGATGAGAATAAGCGTAGTAGCATGAGGCATCAAGATTTTCACCATCAACATCTACTAAGGTTATTTTCTTCGTCCCTTTAGACTCGAAACCAATACCTTTATCAAGAAAACCTTTTGAAAAATCACAAGAGCGAGAAGGTGAAGACATTCTTGACAAAAAAAAATAACCTGGAGTACGCGTACGTGACTCGATAGGTTGGGTATTTAAATGGTTTCTTAGGGATGGTAAATTTTAAGGTTTCTAAAGGAAGTTTGTGACAAGTAAGACAAGGATACCCGTATAAACACAACCCGAACCCAAAAGAAAACAAAACTAAAACCATAACATACCCTTTTACAAGGTAAAACAAAACAATATGATTTTGCTACGTGAAGATTTCCTTCTACAAATTTTGGCTCAATAATTTATATTTCCACACAGAAAAATTTAGAGAACAAGAGTAGCAGGCAACTTAGTTGCAACAAAAGCTTTTACAAAACAATCGAAAAGATTCTTGAGACATAAACAAGGCAAAGCTTATTTGTAGACAATAGTTTAGCTATGTGATGGTATTTTCAATTGAGTTGTAGTAAGATGATTCGTTCACTCAGATTTGTTGAGAATTTGTTTTAAGATTTAATAAAGAAAATAAGGAAAAATATATATACAAAATTTGTCACAGGATGAAGAGAGACCGGGACTCGGGATTCCACTGGTTTTCATGTTCATGGGGTTCATAAATTAATCCTAGACATTTATAGCTCAAAGCAAAAGAAACAATAACTCTATTCTTTGCCAAAGTAGATTTCGTAAAACATCAATTGTAAATTACAAGCATAGTGTATCTAAAGCATCTAAGACTAAGCATACACTATCTAACAAGATAACAAATGATGAATAGAAATCATACACCATTTAAAATTTATGAAAAAAGTAAATAAGGAATTTATTAAATTACCCCAAGGATGAAATACAACTTCCTCCGTCGTCCCAGTGATGGGTTCTAGCTCCACATGGTGAAAACACACTCAAAAAGATAACTCAAAGCTCAAATGGTATTTTTATTGGAGAAATAAGATAAAACAGAGATTTGCAATGGTCTACGGGTGTTACAAATGTTGCAAAGAAGTTGTTACAAAACTATAGCACAAAACAGTCGCAGAAGCAACAGTCTTTTTCTGGAAGAAAACGAAACGGTTTTAAGACACTAGAAAACGACTGCTACTTGCAGTCTATTGTTCTTCGTGTTCTTCTCTAATGGCAGCAGCAACAACTCTCTGCAACTCTAATTTCTATACTCTGTTCTGACCCCTAACTCTCCATCCCCTTCTATGACTCTCGAGAATCCTTTTTATACCCAACAGCCTCATAAAATCTTGCTTAATCACTCCAAATATTCTCCCATTACTCGGCAGTAAACAATATATTTTTCTTTCCTTTTTTATCTCGATCACGTATCTGCAACTGTCAATTACGTGAAAACTATCCCTGTTTATCTTTGTCACGCTCCAACAAGTCGTTCAAGTCATTACACATCATCAGAAAACGTACAAATTCTTCCAGAACCCGTGGATATCTTCTCCTTGTACGTGTTTTCCCTGTTTGCAACTCGTGGATTGCCTAGCCGATTCTAGCTAATTCTGATCGAACCAAAAGCCCACAACGTGTTTGCTAGGCCATATCACAACTTCCTACCAAAAATCATCCATTGAATCTCCCTAGAACACGTTCAAAACTTCGATCAAAAATCTGCCAGTGAAGAAGGAAATTTTCCCGCCAAAAATGAAATTTGAATTTTAGAAGAAGGACACCCCTTATCCAGTGGTCGCCCCTTATCCGTTGCTGGAGTCCGAATAACACATTCCCATGGGGTGCCTTTAGTAATTTTTCTGGGGTTTTTCTAACTTTTTTCTGGGGGTGCCTTTAGTACTTTATCCTGGGGGTGTAAAACACCACTTTTCGAGCCAATTTCGCCGCAAGATCTTATTTCTCTATAAATACCTACAAAGACATAAAATAACAAAATAAATTCAAAATCGAGCACTAACAATACGTACAATTGAGACATATTAGACACATAAATGTGTCTATCAACACCCCCAAACTTATTATTTGCCAGTCCTCGAGCAAAACTAATATGGAAAATAAAATCCTAACTTACTAGGTGTCCCTAGTGTACCCACAAAACCATTACTTCTAATTGGTCACAAGTATCCAAAGAGCTATGAGGACATACATATTCTCAACCTATCTCCAAATAACTAGAATGCCAGAGAAATTAAAGGTGTCAGCTCTGAAGATGACTGAAGAAAAGGGGAGACACATCCGCAACACTGCTAGATAAAGATATATCCGCTACACAGCTAGATAAACATTGTAAGATGCGTCCGCTGATTTACAGCTGGATAAGATTAGGAGAGAGATAAAGATGAGAAGGACATCTGCTACACAGCTGGACTAATTACGTGTGATGAGTTAAACCAGTGCTAGAAAGATCTTGTGCCAGATGGAAAGCGGACTAACAAAGCAACCAAAATACATCTCTCTTCGACTCTCTCATAGTGCTCAGTAGAAACATCTTCTTCGGCTTCAACTGTTGATGATAAACTCTCGAACCTCGTAGAACCTTAACAATAAACTTTTCTCCTTAATTTCTTGCTTGAAACTTCTTTATAGATTTCTACTTCCCTATGGCCTTATTGAACAAAACTTAACGATGATTTCATTTTTTTTTTGTAGACAAAAATAACAAGAAAAAAATTTAAATGGGCATGAGAGAAGGACTTTAGAACTTGGATCTTCGCAACTTGTGATGTCTTGGTATCATGAACTTCAACAACTTATGTCATTTGTTCTTATAACTTTTTGTAACTAAGTCTTCAACTTTGATTTTTGAAATATTCTTTTCTATTGTTACTTTTAAACCTTAAACGTCTTCAACTTTCTTCATATATTTTGATGTCGCTCCGCTTGTTGATGATGATAAGTTTCTACTGAGAGAGAGTCTTAATAATCCAGTAACTAAGACTACATTGTGAGGTTGCTTTGTCTTTCTGGCATTTCCTCCTGACGTACTCGCCTTTCCATCATGGATGGTTAGGTCCATCACGGTTACCCTCTAAAAGGAACAAGTTCTCTCCTGAATTTCAAGGATCTCAATGTATTTTTCTCTAATGTCTCAATAGGTTGTTATCTCTAGCATTCCAATTTCTATCTTTTAGGTGAGAAACAGTATGTAAACTTAGCTAACCGGGTACTATGTGACGCTAGAAGTTTCAAAAATGCGACTAAAATGTTTCTCCCATACCCCCAAACTTAAATCTAACATTGTCCTCAATGTTCTAAAGATAAAATTAAAAGCAAGAACAAGGAGAAACTGTTACCACTTGAAGCAAAAGAGATAAGGAAGGATATTACCGTGTCGCAAGAATATTGGGTTACCTCCCAAGAAGTGCTAAGTTTAAAGTATTCAGCCAGACATCAGAAGGAATTAGTCACCTCATAGAATCATATAGAAGTAGTCGGAATAACTGTGGGTCATCTGGATCAAAAAGTATTACCCACAAGAAGAGGAAACTGCAACAGACCAAAAAGATACCGAACATACCCTTGTTTAAGACAACTACATCTAGTTGTGGCTCAGGTTCAGGTTCTATAACTGGGTCTAGATAACAGGTTTTCCTCGGTTGGATTTCCTCAAAGCTAAGATCCGGTTCAGGTATTAGAGTCTGGAAAAACTCAACTAAGAACTTAGAAGCACATAACAACAACCTGAATAATTGTGGATCCTCTAAGTCAATTAGATTTGACTCACACAGCTGACCACAATGAAAGAGGTGGTCTTCCTTAAGAAAATGTGTCGACCCTAATATCCTAAAGTGATTAGGTTTAGTCTCAAAACTTAATAACCGACACATCTTAAAATCAAAAGTTCCCACAATTGGAAGAAAAGATTTTGGTGGGAAAACAAAGTCAATCTTGGTATCATAGCCTGGGTTAACTACATCAACCAGAGGATGGGTTTCTAACAACTGAGCTTATTTCTGGACATCATTAGGTTCGGGCAAACGTGTATGAAGATAATCTTGTAAGATGGTTGAGGCACAAATGTCAATTCCTACAGGAGGGTACTTTCTAAGATTTAAAGCACACGGAGAATGATAATCACCCCCAAACTTAGAGTTTTATGTGTCTCTAGAAAGACTAGTCACAACTTCCCTAATTTATAGGTCATCAGATTCCTGGAAATGGTCAATAGATTCTTCTAAGTTGGGTTGATCCTCACTCATTTCTACGAGTTTATCATCTTCTAAGACTAGTGTTTCTAAATCGCTAGATTCTAAAACAGTATTCTCAGGGTAAACTCTTTCCTCTAAACCATCATCACAATCATATAAAGGATTATCAGAGAAAGTTTCATATAAAGGCTCATCAACTAAGGTTTTAATCATAGTTACCTCCTCCGATTCACTGATAGGCACATCAAATAATGGATTATCCAACATACTGCAGGCTAAAGGATCATGAACTACACTCTAAACGGTGGTATCTCTAGTCAAATCCACATCCTTTTGAATAGGTGAATAATTATTAAAATTATTTGGATTTGTATTAGAAACAACACTATCATTATAAAGCTCAATCGGAGTAACAAATTCCTGATCACTATGCCTACATATTTCATGTTCTTCATCAATACTATCCTCATCATAATCATCACTATAATAACATGAAAATGATCGAACCTTATCAAAACAAGTAGTGTTACCAATTCTAACCTCGTCATCTTGATTATGTGAATAAAAACTATCCTTATTTTCGAGGGTGGTATTGGGAAAACTACACTGGAAATTAAGACTATCCTGAGCAAGTTTTTCCACAATCCTATTTGTATTCTCAGTAAATTGCTTGAGGGTCTCTTCTAGAGATATCTTAGTTGACCGCTCTACGGACTCTTCTGGAGAAGAATATTATAAGTATCTTTCATAAATAACTTCCGTGCTGACTCATTGAAACTCTTGAGAGACTCTTCTAGAGAAATAGAAGGATTGTTTTGCTCGTATGACCTGTGGGTATGTGGATAGTAATTGGGCTCAAAATGGTATGGACCATAACCTTCAAAGGTTTCGCGTTCCCAATCACTATTCACACTATGGTCATAAAAAGGATAATGTCTAAGCTGCTCAGTCGGATACTCATTGTATTGGCTATTATAATACCAGTTCGACATCCTAACTGCAAGGGAATTCTAAACAAACACAAAGAAGGCTGACTCGACCACAACAAGCCTATTTTATCTAGCAAACAAAAAGCATGATGGCTCCACTTAGATTGTTTCTAGACCAGCTTCTAATCCTTCGAAAGGGAATTCGTTACAATTTGAGCAAACCCCTATGGAATCAATCCGAGTCAAAGTAAGTTGAATAGAGGCGAGGGAAGTTGCGTGGAGCTTTGATACCCAAGGCCTCACCGCATTACAAGGCGGCGCAGTCACGCATTCAACTCACAGAAACCATCATGAACTTCGAAGTATGCTTAAAAGAGTAACCAATATTTTTCGAATGACTTTCCTATTAAGCTCGTTACCCTATCGGTCTCGTTCTAGTCCAAATTTTAAGGCTTAGGTTCGCGTAGGTTACGTGTTCCTAAGGCGGGCAAGAAGAAAACGGTCATGAAATCCGAGTCCTTATCTTGATTTGGCCAGGCCTTGCCCTTTACTAGAAAATTAAATCCGATTTCAGGTCCTCAACATATAGGCATACAAAATCATCCAGTAAACCCGTTGACAGGGGATTCGCGGGTGTTTAGAATTCTTACCTCCCGTTCCAGACGGGGGATGAACCGTTGAAGTCGACTCGGGCCACGACTCCTATGTCATGTACGAACTCGAGGGGCCGAGGCGATATCGTAATCGCCGTCCTTCTCTGCAAACAGTTTATTTAAAAGTACCCTTCCGTAGGGTTTTTAAAAAAAATAAAAAATGTCCAATCACCAAAAATAAAAATGTCCAAAAATAAAAGTTTACAAAAATAAAAAAAACTTAATTACAGTTTCTAAAAAAATAAAAAAAATAAATAAAAATATCTATATACAAAAAAATTTCTTCTTCACTCCTTTTGGATTCCCCCTTCTTTTTTTCTTTGGTTTCGCTTTTGTTTTCAGCACTTTCTCCCCTTTTCTTTAGCTCAGTTCCAAATCTGAAAGCAAACAAGAAATACCAAAAGGCGTAAAAAGGAACAAATAAAATAAAATAAAAAAACTAAAAAAAAATTTATAAACAAATCCGCGTCGGCGGCGCCAAAAATTGATGGTATTTTCAATTGAGTTGTAGTAAGATGATTCGTTCACTCAGATTTGTTGAGAATTTGTTTTAAGATTTAATAAATAAAATAAGGGAAAATATATATACAAAATTTGTCACAGGATGAAGAGAGACCGGGACTCGGGATTCCACTGGTTTTCATGTTCATGGGGTTCATAAATTAATCCTAGACATTTATAGCTCAAAGCAAAAGAAACAATAACACTATTCTTTGGAAAAGTAGATTTCGTAAAACATCAATTGTAAATTACAAGCATAGTGTATCTAAAGCATCTAAGACTAAGCATACACTATCTAACAAGATAACAAATGATGAATAGAAATCATAAATCATTTAAAATTTATGCAAAAAGTAAATAAGGAATTTATTAAATTACCCCAAGGATGAAATACAGCTTCCTCCGTCGTCCCAGTGATGGTTTCTAGCTCCACATGGTGAAAACACACTCAGAAAGATAACTCATAGCTCAAATGGTGTTTTAATTGGAGAAATAAGATAAAACAGAGATTTGCAATGGTCTACGGTGTTACAAATGTTGCAAAGAAGCTATTACAAAACTATAGCACAAAACAGTCGCAGAAGCAACAATCTTTTTCTGGAAGAAAACGAAACGGTTTTAAGACACTAGAAAACGACTGCTACTTGCAGTCTATTGTTTTTCGTGTTCTTCTCTAATGGCAGCAGCAACAACTCTCTGCAACTCTAATTTCTATACTCTGTTCTCACCCCTAACTCTCCATCCCCTTCTATGACTCTCGAGAATCCTTTTTATACCCAACAGCCTCATAAAATCTTGCTCAATCACTCCAAATATTCTCCCATTACTCGCCAGTAAACGATATATTTTTCTTTCCTTTTTTTTATCTCGATCACGTATCTGCAGCTGTCAATTACGTGAAAACTATCCCTGTTTATCTTTGTCATGCTCCAACAAGTCGTTCAAGTCATTACACATCATCAGAACACGTACAAATTCTTCCAGAACCCGTGGATATGTTCTCCTTGTACGTGTTTTCCCTGTTTGCAACTCGTGGATTGCCTAGCCGATTCTAGATAATTATGATCGAACCAAAAGCCCACAACGTGTTTGCTAGGCCATATCACAGCTTCCTACCAAAAATCAGCCATTGAATCTCCCTAAAACACGTTCAAAACTTCGATCAAAAATCTGCCAGTGAAGAAGGAAATTTTTCCGCCAAAAATGAAATTTGAATTTTAGAAGAAGGAAACCTCTTATCCAGTGGTCGCCCTTATCCGTTGCTGGAGTCCGAATAACACATTCCCATGGGGTGCCTTTAGTAATTTTTCTGGGGTTTTTCCAACTTTTTTCTGGGGTGCCTTTAGTACTTTATCCTGGGGTGTAAAACACCACTTTTCGAGCCAATTTCGCCGCAAGAGCTTATTTCTCTATAAATACCTACAAAGACATAAAATAACAAAATAAATACAAAATCGTGCACTAACAATACTTACAATTGAGACATATTAGACACATAAATGTGTCTATCACTATGGAAGATAAGAAAATAGCTCAACTAATCAGAAGGAATTTTACCAAAGTATACCTGATTATCCGTCAATCCATCATCAAAGTATGAGACTAAGTTTGAATCCTTACCAGAAGAACTTTGTATGGAGGATTTTTACATATTGTTAATAAGATCCTTGTATCATTCAATTATCAGATTAAGGTTGTCCTTCATATCTCCACTATTGCTTCCACCTACTGGTACCTTTTTCACATCTTGAACATCATTCTTCACAAAAGGTTGAGAAGAACCTCTCTGAAATCTCCTTGAACGATTTGTAGTATTTCCACAATTGGTTCGAACGTTCGACGAGCATATTGAACTGACTTTCCTGGAGGAGTTCACAGGGAGAGTACTAAAACCAATAGGTTTAGACATTTGAATGTCAGTTACACCTTTAAGTATTAAGTCTAAGGTGTGATGAGTCGACCAAAGTAATTGTCATTCTTCAGTTTGCTCTTTCTTTGAACATGTCCTTTTGAATCACAAAAAAGACATACTTTCTGATCACCGAAGTGATTAGAGTGTGTAGCATTAGGCACATCGTTAGAATATTTCTTCCTTCTATGAGACGTGGTAATTCCATGATCAGTGGAAGAACCAAGCACTTCTTTAGCTATTGGAAGGCTTTGTAATTTAGCTTCTGAAGCTGTTTTTATTAGAAAAACATGATCATAATTAGTCACGTTTTCTAATATCACAACAGAGTCAGAAGTGATTGGTATGACGGACTCCACAAAACGACCTTTGTCTTGAATAGAGAGATTACTCAATAGTCGTTCTATTTCAAGAGCATCTTCTTTGAGTTTAGCCTCGATTAAGGTTCTGGAAGAAAAAACAACATAATTTTCCTCACGAAGAACCTTTAATTGGGAATCACGATATTTTTACCACACTAACCAAAGTATTGACCTTGTGTTTCAGCCTATTGATTTCAACTGTCTGGACTCTAACAAGTTTTAGAGTCGCTGCACTTTCTTGGGCTGCTTCCCTTTCTACTTCAGAGTCAGACTCGTCAGTAAGATAGTTAGGGTAACACATATCAATACTTGTCTGTTTCGCGTGAGCCGCATATTCATTTATATGTGAGATTGACAAGTCTCTCTCTTTTATAGATTTCATAGAAACACAACTTTTATTTATGGTGATGCGTATGTCAGAGATATCACTACTGTACATAGAGTCATATTGCTATAAACACAGACTTATGAGGTCTTAAACGTGTTTGCTTTCACTGATACCAATTGAAAAAGCAGGGGTCTAACAACCACATCCAATATTTTGTTTAGGCAATATGTATGGACTAACTCCAATATATCTCCAAGAGAATCAACTAGACAGTCAGAATCAATCAAGGAAATTACATCCAAGAGTTATATCTCAATTTCTTAAATCAATCTGCAATCGAAAAGATAGAAATCTGTGAGCCGGATTAATATGAGAAATAACTTGGATGGTACCAAAGACCAATATCCAAGCGTCAATCAGTTTATATCAACAACCAAAGGTTGGATTATCTAATTGATTGAACTATACACAACTTGTGATATTCCAACTATATACAAATATAATGCGGAAAAGAAAAAACACAGACACTAGAAATGTTGTTAACGAGGAAACCGCAAATGCAGAAAAACCACGGTACCTAGTCCAGATTTGAACACCATAATGTATTAAGCGCTACAGACTCTAGATTACTACAAGTTAACTTCGGACTGGAACGTAGTTGAGACCCAACCAATCTCACACTGATTAAGATACAGTCGCGTTCCTTACGCCTCTTGAACCACGCCGGATTCGCCTACTTGATTCCCTTAGTTGATCTCACCCACAACTAAGAGTTTCTATGACCCAAAGTCGAAGACTTGATAAACAAATCTGTCCCACACAGAAAACTCTATTGAATAGATAAATCTGTCCCTCACAGAAATACCTGCGAGTGTTTGTTCCGTCTTTTGATAAATCAAAGTGAACAGGAACTAATTGATATATCGGTCTTATATTCCCGAAGAACAACCTAGTAATATCAATCACCTCACAATAATCTTAATCGTATGGAAGCAAAACAAGATATTGTGGAATCACAAAAGATAAGACGAAGATGTTTGTGATTACTTTTTATCTCACCTATCTGAGATTAAATCTTAAAAAAATCTTAGAGAAGATAGTACTCAATACGATATAACAAAGTAAGATCAGAACATGCAACTACAGGGAAAATAATTGGGCATGGCTTCAAATCCCAATGATGTCTTTAAGTCGTTAACCTATAATGGTTTTAGGAAAAACCTAGGTTAAAAGAGAATCGACTCTAGTCGCAACTAGTATCACACAGGAGGTGTGGGGATTAGGTTTCACTGTTTCTAGAGTTCTCCCTTATATAGTCTTCAAATCAGGGTTTGCAATCAATGCTACCTAAGTAACAAAGCATTCAATATTCACCGTCAGATGAAAACCTGATTAGAGTCAAGCTAATATCTTTCAACTGTTAGATCGAACTATACACAAATGAAATGTGACTTCATTTAGATATGAATAACCGTACACAAATGTGTGCACATAGTTGGCTCAACAATAGTTAACCGAAGTTAGCCATACAAACACTTTCATATCAACCTTGTTCATCTTAATCAGAACTAGTTCAAATGACTCAAATGAAACTAGTTATGGAGTTGTTCAATTGTTTATATTCTCATAGAAGTATACAAGACACAATTGAAACAAAATCGATTTTGATTCACTTGAATCAATTCATGAACATTGAAAAAGTGAGGGTCTAAAAACCTCACCTAATGTTTCGCTTAGCAATATGTATGGACTAACTCCAATATACTTTTAAGAGAATCAACTAGACAGTTAGACTCAATCTTAATAAAAAGTATATCAAAGAGTTATATCTCAATTTATCGATTCAATCCTCATTCAAACAGATGGGAATTTGCGATCCTGATTGAATACAAGAGAAATCACTTGAACGGTACCAAAGACCAATGTTCAAGGATCAATCAATTTCAATCAATAACCAATGGTTGGATTTACCGACTGAACGATTCAACGAACAACCTGTGATATTTTAACTATATAACAAAATATATTACGGAAAAGAAATAACACAGACACCAGAAGTTTTGTTAACGGGGAAACTGCAAATGCAGAATAACCCCGGGACCTAATCCAGATTGAACACACACTGTATTAAGTATCTACATACACTAGCCTACTACAAACTAACTTCGGTCTGGACTATAGTTGAACCCCAATCAATCTCACATTGATCCAAGGTACAATTGCGCTCCTTACGTCTCTGATCCCAGCAGGATGCTACGTACTTGATTCCCTTAGTTGATTTCACCCACAACTAAGAGTTGCTACGACCCAAAGTCGAAGACTTTAATAAACAAATCTGTATCACATAGAAAAGTCTACAGGAATAGATAAATCTGCCTCCCATAGAAATACCTACGAGTTTTGTTCCACCTTTTGATAAACCAAGGTGAACAGGAACCAATTGATATACCAGACTAATATTCCCGAAGAACAACCTAGAAATATCAATCACCTCACAATAATCTTAATCGGCTAGCAAAACAAGATATCGTGGAATCACAAACGATGAGACGAAGGTGTTTCTGACTACTTTTCTATCTTTTCTATCAGAGAAATTAATCTCAAGCCAATCTTACGATGTACTCAAATACGATAGAAACAGCAAGATCAGATCACGCAACTACAGAGAAAATAGTTGGTTCTGGCTTCACAATCCCAATGAAGTCTTCAAGTCGTTAACCTACAGGGTCTCGATAAAAACCTAAGGTTAAAGGAGAATCTACTCTAGTCGCAACTAGTATCACACATGAGGTATGGGTATTAGGTTTCCCAGTTGCTAGAGTTCTCATTTATATAGTCTCCATATCAGGGTATGCAACCAAAGTTACCTTGGTAACAAAGCATTCAATATTCACCGTTAGATGAAAACCTGATTAGATTCAAGCTAATATCTTTCAACCGTTAGATTGAACTTAGATTTTTATACAGACGTGAAATGTAACTTCATTTAGGTTTGAGTAACCGTACTTAAACGTGTACACTTAGTTGGTTCAACAATAGTTAACCAATGGTTAGCCATATGAGCACTTTCATATCAACCTTATTCATCTTCAGAATAACTAGTTCAAATGACTCAAAAGAACTAGTTAGAAAGTTGTTCAATTGCTTAGATCTCATAGAAGTATATAAGACACAACGGAAGCAAAAACGATTTTGATTCACTCGAATTGATTCATGAACATTATAGTCAAGGTTTACAAAGATTGCATTCCTTAATTTGTAAATGTCTTAGTTCACGAATAAACCGTTTTTAGAAAATAACCCACTTAAGTACACATATCGGTACGCATACTTAAGCCCGGACTGCTCTTGTTTTCAGTTCACAAACTCCAGCAGAAATTTACGGGATGTGAACTTCCGACAGTAAGCGGACTTAGCTTCGGTTATTCTAAACAAGTAAAGTACACATACTTTGGGTTAAGGATTTTGAACTATGTGTAACCCGTGTTATGCACCGGGTCCAGTGGGAACTGCTGATTGGTGTAGCTGGCTTCGCCCCGCACCCGTTGCCCAGATACAGTGTAACATCTTAAATCGAAAACGCATTTTGTTATTAGAAATACCAAATATTTACAAATCCTGAACTTTGACGTGTTGTTGTGAGCTTCTTAAAATATTGTATATAATCTGATTTGTTTTTTGAACCTGGAGGTCCAAATGATATGCACATTATGTTGCATCATTTGAAAAGGACTGCCCATTACTTTACATATACTTATGTTGCCTTCTTCTCTGATTATTCAGGACCGCTCATTCTTTCATATATGTTTATGTCGGCTTCTTTTCTCAGTACTCGAAACTTCATCTTCACGAATCTTAACATTAGATTGCACTTTTTATGAAGTTGTGATGGGAACATTTAATTGTATATAACCACAGTCCAAGTAGACACCTTGGAGGCTTATTTTTAAACATAACTCATTGTTTTCACCTATTCTTCATCACAGATGAAAGTTTTCTCTCCTTGTTACTAAGTTTCTGACGTTTTTGCTTTCATTTAAGTACTTACGTAACAACACAGAACCCATTTAATCAATGCACAATCAAATGTGATTATATCTGTATGTATCTAAGTGTTTTAAAGATAATCAATCTAAACTAAACTATCTAATACAAAAGATAAAGAATAAAAAAATTACAGAAAGAGAGAAAAGAACACCCTCTTTAACTTTTTAACATCAGTGCCCTATTATTATCGAGTATCGACTGAGAAAAAGTTGTACAAATTATATGCCAAAGAAAATATTAAATACCTGAATATGTGCAATTACGTCTGAAATTACCTCAACCAGTAGTTTTTTGCAGAATTGAGGCAAGAAACTCAAATGAAGGATTGAGCACAACCTATATACAAAGAATATATTCTCAACCACGTACTAATAACCATAGTCTATGAATACACCAAATGTAAGAACATATTCACAAATTATTATTTGTTCCACTCACCAATAATATTTGTGGATGCAAATTCAGCATTAATCAGAGTGTAAACAATCATGGCCCTGAGTTCTAATAAAATTAACTGTTATGAGACCAAAGTTTAAGTAAAGAAATGAACAAAACCAATAAAATTTTTAACTTTATTCCACAAATGAACAGAACTCTGCATGAAAGTTACTTGAAATATCATGTACACTATGAGAATCAATGGGACGCTATTCTTGAGATAAGTTAATACCTTGGAAATAAAATCTGATTCTATGTTCCAATCGAGCAAAAAAAAAACAAAGATATTTTATGTTCCAATCCCATTCGTAATCTAAATAAAAAAAACATTAACCACATCTTTAAGGGAAAAAGTAAACCAAAAAAACCTAAAGATTGAAAAGAAAATCTATGATAAGTTGTTACCTGATCGTTAACTTTGAGATTGAAGATTTTTCTCTTCTCTAAAACCTTGACTGCATATATTTGCCCAGATTCAAGATTCTGACCTTAGATATCACAAAAAAAAAAAACCCAAGATATCACAAAAAAAAAACATACAACAGGGTTGTATGGAAAAGATGTTGCAACCCAAAGAATCAAGGAGCATATGGTACATTGAGGATGTGCATCCAAACCAAGAAACTATAATCTTACGGGCTACGGGGAAAGGATTAACGATGGCTTCATGGTTGCACCTAGTGTTGATGCAGACCTCAGGCATCTCCTTAGTTTAAAAGAAGAAGAATAAAAATTAGTTCATAACTCATAGCATGACCGGGAGTTAATGTTATATATGGCTTATTTTTCATGGTAAAATCTTGTGTCAGAGACTCAGAGGAACTTCTTCTGAATATGATGTAAAATTAAAATTTAGTGGTGCTTTCTCGGAAGCCATTTAAGTGATATTGATCAATCCCAACCTCAATGTAGTAAATGTCAATTCAAATTATTTTTTCTATTTTTGATTTTACATAAATTATAGACTCAAGGGAGAAGAAAGAAATTAGAACGTAAGACCAAAGATTACATGTATATCACCTTCCCTAAGCAATGATATAGCTACGGAAATAGATATTCGAGATTCCTTCAATAATTGAGTTATCTTCTGAGTTCATTTCCCCACTTCTTAATCGGTCCAAGTTATTCATATGCATCTAGTTCGTAGGATTAAGATTAATCGTCTTTGTAAGAACAACACCCGGCAACAAAAAATTCCATAGATGACAAAGACATCCCAAGCTTAGGTTGATAAAACGCATAAGAACCCACATAATTTACCAGCGCATCAGTGGTACAACAACCCATAACCCATCCAGTCTTGGAAAGAATTTGTCAGGGTTCTTGACCAAACAATAGGGATATCTTGAAAGAAAAGCTAAATAACCCTAGAGAAACCTTTTGAATTGGAGGTTAACCACCCTTAGAAAAGAAGAGTTTGAGATAGAAAATAAGAAGAAGAATACTTTAAGGAATTGAGTTCTATTATTTCCCTGCCGAAACAAAACCAGGAGCAAGTATTTATAGTTTAACTTGCTTGATAAACACGTAATAAAACTGAATTAGAGAAATCTAACTTAAACTAGGAAACATTAACTAATTAAGGTAATTCTAAATAAGGTAAACTCTTGTGAAGAGTTGGTGTTGCAACATCCCTCCTCAGTTGAAAAATTGTTTGTCCTCAAGCATTGAGTTTTGGAAATCGTAAGATTAACTCATTTGCATCTTCGCATGTTGCTTCTTCAGTAGTGTGATCCTTCCATTTAATTAACCATTTGGTGCCACCATGAGCTCCTTGAACATTCTTCTTTCCAAAATAGCCTCAGGTTCCCATTTATCATAGTCAATAATATTGGGTAAAACAGTCTCAACAACAACAGAAGAGCCAAGTTTAAGCTTCAACTGTGAAACATGAAAAACTGGATGAGTTCTACTTGCGGCAGGTAGTTGTAGTTTGTATGCAACTTCTCCTATCTTACCAATGATACGGAATGGTCCATAGAATTTCGGAGAAAGTTTTGAGAAGGATTGATTTGATATTGTTGATTGTCTACAAGGCTGTAGACGTAAATATACCCAATCATCTACAACAAAGCTTCTTTCAGTTCGATGCTCATCAGTAAAAGCCTTCATTATAGATTGTTCCGCTTGAAGATAAAATTTTAAAATCTTCAAAACACGATCTCTAGCCCGTAAATTGAGATCAACATCATGAACAGCAGTTGAACCAGGTAAATAACTTGAAATAGTTGGAAGAGCTCGACTATATAATGCTTCATATGGTGTCATATTGATGGCTGAATGATGATTGTTGTTGTACCACCACTCAGCCCATGGAAACCACCTAGACCACTCAGTTGGTTTAATACTAGCAAAGCAACGTAAATAATATTCAAGAGTTATATTTGTTACCTCAGTCTGTTCATATGATTATGGGTGATAGGCTGAACTTCTGCATAATTGAGTGTCTTGTAAAGAAAAATATGCTTCCCAGAACTTATTTAAGAATATTGGATCACTATCAGAGACAATGCTTCTAGGCATACCATGTAGATGTACCACTTCTCTGACAAACACATCAGCTATAACAACATCAGAATAAGGATGTGCAAGAACTATGAAGTGTGCATATTTTGACAAGCGATCCACCACCACCAAAACTGATTTTTTGTGATTAGATGCTGGAAATCCATCTTTGAAATCCATGGAGATATCCAACCAAACATCAGCAGGAATAAGTAGTGGTTGTAACATCCCTGGTGGAGCTATTGATTCAGACTTACTTCTTTCACAAATGCCACAATGTGCAATGAATTCCTTAATCGAGTGTTTCATACCTTTCCAATAAAATCTTTGTTGTAGACGCTTGTAAGTGCGTAGAAAACCAGAATGACCACCTAAAGGTGAAGAATGAAACTCTTGAAGAAGTTTAAAACACTAAGCTGAAGTAGAGACTACCACAATTCCGATTCTTGTAGCGTAGTACACCATTAATAAATCTATAGTGAGTTTTACTGTTTGGTTGTACCTGAATTTTATTAATAATGACTTGCATTTCAGCATCATTTTTGGTCTCTTCAATATTGGCAGTAACACCTGTAAAAACTGGTGTAGAAAGAGCAGAAAAAGTTGGCCCTGGATTGCGAAATAATGCATCTGCTGCAACATTTTCTTTTCCTTGGCGAAAGATGATATCATAATCATAGCCTAACAACTTACTTAACCACTTCTGCTGCTCGATTGATGAAATTTTTTGATTCAGAAAATGCTTTAGACTTTGATGATCATCATAAATTTGAAGTGTCGACCAAGTAAGTATGGTCTCCATTTTTGAACTACAGAAACTATTGCAAGCATCTCCTTATCATATATGGATAAATTGAGGTTCTTTCCAGATAATCCTTTTGCTATAATAAGAAATTGGTCTTCCACATTGCATCAAAACAACACCTAAACCATTTCGAGATGCATCACATTCCAATGAAAATTCCTTTGAAAAATCAGGAAGTATCAAAACTGGAGTTGTAGTCAATGTTTGTTGAAGCAAACGAAAAGCATTAGTGGCATCTTTATTCCATACAAACACATCCTTCTTTAATAACTGAGTTAATGGTGCACAAATTTTGCCAAAATCTTTGACAAATTTTCTATAATATCCAGCTTAGCCTAAGAATCCCGTTAATGCCTTAATTGTAGTTGGGACAGGCCAAGATAGAATGCTTTGAATTTTTTCAATTTCGACTGATACTCCTTGAGATGAAATCACATGGCCAAGATAACCAATTGATTATTGAGAAAATGTGAATTTAGATTGCTTAACAAACAATTGATGTTGTCGTAAAACTTCAAACATTACAGATAAGTTCTCTAAATGTTCTAACATACTCTTACTATAGATCAATATATCATCAAAAAATACTAGAACAAACTTTCTTAAATAAGGCCTGAAGATATGGTTCATCAAACTCTGGAATGTGTCTGGTGCATTCGAAAGTCCAAACGGCATAACAAGAAATTTATAATGACCATCATGAGTTCGGAAAGCAGTTTTAGGAATGTCTCCTTTGTATAATCTTATCTGATAATATCCAGAGAGTAAATCAAGTTTTGTAAAAATGCATGCACCATGAAGTTCATCGAGCAATTCATCTACCATCGGAATAGGGAATCGATCTTTGATTGTTAACTTATTTAAAGCTCTATAGTCAACACACATGCGCCATGAACCATCTTTTTTTCGAACCATTAATATAGGTGAAGAAAAAGGATTGGAAGAAGGACGTATCAAACCTGATTGTTGCAACTCAGAAACTATTTTCTCAATTTCATCTTTCTGAAAATTTGGATATCGATAAGGCCGTACATTGACTGGAGAAGAACCTGGTATTAAAGGAATATGATGATCATGAACTCTTGCAGGAGGAAGTGATTCTGGAGTCTTGAAAATATCAGTAAAATCTGAAATTAGTTGTTGAATCTCAGGTGGTATTGTTGGAGGAGTAATTATTGAAGTATTAATTTCAGATAACTGTAAGAAGACACCATAAGTTTCTCTTTGTAGTAATCGCTGCATTGAAGTAGTATCCAACATGATTAATGCAAAAGAATTATTACCAAGTAATTGGATATCTGCGCCGCCAAATCTGAACTTCATTAATAGTTTCTCAAAACCCCAAGTTGTGGGCCTTAAGGTACCAGTGTACCCCTAAAATAGCATCACAACCACTTATATCTAATATGTGAAAATCAGCTTTGAATTGATGATCTAGCAATTGAAATGGCACATTCAAATACATACCATGTGTGCTTATTATACCTCAATCACCAACTGTAACATTTAAAGTTTTGGTCGGAGAAGTAACATGATAACCACATTGCTTTGCCAAAGTTGGACTCAAAAAATTATGAGTTGCACCAGAATCGATTAAAAATGTAAGTGGTTGAGATTTTGAAAAACCATTGATTCTCATTGTGGAAGGAAAAGTAGAACCCATTAAAGAACGAAAAGATATAGAAGAATCTGTGACTTCTGAAGTAGTGAACTCATCTGGCAAAACAAGAGTATGATCTGGAGAAAGTTCATCATTGTCAGACTCAACAGTTGAGGGTCCACCTAAGAACAATAGGTTAGGCTTCGCACACACGTGACCAGGTTGGAAAAGTTGATCACAATTGAAACAAAGCCCTTTTTCTTGTTTCTCCTTCATTGCTTCCCATGAAAGTTTTCTATAACCAGGAGGTAATGGATTCTTTTTTTTTTCTGAGAATTGGAAGGAGCAGTAGATGATTTAGACTGATTAAATCGTTGTTTTGAGGCTGTCAACAATACCTCTTCCTGATTTATTGCTTTCTTGAAAGCTGAGGCTAAAGTAGTTGGTTCAATCAACTTCACAACAGAACCAATCTCAGGTTTCAAGGAATGGATGAACAAATTTATCAAGTGAGCTTCGGGAAAGTCTACAAAATTCAAGAGACATTCAAAATCGGGGATGTGATCCTTAACCGTACCTTTCTGTTTAATGGTGCTAATTACCATCTTAGCATCAATAAATTTCTCAGGAGAAAATCTTTCACGAACTAGAGAACAGAATTGTGGCCAAGTTGGGTTTAGAATCGTAGTGCGCTTCCAACGAAACCATGCATTAGCATCTCCCTTAAGATGAGCAGCTGCAAGTTGAACCTTCTTATTATTTGCAATAGCGTGTCAGGAAAAATATTGTTCAGCTTGAAATAACCATCCATCAGGATCATCACCATCAAAAGAGGAAAACTTCAGATTAACTGGTGGTGTACGAATTGGAGTTTCAAGAATATCAGAACCATTGTTATTATTATCATTAGTTGTGCGATTTGTATGCTGTGGAGGAGTACCATCTGAAGACTTAAGTTGAGGAATAAATTCCTGAAATAAATCACGCAACGAATTTTTGAGTTATGAACTGATAGCTTGTGTCAAACTTGATGTAAGAGATTTCTCATGTTCAGCAAGATCAAGTTTACGATTAGCTCTATCATCTTCACGAGCTGACTTTTCTTCTGCACGAAGTTTCTTGACTGCAGCTTCATCCAATTCATGATCCTTGGTAATAGTATCTACCAACTTGTCAAGCTTCTCAGTAATATCTTTAATACCATTATTTACAAGCTCCAGATTTTCTGTATAAGTCATTGTAGAAAAAAGAAAAAAAAATTGGCCTAGAAATTGAACCTGCTCTGAACTAGGTGTTAGGGTTCTTGACCAAACAATAGGGATATCTTGAAAGAAAAGCTAAAGAACCCTAGAGAAACCTTTTGAATTGGAGGTTAACCACCCTTAGAAAAGAAGAGTTTGAGATAGAAAATAAGAAGAAGAAGACTTTAAGGAATTGAGTTCTATTATTTCCCTGCCGAAACAAAACCAGTAGAAAGTATTTATAGTTTAACTTGCTTGATAAACACATAATAAAACTGAATTAAAGGAAGCTAACTTAAACTAGGAAACATTAACTAATTAAGGTAATTCTAAATAAGGTAAACTCTTGTTAAGAGTTGGTGTTGCAACAGAATTTTTCCAGTAACTAATACTTTAACATGATATTCAGATAATCTCCATGAACAGGACATCGAGAATACATGTTTAGTTTCCTCACTTTATACTAAAGTTTACTTTCATATTTTCACTGCCAAGTTCCAAACCCGGTACGATAAATTTCAGTTCTTATCTACTACTCACTTTACTCCTTGAGATAGTTTGAAATCTGATTTTACTCAACAAAATACCATACTGATATTGTAAGAAATCATAGTTATATAAAAAAAAAAGACAATATAGCTGGCAGAAAAATAAGAGCCCAGTGTTCTCATTATCAACCTAAACAACCACCGTGTATTTGCAGCTTTAAGGAGCCTGTTTTTTAATATTGGTTTATTTTCAGCACTGCAAAATATACAACACAAAATAAAATATTATTTTTGAATATTAACTATCATTACTGACATCATTAAACTAAATTCACATGTTGTAGTCTCTTTTCGTAGTTGTGGGTTTCCCATTGCCGCAATTTCTAATCTACACTTCGTTCTTGTAAATCATTGCTCTCTAGTTTTTACGCCATTGCAATCAGATTTATGCTCGATTCACTCTACACTTTACTTAATAACTCACCTATAGCTCCACTATGTTTTTTTAACCTCAGTATCTTAGAGGACCAAAAAGTACGAAAACTTTAAAATAAAAAGATCAAAAAATAAGAAAACTTAAAAATTATAGAAAATATACACCTTAGACATAAAAATAAAACCTCACCTCAAGTGGTTGATGTGAACCCTGCAAAGGTGAGAATCAGAAACTCATAAAAGAATCATAATCAAGCACATCAAATCAATTACCTCATAATTCTTATATGATCACCCGCAAAAGAAATAAATATAACAAATATCATTCCTATATGTTTAACCAAGAACCATTCTTTGAGACTCTCTTGTATGAAAATACTCGGTTCCAGAGAGAGAGAGTCAGAGACAATGTCAGCCTTTGAGATGAAATCATTTTTCCAATGGCTCTTGCACAAGAAGTATGCCAACCTAGCCAACCAAATGCCACCACCTCTACCACAATTATGCACATTGGTTTTTCTGTATCCACAAATGCAACAACCATGAATCCAATTATGTTTAACCTCCATTATGTTTTGGCATCAGTTTGTATTATTCCTCCCGTTCATATCTTTTAGATCGTTGTAAAGACTGTCAACGTTTAATTATTGTTTAATTGGGCCCCTAAAAACAATTAGGGGCCCTGCACTACAGGACAAAAAGGGTCACGAAATAATAAATATGGGTTATTTCTTATCCCATTTTTTTTGAAATGGCTAAACTATCCCTAAATGATTAGTTAAGTTAAGTTAATTAGTTTGTTTAAGTTAAAATCATATTTAAGAGTTAAAATTTGGGGGAGGGGGGATAGTAGTGTTTTTGTGTGTTGAGAAGAACATGAGTTTTTGTGGGAAAAGTTAGGGTTTTTAGAAATGAGTGATTGTAGTGGAGGAAATGATGTTGGTGAAGCTTCAAATAACAAACATGATTGTGTTGAAGGTGAGATTGTCTCAACTAATCCTATGGATTGGATGTTTGATGAAGAGATGCTAATAGAGGAAGCCATGAATATTGGTTCAAATGAAGATCTCATTGCTCAAAATGAAAGAACCAACCCTCAAAATGAGGAACCCCATGCTCAAAATAATCAGGTAAACATCTTATAACCTTCGATTTGTGTGTTTGTTGCTCCAAGTGGTCAAATCATCCCCACCATGGAACAACCCAGTGTAAGGGTCGTCAAAGTCGGGGGTTATATACCCAAACGACTCTGTGAGGTCGTCAATATATTGACACTATTAATAACGACTCAAACCTGCAACTTTTCCATGTTATGAAAAATCGTTAGGGTAGTGATACAGATTGACAACCCTTTTTAGCTAAGTCACCCAGAGTCGTTATGTTTTTTGGTTAACACAGGAACGACTCTAAAACCAAAACTCCCTGTAAAATGTAAAACTTAGGGTCATCATAGTCATACGAAATGACGATCCTATCTAGCCATCGCAAATGTTATGAAGGGTCGTTAGGTGCCGTAGTAATATGGTGTAACGACTCTTCCACTGGATTTTCATAATTTTTGATTTCATAGAATCATTTTGTTGAATCGTAAAAGACATACATCTTGCATAGCGTTGCGTTGAAGGAAATGAAATACAATAGATAATAACGGTGCACTTGTACATTTAACCATAAATGGCGTAATTATACATAGTGTCTTCCAAGATAAAGTGGCAATGGTCGAACTCAAACTTTTTCCCACGAAGCACCTCATATCGCGCATACGCCTTCCCCAATGACGAATCCGACGAATCATTATCGGGGTCTCTTGGTTCGTCGATGGACAAGGGTACCTCATTCGGATTTTTTCCTCGGAATGAACCGACATTCAAGTATATGGTGTGTCAGGGAAGTTTGGAAGGAGGAGTGGGCATGTGTTTCTTGTCTTTCTTTTTACTACAATGGTAACACATACAAAAAAGGAACAAATCAGTTGACTATTTCATGCTATCAGAACAAGGGTCGTCACCTTATTCTTTAAAATAGAAACGACTTTAATAGAAAACATGACGACACTAACAAATAATGTGACGACCCTATCAATATTTTGGACTGTAAGTATTTCTATTTTGCAACTAGGGTCGTCAACTAAGAGTAACGACTCTAATCCAAACCATAAGAGTTCAATGAAGACTCGAATATATATATTGATGACATTTCCAGTTTTTAAGACAGAGAGATTGTTCTTAGCAGAATTAGGGTCGTCAATAGATTCGATTACAGAGGTAACGACCCAAATCTAGGGCAAAAAATTGTAGTAGCAGAATTAGGGTCGTTAACTTAAACATCATATAGCTTAACGATTTTTCATAGAGTTAACATGCATATGAAGAATCGTTAGGGTTTAAGAAAATACAGAGTAATGACGCATTCACTGTAACTTAAAAAAAATCGATTCCAGACCTCAATTTCACAATCAAGACTCAAGAAAAAATCAAAACAAAGGAGGGTCTTAGTTCACTTACTTTCTAATCTGCGCCATTCTTCTTCTAATTCTTCCCGGCTTGTTACTGCGGTCTTAAAGTTTTTCGTATCAACGATGAATCGACGAAGATTTTTTTTTTCTGTGTCGTTAATGGAGGAGAGAGGGAGAACTCAGGTGGGAGAGGAAGGGAGGGGAGGAAAGTAAACTGATTTTGGTTTTAGGATTAATATGTTTTTAAGTAGTAAGGGTAAAATAGTATTTTCACCACCTTTTATAATCCGCCTAAAATTTTGAATGTGGGTATAAATTTGTCACGATCCCTAATTGTTTTTAGGGGCCCCCAATTAAACGAGGTTATTTTGCTTTAATTTGCAACTCTTATTTATTTTGGAGACATCCATGGGTGAGCCTGATTTTACAACCAACACTCTTCACCATATGTGGATATTACCATTTCCGGTACCACCAGTAGATTAGCAAGTTCAGGTGTCACAACACTATTCTATGGTTAGTACACTTAGTGCTTTTTAAAATATTTCATGAAGTCTATCCACCAAAAGAAGCCAAGCAAATTAGTGTTGACATGCATTCTGGATAAGGTGCTTTTATATTTTGCTTTTTTGCATTACCCTTAGTAAGGCAGTCCATCATCTTCCACTAGCATGTTTGGGTTATGTAAGAAACTTCAAAAGTATTGCGCGTGTATCTTTATTTTCTCCTTGCAATCTGCTACGACATCCTACGACATAATAGTGAGAGATAATGGAAGACGAAGAAAATATAAAGAAAGCAATAATGGCTTATTTTCTCGTTGGCGTTTACCACTAATTAGGTATATGACTATTTTTTTCTACCGCGAAAAAAATTGAAACCATCTACCTAGCATGAAATTATCCTACCAAAAATCATTACCTTGTAATTATCGATCTCACGCACCGTTTTGTCCAAGACCAAGCTACACTACATTTTTGGAAATTAGAAAGTACATTAAAGATGATAGGTTTTAGCTCCTTCATTTTAAACATTCTGTATCCCACTGTGACATACATCGATCCATATCAGCATCCTGATAGTACAGTTAGTCTTACCATTCACTTCAACAGATTGATAACCCACTCCGCCTGTATCCTGATAGTACAATCAGTATTACCATTCACTTCAACAGATTGATAACCCACTCTGCCATAGCCATCCTAGTTAGCGCACTTGCAGGACCATTCTCTAACCTGGTATTTGGTAAGCAAGAATGATAAAAATGAAATTAAAAACGTTATGATTCCATCATTTTTTCCGAATCACTTCAACAAATTAGACCGATTAACTTAAAACTGACTTTGAACCATTAGGCACCAACCACTTAATTACAATCTTATATGTCGCGCTGAAAGGAAATGACAACTTATAAATGTCAAAAACTAAAAAAAAAGATTAATTAATTATTTATTTTTTAAGAAGAAAAACTATTAGAAACGAACTTGCAAAAACAAAACTAAGAAACTTGATTCTGGTTGGAGAAAATAATCCACTTTCTATCTAGTTAATTTTGCCCAACTTTAAAAGTAGCTTATACATTTTTGTATTGTCTCCTCACTACCTGAACACCAACTGCACAACACTCACTCTATCTTCAGCTCCTCAGCATTACAAAACTCACCCACCCCATTAGTTGTTTTGGGAAAGGTCACGGATGAATTCTCATTAAACAATAAGAAGAGTTACAATGTCTTTATGAAGCAGACAGAGTTAACGGTAACTCAAGATTCTGTTAGACAGCTGTTGACAGCTCACTAGACAATACTGATAACCAATAATACAGACACAGGTGGACTCTGTCAGTTATAATTAGAATAACTAACTCAGACAAGCTGAGTTATTGTCTTAATGAGGCCGAAAGATTAATGAATGTCTGAAACAGAATATGAATATCCTCAATTACCCTCTCTCAAGCAAAGGAGGCGGCAGCACCCGAAGCTTGTGTTTTAGAAAATCAAATCGTGGAGCAGCCAAACCCTTGGTAAGGACATCAGCAACTTGTGCGTCAGTAGAGATATACTGGACCTGCAAAGTATCATTGTGCACTAGCTCTCTGACAAAGTGAAAGTCAAGAGCCAAATGCTTCATGCGGCTGTGAAACACTGGATTAGAAGCAAGTGCTATAGAACTTTTGTTGTCACACAGAACAAGAGGAGCATCAGGTAGAAAAATATGTAGATCCCTGAGAAGATGACAAAGCCAAACAACCTCAGCTGCTGTGGAGGCTAGAGATCTGTACTCAGCCCCAGTACTTGATCTAGTAATAGTCACCTGTTTATTAGATGACCATGACACAGGATTGCCACCAAAAAAGATACAATAGCCACTTGTTGATCGTCTAGTGATAGGATCTCCAGCCCAGTCAGCATCATTATAACCATGTAGAGCATTAAACCCCTTACCAAAGAATAAACCATGACCCGTAGTTCCCTTAATGTATCTAAGAATTCTCTTAGCAGCAAGAAGATGAGAAGTAGTTGGGGAGTGCATAAACTGACAAACCTGGTTTACTGCATAGCAAATCTCAGGTCTGGTCCAAGTCAAGTATTGAAGAGCACCAACAATTGACCGAAACTCAGTTGGATTGGGTAGTAAGTCACCATCATTCTTAGTGAGTTTGAAATAAGCAGTACATGGAGTAGAACAAGGTTTCACTCCAACCAGATTAGTCTTCTGAAGGAGTTCTAAAGCATACTTAGTCTGTGAAAGAAATAAACCAGCAGAATACCTTTTTACCTCTAGACCAAGAAAGTAATGCAGTGTGCCTAAATCCTTGGTTGGAAATTTGGATTGTAATTGAGTGATAATGAAGATGCAAAATGATGCTGAGCTACCAGTGATTATAATGTCATCAACATAGACTAGGATGACAGTAAGTTGATTATCATGATAATGAATGAATAAAGAGGAGTAAGCCAATGAAGGGATGAAACCAAGCTCAAGAACATCAACTAACCTTTCATACCAGGCTCTGGGAGATTGTTTAAGACCATAGAGATACCTGTTCAACTTACACACCCAATCTGGATGATCTTCATCAACAAAACCAGGAGGTTGTTGCATGAAAACATCTTCTTTTAATGAGCCATGTAAGAAGGCATTGCTTACATCTAATTTCTTTAGAATCCAGTCATTATTAACATCCAAAGAAAGAACAAGTCTAATAGTGGTTGGTTTGGCTACAGGACTAAAGGTATCATTGTAGTCAAAACCTTCTACTTGAGTATACCCTTTTGCCACCAATCTTGCTTTATGCTTATTAATAGTACCATCAGAATTTTCTTTGATTTTAAACACCCATTTACACCCTACAACATTCTGAGAAGAATCAGGTGGAACTAAGCTCCAAGTTTCAGCATCCTTCAAAGCTTGATTTTCATTCTTGAGAGCAACCTTCCACTGGGGAATTTTATTTTCCTGATCAAAAGTAGTAGGAACTGTAGTATTCAAAGTATCCAAATATGTTGTAGGAAGTATATGTTTAGTTGCAAGATATACTTTAGGACTAAAGATACCATGTTGAGATCTTGTGGTCATAGAATGACTAAAAGTACTAGAAGACAAATCTGAAGAAGTAGAAGATGCAGAAATAGCTGGTGCAGAAGTAGTTGATGCAGAAGACAGATCAACAACTGAAGTACAAATATCAGCAGAGCAAGTAGAAACTTGAGTATTTGCAGATGAAGTAACTCTTGATGAAGAGTCTGGCAGATCAGGAAGTACAATATCAACAGAAGTATTTGAGTATGTAGTCTTAATAGCATAAGTAGGCATGTTCAAACCACAAGTAGATGACAAACCAGCTGATAAGAAAGGAAGTTTATGCTCATTAAATTCCACATGTCTGGATACATATATTTTTCCAAAATCCATATCCACACACTTATATCCTTTTTGGTGATTGCTATATCCCAGAAAGACACATGCTTTGCTTCTTGGTTCAAGCTTGCTGGTAGTATAGGGTTTGAGCCATGGAAAGCACAGACAGCCAAAGGTTCTTAAGAACATGTAGTCTGGTTTCTTGTGAAATAAAGATTCAAAAGGAGAAACCATCTGAAGAGATCTCACTGGAAGTCTATTAATCACATAATTAGTTGCAGTTAAAGCTTCTACCCAAAATTTGTCAGGAACACCAGACTGAATCAAAAAGGCTCTTGTAATATCCAATAAATGTTTGTGTTTAGATTCTGCAACACCATTCTTCTCTAGTGTGTTGGGACATGTCAGTTCATGACCAATACCATGCTCTAGAAGAAAATCACCCAATTCATTGTTGACAAATCCTCCACCCCCATCAGTTCTTAACATTTTTATAGTTGTTGAGAACAAATTCTCAACAAAGGTTTTAAAATGTTTGAAGATAATCTTAAAATCTGATTTAGCAGAAAGAGGATAGATCCAACAAAACTTTGTAAAATCATCCACTATATTAACATAAAATCTATAACCAGAGACAGATATAATTGCAAGACCCCATACATCCAAATGTAGTAATTGCAGAGGAGAAGTACTAGCAGAAGTGCAAAATATGAAAGGTTGCTAATGACTTCTAGAAAGATTACAATCATTACAAAACAAAGGTTCATGAACAGACACAGGGAAAGACAAAGTCCTACAAACTTTATTCATGGTCTGAAAAGAGGGATGACCTAATCGTTTATGCCATATATCAGAAGAAACTTTTATACAGGACAAGGCAGTTGGAGGTGGTGAAGTGATTGGTTGAACTTGACAATGCAGTGGATATAGTCCTCCTTTTCTCTTCTCCTTGAACAATGTCTTCTGAGAGAGAAGATCCTTTGCAACATAATCAGAAGGTGTGAAAGTGAGGGAACAATGATTGTCACTAGTAAACTGATGGACAAATATCAAATTCTGAGCACACTTAGGAACATGTAACACATTGTTCAAAGAAAAATATTTATCTTGAAGAATCAAATTTGAATTACTAATGTGATAAATTGCCATACCTTCACCATTGGCAGTAGCAATCTGAGCAGAGCCATCATAAGAAGTAGATGGGTAATATTCATCCATATTATAAGTGAGATGGTTGGTGGCACCAGAATCAATATACCAGGGATTCTCACCAAGAATATTAGCGCTTGCAAGCATGGCAGACAAATTCTGTGGAGGATCACGACCTTGATAAGCAAAATTCATGCGCTGAAAACATTCAATAGAAGTATGTCCAAATTTAGACCAGATTTGACAGATGATTCGAGCAGCTGGCACAGTTGTTCTAGGTGCAGATCCTTCAGTAGAAGAGGATGGACGAAAAGTAGGAGTGAATATAGAATGAGAACCACCTCTGAAAGATGAACCACCACGACCACGACCTCTAAAATTAGAATGATAAGATGGCCGAAATCATCTGAATTGACCTTGAGAAGTAGATGCTAAGAAAGTCTTAGATTCAGCATCACATGTAAGAGCAGCATTACGCTCAGACAATATAATCTCCTCACTCAAGAGTAAGCTATGCAATTTCCCAAAGGTAACAGGTGGAGAGCGAATTCGAATATAGGTATAAAAAGCATGATAATCTGGTCCAAGACCACCTAGAACTGTAGCTAGAAGTTCATCATCTGAAAATCTAGATCCACAAGCAGCTAATTGATTGGAGAGCTTCCCGATTTCAGAAATGTAAGTAGAAACCTTAGATGATCCTAGACGCATATTCTGTAATTGAGTACGTAATTGAATCGTATGACCAGAAGAAGAAGCACCAAACCTTTTGTGGAGATTATCCCAAAATTCCTTTGATGTTGAGCAAGTAGCGACATGAACAATAACAGAAGCAGAAATTGAAACATTAAGGAGGAGAAGAACACGCATATCTTCATCCTGCCAAGTAGAAAAATTATGATTCACAGTTGATGCAGATCTGGTACTATAAGTAACAAATTGAGAGGGACACGGAATGGTACCATCTACATAGCCAAGAACACGAAACTTTCGAAGAACCAGAGTAATTAACGATTTCCAGGTCAAGAAATTTTCATCTTGAAGCTTCAAAGGTATGATATTCGCAGGAGTATGAAGAGGTACAGATGTGACTGAAGATGAAGATGATTCAATAAGTTTTGACATGGTGAAAAGATTGAATAAGATAAGAAATTGAAATTGAAGAAGATAAGAGTACAAGATTTGATTTTCAGATCAAAAATTTGTTGTTATTGCGGAAGATGATCGAACCATGAAACCAATTGAAGATTTGGTTTCAATCTGATACCATTGTTGTTTTGGGAAAGGTCACAGACGAATTCTCATTAAACAATAAGAAGAGTTACAATGTCTTTATAAAACAGACAAAGTTAACGGTAACTCAAGATTCTGTTAGACAGTTGTTGACAGCTCACTAGATAATACTGATAACCAATGATATAGACACAGGTGGACTCTGTCAGTTACAATTAGAATAACTAACTCAGACAAGCTGAGTTATTGTCTTAATGAGGCCGAAAGATTAATGAATGTCTGAAACAGAATCTGAATATCCTCAATTACCCATCGCCAACATAGACAACTTATATTTAACATTCATGGTCCATCTCGTATGGTGAAACGTAATGCATATCACAAAAACATGCAAACTACCAATCACATAATAAAACTATTTACAATATAATTTACTTACACCAAGAAGAAGCTTGTCCATAACAAATAATTCAACGTCTCCAAATCCATTAACGTGGCACAAAAGGATCAGAAACACTTCCAACCCCCCACACCAATCCATCAATCACCCTCTTTTAATCCAAATTCCTGCAAATCCATTAAAAGTAATAACAACAGAAAACTCCACTTTTTGATTCAAGATATAATCAAATGAAACCCAAATAATGAGATCCTGGATTTTTTTTTTGAGAAGAACTCAAACTCTGCGCACAAAAAACAGTGTGATTGCAAAGCGGGGGTAGACACTCTTTTTGTGGTCGCTTAAATTCAATATCAAAAATTTATGATTTGCAAAAGACCGTGAAGTCAGTGTATGAATCCCAAAAAAGTACATAAGAATAAATCAAAACCCACGCATGCACCAAAATTTCACTCAAAAAATCAAATAAAAAAAAACAAAATTATTAGGATTTATAAGTGTTTACCTTTTCTGGCAGGTGCTGATGAAGAAACACGTAGAAGTAAAGATACCAATTGATCAAATGCCAAATTAATCACAGTCTTCTTTGTTATAATCACGGTCTTCTTTGTTAACGATTATTTATCAGAACAATCCACGAATACTTGATGAAGAAATTTAAACGCGAAAAATTATAAGTGAACTGTACCTCTCATTCTCGACATAAATTCCCCGCATAAAAAAATCATTATCACCAACTGATTTGGTCACAGTGTTTGAGACGGACTTCAACTTTCATCCACCAAAAACATCAAATTACATTATTTAAAGGAACTATGTAAAATGTAAGAAAAACTAAAACTGATGCAATAACCCCTTACTTTTATAACACGTAGTATCGTTTTTCCTGCCAGGAACATCCTCAAGAGCAAGGAATTCTTTTTGGGGAAATGTTGCTGGAGCAACGTTAAGTTTTCTACTTTATAGAGAATACAACTAAATCTCCTTTTTAGTTTTTCTACTTTATAGAGAATACAACTAAATCTCCTTTTTAGTTTTTTTATTTTTTAGCTTTACAGTAGTTGGTTTGGCAACACTAAATCTCCGAATACAGTACACATTTCCTTCTTCAATTTTTTTCGAAGATCACCTTAATAGGATGGCATGTATGGCACTCAGCTCCTCTGCACAACATAATAACCCAATAGAAACATCACTAATTGAATTGAATACTACTCCCTCCGTTCCACTTTAGATGATGTTTTTGGAGTTTTCACGCAGATTAAGAAATGGAGAGAGATATGAAGGTTTTCCATTTATACCCTTGAAAAAAGTCTTCAAACATTAATTGCTATTAGTGCATCTAAAAAAAACTTATGGTTCCAAGACAAAATATAAGGATGTAATTGGTAGTTTTGTTTTAAATATAAAAACTTTCATGTATTGTGGAACAAAAATATAACCCTAAAACATCAACTAAAATGGAACGGAGGGAGTAAACATTCATCTTTATTCTTTATAATAATGCAAATAAAAGTATAAAGTTTACAGAGAAAATACCAGCTTAAGATAGAAATTCGTCGAGGACTGTCTAGGATAAACAACGCTTTCATAGCCTTTTCAGTAGTCTGATTCGATTTGAGTTTGAGGAATGGCGTGTAAACTACTCCTGCAAAACGTTAACATAGTTTCAATCGGAGTATATTACAAAATCAAATATTGATTCAATTTCAAACCAAAATTCAATCATTCATATAAAAAAAATGGTAATACGGTGGGGCGGACAAACCTTGGTCATGGATCTCCATTGATAGCTTGGAATTTTGTATGCGATTGTAACTGAAGGTGCAAACCTAATAGCCGTGTATGGTTTATATAGACCCTCTAGCTTGTCGTGTATGGTTTATCACATAAAAATCAAACATAAAAAAAAAAAAAATCAAAACCAAAACGAATTCCCACAAAAAAAGAAGAAAACATAAATTACCTGGTAATAGATCGAAGCAGGATATAATATTTGTTCTTCTCAACCAAACATGAAACCTAAATACCAATGAAACAATATATGACAAAAAACTCACCGTTTACATCTCTCTACCCTAAACTCTACGCAACTTCCTTATTTGTTTCCATTCAATAGAAGTGCAATATCACCATAGTTTGTATGTAAACCCAGCATTAACTTCCAATGATAGCATTTGTTTCCATTGATAGACATGCAAAGAATACGATAGTTAGAATACAATTCTTGGAAGTTCTTAGATCTTATTCTTGATTTTTGATACTTTAATATATTATTTTTTTAAATACGGAAATTCACGGATTCTTTTTAAAATTCACAGATACTTTTTCCAAAGTTTTTTTTTATATAAACATCCACGTTTTTTTTTTCCATTTTTTTCGACAGCCAATCCGAAGGTCTAGATTTTATTAAAATAATGTAGACGCGGTGTAAGAATCTGCTAAGCTATCATTCGATTTGGAGCGTCAGATCGAGCCAATTCTATTAAAAATTAACGACCACGAAATGTAGGGGTATAAATTGCTTTTCAGCCAATTGGGAGCGAGGATTTTGTTCACCGACCAATGAGAGGGGAGGTTACCGCAACTCTCGAACGTGAGTGAGAGATGGCGTGGGGTTTTTAGGTTGTTGATTCATGGTTATATATTTTAAAATCTCATTCCACTCATTGAAATATTCTTAGAAGGATGTTATATAGTTGTTATTCACAAACTATTTTTTATCAAAGCGATTTTCAATTTATTGAAATGATCAACATGACTTTCATCACGAGTAAATATGAACTTGGCCAAAGTGAAAGCTTACCAATACATATTTCGAGAAATAGATAAGAGAGATAAACTCGACTCGAAATAGCAAATGTGTATAATCGAAGTCTATGTAGCTGAAAATGCGGGGGTCTAGCAACCACACCCAACAATTATTTTGGCAATCTGAGAGGACTTACTCCAATACACTTTCTAGAGAATCAATCAGACTCAAACTAGAGTAAAGTATATCAAAGAGTTTCATATCTCTAACTCTTAATTCAATACGCAATCAATAAATAGAAATCTGCAAGCCCGATTGAATATAAGAGAAATTACTTGAACGGTACCAAAGACCAATGTTCAAGAGTCAATCAATGTAAATCAACAATCCAAGGTTGGATATTCTAATTGATTGATCTTAACGCACAACCTGTGATATTTCAATTATATAACAAAATATAATGCGGAAAAGAAATAACACAGACAGCGGAATTTTGTTAACGAGGAACCCGCAAATGCAGAAAAACCCGGGGACCTAGTCCAGATTGAACACCACACTGGATTAAGCCGCTACAGACACTAGCCTACTACCAATTAACTTCGGACTGGACTGTAGTTGAACCTTAATCAATCTCACACTGATTCAAGGTACAGTTTCACTCCTTACGTCTCTGATCCCAACATGATACTACGCACTTGATTCCCTTAGTTGATCTCACCCACAACCAAGAGTTGCTACGACCCAAAGTCGAAGACTTGATAAACAAATCTGTCTCACACAGAAAAGTCTATAGGATTGAATAGATTTATCTCCCACAGAAATACCCAAGAGTTTTTGTTCCGTCTTTTGATAAATCAAGGTGAACAGGAACCAATTGATAACCCAGACTTATATTCCCGAAGAACATCCTAGAATTATCAATCACCTCACAATAAACTTAATCGACTAGCGAAACAAGTCATTGTGGAATCACAAACGATGAGACGAAGTGTTTGTGACTACTTTTCTATCTTGCCTATCGGAGATATAAAATCTCGAGCCAATTGTTTCAATTGTACTCAACACGATAGAAAACCGGAAGATCAGATCACACAACTACAAAGATAAGAGTTGGGTCTGGCTTCAAAATCCCAATGAAGTCTTCAAGTCGTTAACCTACAGGGTCTCGAGAAGAAACCTAAGGTTAAAGGAGAATAGACTCTAGGTATGAAACTAGTAACACACAGGAGGTGCGGGGATTAGGTTTCCCAATTGCTAGAGTTCTCCATTATATAGTTTTTAAATCAGGGTTTGTAATCCAAGTTACCTTGGTAACAAAGCATTCAATAATCATTGTTAAATGAAAAACCTGATTCAACCAAGCTAATATCTTTCAACCGTTAGATCGAACTTAGCTTGTTACACACAAATGAAATGTACCCTCATTTAGGTTTATGTAACCGTACCTAAACGTGTACACCATGTTGGTTCACAAATAGTTAACCGAGGTTAGCCATATGATTACTCTCATATCAATTTTTATTCATCTCAACCATAGCTAGTTCAAATGACTCAAATGAAACTAGTTAAATAGTTGTTCAATTGCTATAGAAAACACAATTGAAACCAAATCGGTTTGGTTCACTTGAATCAATCATGAAACATTATAGCCACGATTTGCAAAGATTGCATTCCTTATGATTTAAATGTTTAAGTCCATGAACTGACCGATTTGACAAAGTAACCAGCTTAAGTATGCGTACTTAAGAAACCGGATTTGAGTTTGTTAAATTTCCAAACTTAGCAGAAATTTTCGGTTCGAAAACTTCCGCCAGTATGCGTACGGGTACCATACTTAAGGTGACTAGTTTAGGAGTTTTTAATTCTCAAACTCAGCAGATATTTTCGGGTCGAAAACTTCCGCCAGTATGCGTACAGGTACGCATACTTAACCTGTCTCCTTCACCAATTTCGTATACACACATATGCATACAATTGGCTCCCGGTTTATGGATTTATACAGTAATGTGCGAACACACTATATATGCTTATATCCAAACATGGTTACATTCTCCACTCTTTATTTCAATCATTGAAACATTCTTCTATAATGACAATAGTCGTTTTCACACACTATTAGCATCAAAGAAATTTCCAAGATATTGAGATAATCATTATCGAATCATTCCAAGTCTTATACCAAATGATTGTATCACACAAGCCATGTAAGATGCTACTCGTAAATTTTCTCATGATATAAGATGAACTTGGTCGAAGTGAAAGCTTACCAACACATATTTCGAGAAATATGTAAGCGAGATAAACTCAGCTCGAAATATCAAATGTGTATATAGAAAACTATATCTTAACACGACTTATGTCTCAATATAGGAGATAGTAGAAATAGACTTTCCAAGTGATAGATGAGTTTAAGTCTCCACATACCTTTTGTCGAAGAAGTTCCACAAGCTCCCCTTAGTAGTTCTTTGTCTTCAAATGATGAACTCTGTGAAATCTAAGCTCAACTACACTATCTATGTCCTAGTCTGAGACATCTATAAATAGGTTAGAAATCAAGAATTATAGTTTTTATCACTAACATTGACAAACATGCTTGAGATAGCAACGCATGCGAGTTCGACCAAGCAGTGCTCTAACAATAGCAATATGACTTTTGTCTCAAGATAGGAGATAAAGTAGATAGACTTTTGAGTGATAGATAAGTTCAAGTCTCCACATACCTTTCTGTCGATGAAGTTCCACCATTTCCTTGAGTAGTTCTTCGTCTTTGCATGATGAACGTCGTGGAGTCTATAGCTCAACTACACTTATTATCCTAGTCTGAGACTTAGCTATAAGTAGACAAGAAATCAAGACTTATAGTTTTGGCAACTAAACTTGACAAACAAGCATGAGATAGCAACGCTTGCGAGTTCGACAGAGAAGTGCTCTAACAATCTCCCCTTTTTTCAATTTTAGTGGCAAAACTATCAATACATATGGAATACAAAATAAATAAACTTTGCAGCTTCTCATCCACATGTTTGATCTCCTTGGTTCTTCAACATTACTCGAAATCTTCGTCACTTCCAAGTACTCCAATGATTCCAAAGATATTCAATTCAGCATCATCGTTGTTGAAGATATGTATTCCCAACAATGAGAAAACAATAGCTCTCAATCATTCTTACACAGTGTCATAGTATTATTACACAACATCAAAGTTAAATTGTATCACTACTTCGACAACAATACTATGGTGATATGTATCACTCCCCCTTAGTCAATACTTCATCTCACATGAAAACCACTTCCCCTTACATAATGATCCGAAAACCATATGTATTTGTAGTGTGAACTACACATTAATTCTCCCCCTTTTTGTCAATAAAATTGGCAAAGGTACGAAAACTAGTGGGATCCTAATGAAATTTCCATAGAGACACTTCATGACCAAAAGAAAGTATATATCAACTTTTTAGATGCAATCATATAGCCGAAACTAAATGCATTCATCAAGGAGTTTATAAAGATACAAGATAACCCCTATAATATTCTACAGCTGCACTCCCCACAAAGATTTGGCAATTAAGCACAAGTTCAATTAATAACTCTCCCCCATAAAATGTCATTCCCGAAAGAACAACAAGAGCGACCTTACTTTCACAAGAAAAGAAGGTTTTATTTGGACATTAACAAATCACATGAAACATGAATTTATATCCAAAAATCTCACTTAAACTAACCAACCACAAGAGAACCCATGATTAATTTAATCGGAAATGCTCACATAAGAGAACTTACGGAGCCGCACAGTATTTACATAAAAAATATGGATCAAGGAAGATCAATACTGCGGAATAAACAAAAATTCATTCTATTCTTCATCACCATTTGCACAATGACATATAATAGACTTAATCTCTGTAAACAAAAGCCCATCCTATCTTTCATCAATATTTGCATAATGACATAATAGGCTTATCTTTTGATTGTCAAAATTTCATTCAATTATCAATACTTGCATATCGACATATGAAAGACTTAACTTTTGAACACGTATGGGACAATCATAGTTCACGGACGAAAACATACATATCCCATAAAAAATTTCAATATATGAAATCACAAGATTAATACTGCAAAATCATCTTCCAAATAAACTTTAGAATTCAAAAAAAATAATCTAAAAACATTGCAAGATGAAAACGTTGGACATAGCTATGTGTAATCACAATAATGGTTATCCCAAATCCTAGTTATCCTTCTTAAAAACACAAGAATAAATTCTCATAAGAAGTTTCCATAGAAAAAATTAAATCAACAAGCTAATAAACAAGGAAGGACTCCAAAACCACCAAAACCTAACACGAACTGAAATCAAATAGACGTTTCGGAATCCTCACGAGCCTTGGGATCTTTGAGCTTGTGATTCACAACATCCACTGCATCTTCAGAGAAGATATCCTCATTGAGAAGATATCTAACATGTGTTTTTATGAGACCAAGGTCAGAATTAACCTTTTTCAACTCAGTTCTTAACACATTAAGACTCTTTAAGGTATCAACGAGTTGCAGGTTTTCATCCTCAAAGTATTTAAGAAAATCATGAACCACTTCAACAGAAACCATATCCTCATTCTCAATATCCTGATGTGTATATGTATAATAACATGAGGCATTAGGGTGATTATCTTCTACAAGGGTTCTTTTCTTCCTCCCTTTGGATTCGAAACCAATACCTTTATCAAGAAACCCTCTTGCAAAGTCACTAGAGCGTGAAGGTGAAGAAGAAGACATTCTTGACAAGACACAAAAATAAACCAGAGTATACGTATAAGACTCAAGGGTTTGGTATTTAAATAGTTTCAGAGGGAAGGTAACTTTTACGGTTTCCAAAATTGATTCGTGACAGTAATACGGGTACCCGTACTAAAACAACTTGACCCAAGGAAAAAACACAAAAAGTCGTATTTTACGACACGACAGAACTTTTTCTACGTGAAAATTTTCACAAGGATTTTTTGGCTCAATAAATTTTATATCTTCATAGAGAAAAAATTTACAGAACAATAGTAGCAGGCAACATAGTTGCAACAAAAACTTCTTTAGTAAAAGGAGAACAAAGAAGAACGACATTAGACACAACCAATACTTAAGCAACGTTGTCTGCAGACAATAGTTTAGCTATAGACGATAAGAAAATAGCTCAACTAAACAGAAAGAAATTTTGCCAACAGTATACCTGATTATTAACACATCTTACTCAACAAGATTTTTATGAGTAAGTTCTCGACCTTTGTGATCAATTAGCACAAGTATGATCCCTAAGATCATTAGACGAAATGTGTTTACGATTGAGTCTCTTTTCCTTTCGAATCTAGAAAATAATCCCTTTTGATGTGAGAAATTATCATAAAACTTACTGTCATCAAAATACGAGACATAGTTTGAGTTCTTACCAGAAGAATTTTGACTAGAGGAAGTTGACAGCTTGTTAACGATTTCTTTATAACCTTCAATTATCACCTTTAGGTTATTTGTCATATCATTATTTTTGCTTCCTTCTCCTGAAACTTTATTCACATCAAAAGTAACATTATCTCCCTTTCTGACAGAAGAAAAATCCTGATCTTTTCTTAGACGATTTTTGTTGAAGCGTCTGTTATGTTTTTGAGCATTTGAGGAACTCATCGAACTGACTTTCCTGGTAGAATACACAGGGTGAGTACTGAACCCAATTGGTTTAGACATAAGAATGTCAGTTTCACCTTTGAAGATTAAGTCTAAGTTGTGTTGAATGCGAACAATGGAATTTTTATTCAACCTAGAGTTTCTCTTTTGCTTAACAGGCCCTTTTGAATCACAAAAGAGACATACTTACTGATCACAGAGGTGACTAGATAGTATAAACTTAAAATCATCGTTTGGATATTTCTTCCTTCCATGTGATGTGGAACATCCTTGATGAGAGGAGGCTATAAGCACATCTTTTCCAATAGGAAGGGATTCTGGTTTTACTTCTGGAACTGGAACTCTTTCAGTTGTGATAGAAGTAGATGGTATAGAGGACTTTTTGGAACATCCTTGAATCGAGAGTTTTCTCGAGCGATGTTCAATTCCAAAGCATCCTTATTGAGTCTTGCCTCGAGTAAGATACATGAAGATTGAACTTCAGCATTTTCTCTGGAGTCACAGTCTCTTACTATACCGATAAGAACATTGACATTGTTTTTCAACCTATTAAATCTATCAGATTGGATTCTATCGAGGTTTAGAATCATTTTAATCTCTTCAGCTGATTCCCTTTCATCAACGGGGTTAGAATCTTTTGAAGGGTAATTGGGATAACACATGTCAGTGTCTGTCTGTCTCGTCAGAACACTAGGTTCGTCTATATTTGAGATTTGCGAATCTTTTTCTTTAATAGACATTGTCGAAACAAAATTTTTGTTTATGGTGACGTGTTTATTAGAGATAGTACTCTTGTCCATAGAGTCAGATTACTACAAACACAAACTTATAAGGTCTTAAACGTGTTTGCCTTCCCTGATACCAATTGAAAAAGTGGGGGTCTAACAACCTCACCCAATATTTAACTTATTAATCTGTATGGACTAACTCCAATATACTTTTAAGAGAACCAACTATACAATTAGACTCAATCTTAATAAAAAGTATATCAAAGAGTTATATCTCAATTTCTCGATTCAATCCTCACTTAAACAAATAGGAATTTGCGAGCCTGATTGAATACACGAGAAATCACTTGAACGGTACCAAAGATCAATGTTCAAGGATAAATCAATTTCAATCAACAACCAAAGGTCGGATTTACCAATTGATCGATTCAACGCATAACCTGTGATATTTCATTTATGTAACAAAATATAATGCTGAAAAGAAATAACACAGAAATCATAAGTTTTGTTAATGAGGAAACTGCAAATGCAGAAAAAAACCCGGGACCTAGTCCAGATTGAACACACAATGTATTAAGCCGCTACAGACACTATCCTACTACAAACTAACTTCGGTCTGGGCTATAGTTTAACCCCAATAAATCTCGCACCGATCCAAGGTACAGTTGCGCTTCTTACGTCTCTGATCCCAGCAGGATGCTATGTACTTGATTCGCTTAGTTGATCTCACCCACAACTAAGAGTTGCTACGACCCAAAATCGAAGACTCTAATAAAAAAATCTGTATCACATAGAAATGTCTACAGGAATAGATAAATCGGTCTCCCATAGAAATACCTACGAGTTTTGTTCCGTTTTTTGATAAATCAAGGTGAACAAGAACCAATTGATATACCAGACTTATATTCCCGAAGAACAGCCTAGAAATATTAATCACTTCACAATAATCTTAATCGACTAGCGAAACAAGATATTGTGGAATCACAAACGATGATACGAAGGTATTTGTGACTACTTTTTTATCTTGCCTGTCGGAGAAATTAATCTCAAGCCAATCTTACGATTGTACTCAAATATGATAGAAACAACAAGATTAGATCACGCAACTACATAGAAAATAATTGGTTTGGCTTCACAATCCCAATGAAGTCTTCAAGTTGTTAACCTACAGGGTCTCGATAGAAACCTAAGGTTAAAGAAGAATCGACTCTAGTCGCAACTAGTATCACACAGGAGGTGTGGGGATTAGTAAAGCATTCAATATTCACCGTTAGATGAAAACCTGATTAGATTCAAGCTAATATATATCAAATGTTAGATCGAACTTAGCTTGTTATACACACGTGAAATGTTACTTCATTTAGGTGTGAGTAACCGTACCTAAACGTGTACACTTAGTTGGTTCAACAATAGTTAACCAATGGTTAGCCATATGAGCACTTTCATATCAACCTTATTCATCTTCACAATAACTAGTTCAAATGACTCAAAAGAACTAGTTAGAGAGTTTTTCAATTGCTTAGATCTCATAGAAGTATACAAGACACAAGCGAAGCAAAAACGATTTTGATTCACTCGAATAGATTCATGAACATTATAGATACGGTTTGCAAAGATTGCGTTCTTTAATTTATAAAAGTCTTAGTTCATGACTAAACCGTTTTTAGAAAATAACCCACTTAAGTACGCATACCGGTATACATACTTAAGTACCCGGACTGAGCTTGTTTTCAGTTCACAAACTCCAACAGAAATTCACGGGATGTGAACTTCCGACAGTATGCGGACTTAGCTCCGGTTATCCTAAACCAATGAAGTACGCATACTTTGGTTCAAGGATTTTGGACTTACACAAGTATGAATTCACATACAATGTTCTAAACTCTCATTCCAATTATTGAAACATTCTTAGAGGATGTTATATATTTGTTATTCACAAACTATTTTTCATCAAAGCGATTTTTAATTTATTGAAACGATCAACATGACTTTCGTCACGAGTAAAGATGAACTTGGCTAAAGCGAAAGCTTACCAACACATATTTCGATAAATAGATGAGCGAGATAAACTCAGATCCAAATAGCAAATGTATATAATCGAAGTCTATATAGCAATACGACTTCAAGTCTCCACATACCTTTTTTTCGATAGGAGATAGAGTAGATAGACTTTTGAGTGATACATAAGTTCAAGTCTCCACATACCTTTTTGTCGATGAAGTTCCACCATTTCCTTGAGTAGTTCTTCGTCTTTGCATGATGAACGCCGTGGAGTCTAGAGCTCAACTACACTTACTATCCTAGTCCGAGACTTAGCTATAAGTAGATTACAAATCAAGACTTATAGTTTTGGAAACTAAACTTGATAAACAAGCTTGAGATAGCAACGCTTGCGAGTTCGACCGAGCAGTGCTCTAACAAACATTATAGCCACGGTTTGCAAAAGATTGCATTCCTTAATATATAAATGTATTCGTTCATGAACAAACTGTTAGAGCGTAGCTCGGTTGAACCCACCAAGCGTTGGTATGTCAAGTTTGGTTTTCATATTTTAGTGAATCGAAACTCATCTAAGAGTCGAGACAACTTCGTATAGGTTAGACTAGAAAGTCTAGGATTATGAGACATACAAGTATTACTCGAAGACCTGAAGAATGTGAAGAAGTAACAAGCTACAACGACGACATCATTCTTCCTCTTGAGGTTAGTAATATTAACTTGAATTGTTTCCAAGTCGTGTTATATTGAAAACATAACTGCGAAGATGTGAATGATTATACTTTAGTAGTGAGACATGATCACATGATCATAGTGATTAAGGAATTTATAATACGAAGTATAACACTTATCTTTTGAAATCCTCATATATGACATCGACATAATCGTATGAATGCTATTGTGATTATGTGTATGGGAAAAGGTGAAGATTTCATCATAGGAAACAATGTTTAGATTTGTTTAAAGGAAGTACATTCATGAACTTGTTTTATGAATCGAAATGGAAATCGCTAGGCTTATTTGTATCGTTATTCATTGCATATCTTTGGATTACCAATATGTGTGAGTTAGTAGAACCGATCTTAACTTGTTATGCATCTTGGTGTAACTAATAACAGTGCCTGACTTATGATTTGGTATGACTTAATTAGTGTAACCGATCTTAAGTAATCACCCGAGATGGTATGACCGATATTTGTAATTGGTGTGACCGATCACAAAAGAGTTGGGTAATCGATCCTTGTAATTGGTGTAACCGGTCCTAGTAATTGGTGTAACCGATCCTAGTGACTTGTATAACCGATCACAAGTCATACCATGAGTATATGGTAACCGGTCTTGGTAATTCACGTAATCGATCCTGGTAACTGATGTAACCGGTCCTGGTAACTTGTGTGTTCGATCAAAAGCAAACCATATTAAGGTAGAACCGATCCTTGTATTTGTTAGAACCAATAACCCATGATTAGTAACTTGATATTTGATCAATCACATAGTTGTCTTGGAATACAGATGAACAAATTCTAAACTTGTTTGGAAGTGTGGTATAATCGATTCCAAGATTGTAAATATGAAAGAGGATTTACAAAGAAAAGATGTCAACATACTTTGAACATGAACAATAACTCTTATCTTTTATTGTTCAAAGATATTCCTTAATAACTCAAGTAGATCCTGATCCGAAATAAATTAAGAATCTTTTAATTAAGGTTGTTAGTTTTATATGCTTTAATTACTAGCTATTAAATGCATATCTCTAGAGAATAAAAAATTAGTAATGTGCATTTACTAATTGGAGATTTTCTATTGAGATATTTCGGAAAATATTGGACAAAGCATTTCCAGGAATTATGAAAACCGATTAGGGCATTTATTGCATATCTTGAGAATATTCGTTTATAGAAATTCCTTGGTGTCCAAACATCCTTGGTCTATAAATACCCAAATTTGCATTTCTAAAAAACTATTTTAAGAGCCAGGCAAACTTCATATTTTTGTTGTTTCTGGTGGAGCCGTCTATCCTGAGAGGAAAGTATCCTAATTAGGCGAAATCTTTTACGACTGCTCGTTTAAAGACTTTTGTGGGATCAAAAAGCTCTACGAGTACCATTGGTGGGAAACTAGATAATTGCAGTTTATGTTAGTTTTCGATTGATTTGATTGACTAACGGTTGTTGAACTTTGATTGCACCTAGTTTGTTTATTCTTGAGAATCTTCTCTTCTGATATAAGATTCACTCAAACTAGATCGAAGTATCGACGGGAGTAGATGGTGGATTTTCAACAAAGGTCAAACTCGTAAAATCATGATACTGCATGTTTCCGACATGGCTTTCAGGCATGTGACGGTTCATATTTTACGAGCCATGATGAATATGTTTCTCGAAAGGCCTCCACTAGCTGAGCGTTCGGTGCCTCACATTTCATCATGCCCTCTATGTACAATAACATAATTGGGCGGTTCTCCGTAAGAATGAGAGCATTAACGCCTTCAGGATGTCGGAGATACTCGATGTTCCCTGACTACATAGAGAGACCCCCATCTACATAGAAGAACGATTGGGCGGTTCTCCATAAGATTGAGAGAATTAACGCCTTCAGGACATCGACAACACTCGCTGTTTCCTAACTATGCACCTTCCATAACGGGTATGACGCTATAACTGGATAATATCCCTTCTGCAATAGATTAATTCTACCGTGAAATTCACCATTGAATTCCTAGAAGATAATCTATTCTATCTAATTACTCCGATTTCATGATCGAATCCATGGATGATCTCATGGAATGGTAATAGATAATCTCGTTACTCAGATTTCATGATCGAATCCACGACTGATCTCATGGAATGGTAATAGATAATTTTATTACTCCGATTATATAGTCGAATCCACGATCCTATGGGATGGTAATGCTCATTTTATTATTCCGAATCCATGATCGAATCCGCGGCTGATCCTATGGATTGATAATAAATAACTACTCACCTTTATTACTCAGTTTCATGAATCATTTTCCACTGAATTTCATAAATTAGTAATAAATACTCAACAATCGGGAATCTGGACCATCACCGAGTAAGCCCTAAGAAAATGGTACAAGTGTACTCGACAATGATGCACGACCGAGCACCCGAATGCACGAACGAGCATTCTAAAATATGGACAAACGAGGAATCCTGCACAAAACAGGAGAGGGAAATAATAATATTAAAATAATAAAGAGGCGCTCATGGGCCGGGCGCACCGGATGGCCGTCCATGCCCTAGCCGTGGCCAGTCCCATGCCTCGTCCATTATTTTTCCTTATTTTATTATTTTCATGAACTCATGAAAACTCCTTCATTCTAGCAACTTTCCTTGTTTGAGAAAAACTCACGGTTTTTCCATATTTTCATGGTTTCATGAGAAATAATAATATAAAATAGGGAAAGGTGTTGCGAGACCGGGCAACCTAGCCGGTCGGCTATGCCTTGGCCGTGGACGGTCCCACACCTTTCAATCCCTTGTCTTTCATAATTATTATTTCCCTAATCTCATGAAACTCCTCCGTTTCAACAAAAATCATGGTTTCTCCATAGTTTCACGGTTTCAAGAAAAATAATAACATAAAACAGGGAAAGGTGTCGTAGGACCGGGCTACCTGGACGGACGGCTATGCCCTAGCCGTATCCGGTCCCACACCTTACAATCCCTAGTCTTTCATGATTATTATTTTCCTCATCCCATGAAACTCCCCAGTTTGAGCAGAAATCATGGTTTCGTCATATTTTCTCAAATATTGGTCAAACCATGAAAAAACCAAAAAGTCAAATGGTCACATGACCGACTAGGCTTTTCATGAAAAATATTAAAATACCATTATTTTAATATTCTCAAGAATTGATGAGACGAGCAAAGTTCTAGTTTTCTCATTCGAGCAAAATCAAGGATTTCAGTCAAAGATCAAACTCTTCTGAAAATCCAACATATTGCTCAAACGCACACCGGAAAATACCGAAACTCTCAATAATGAGACATGGACATGCTCCCCTGACCGACCAAGGGAGGCTCTAAGGATTGCAACGAGCCGGTCCCACATGTTTTCATAATTTTGACCTAATTTGCGCAATTTCTCATACTGGGTCCAAACTCTTTTCAACCAACCCGGAGTTTGCTTAAACGACCATCAACTGGTCCCACGACCACCAAGGGTCGGTCTCATGCCCTCTTGGTCGGTCCCTTACTTTTCCATAATTAGGTTTTATCACCGAATGCTCAATCGAGCACTATTTCAGTAAATGATGAAACCGGCATTTAATCATCATTATTTCGCCAACTGGCCAACTAAGGACCCTGGTGCATGCTCACTCGAGCACTTGGGCGCCACATGGACGTCCATCATCCCCATGTGGTCAATCCCTCTATCACTTATGACCTATTTTCAGCGATTCATCAATTGACGAACAATTGACTAAAAATTAGGGTTTCGAATAAACGCTCCACAAATCATCATTCTGAGCAAGATTCAAACACTAATGAATTTATGTTGATTCAAGAATCAACATATGGATTAATCATATAATATTTGGTAGTTTACTAATATTTTAATTAATATTTTATTGGGTCACGTTACCTATAAACAATTCGTCGAATTGAGCAATACTTTCTCAGTTGCTCGAATATTGATCCAACTATCAATATACAGTAATTTATCAGTAATTTGTCGAATTGAGCAATACTTTCTCAGTTGCTTGAATATTGATGCAGCTATCAATATTCAGTAATTCATCGAATCGATGCTCAACCGCCGAATTTACAATCTTTGCTAATACGCGCAATGTCAACATCCTTCAAAGAACTACGACTCAACAGACATGTTCGATCCATGAATCACTGAGCATTTGTCACTCATGCTCAAATCAACAAAACCTAGACTCATTGTCTAAACAGTCAACAACGGACTAATTAAATACACGTCTGTCATGCAGACTCCACGATTCGTGAGACATCAATCACGTCACATGGGGGGATATAAATTAGGGTTTTGTTCTGGCGGCCTACGGCACGTGGATTCATCCACGATGAGAAATGTGAGTAAGTCGTGCAAACGGTTTAAGGAGTTAGCAAAGTAGTGGCTGGACGGTTAACCAAGTCTCCGCACGACCTGAAACTGGTTTCACCATGATTTCCCACTTCCCCACTCTTTCACTCAAGAAATCGTTCACACTTACAGGGATCAAGGTGTTTACTATTCTGACAATAGAAATAAGTCTCTGAATCCATGATTGAAAAATTCTCTGAATCAGAATTTTTCGAGCAATTACTCTCAAGAATTCATCAATCTACCAAAACTTATTCGAACTCATCAGTTCATAGAAAAATTGCAGAAACCTTCAACACATCCACAATCCTTGATCATCATTGATCCCACACAATTCTCAGCTTTCCTCCTACAGATCAACCCATCTTCCTTCTTTGCGACCGAATTGACTCTGGAACGACCATTGACTTGGTTTAGGCAGGAGTCCTACAGATTGATCTCTCGAACCTAAGCACTCCCTTTGCAGTACATCTGTGTGAGGTTGAGCAGTTTGCTCGGTTGAGGAGTCTCGAAAACACGCTCGTCTCTTCAATTCCCTAAAAAACCAGCAAATCTTTTTTCCCCATCTACAGATTGGCGACCACAGTGGGAGATTAATCTTTCGGTTGAAATCTCAACTTTCACAAAATGGTTGATCTTAGGTCGGGTTCAGTTACAAATCCTAACCCAAACAACGCTAGCACTAGCAACAATGGTGGTACTTGGTGGACCCGGAAGAGTGTATAAAAATGATGCGATAAAAACGGGCCTACAGTAATACCGCAAGTGCACGGTCGTCAGTTGTAGCTCATGCAAGTACGGGTCGATCCACAGAGATTGGGTGTGTTTCGGAAGTGTTTTAGCTAATTGGGTTCCTAGATTTGCTTTGGGTTTAGAAGCCTTTTGGCTTAAATGGGGTTTTGAGTGCTAATGGGTTTGAATGCCCTTTGAATGAATTGGGCTTAGTGGTTTGTTAAACATAAAATGAACTGAGCATGGGCTCAGTTATATTTAAAGTGCAAATGGGCTTTGGTTCTAGAAACTGGATTGAGCTTTGGGCTCAACAGTTCAACTATGACTTGGGCTTAACATTTCACTAGGCTTTGGCCTTGGTCTTACAGTTGGGCTCAAATTGTTCTCTGGGTTTTTGGAAGTGAACTGTGAGTTGGGCTCAGATGGTTGGGCTTAGTAAATGGAGAGCAAAGCAAGCAGCAGGAGCAAGAGCTGCAGCAGTTTGGCAGCAGCAGCTGCAGAAAGGCAGCATCAACAGAAGAATTGGCTTGGCTGCAGGAGAAGAAGGGGCAGCAGCAGCACTTTGGCAGAGCAGCAGGCAAAGAAGTGGCAAAACAGCACAAGGCCAAGAAGAGGGAAAAACAGTGCAGCAGCACAAGTACTGCAGCAGCAGTTGCAGCAATAGAAGAAATGCAGCAGGGAAAGCAAGTAAGCAGTGAAAATGCAAAACAGAAAATGCATGTAAACCAAACAAATGAAAGAAAACAATACTAACAGTTGAAGATGGATGGCAAACTAGGGCATTGATTCCACCTCTTAACCTAGACTAAGTTGGATATTCCAATTGCAACCAAAATGTCCTCCCAAGGTACTAGTTATCTGATTAAAGCATAACTAGTCTGAGGTTTGGACCATAAGCAATTCACATGGGTTGCTGCACTTTCAGTCACAGGGGTATCCTAACTACAGAGTATGCCTGACATACAATGTGAGAGCAAAGTGATGAAAAGCAAAAATTGTAATCTCCTACACAGTGGCTTTAAGGTTTCATCTTCACCCTAGTGGTGAATTAGAACATGCTAACAAACATCAAACAGATACACAAACAACATCATACACATCACAAAAAAAACATATGCAAATGGTTAACAGTGCAATGTAACAGGAGCAAGATAATAACAGAACAATTGAAATTAAGCTAACCCAAATTGGGTGGAAACTTGGCTAGTCCAAGAACAGTTTTTACATCTCACATCACTTCCCTTTTATACCCAAATTATCAAATTAGGGTTTACACACATTTTCCCCAAAAATATCAATACACAGTACAATTAGGGCTTTTTTAAATTACACAAAATTTACTTACAAACTCCCAAAATTTGCTCGACCCATGCCTCCTCTAGTCCTTGTTGCTCTTCCTCTGCTCCTATTGTCCCCTAATTTCGAGTTATTTTACTCACCCCAAAACCTAGGGTTTCAGAGGTTGTGAGATGAAGAAAATAACTAGGCTAGGGTGTTGTCGGTGGTGAAGAGATGGTAGTGGCAGTGATGGAACTGGTGGTGGTGAAGGAAACGACAGCGACAGAGGGGGGAGGTGGTGGAGTTGCAGAGCTCTGCAACTGTCGGGTGAAGGAGATGAAGTTTTGGGAAGGAGGGAGTGTTTGGGTGGTAGTATAGGGTTTGGTGCTAGGGTGTGAAGCGGGATTATCTGAAGTTGATGAGCAGCGATCTGGTCCGTAGGATGTGACGATGGTAGGTAGATCGGACGTCTAAGAGAGAAGCAGTTTGTAGCGACCGTTGGATGCGGAACACAACGAAGTCAACGGTGCTAGATTAGGTTAGGTGCTGTAGTGTTGGGCGGAACCATCAGGATTTGATGCACAGTGATGAGGTGACCGCTGGATTCAACTACCATCTAATCTGAAGGCTTGGAATTTCAGCGCTGTGGTGCTCGGCAGAGACTTCAGATTTTGATGCTCTATGAAGGAGCGACCGTCGGATGCTCCTGAGAACTGATCTGATGGCTGAGAACGGATGCGCTTTTGTGTGTAGAAAATGAGGTTGTGCGCACCATTCTTCGCGGCTTCCTCGCGTAATTTCTCCCGGCTTTTCACTACTTTTCTGCTCTTTTCGCTCCGCACTTCATCCAGATTTTATTTGTTACCTAAAAATGCAAAATAATAAGTAAGAAAAATATTTATTCTTGAAAACAATGAAAATACAGAATATGGGATAAAATGTAGAATTAATGCAAAAGATGAGTTAAATGCCAACAAAAAGGATAAATATATACAATATTTGGCACTCATCAAATACCCCCAAACCTGAATTTTACTTGTCCTCAAGTAAAACAAAACTAAGGAAATCCTAACTATACCACTGTCGCTGGTCTCTCGAATGCATTTAGCGTATGCACTAAGCCTTTTAAACCACTAAGTGTCCCTAGTGGACGAGTTGAAGTCTCGTGAAGGTTTACCAGAGGTGTGCCTACAAAACCTAAGGACAAAATATGAGCTCAGATTCCATCAAACGTGACATGTGCAAAACAGTTAAGCTCACAGCAAAATGGAGATGTCAATCTAGCTATCAAAGGCACAATCCTAGCACTGATAACAAATAAGGACATGTGATAAGAGTGTAAAGTGTATCTACACATGTGTAAAGAAAGATCTGAAGTTATGACTACTAATCACCAAGAGATAGTTTCTCAGGCTAAGAACTGAGGTCGAAATCTAGCTAGCTGTCCGGACTTTACGAGAATTGTGAATGAGTTGGAGGTATTTCACAATTTCTCGCGTTGTACATCAATGGCATACACCCTCCTTGCTTATTACAAAAGAAACAACAAAAGATGACTATTTACATGACTCTTATTTACATTGACAAATCTCTTTTATTTTTGGAACAAGAGATGATGGAATTGATAAATACTTGATTTTTTTGGTATTTTTCTGATTTTTTTTTTTTTTTTTTTTTTTTTTTTTTTTTTTTTTTTGAACAAGGAAACACTTTTGATACATAACAAGAAGAAACAAAAAATTACATGACACTTTGCAAGAGGTAGCCCTTTTTGATGCACCCAGTTAAATTCGATGGTTGTCTTTCTTAATGTAACCTCCACCTTCTATCCCAACCAACCAAAGAACAAGCTAGTCAAGTTTCGTTCAGTATTCTAAAGTGATTGGCAATCGTAACTTCCTATCCAACACCTTGAAGATCGAGGCCATACATGTATTGGTAGATCGTGCGCGTGCAAATTCTTATCACTATGTGAATTGTGCTAGAATCAGGGTGCCTAAATATCTAGACTAAGACTCCTAATAAAAATACATATTTGCACAAGAGTCAACATTTCAAGGTAAATGAGCTCCTTTTTATGATTTTTAATTTAATTTTTTTAATTTTGATTTTTTAATTTTTTTGGAATTTTTCACTTTTTTCAAAAAGAAGAAGGAGTTCGTTTTAATTATAGCATATTATCGTGGTATCTACTCTATACCCCCAAACCTAAACTAAACATTGTCCTCAATGTTTCAAAATATGGAAAGAATTAAAATGCAACATATGGAAAGGGACATGCTGAGTAGAGTAAAAGGAGAGAGAATACCCGATTTCGGCGAAAGCAGAATTAAAACTCCGTTATTCAAGGCAAAAATCCAACATATTTCAGCCGAGATCATATTGGATTAGAAAAATATATACAAAAGGAACAAAAGGGTTTTTAAAATTTTATCTACTGGATTATATACAAAAAATTCACCATACACTAACAATCTAAAGAGTTGAGGATCAACCCAAAAGACGAAGTGTAGACATTTCAACAGCTTCACACATATAACAGGAAAGAAACGCAAGTGAAACTGTGAAACAAAATGAGTACCCCCAAACCTGGATTTTACAGAAGATATAGTTTTGAAAACAAAATCGCGCAGTTTCGGGGGTTCATCATGCAAAAGGTCTAGCTCGAAATGAACTGTGCTAGGGACGGGCAAACATGCTAATTCCAACTGTGGTTCCTCAAATGTATTATATTTAGAAGCAAAATAGTCCAAGAGGACTTGGGAAGCACACAGTTCCAACCTAGGTTAGGGATTTTCAGAAAAATTGGTTTTACAATATTGGTACAAACCAAATCTAGGTTGGGTGGAAGGCCATCAGATTGTGACTTAGGTAGAAGAATAGGCATATCATTATCAATCAAATCAAAATCTTCTAACTCATCTACACATGTCACATCATGCTCACAATCATCATCACATTGGCAAGTTCACACTCAGAATCAAACATCATCAACAAATTTCTCATGCATGGCAAATCAGGAGAAATATCACAATGTGACCTAGGTAGAGAATCAGACACATCAAATATATTTTCATGCATACTAGTGTCTACAGAAGATTCAACTATTCCTATGTCATGCTCATCTTCACAGAATAATTGTACGAATCCCATGTCAATATCAAAATCATATGAATTACAATGAGTATTAGAAAAAACAACATTCATGAAGGTCGAGGGCGAGAAGCCATATGTTATTGAACCAACAGGTTCCACAATATTTTCATGTTCTTCTAACATATCATCATAATCATCATCATGGTAGCATGCATATTGGTCCTCATTAAAAGTGGTGGTGTCGTTAGTCGATTCATGTTCCTCTAAATTAGGTTCATATTCAACATTATTTATATGAATGGGACTAGACACTTCATTAGGGACAACATACATTTCCTCATGAATTTCCTCCTTTTGTAGGTGAAGCAAAATCTGATCTAAATATGCCTGAATTCGTGATGTAGATCTATCGAAGTTTTGCTCACTAAGTCTGAAAGCTTCTGTGGTGGAGTCTAAATTCATGGGAGTACAAAATTCTTCATGTTCAAATTGTGGTGATTGGTACATGTGTGCATGGTCATTAGGGTTTATAAAAGATTGATCGCAACCCTCAAAGGATTGATTATGGTCCCAATGACTACCATTCTCACAATTTATGGGCATTTCATACCTTGGATTTTCTCTAGATTGCCTAAAATTATGCAAAATATGACAATGCTCAACAGGGTGGTCTAAACTACCACATGCGGGACATGCATAGATTTCAGGTTGCCTAAGAAAATTAGATGTGACAGATTCCTCATGTGATTGCATTTCTAAAGCTGTGATTCGAGCTTCTATTTGATCCATAAGTGATGATTGTGTGAGTGAGGCACTAGCAAAATGTTCATTTTCACGTTGCGATAAATGATGCATGTGTGAATAGTCATTAGGGTTCATGTATTGAGGCTCGGGACTTTGAAAATGTCCATAATAATTCCTATGACTATTGACATCATGGTCTATGGGAGGTCATAACGTGAAGTTTGTCCACACGCAAGTTCTCTAAGGGATTTGTTGTATTCCCCAACTGTAGAAAAAGATCTATACATGATTGGGCTCAAAGCTAAGTAAAGAGTTACAAAGCTCAGAATTTGGTTTTTAAAGGGTTTGGATTTTTGGGAAAAATTTGGTTTTTAAAGGGTTTGGATTTTTGGGAAAAATTTGGTTTTGGTGGGAGACATTTGAAAATTTGGTTTAAAATGGGAGTAAAAATAAAAATTTGGTTTAAGATGGGAGCAAGTAAAAATTTGGTTTTAAAATTGGGAGCAAAGTAGAAATATTTTTTTTTTTTTTTTTTTTTTTTTTTTTTTTAAAGAAAAATAAAATTAAAAAAATAAAATTTGGTTTTTGAATGGGAGCAAGCCCACTGTGCAAGCCTCTAATGAAATGGAAGGAAGGCTGCGGCCCACAATCGGTTATCAGCTGGGTTTAAACCCAGAGTCCAAAATACAAGTCCAATGGAAAAATTTAAACAAGCCCACACAAAATAAATACAAGCCCACAAATTAAACAACAAGCCCACACATAAATTATTACAAACCCAAAATAGAAAAATAAAAAGCCCAAAAAATTGGGTTAATTATTACAAGCCCAAATAAAAAATTGGAAGCCCACAGGTTGGGTTCTCTCAATTGAATGGGTTTAGGCTTACCTTTTTAGCACAGCCCAGCTGCTCTGATATTGTTGCAAAAACCCAGTTGGGTTTTGGTTCTTTTCCTTAGTGGCGTCCCAGCAGAGGAAAACAGGTTCAGAATCAGCAGGTCCAAGCAAATGAAATGAAGCAGATGCAGATGCAAATGCTATGAAATGAAATGCAAAATAGCTAAAAAACACAGATAAAACACAGCACCAATCCCCGGCAGCGGCGCCAAAAACTTGGCGGGAAGGGTATAAAAATGATGCGATAAAAACGGGCCTACAGTAATACCGCAAGTGCACGGTCGTCAGTTGTAGCTCGTGCAAGTACGGGTCGATCCACAGAGATGGGTGTGTTTCGGAAGTGTTTTAGCTAATTGGGTTCCTAGATTTGCTTTGGGTTTAGAAGCCTTTTGGCTTAAATGGGGTTTTGAGTGCTAATGGGTTTGAATGCCCTTTGAATGAATTGGGCTTAGTGGTTTGTTAAACATAAAATGAACTGAGCATGGGCTCAGTTATATTTAAAGTGCAAATGGGCTTTGGTTCTAGAAACTGGATTGAGCTTTGGGCTCAACAGTTCAACTATGACTTGGGCTTAACATTTCACTAGGCTTTGGCCTTGGTCTTACAGTTGGGCTCAAATTGTTCTCTGGGTTTTTGGAAGTGACTGTGAGTTGGGCTCAGATGGTTGGGCTTAGTAATGGAGAGCAAAGCAAGCAGCAGGAGCAAGAGCTGCAGCAGTTTGGCAGCAGCAGCTGCAGAAGGCAGCAGCAACGAAGAATTGGCTTGGCTGCAGGAGAAGAAGGGGCAGCAGCAGCACTTTGGCAGCAGCAGGCAAAGAAGTGGCAAAACAGCACAAGGCCAAGAAAGGGAAAAACAGTGCAGCACAAGTACTGCAGCAGCAGTTGCAGCAATAGAAGAATGCAGCAGGGAAAGCAAGTAAGCAGTGAAAATGCAAAACAGAAAATGCATGTAAACCAAACAAATGAAAGAAAACAATACTAACAGTTGAAGATGGATGGCAAACTAGGGCATTGATTCCACCTCTTAACCTAGACTAAGTTGGATATTCCAATTGCAACCAAAATGTCCTCCCAAGGTACTAGTTATCTGATTAAAGCATAACTAGTCTGAGGTTTGGACCATAAGCAATTCACATGGGTTGCTGCACTTTCAGTCACAGGGGTATCCTAACTACAGAGTATGCCTGACATACAATGTGAGAGCAAAGTGATGAAAAGCAAAAATTGTAATCTCCTACACAGTGGCTTTAAGGTTTCATCTTCACCCTAGTGGTGAATTAGAACATGCTAACAAACATCAAACAGATACACACACAACATCATACACATCACAATAAAAAATATGCAAATGGTTAACAGTGCAATGTAACAGGAGCAAGATAATAACAGGAACAATTGAAATTAAGCTAACCCAAATTGGGTGGAAACTTGGCTAGTCCAAGAACAGTTTTACATCTCACATCACTTCCCTTTTATACCCAAATTATCAAATTAGGGTTTACACACATTTTCCCCAAAAATATCAATACACAGTACAATTAGGGCTTTTTTAAATTACAAAAATTTACTTACAAACTCCCAAAATTTGCTCGACCCATGCCTCCTCTAGTCCTTGTTGCTCTTCCTCTGCTCCTATTGTCCCCTAATTTCGAGTTATTTTACTCACCCCAAAACCTAGGGTTTCAGAGGTTGTGAGATGAAGAAAATAACTAGGCTAGGGTGTTGTCGGTGAAGAGATGGTAGTGGCAGTGATGGAACTGGTGGTGGTGAAGGAAACGACAGCGACAGAGGGGGGGGGGGGGTGGTGGAGTTGCAGAGCTCTGCAACTCTCGGTGAAGGAGATGAAGTTTTGGGAAGGAGGGAGTGTTTGGGTGGTAGTATAGGGTTTGGTGCTAGGGTGTGAAGCGGGATTATCTGAAGTTGATGAGCAGCGATCTGGTCCGTAGGATGTGACGATGGTAGGTAGATCGGACGTCTAGAGAGAAGCAGTTTGTAGCGACCGTTGGATGCGGAACACAACGAAGTCAACGGTGCTAGATTAGGTTAGGTGCTGTAGTGTTGGGCGGAACCATCAGGATTTGATGCACAGTGATGAGGTGACCGCTGGATTCAACTACCATCTAATCTGAAGGCTTGGAATTTCAGCGCTGTGGTGCTCGGCAGAGACTTCAGATTTTGATGCTCTATGAAGGAGCGACCGTCGGATGCTCCTGAGAACTGATCTGATGGCTGAGAACGGATGCGCTTTTGTGTGTAGAAAATGAGGTTGTGCGCACCATTCTTCGCGGCTTCCTCGCGTAATTTCTCCCGGCTTTTCACTACTTTTCTGCTCTTTTCGCTCCGCACTTCATCCAGATTTTATTTGTTACCTAAAAATGCAAAATTAAGTAAGAAAAATATTTATTCTTGAAAACAATGAAAATACAGAATATGGGATAAAATGTAGAATTAATGCATAAAAGATGAGTTAAATGCCAACAAAAAAGGATAAATATATACAATATTTGGCACTCATCAGTACTCCAGAAACTACTCCCGCTTCCAACACCGGTAATGTTGATACCACTCCTCCTCAAACCAACATCGAACAACCATCCTCGGACGTTCTCCCGAGGAAATCAGAGAAAATCCGCCTACCATAGCCGATCTAATGAAGGTGCAAGAGACTCTCGCCAAAAATCAGATTGACATGGCTCCAACACAGAAAGAGCTATAAAATTATCTCAAAACTCTCAACGACAAGAAGTCAGAAAAAGCTCAGAAGAAAGGAAAATCCAAAGAAACGTCTTCGACTGCTGATCCTGAAGTCATTCCAATCCATGTAGTAGACGATGATGAAATCCAAAAGGCTGCAGATATCCCACCAACAAAGGAACCTACAGGCGTCATCACTCGTGAGGACCTGGAAAGCTTCATGGAGGATCGAGGTAAAGACAAAACACCATTTGTTCACTGTTATCAACCTCTATATCCCGCTGTTATGCAAAGATTTCCTCTCCCGAATGGCTACACCTCTCCAACGTTCAAACTATACAACGGGACGGGGAACGCTCGAGAATATGTACCTCGATTCCTGAAAGCACTAAGCGAACATGAGCACAACCATATCGTTCGTCTGAAGGAATTCTATAAATCCCTGACAGGTCAAGCATACACATGGTGCAACAACATAGCACCTGGGAGCATCACTGTCTGGGAAGAAATGGTTAATGCTTTCTACCGGAAATACTTATTCGTCTCAGGGCATATTACTCTCTCCGACTTAGGAAGAATGTCTCAGAAGAGTAATGAACATCCGAACGATTATGTGAAGAGGTTCAGAGTCCAAGCTTTGGATTGTCATGACCCGGATGTCACTGAATAACAACTGGGGGACTTGTGCATCAATGGAACGATCCCGGTCTACAGAGCCTTGCTGGAAAATCTCCAGTTCTAGACTTTCTCAGAGCTTCATGAAGCAGCCAAACGATCAGCGACTACTGCACTTGCTTTACTGGAAAGAGTAAAGTATGCAAGGTCGAGGAACCTCAAAGCAGCCGACGCCTAGTCAACAATCAATACAATCTCTTTAACAAACATTGTTGCTGAAAGTAATGAAAGGAAAGCCAAGACACAACATTAGAGCGCTTCTCCAACATTCCAGGCTCCTCTGAAGGCGCGAAGAAAATATAACCAATCCTGAAATGCGCAAACCTAGACTCGGCATAAACGAACGGGGAAATGATCAAACAGACTCAAACTTCTCTTTTCTCATGAAGGAGTGATCGAGTTACTGGAAGTTTTGGTTCAAGATGGTGCAATCAAATTGTCGTTCATCAGGAGAGAGGCAACTGAAGAAGAAATGGAGAATCCCAGGTACTGTCGCCTTCATAGGTTCATAGATCATCCAACAAGTAACTGCAATATTTTGAAGCACATCTTCAAAGAGAAGGTTGATCTATAATAGCTTTAACTGGGGACTGAAGGAGTACACAAGAATCCTCTCCCAGTCAGAACCTTTACGCTCTCTGAACAACCAGTCAAAGAAGCAGTTCAATCATTGATCTAGCATGTGAAATTTCTCTATCTGTCTAAGGCACAAAGGAAAGACATTTTCACAGCATCGAATTACATTGTGTCAGACGTATGTCCATCCCGAAAATACTCTTTGAAACTTCATCCACAGACAAGGAGATGCAAGACTGGGGACTTCTTACCTCAGTCCATCTCAAAGGAAATGAATTCAGAAGAATATTGATCGATGCTGACACCGCCATCAACATCATTCCACTGAAAACCCTCGGAGTCGCAGGCATCACTTACAAGAAGCTACTCGTGATCCCATATGAATCAGAGACCTTGAAGGAACGGTCGGAAATACTTATGGCTACATCACTCTCAAAGTGAACATAAGTTCAACCAGGACAGAACCAAGTTTTACATAAGGAAGATCCAAGATATGTCATGTTCTTCAGACGAGCGTGGATCCATGCTAAAAAGATGGCTACTGACAAGGCTCCTTTGGTTGCACATCTCTCCAATGAAGAAAGTTCTGATCCAGAAGATTCGGCGGACATTCCATCATCAGAGCACTTGGAGGAGTTTCGAACTTTGACGAGGTTGAAGCAAGAAACTGCAAAAGATGCATATACATTCATCAAGAGGTTCCGCACTCAGGCAAGTCTCATTCCTTCCATGTTTATGTCGTTTATTTCCTCACATGCTATCCTAGCATGGGGACTCAATTTTGCTAGCAACTTTGCAAGATTTTATAAACAGTAGCTTCACCACGTTAGTATTTTACCAAGTGGTTGAATCTGACATTTCTCCGCATCGAGCACCGAGACATTCATTACTGAGATGATGTCCAAGCATGGAAAAGAATACTTTGGGCGTTTCTCCATAGCCTTGCTAGAGTGTCCATGTGTGCCACAAAATCAGAAATCTCTGATGCCTGCACAAGTGTTGAATCCCACTACCGCAACGAAAGAAATGCTGAAATTGGCCGAGACGATCAAACCTAAGACATTCGATGCTTAAGGGATATGACGCTTCAACGCTCAAGCATCTAATAAGCCTTCAAATTGTACTTCCAATCAAAGAGTACACCTTTGATAATGGCGCATCTGGCTTCAGCATAAATATCTCGACGATGACACAATGATTCAATACCCGCATAATCAAAGTGTAACTGAACTACAATCGATAAGTCTTCATTATCCCATGATAAGACTTCTGAAGAAGATGCAACATTATTCATCCATCGATGGCACAAACTCCTTCAACATACACCGGGGACTTGATCTTATTGGAGAAATCGATTCTATTTCAAATAAATGTTATCCACATAACAAGTTGTTGCAACCTGATGTGATTCCATGAAGCTTCATCTACGGGATCTCTCTACATCACAAGCCCCCGCACGACTGAGAAACTTCCCCTCTTCACCAATCACATCAAGAATTAAGACTGTTGCTGCTATCTACCATAACAACGAAGTCATACTGTTCAGGAGAATTCGAGTTGAACTCCCAGTACACCTTCATCTTAGAGATGCTCAATCCACCAACTAGTTCGTGAATGTAAAGTCTCACTGGATGAAGGAACAACATGTCGATAATCATGGTTTTAGCCTTTTCGATCTCTGGAGCAACTCTGACCATGGTATCGACATCAACAAGGATATATGGTGGAAATCCTTCCATGGTCTCAGCATCAACAAGAATTTATGGAGAAAATTAAATCGTGATCTCAGCATCAACAACAGTCTCAGGAGCAGCATCCTCATAACATGGCTTCATCAACTAACCATTCTCCAAAGTATTACTCGATGAAGCGGACTTCTCTAAGCACTAGTAATTCACATCAAGTTGTGTAGACATGAAAACATGAAAGTCTTCCCAAATCTTGCACGACGGGAGGGCACAAGCCAAAGTCTTCTACAAGATGTTCTCATCACCTCTACAAATGAGATACAACACACTTCGGGCCATGGGTTTACAAAAACGTACCAATGGATGAGGAATGGGACAATGCTTCCTCAATGAGAGATGTTCGTCCATGTCTCTTCTACAACATATCAAAAGGGCGCATCAATCGTACATACGAGCTTAAAGATATGACCTTTATTGCCAGGTCTATGAAATATGAAAATTCTGTACGGGATTACAAATTACGAATGTGCACGCCTGGTTGGGTGACCTAAATAACTCCAAATTGAGTGATTCTTTTCTCATATGATAACTCAGTCTCTTAGCTTCAAAAGTTGGGGTCAAACATTGAATTACGACGTCGTGTGAGATTCCTACAACTTCCAAAACATACAACATGCAAGCAGCAATTCTTAGACGGGATTCATAACTTCCACAGTCGGTTCCACCAGGTCTTACCACTAAGTCCTTCATCAAGTCCAAGACTTGTGGTGCCGGGCTCTCCAGTCCTAATCATTCATCGTAAAAGGAATGCTACCACCGGGACATGAAACCATGATCATTACATCATTCCCTCTCGAGAGTAACCTCAGTTATGGTCCCGTGACCAGGGTTTCAGAAGTGATGTTTCTACGACTGACAGAAACAGGATGGCACTGCATGCACCATGCTCATATATCAATCAAGGGTTCCTTATCTCAACTTCATCAATGGTATTGAAATCCTTCATCAAGCATTCACGACACAAGCAAATGGTCTAAAGACACAAAAGAGACGTTTTACAGCAAGACTGTCTGAGATGATTTTACACCGTCACGCACGAATCAGAGATATGGGATCAATTGGTAAGGAATCTAAGGTTGAGTCATATGTCATTCTCTTTGTATATATGTCCTCTACAATATATCCAAAATTCACAGCAATTAGATAAACGAGCAAAGAGATGTGGCCAAAACAGTGGACTACATGCCAGCTGAAAAATTCTGGGAGTCTCCTGGAACTTTATTGTTTCTCCTATTTCGGCCTCTAAACATGCTCAAAACTCAAAAAGTTTCTTTGATTAAAGCTTGGAAATTTCCTTGGAATGAGAAAACATGCGTAGGTCGCGAAATTCCGACATCGGACGAAGATTCTACAATATTTTTACCGAAAGACTGAAGTTTGGATTTTTCTGGTGACGTACTTCGGTAAAATTTCTCATATATTCGTATGGATTCTCATTCATTCACTCGCAACTCAGCAATTTCATACTTCTATGAAGAGATTACAAGAGGAACACTTACTTGAAGGGTTGCTAATCCATCTGGGAACTGATAATCTATGGCTATGTAGATATGGTCAATAATACCCTAATTAAAGATGGTCATTCGTGCACTTCACACATTCTCTATGTCTGCAGTCGAAAAGGGGAACAGACGACAACCCACTGAGTAATTATAATTTCTACACATGAAATTAAATGGCTCAAACGATCACAATAATCTCTACTTCAACGGGAAATAAAATAATCAATCTTCAGAAGGATTGCGAGTAAGATTAATCATCAGAGTCATCAGATTCATCATCGGATTCACGATTGTCATCCTCCATGGAATTCTCTTCAAGCTCTCCCTCAGAGTCAGAACCCTTACTGGGGACTTCTTCCAATTGGTCTTCGGGATTGCCATACCTTGCATATGAATATTGATCTTCTTTATACTCTGCTCGAAGATTCACCTTGGACAACCGATCAGCTCTCATACCCGGTAGATATATCTTAACTCTACGTTCCGAAGGCTTCCAGACAGATTCAAATTCCTCAACATCGGAATCGGAAGCTACACCATCAGGACGCGGTCGAACCTCATTCTCATATCGTGTATCATATTTCTAGATCTCTAAAAGGTTGATCTGCTTCCACACGCGCGTCCGCTGAATTCTTCATCTGTGGTTTGATGTTTCTCAAACATTTCCCGGAAGAGTCAGAGACCTAGTCATCACCAGGAGCTGCCATTATCTGCTGCCAAAAATGCGGAGTCAAATAGCCATAATATGTGTTAAAGTGATAACTCTCAGACTCTTACCTGTTTACAATTTCACTAGCTGCAGTGATTACGGTGCAAAATCCCTATGATTAATTTGTTCGTCTCTTCAAACCTACAGAGACAAATAAGAAATTCATTGTTTGAAATCATAACATGATTTTCATAAAACTGTGAGCAATTAACGAAACTCCTGCCATGTGAACAACTCACATAATTTTAACCCTGTGAGCGACTCCACTGGGTGAACACTCATTGGTTTTGTGCATACACTATCAAATCACAAAATCCATATAAACAATATTTTATCAAAAATTGTTTACTTCTAGCAATTGCTGACAATCAAAATTTTATTTTACATAAATTTTACTGTGTAAACATTCACTGATTTTTAAAAAATTGGACAGACGTCCATTCTGCAATTTTGAAAACTCACATACAGACATTATTTCACCATGTATAATTGTCTACTTTCAATAGCTTTTCAAAATCAAAACATTGATCTTACAAAAATATATTTTAACGTGAATCTCACGTAAATTTGAAGATATATATATTGCTCCCTCGCGCGAGCATCTGTCTTTGAAACGAGTATATTTTCAAAAATTTATGAAAGCTCACATATCGAAATGAATTTTTTCATGAAAGCTCATAAACAATCATTTTATTACTAACTGACGCACGTCTATTTAAAAAAAAAAACTTTTTTCTCTCGTACGAGCATCCACCTTTGAAACGAGAGTTTATTCCATTTTGTGAAATCCCACGGATTTAAAAATAAATAAATAATAATAATCTCTCTCTTGTGTTAGGGATCATTGTTTGTTTCTTAAACTAATGTACGAACGCCTATTCCTAAAACAAAGATTTCATATTTTGGGCTCGGGCCCACAAACGGTGAACCAACCAAAACTGGACTTTTGACCGACCAAATCAGCAGTGCCTCATATTTCTGTGTTCACGGGATGACACTCTATCATACTATCAGGGTCCTCACCTGAACATTTGCTCGTACATGACACGTTTGGAGCAAATCGGGGAATCTGAAAATACCTTTGTATAACTAAGTTCAACCACTGATCTCGTCGACTGAAAATCACCATTTAATGCTTACCGCGGAACATGACTGTCCCTCACTAAGCATGGGACCTAATATAGATGGTGGATTTTGAACAAAGGTCAAAATCGTAAAATCATGATACTGCATGTTTCCGACACGGCTTTCAGGCATGTGACGATTCATATTTTACGAGCCATGATGAATATGTTTCTCGAAAGGCCTCCACTATCTGAGCGTTTAATTCCTCACATTTCATCATGCCCTCTATGTAGAATAACATAATTGGGCGGTTCTCCGTAAGATTGAGAGCATTAACGCCTTCAGGACATCGGTGATACTCGATGTTCCCTAACTACATAAAGAGATCCCCTTCTACATATAAGAACGATTGGGCGGTTCTCCGTAAGATTAACGCCTTCAGGACGTTGGTGACACTCACTGTTCCCTGACTATGTACAGAGACTGTGTATGACGCTTTAACTAGCTGATATCTCTTCTGCAATAGATTAATTCTATCGTGACATTCGCCACTGAAATCCTAGAAGATAATCTATTATATCTCATTACTCTGATTTCATGATCGAATCCACGGCTGATCTCATGGAATGGTAATAGATAATTTTTACTTCGATTCTGTAGTCGAATCCATGATCCTATGGGATGGTAATGCTCATTTTATTATTCTGAATCCATGGTCGGCTTATCCTATGGATTGATAATAAATAACTACTCACCTTTATTACTCAGTTCCATGAATCATTCTCCACTGAATTTCATAAATTAGTAATAAATACTCAACAACCGGGCATTTGGACCATCACCGAGTAAGCCCCAAGAAAATTGTCCAAGTGTACTCGACAATGATGCACGACCGAGCACCCGAATGCACGAACGAGCATTCGAAAATATGGACAAACAAGGAATCCTGCACAAAACAAGAGAGGGAAAATAATAACATTAAAATAATAAAGAGGCGCTCATGGGCCGGGCCCACCGGCTGGCCAACCGTGGCCGGTCCCACGCCTCTTCCATTATTTTTCCTTACTTTTTATTATTTTCATGAACTCATGAAAACTCCTTCATTCTAGCAACTTTCCTTGTTTGAAAAAAACTCATGGTTTTTCCATATTTTCATGGTTTCATTATAAATAATAATATAAAATAAGGAAAGGTGTTGCGGGACAAGGCAACCTAGCCGGCCGGCCATGCCTTGGACGTGGCCGGTCCCACACCTTGCAATCTCTTGTCTTTCATAATTATTATTTCCCTAATATCATGAAACTCCTCTGTTTCAACAAAACTCATGGTTTCTCCATAGTTTCACGGTTTCATGAAAAATAATAATATAAAACAGGGAAAGGTGTCGTAGGACCAGGCTACTTGGCCGGTCGGCTATACCCTAGCCGTGGACATTCCCACACCTTACAATCCCTAGTCTTTCATAATTATCATTTTCCTCATCTCATGAAACTCCTCAGTTTGAGAAGAAATCATGGTTTCTTCATATTTTCTCAAATATTGCTCATATCATGAAAAATCCACAAAGTCAAATGGTCACATGACCGACTAGGATTTTCACGAAGAACATTAAAATATCATTATTTTAATATTCTCAAGAATTGATGAGACGAGCTAAGTTCTACTTTGCTCATTCGAGCAAAATCAAGGATTTCAGTCAAAGATCAAACTATTCTGAAAATCCAACATATTGCTCAAACGCACACCGGAAAATACCGAAACTCTCATGACTGAGACACGGACATTATGGTGACACGGGCATGCTACCATGATCGACCAAGGGAGGCTCTAAGGCTTGCAACGAGCCGGTCCCACATGTTTTCATAATTTTGACCTAATTTGCGCAATCGCTCATACTGGGTCCAAACTCTTTTCAACCAACCTGGAGTTTGCTTAAACGACCATCAGATTGTCCTACGACCACCAAGGGCCGGTCTCATTCCCTCTTGGTCGGTCCCTTACTTTTCCATAATTAGGTTTTATCACCTAATGCTCAATCGAGCACTATTTCAGTAAATGATGAAACCGGCGTTTAATCATCATTCTTTCACCGCCAACTAAGGACCCTGGTGCATGCTCACTCGAGCACTTGGGCGCCACATAGATTTCCTTAATCCCCATGTGGTCGGTCCGTCTATCACTCATGACCTATTTTCAGCGACTCATCAATTGACGAACAATTAATTAAAAGTTAGGGTTCCGAATAAACGCTCCACAAATCATCATTCTGACCAAGATTCAAACACTAATGAATTTATGTTGATTCAGTAATCAATATTTAGATTAATCATATAATATCTAGTAGTCTACCAATATTTTATTAGGTCACGTAACCAATAAATAATTCGTCGAATTGAGAAATACTTGCTCAGTTGCTCGAATATTGATCCAACTATCAATATTCAGTAATTTTTCGAATTGAGCAATACTTTCTCAGTTGCTTGAATATTGATCCAACTATCAATATTCCGTAATTCATCGAATCGATGCTCAGTCGCCGAATTTACAATCTTTGCTAATACGCGCAATGTCAACATCATTCAAAGAACTACTCTAAATAGACATGTTCGATCCATGAATCACTGAGCATTCTTCACTCATGCTCAATTCAACAAAACCTAGACTCATTGTCTAAACAGTCAACAACTGACTAATTAAATACACGTCTGTCATGCAGACTCCACGATTCGTGAGACATCAATCACGTCACATGGGGGATATCAATTAGGGTTTTGATCTGACGGCCTACGGCACGTGGATTCATCCACGATGAGAAATGTGAGTAAGTCGTGCAAATGGTTGAAGGAGTTAGCAAAGTAGTGGATGGACGGTTAACCAAGTCTCTGCACGACCTGGAACTGGTTTCACCACGGTTTCCCACTTCCCCACTTTTTCACTCAAGAAACCGTTACACTTACAGGGATCAAGGTGTTTACTATTCTGACAATATAAATAAGTCTTTGAATCCATGATTGAAAGACATCAACATTCGTCTACAAAGAATTTATCGAGCAATTACTCTCAATAATTCATCAATCTACCAGAACTTATTCGAACTCATCAGTTCACAGAAAACTTGCAGAAACCTTCAACACATCTATAATCCTTGATCATCATTGATCCTACACAATTTTCAGCTTCCTTCCTACAGATCAACCCATCTCCCTCTTTGCGACCGAATTGACTCTGGAACGGCCATTGACTTGGTTTAGGCCGGAGTCCTACAGATTGATCTCTCGAATTTAAGCACTCACTTTGCAGTGCATCTGTGTGAGGTTGAGCAGTTTGCTCGGTTGAGGAGTCTCGACAACACGCTCATCTCTTCAATTCCCTAAAAAAACAACAAATCGTTTTTCCCCATCTACAACGGGATCTTTAGAACTGTTTGTAGATCTAAAAACATATTGTGATAATCCATTGTTAACAGACTCCGTTCCGTGTGTGATTGATCACAAGAGATTCACGTGGTGTTGTGCAGGTGTTTATTGAAGATTAAAGAAGATTTCTTATTTGGTTTATATATCTTTGGGTGTGCACAAACCTTGATCGCCTGGGATCCAACTAGAATCTGATTTATTCGATTGATTAGTTGCGTGAGATCGGTATCACCTTATAGTTTCTTGTTGGAATCTATATTGATTGATTGCAAATCTAAACTCCGCTACTTCTGTAGTTGTTGGATAGATTGATCTAACCAGGCAAAGGAGTTTATTAGTTTAAGCGGAAGAGCCTTTGCATATGACTTGAGATATCTTCATCTGAAAGAATCAAGAGAGTTGTTACCAAACAGATTTGTTGTTCCTTTACTGTTTGGAATACGATCCAAAGGAAATGTTCCAGTGCGTGCACTTATTGAATATCAGAAGCGCAGGGATACTGAAGAAACTAAGTGAACTAGGTTTTGTTTCTTGGTCTCAACTATACAAAGTTTTGGTTTAGATTTTGTGTAGCGGCTTAATTTTGAGAGTATTCAATTTTGGACTTGGTCCCGAGGTTTTTCTGCATTTGCGGTTTCCTCGTTAACAAAATCTTGCTGTGTCATTTACTTTTCCTTTCCACAATTATAATTGTTGTTATTATAATTTAAAGTAAATTACAAAAACGTTAACTCTGTATTACTTGATAGTGATCCTATAAAGTTTGGTTAAGTCCGAACCTATTATAAGGTAATTACACTTTGATTGTTGTATTGTCTCGATCTCGTATCCATAGACGATCACACAAAGTGTGAATATTGATTTGTAATATTATCTCGACTTTGTCCATAGACAATCACTTTCGATAGGAGGACTTACATGTGGATAATTTAAAGATTGTGGTGTATTTGGGTACCCTCGTCTTTTCACAAACTTATTTTAGAACTTAACCCACTCATGTATGCAAACGGGTACGGATACCTAAAGTTCCAGACTTGGTATGGGTTTGCCAGTATGCGAACGGGTATGCATACTTTCGTACACCACCAAACTTAGTTAAATTCCCAGACTTGAACGCATACGGTATGCATACTAAGTTCCCGGAGTTTCAACTAACCAACCAGTATGCACACGAGTATGCATACTATGGTTCCCGAACCTGGAATAACTTGCAACAGTTAGCATACAAGTACGCATACTGTGCTATATACAATCAATGGTTAATCGTTCTAAAATCCATCTTAATCATTGAAAGATTCTTGGAAGACGGGAATAACTGTCTCACACAAACTATTAGCTTCAAAGCAATTTCAAGTGATCAATACGAAAAATTCTGAGTCTACATCAAGTGATTGTCTCACACAATTCATGTAAGATGTTACCAGGAAATTTTCACATGATCATCTTTTGACTTTCGTCAAGAATAAAGATGAACTTGGTTAAAGCGAAAGCTTACCAACACATATTTTGAGAAATATGTAAGCGAGTTAAACTCAGCTCGAAATATCAAATGTGTACAATATAAAGTTTATATAGCTATAAGACTTTTGTCTCAATAGGAGATAGAATAGAAATAGACTTATGGGTGATAGATGAGTTCAAGTCCCCATATACCTTTTGTTGATGAAGTTCCACAAGCTCCCCTTAGTAGTTCTTCGTCTTCAATCGATGAACGCCGTGAAGTCTAAATCTCAACTACACCTTTTATCCTAATCTGAGTCTAAATATCTAACAGATACCTTAATACTATGGCCAGTTCTGGAGTCCACATAAGTATTTTGTTACGTGTACCGGTTTGGATACACAACCGAGTTGCGGAACACAAAACTATTTTTGTATGGTATGCATAAGGATATGCGTACCACAAATATGCAAGTCAATATATATCTACTTCGCTACGTGTACGAGTACATGTAATACAGATTCAAACTTATAATAGTTCTCCCAGTTTGTAAGACCAATAACATTGTCCTGTATCTAAATCTATAGTAGTTAATTATATATTTCTCTCTAAACTGATTCAAAACATTCCCGAACAACATCAGTGACACATATCATTGTTCCAGTCTATTTTCGAACGATAAAACTTGAATCATGATTTTGATCACAAACAAATTGTTCTTAACCGAAATTCATCAAGTATTTACAAATGTTAATTAAGCTTAGTCACTATATTTCGAGACCTAATTATCAAGATACTTGAAATTCTTGTATATGCATGATAGTCTAATTAGTTATGCGACATCGTTTCAATGATAGAAATGTGAATATAACTTGAGAAATAGGTGTTTCAGTCTTCACTTAACTTTTGTTGATGAAGCTCTCCAAAAGCTTCGGTTGATCTTCACCTTCAAACGGTAGAACGCAATGATGACTGTTGTGATCCACTGTTTCTCAACTATGTTTTTATCCCAGTCCGAGACTTAACTAATTGTAGACTAAAATTAAGATATAGTATTGACAACTAAATTTGAAAACAATCTTGAGATAGCAACACTTGTGAGTTCGACCGAGCAATGCTCTAACAATCTCCTTCTTTGTCAATTTTAGTGGAAAAACTATCAATACATATGGATGAAAAAATAAAGCTTTGAAAACTCCTCAAATCCATCATGCTTGATTTCCTTGGTTTTTAAACTCCTTGAACTCTTCGTAATTTCTAGTTGCAATGATTCTGAACGTTTTCAACTCAGCATCATTGTTTTTGAAGATCCGCAGCGATAACAACATTGAAAAAAATATTCTCAAACGTCATTATACAGAAACATAATATAATTAACTTCTCCAAAGTTCAATTGTATCCCAACTCTGAAGCAATACCAAGGTGATATATTTCTCTCCCTTAATCAATATTTACATATTTTGCATAATAGGTTTCACCTATAGATTATTGATTCACTACCCCTTACATAATGATTCGTAAACCATATGTATGTAGTTCGAAACTACTGAATAATTCCCCCCCTTTTTGTCAATAAAATTGGCAAAGGTACGAAAATCGTGGGATCGTAATGAATACAACCAAAATATATGTCAAGTTTTAAGGAAGTTAGAGATACTACATTATAACATAGTTAAAATGCAACTCCTCTGAAAAATCAGGGGTCTAACAACCACACCCAATATCTCGCTTAGCAATATGTATGGACAAACTCCAATATAATTCCAAGAGAATCAACTAGACAGTCAGACTCGATCAATGGAAATATATCCAAGAGTTATATCTCAATTTCTCAATTTAATCTACAATCAAACAAATAGGAATTCGCGATCCTGATTGAATATAAGAAATAACTTGGACGGTATCAAAAACCAATATCCAAGTGTCAATCAATTTAATCAACAACCAAAGGTTGGATTCCCAATTGATTGAACTTACGCACAACCTATGATATTTCAATTATATAAACAAATATAATGTGGAAAAGAAATAACACAGACACAAGAAATTTTGTTAACGAGGAAACCACAAATGCATAAAAACCCGGACCTAGTCCAGATTTGAACACTGAAAAAGCGGGGGTCTAAAAACACCACCCAATATTTCGCTTAGCAATCTGTATGGACAAACTCGAATATACTTTTAAGAGAATCAACAAGACTCAATCAATTAAAATTATATCAACGAGTTTATATATCTCTTCTTGATTTGATTTACTCAAGCAAGAACTGCGAGTTCAAATCAAATACAAGGAATAACTTGGATGGTACCAAAGACCAATATCCAAGGATTAATCAATATCAATCAACAACCAAAGGTCGGATTTCCAAATGATTGATTCAAATGTACAACCTATATTATTTCAATTATATAAACAAATATAATGCGGAAATAGAAATAACACAGACACCAAAAATTTTGTTAACAAGGAACCGCAAATGCAGAAAAACCTCGGGACCTAGTCCAGATTGAACACACACTGTATCAAGCCTCTACAGACACTAGCCTACTCCAAGATAACTTCGTTTGGGACTGTAGTTGAACCCCAATCAGTCTCCCACTGATCCAAGGTACAGTTGTACTTCCTACGCCTCTGATCCCAGCAGGATATTGCGCACTTGATTCCCTTAGCTGATCTCACCCACAACTAAGAGTTGTTACGACCCAAATTCGAAGACTTGACAATAAACAAATCTGTCTCACACAGACAAGTTTATCAAAGGATCAATCTGTCTCCCACAGATAAACCCTAAAAGGTTTTGTTCCGTCTTTTGATAATAATCAAGGTGAACAGGAACCAATTGATAATCCGGTCTTATATTCCCGAAGAACATCCTAGAGTTATCAATCACCTCACAACAATTTTAATCGTATGGTAGCGAAACAAGATGTTGCGTAATCACAAACAATGAGACGAGGATGTTTGTGATTACTTTTTATATCTTGCCTATCGGAGATATCAATCTCAAGCCAATCAATCTGATTGTACTCGTACGATAGAAGATGCAAGATCAGATCACACAACTACGATAAAAGTAGTATCGGTCTGGCTTCACAATCCAAATGAAGTCTTTAAGTCGTTAACCTGGTTTTAGAAGAAGAAAACCAAAGGTGAAAGGAGAACCGACTCTAGTATGCAAACTAGTATCACACGTGAGGTATGGGATTAGTTTTGCACAGATACTAGAGTTTCCCTTATATAGTCTTCCAAATCAGGGTTTGAAATTAAGTTACCTTGGTAACAAAGCAATCAATATCCACCGTTAGATGAAAACTTGATTTAGATTCAAGCTAATATTTCTCAATCGTTAGATCGAAAACTTAACTTGTTACACACACTTGACGATGCACGCTACTAGGTTTGTTAACCGTACCCAAACATATGCACTTGTTGGTTCAACAATAGTTTACTAAATGGTTAGCCATATGACCATTCCATATCAACCATGTTCTTCTTCACCATAACTAGTTCAAATGATTTCAAATGAACTAGTTAGAGAGTTGTTCAATTGCAAGGAAATCTCATGTACTACACAAGACACAATTGAAGCAAAGATGATTTGATTCACTTGAATCGGTTCATGAATTTTTATAGCCACGGTTTGCAAACTGCATTCCTTAGTCTTTTTAAGTTTAAGTTCATAAATCATCTTCAGATATATAACCTTCTCAAGTTCGCAGACTAGGTTCGCGGACTTAAGTTACCGGGCAGAGTTTACAAACTCCAGCAGAAATTCTCGGGTATGAGAACTTCGCCGGTTCGCGGACTTAGTTTCACGCAAATAGTTTGTCAACTCCATCAGAAATTCTCGGGTTTGAGAACTTCGGCAGTTCGCGGACTGAGTTTTGGGACTTGGCTCACGTCATTCTTCCGGTTCCATTGATCAACAAAGTTCGCAAACTTTGGTTCAAGGAATATGACTTATACATAAATGTGTTTCCACAACAATGCTTATGTCCACCATTGGTTATATAACCTATACTCTCATTTCAATCATTGAAACATTCTTAGAGGATGTTATATAGTTGTTACACCATTTATCGTCAAAGCAATTTTCAAGATGATTGAAACATATCATGCCTTTCGTCACATAGTAAAGATAAACTTGGTTAAAGCGAAAATCTTACCAACTCATATTTCGAGATATAGATAGGCGAGGTATACTCGGATCGAAATACCAAATGTGTATAATCAAAGTCTATATATATAGCATATGACTTCTTGTCTCAAAGAGTAGGAGATATAGTAGATAGACTTTTGAGTGATAGATAAGTTCAAGTCTTCGCATAGCTTTTTATCGATAAGTTCCACCGGTTCCTTGAGTAGTTATTATACTTGTATGATGAATCGCCATGAAGTCCTTGAGCTCAACTACACTTTCTATCCTAGTCCGAGACTTAGCTATAATAGAATAGAAATCAAGACTTATAGTTTTGATCACTAACATTGACAAACATGCTTGAGATAGCAACGCATGCGAGGTCGACTGAGCAATGCTCTAACAATCTCCCCCTTTGTCAATTTTAGTGACAAAACTATCAATACATATGGAATACAAAAAAAGATAAAGAAACTTTAGTAGCTCCTATTCCACATGTCTAATCTTCAACATTCCTCGAAATCTTCGTCACTTCCAAGTACTCCAATGATCCCAAAGGTTGTAAGTTTAGCATCACCGTTGTTGAAGATACGTAGCTATAAAAATGAGAAAACATAGTTCTCGGTCATTGTTATACAGTGTCATATTATTATCACATGGCGTCAAAGTTCAATTGTATCATAACTTCAACAATAATACTATGGTGATATGTATCACTCCCCCTTAGTCAATACTCTATCTCACATGAAAACCACTCCCCCTTACACAATGATCCGAAAACCATATGTTTGTAGTGTGAACTACATATTAATTCTCCCCCTTTTTGTGAATAAAATTGGCAAAGGTACAAGAACGAGATCAATATGAAATTTCCGAGAGAGACATTTCATGACAAAAATAAAAAAATACATACCAACTAATTTAGATGCAATCATAAAGCGGAAGCTAAATGCATTCATCAAGGAGTTTAAAGATACAAGATAAACCTTCTAAAATTCCACATCCGCACACCCCTCAAGATATAACCATTAAGCACAAGTTCAAAAGAACTCTCCCCCATTTGATGTCATTCCCGAAGGAACAACAAGAGCGACCTTAATTTCGAAAGAAAAGAAGGATTTTGAGACAAAAATGACACTAACATGACAAAAAAAAACTCTACAGAAACTGAACTGGAATAACCCTACTGGAGTTTCAAACTCAATTTCCCAAATAATAGAGATAATCATAGGGGCAAGAGTTATAGAAACGTTTTAATGTACCAAAACAACACCAATAAACTGCCGCAAGTGTTGAAATGTAGCAGTGTCTAATGGTTTGGTAAGAATATCAGCTAATTGTTGTTCGGAAGGCACAAATTCCATACTTATGATACCATTTTCATAGAGATCACGAATAAAATGGTACCTTATGTCAATGTGCTTTATTCTTGAATGCTTGACGGGATTCTCAGTGATTCGAATCGCGCTAGAGTTATCACAAAAGATTTTCATTATTCCAGTATCAACTCCATAATCAGCTAACATTTGTTTCATCCATAGGAGTTGAGTATAGTATGATCCAACAACAATATATTCTGCCTCAAATGTAGACAGGGATTGAGAATTTTGTTTCTTGCTATGTCAAGCTACAAGATTCAGTCCTACATAGTAGAAACCCCCTGATGTACTTTTTCTGTCTTCTACACACCCTGCCCAATCTGCATCTGAATAAGCAGAAAGATCAGTGTTAGTATCAAAAGTATAAAATAAACCATACCCGGCAGTGTGATTAATATATCGGATAATCCTTTTTGCAGCTGCAAGATGAGATTCCTTTGGATTTGCCTGAAACCTAGCACAACAACCAACACTAAAATAAATATCAGTTCTAGTAGATGTAAGATACAAAAGGCTACCAATAATAGATCGATACATCTTTTGATCCACTTTTGCTCCTTTCTCATCTCTATGTAGTTTACCAGTAGTGGGCATAGGTGTCGATTTTGGAGACGGTTTATCCAGGTCGAACCTTGTCACAAGGTCTCGAGTATACTTCTCTTGGGATAAGTAAATTCTATCCTTATGTTGTTGAATTTGTAATCCTAAGAAGAATTTTAATTCACCAATATTGCTCATTTCAAATGTGCAAGAGAGACTTGGAAGTCCTTTGCAAATTTTTCAGAAGTTGATCCATATATGATATCATCTACATAGACTTGAGCAATAACCACATCTTTCCCACTCCATTTGGTAAACAAGGTTTTATCAGCTCCGCCTCTTGAAAAACCTTTTCTAATGAGAGAAGTGGTAAGTTTTTCAAACCAAGCCCTAGGTGCTTGTTTCAACCCGTACAATGCCTTTTTGAGTTTTAGCACATGATCTCGGAAATCAGGATTTTCAAATCCCTTAGGTTGAGCGACATAGACTTCCTCCTTTAAAATTCCGTTTAGGAACGCGGATTTTATATCCATTTGAAATAGCTTAACCTTAAGAAAACAAGCATGAGCTAACACAAGTCGAATGGACTCAAGGCGTGCCACAGGAGCAAAGGTCTCATCAAAGTCAATTACTTCAATATGTGAATATCCTTGAGCGACCAGTCTAGCTTTGTTTCTGACAATCGTACCAAATTCATCAGACTTATTCTTGAATATCCATTTAGTACCAACAATATTGATATTGGAGGAACAAGGTACCAGTTCCCACACATCTTGTCTTTGAAATTGATTTAACTCTTCATGCGTTGCATTCACCCAAAAGGGATCGTTCGGAGCTTCATCAATATTCCTTGGTTCTACTTGCGAAAAATAACAACCAAAATTGCACAAATTTTGAAGTTGTCCTCTTGTTTTGGCTGTAGAATCTCTTCCTCCAATAGTACTGTTAGGATCATGATTCCTTTGAACCCAGAGATGTCGTGGAGGAACACGTTCTTGTTCGTTATGAATGGCTTGATCAATGCTCTTTTCCTCGTTACTAGAAATGTCAGGATCAGTAACAGTTGGAATAACTTCAGCTGATTCTGGGATTTCTTTGACTTTATCAATCGTTTCTGTTGGAGGCAATTCAGTAGGAGGATTATCATGACGAAAGTTACTAATGTCGTCGATGATAACATTAGCAGATTCCATCATGACTTGTGTTCTGAGATTAAACACTCGAAAACCACGACTATCAGAAGCATAGCCAAGAAAGATACCTTCATCACTTTTGGTGTCGAATTTCTCTTTTTGTTCTCAATTTTTCGGAATATAGCACTTACTTACAAACACCCTGAGATAGTGTAGGTTGGGTTTCCTTCCGTACCACAACTCATAAGGAGTGTTAAGGGTTTTAGACCGTAAATACACACGGTTGATCAAGTAACATGCTGTAAAAACAGCTTCTCCCCAAAACCTTAATGGTAAGTTTTTGTTATGGAGCATTACCCTGGCCATTTCCTGAATATTCCTATTCTTTCTTTCAGCAAATCCATTAGCTTGAGGAGTGATAGGTGGAGAGTATTGTTGAATGATCCCCATTTCGTCACGGAATTCAAATACCTTGGTGTCTTTGAATTCAGTTCCACGAATCTTTAGTTTGCGACCTTGTTCGTTCTGGATCCTTTTAACAGTAATCTTGAATTCACCAAGAGTTTCATTCTTATGAGATAGAAATGCAACCCAAGTGAATCTGGTGTAATCATCTACCATAACTAAAGCATACTTCTTACCAGCAACAGTAGGTTGTTGAATTGGTCTGAAGAGATCCATATGAATTAAATCAAGTGGAGCTTTATTCAGAATATCTCGAGATGATTTTTGGTGAACTCTTGTTTGCTTACCCTTTTGACAGGCACCACACACACCTTCAATCATTGCATTGATTTTGGGAATGCCTCTAATAAATTCTTTGTTAATGATCTTAGTTAGAAGACAATAATTGATGTGACCAAAACGCTCATGCCAAAGATGTGTAGATTCCACCTTAGTCAAATTGCAACGGTTGCTAAACTGAGTATCAAGTTGATAATAGTTGTTTTTACCACGAGTTCCTTGAAAAATTAATTTCCCGGTTTTGTCTACAATGTCACATCCATTTGCATTGAAGACAACTCAATGGCCTTTGTCACAAATTTGACTAATAGAAAGAAGATTAGCAGTCATGCCTTTTACGTATACTACATCATGAATTTCTGGAACACCAGGCAGTTTGATCGTTCCCTTCTTGCTGATGTAGCACCAACTCCCATCTCCAGACGTTACAGGACTTCCTTCATAGTCAATAGACTAAACAAACCATGTGAGATCACCTGTCATATGTCGGCTACATCCACTATCAAGAAACCATTGAAAAGGAGACGTAGATCTTAAAGCAAAGGCACCCATACTATTAGTACTTCTCTGTTTAGAGTTTCCTGATAGTTTAGTATGACCTTTCAGAGTATCAAAACGTTGTTTTATTTTCTTACAAATATTACTTGCAACATTCAAAATCTTTTGAAAAGACATACAAACTTGTTGGAGGTGAATGAAATCACAACAACAACGTGGGCCAAAACTTTGAAGTTTGTCTGAGTGGTTCCTAGTCATATCAGTTTTCACAACTACTGGTTGTAGATTACCATCTGATTTACGACTATTTAAAAAGGAACAACTGGAGTTTCTCAGATTCACCAAGGAACAATTACCAGATATCAAATCCTTAAGAATTGCAATTTCTGCAACAAGACCAAAGTTGATCCGGATTTGTTCATCCAACCCCTTTTGAAGAGTAACCAGTTGTTTGAGGGTGAAAACGGTTTCTGCTGATTTTGGTAATTTCGGGTGTGTGGGTGAGAGAATTTAAACCCTAAACAATGTACTGCAATGGAGTACTTTAGATTCGAGAGATCAATCTGTATAAATCCGGCCTAAATCAAGAAATGGTCGTTCCAGACTTGCTTCGGTCACAAAGTGAAGGAGAAGGGTTGGTTTTGGAGAGGGAAGTGAAGAAAGTGTTGAGACCAGAATAGTTGATTCTGGAAGAGTAGTTGTTTCACGACTTGTATCAGAAAGTGGGAAGCTAACAGATGAAAAGCTAGCAAATGTTTTCTGAGTGTTGTATTCTGCTGACCTAAACCTGTTGTTCGGTGGAAATAGGTAATGCCTATTTATACAAGTCGAAGTGAAACGTACTTTGTTCTCATTAAGAAATGTAAAACGGGTGAGTAAATGGGAGTAGGTGGTAACCGGTAACGCTTGGAATTGATGTTTCATAAAAGAAAGCGTTTCACCATTACTCCCTGTATTTACTAACCGCCTCATCCTTATGACACTTTATTATAACGGGCGTAGTGTACGCCGCACGCTGTAAACCTCCAAACCAATACCCAATGAGTACCTCCAGTTTGTGACATGTGTTTATGTCTCGAGTGTTTTCGTGGAAAACATGTAGCATGTTTTTTTTTCTCTGGCAAGTTGAGCTTGGGAGACTTGCCGGCTTGGTGGTTCCCTTCAACGGTTGAGATTTTGTATCTTAAGAGGAAGGTATCCGTTGATTATTGCAACCTTTTGTTTGGTAACCAGTGGCATGAAAGTACGATCAATATTGTTTTAATATGGCCCAGTTTAGGCGCGGCCAAAAGTTAGGGTTTTGGATTTGTTTAGGAGCGACCAAACTAGGGCCAAAGGTTGCCATGTGTTAGCTGGTAACCTTGGACGGCTAATATATGCATCTTAGATGAAAAAGTGGTCGTTGATTGTTGCAGGCCTTCGTTTTGGTAGCCGCATAGGGAAGGCCGGATGGTACGGCGCGGCAAGGTGGTTGGCATGCCATTGGCACATGTGGCATGGCATGCCTTGGCGTGGCCAAAACTAGGTTTCTGGGAAAAAGGTTACCATGCGTTGTTTGGCGACCTTGGACGGCTAGGATTTGCATCTAGGATGGAAGAGTAGCCGTTGATCGTCGCACGCCTTCGTTTTGGTAGCCGCATGGGGAAGGACGGCATGGTATGGCGCGGCAAGGTGGTTGGCATGCCATTGTCACATGTGGCATGGCATACCTTGGCGTGGCCAAAACTAAGGTTTTAGGCCAAAGGTTACCATGCGTTGTTTGGGGGCCTTGGACGGCTAAGATTTGCATCTAGGATGGAAGGGTGTCCGTTGATCGTCGCATGCCTTCGTTTTGGTAGCCGCATGGGAAAGGTCTGCATGGTATGACGCGACAAGGTGGTTGGCATGCCATTGGAACATGTGGCATGGCATGCCTTGGCGTGGTCAAAACTAGGGTTTTGGGCCAAAGGTTACCATGCGTCGTTTGACGACCTTGGACGGATAGGATTTGCATCCAGGATGGAAGGGTGGCCGTTGATCGTCGCACGCCTTCGTTTTGGTAGCCGCATGGGGAAGGCCGACATGGTATGGCGCGGCAAGGTGGTTGGCATGCCATTGGCACATGTGGCATGCCTTGGCACGGTTTGGCGTGGCCAAAACTAGGGTTTTTGGGCCAATGGTTACCATGCGTTGTTTTGCGACCTTGGACGGCTAGGATTTGCATCTAGGATGGAAGGGTGGTCGTTGTCTCGCACGCCTTCGTTTTGGTAGCCGCATAGGGAAGGTCGGCATGGTGGGGCCAAGGCCAATGGCGTGAATGGCTTGGCACAGTGGGGCCAAGGCAAGGTGCCGTTGACTTGGCATGGTAGGGCCAAGGGTTTGGGATTCCATTGGCGCATGGTGCGGCTAGCTGATAGACGCATTTATGTGTCTAATATAGCCCAATTGTATATTGTGTTAGTACCCATTTTTGTACTTATTATGGCTTTTTATGTCCCTGTAGGTATTTCTGGAGAAATAAGCTTTTGCGGCGAAATTGGCGAAAAAAGTGGTTTTTGCGCTCGTGGGAGAAAATTACTATACAGACTCTCACTTTGGATAAGGGGTAACCTAATTACTAAGGGGTGACCCATTTACAGGCATCTGCTAAAGTGAGACCGGGACTGGATAGGGGAAGGTCACATTTCTTCACGTTTTAAAAAATGCATTTTTGGCGGGAAAATGCATGCAGCGAGGAGCAGATTTGGAGATCAAATTTCTACGTGATTTTAGGAGATTCAATGGCTGTATTTGGTACGTATGGACTCTACAAGACTCAACAGGTCTGTTACAATCGATTGGACCCAACCAATTGGGCTGGAATGGCCGAGAGAGGGTTTCAAAGTCTCAACAGAGAGACGTGTTCTGTTTCAAGTTTAGAAGATTTTTGAGAGATTTCTGGAGGACTTTGACGCCAGGATATGGATGTACCTGGTCCTGTTAAAGTATTAGTTGGAGTTTGGAGAGTTTAGATAACTCAGAAGAGGTCAGAAGACGCGTACATGGAGGATTGAAGAGAGATATTCTCTTAACTGCACGGAGAAGAAATCTTGAATTTATACGAGATATTTGGGGTCTGTGGGATATATAAGAGTGGTTTCAAGTCATAAAAAGGGTTGGAAAACCTTAGGAGAGAGTTTAGAGTCGAGGAGAGCCGAGGAGGAGCGATTACAGAGAGTTACAGTGCTGCTGCTGCTGCTGTTCGAGGAGGAAGAAGAAGAGGAAGAACAGACCTGCTAAGGCAGTCGTTCTTCAACAGTCTTAAAACAGAAACGAGTGTCAAAACAGCAACAGAAAACTATCGTTTAATTTTCAGCACTTACCCCTTTGTAACAGTGACGCTGTAACACTTCTGCAGCGTTGCTAATTCCTGTTTCATCTTATATACATCAATAAAAACACCTATTTTAGCCATGAATTTATCTTGTGAGTGTGTTTTTGGGATGAGGAGCTAAACCCATTAGCCGAGACGACGGAGGAAGCCATTGATCCATATTGATTGGTATAATTCTAATTTTATTATTTATTGCAATATTATTATTTGATTATTTGCATGGAATTGAATTTGAAATATTAGTTTTTATTGAATAGTTGTGAATTATTTTGATGAAGCATGCTGGGTTTTAAAAACTTTTGATGTTTTATACTTTGTGATTACAATTATTACTTCAAAAATATATTTGAGGCAAATATTAGAATTATTTTAAAGATAGAATTGCATGAATTATTTAGAGTTTAATATTTATTTGGTCAATGGTGGAATCCTAGTCTTGGTATTTTTCTCCAAAACTTTGAATTATTTTATTTAGTTGCCTGTTTAATTTAAATCTATAAAAATTGTTTTCTTCACAAGTCTGAAAAGAACCTGTTTACCACTACAACTACAATCACTATTTGATAAACCATCAAATTTTGGCGCCGCCGACGCGGACCTGTGTTTAGTTAGCATTTTTTAGATTTTTTTTTTTATTTATTTGTTCTTCTTTACGTTTTGTTTTTTGTCTTTTTCTTCAGATTTTGAAGTTGGAGCAAAAGAAATTTTGCCAAAGTTTTGGTGGACATTTAAAGACGTGGAGTAAAAGGCAAAGCAAAAGGAGCAAAGAAGAAGAATTTTTTTTATTTTTTGATAAAAAGAGAGAAAAAAAAGAGAGACATTTTTTTTTGTAATTTTTTTTAGACTTTCTTTTCTTTTGTATTTTTTTTATGGACTTTGGACATTAATTTTGGGACATTTTTATTTTTATTTTTAAACCCTACGGAAGGGTATCCTTAAATATAAACTGTGTGCAGGGAAGGACGACGATTACGATATCGTCTCGGCCCCTCGGGTTCGCACACGACATAGGATCGTGGCCCGAGTCGACAACAACGGTTCATCCCCGTCTGGTACGGGAGGTAAGTCCAATCGAAACACTCGCGAATCTCCTGCAAGCGGGTTACTGTATTCCTTAAGGTGTAATTGTTTGAGGACGAACCAGACTGTTTTTATATTCCTAGTAAAGGGCAAGGCCTGGCCTAAACAAGATAAGGGTTCGGATTTCATCACCGCTCCCTTCTTGCCCGCCTTAGGAAAACGAAACCTAAAGCGAACCTAAGCCTAAAATTTGGACTAGAAAGAGACCTATAGGGTATCGAGCTTAACAGGACAATCATTCGAAAAATATTGGTTACTCTTTTAAGCACACCTCGAAGTTCTTGACGGTTTCTGCGAGTTGAATGCGTGACTGCGCCGCATTGGATCGGTGAGGTTTTGGGTATCAAAGCTCCACTGAGCTTCCCTCGCCTCGATTCAACTTGCTTTAACTCGGATTGATTCCAGAGGGGTTTGCTCAAATTGTAACGATCGAAGGATTAGAAGCTGGTCTAGAAACAATCTAAGTGGAGCCATCATGCTTGTTGTTTGCTAGAAATCTTTAGGTTTGCTGTGGTAAAGTCGAGTCAGCCTGCTGTGTGATTGCTAGAACCTTCCTGTTAGGATTTTTTTTATTTTTTTTGAATTCTTTTTAGTGTATGCCCGATTTTGTTAATAGGGCTTGGAAAAGAGATACTCTAGGTCGATTGATTAGCGAAAAACCTAGTAGTTCTTCTGATTTAAGCAGGGAGCTCGAAGACTCTTCTTTGGAGAGCCCTGTTTTTGGAAACTTCAGTTTTGAGAATCTGTCTCTTCGTGAGGAAAGTACCCCTAGTACTTCTGTTGTGCCAGCGATGGCAACTTTGAAAGATTACATGTTCCCAACTAGGACCAACCGAGCTTCATGCATTAAATTGCCAGCCACTACGGCTAATTTCGATAAAACCTAGTATTCTTCAGATGATCCCTATATTCTTAGGAAAGGATGATGAGAACCCTTATTTTCATATTAGGGACTTTGAGGAAATTTGTGGGACAATTAGAATAAAGACCTTACTGATGAAGTCTTGAAACTTAAAATGTTTCCTTTTCCTTGAGAGATAAAGCCAAGACCTGGCTGAACAACCTACCATCTGAATCCATTGAAACATGGCAGGAACTTATTGCTGCTTTCTATATGAAATTCTACCCTAAGCATAAAACTGCAGCTGTTAGGCAGAAAATTAGTGCTAGTGTGCAACAAGAGGGAGAGTCTCTTTATAGGTTTTTAGAGCGATTCAATGATCTCCTATCTCAGTGTCCTCACCATGGATTTGATAATATGAAACTCGTACAAATTATTTATGATGGTTTAGACTATTCGACCAAAGCCATGGTTGAGTCTATGTGCGCTGGTGAGTTCACTAGTAAAAATGCTGATGATGCTTTTACCTTCTTAGGAGCTATCGCTGAAAAATCCCAACAGTGGGAATCTTGTATTGAACCCCCTAAAAGACTCTTAGTCAATAGAAGTAGCACCAATGTGGTAGATACAAGTTTTGGTTCAGATGCTAAGTTTGCTGCTTTATCTAGAAGGTTAGAAGCTTTGGAAATGGGTCAGTCTAAAAATAGGTCCCTTGTTGAACCTAATAGAGCCTCTCAAGTCTCTAGTTGTGGAATAGCCCGATAATTCATTTTGGGAAGGTCAGGTTAGTGAAGAGCAAGCCCATGCTGTCTATAACAATGCTAGGTTTGAGAACCGTCAGAAGTTTGACCCATACTCAGAAACCTACAACCCTGGTTGGAGAAACCATCCTAATTTCTCTTGGTCTAAGGGCCAGAGTCAAGGCCAGTCTAGCAATTCTCAGCCTCCCCCAGGTTTTGGTTTTAAGAACTCTTCAGGTCAAACCCAGTTTCAGAACACTTCCGAGAAAAAGATCTCTACCTTAGAGGATACTCTCACTATGTTAGCAAATAACCATGAAATGCTAACAAAGAACCACATGAGCTTTCAACAAGAAACTAGGCAAGAATTGAAGAATAATTCCCAGAGTCTTGCCAAATTAGAACTTCAAGTAGGACAAATAGCTAAGTTCATAAGTGAGAGAGAAGATGGAAGGTTCCCTAGTCGTACTGATCCCAACCCAAAAGGAGAGAAATCGTACAATCATGTGAATGCTGTCACAACCCTTAGGAGTGGAAAGAAAGTTGACAACAAGGTTGCCATGCCTGATAGTGAACATGCTGTAGTTCACCCTGCTGAGCCAGAAAATGAGGAGACTGATAGAGTCTCCAAAGAGACCAATGAGGGTCCTGTTAAGCCCGGCTTTGTTCCCAGAGCCCCGTTTCCCCAGCTGCTAGTTCCGACTAAGAGGGAGTCCAACTTTAATGATATATTGGAGGTTTTTAAGCAGGTTAATATCAACCTTCCATTATTAGATGCAATTAGGCAGATTCCCTCTTATGCCAAGTTCCTTAAGGACTTGTGTACGCGAAAGCGTAAGCTCAGTGTCCAGAAGAAAGCCTTCATAGCTAGTCATGTGAGTTCTATTATTCAGAATACCACTACTCCTAAGTATAAAGACCCAGGGTCCCCTACCATTGCTTGTACAATAGGTAAGTACCGTGTTGAGAAAGCTTTGCTTGACTTAGGAGCCAGTGTGAATTTACTTCCATATCATGTGTACCTTAAGCTAGGACTTGGTGAGATGAAACCTACCCAGATGACACTTCAGTTAGCTGATAGGTCCGTTAAAATTCCTCGTGGTGTGATCGAGGATGTTCTCATAGAGGTTGACAAGTTTATTTATCCAGTGGATTTTGTTATCCTAGATACCCAACCTGTCCCTGACCCAGAGAACCAAATACCAGTGATTTTAGGTCGCCCGTTTTTAGCTACATCCAATGCGATCATTAACTGTCGAAATGGTATTATGAATTTGTCTTTTGGTAATATGACTATTGAGCTGAACATTTTTAATATTAGTAAGCTACCCTCTGAACTAGATGACTCGAATATAGAAGAGGTGAACATGATAGGAACATTAGTCGAGGAGTCATTACCAAACACTTTGTTAGAAGATCCATTAGAAAAATGCCTAGCTCACTTTGGGATTGATTTTGATGATGATAATGTAATTAATGAGGTGAATGCTTTGTTAGATTCAACCCCTTTGTTAGATACTAGTAATGGATGGAAACCTAAGTTCGAACCACTACCAGTTTCTAAGTCTACCCTAGTTCCTTCTTTAGAAGAGCCTCCTAAGTTGGACCTAAAACCATTGCCAGATACCCTGAAGTATGTGTTTTTAGGCCCGTCTGAGACTTTACCTGTGATTGTTTCTTCCGACTTGGATAGAGATCAGGAAAGTAGGCTAGTAACCGTCCTTCAAAACAACAAGGAAGCTTTAGGGTGGACCATAGCAGACATTAAGGGTATAAGTCCTACTGTTTGTATGCATCAGATCTATTTAGAGGAAGACACCAAACCTTCTAGGGAGATGCAACGTCGACTAAACCCCAATATGAAAGAAGTAGTTCGAACTGAGGTTCTTAAGCTATTAGATGCAGGATTATCTACCCTATTTCAGACAGTAAGTGGGTCAGCCCCGTTCAGGTTGTTCCCAAGAAATCTGGTATTACTGTAGTCCAGAATATAACAATGAGTTAATCCCGACCGAATGACCACGGGTTGGCGTGTTTGTATTGACTATAGGAAATTGAACAAGGTCACTAGGAAGGACCACTTTCCCCTTCCCTTCATCGACCAGATGCTAGAGAGATTAGCTGGACATAGTCACTACTGCTTTTTAGATGGCTACTCTGGATATAATCAGATCGTTATTGCCCCAGAAGACCAGGAGAAAACCACTTTTACCTGTCCCTTTGGTACCTTTGCGTATAGACGCATGCCTTTCGGGCTATGTAATGCCCCTGCGACTTTTCAGCGTTGCATGATGAGCATATTTTCTGACATGGTAGAACGGTTCTTAGAGGTCTTTATGGATGATTTTTCAGTGTTTGGTTCGTCTTTCGATGAGTGCTTGCATCATTTGTCATTAGTTTTGACTAGGTGTAAGGAAAAGAATTTAGTGCTTAATTGGGAGAAATGTCACTTTATGGTTCGTTCAGGAATTGTTCTAGGGCATATTGTATCTTCAAAGGGTATAGAGGTGGATAGAGCAAAGTTGACCTTATTAAAACTTTACCGGTCCCAAAAACCGTAAGAGATATTAGGTCATTCTTAGGACATGCTGGTTTTTATCGTCGTTTCATTAAGGATTTTAGCTTGATGTCTAGACCTCTTTGCAATTTGCTTGCAAAAGATGTTAAGTTTGTTTTTGATGATGCTTGTTTAGAGGCTTTTGAGAAGCTTAAGTCATTACTCACTACCGCCCCCATAGTCCAGGCACCCAACTGGAACCTACCCTTTGAGATCATGTGTGATGCTTCAGATTATGCTATTGGTGTTGTGCTAGGTCAGCGAGAAAATAAGTTACTTCATGTGATTTACTATGCTAGCAAAACTCTGAATGATGCCCAGTTGAACTATACCACTACCGAGAAGGAACTATTAGCCATTGTGTTTGCCTTAGACAAGTTTAGACCCTATCTCTTAGGTTCTAAGATCATCATATATACTGATCATGCTGCTTTAAAATATCTTTTGTCTAAGAAGGATACTAAACCTAGATTGATTAGGTGGATTCTGTAGTTGCAAGAGTTTTCTCCATACATTAGAGACAAAAAGGGTGCCAAAAATGTTGTAGCAGATCACTTGTCTAGGCTAGTTGTTAGTTCCTCAGATGATTCCCTTCCTATAAGGGATAGCTTTCCTGATGAACAATTGTTCTTTGTTACCCAATTACCTTGGTATGCGAATATAGTGAACTATCTTGTTACTGGTCGAATGCCCCAACATTGGGGTAAACAAGATCGTTCTAGATTTTTAGCTGAGGTTAAGCACTTATTTTGGGATGATCCTTATTTGTTTAAGTATTGTCCAGACCAGATTATTAGTAGATGTATACCTGAGAGTGACCAGTCCAGTATTATCTACTTTTGTCATGATCATGCTTGTGGGGGTCACTTTAGTGCTAAGAAAACTGTTGCTAAGATATTGCAGTGTGGATTCTATTGGCCTTCGTTGTTTAAAGACTCCCACAGTTACTGCGTTACTTGTGAACGATGCCAGAAATTAGGAACCATTTCCCGTAGGAACATGATGCCCTTGAACCCTATTTTAATTGTTGAGGTATTTGATGTGTGGGGTATTGACTTTATGGGTCCGTTTCCTAATTCTTTTGGTAACCTATACATCCTTGTCGCCGTAGACTATGTCTCTAAGTGGATTGAGGCGGTTGCGTGTAAAACCAATGACCATAGGGTTGTGATTGAGTTCTTGAAAAATAATATACTTACACGTTTTGGTACACCGCGATCTATAATTAGTGATGGAGGGTCGCACTTTTGTAATGAGACTTTTAGGCTTCTGATGAAGAAATATGGTATTACACATAAAGTAGCTACCCCGTATCATCCACAGACTAGTGGTCAGGTAGAGGTTTCCAATAGGGAGGTAAAACATATATTAGAGAAAACAGTTAATCATAATCGGAAAGACTGGTTGTCTAGGCTTACTGATGCCTTATGGGCTTACCGTACTGCGTTTAAGACCCCCATTGGAATGTCGCCTTATCGACTTGTTTATGGCAAGGCATGTCACTTACCTGTTGAGTTAGAACACAGATCTTATTGGGTTGTTAAGCATCTAAATTTTTCACTTGACAAGGCAGGAGCCCATAGGAAACTCCAGCTCAATGAGTTGGACGAGATTCGTATAGATGCTTACGATAGTGCGAAGGAGTATAAGAACAAAATGAAACTTGTGCATGATAGAAACATATTACGGAAGTCATTTTCTCCAGGTCAAAAAGTTCTTCTGTATGACACTCGTTTGCATCTATTCCCCGGGAAACTGCGCTCTCGGTGGACCGGTCCTTTTGTGGTCCGTACTGTTTTTCCTCATGGAGCTGTTGAGATCGAGACACTGGATGGTAGTAGTTCTTCGAAGGTTAATGGTCAGCGATTGAAGCCCTTTTTAGAGCCTTTTCCTACAGATGATGTTGAGGAGGTCCCTCTGGAGGACCCTGTTTACCCTTGATTGACCATCGAGGCGATTTGTATGTTGTATAATTTTTGTATTCAGTTTTTGGTTTCACTTCACTCAGGTACTATCTTCCGAACTCTCTCTTTACTATTTCCTCATGTTACTTATATTTTGGTACTGTTCTTTCATGCGAAACATTGAGGACAATGTTAGATTTAAGTTTGGGGGTATGGGAGAAACTTTTTAGTTGCCGTATGAATAAATAAACTCCAGAGCTTAGAAATTTATGCCTATTCAGGATTGCACTAACTAATCTAAGTGGATGGAAGCATTTTGATTGTAGGAGTTGAGGAACCAATCTGATTAGATGGCAACATCTAGAAGAGTCTATTCATAAAAGCACAGAGCTCAGGTGTTAGAAATAACATGATAGTTTCACCATATCTCGTTGAGTCCTTTTCACTTCTATTTTTATTTTATTTTGTTTTTAAACTATGTTTCTCTAAGTGATAGGTGGGGCACACGATTCAAGTTGTTACCAATGCTAGGGTGAATTAGAGTGATTGAGATACCATGAAAAAAAAAAGTTGAAAAAGAAAAAGAAATGAAAAAAAAAAGATGAAAAAAAAATGGTAGTTACCAAAAAGTAAAAAAAAAAAAAAAAGAAATTGAGACCAGACCATTTGACCAAAAGGAATAAATTCAATAAAGTCGACCACTGGTACCCTTGTATATGCCAGTTGTGTTGACCTAGAGTTAGGTTATCGACCACTGGTACCCTTGTATATGCCAGTGTGTTGATATTTGTCAGACTAGTATCTCAATCCATTAGGATAGGTTCATTTTGGCGGAGGCCTTCAGACAGATATGGGAAACGCCGTTCACTTAGTAAACATCAAAACCATACATGTTTTTCTATATCCATCTTCTTGATCTATCCATGTGATTAGTTTTGACTCCGAATATGATGTCCATAGTGCAACTATCTGAGTAGAGCTCTGTCACTTTATATGAATTTTAGTATGCTTGAGTGCAAACTCGTGTACAGCAATTGGAATTTCGCATCAGGGTACTTCTTCCTGTAGTCAATAAGTATGCTAACCAAGGAGATTCTTTAGTGCCTTCCAAGGTTTTGCGTAGATAGCTAAGGTATGGAGTACAGGTTTTGTGGGTATATCTCTGGTAAGCCCTCCCGAGACTATAACTCGGCCACTAGGGCCACCTAGGGGTTTAAAGGCTTATTGCATACGCTAAATGCAATCAACGATGCCTGCGACAGTGAGTTAGGATTTTATTTTGTAGTTTTGATTTGCTCGGGACTAGCAAATAATAAGTTTGGGGGAATTTGATAGACGCATTTATGTAGGCCTGTCAATGGAAGAATACCCGTTGGATATTTAGAAATCCGATATCCGACATGTTAAGCACTACCGGATATTCGATATCCGATAATATCCTATAGGATATCAAAATCAGATATCAATTCCGATAGGCTAAGCTGTCGGATATCCGATAAATATCCGATAGTATCTGGTTATAACAAAAAAGCTTAAAAACCCTTGTAAAACATTTTCATAATTGACACTTATGGGATATTTATCGGACAATATCCGATAATATCTGATACTAGACTCGAAATTAGGATAAATTATAAATAAGTTCCTATACTATCGGATATCGGATATTAACATTTCGGATGGGGTCTAATCCGTTTCCGATATGTTAAGGAAGAAATATCCGATCTGATATCCGATATCCGATAAAACGGATAAAATCCTATATGATCTCGAATACTCAGAAACGGATACCGGATATCGGACAAATATTGACAGGCCTACATTTATGTGTCTAATATAGCCCAATTGTATATTGTGTTAGTACCCATTTTTGTACTTATTATGGCTTTTTATGTCCCTGTAGGTATTTCTGGAGAAATAAGCTTTTGCGGCGAAATTGGCTAAAAAAGTGGTTTTTGCGCTCGTGTGAGAAAATTACTATACAGACTCTCACTTTGGATAAGGGGTAACCTAATTACTAAGGGGTGACCCATTTACAGGCATCTGCTAAAGGGAGACCGGGACTGGATAGGGGAAGGTCACATTTCTTCACGTTTTCAAAAATGCATTTTTGGCGGGAAAATGCATGCAGCGAGGAGCAGATTTGGAGATCGAATTTCTACGTGATTTTAGGAGATTCAATGGCTGTATTTGGTACGTATGGACTCTACAAGACTCAACAGGTCTGTTACAATCGATTGGACCCAACCAATTGGGCTGGAATGGCCGAGAGAGAGTTTCAAAGTCTCAACAGAGAGACGTGTTCTGTTTCAAGTTTAGAAGATTTTTGAGAGATTTCTGGAGGACTTTGATGCCAGGATATGGATGTACCTGGTCCTGTTAAAGTATTAGTTGGAGTTTGGAGAGTTTAGATAACTCAGAAGAGGTCAGAAGACGCGTACATGGAGGATTGAAGAGATATATTCTCTTAACTGCACGGAGAAGAAATCTTGAATTTATACGAGATATTTGGGGTCTGTGGGATATATAAGAGTGGTTTCAAGTCATAAAAAAGGTTGGAAAACCTTAGGAGGGAGTTTAGAGTCGAGGAGAGCCGAGGAGAAGCGATTACAGAGAGTTACAGTGCTGCTGCTGCTGCTGTTCGAGGAGGAAGAAGAAGAGGAAGAACAGACCTGCTAAGGCAGTCGTTCTTCAACAGTCTTAAAACAGAAACGAGTGTCGTTGTTTTACAGCAACAGAAAACTATCGTTTAATTTTCAGCACTTACCCCTTTGTAACAGTGACGCTGTAACACTTCTGCAGCATTGCTAATTCCTGTTTCATCTTATATACATCAATAAAAAACACCTATTTTAGCCATGAATTTATCTTGTGAGTGTGTTTTTGGGATGAGGAGCTAAACCCATTAGCCGAGACGACGGAGGAATCCATTGATCCATATTGATTGGTATAATTCTAATTTTATTATTTATAGCAATATTATTATTTGATTATTTGCATGGAATTGAACTTGAAATATTAGTTTTTATTGAATAGTTGTGAATTATTTTGATGAAGCATGCTGGGTTTTAAAAACTTTTGATGTTTTATACTTTGTGATTACAATTATTACTTCAAAAATATATTTGAGGCAAATATTAGAATTATTTTTAAAGATAGAATTGCATGAATATTATTTAGAGTTTAATATTTATTTGGTCAATGGTGGAATCCTAGTCTTGGTATTTTTCTCCAAAACTTTGAATTATTTTATTTAGTTGCCTGTTTAATTTAAATCTATAAAAATTGTTTTCTTCACAAGTCTGAAAAGAACCTGTTTACCACTACAACTATAATCACTACTTTTGATAAACCATCACTAGCATGGTTGGGGCCAAGGCAAAGCGCGACTGGCTTGGCATGGTGGGGCCAAGGGTTTGACATGCCATTGGCGCATGGTGCGGCTAGCATGGTTGGGCCAAGGAAAGGTGCGGTTGGCTTGGCATGGTGGGGCCAAGGTTTTGGCATGCCATTGGTGCATGGTGTGGCTAGCATGGTTGGCATGCCTTGGCGCGGAGATGTGGCTGGCATGGTTTGCCATTGGCACAGTGGTGCGGCTGTCATGGTTGGCATGCCTTGGCGCGGAGATGTGGATGGCATGGTTTTCCATTGGCACAGTGGTGCGGCTGGCATGGTTGGCATGCCTTGGCGCGGTAGCATGAGAATTAGGGTTTGGTATGTACGAAGATGATGTCGGTCAATACTAAGGGTTCTGTCGTGGAACATGACACATGTATATAAAAAAAAGGTACCCTGGTAACTCTTACGTAGGTATGTTGAATGATTCAATAAATGCGCTAGTGGTTGTAGTGACGTCATGTCAGATGTAAGGTTTTACGATTTTAACCCTAAGCTAAAAACCACCATCAACATTTAGTCCCCTGCTTAGCTCGGAAAAGGAGCATTGTTGCGAGGTAAGCATAAGATGGTGACAGGCCAGGACAAAATCGAAATGGCAAGTCATGAAAGATGGTCAGGAAGACCCAACTAACCTTTTTTCGAGAGGTAAGGAGAATTCGTGATTCTTGTGTTGGCGGCCTTGCGTAAATTCTACTCATGGTGTTGCTGGCTAGACCTTGAAATGGTAGAGGCGGTTGCTGGTTGAGATGCAGACTGTCGTCTTCGCTTGGTCACGCGTCATATTGGCTGGGTTAGGAAACGCGGAGGTGCTGGATTAGCGAGTTATCGGTGTTGGTGCGGCTTGAGCGGAGCCGCTGGCGTTGGTCGGCTTGGAATGGGAGCCGCAGGCATTGGTCGGCTTGGAATGGGAGCCGCAGGCGTTGGTCGGCTTGGAATGGGAGCCGTCAGCATTGGTCGTCTTGAAATGGAGCTGCTTGCGTTGCTCGGCTTGGAGTGGATCTAGCTTGAGTTCCTTGGAAGGATGACGACTGGCTTCAGTTCCGTGGAAAGATGACGACCGACTTCGGTTTCATGGGATGATGGAAACTTTTTCTGAATTAGGGTTTGGCATGCTGAAACCCTAATTAGGGCCCTTTACTAGAATCGCTGTAGAATTCTCGTACGAACTAGGATTTTGACGATCTGCCCCTCCATTCTGAACGGAAAAGAGTTTCCTATCTCCACAAGAGGGAATATTTAGGTTTTGAGCTCGTTTGGGAGGTGAAAACAGCTCGACGGTAAAATTCAGGAAGAACTCAAGAGGGATGTTGCGGGCCCGAGGTGGCATAGTCGTGCCCAGTCATCTGTTTCATGGAGAAAAAAGGAATCTTTATTTTGTTCAAACTCTAGAAACTCCGTTCGCATGAAAAGAGATATTGACCTTCTTCTGTTTTTTGTTGCTCGTCCGGATTCGTGCTTTCGTCTGCAGTGTCTCTCAAATGGATTCAAAAATTTATCAAACTCCGTTGCATTCTTGGGACGGATGAATGTGGTTGCGTTTTTCAGTCCATCCTTGATTTTAGCTTGTTTAGTGCCTGACCCTCTGATCGCGATGACAATATGTTGTGGATGCTCGTATTGGTCGAAATCTTCCAGAGACACTGGATGAAATAGATGAGTTGGGAGACGTTTCGTTGGCGATGTGTTACTATCAAGTCTTTAAAGACTTGGTTCCAATGGGCATACTTCGAACCATCTTACGAATCTCGGACTATCGTGTGGAATGGGATGTGGTGATCCGTCCCCAGTTATGCTTCTGTTAGATCCGACGGCTTGGATGAATATGTGAATGTATCTTTGTGGCGTGAATTCGGAGTCTTCGGTGCACATGTACGGCTTCATGTTCAGAAATTCCTGCGGCTCGTAAAACTTCGACAGTGATGATGTTGAAATCAGAAATAACCTGGTTGAGGGGAGTGAAAGCGTCCCATGTTGGTAGTCCCCATGTGTAGCATACTTTCATTGCATCGCCTTGAATCCACGTCCACGGGATTTTATATAAGCTTATCGTACTCTTCTGGATGTGACGCTGGGGTGATCAGAATATCACATGATGAAATATCATGGATAGTGAAGTGGTAGGAATGAGAGAGTTATGTTGTTTATCATGTCTCCCTTTGTTTCTTCAAGAAAATGTTTCAGCCGCGTCTCTGGAGTTATCTCATGAGTCTTTGATGGTCGTCGGGATGGACTGCGATGAGCAGTCCCCAGTCGCATTTTTCTTCAGTTTCTGAAGTTGTATTTCTCTGAGCAGGCTTGGGATCCTCCGCGGCCTTGTAAAGTTTTGAAGGCGTCTTCTGCACAGATAGGTGATGATTTTCTTGCGCTGCACCCTTGAAGAGTAGATGACCTTGTTGTGGCTATTGCCTTTTGGTTGAATGTGTCTTCTGAGCTTTGACAGTGAAGGGATTCCGTGTATATCCCCAGTCCCCAAGTATGGTTTACATGTTTCCATCTTGTATGGTCAGTGTGTTGACCATGATAAAGACATCACCATCGTGCGTTCGTACTGGTGATTTTGTTACTTCTTCCACGTGGAACTTAAAATATGTAGGAGTACAGGTTACTTTTATAGTGATTACTATTGTGGTGAAGCTCTGGCTGGTATCAACAAATGAGCGGCAACAGTTCTTGGTAGCAGATGCAATCAGAAGAGACTACATTATCGTGGTAACAAAGTAGGTTGGCTGGAATTGTATGAGCATCCATGGAAGTAAAAGGATTGGCTGGACGCGTAAGCGAGCAAACTGTCCATGTTCGCGAGTTTTGGCGAGATGGATCAAAAGGAGGTCATGACTACGAAGGTTGGTTGGCTGTGATCATGATCCTTGACATGGGGAGCGTGGTTGTACGACCCTTTGCAGGAAGAAACAGCGTTGAAGCAGCTTCGGATCTTGTAAAGGATGTTGAAACTTAAGGAGCCAAACGTTGAAGCTTCGGCTTCGGATTCTGGAGAAGCTTATGGAGAGAACGCTGAAGCGGAGCGGCTGCTTGAGCGAGCGTTGAAGCGGAGCGGCTGCCGGAGCGAACGTTGAAGCGGAGCCGCTACTGGAGGACGTTGAAGTGAAGCGGTTGTTGGAGCGGAGCGGCTATGTTAATCAGTGTGTTGTCAAACTGGACACCATTCAAGCGAACAATGGTTAGGAGTCCCCAGTCCCATCTATCAATCGTGCTTTCCAAGAGAGGTTGGGGTTTGGGAACGACTTCTCTGGTTGGAAACAACTGATTCCCTGATGCAATGCGGTTGAGGGCTGCAAATATGTCTTGACGCTGTGCCTACATAATCTCACATAAGTGTTTCATCATAGACTGCACGATTTTGTGGGCGAAGTCCCCGGAAATCATGCAGCTCCTGACAGGAAAAGAGTCTTTGTAAACTCAGGGGGGTGCTGATTTTCTTTGCTTCTATTTTGGAGAATTCGTTCCTGGTCTTTACATGTGATAAAATTATTGCTGATTCCCTTCTACTGGGCGTTCAAAAGGCGACGCTGGAAGGATGCAAGCTGCTGGCGCTGGGAAGATACAAGTTGTTAGCGCTGGAAAGATGCAAGCTGCTGTAAAGATGCAAGATGTTAGCGTTGGAAAGGATGCAAGTTGCTGCCGCTGGAAGGATGCAAGTTGTTAGCGTTGGAAGTATGCAAGCTGCTGGCGCTGGAAAGATGCAAGCTGTTAGCGCTGGATCAACTTGGAATGGGCGCTGGCTTGGCGTGAACGCTGGCTTGGATTTGGTATGGTGCGGAATGTTGGCTGGGCATGGCGCAGACTGTTGGCTTGGAACGGCGCTGGATTGGCATGGCACAGACTTGTTCTTGCGGGCCCAGTTGCCTCTTTCCATACGTAGCTCAAATAGAAAATCATTTCCTTATTCAAATTCCAAAAGTGTTATGCGTATGAAAGGGGTTGGCACTCCTTTTTATCTCGTATCCTTGTTCTCACGTCCTGGTGTTAGCGATAGAAATAAAGTGGGCAAGCGTATTCCAGCTATGTACTCCAGCGTTTCTCTTTCAATTTGTTTTCTTGTTTAGGGGAAAATCCTAGCCATAGGTATGCCTTCCATGAATCTGTAGAATTATTGTTCTTCTCTTTAAATATCACTGTAGTAGCATCGGCTACCTCATGAATAGTGACTGGTAATCGTTATTATGCAAAGTAAGTACGTACGGGTAGGTGACTGATTCCACGAGGAACTGGGCGTTAGGGTTTATCTGAGATCCAAAAGTTGTAGGCCAAGGTGACCGAAGGTCCTTCTGCGGACTTGGCCAAACAAAAAGAAGCGGAGGTCGAAAGGATGTCCAAAGAGTTGGAGCTGAAACAGGCGGTCCTCCAAATGACGAAGGACGCCTTCTTCGAGAAGAGAAAAACACCGTTGAATGGCTTCCTTTGTATGCACTTCTGTCTTCTGAAATTCTTTTGTTTTGTTTTTTTTAAAGGAAAATGAAACACGTGGCTTTATGGTTTTGATTTTCTGGATTTTTGGATTGATAGACAAGTGTTACCTATGAGGGTTTTGGATTATTATTCGGGATGAACTTTTTTAGGATGATGTCGTTTTTGGTTATGATTGTAAGTGACACAAACATCCCAGGGAAGATATGTAACCGTGAACGTTGTGTGTCGGTAGATGACATGGGATGAAACATAACATGGCTATCGGATTTATCATTCCCGTGAAAACTTGAAATAGTAAACCATGTATTTTTTCTAGGCAAGACTTACTCGGTTTTTGGATCTGCTAACGAAAAATAAGTCAGGTGAAAGTCCAAGTTTTGTGAGAAGCACCGCAATTGTGGAAAGTCCCCAGTCGTCCCTGAGTCACTTGATAATCGAGTCGTCAATCCCCAGTCCTCCCTTAGGGCAGATCGTTTGCTTTTAAACTCAGGGAAGTCCCCAGTCGCCCCTTGCCGTGTCATGAATGGTAATCGGGTCGTCTGATAACTGAGTCGTCGACCCCTAAGCGGATCGTATCGGGCCGTCTGGTAGCTGAGCCGTCGATCCCCGAGCGAATCGTTTGCCTCTACCATCCCGACGTCTGGGTCGAAGTATGAGATCGAGGATTGAAAATTGACATTGTAACCAAAAGACCAATCTCCCACTATGGTCGCCAATTGTTTGAGGGTGAAAACGGTTTCTGCTGATTTTGGTAATTTCGGGTGTGTGGGTGAGAAACAAATTTAAACCCTAAACAATGTACTGCAAGGGAGTACTTTAGATTCTAGAGATCAATCTGTACAAATCCGGCCTAAACCAAGAAATGGCCATTCCAGACTTGCTTCGGTCACAAAGTGAAGGAGAAGGGTTGGTTTGGGGAGGGAAGCGAAGAAAGTGTTGGGACCAGAAGAGTAGTTGTTTCACGACTTGTATCAGAAAGTGGGAAGCTAACAGATGGAAAGCTAGCAAATGTTTTCTGAGTGTTGTATCCACCTGACCTGAACCTGTTGTTCGGTGGAAATAGGTAATGCCTATTTATACAAGTCGAAGTGAAACGTACTCTGGTCTCATTAAGAAATGGAAAACGGGTGAGTAAATGGGAGGAGGTGGTAATCGGTAACGCTTGGAATTAATGTTCCATAAAAGAAAGCATTTCACCATTACTCCCTGTATTTACTAACCGCCTCATCCTTATGACACTTTCTTATAACGAGCGTAATGTACGCCGCATGCTGTAAACCGCCAAACCAATACCTAATGATCATCCCCCAGTTTGTGACATGTGTTGATGTCTCGAGTGTTTTCGTGGAAAACACGTAGCATGTTGTTGTTGTCTGGCAAGTTGAGCTTGGGAGACTTTCCGGCTCGGTGGTGACCTTCAACGGTCGAGATTTTACATATTCAGAGGAAGGTAGCCGTTGATTATTGCAACCTTTTCTTTGGTAGCCAGTGGCATGAAAGTACGATCAATATGGCTTTAATATGGCCCAGTTTAGGCACGGCCAAAAGTTAGGGTTTTGGATTTGTGTAGGCGCGACCAAACTAGGGCCAAAGGTTTCCATGTGTTAGATGGTAACCTTGGACGGCTAAGATATGCATCTTAGATGAAAAAGTGGTCGTCGATTGTTGCAGGCCTTCGTTTTGGTAGCCGCATAGGGAAGGTCAGATGGTATGGCGCGGCAAGGTGGTTGGCATGCCATTGGCACATGTGGCATGGCATGCCTTGGCGCGGTTTGGCGTGGCCAAAACTAAGGTTCTGAGCCAAAGGTTACCATGCGTTGTTTGGTGACCTTGGACGGCTAGGATTTGCATCTAGGATAGAAGGTAGTCGTTGATAGTCGCATGCCTTCGTTTTGGTAGCCGCATGGGGAAGGCCGGCATGGTATGGCGCGAAAAAGTGGTTTGCATGCCATTGGCACATGTGGCATGGCATGCCTTGGCGCGGTTTGGCGTGGCCAAAACTAAGGTTTTGGGCCAAAAGTTACCATGCGTTGTTTGGCGACCTTGGACGGCTAGGATTTGCATCTAGGATAGAAGGGTGGTCGTTGGTCGTCGCATGCCTTCGTTTTGGTACCGCATGGGGAAGGCCGGCATGGTATGGCGCGGCAAGGTGGTTGGCATGCCATTGGCACATGTGGCATGGCATGCCTTGGCGCGGTTTGGCATGGCCAAAACTAGGGTTTTGGGACAAAGGTTACCATGCGTCGTTTGGCGACCTTGGACGGCTAGGATTTGCATCTAGGATGGAAGGGTGGCCGTTGATCGTCGCACGCTTTCGTTTTGGTAGCCGCATGGGGAAGGCCGGCATGGTATGGCGCGGCAAGGTGGTTTGCATGCCATTGGCACATGTGGCATGGCATGCCTTGGCACGGTTTGGCGTGGCCAAAACTAGGGTTTTTGGGCCAATGGTTACCATGCGTTGTTTTGCGACCTTGGACGGCTAGGATTTGCATCTAGGATGGAAGGGTGGCCGTTGATCGCCGCACGCCTTCGTTTTGGTAGTCGCATGGGGAAGGTCGACATGGTATGGCGCGGCAAGGTGGTTGGCATGCCATTCGCACATGTGGCATGGCATGCCTTGGCGCGGTTTGGCGTGGCAAAAACTAGGGTTTTGGGCCAAAGGTTACCATGCGTTGTTTGGCGACCTTGGACGGATAGGATTTGCATCTAGGATGGAAGGGTGGCCGTTGATCTCCCACACCTTCGTTTTGGTAGCCGCATAGGGAAGGCCGCATGGTGGGGCCAAGCCCAATGGCGCGGATGACTTGGCACAGTGGGGCCAAGGGTTTGGTACGGATGGCTTGGCATGGTGGGGCCAAGGCAAGGTCCGGTTGGCTTGGTATGGTGGGGCCAAGGGTTTGGCATGCCATTGGCGCATGGTGCGGCTAGCATGGTTGGGCCCAAGGCAAAGCGCGGCTGGCTTGGCATGGTGGGGCCAAGGGTTTTGCATGCCATTGGCGCATGATGCGACTAGCATGGTTGGGGCCAAGTCAAGGTGCGGTTGGATTGGCATGGTGGGTCCAAGGGTTTGGCATGCCATTGGCGCATGGTGTGGCTAGCATGGTCGGCATGCCTTGGCGCAGAGATGTGGCTGGCATGGTTTGCCATTGGCACAGTGGTGCGGCTGGCATGGTTGGCATGCCTTGGCGCGGAGATGTGGCTGACATGGTTTTCCATTGGCACAGTGGTGCGGCTGGCATGGTTGGAATGCCTTGGCGCGGTAGCATGAGAATTAGGGTTTGGTATGTACGAAGATGATGTCAGTCAATACTAAGGGTTCTGCCGTTGAACATGACACATGTATATAAAGAAAAGGTACCCTGGTAATTCTTACGTAGGTATGTTGAATGATTCCATAAATGCGCTAGTGGTTGTAGTGACGTCTAGTCAAATGTAAGGTTTTACGATTTTAACCCTAAGCTAAAAACCACCATCAACATTTAGTCCTCTGCTTAGCTCGGAACATGAGCATTGTTGCGAGGTAAGTATAAGATGGTAACAGGCCAGGACAAAATCGAAATGGCAAGTCATGAAAAGATGGTCAGGAAGACCTAACTAACCTTTTTCGAGAGGTAAGGAGAATTCGTGATTCTTGTGTTGGCGGCCTTGCATAAATTTTACTCGTGGTGTTGCTGGCTAGACCTTGAAATGGTAGAGGCGGTTGCTGGTTGAGATGCAGACTGTCGGCTTGGCTTGGTCACGCGTCATATTGGGTGGGCTAGGTAACGCGGAGGTGCTGGATTAGCGAGTTGTCGGTGTTGGTGCAGCTTGAGCAGATCCGCTGGCGTTGGTCGGCTTAGAATGGGAGCCGCAGGCGTTGGTCGGCTTGGAATGGGAGCCGCAGGCGTTGGTCGGCTTGGAATGGGAGCCGACAGCATTGGTCTTCTTGAAATGGAGTTGCTTGCGTTGCTTGGCTTGGAGTGGATCTAGGTTGAGTTCCTTGGAAGGATGACGACTGGTTTCAGTTCCGTGGAAAGATGACGACCAGCTTCAGTTTCATGGGATGATGGCAACTTTGTCTGAATTAGGGTTTGGCATGCCGAAACTCTAATTAGCGCCCTTTGCTAGAATCGCTGTAGAATTCTCGTACGAACTCGGATTTTGACGATACGCCCCTCCATTCTGAACAGAAAAGAATTTCCTATCTCCCATCTCGGGAATATTTAGATTTTGAGCTCGTTCGGGAGGTGAAAACAGCTCGACAATAAAATTCAGGAAGAATTGCGGGCCCATGGAATGATGGAAGCTTGCTTTAGTTCTGTGGGAAGATGATGACTTGATTTCTGAAGATAACAACTTGATTCAGTTCCATGGGAAGGTGACAACTGGCTTCGGGAAGATAACAACTTGCTTCAGTTCCCTGGGAAGGTGACGACGGGCTTCGGGAAGGTAACAACTTTCTTCAGTTCCCTGGGAAGGTGACGAATGGCTTCAGGAAGATAACAACTTGCTTCAGTTCCCTGGGAAGGTGACGTCTGGCTTCGGGAAGGTAACAACTTGCTTCAGATTTTAGCATGTTGCAACCCTAATTAGCGCCCCTTACTAGAATCGCTGTATAATTCTTGTACGAACTCGGATTTTGACGGTCCGCCCCTCCATTCTGAACGGAAAAGAATTTCCTATCTCCCCTATTGGGAATATTTAGGTTTTGAGCTCGTTCGGGAGGTGAAAACAGCTCAACAGTAAAATTCAGGAAGAACTCAGGAGGGATGTTGCGGGCCCGAAGTGGCATAATCGTGCCCAGTAGTCCGTTTCATGGAGAAAAAAGGAATCTTTATTTTGTTCAAACTCTAGAAACTCCGTTCACATGAAAATTGATATTGACCTTGTTCTGTTTTCTGTTGCTCGTCCCGATCCGTGCTTTCGTCTGCAGTGTCTCTTCAATGGGTTCAAAAATTTATCAAACTCCATTGCATTCTTGGGAAGGATGGATGTGGTTGCGATTTCGGTCCATCCTTTAGGTTGTTCAGTGCCTGACCCTCTGATCGCGATGACAATATGTTGTGGATGTTTGTATTGGTCGAAATCTTCCAGAGACACTGGATGAAATAGATGAGTTGGGAGACGTTTCGTTGGCGATGTGTTGCTATCAAGTCATCAAGGACTTGGTTCCAAGTGGCATACTTCGAACCATCTTCCGAATCTTGGACTATCATGTGGAATGGGATGTGGTGAGCAGTCCCCAGTTATGCTTCTGTTAGATCTGATGGCTTGGCGGAATATGTGAATGTATCTTTGTGGCGTGAATTCAGAGTCTTCGGTGCACATGTACGGCTTCATGTTGAGAAATTCCTGCGGCTCGTAAAACTTCGACAGTGATGATGTTGAAATCAGAAATAACCTGGTTGAGGGGAGTGAAAGCGTCCCATGTTGGTAGTCCCCATGTGTAGCCTACTTTCACTGCATCGCCTTGAATCCACGTCCATGGGATTTGATATAAGCTTATCGTACTCTTCTAGATGTGACGCTGGGGTGATCAGAATATCACATGATGAAATATCCTGGATAGTGAAGCGGTAGGAATGAGAGAGTTATGTTGTTTATCATGGCTCCCTTTGTTTCTTCAAGAAAATATTTCAGTCGCGTCTCTGGAGTTATCTCATGAGTCTTTCATGGTCGTCGGGATGGACTGCGATGAGCAGTTCCCAGTCGTATTTTTCTTCAGCTTCTGAAGTTGTTTTCCTCTGAGCAGGCTTGGGATCCTCCACAGCCTTGTAAAGTATTGAAGGCGTCTTCTGGACATATAGGTGATGATTTTCTTTCCCTGCACCCTTGAATATTAGATGACCTTGTTGTGGCTATGACCTTTTGGTTGAATGTGTCTTCTGAGCTTTGACAGTGAAGGGATTCCGTGTATATCCCCAGTCCCCAAGTATGGTTTACATGTTTCCATCTTGTATGGTCAGTGGGTTGACCATGATAAAGACATCACCATCGTGCGTTCGTACTGGTGATTTTGTTACTTCTTCCACGTGGAACTTAAAATATGGAGGAGTACAGATTACTTTTGCAGTGATTACTGCTGTGGTGAAGCTCTGGATGGTATCAACAAATGAGCGGCAACAGTTCTTGGTAGCAGATGTAATCAGAAGAGACTACATTATCATGGTAACAAAGTAGGTTGGATGGAATTGTATGGGCATCCATGGAAGTAAAAGGATTGGCTGGACGCGTAAGGAAACAGCTGATTCCCTGATGCAGTGCGGTTGAGGGCTGTGAATATGTCTTGACGATGTGCCTACAGAATCTCACATAAGTGTTTCAGCATAGACTGCACGATTTTGTGGGCGAAGTCCCCGGAAATCATGCAGCTCCTGATAGGAAAAGAGTTTTTGTGAACTCAGGGGGGTTGCTGATTTTCTTTGCTTCGATTTTGGAGAAGTCATTCCTGGTCTTTACATGTGATGAAATTATTGCTTATTCCCTTCTACTGGGCGTTCAAAAGGAGACGCAGAAGGATGCAAGCTGCTGGCACTGGGAAGATACAAGTTGTTAGCGCTGGAAAGATGCAAGCTGCTGTAAAGATGCAAGCTGTTAGCGCTGGAAAGGATGCAAGCTACTGGCGCTGGAAGGATGCAAGTTGTTAGCGCTGGAAGTATGCAAGTTGCTGGCGCTGGAAAGATGCAAGATGTTAGCGTTGGATCATCTTGGAATGGGCGGTGGCTTGGCGTGAACGTTGGCTTGGATTTGGTATGGTGCGGACAATGGATGGGCATGACGCGGACTGTTGGCTTGGCACAGCGCTGGTTAGCGTGGTGCGGACTTGTTTTTGCAGGCCTAGTTGCCTCTTTCCATACGTAGCTCAAATAGGAAATCATTTCCTTATTCAAATTCCAAAAGTGTTATGCGTATGAAAGGGGTTGGCTCTCCTTTTTATCTCGTATCTTTGTTCTCACGTCCTGGTGTTAGCGGTAGCAATAAAGTGGGAAAGCGTATTCTATCTATGTACTCCAGCGTTTCTCTTTCAATTTGTTTTCTTGTTTTGGGGCAAATCCTAGATATAGGTATGCCTTCCATGAATCTGTAGAATTATTGTTCTTCTCTTCGAATATCACTGTAGTAGCGTCGGCTACCTCATGAATAGTGACTGGTAATCGTTATTATGCAAAGTAAGTATGTACGGGTAGGTGATGAGTGCCAAATATTGTATATATTTATCCCTTTTTGTTGGCATTTAACTCATCTTTTGTGCATTAATTCTACATTTTATCCCATATTCTGTATTTTCATTGTTTTCAAGAATAAATATTTTTATTAATTAATTTTGCATTTTTAGGTAATAAATAAAGTTCGGATGAGTCGCGGAGCGAAAAGAGCAGAAAAGTAGTGAAAAGCCGGGAGAAATCACGCAAGGAAGCCGCGAAGAATGGTGCGCACAACCTCATTTTCTACACACAAAAACGCCTCCGTTCTCAGCCATCAGATCAGTTCTCAGAAGCATCCGACGGTCGCTCCTTCATAGATCATCAAAATCTGAAGTCTCTGCCAAGCACCACAGCGCTGAAATTCCAAGCCTTCAGATTAGATGGTAGTTGAATCCAACGGTTGCTCCCTTGCTGTTCATCGAAGTTTGATATCTCCGCCCTACACTACAGTACCTAACCTAATCTAGCACCGTTCGTTTCGTTGTATCCCTTCATCCGACGGTCGCTCCTCGCTTGCCTCCGCATCACCATCCGATCTACCTACCATCTTCGCATCTCGCAGCTCAGAGTCACAGAACATCAAGACTCGATGGATTCGCTCAACACTCTAGCAACCTATACCTATACCCTAAACTCGACCCATTCTTCTCTTCTTTCTTCTTCTTTCTCTCGACCTCGTCTGCAACTCCACCAAACACCATGTCCACCACCTGCTCCACCATCTCTACCACCTCACCTCTGCAGCGCCATCACGTCTTCACCCTAAACATCACCTCCACACTTCCCCCTTTCCTTTCACTCTCTCTAGCCCTCTATTTTAATGATTTCACACCATAACCCTATGTGATAAATCATTAAAACAGATGAGTCTAGAGAACAAAATTGATGCATGGAGGTGATACAGGAGAACAAATAGAAGCATGGGTCGACATCAAAATGGAGTGGTTGTGTCAAATTGGGTGAGTAATCACAAACCCTAGCCTACTGTTATTTTAGGAAAATGGGTAGAACCCTAATTGTGTTGTGGACTATAAATAGGAACTATGGGTGTGTTGTAAAAGTATGCTTGGAGTAGCCAACATCCAGGACTTTCATGTCCTGTTAACTGTTAATTTCTGTTAGATGTTAATTTTCAATTTCAGCTAAAATTTCATGTTCATGTTACTTGTGTCCTGTTATGATGTATCCTGTTAATGTGTTAGATGTTTGTGTGTGTTCATTGTTAATTTCAGTTGGTTATGTTCATAATGTTTGTGCAATGTCCTTTTAATTTCCTGTTAATGTTCTGTTTAGTTTCACTGCTTCTGTTATGTTGTCTCCTGTTGATGTTTGTTAATGTTCCTGTCATGTTTGTTTTGCTGTCACAATTGATGGAATGCTAGGCTAGGTATCTGTGAAGCTTTGAACTAATTGTGCAATGGAAGAAATCAGTGCTCATAGCAAGCTGATTTTCTTGCCATTCCTTGTGTATGCTTAGGTTGCAGTGTTGATTGAGCTTTGGGAGAAACTAGTGCTCATAGCAAGCTAGTTCTCTTCCCATTCTTTTAGTATACCTCCTGAATGCCTTAGTCTAGCCTTGCTTCATTTCAGTTTCTTTATCACCCCTGCCCTTGGCTTAGGCCTTGGTTCATCTTGTTTTGTTCTTTGCTTTTGCCATGTGTTGCCCTGTTTGTGTTTCCTTTTGTTTATTTTGTTAGCCATCTTCTTTATTGCATTATCTTTGCTTCACTGCCATCTTTGCTTCCACTGCCCTGCTACTCTTTTGCTTCTTTAGTTCACTGCCCTGCTGTTTAGTTTTTGCTTGCACTGCTCTGTGGCTTAGGTCTTTTCCACTGTGTTGTTTTCCTTTGGCTTGTTCTGCTGCAGTTGCTGTTGCTGTTTATTTTGTGCTGCAGTCTTCTTTCTTTGCACTGCTGCAGCTGTTCTTGCTGCTACTTGCATTGCCTTGTGCTGCAGTACTGCTTTCTTTTCTTGGCCCTGTGTACAGCTGCTGCATTGCCTTCTCTGCCACTTCTGCTGCAGCTGTTGTTGTTGTTGCCCTCTCTGTGTTGCCCCTGCCAAGCTGCTGTTGCTGCTGCTGCTGTTGTTGCTGCCAATCCTGCAGCCAAGCAAAAGCCCATCAGTCCAGTTCAAGGCCTAGTTCTCAGTTCTAAGCCCACTGTCTATTGTTTCTACAACTGAGCCCAAGCCTAAGTTTAAGACCAAAGCCCAAATTCATTATTAAGGCCCAATCCAATTCAGGCTTAACCCAAAAGCCTAATTCAGAGACTAACTGAGCCCAAGCTCAGTTCATTCTATTGTTATCAAACCCATTAGTGCTCAAAGCCCAATTTAAGCCAAAAGGCTTCATAGCCCAATAGCAACTAGAACCCAAAATAGCTAGAAACACTACAAAACACTCCCAATCTCTGTGGATCGACCCGTACTTGCACGAGCTACAACTGACGACCGTGCACTTGCGGTATTACTGTAGGCCCCCGTTTTTATTGCGCTTAATTTTATACACTCCTCAAAGCCTACCAGTAGGTGACTGATTCCACGAGGATTTGGGCGTTAGGGTTTATCTGAGATCCATAAGTTGCAGGCCAAGGTGACCGAAGGTGCTTCTGCGGACGTGGCCAAACAACAAGAAGCGGAGGTCGAAAGGCTGTCCAAAGAGTTGGATCTGAAACAGGCGGTCCTCCAAATGACGAAGGACGCCTTCTTCGATAAGAGCAAAACACCGTTGAATGGCTTCCTTTGAATGCACTTCTGTCTTCTGAAATTCTTCTGTTTTTTTTTTTTAAAGTCAAATGAAACACGTGGCTTTATGGTCTTGATTTTCTGGATTTTTGGATTGATAGACAAGTGTTACCTATGAGGGTTTTGGATTATTATTCGGGATGAACTTTTTTAGGATGATGCCGTTTTGGGTTATGATTGTAAGTGACACAAACATCCCAGGGAAGATATGGAACCGTGAACGGATCGTTTGCCTCTACCGTCCTGACGTCTGGGTCGAAGTATGAGATCGAGGATTGAAAATTAACATATTAACCGAAAGACCAATCTCCCACTATGGTCGCCAATTGTTTGAAGGGTGAAAACGGTTTCTGCTGATTTTGGTAATTTCGGGTGTGTGGGTGAGAAACAAATTTAAACCCTAAACAATGTACTGCAAGGGAGTAATTTATATTCGAGAGATCAATCTGTACAAATCCGGCCTAAACCAAGAAATGGTCGTTCCAGACTTGCTTCGGTCACAAAGTGAAGGAGAAGGGTTGGTTTGGGGAGGGAAGCGAAGAAAGTGTTGAGACCAGAAGAGTAGTTGTTTCACGAGTTGTATCAAAAAGTGGGAAGCTAACAGATGGAAAGCTAGCAAATTTTTTCTGAGTGTTGTATCCACCTGACCTGAACCTGTTCGGTGGAAATAGGTAATGCCTATTTATACAAGTCGAAGTGAAACGTACTCTGAAATTTCATTAAGAAATGGAAAACGGGTGAGTTAATGGAGGAGGTGGTAACCGGTAATGCTTGGAATTAATTTTCCATAAAAGAAAGCGTTTCACCATTACTCCCTGTATTTACTAACCGCCTCATTCTTATGACACTTTCTTATAACGAGCGTAATGTACGCAGCACGCTGTAAACCACCAAACCGATACCCAATGAGCATCCCCCAGTTTGTGACATGTGTTGATGTCTCGAGTGTTTTCGTGGAAAACACGTAGCATGTTGTTGTTCTCTGGCAAGTTGAGATTGGGAGACTTGCCGGCTCGGTGGTGACCTTCAACGGTCGAGATTTTACATATTCAGAGGAAGATAGCCGTTGATTATTGCAACCTTTTGTTTGGTAGCCAGTGGCATGAAAGTACGATCAATATGGCTTTAATATGGCCCAGTTTAGGCACGGCCAAAAGTTAGGGTTTTGCCTTTGTGTAGGCGCGACCAAACTAGGGCCAAAGGTTTCCATGTGTTAGATGGTAACCTTGGACCACTAAGATATGCATGATAGACACATTTTTGTGTCTGATTTGTCTCGATTCTATATATTGTTATGGCTCATTTTTGTACTTATTTTGGTGTTTTAGTTATTTGTAGGTATTTTTGGCCAATAAACATTTTTGGAAAAAATTGGCTCGAAAAGTTGGTAAAAGCACCCCGGAGGACACCTACTGTGCGGACTCTCAGTTTGGATAAGGGGAACTCAGTTGATAAGGGGCACCTCACCGCTACTTGCACCCCATACCTGCTATTTATACCCCATGGCTAATGGAACCCTATTCTGGTTAGGGGGCTTCCCATCTTCATCACAGTTTTGGCGGGAAAACACGTCTTCCACCTGCGAACTTCTGCATAACTTCCTGTGTCGATTTTGACGACATTTTATCAGGTTTTATTTGTTGAAATGGGTTGGTTGGGCCTGGTCTGGTCAAACAGGGATGGTATATGATTTAGATACGCAGAAAAATAAGTTTCCATGCATATCTAGGCGAATCAGGCCATCAGGGAAAGTGAAAGTATATCGGGTTTATTTTGTTGGCTTGGTAAATTACGTGAAACTTGGGAGAGTGTATTAACGGCTGGGATTATATTCTGCTATTTGGGAAGAGTTTGGATGAGAAAGGAAGTTGCGTGAAAGAAAACAGGGGAGGAGAGAAAGCTACGGGTTTTGTGGACCAGAATTTCAATCGAATTTCAGGGAGATATTGATGGGATTAAGACACGAATATGTTGTGTGCTTTAAAACAGGAAACTTAGCTGATTTGGTTTGCGGAGAAGTAATCAGGAGTAGCTTATATCGGGTTTGGTTTTGATATTTTATGGAAAGATACGTGAAGAAGAGGAAAGAATCTCTTATGTGAGATTTGATATAATCACACAGAGAGTTTGGAAGGCCTGGATTGACTGAGGAGATGCGTAAAGAAGCTAAAGGTGAGTTATTCTCCTGACATGTGGAGGAAGAAAAATCCAAGACTTTCATGTGAAGAAAAGAAAGATTTATCGAGTTATAATCAGCCGTGGTGGATATATAAGGAGGTGAGAGTCCAAACAAGGGTCGAGAGTTTGGGGGACCGAGCAGAGACTACAGAGCCGGAGAAATCAGAGTTACAGAGTGAAGTTGTACGAACGGAGTTGGAGAAGAAGAAGAAGAAGAAGAAGAATAGATCACAACCTTAATAAGATTGTCATCTTTACTTTGTAACAGTTCAGCAGGTTCTGTAACGCCTTTACAGAGTTGCAAATCCGTTGTAATATTATTTTTCTCCAATAAAACACCTATTGAGCCATGGATTATTATTTTGAGCGTGTTTTCACCATTATGAGCTAAACCCCATCACTGGGAAAATGGAGGAAGCCATGTTTCACAATTGATTGGTAACTATAATCGATTCTTTATGACTTTTGCATTGTTTTTAATCGATGTATGATTTTTATTAATTAGTTGTGACTTCGTTTGATGATGTATGCTTAGACTTAGAGCTTTTGATGCATCATGCTTGTGATCTACAATTAATATTTTACAAAATCTACTTTTGGCAAAGAAAAGAGTCAACAAAAGAGCGAGAATTGTTATGAATCATTATATGAACCAATTGAATGTGATTAGTGGTGAAATCCTAAGTCCCAGTACTTCCCGATATTGTGACATTCTTGTATATATTTTCTATTTTTAAGTCTGAAATCAATATCAACAAGCCCGAGCGAACGATACTTTATTTACCACTTGAAATACTACATCAATGCATCTTAGATGAAAAAGTGGCAGTTGATTGTTGCAGGCCTTCATTTTGGTAGCCCCATAGGGAAGGCCGGCATGGTATGGCGCGACAAGGTGGTTGGCATGCCATTGGCACATGTGGCATGGCATGCCTTGGCGCGGTTTGGCGTGGCCGAAACTAGGGTTTTGGGACAAAGGTTACCATGAGTTGTTTGGCAACCTTGGACGGCTAAGATTTGCATCTAGGATGGAAGGGTGGTCGTTGATCGTCGCACGCCTTCGTTTTGGTAGCCGCATGGGGAAGGCCGGCATGGTATGGCAAGGCAAGGTGGTTGGCATGCCATTGGAACATGTGGTATGGCATGACTTGGCGCGGTTTGGCGTGGCCAAAACTAGGGTTTTGGGCCAAAGGTTACCATGCGTTGTTTGGCGACCTTGGACGGCTAGGATTTGCATCTAGGATGGAAGGGTGGTCGCTGATCGTTGCACGTCTTCGCTTTGGTAGCCGCATATGGAAGGTCGGCATGGTGGGGCCAAGGCCAATGGCGCGGATGGCTTGGCATAGTGGGGCCAAGGGTTTGGTACGGACGGCTTGGCATGGTGGGGCCAAGGCAAGGTGTCGTTGGCTTGGCATGGTGGGGCCAAGGGTTTGGCATGCCATTGGCGCATGGTGCGGCTAGCATGGTTGGGGCCAAGGCAAGGTGCGGTTTGCTTGGTATGGTGGGGCCAAGGGTTTGGCATGCCTTGGCGCGGAGATGTGGCTGGCATGGTTTGCCATTGGCATAGTGGTGCGGCTGTCATAGTTGGTATGCCTTGGAGCGAAAATGTGGCTGGCATGGTTTGCCATTGGCACAGTGGTGCGGCTGTCATGGTTGGTATGCCTTGGCGCGAAGATGTGGATGGCATGGTTTGCCATTGGCATAGTGGTGCGGCTGGCATGGTTGGCATGCCTCGGCGCGGAGATGTGGCTGGCATGGTTGGCATGCCTTGGCACGGTAGCATGAGAATTAGGGTTTGGTATGTACGAAGATGATGTTGGTCAATACTAAGGTTTCTGTCGTGGAACATGACACATGTATATTAAAAAAAAGGTACCCTGGTAATTCTTACGTAGGTATGTTGAATGATTCAATAAATGCGCTAGTGGTTGTAGTGACGTCATGTAAGATGTAAGGTTTTACGATTTTAACCCTAAGCTAAAAACCACCATCAACACCAGTTTATCAGACCTTTTTCTACAGTTGGATTTTAAACCTGGTGAAGCGCCAATTGAAACTTTATAGTCCATATAGTCATATCGCTACAAACACAGACTTGTAAGGTCTTAAACGTGTTTGCCTGCTCTGAAACCTATTTAAAAAGCTGGGGTCTAACAACACCACCCAATATTTCGCTTAGCAATCTGTATGGACAAACTTGAATATACTTTTAAGAGAATCAACAAGACTCAATCAATTAAAAGTATATCAACGAGTTTATATCTCTCTTCTTGATTTGATTTACTCAAGCAAGAACTGCGAGTTCAAATCAAATACAAGGAATAACTTAGATGGCACCAAAGACCAATATCCAAGGATCAATCAATATCAATCAACAACCAAAGGTCGGATTTCCAAATGATTGATTCAAATGCACAACCTATATTATTTCAATTATATAAACAAATATAATGCGGAAATAGAAATAACACAGACACCAGAAATTTTGTTAACAAGGAAACCGCAAATGCAGAAAAACCTCGGGACCTAGTCCAGATTGAACACACACTGTATCAAGCCTCTACAGACACTAGCCTAATCCAAGCTAACTTCGGACTGGACTGTAGTTGAACCCCAATCAATCTCCCACTGATCCAAGGTAGAGTTGTACTCCCTACGCCTCTGATCCCAGCAGGATACTGCGCACTTGATTCCCTTAACTGATCTCACCCACAACTAAGAGTTGCTACGACCCAAAGTTGAATACTTGACAATAAACAAATCTGTTTCACGCAGACAAGTCTATCAAAGTATCAATCTGTCTCCCGCAGATAAACCCTAAAAGGTTTTGTTCCGTATTTTGATAATAATCAAGGTGAACAGGAACCAATTGATAATCCGGTCTTATATTCCCGAAGAACAGCCTAGAGTTATCAATCACCTCACAACAATCTTAATCGTATGGTAGCAAAACAAGATGTTGCGGAACCATAAACAATAAGACGAAGATTTTTGTGATTACTTTTTATATCTTGCTTATCGGAGATATCAATCTCAAGCCAATCAATCTGATTGTACTCGTATGATAGAAGATGCAAGATCATATCAAACAACTACGATAAAAGTAGTATCGGTCTGGCTTCACAATCCCAATAAAGTCTTTAAGTCGTGAACCTGGTTTTAGAAGAAAAAAACCAAAGGTTTAAGGAGAACCGACTCTAGTATGCAAATTAGTATCACAGTTGAGGTGTGGGGATTAGTTTTGCACAGATACTAAAGTTCCTCTTATATAGTCTTTCAAATTAGGGTTTGTAATTAAGTTACCTTGGTAACAAAGTAATCAATATCCACCGTTAGATGAAAAACGGATTTAGATTCAAGCTAATATTTCTCAACCGTTAGATCGAAAACTTAGCTTGCTACACACACTTGACAATGCATGCTTCTAGGTTTGTTAACCGTACCCAAACGCATGTACTTGTTGGTTCAACAATAGTTAACCAAATGGTTAGCCATATGACCATTCCATATCAACCATGTTCTTCTTCACCATAACTAGTTCAATATAATTTCAAGTGAACTAGTTAGAGAGTTGTTCAATTGCAAGGAAATATCATGTACTACACAAGACACAATTAAAGCAGAGATGATTTGATTCACTTGAATCGGTTCATGAACTTTTATATCCAAGGTTTTCGAACTGAATTCCTTAGTCTTTTTAAGTTTAAGTTTAGAAATCATCTTCAGATATATAACCTTCTCAAGTTCGCAGACTAGATTCGCGGACTTAAGTTACCGGGCAGTGTTTACATACTCCAGCATAAATTCTCGGGTATGAGAACTTCTCCGGTTCGCGGAGTGGGTTCGCGGACTTAGTTTCACGCAAATAGTTTGTCAACTCCAGTAGAAATTCTCGGGTTTGAGAAATTCGATAGTTCGCGGACTTGGCTCACGCCATTCTTTCGGTTCTCTTGATCAACAAAGTTGGCAAACTTTGGTTCAAGGAATAGGACTTATACATAAATGTGTTTCCACAACAATGCTTATGTCCACCATTGTCTATGTAATCTAAACTCTCATTTCAATCATTGAAACATTCTTAGAGGACGTTATACAGTTGTTACACCATTTCTCGTCAAAGCAATTTTCAAGATGATTGAAACATATCATGACTTTCGTCACATGTAAAGATAAACTTGGTTAAAGTGAAAAGCTTACCAACTCATATTTCGAGATATAGATAGGCGAGGTATACTCGGCTCGAAATACCAAATGTGTATAATCAAAGTATATATATAGATAGCATACGACTTCTTGTCTCAAAGAGTGGGAGATAGAGTAGATAGACTTTTGAGTGATAGATAAGTTCAAGTCTTCACATACCTTTTTGTCGAGAAGTTCCACCGGTTCCTTGAGTAGTTCTTCTACTTGTATGATGAATCGCCATGAAGTCCTTGATCTCAACTACACTTTCTATACAAGGCACAATTGAAACAAAATCGAATTTGTCATAGCTCGGTTGAACTCACCAAGCGTTGGTATGTCAAGTTTGGTTGTCATATTTTGGTGAATCAAAACTCATTTTAAGAGTCGCTTGATTATGTACTAGAGTAAACTTCGTATAGGTTAGCTTGAAAGTATTAGGATATGAGATATTACAAGTATTGCGAAGACTTGAAGAAGTGAAGAAGTAAGAAGCTACAACGACAATATAATCCTTCCACTTGAGGTTAGTAATATTTGACTTGAACTGTTTCATTCCCTAATGTATCTTTGAAGTCATGCATATTGAAAACAAAACTGTGAAGCATGAACACTCTAGATAGACACAGTATTAAGGAATACAATACGAGGTTTATTGTTTAACCATTAAACTTTATAGATAAGACATCGACATAATCGTTTAAATGCTATTGTGATTATGTATGGGTATGATCTAAGGATTTCTTCCTAGGAAACAATGTTTTACATGTGTTCATAAACTTGTTTATGAATCGAAAAGGAAATCGCCAGGCGTTATTGGTATTGTTATTCATTGCATATCTTGTGAACAACCAATATGTGTGATTTAATATAACCGCTCATGACTTGTTTATGTTCTTGGTAAAACTATTCACAAAGGCATGACTTATGTATTGGTATGACTTTTATTAGTGAAACTGATCTTAAGTAATCACCTGAGATGGTATGATCGAGTTTGTGATTGGTGTATGACCGAATCTGGGCAAAGGGAAACCGATCCTAGTAAGAGGTGCAACACATCACAAAGGGGAATCGATCCTTGTATGAGGTGCAGCAAGTTTTTAGCAGAAAGGGGAACCGATCCTATGGACATGTGCAACACGTTTTTAGGCAAAGGGGAACGGATCCTATGGACATGTGCAACACATATAAGTTAGATACCATATATATATGGGGAACCGGTCCTAGTACCTAGTCAACCGAATTTTGGAAAGCTAGTGTGACTATGCACAGTACTCACGTGGAGGTAGAACCGAAACTTGTTTTGGTAGAACCGTTAAACCCATGATTTGCGATTGAGTGTTCTTGATCAATCACATAGTTTTTGAAAGTCAGATGAACCAATTCTAAACTTGTTTGGAAGTGTGGCAAACCGGTTTCAAGGTTGTGAGTATGAAAGAGGACATACAAAGTAAGGATGTCGACATACTTTGAACATGTGTTGTAATGTTTATCTTTTATTGTTCAAAGTTATTCCTTAATAGCTAAAGGAAGAAAATCCCAGGATCGAAAGATAAATAAGTTAAGAATCTTTTATTTAAGGTTGTTAATTTTGTTTTAGGAAAATGAGAATTAGTTACATGCATTTACTAGTTAAAGATTTTCCAAGAGATTTTCGGTCAATATTTTGGACAGAGCATTTCCAGGAATTATGGAAACCAAATTTGGAATATATTGCATATCTTGAGAATATTTTCGGTTTTGGAAATTCCTTGGTGTCCAAACTTCCTTGTCTATAAATACTTGAAGTTTGCATTTCTAGCAAACTAATCCTTCGTGACAGCAAACTTCCTCGGTTGTGTTGTTACTGATGAAACCGTCTATTTGGAAAGGAGAGTAACCTAATTAGGCGAACTCTCTTACGGCCGCTCACTCTAAAGTCTTATTTGGGATTGAGAAGCTCTATTAGTGCCGTTGGTGGGAAACTAGATAATTGTGTTTTATCTTTTGTGTTCAATTGATTTGATTGACTAACGACGGTTGAAATTTGATTGCACCTAGTTTGTTTATGCTTGGGAATCTTCTCTTCTGATATAAGATTCACTCAAACTAGATCGAAGTATCGACAGGGATCTTTAGACTGTTTTTAGTTCTAAAGACGATCTTGTGATAATCCATTGTTAACAGACTCCGTTATGTGCGTGACTGATCACAAGAGATTCAAGTTGTTGTGTGCAGGTGTTTATTGAAGATCTAAGAAGATTTAAAGACAAAGAAGATATTGAAGATTTCTGATTTGGGGTTCATAATATTTGGTGTGCACAATACTTGTTTCGGTATAGAGGATCCAACTATAATCGGTTTATCCTTGTGGCAGATTGGATTGATTAGTTCTGTAGATCGGCATGAATACAAATCTTTGTGATTAAAAGTATTGATTGAAAAATCTTAACAATTACCTTTGGTAGTTGAGAATAAGAAAGATCGAAGAACTCGACGAAGGAGTTAATTGAGATAAACAGAAGAGCCTTTGTCGAACTCACATCACTTGGTTGAAGAGAGTTGCTACCAAACCGATTTGTTGTTCCTTTACTTTTCGGAATACGAACCAAAGGAATTGTTCCAAGTACGTGACTTATTCATAAGTTGGAGGCATGGGAATACAGACGGAACTAGGTGAACTATAGGTTTAGTTTCTTGGTGTCAACTATACAAAGTTGGTTTAATTTTGTATAGCGGCTTAATCCTGAGAGTATTCAATTCTGGACAAGGTCCCGGGGTTTTTCTGCATTTGCGGTTTCCTCGTTAACAAGATCTTGCAGTGTCATTTACTTTTATTTTCCGCATTATAATTGTTTTATTATAATTAAAGTAAATTACACAAACGTTAATTCCTATTTACTTGATAAGCAATCCTATTGTGTTTGGTTAAGTCCGAACCTTTTTATCAAGTAAACATACTTCGTTGTTGTATTGTATCGATCTCGTATCCATAGATGATCACACGAAGTGTGAACAAATTAATTTTATTGTCTCGACTCAGTCCATAGAAAATCAATTTCGGAGAAAGAACTTATATGTAGAAAAAGTTTTAGCTTGAGCTATATTTGGGTACCCTCGCCTTTTCAGATTTTGATTCACATGAATCAATTCATGAACATTATAGCCACGGTTTGAAAAATATTGCATTCCTTAATATATAAATGTATTAGTTCATGAACAAACAGATTTTAGAACATAACCTACTCAAGTATGCAAACGGGTACGCATACCTAAGTGGCCGGACTAAGTTTGGGTTCGCCAGTATGCGAACGGGTACGCATACCTCCAAACTCAGTTGAATTTTCGGGACTTGAACCTCACGCCAGTACGCATACCTGTATGCCCAGACTTTCACTAAACCAAACAGTACGCATACGGGTATGCATACAATGGTTTCCGGACTTGGACTACATACATGCAAGTACGCATACTATGCTTTATCCAATCATGGTTATTTGTTCAAAACTCCCATTTCAATAATTGAAACATTCTTAAAAGACGGCAATAGCTGTCTCACACAAACTTTTAGCTTCGAAGCAATTTTCAAGTGATCGAATGATCAATATGAAACATTCCGAGTCTACATCAAATGACTGTCTCACACAAATCGTGTAAGATGTTACAAGGAAATTTTCACATGATCATCTTTTGACTTTCGTCAAGAATATGAGATGAACTTGGTTAAAGTGAAAGCATACCTATGTAAGCGAGATAAATTCAGCTCGAAATTTCAAATGTGTATAATTGAAGTCTATATAGCTATACAACTTTTGTCTCAAATAGGAGATAGAGTAGATAGACTTTTGAGTGATAGATGAGTTCAAGTCTCCACATACCTTTTGTTGATGAAGTTCCACAAGCTCCCCTTAGTGGTTCTTCGTTTTCAATCGATGAACGCCATGAAGTCTAATGCTCAAGTACACTTACTATCCTAATCCGAGACTTGTCTATAAGTAGACTAGAAATCAAGACTTATAGTTTTGGCAACTAAACTTGACAAACAAGATTAAGATAGCAACGCTTGCGAGTTCGACCGTGCAGTGCTCTAACAATCTCCCCCTTTGTCAATTTTAGTGACAAAACTATCAATACATGCATATGGATTACAAAATAAATAAAATTTGTAGCTTCGCATCCAAATGCTTGATCTCTTTGGTACATATCAACATTACTTGAAATCTTTGTCACTTCCAAGTACTCCAGTGATTTTGAACGTGTTCAACTCAGCATCATTGTTGTTAAAGATCCGTAGCTATAACAATATATAAAAACAAGATATTTTCGTATTGTTATATAGTGTCATAGTATTATTACACAGCATCAAAGTCCAATTATATCACAACTTTGACAACAATACTACGATGATATGTATCACTCCCCCTTATCCAATACTTTATCTCACATGAAAACCACTCCCCCTTACATAATGATTTGTAAACCATATGTATTTGTAGTGTGAACTACACATTAATTCTCCCCCTTTTTGTCAATATAAATTGCCAAAGGTATGAAAACTAGTGGGATCCTCTTGAAATTTTCATAGAGATTCTTCATGACTAAAATAGAACATATCAACTTTGTTTAGATGCAATCATATAGTCGAAACTAAATGCATTCATCAAGGAGTTTATAAAGATACAAGAAAACTTCCACAATATTCTACAGCCGTGCACTTCCCACAAAGATTTGGCAATTAAGCACAAGTTCAATTAAAAACTCTCCCCCATTAAATGTCATTCCCGAAAGAACAACAAGTGCGACCTTACTTTTGCAAGAACATAAGGATTTATTTGGACATTAACAAATTACATGAAACATGAATTTGTATCCAAAAATCTCAATTAAATTAACCATAAGAGAACCCATGATCAATTTAATTGGAAATGCTCAAACATAAGAGAACTTACGGAGCCACATTGTACTTACACAAAGATGTGGATCAGGAAAATTCCAATACCGCGGAATATACAAAGATTCATTCTATTTTTCATCAATATTTGCATAAATACATATAATAGACTTAATCTTTGCAATCAAAAGTTCATCCTATCTTCCATCAATATTTGCATAATGATATAATAGGCTTAACTTTTCACATATATGGGACAATCATAGTTCACGGACGCGAACATATACATCCCATAACAATTTTTGCAATATATGAAACCAATAAAGATTAACACTACAAAATCATCTTCCACATAAACTTTCGAATTTAAATAAATAAATCTAAAAACGTTGCAAGATGAAAATCGTTTGCAATAGCTATGTATACTCACAATAATTGCTATTCAAAACCCTAGTTATCCTTCTTAAAGCATAACAATAAATTCTCATAAAAAGTTTCCTAGACATTGAGACCTCTGAAAAAATTCTTTATCGTCCCCGAACTCCATGTCGTCAAAGTCATTGGAACATAAGGTTCATGAAGATATGAGTCAATTCCAACAAACCTTCTTGACTGATGTCGAACCAGGGCCTTCTGAATTTCTAGAGTTAAAAAAAAATAGCCTTTATTTGCAGAATCTCCTTTCTTGTTTCCTTCAACTCTTCAAGAACACCAGAAAACTACTGGGAATTTGAAGGAACAACTCTTGGCTTCCTCACATTCCTTCTTTTTCTTTTCGAAGTTTGAGGTACATGAGATTTATCTTTTTCCTTCATGATTGATGGCTTAACAATCATATTAACATTTTTACCATCATAAGACATAATGTTTGGAATCTCCATACAAGTATGAGATTGTGGGAGGAAATCACAAATCAATCTCAACAAGCAATCTTATGATAAAAAGAGTTTCTAGAGAAATAAAAAGGAATGTAGGGTTACAGAACCTTTAAACAACAAAATGTTCACGTACGCACAACTCACAACCCTAGAAAGGGATGAAATATCGATATTAACCCTCTTTTATGAATCAAACAGGGAAACCCTTTTCAATATCAATTAGATATGAAAAGATGGAAGAATTCCAAACAGGTGAAAAGACGAAGCCAAAAAAAAACAAAAAAAAAAAAACATTTTCTTTTTCTAACTCCTGATATGCAATTTCTTGTCTGTTTTTGAACCAGGCACTTGAGACAAGATATACCAACAACACAATTAAGTTGTGCTGAGATGAACAATAATCTGTCCACCATAACCTTCTTGAATGGAATTCTTAGAACCCTGTTTCACAGACTGTTTGGACCGTATTTTTTCCTCTAGTGATCTAACCTTTTCTTTGGAAATTAACTTCTTTGGATAAGAGATCAGTTTACATACCTCAGACGACTTCTGAATAAGTTTGAGCTTGTTTGCTAATCGATTTGCTCTCCGTTGAATTTTATCGACATATCTTATTTTATGTTTGTACTTGTAACACTTAGAGAGTTCATGGCCCGTAAAAGTACAATAAGAACATGTCAATGTGGAGGACGGTTCAGACACCATAGCGGATCAAGCTGCTAAAAAAAATGCAGTACCTGAAATATTAGAAATAGATTTCCAAAAGACAGAGAAAAATCCATTTTATCCTCCAAAGTGGTTGAAGTTTCTCCCGGAAGAATATCGAGGTTGATATACGTATTGCTACAATTATCAAAATAAATATTTTCATAGAGGGGTACAACACTTGACTTTTCGTCTTCATTTGAATCATAGTGATCAGACATTTCATCAAGAGTTGCAGCAAGGCCTTTGTTCCCAGTGTATTTTCTACGATTTGGACACTCATTGGAAAAATGACCCAAACCTTTACACTTGAAGCATTACGGCATATCCTCGTCATCAGTGTCATCAGCATCCCTGTTTTTAGGAGGAATGCGATTATGAGGTTTAACTGGTGAATTGGGTTTATCTCTAATGAACCATTTAATTCACTTCAAAAGAAGATCTCTAAATTGTCTTGTGATCAAAGAGACTGACTTGTCAAGATCTTCATCTGATGAATCAGTCTCAAAAGGATCATCTTCAAAGATGCCAACACTTTTACTTTTATCAAGTAATTTAGTGTTTTTTTGTGCTTTGAAAGCAATATCCTTTCCAGTTTTGGATACATGCTCATGATCAAAGATCTTTAATTTCCCAACCAGAGTATTTCTGGATAAAGTATTAAGGTTATTTCCTTCAGAGATGGCATGTTTCTTAGAGTCGTATTTGGCTGGCAGTGGTCCGAGAATTTTTATCACAATGTCCTTTTCAGGAATAGTCTTACCCAACGCAAAAGATGCATTAAAAATTTCAGACACTTTCTGATTAAACTCATCAAATGAATCCTCATCAGCCATACGAAGTTTTTCCCATTCAGAACATAGTTTTTGAAGCCTAGCTTCTTTCTCAGAGGAATTTCCTTCGAATATCGTTTCTAAGATATCCCAGGAATCTTTAGACTTAGTGCACGTAGTAACATGGTGCTGAAGATCTGGGGTAATGGCATGTATGATAGCATTTAAACCATCAGAATTTCGCTTTGCAGCAAGAATCTCGTTAGGTTCATATCTACCAATATCCTTTGAAATAAAGACACCGTCTATTGTAACCATTAAGGATCATAGCCATTAACAACATAAACCCATGTTTGAAAATCACGCGCTTGAAGAAAGGCACGCATAGCCATATTCCACCATGAGTAATTTGAGCCATCGAAGACTGGTGGTACGTTTATAGAGATAGCACCTCTTTCCATAGAGTCAGATCGCTACAAACACAGACTTGTAAGGTCTTAAACGTGTTTTCCTGCTTTGATACCATTGAAAAGGCGAGGGTCTAACAACCACACCCAATATTTCACTTAGCAATCTGTATGGACAAACTCCAATATAATTCCAAGAGAATCAACTAGACAGTCATACTCAATCAATGAAAATATATCCAAGAGTTATATCTCAAAATTTCTCAATTTAATCTGCAATCAAACAAATAGGAATTTGCGAGCCTGATTGATATTAGAAATAACTTGGACGGTATTAAAAACCAATATCCAAGTGTCAATCAATTTAATCAACAACCAAAGGTTGTATTCCCAATTCATTGAACTTACGCACAACCTGTGATAAATCAATTATATAAAAAAATATAATGCGGAAAAGAAATAACACAGACACCGGAAATTTTGTTAATGAGAAAACCGCAAATGCAGAAAAACCTCGGGACCTAGTCCATATTTGAACACCACACTGTAGTAAGCCGCTGCAAACACTAGCCTAATCCAATTTAACTTCGGACTGGAATGTAGTTGAGCCCTAACCAATTTCACACTGATTAAGGTACAATCGCGTTCCTTGCGGCTCTGAATCTCAGAAGGAATCTACGCACTTGATTCCCTTAGATGATCTCACCCACAACTAAGAGTTTCTACGACCCAAAGTCGAAGACTTGATAAACAAATCTGTCTCACACAGAAAAGTCTATTGAATAGATAAATCTGTCTCCCACAGATAAACCTATGATTTTTGTTCCGTATTTTGATAAATCAAGGTGAACAGGAACCAATTGATATACCACAATTATATTCCGGAAGAACAACCTAGAAATATCAATCACCTCACAGTAATCTTAATCGTATGGTAGTGAAACAAAATATTATGGAATCACAAACAATGAGACGAAGATGTTTGTGACTAATTTTTATCTTTCCTATAAGATATTGAATCTCGAGCAAATCTTAGAGAAGATAGTACTAAATACGAGAGAAAACGGCAAGATCAGAACAGGCAACTACAAAGAAAATAGTTGGGTCTGGCTTCACAATCCCAATGAAGTCTTCAAGTCGTTAACATACAGGGTTTTAGAAAAACCTAAGGTTAAAGGAGAATCGACTCTAATCGCAACTAGTATCGCAAAGGAGGTGTGAGGATTAGGTTTCCCAGAGTTATCCTTTATATAGTCTTCAAATCAGGGTTTGAAATCAATGCTACCTTGGTAAAAAATCATTCAATATTCACCGTTAGATGAAACCTGATTAGACTCAAGCTAATATCTTTCAACCGTTCGTTGATGGTGGTTTTTAGTTCAAGGCAATAATTGTAAAACCAGTATTTAATGCGCTATCACCCTGCAAGGGGTAAAGCCATTTGAAGAGTGACGAGTGCAAAAAACCCTCCTCGCTCATTGAGCAATTCAATATATATATATGAAATTCACTCAGAATGGTGCGCGTATTAGCAATCCCAAGTATTCTGTGAATTCTATTTTTGCCAGCATTACCAACTAATGCATGACTTGCCTAGTATTTTCATATGCTATGTTCCCAGCCGAACTCTCATTATTGACATGACATGACGATTAATTGTTCACTCTCAGCAGAGTAGCATGAATCTCCCGAAGTGCCAGTATTGAGATCTGCATGAAAATACCCACACAAGCTACATCACTCTCTGACAAAGAGATTTTCGTATCGACATTTTTAACTAAAGACAGCTCGATTGAACATGTTTAATTTCCTTAAGGGGAATCTAGACTGTCCATATCAGTCTCAGAAACGATCACGGCTACACAATTTGGTCGTGCAATTCAACAAGCCTGGCCAAGCCCCGGCGGAAATAAGCAACCGTCATGATGACCGTCGGCGGCCCACCAAACACCCCAACTGATCATACCTTGCCTAAACTCATCCCAACGTTGTCAAACGCCAACCCTGAGTAGGGTGGTCACGTTGTTGAAAGAAGCTCGAACGAGCATAGACTGTCTAAAACAGTTTTAAAAGCGTCACAGCCGTCCAACTTTGCCATCCTGGTTGGACGGCTTGGATTAATCCACGAGTGATTAGGGAAGTGCTAGCACGCACACCGGCGGCCCAGCTTTCCCCACTCGATCGGTCTGTACACCGCAAGACCATAAGGCAATAAATTGTTTGCCCAAACTATGGCAGGCGTGATGCTTCTAAACCCTAATTGGGTCGCAGAAGTACATTAGAGTATAAAATCGATCACGACCATCCAACTTAGCCAGCCTGTTTAGATGGCTTAGATCGCGTCTTGGACGATAATAGAAGTGCACACGAGTTCACCGCTGGCCAAAATCTATTCGTGTTCGATCGACTTACCCGTGAGAGGTCAATGAAGCATTGAATTGCCCGATCGAACAGGAGTAGTCGCGGCTGTCCAAAACCCTAATTTTCGCTTTGCGACAATATATTTCTGTCGCAAATTGATCGTGGACGCTCATCTTTGCAGGACGAATCGAGTGTCCTAGATCCGATCTTGATGGACCAAGAGATGTAGGCATGCACGCTGGCGGTTCGTCTCCACGCATGCCCAATCGGTCCGTTTTAATTAGCACCCAATGCTTGGATTCGACTAGACAAAGAAGGGACGTCTGCACGTCCCTAAAACCTAAAATTATATCAACGGCGACAAACATCTGCCGCAAACCATCTCGTCCGTCCAACTTCGCCAGCTTGGTCGGACAGTTTGGATTAGATATTAGGCGATCAATGAGGTACCTCAATGATCACCTGCCGTAACTCTGTCATAAAGAGCAATCAGACAAGTGATGGCTCATTCAGGCGGCCTTCAAACGATCACCCAAAGGTGGTCAAGCATGCTTCCATTTAAAGACGCTCAATCCGCAACTTATTTGATAAACACTAAGACAACGATGCTTCATGCACGTCGATTGTCTTGAGCTGCTTGCTTAAAAGCGATGCTTTACATGCATCGAACATATACGATATTTTATGTCGGACTCACCAAATAACTTAGTTGTTTCACCTAATAGCACTGTATGTTATTCTTTACGGCAAGTCCCACGACTTGACCCACTTACTCGAGACATCAAACATGTCACAAACTGGGGGATACTTACTGGGGTATTGGTATGGCGGCTTACAGCGTGCGGCGTGCAACGCGCCCATTATGAGAATGTGTCAGGAAAGGACGGACGGTTGACAACGATGAGAGTAGTGGACGAAGATGTTACCACGTGATGATCACCACTTCTTACACGGCCCCACTACTCTACTTCTTAACCTCCTCCACTTCCTACGAGATCAGGGTTGCACTCAAATGACTTGTATAAATAGGTTTTCAACCAATATCAACAACAGGAACACAAGTGTTATCAACACCAAGAACTGATAGCTTACATTCTGCAAGCCAGTTCCACATTATGATACAAGTCATAAATAGCCACACCTTCATAATTCAACATTCTGATCTCAAACACCTTCTTCGCTTCCCTCCCTAAGATCAACCCCTTCTCCTTCACTTTGTGACCGGATTGAATCTGGAACGGCCATTTCTTGGTTTAGGCCACAGTCTTACATATTGATCTCTCGAATCTAAAAGTATTCCCGTGCAGTGCATTGTTTAGGGTTTGAATTCGTTTCTCATCAACACACCCAAATTTACCAAAAACAGCAGAACCAGTTTTTACCCTCAAACAATTGGCGATCACAGTAGGAGATTGATCTCTCGGTTGCAAAATCAATATTTGAATATTCATTCCAGTGTTCTCAATTTCAAAAGGGTGGATCTTAGATCCAATTCAATCATTAAATTCAATTTAGTTTCAACAACCAATTTCAATTCCGGTGTTCCATTCACTAAGAAGCTTCATAAAAATGCCTTTTCAAGCAATGCTATTGGAAATGCCTTGGATAGCTGAGGACCAGTAAATCTTCCAGATGAAAGGACCAGAAAGCCGTGCGGAGACACAAGAAGACGTGACTACTACTTAGAAGAACGCAACGGCTTCTCTGGAGATCCGGATGGAGCAGCCGCCTTTTCTGCAAACACCACAAGTGTTGTATGGAGCAAGCCAGAAGTCCCTCAAAGGGTCCACACTCAGAAAGCCAAAGTGAAGATTCGTGTAGCTTTTGTTCCAGTATGGAGATAGTCGACAACAAATCTCAACACCATTGGAGTCCTAGGGAGACACCTGCAAATATCACAAAAGAAAAGGTCTATGTCTATTCCACTACTGCTACCAATTTAAAGTCAGGAATATCCGCTACCACTTCATCAACAAAACGTACAGATCCAGAACATGGCGTAATTCCGAGAATTCGTACATATACAACAACAAAGGAGGCTTGACCCATCTTCAAATCATCATAAAGGGTTCGCCTATTATGTCAACCCGGACAACAACGAGACACTCCCTTAGGCGTGACACCTCCGATCACCAGAGCCAGAGTCGTAACCGCCACCAATATTTCTTCGAGTGTAATGCCCCCGTTAGTTACTAGAGCTACTGCCACTTCCCCATCAGGACGAGAGACCGGAGAAGCCAGAGGAGGCCAACCCCCTATCACCATTGTTGATTTAATGAAAGACGAGAAGTTATCGCTAAGGCTCAGACGGACATGGCTACAACTCAGAAAGAGGTACTCACTTTACTCAAGACGCTAATGAGCGACTACCACAAGAGCCGTGTCATCCCATAGAACCAATAAGGAGTACTTTCAACACTTTTGGTGCAAGCACTTCAACAGGGCGTGCATTCATAGATGAAAAAAATCGTGCTGCTCCTGAGCGCTTAAGGGAAAGGAATCAACCGTCCAATTTCATCACGCGTGAGGATCTAGAACAACTTTTCCAGCATCGAGTCAAGGAAAATCTAGACCTGCACCAGCATCAGCCTCCTTATCCTCCTGATGTGCAAAGAGTTCCTCTTCCGAGAGGATACTCCTCTCCTCAATTTTTCCTTTATGACGGAACTGGTAATGCTCGTGAACACATCTCTCATTTTCTGGAGTCATTAGGAGAGCAAGAATATATTCATGTCATCCACTTGAAAGAGTTCTCAAAGTCACTTATCGGGAGAACGTACACCTGGTACAACAACATTGCACCAAACAGCGTATCCAACTGGTGTGATATGGTAACCGCTTTTTACAAGAAGTATTTATTCGTATCCGAGAAAATCACCTTTGCAGATTTGGGGAGGATGTTCCAACGAAATAATGAGCATCCAAATGATTATGTCAAGAGGTTCAAAATCCAGGCACCGGATTGTCACGATCCAAATATGATTGAACAATGATTAGTGGAATTACCCATCTATCGTGCTATGCTGGAGAATCTGCAATTTCAGACATCCTCTGAACTTCGTGAAGCTGTTAAACGCTCGGCTGCAACAACACCTGCCCTGCTAGAAAGAACTAGGCCTACCAGGAATGAAGAGCCTCATGATATTCGTGGAAGCATACATCTCACCAACGGCAATACAACCTTCATCCTTCTGTAAGCAGCTTCACTGAAGCGGCAAGAGGAAAACCACCGAGATACAAAAATCCTGCGCGTCTAAAACCGCCAAATCTAACCTCAGTACCACATGCACGACTATCACAATGATAAAACAACGTCTGAGATATACCATATCTGGCTTGACGGTAATAAAATCGGTGAGAGACGCTTTCATAATTTCGTCTCCCGTAGAAGAAGTAGTTGCATTACCGAAGGAGGTCGCACCCGGGACTTAAGAGGTACATACCATGTCAAGAGCTTCTTCATACTTTCAAAACTTGTTAGTTAAGTCATCCGCATGAGGGAACTTCCCTACTCCTCAAAGACATGATCCAAATATAATAGAGACAAAGGAGTGTAGATGGGGACTGCTCAACACTATCCATCTGCTGAATTTAGAGAGACGCAAGCACGCTATCATTATGATTCGAGGATGTCCAAAGACGAGGACATACTCAAGAGAGCAGACGCATTTTCAAAAACCAGCGATATGCCTGGACGTCTATGAAACGCAATGTAGGCGCAAATACGGCCTCATGATCAGCAACTCATACGATCCTCATCAACGTTGGGTTCAACTCCAACTCTCTTCCAAATTATTTCTTCAGAGACCCAGTGTGACAGCATCTATCAAGTTGAAAGCTCAATAGATACTCGTGGGCAGGGGACTGTCTCCCTCATCTCCATTCCATGAGGAAACATCAGGGAAGTTATCGGTTCATCATCATCTTCTTCCTCTAATAACGAGACGATCTCTACCATTATATGAAGACTGCAAAGTTCGTGCAAGTAGATACCATGCCTCTCTCCGCCAGTCTCTTCTGATCACACCTGCTGCCAAGAATCGTTGTTGCTTGCCAGAGCTTCACCATAACAACAACCACTACGGACAGAGGTAATCTGAACTTCTGTATATTTTGCTTTCCCATGGAGAAGTAATAGAGTCTCCAGTACGGAGGCGAGATGGTGATATCTTTATTATGGTAAACCCACCGACCATACAAGATAGATCCATGTAACTCACGCTTACGGACTGAGACTCAGCATGAAATTCCTTTACCGTCAGTCAAGGACTTCTTCAACACAAGAGAGACGGTCAATCAAGAAACATGTAATTTGCAAGGGAAAATCAAACTGAAGGAGAAGCCGCTTCAACGCTCTCTCCAGAAGAAGCCGCTTCAACGCTCTCTCTCCCGAAGCCGCATCAAAACTCTTTTACGAAGCCACTTCAGCGCTCTCTTCAGAGGCTGAAGCCGCTTCAACACCTTACCATCAAATGCAATGGAAGTACGTATTTCAAAAGAAAATAAGCTCGGGATAATTACACCTGGGGACTGCCATGCCTTCACGTCCCTCAACCGGTTTATTTCTAATATCAACAATTATCACTGTTGAAGCTTTACGAGCCGCAAAAAATTCTCAACATGAAGACGTACATGTGCATCAAAAACTCCAAAGTACAAATCGGAGATGTTTTCACGTGTACATCCACGCCATCGATTCTGAAGTGTAAATGGGGACTGCTCATCGCATACCATTCCATACAACCATCCAAGATTCAGAAGACGGTTCAAAGGATGTTGCTTGAAACAAAGTCCTTGAAGACTTGATAGCGGCACGTCGACAACGGAACGCCTCTCAGCTTGTTTACTTCACTTAACGGCTCCGGAGGATTGTTCCCATACAAGCATCCCCAACATATCATCATCGCAATCAGAAAGAGCAAGATGACTGAAAGAAATCATCAAGCAGCCAGTACATGCTTCCTAGGGAAAGCGTCATTCGTACCCCAAAGTGCAGCTGCTTCAATGACGAAACAACCTCCCAATCACCATCTCATTGTGGCTGGATCCCAGAAAGAAGTTTCTCCATCTGTAATTTTCATATTTTGGAAAATCCCTTCACGGAATCAGGAAGCAGCGAGCTAGTGCACGCGGTACTCCCGGATTGCAATTACTTCTTCAGACGTGTCCAATCACATCACACGCGTTATTAATTGGAGATAAAGCCTCCGCACCTAACAAATACGACTCCTGGATCTCCTGTTCACAGAAGTACAACACACGTGATATAACAAATGGAAGTTGCAGTATGAATGAGGGATTATTATTCGATCAAGCCCTGGCTCTAACCGCATACTACTAAAATCAAAGAAGTGTCGTCAACGCCAGGTCCAATGGCGCCTTCACTAGAGTCCTCTCCAAGAGCTGCTTCAACATCCTCTTGATCCGCTTCAACACCCTTCTCGGAAGCTGCATCAACATTCTCTTTAGGAGCTGCTTCAACAGCCTTTTAAGGATATTCATCATGACAGGGCTTTTTCACATCAGAGTTGAGGATTATGACATCGTCATGAATAAGGAAAGCTTGGACACGCTCTCGAACGATACTCAGATGTACAAGGGACTTGGAATGCATTTTGAGATCCCAACCAACAGTACGCCTAATCTACCTGAGGCCAACCGACATCATGCTAGAGGAACGCTTACGTGGACGCCTCTTGAACGTGACATTTTCCAAGGACAGGCCGACCCATCTCTCATGGTAACATATAACTTTGTCTCATAAGTTTTACCTTTATTTGTCACCATTTAGTGCTTACCCCGCGATAGTGTAACTATTACATGCTAAGCAGGGGACTTAATGTTGATGGTGGTTTTTAGTTCAAGGATATAATTGTAAAACAAGTATTTAATTCGCTATCACCCTGCAAGGGATAAAGCCATTTGAAGAGTGACGAGTGCAAAAAACCCTCCTCGCTCATTGCGCAATTCAATATATATATATGAAATTCACTCAGAATGGTGCGCGTATTAGCAATCCCAAATATTCTGTGAATTCTATTTTTTCCAGCATTACCAACTAATGCATGACTTGCCTAATATTTGCGTATGCTATGTTCCCATCCAAACTCTCATTATTGACATGACATGACGATTGAGTGTTCACTCTCAGCAGAGTAGCATGAATCCCCCGAAGTGCCAGTATTGAGATCTGCATGAAAATTCCCGCACAGGCTACATCACTCTCTGACAAAGAGATTTTCGTATCGACATTTTTAACTAAAGACAGCTCGATCGAACATGTTTAATTTCCTTAAGGGGAATCTAGACTGTCCATATCAATCTCAGAAACGATCACGGCCACACAATTTGGCCGTGCAATTCAACAAGCCTGGCCAAGCCCCGGCGGAAATAGGCAACCGTCATGATGACCATCGGCGGGCCCTCCAAACGCCCCAACTGATTGTACCTTGCCTAAACGCATCCCAGCATTGTCAAACGCCAACCCTGAGTAGGGTGGTCACATTGTTGAAAGAAGTTCGAATGAGCATAGACTGTCTAAAACATTCTTAAAAGTGTCACAGCCGTCCAACTTTGCCATCCTGGTTGGACGGCTTGGATTACTCCACGAGTGATTAGGGAGGTGCTAGAACGCACACCGGCGGCCCATCTTTCCCCACTCGATCGATCTGTCCATGAAAAGATCATAAGACAATAAATCGTTTGCTCACACTATGGAAGGCGTGATGCTTCTAAACCCTAATTTGGGTCGCGGAAGTAAATTAGCGTCTTAAATCGATCACGACCATCCAATTTAGCCAGCCTGTTTGGATGGCGTAGATCGCGTCTTGGACGATCAGGAAAGTGCAAACGAGTTCACCGCTGCCCCAACTCTATTCATGTTCGATCGACTTACCTGTGGGAGGTCAATGAAGCATCGAATTGCTCGATCGAACTGGAGTAGTCGCGGCTGTCCAAAACCCTAATTTGCGCTTTGCGGCAATATATTTCTGTCACAAATTGATCGTGGCCACTCATCTTCGCCGGCCGAATCGAGTGGCCTAGATCCGATTTTGATGGACCAAGAGATGTAGGCATGCACGCTGGCGGCTCGGCTCCACGCATGCCCAATCGTTCCTTTCGAATTAGCACCCAGTGCTTGGATTCGACTAGCCAAAGAAGGGACGTACGAACGTCCCTAAACCCTAAAATTATATCAACGGCGGCAAACATCTGCCGCAAACCATCTCGTCCGTCCAACTTCGCCAGCTTGGTCGGACAGTTTGGATTAGATATTAGGCGATTAATGAGGTACCTCAATGATCACCGGCCGACACTCTGTCATAGAGAGCAATTGGACAAGTGATGGCTCATTCATACGGCCTTCAAACGATCACCCAAAGGTGGTCGAACATGCTGCCATTTTAAGACGCTCAATCCGCAACTTATTTGATAAGAACTAAGACAATGATGCTTCATGCACGTCGATTGTCTTGAGCTGCTTGCTTAAAAGCGATGCTTTACATGCATCGAACACATACAATATTCTATGTCGGCCTCACAAAACAACTTAGTTGTTTCACCTAATAGCACTGTATGTTATTCTTTGCGGCAAGCCCCACGACTTGACCCACTTACTCGAGACATCAAACATGTCACAAACTGGGGGATACTTACTGGGGTATTGGTCTGGCGGTTTACAGCGTGCGGAGTGCAACGCGCCCATTATGAGAATGTGTCAGGAAAGGACGGACGGTTGACAACGATGAGAGTACTGGAAGAAGATGTGACCACGTGATGATCAACACTTCTTACACGTCCCCACTACTCCACTACTTAACCTCCTCCACTTCCTACGAGATCAGGGTTGCGCTCAAATGACTTGTATAAATAGGTTTTCGACCTATTTCAACAACAGGATCACAAGTGTTATCAACACAAGTATCCAGAAAACACCAAGAAACGATAGGTTACATTCTGCAAGCCAGTTCCACATTCTGATCTCAAATACCTTCTTCACTTCCCTCCCTAAGATCAACCCCTTCTTCTTCACTTTGTGGACGAATTGAATCTGGAACGGCCATTTCTTGGTTTAGGCCAGAGTCTTATAGATTGATCTCTCGAATCTAAAAGTACTCCCGTGCAGTGCATTGTTTATGGTTTGAATTCGTTTCTCATCAACACACCCAAATTTACCAAAAAAAACAGAATCAGTTTTTACCCTCAAACACCGTTAGATCGAACTTAGTTTGTTACACACAAATGAAAAGTGACTTCATTTAGATTTGAATAACCGTACCTAAACGTGTGCACTTTTGTTGGATCAACAATAGTTAACCATATTTAGCCATATGAACATTTTCATATCAACTATATTCATCTTAACCATAACTAGTTCAAGTGATTCAAATGAAACTAGTTCTAGAGTTATTCAATTGTTTATATTCTCATAGAAGTATACAAGATACAATTGAAGCAAAATCAATTTTGATTCACATGAATCAATTCATGAACATTGTAGCCACGGTTTGCAAAAGATTGCATTCCATAATATATAAACGTATTAGTTCATGAATAAACCGATTTTAGAACATAACCTACTCAAGTATGCAAACGGGTACGCACACCTAAGTGGATGGACTAAATTTGGGTTCGCCAGTATGCGAACGGGTAGGCATACCTCCAAACTCATTTGAATTTCCTGGACTTGAACCTCACGCCAGTACGCATACCAGTATGCATACTAAGTTCTCGGACTTTCACTAAACCAAATAGTATGCATACGGGTATTAACAAATCACACGGATTTATGAAAAACAAGAATTTTGTTGGATATTAACAAATCACACGGATTTGTATCCGAAAGTCGACTTAAAATAATCTCTACGCCAGTTACGGACAAAAAGATAATTTTAATCGGTATGACTTAACATAAGAAAATCTTATGGAGTGTGTCAAGAAGTAAAAACACAGAAGTGTGATCACGAGTAGATCAATACTGCGAGAAAATTCTCAAAGAGTTTGTTCTATCTTCCGTTTATAAAAATATACTACCTCCGTTTCAGGAAAAGAGTTACTTTTCCAATTTGCACAATTTTTAAGGCAAGTATGTGAGAGAGTAATTTTTTAAATTTATTTTCAAAAACCCTCAAAAACCCATTTAATTACCACAGTGCCACTATTATAGTTAGTATGAGGAAGGATAGTTTTGGATGTTCAACCTATTATAAATGAAAGTATCTCTTTTATAGATACAAAATTTAAAAGGAAAAGTAACTCTTTTCCTGTAACGGAGGGAATAATAGATTTAACTTTAGAGCATGTATGATTACGAAGTTCATAAAAGGAAATATGAGCTCGACTCACGAAGAAACGTAAAGGCACATATATTTCATAACATTTTTGTAATAATTTAACCAATAATGATTACATACTGCAAGTTCATCTTCCAACAACTCTAGAATTTAAATAAATAAATCTAAAATGCAAGATGAAAATCGTTGGAAATAGCTTGTGTAATCACAATTTTTGCTATACCAAACCCTAGTTATCCTTCTTAAAAGTAAGAATGAATTCTCACAAGAAGTTTCCTAGACAACAATAGAAATAAAACAAAATAACATGTATATCATAATCTTAGACTTTATCTATTTCTTCATACCTTTCTGCAACTCTATCGAAGAATAAGTCACCAACATATTTCACCTGTTGAATGGTTGATATGTTATGTTCCTGACTTAGCATGCCAACCTTCCGATTTACAATACGAATATGTTGTCTAAGTTATGTTCTGAGATTAGCCTTTTATGGTTTCTAATCATGACTTTTTGCTTTTCGATCATCTTGAACTTACCGTCGATAAGCTGATTTAATTGAAACCGGAGGTTAGCAATTTCAACCTTAGAGTCATTTTGAACGTGAGTCAGATCCTTAAAGGAAACAACAATCCAGGATTTATGTTCTTTCCTTAAAGCAATCCTTTTCAGCATTGCTTCATTAACAGGAACTTCCTTCCTTTGATTCATCTTCACCATGAACGATGGTTTCATGAGGTATTTTTGATCTTTCGATTCTTTCGCAGAGATGAAAAAACTAGCACTCAACTAATTATTCTTTCAACCAAAGATTTAAGAATAATAGGAATTATCTACCTCATGTTATAAGGAAACCCTAAGGTTTATCTCCTCTAAGTTAGGATACGTGAATCGGTTACGGTCCGGACCAAGAGGAGGTTACCAGGTTAAAACAAAGACTAGTTTCCTCTTCCTATAGCAACAGATTCTCAGTTCAGTAAAAATAGTTTTCTAGATACACTGCAGATTAGAGCACTTAGAATAACACTGTTGTAAAGGAATTATTAAAACAAAACAGACAATATTTTCCTATTGTAATACTTAATCCTTTTTCAAAGAGATGAAACAAAATATAGTCAAACAAGAATCAGACTTGAGAAATCTCGATATCAGATCAATCTCTGATAAGTAATACTTAGTTTCAAGGACACATCTGTTGAGGTTAATCAACAGAGTGAGACAGAGTCTCACTATTAAATGGAAGATCCATTTTCTTGTGACTTTGTCTATGTTTTTGTGAGGTTTTGATCTAATTTCCTTTGTTACAAGGAGGTTCGAAAATCCCTCTTTAATTGAACAATTTCCTAAAAAAAGGTTTCCTCGAGGAGGAAAAAATGGACCTCTTGAGATTTGTTTCAGAGAGACAGAATCACTTGGATTTCATTTTCTGAACTTAGATCTCCAGAATTGCTTTCATTATCAGTAGAAGAGCTGATATTCATAGTATTTTTAGACACTTTATTATGAAAGTTTTGTGCTTATGGAATTTTCATGAGGAATCACCCAGATTATTTCTTCCATAAGTTTTATGTTTTTTTGCACAGTGAAAATCAATTGCAGTCAGATTTCTTACTTTTTTAATTGCAAAGTTATGCAGTTTTCGAAGATCAACAATCTGTTTCTTTCTAGAATAATAATTCAGAGCAATATGATTTTTCCTTCCGCAGTGTGAGCAGATTCGTGGAATAGAAACTTTTATTGTGTTGTCTCTACTAATAGCTTCTATAGATGATGGCATACAGTATAAACGTTTTTTACCAGACATCTTCTTGGAAGTAACTTTCTCAATGCTTGGTAATGTCATATGGACAATAACATCAGACAATGAGGTAACTTTACTTCTTAAAACAGGGTTTTCTTCTTTCAAAGAGATACATTGTTCCAGAGCTAATAGGAAATTTGGAACTAATTTCTCTTTTTCAACACGAAGGCAATCCAATTTTGATGAGTGAGACTTGAGTAAACGTTCTTCTCTTATTGTACTTTCATGATAGTGTCTTCAATCATACTAATCTTTTCATTCTGAATAGTAGTAGCTTGAACAATTTTTGCATATCGTCAGTAAAAGTTTTAATATAACCAGAAAATTCATGTTCCATATCAAGGTACTTATCAAGCTCATCAAAATACCGAGCACACTTTTCCTCAAGATCTCTAATTTTAGAGGCTTGAAAGTCTTTGTGGATTTTTGAAAACTTCTGGTAAGTTCCAATTCAGATTCTGATATTAAACCATTAGTAATTAGGGGAAGCATATTATCAGAAACTGACAACATGTGTTCTTTTCCTATGGATTCATAAGAATCAACTGAGGAGTTATCGTTTACGGTAAGTCCCAGACACTTATTGTAATCAAAATCGGCAGGAGACATTTTTTTACGTGACTACAGATTCCACGAGATTTTCAAAAACATATTTATCGGGTCTTAACGTGTTTACCTTCTCTGATACCAATTGAAAACGTAGGCACCAACTTTTTCTTAGGCAATCTGTATGGAAAAACTCAATACAACTCCAAGAGTTCAACTCAGTAAAGGAATAATATCAAGAGTTATATATATATCTCTCTCTCTCTTGCAATTATAACGTTTACAGAAACAAATCCGTGAACCTAATTAAAAAGAAATTACTTGGACTATACCAAAGACCAATGTCCAAGAATCAATCAAGTCGTATCCAACAAACTAGGTCAGATGTATCTATTATAATTGATTAACGCATAACCTGTGATATTTCAATTATAAAGATAAACAATATTCTGCGGAAAAAGAAATAACACCGACACCTGAAGTTTTGTTAACGAGGAAACCACAAATGCAGAAAAACATCGGGACCTAGTCCAGATTGAACACCAAACTGTATTAAGCCGCTACAGACACTAGCATACTACCAATTAAATTTGGAGTGAAATGTAGTTGAACCCTAATCGAGTCTCTCACTGATTAATGTACAGTCGCGCTCGTTACGCCTCTTGAATCCCAGCAGGACTCTGTGTAATCGATTCCCTTAGCTGACGTCACACCAACGAAGAGTAGCTTCATCTCAATTGAAGACTTTAAACCAATCCGTCTCCCACATATTAAGCCTATATATGATTTCCTTTACGATCAAAAAGATTTTGATCAAGGTGGTTTGGAAATCGATAGCAATATACAAAGTCTAGATAATTTCAAAATCCGAACTTATGCAACCCGAAGTGCAGCCTAGATTATTATTCACCTCACAATTATACAACTTATGGAATCAACAAAGTTTAAGACGAATAGAACTTTGATGATTTTATCTATCTTGATTGAGTATGCAGCTCAACAATTAATCAAGATCAGGATACTCAAGTTATCGAGAAAATATAACTTCACCTGGCTTCACGGATCCCTATGAAGTCTTTGTAGTCGCTAAACCCTAAAAGGGTTAGGAAGAGGACGACTCTAGTAACAACTAGGACACACTAAAAAGTAGTGTCGGGATTCAAAGATCCCAGTTGCTTGAAGTTCCCCTTTTATAGATATTAAAAGCATAGGTTTCTTTGGGTTTAAGATAAGATAGCTTTGGAACCAAGCAATCAATATCCACCATTAGATGAATCTTTGAATTTAATTCACATAAACAAAATACACACTATGGTTAGGTTAAACCGTAACCGAACCGTATATAAAGACTATTGATAGGTGTTGTAAACACCTTGATATGTATCTATGGTTTATGCTTTCTTTGCGAGTTTCTTGTAAATTATGTGTCTTATTATTGCTTTTGAGTTTATCAGGTGCAATGGAGTCATTATGAGTAAAAGAATGAGAAAACGTCCATTTGGAGCGTAAAAGGCAAAAAGCTCAATACACAGGCAAGTGATGCTTGGAGCCAGATAAAGTTATGCATCAACGGAGGTGAACAATGAGCCGTCAGTTCCACGGAACTGATAGTTGAATGGAATCAATAAATGGCTCAGGATGGCCCTTATCCTATTTCTGGGTGCCTGGAGTAGTCTTCGTTACTACCATAACCCTGAACGCGGGAGAGATTAATTCTCCCAATCATTTGTCTTTATTTTTCCTCTCTGCCTGAAACTGAGATGCCGTCTTCATTGCTGTTGTCGAGTGATTCTGCTGATGAAGAATTCCTTCAAGAGTCTGAAATTGATTAAGAACATATGAAGAAGATTGAAGACGAGGAGATATATACCAAAGTCAAGATGGGTTTGTTTCTGGATCTGAGATTTAAAATCGAGAGATATGGTTTGAGTTAATGGTTCAAGGAAGAGATTCAGTAAGGAATAAATAGAGTTAGGGTTCTGAATTATAGGGGTTAGACTCTGATGGGAAATTGATGACGACTGAAGGAGCTCTTGTGTGTTGTCATTGAGCAGAGAAGAGATGAATTAGGTTTTACAGATATTCAAGTTTGAAGCAACTGTGTTCCAATTTGAGCTGGAATGGGGAATTCAAAAACAAGATAAATGAAGATAAGAAGAAATTAAAGATGTATTTGAGTCTGATTAGGGTTTAAAGTTGATTCTGTGATGAAGAAGAAGACCCTGGTGTGCTGTTGGTGATGAGTTATGGTGGTGAGAACGGCTATGCTGAGACATATGAAATTGAAGGTGACCTGAGATGATGTTTCTGATCGTGAACTTCATATTAAGAGAACAAGAAGGAGGTGGAATTGCAGAAGTTGGTTGTGGCTGGTACTAATGAATTGCAGGAGATGGGTCTTGAGTCAGGAACTGGTGAATGAAATGGGTTTGCTGAGATGTATTATGAAGTGGAATGGTGGTGATTGTGTTGTTTATTGAGGTTGGTTTGGTGTTGAGAGGTTACTGTGACTGGATGTGAAGGAGGGAGCTACTGAGTTTGTGCAGTTCAAGTTGTGTTGGTGGTTATTGCAATAGCTGCAGTGGTTGCAAGGAAGGAGAACTGATGCAGCTACAGATGCAGGACAAAGAAGATACAGGTACTGATGTTGTTAAAAAGCAGAAATTGGGTTATCTGAGATGGAACTGAGCTGAAGGGATGGAAGATAGTGGTGATGTTATGTTACTACAATGCAGCTTGGTTTTAGTGAGCAGATATGGAGTTGAAATGCCTATATGAATGCTTAGGTTCAGGTACTAAGGCACAACAAGTGATGGCGCAATTGAATTCAGGGACAAAGCTGTTGGTGGTTGCTGTAAATGAATGAATTGTATGTTGAGAGAGTGCAATTGCAGGTGGAGTTGAAGCTGAATAGATGGAGTTCGAAGATGTTGCCGTGTTGTTTTTGAAGATGAGTGAATGCTTGAAATGTTGTGAGTTGTTTGAATGATACAGATGGGAATTGCAGTTTACAGGGAATAGTCATGTGTGTTCTTGGTGGAGCTGTTGGTGACTGAACTGGTAGATTGAATGGTTGTAGTGGCCTCTAGTAATGCTGCAATGAGATTGGATGCTGGGTATAGCAACAACTCAATGAAATTGCAGTTAGCTTGAGGAGATGGTGGAGCAGTTGTATGCAGTGAGAGCTGAAGTGGCATCTGTGGAATGATGGAACAACCATCATGGCTGGATTTTCACTGGTGAAGCGCAATCATTGTGCAACACAAGTTCAGGCCTTAGCAAAATGGCTCAGGCCTTTGGCCTAGACCAGTCAGCCGCCTACTCAGACCTGATTCACCCAATTAGCCTCTGACTGGACCTTGATTAGTCAGCCTAACTCGGTCTGACCGACTTGACCAGCTTTGACCGGTGCCCGGATTGACTTTGCTGGTCACTTGAAGCTAATTTACGGTTACTCTCCAGTCAACTTCCGGTCGGTGATCCCAGTTTTCCGGTTACTACTTTTAGCTGGAAATTTTACTTGGGTATTTCCTACATATGGGCTTGGTGGACATCTTAGTATTGGACTTTGAAGACTTGGACCTAATTTTGGAGAAAGCTACAAAAGGAAAAGTCTTCTAGAACTTTTGGGATCACGGACACTACTATTTGGAGCTTTGGAGGAGAGCGGCGATTCTACTAGAGTTTGCTTTCATTAGTTTTTTTTAATCTTTATTATTTTATTTATGACGAACTCAAAAGATATGAGTAGCTAAACACATATTATTGGTTAAGGGTTTAAAGTTGATTTCTCAACATGATATTTGAATCAATGCATTAGTTTTTTCTCAATAATTTATTGTTTATGATTCGTTATTAATATTTTTATATGATTTGATTGCTTGTTTGATTGAGTCTGGAATCCATCCGATTTGGTTGAGTCCGGAATCAATCCGATTTGCATTCATATCTAAAGCTAGATTAGGATTTTCAATACGTAAAAGTTGTTAATCCCCGATTCTAAGTAGCTTAGTGCCATTATTACTTGTAGTGATACATCTATATAATTGCATATGAATCATAACCTTTGTTAAAATGAATTAGTGCTTTTACACGTTCGTTTGCATTGATTAGTCTATTTCATCGAACTTATTGCTCTTAGGGAGTTAAACTTAATTGTGCTTTTACACTTTAGGTTGCTTTCTAGGTAGAATTCACATGTGCATCTTTTAATGTGTTTGTAATGGAAATTAGAAAATTAACGTGATATTCATGCGATCAAGATATCCTAGGACTTTTAATAAATGAGGGATTAAATTATCAACTCTAGTCATTGATGAAAATACATGTTTTTGAACGATACAATCCCTTGACCAATATATTCTCCTTATTGTTTACTTCTGATTATTCACTTTGCTTTCAATTTATTTCATTGCTTAGATAAAATTCAAAATCCCCCCTGGTTACTAAGAAACTAAAATTGTTTAACGACAAAAGCCTCTCTGTGGGAACGAACTCTTTCTTACCATATACTTAATCCATATTATTTGTAAGTGAGAAAGTGAAATTATTTTTGACGCATGCGACAACGATCAAATTTTGGCGTCGTTGCCGGGGAGGCATTCGACTTTTTATATAGTTTTTAGTTTCTTATTTTTATTTCTGCTTTTATATTTGCTTTTCGTTTCTTGTCTCTTGTTTCTTACTTGTTTGTGAGAATCGTTTTTCAGGTACTCATCTCTGGCTCCCAAAAATTGGAGTTATCCAAGATGCGGGATAACTACTCGTAGAGGAACAATACTCCAAGAGAATCTGGACAATACGGAATAGCAGGAGTTGGAAGTAGAAGACGAGATTTTACATCAAGAAGAAGAACAAGAGGTTCCAATCGTAGAAGAAGAAGCAATGGTGATGCCAATCGTACACTCAAGGACTTGGCTTCTCATAGGCTTGATGCACAACGGTGGTGTATTGGAACAAACTCAACCTTCGAGATCAAACCGGGGTTGATTAGAGAGTTACCGAAGTTTCATGGCATGGTGAATGAAGATCCAAACAAGCATCTCATGGATTTCCATACCATAGTCATGGCCATGCTACTGCTGAGACTAATGTCGATGGTGCAATGTTGAAAGCTTTTCCATTCTCTATGGCGGACAATGCTAAGGAATGAATGTATTATTACCGTCCGGGAATGTCACTGTATGGAACGGGTTGAAGAAAATTTTCCTTGAGAGATATTTTCCTGCATCAAAAGCTACTCAAATTCACAAGGAGAATTGTGGGATGAGGCAAAAGGATGGCGAGTCACTATATGAAAGTTGGGAGCGATACAAGAGATTGGTGGCAAGATGTCCACACCACCAATTCAGTGACGCAATGATAATTAAATACTTATACAAAGGTCTCCAACCAAGTGATAGATATCTTCTTGACGCCGTGGGTGGTGGTGCACTAGTGAACAAGACGGTGGCCCAAGCTACCGAGTTGATTGAAAGCATGGCTGCGAACTCGCAATAATTCTACACAAGAGGTGAACCAATGGTTTGGCGAGTGCATGAAGTTACTGATTCATCATCACACCGTGATCAAAGAATGGATAATATGGAGAGAATGTTGCATAATATGGCTGCGGTTATTATACCTTCATATGATGAAGATTTGGAGCAAGCTAGTGTGGTCTTTCCAAATCAGCAAAGACGGTATGATCCTTACTCCAACACTTACAATCCTGGATGGAGAGATCACCCCAATTTTAGTTATGCCAACAAGCACCCCAAGGCGAGTGCATGAAGATCACCCCAAGGTGCGGTTCAATAACCTAATTTCAACCGTCCGAGTGGATTCCAACCACAACAACAACAATTTTAGCAACAACAACTAACACAAAGTTAAGATTCCGGTCTCGATGAAAAGCTTCAAGTAGTGATGCAAGGTTTTACTACCATGTTTAAACAAAGTCAACAAGAAACAAATAGTGCAATAAAGGAGTTGCAGACACAAGTTGGCTCCATGGCAATTGATATAAACAAATTGAAGGCACAAAATGGTGGGAAACTCCCTTCTCAACCTATTAACCCAAAAGAGGGTGTCAATGCTATTACTTTGAGAAGTGGTACATAACTTGTGCAACCAGAAGTTACTGATTTGGGTAAAGAAAAACCTCCAATGGAGCCGGTTTTGAAGGAAAAGAGGGATGAAATTCCCCAAACTCCCGAGGTACCTATTCCTAACTCTAAAATTCTTGTTTCTGCTTATGTTCCTCTTTTACCTTTTCCTCGCAGATTTGCAAATTCCAAGAAGGAGGAACTATAAAAGGAGATTTTAGACATTCTCAAGAAGATCCATGTGAACATACCACTCATAGATGCTATCAAGCAAGTTCCCAAGTACGCAAAGGTGTTGAAGGACTTGTGTACCAATAAGTAAAGGCTCAAGAGAAATGAAGTGTTAAGTGTGAGGGAGAACGCTTCGGAAATCTTACAACACAAACTCGCACTGAAATGCAAGGATCCTGGTAGTTTTGACATTCCCGTCACAATTGGTAACACTACATTTAACAAAGCTATGTTAGACTTAGGTGAATCCGTTAATGTTATACCTACATCTATGTATAATTCACTTGATTTAGGTCCTCTTAAAAAGTCAGGAATTGTGTTGTAATTCGCCGATCGCTCTAATGTCTACCCAATGGGTATTGTTGAGGATGTTCTTGTGCAGGTTAGTGAACTAGTATTTCCATCTGATTTTTGTGTGTTAGAGATGAATGAAGGGTCATCGGACTCGTCTCTTCCATTGCTACTTGGGCGTCCCTTCATGAAAAGGGCGAAAACCATTATTGATGTGGACAAAGGAATATTGACTATGGAGTTTGATGGAGAAACAATACGTTTCAACATTTTCGAGATGATGAGATATCCTAGTGATGTCCACTCTTATTTCTCCATTGATATGATGGATACATTGGCACAATAAATATTTGAATTTAATGTTGATGATGCTTTGGAAACCGTTCAACTACATCCATTGATAATGATGTAGAGTGTGGTATTGAAGTCAAGGAAGCCCTTGGTGATCTAAACTCACTACAAGGGTGCCCGGAAACTCGTAATATCTCTTTCATTTCTTTACCATGCAGTGATGAAAAGATTGTAACTTCTATTGTTGAATCTCCAAACTTGGAATTGAAACCTCTTCCCGATCACCTAAAGTAAATGTACTTAGGTGACAAGGAAGACTTACTTGTGATAGTTTTTAAGGAGCTTAGTGAATTACAGGAGCAAAAAACTTTCAAGAGTGCTAAGGACGTACAAGACGACCATTATCAAGGGTATAAGCTATGTCGTTTGTATGTACAAGATCCGTTTGGAGTGTGAAAAAGGAGATACTCAAGCTTTTAGACATGGGTGTTATCTACCCCATATCTGATAGCAAGTGGGTGAGCACGGTACAAGTAGTACCAAAGAAATCAGGTGTGATAGCGGTGGAGAATGATAAAAACGAACTTGTCCCAACTCGTGTGAAAACCGGTCGGAGGGTTAGTATTGATTACAGAAAATTAAATGCCACCACTAGGAAGGATCACTTTCCTTTACCTTTTATTGATCAAATGCTTGAACTTTTAGCTGGACACTCTTATTATTGTTTTCTTGATGGTTATTCAGGGTACAATCAAATTGTGATAGCACCAGAGGATCAAGAGAAAACCACTTTTACTTGTCCATTCGGTACTTTTGCTCATATAAGGATGGATTTTGGCTTGTGCAATGCTCTAGCTACTTTCTAAAGGTGTATGGTAAGTGTGTTTCCACAATATGTTGAAAACATCATTGAAGTATTCATGGACGACTTTAGTATCTTTGGTGATTCATTTGACCTTTGCTTGAACAATTTGTCTCTAATCCTTGAACGATGCGTTGAAACAAATCTTGTGCTGAATTGGGAGAAGTGTGATTTTATGGTAACTCATGGCATAGTTTTATGCCATATAATATCTTCTAAAGGCTTGGAAGTTGATAAATCTAAGATATACCTTATTTGTGCTCTAACCCCTCCCACTACGGTGAGGGAGATACGCTCTTTTCTTGGTCATGCAGGTTTTTATCGTAGATTCATCAAGGACTTTTCCAAGATAGCATCACCACTTTGCAACTTATTGCAAAAAGATGTGCTTTTTAACTTTGATGAAAAGTGTGTGGTGGCATTCAATTGTTTGAAAGAACTTTTGATTTCAGCCCCTATCATTAAACCACCGGATTGGAGAAGCCTTTTGATCTCATGTGTGATGCAAGTGACTATGCGGTTGGTGCAGTGCTTGGGCAACGTGTGGGGAAGATAACTCATGCCATTTATTATGCTTCTAGGACACTCAATGAGGCCCAACAAAACTACACAACCACTGAAAAGGAGTTGTTAGATATTGCATTTGCATTGGAAAAAATTCGCTCTTATCTAATTGGTACAAAAGTTTTTGTATTTTCTGATCATGCGACACTTGGGTACTTGCTTAAAAAGAAAGAGGAGAAACCGAGGCTCATACGATGGATTTTACTCTTGCAAGAGTTTGATATTGAAATCAAGGACAAGAAAGGAATTGAGAACATCGTTGCTGATCACTTGAGCCGTCTTTCTGTGGACAAGAAAGCTATCCCATTGCATGAAAGTTTCCCGGATGAAAAACTATTCTCACTTGCCTTTGCGGAACCATTGTATGCCGATATTGTCAATTACTTGGTATCTAAACAAATCCCAAAGAACTTGTCTCGTGCTGAGAGAGACAAACTTAAGAAGTTAAGGAACCAATATATATGGGATGATCCATACTTATGGAAACATTGTAGTGACCAAGTAATACGAAGGTGCATTTCCGAATCTGAATTTAATTATATCTTGTCTTTTTGTCACTCCTATGCTTGCGGAGGACATTTTGGGAGTAAGAGAACCACTCACATGGTATTTGAAATAGGTTTATATTGGCCAACCTTGTTCAAGGATGCATATACATTTTGTACAAATTATGATAGGTGCCAAAGAACAGGCAATCTAGGTGCTCGAAATCAAATGCCACAAACTTTTATTCAATTTATTGAAGTTTTTGATCAATAGGGTATTGATTTTATGGGTCCTTTTGTCAACTCTCGTGGGAATTTTTATATCTTACTTGTTGTTGATTATGTATCAAAAAGGGTGAAAGCTAAGGCCACCCCAACCAATGATTCTAAAGTGGTTTCAGATTTTGTGCAAGCTAATATCTTTGCAAGGTTTGGAGTTTCAAGAGCCATAATTAGCGATGGGGGTTCACACTTCAAAAACGGGTTCTTACAAAGCTTGTGGAAGAAGTACAATGTGTCGCACAAGATTTCAACACCTTATCATCCGCAAACAAATGGACCAGCAGAGGTTTCTAACCGCGAGGTGAAGTCCGCACTAGAGAAGACGGTGAATCCAACAAGGAAATATTGGAGCATGCGACTTAACGATGCTTTGTGGGCTTATAAAATCGCATAAAAGACACCTATTGGGATGTGTCCCTTTAGGCTTGTGTATGGTAAACCTTGTCACTTACCCGTTGAAATTGAGCATAAGGAGTTTTGGGCTATCAAACAATGCCATATGTAAAAGGACGGTGATGGAAAGCAAAGGAAGTTACAACTCCAAGAGCTAGAAAAGATCCGCAATGAGGAATTTGAAAGCTCATGCATTTACAAGGAAAAACCCTAAGCATTTCATGATAATATAATTTCTAAGAAACAATTCTGCATTGGGCAGAAAGTGCTTTTGTTTAATTCTCTCTTGCAATTATTTCCGAGTAAATTAAGGTCACGTTAGATTGGACCTTTTATTGTTACTAATGTGTTTTCTCATGGTGTAGTAGAAAATCATATTATTGCTACAAGAAAGGAACTTAAAGTTAATGGCACCGATTGAAACCATATTATGAGAATTTCACTTCCGAAGTGGTGGAAGGAGTTAATTTTGTGGATGCACTCCCTCTGGAGGAGGCTTATCAATCAAGGAGATATTCGGGCTTACGACTTTAAAGCAAGCGCTAAACGGGAGGCAACCCATGGAATGAGTATTTCTTGTCTTTTTTTACTTTCTTGTCTTGTTTTTATTGTCTTGAATTCACTTTTTCCGATTTCTTGTCACGTTTTATATAGGATTTCCCACCTTGACTCTACTTGGATGACTCATATTACATTGAGGACAATGTAAAGTTTAAGCGTGGGGGAGTGGTTAAGATTGCATTGTAAATTTTTCAATTTTTTTTAACTTTTTTGTAAATTAGTGCATGAAAAACTCCAACTTGTAGTTAGTTTAGAGTCACATAGTATACATGTCGCTAAGGTTACATCGAAATTCTCACAAGAGTGACTGAACTTAGAGATGCCAGAGAACGTGATAAGGTTTCTTGCTTGTATGAGAGTTAAAGTTGGATTTAACCATGCCAGTGGAAAATGAGGTGCATACTGAATTCGGTATTAGAGTTGTGATCCCCTATAGTGGAGACTACCCATGTTACATCATGATAGGCACCGACCTTCACTTCTTTGTACGTGTCTAAATATGTGTTTTTAAAGTGTGTGTCACCGTACGTAAACTCCGGGTAGAATGGTAAGCTACCCAACCTCCCACAAATAGAAGCACTACTTTGATCTCTTGAGTGCTATTTTATCAATCATGATGGTGACATCGAATAGCTAACTTACATACCACTCGTAATCTTCGCAGTTAGCACCATCCACTTTATCTCTCTCTACACCAACTGGTCCATAGAAACACCATCATCATCAACAAGCGTAGCATCACAAATTCGAAGGAAAGTTGAAGACGTTCAAGGTTTACAAGCAACGGTATATAAATGAGCATATTTCAGATTCAAGTAAAGCAACAAGACAATGAGTGGAATTCTTACGAGTTAAGGCTTAAGTACAAGAGCGAAGATTATCAAGATGAGAGTTCAAGAAGTTTATGATATCGAGACAATACACGTTGTGAAGAATCAAAGTACTTACACCATGGCATTTGTACTTGCATTTTTATTTTATCTTTATTCTTATTTGTTAGTTTGTATTTTATTTTCTCTTTTCTCAAAAAAAAAAAAGGACAAGAGAAAATTTCATTACTAGTTTTAATTTTTTGTTGTGTTTTATTTTGTTTTTTGTTTTTCGTTTTGTATATATTTTATTTTTCTTGTCTCAATCAAAAAATACAAAAAAAAAAATAAACAAGAAAAATTCATTGTATCATATTTTGGTTTGTTTAGTTCATTTTTAGTTTTGCATTCTTTCAATCAGGCCAATGGAAGAAGAAATATTCATAGTGAAGTTTCAAGCAACATGGAATTAGAGGAAAGAGTCACATTGTCAAGATTCTACGAAGTTCAAGATTTCATCATCAATAGTTGAAGACCGAAGACGAAGATGAAGACAAGGATTGAAGACCGAAAACGTTTCTATGGACACTGTGAGAATGGTGCTAACTGCACGTTGAACGGATAACGAAGTAAGTAAGCGTATTCCCACCTTCGTCAAGTGGTTGATTTCCTTTCTTAGAGATCGTCAAGAAAAAAAAAGTTTCAAAATGAATAAAAGATGTGGGTTTTCAAAAAAATTCGGAGAGTTTTGCCTTCCTACTATTCAACGTGTCGCGGGACTTTCTCTTCTTTCCTACCTGGACACATGTGTGACCCATAAGAAAACTATTTATTATTGAGAGCAACTTCATAAAACCCTTTCTTGCGAGGCAAAGTGGAGATTTTCGATCACTCTCGAACCTAAATTTATTTCGATAAGGGATGGTTATATCTCTCTCAACTTTTAAGGATGGGATTGTGTTCATTTATATGTCTAACTTCTTATTGACTAGTGTGCAGAATCTTCATGTCTTCTTAGCGCGTTGGATGTTATCATTTCGGAGAACTTGTAAGTTTCTTGAACAATTTTTGCATATCGTAGGAATTTTTTTTAATATAACCAGAGAGTTCATGTTCCATATCAAGGGACTTATCAAGCTCATCACAATACCGAGCATACTTTTCCTCAAGATCTCTAATTTTAGAGGCTTGAAAGTCTTTGTGGATTTTTTTAAACTTCTAGTAAGTTCCAATTCAGATTCTGATATTAAACCATTAGTAATTAAGGGAAGCATATTATTAGAAACTGACAACATGTGTTCTTTTTCTATGGATTCGGAAGAATCAACTGAAAATTTATCCTTTGAGGTAAGTCCCAGACACTTACTGTAATCAAAATCGACAGGAGACATTTTTGTACGTGACTACAGATTCCACGAGATTTTCAAACACATATTTATCAGGTCTTAACGTGTTTGCATGCTATGATACCAATTGAAAACGCGGGGGTACCAAAATACACCACCAACTTTTTCTTAAGAAATATGTATGGACAAACTCAATACAACTTCGAGAGTTCAACTCAGTCAAGGAATAGTATCAAGATTTATCTATCTCTCTCTCACTTGCAATTATAACATTTACAGGAAAAAAATCATGAACCTAATTACAAAGACATTACTTGGACGATACCAAAGACCAATGTCCAAGAATCAATCAAGTCGTATCCAACAAACTAGGTCGGATGTATCTACTATGATTGATTAGCGCATAACCTGTGATATTTCAATTATAAAGATAAACAATATACTTCGGAAAAAGAAATAACACAGACACCTGAATTTTTGTTAACGAGGAAACCGTAAATGCAGAAAACCCCCGGGACCTAGTCCATATTAAATACCAAACTGTATTAAGCTTCTACAGACACTAGCCTACTACCAATTAACTTTGGAGTGGAATGTAGTTGAGACCTAATCGAGTCTCTCCCTGATTAAGGTACAGTTCCGCTCCTTAGCCTCCTGAATCCCAGAGGACTTTGCGCAATCGATTCCCTTAGATGACGTCACACCAACTAAGAGTTGCTTCATCTCAATTGAAGACTTTAAACCAATCTGCCTCCCACATATTAAGCCTATATATGATTTCCTTTACGATCAAAAAGATTTTGATCAAGGTGGTTTGGAAATCGATAGCGATAGACAAAGTCTAGATAATTTCAAAATACGGACTTATGTAACCCGAAGTGCAACCTATATTATTATTCACCTCACAAGTATACAACTTGTGGAATCAACAAAGTTTGAAACGAATAGAACTTTGATGATTCTGTCTATCTTGATTGAGTATGCAGCTCAACAATCGATCAAGATCGGGATACTCGAGTTATCGAAAAAATATAACTGCACCTGAGTTCACGAATCCCTATGAAGTCTTTGTACTCGTTAAATCCTAAAAGGGTTAGGAAGAGGACGACTCTAGTTACAACTAGGACACACCAAATAGTAGTGTCGGGATTCAAAGATCCCAGTTGCTTGAAGTTCCCTATTATAGATATTCAAAGCATAGGTTGCTTTGGGTTTAAGCTAAGATAGCTTTGGAACCGAGCAATCAATATCCACCATTAGATGAATCTTTGAATCTAATTTATATAAACAAGATATACACTCTGGTTAGGTGAAACCGTAACCGAACCGTGTATAAAGACTATTGATAGGTGTTGTAAACACCTTGATATTTATCGATCTTTTATGCTTTCTTTGCGAGTTTCTTGTAAATTTTGTGTCTTATTATTGCTTTTGAGTTTATCAGGTGCAATGGAGTCATTATGAGTAAAATAATGAGAAAACGTCCATTTGGAACGTAAAAGGCAAAAAGGTCAATTCACAGGCGAGTGATTCTTGGAGACAAATAAAGTTATGCATCAACGGAGGTGAATAATGATCTGTCAGTTCCCCGGAACTGATAGTTGAATGGAACAAATAAAAGGCTCAGGATGGTCCTTATCCTATTTCTGGGTTCCTGGAGTAGTCTTGGTTACTCCCAAAACCCTGAAAGCGGGAGAAATTAATTCTCCCAATCAGTTGTCTTTATTTTTCCACTCTGCGTGAAACTGAGATGCCGGCCCCATTGCTGTTGTCGAGTGATTCTGCTGATGAAGAATTCCTTCAAGAGTCTGAAATTGATTAAGAACATATGAAGAAGATTGAAGACGAGGAGATATATACCAAAGGGAGGATGGTTTGTTTCTGGATCTGAGATTTGAAATTGAGAGATACGGTTTGAGTTAATGGTTGAAGGAAGAGATTCAGTAAGGAATAAATGGAGTTAGGGTTCTGAATTGTAGGGGTTAGACTCTGATAGGAAATTGATGACGATTGAAGGAGGTTTTGTGTGTTGTCATTGAACAAAGAAGAGATGAATTAGGGTTTACAGAGATTCAAGTTTTAAGCTTCTGTGTTCCAATTTGAGCTGAACTGGGGAATTCAACAGCAAGATAGATGAAGATATGAAGAAATTAAAGATGGGTTTGAGTCTGATTAGGGTTTAAAGTTGATTCTGTGATGAAGACCCTGGTGGGCTTTTGGTGATGAGTTATGGTGGTGAGAACGGCTATGCTGAGAATTGTGAAATTGCAGGTGACTTGAGATGATGTTGCTGATGGTGAACTTCATATTAAGAGATCAAGAAGGAGGTGGAATTGCAGAAGTTGGTTGTGGCTGGTACTAATGAATTGCAGGCAAATAGATCTTGAGCCAGGAACTGGTGATGAAATGGGTTTGCTGAGATGTACTATAAAGCCGAATGATGGTGATTGTGTTGTTTACTGAGGTTGGTTTGGTGTTGAGAGGTTACTGTGACTGGATGTGAAGGAGGGAGCTACTGAGTTAGTGCAGTTCAAGTTATGTTGGTGGTTATTGCAATAGCTGCAGTGGTTGCAAGGAAGGAGAATTGGTGCAGTTACATATGCAGGGCAAAGTAGATACAAGTGTTGATGCTATTAAAAAGCAGAAATTGGGTTATCTGAGAAAGAACTGAGCTGAAGGGATAGAAGATAGTGGTGTTGTTATGTTACTGTAATGCATCTTGGTTTTAGTGAGCAGTTATGGAGTTGCAATACCTAGATGAATGCTTAGGTTCAGGTACTAAGGCACATCAAGTGATGGCGCAATTGAATTCAGGGAAAAAGATGTTGGTGGTTGTTGTAACTGGATGAATTGTGTGTTGAGAGGGTGCAATTGCAGGTGGAGTTGAAGCTGAAACAAGTGGAGTTTGCAGCTGTTGATGTGTTGTTCTTGAAGATGAATGAGTGCTTGAAATTTTGTGAGCTGTTTGAATGATACAGATGGGAATTGCACTTTATAGGGAATAGTCATGTGTGTTCTTGGTGCAGCTGTTGGTGACTCAACTGGTAGATTGAATGGTTGGAGTTGCTTCTAGTAATGCTGCAATGGAATGAAGAGTTAGATGGGATTGGAAGCTGGGTATAGCAACATCTCAATGAAATTGCAGTTAACTTGAGGAGTTGGTGGAGCAGTTGTATCCAGTGAGACTGAAGTTGCAGCTGTGGAATGATGGAACAACCATCATGGCTGGATTTGCACTGGTGAAGCGCAATCATTGCGCAACACAAGTTCAGGCCTTAGCAAAATGGCTCAGGCCTTTGGCCTAAGACCAGTCAGCCGCCTACTCAGACCTGATTCACCCAGTTAGCCTCTGATTGGACCTTGATTAGTCAGCCTAACTCGGTCTGATCGACTTGGCCAGCTTTGACCGGTGCGCAGATTGACTTTGACGGTCACTTGAAGCTGATTTACGGTTACTCTCCGGTCAACTTCCGGTCGGTCACCCAGTTTTCCGGTGACTATTTTTGGCTGGGAATTTTACTTGGGTATTTCCTACATATGGGCTTGGTGGACATTTTAGTATTGGACTTTGAAAACTTGGACCTAATTTTGGAGAAAGGCTACAAAACAAAAAGTCTTCTAGAACTTTTGGGATCACAGACACTACTATTTGGAGCTTTGGAGGAGAGCCGCGATTCTACTAGGGGTTGCTTTCATTTTTTTTTTATCTTCATTATTTTATTTATGATGATGAACTCAAAATCTATGATTAGCTAAACACATATTATTGGTTAAGGGTTTAAAGTTGATTTCTCAACATGATATTTGAATCAATGCATTAGTTTTGTCTCAACAATTTATTGTTTATGATTCATTATTAATATTTTTATATGATTTGATTGCTTGTTTGGTTGAGTCCGGAATCAATCTGATTTGGTTGAGTCCGGAATCAATACGATTTGTATTCATATCTAAAGCTAGATTAGGATTTTCAATGCGTAAAAGTTGTTAATCCCTGATTCTAAGTAGCATAGTGTCGTTATTACTTGTAGTGAGACATCTCTATAATTGCATATGAATCCTAACCTTTATTAAATGAATTAGTGCTTTTACATGTTTGTTTGCATTAATTAGTCTACTTCATAGAACTTATATATATATATTGCTCTTAGGGAGTTAAACTTAATTGTGCTTTTACACTTTAGGTTGCTTTCTAGGTAGAATTCACTTGTGCATCTTTTAATGTGTTTGTGTTGAAATTAGGAAATTAACGGGATATTCTTGCGATCAAGATATCCTATGACTTTTAATAAATGAGAGATTAAATTATCAATTCTATTCATTGATAAAAATACATGTTTGTGAATGATACAATCTCTTGACCAATATATTCTCCTTATTGTTTACTTCCAATTATTTACTTTGCTTTCAATTTATTTCATTTCTTAGATAAAATTCAAAATTTCTCCCCCTTGGTTACTAAGAAACTGAAATTGTTTAACAACAAAAGCCTCTATATGGGAACGAACTCTTTCTTACCATATACTTAATCCATATTATTTGTAAGTGAGAAAGTGACATTATTTTTGACGCATACGACAGTGATCAACTATGTTTAAGGTGGTTAGCCGAAACTAGCCGATTTGAACTTAAATGCTTAATATTTATTTTCATAAACACTTAAGATATTAACCTTGAGTCACAATCATGTGATCAAATAATTCTAGTGTTTTTAGAGACCTGATCAAATGTTAATTATCTCGTAGAAATAATTTAATCACACTTGAAAATAATCGACATGGTTAGTAGGTTTACAAATTACAAATACCATAGTTGTTTGTGGGTCAGGTCAATCACAGTATGTTTACCGGTTAGTAAGCTAATAAGCCAAACCAAGTCCGGAGTTCACATAACTATTTAGGTATGCGTACCGGTATGGATACCTTAAGACTATGTCCGGTTCCGGAGTCCACGTAACTATTTTGGTACGTGTACCGGTTTGGATACAGAACCGAGTTTCGGAACACAAAAGTATTTTGGTACGTGTACCGGTATGGATACTCTCACCCGGTTCTGTAACCAAAGTTCCTTTACGGTTTGCATACGAGTATGCGTACCGATCCGGTTCACGAGTTGAACAGATTTTTACATGGTGTGCATAAGGATATGTGTACCACAAATCTGCAAGTCGATATATGGCTACTCCGCTACGTGTACGAGAACATGTAATACGACTTCAGACTTATAACCGTTTTCCTAGTTTGTAAGAATGATAACACTATCTTGTATCCGGATCTATATTAGTTCTATATATATTTCTCTCTAAATCGATTCGAAACATTCCCGAATAACATCAATGACACGTATCACTGTTCCAGGCATTTTTCGAACGATAAAACTTGAATCATGATTTTCATTGCGAACAATACACTGTCCTTAACTGAAATTCATCAAGTATGAACAAATGTTCATTAAGCTTAGTCATTATATTTCGAGAACTAATTATCAAGATAAACTTGGCTCGAAATTCTTGTATATGCACGATAGTCATATTAGTTATGTGACATCTTGTCAATGATAGAAATGTAAATATAACTTGAGAAATAGGTGGTTCAGTCTTCACTTACCTTTTTTTGATGAAGTTCTCCAAAAGCTTCGGTTGATCTTCGCCTTCAAACGGTAGATCGCAATGATGACTGTTGTGATCCATTGTTTCTCAACTACATTTCTATCCTAGTCCGAGACTTAACTAATTGTAGACTAGAAATCAAGATATAGTTTTGAAAACTAAATTTGACAACAAGCTTGAGATATAAACACTTATGAGTTCGACCGAGCAATGCTCTGAGAATAGGTACTTGATTTCTGAATTGAATTTGCACTTCCACTAAATTTAAAACACGGTAAGCTAAGTTTTCCTTTTGAGTTTGTAATTTTTAAACCAATCATACGTTGCCAAATGTCCTCACTAAAACTCTCTTTTCACAAAAGCCACAAAGGCTTATTTCAGCCAACAGGAAGCGGGGGTTTCCTCACCATTCAACGTGTGAGCTTTATTTATCTAGGCCTTTAAATTTTAGATATTTGGATGTAGATAGGTTATCAAGATTATAACAACTACACAAATCCTGTATCACACAATATTTATCGTATAATCTTCACTTTCAATAATTACTTTGTTAGTTCCGATGAAATATGATTTTAATTGATTGAATGAAGCGTGAGAGTAACTCCAACCTACAATCATGTATTTAGAAAGATTTGATCCTTCTTAACTCTCATAGAATTTGCTTTTAGAGCGTCTCCAGCGGTAGGTCGAAAAAATCCTACATGGAGATCATTTTTAGAACTTCCATTACGAGGGTTTTTATACTTGGCCTAAATAAGACCGTTTTTCTTAAAATTCAATTCAAAGTAGTTAAGGTTTTAAAAATATTTAGATTTGGATAAACATGGAGTGTTTTTTAAAATGATTTGTCATGAAATAGAAAATTAATAAAATTAATGACATAGAAATCTTTAGGGATTTAATTGGTTACATTTTTTCTTAGACCTTTCATTGTCCATGTCATTGCTCCAAGTTCATTGGATTCAACCATTGAAGATGAATGTTTGTTTAATGGGGTCCAAAATTTTATGTGGCATAGAAAAATTAAAATTACACCTAGTGTTCTTATGTGTAATCTTAGAATTTTCTTTATTTGCTATATTTTGGACAAAAGAAACCAGATAAAACTTCACCTTAATAGGGGTGCCATTTTGTTTGAGGATGTAACCGAATATAACAAGTGTTTTGGATTATATACGAACACAGATTTTATCATACATGGAAGCACAGTATATTAGTCATGCGACGCTGACTTAGTAAAAAAAAATAAAAAATCGTTCAGCTTCTTCGATTGGTTCTGCTAGGGTTTTTTAGGGTTCCTAAAATCTTATATTTCCTTTATGGTTATCTGATTTCTTTTATATGTTTACTGATCAATTTGTAACGAATTGATATTACTCTTTGTGTTCTTATTTTCTTAAACTTTTTAACCTAAATCCCCAATTTCTGATGGTCTAGTCAGTTCTTTCCGGTAGCTTGTTTTTTCAAATCTTTTTATTTCTCTAATATTATAAAGTGTTTTATATTTTAATTTGATTTATCTTAGTTGCTCTGTCTTGATTTTCAGCGTTACTAATTTTCTTTTCAGTTTTCCCAAAAAAAAATTCAGATTAGGTCATGGGCTGAAGGAGGTAGCGTACATAAGGTCCTATTTCTTTACCATCATGAGATTATTGATTAATCAACAAATTGGTGTTTGTAGCGGATATGTTTGGGTATGTTCTGGAACTTTTTTTAATAAAATCAAAAAATTGGATTTTGTCGGTAAAACTTAGAGAAAACTAGTTCTTCGGATTGCTTTTAGCATCATGAGATCCTAGTACTGTAGGGATTTTGGAAGAATTATTACTATTATGAGTATTTTTTAAATGGTATTCAGTTTGGGATATTTTATATTGCACATGAAGACTATGGGATTTTGTTGTGTGATAATCATGAATTTCTGTTTGGTACATGCTATTAGTACCTCTTCGGTTTCATTCCATTTTCAGAGGTGGTTGTTTACTAATCATGAATACCTACTCATAGGTCCTATTGGTTTCTTTTATGGTTCATATTTGGAGGTTACTTGGTGATTAGTTTTAGAGACTCTATTGTTGCTTGCTTAATCTGGGGTTTAATTTTCCATTAGTCTTTATATGATTTTCATTATTTTTTATGGGTTTTTCTCATAAGAGAGCTGTTGTGAATTAGTTTATTTTATTTACACGAATTTTTAATAGCTGATTATTAGCATTATGTGGTTTCCTCTCAGTACCTTTTTAACACTTGGTAGTGTTTACTCTTAAGCATGAGTCTGGTCTAAATTTTTTATTGGGTAGTATTCACTGTGACAGTTGAGTAACTGAAGAGGTTAGGATTTAGTAATGATGCTTATATAATACTTTCAGCCGTCCATTCCCGCAAGTTAGCTAATTTATTTTATATCCCTTCGGTTTCCTTTTATGTTGTGCTTTGAACAAGAATTCTTTTATATCTTTACTTGACTTAGAAAAGAAATTTTTTGTTGTGGGTTTTCTCCTTTCTCTTTTGACTTTGCTGTCTGATATGGCTGTCTCTGATGAACATGTGAGTGTTCTAGACTTTGATGAAAATGTAAAAGAATACCCATTTAAATTAACCGGTTTGATTACTGATACAAATCACAAATATCACAAAACTTCTGTCAAGCATCATCTAAATAAAGTGTGGACCATCACTTATGCTGATTTCAATTTAGCAAAACCTTTTACACAAGGAATGCAAGGTTTTCTTAACCTTTTTGTTGTTATGTTCAAGTATAAGAAGGATCTCGATTTAGCAATTGTTGTGAGGCCAACTTTACTCTTTGGTCAGTTATTTACTGTTCAGCCTTTGTGAGATTTAGAGTCTGTTTTCGAATTACAACGGAATACCACTTTAATGCTTGTGCAGACTACTATCCCTACTGCTCTTATTAATAAATGAAAGGCCGGAGAAATTATTGAGCAGATTGGCACCATAGAGATAGTTGAGACACCGATAGATAACTTTTTTGAAGAAAAAGTTATGGTTCCCATGAATTCTCCAATGACAAAGAAAGTTGTGTTTAATACTGCCAGGAAAACATATTATATGTCTGCTTTTATCCTAGATTGCCTTTTCATGCTTGTACCAAATGTTTTATTCTTAACCATGATGAAAACAAATGCGAGAAAAGTCAAATGAAGATTTATGTTAAGGAACTTCCTGCTCTGTCTTCTAAGGCTTCACATGTTGCTGTAACAAAAGTCACTTCTGTGTTGGAGAAGGGGGGGAGTTTTGGATCTATCAAGACTATTGATTCCATAACTCAAGATGGAAATTCCTCTCAACCATCAGCCTTCTCAGTTAGTCTTCCGCTTGTTGGTACTTTAAGAGGTTCAGGTTCTACTTCTCTTCTTGTTGCCTCACCTGTTGTACCTTCAATTTCTTCTTTAATTATTAAGGAACCTGGTAATTCACATGTTAATTATATTTCAAGTGTTCCCTCTGGTCATGTTATTAATCCTCCTCATGCACCTTCTCCTCTTGAAGAGTGCTTTTCTTTTGATCCTGCATCTTTAATGCATGATAAAAAAGGAAAAATATCTAGAACGTCTTATAATTCAATGTTTTTAGGTAGTAGTTCTTTTCTCTCATTACCTACCAGGATCCCTAATCCTCATTGGCCTCATATGTCTTCATTGCCACCTTTTGTACCACATATTGGTACTTCTTTTATTCCAGGACGTATCGATTCCGCTTTATCAGAATATGTTGAATCAAATGTTTTTTGGTCTGCCTGCTGCACTTCTGTATTTCACACTATTTTCACTTCCTCTGGAGTCATGTTTAATACTTCTACCAAGATGAATTACTCTTCGGATATGTTTTTGAATGCTATTACTAACAATAGTATTACGAGTAATCCAACCGTTGAATATGTTTTAGACAAAACAATTGTTCTTTAACCAACCCCGCTTGCAACTTTACCACCTGAACTGATGAGGATTTCGAAAAAGAAGTTAATCTCATGATGGTGGATTCTACGGACTCCATTGATGCATAACCTTCTTCTGCTCATGACCTTGTAATTTATTTTTGAACTAAAAACTCTTATCTCTGTCTTTTACTTTATTTATTTTATTAAAATTCTTTCAAGCAATCATGAAATTTCGTAGTTGGAATATGACTGGGTGTTGTTCGGACAAAATGTGGTTGCATTTTTTGAATCTGTTTAGAAAGTATAAGCTAGATGACATTTGTTAATGTAAACTATGGTTGATAATGATTCAGTTTAGTCATCATATTCCTTTCGACTCTTGGTTAGTTGTGCCTGTAGTGGGTAAATCGGGTGTACTAGCTTTAGGTTATTTTCTAAGTCTAATATAGAGGTGCTCCCATAACATGATATATATTTTTTGTGATATGAGTATTACAAACTCTACGGTTTCTTTTTGAAAAAACGGAGGTCTAACAACCACACCCAATATTTCGTTTAGGCAATCTGTATGGACTAACTCCATTCTGAGAGCACCAACTAATAAATCGAGCTTAATCAAGAAATATATCCAAGAGTTATATCTCTATTTCTTAATGTAATCAACAAACCAAACAGATAGAAATCTGTAAGCCTGATTATTATAAGAAACAACTTGAACGGTACCAAATACTAATGTTCAAGTGTCAATCAATTTATATCAACAACCAAAGGTCGGATTATCTAATTGATTGAAATACGCACAACCTGTGATATTTCAATTATATAAAAAAAAATATAACGCGGAAAAGAAATAACACAGACACCAGAAATTTTGTTAACGAGGAAACCGCAAATGCAGAAAAACCCCGGGACCTAGTCCAGATTTGAACACCACACTGTATTAAGCCGCTACAAACAGTAGCCTACTCCAAGTTAACTTCAGACTGGAATATAGTTGAGCCCTAACCAATCTCAGACTGATCAAGGTACATTCGAGTTCCTTACGCCTCTGAATCCCAACAAGACTCTGAGCACTTTATTCCCTTAACTGATCTCACCCACAACTAAGAGTTGCTACGACCCAAAGTCCAAGACTTGACAAACCAATCTGTCTCACATAGAAAAGTGTATTGAATAGATAAATCTGTGTCCCACAGGAATATCTACAAGTTTTGTTCCGTCTTTTGATAAATCAAGGTGAACATGAACCAATTGATACACCAGACTTATATTCTAGAAGAACAACCTAGTAAATATCAATCACCTCATAATAATCTTAATCGTATGGTAGCGAAACAAGATACTGTGGAATCACAAACGATGAGACGAAGATGTTTGTGACTACTTTTTATATTGCCAATCGGATATTAAATATCGAGCAAATCTTAGAGAAGATAGTACTCAATACGATAAATACAGCAAGATCAGAACACGCAACTATAGAGAAAATAGTTGGGTCTGGCTTCACAATAATGAAGTCTTCAAGTTTTTAACCTACAGGGTTTTAGAAAAAAACCTAAGGAAAAGGAGAATCGACTCAAGTCGCAACTAGTATCACACATGAGGTATGGGTATTAGGTTTACCAGTTGCTAGAGTTCTCCCTTATATAGTCTTCAAATCAAGGTTTGCAATCAATGTTACCTTGGTAACAAAGCATTCAATATTCACCGTTAGATGAAAACATGATTAGACTCAAGCTAATATCTTTCAACCGTTAGATCGAACTTAGCTTGTTACACACAAATGAAAAGTGACTTCATTTATATATGAGTAACCGTACCTAAACATGTACACCTTGTTGGCTCAACAATAGTTAAAAGAAGTTATCCATATGAACACTTTAATATCAACATTATTCATCTTAACTATACTAGTTCAAATGACTCAAAAGAAACTAGTTATAGAGTTGTTCAGTTGTTTATATTCTCATAGAAGTATACAAGACACAATTGAAGCAAAATCGATTTTGATTCACTCGAATCAATTCATGAACATTTATAGCCACGGTTTGCAAAAGATTGCTTTCTTTAATATATAAATGTATTAGTTCATGAACAAACCGATTTAAGAACACAACCCACTCAAGTATGCAGACGGTACATAGGCACCTAATATTGTATATATTCTTATCTTTTTGAAGGTGTTTACTGTATCTTGATGCACTAATTTCCTATATTTATGCCAAACTATGTATTTTGTTTTTCTTGTTCATTCCGAGTAAAAGTGTGGTGATATTCTCTGATTTTTGTAATGACAGGAGACTAAGTAGAGTCAGCAAAGAAGGGTTGAACAATGGGAAGTGGTCACACCATGATAAGCTACACATTTCAGTGAAGGGATGCATGCGCAGCAACAAGTGTGAGAGTTGACAACCTAATGGGCCGAAGTTCAGAAATCAGATTCTTCTCATGTTTGGAAACTACATGGAAAGCAAACCAAGCCCAAAAGCCATTCTCATACCAAAGCAAGGTATTCATGATTTACACCAGAGTACGTCACCACGTTTCTCTTCCCGATCTCACACATGAGAAACAAACTTCTTCTCCTCCCAATTCAATCAACCCATCTTTTCTGTCTCCCATCTTTTATCAGCATATCAAATCAGTCCGTCTCGTCTTCTCTCAGATTATCAAGCCATCACCTTGACAACCCAATTTCCATACGATTGCCGGTGTCAGACTCAAACCCTATACCTAGTTTACCCTATATTTCTCTTTCTAAACCTATTCCTCCATCCAATGTCAATCAGCAATTCACAATACCTAGCAAGTAGGTAGGGTGGCTTATTCAGAGCACAAGAGAGGAAAATTGATTGAATCTCTATATAACATCAACAATGGCAGCAGAGAAATGGAAAAAATAAGGTGGAAGTAATGATTAAGCAACTGACAGTTAGGTCTGAATTTGATTTCCTTTCAACGCCGACAGCATCCGAAATTAGTGAAGACATTACAATGACAGTGCATGATGAAGTAGGCTACATCAGTGGTGAGTTTCAAGACTACCAATTTCCTAGATTTCTGCTTGTGTAATTACTGTCAATGGGATTGAATTTTTGGAGGAAAACTTTTTGTATAAATAGAGGAGGGGGTTGTGATGTAAAACTCAAGCCCGGACTAGCCGGTGCAAGCAAGTAGTAGTATTTATATTTATTTTCCAGTTTTTATAATGTTCTAATTTTCTAATTAGGGCTTAGATGAAGCTCTTAATCTAATATCAGATAATTCTGGTTATCAATTTGTTCTTGTTGTGCTTAATTTCTTAATGGTAGATTTAATCTTTGTACTACAACATATTACTTTCACCTTGTTTGTTATATGAAACCTAGGTAGTTGGAATAATTATATGTTGTTGTGCTGCAACTCATGCTTAAATGAATCGATTTATCTTTTGATTAGTTGTGCTTTAATGAGACAATTAATGCTTAGGATGAATACTTTAATTGTGATTAATTATCCATCTTCAAATCACCTTGAATATGCGGCCGACTCGAATCTTCATCGCTGTTGGTTAAAAGGACAAGAGTAATTTCGATAACTGAATTATCTAATGTAAGTTAAGTGGAGGATTCGACTGCCCTAGTACCTCTCATATAATTGTTTATCTCTGTGTTTGTTTTAATCTTGTTTGTTTAGTATAACCAATCTTAATCTTGTCGTATCGACACAAAACACCCCATGTTTGGGTACCTTTTAAAGTGAATCAGTTGTAGTAAGGCCATAGTTTCAACTCAACACCCACCTTGTCCCTGTGGATCGACCTGTGCTTGCCCTGTGTTGCATATCGACACTGTGCACTTGCAGTTTAACATTGTAGGAATCTTCTAGTCCTACCAAGTTTTTGGCGTCGCTGCCGGGGACTCGTAGCGGTGTAGGTAAGTTTCTGTCTTTACTTACCGATTTTTAGTTTATTGTTTGTACATATGTGTTAGATTATTATTTTTTTGGTATTATAGTGTAAATTAGTATAATCCATTTGTTTTATATCTTGCATTATGTACTTTTCATATAGTTAAGCTTCTTTCAGTATCTTCTGTCACAATCATTTGCATCATTGTCCTGCATCATAGCACATCTGTAGTTTAGTTAACATCTAGTGCATCCTGCAATTTAGTTGTATATTTATTAGGATTGTTGTATCATTCACCATCTCAGATTATAGCATATCTGCAATCTAGGATTGAACAACATCCAACCTGGACTTTTTGTACTTTTCATTGTACTGACTGAATCATGAGGGGAAACAAGTGCTACATAGCTGTTGTATTGGTGTAAAAATTTGTTTTTTGTATTGTGTCAGCATATTGTAGAGTAGTCTACGTTGCAGTTATAATCTGCATTTCAGTTTGCATTATTAGCTGTAACTTCTCATTTTCAAGTTCGTCATTCTCTGTAACATAATTGTCTCTCAGTTTGTTCCTTGGTCTCGTATCATATCAGTTCTGTAAGTCAAGTCAGTCGCATCTAGTGGTATTATGTAACTTAGTTGCACTTTTGTTAGTTTCTTTTGTTTCGTAGTTTAAAACCATATTCCACCTGTAGATATCCATTAGTAAGTTTAGTCATGTAGGGTTGTAATGGTTAGCTGCAGTATTTTTGGTCAGTAAAATCTGTAGTTGGTTTTCTGTTGTTTTCAACCTTTTCAGTTTATTGTTTAACTTAATACAATCTGTAATTGCTTGTTAGTTTGCATCTCATAATAGCATGCATCTGTAACTTACCAGTCCACTTGAACTACTTCAGTGGGTGAACATTTCATAGCATAACTCAATTGTTGTAGCTTTGTTCATATAAGTCACATCTGTAGGTCAAGCATTTGCATCATTTAGTAGTTCATCACCTGTAATATATCAATTTAGAAATTCTTTTTCTCTTTTGAACCTTGTCTCTAATTGCACTCTGAAGCAGCTTTGCGCTATCATACTGTGAATGTGTTGTTATTGATAACTCAGCCTGTCATAGTTAACAAGAAGAATAACTCCAAATCATTATCAGACTGTAGACTCCTCTCAGCTGTTAATCAGTGTTGATACTCTCTGAATTTTCTTCACCTGTGTGATTCTAAGTCATGACAATCTCTTTTGAGTAAACCAGGTACTTGTGAAGCTGTTAAACAAGCCAAAGAAGTGGACAAAAAGGAGCAGGACAGACCGTTTATCGTGCCTAAACCCGAATCTCTCCTGGCGGTATCACTCTTAAAACCTATCTGTGTATGAACGATATACCATGAATGTCTGTGAACTAGTGGCACTGGTACCTTTGTGCATAAATCTGTGATATCCGAGTAACATGTTTACTTGTTGAATCTGTTGTGTACTGTGTGCTATGTAGTTTCTGCATTCACAACTCTAAGAATTAGGTTTGATTCTCATGAACATTATCTTCTGATATGTGCATTCGTCACTGGAACTGACTGGTATTTTCATAAGCATTGATCTGTGATATGCGACAACAATCTGTTGAACTAATTGCCTTGGCATTTGTGTGCGTGAATTTATGATAAATGATCACCTGCTGAATCTGCTGTGTTCTGTGAGCCATATGAATTTTGAAACATACTGAATCTGCATAATTTCTTGACTGATCAGTGCAACATTTTTGAATCTGTGTGCATAATTTCAAAAACTAGCTTTTGATTCCCATAAACATGATTCTGTGATAGTTGAATACCATCGCTGCTCGCTGAAATTGTTGTTCCACTATGTTTCTCTTGATCTCTGAAAAATACTGTGGCGGCATACATATCCGAATTTGTTTATCATAAGCTTCATATTTGACCTGGCTTGGGCAGTTGTTGTTAATTTTGGGTATTATAACATAGTTTTTAACTTGTATCCTAGACTGCGATAGTGACCAAACTCCAGACTAGCCGTCATGAACACTGCCTATCTGAAATCCAAATTTTTGGACTGACCCTTAGTTCCTCCAACAAGCCTAGTGTCAGTAATTTATAAACTTTGTGGAAAGTCCGAGCTAGCCTTCAGCAGCTTCATCTGTTATCTGAGTGAGTTATGTCAGGATTTTGGTCTGCAGCTGAAGATGAGAAATCATCGCACAAATCCATTAGACAACTTGCACAAGAAGATGCTTCACGTTATGAGCCTCCCACATACCATGATGTCAATAGTTATAGGGATTGTTATGGATATTTTCATAGTCCTGTGTCTCAATACTTGGACCCTAATTACTATCACACATGTATCATACACCACAGTGGGAAGTTGAACAATTTTGTACTTTCCCGACCTCTTGTAGGAAATCTGTGGGAGAAAATCACAAACTCATTGAACAAGACAATGCTGAATTTGAATTGAATGCATTTCATAATAAACCATATAGCGCTGCTCCTGAATTTCCTTTCTGTAGTGACCCTCATGCTCAACCATGTATTGAATATCCATATAAAATGAGGATACCTACTGTTGAAGACTCTCCTTCCATGGAAAAAAATTAATGCATACTTAGATAAGAGTTTGCTTCATGTACAAAAGGAGGGAAGGGAGGAATTTCATGATGAGATGTTTGTTATTCCTAATGAGGTAAGTGTTGACAATAGTGTTTATATCCCTACTCATGCAACTAATATTGAATATGGATCTAATCTAGAGGTAAATGAGTGGACTAGAGACACTATAGTTTTGAATAGGGAATGGCATTCCTGTTATGATGATGAGGATGATGATGTTATGTTAGAAGAACATGTTTATGCTGAAAGTATTGTTGAACCTTTGGGTTCAGAAACATTAGGCCTCTCTTCCTCGACCTTAATGAATCATGTTTCTTCTAATATTCCATATAATGTGATGTTGATACTGATCTGGAGCCTGTGCAAGTATTCTGTGAAGATGAGCGTGACTTAGGAAAGGTTGAATTATCTGCTGACACAAATGATCGATGCATGAAACTATAATCGATGTGTCTGATTCTCTGCCTAGGTCACAGTATGATGTCTCTTTTGAATTGCCTATGCATGAGATTAAGGTTTTGAATGATGCTGATGATACTGAACTGGGGCTTGATGATTTGTTATGTGAAAATGAATATGATATGCTTGTTTCTGACTTAGGGAGAGAGTGTGAAGGTACTAATGGCCTTGTGCATAAAAACAACTTAAATGTGCCTACTTCCTTGTCTAAGTCACAAACTGAGACTCTTTCACCCAACTTAGATTTGGTTTGTAACAAAATTGTAAAACCAACTTTTCTGAGAATACCTAATCTAGGATTGGAACTGTGTGCCTCCCAAGTCCTCTTGGACTATTTTGCAGCTAAATATGATACATTTGAGGAGCCACAGTTGGAATGTTTGTCTCTGCCCGTCCCTAACATGGTTCACTTTGAACTAGACCTTGTGCATGATGTACCCTTTAAGTTGCGAGATCTTGTATCCAAAAGCATATAGGTAGAAAATTTCTGGTTTGGGGGTAACTCGTGTACATCTGCAGTTGCACTCTCATGTTGTGCTTGTGTAAGGCTGTTGATATCTCTGCATGTCTTCTTTTGGGTTGATCCTCAACTCTTTAGGTTGTATGTGTATGGTGAAGTTTTCTTGTATATAATCCAGTAGGTAATATTTCAGTTGAATCTTATGTTTTTTTTGTATATAGTGTGCTAATCCAATGTAATCTCAGCAAAAAAATGTTGGATTCTAGCCTTGAATAATGGAGTTCAAATTTTTCTTTTGCCGACATCTAGTAATCTCTTTCCCTTTTCTCAAACTCAGCATGTTTCTCCTGGTATGTTACAATTATAATTCTGTTGATCATTAGAAACATTGAGGACAATGTTTAGTTTAGGTATGGGGTGAAAAGTAGATACCATCGACTGTCACTGTGCTATATTTTTAAACTGAACTCTGCAGTATAAAAAAAATGAAAAAAATGAAAAAAATAAAAAAATGAGCTCATTTACCTTGATTTGTGATACCTGTGCATGTATGATATCTTAGGGTTCTTAATCTAGATGATGAGGCACCCCTGATTCTAGCACAATTCACATGTGATATAGAAATTTTGCGCGTGCACTATCAACCAAGCGTGTATAGCGTCGGTGTTTCATAAGTTAAGTAGGTTGCCAATCATCTAGAATACTGAATGAAACTTGACTAGCTTATTCTTTGGTTGGCTGGGATAGAAATTGGAGGATACATTAAGAAAAGCAACCATTGAATTTGACTGGGTACATCGAAAAGGGCTGCCTCTTGCTAAAAGTGTCATGTAATGTATATTTCCGTTCTTGTGTAAAGTTTGTCGTGTCAGTTTGTGTATGTATCTTTCATTTTTCCAAATCAGTTGAAAAAAAAAGTCATCAACGGGTACGCAAACCTTACTGGCCGGACTTACTTTGGGTTTACCAATATCTGAACGGGGACGCATACTTCCAAACTCGGTTGAATTTTAGGATATGAACTTTACGCCAGTACGCATACGGGTATGTATACTAAGTTCCCGGACTTTCATTAAACTAACCAGTACGCATACGAGTATGCATACTATGGTTCTCGGACTTGGAATAACTTGCAACAGTTAGCATACAAGTACGCATATTGTGCTATATCCAATCATGGTTAATTTTTCTAAACTCCCATTTCAGTCATTGAAACATTCTTAGAAGACGACAATAACTGTATCACACAAACTATTAGCTTCAAAGTAATTTTCTAGTGATCGAATGACCAATACGAGACATTCCTAGTCTACATCAAATGTTTGTCTCACACAAATCATGTAAGATGTTACCAGGAGATTTTCACATGATCATCTTTTGACTTTCTTCAAGAATATAAGATGAACTTGGTTAAAGCAAAATATTACCAACACATATTTCGAGAAATATGTAAGCGAGTTAAACTCAGCTCGAAATATCAAATGTGTATAATCGAAGTCTATATAGCTATACGACTTTTGTCTCAAATAGGAGATAGAGTAGATAGACTTTTGAGTGATAGATGAGTTCAAGTCTTCACATACCTTTTGTTGATGAAGTTCCACAAACTCCCCTTAGTAGTTCTTCGTCTTCAATCGATGAACGCCGTGAAGTCTAATGCTCAACTATGTTTACTATCCTAATCCGAGACTTAGATATAAATAGACTAGAAATTATCAAGACTTATAGTTTTGGAAACTAAAGTTGACAAACAAGCTTGAGATAACAATGCTTGCAAGTTCGATCGAGCAGTGCTCTAACACTTTTATATATGGGTCTCTGAATACTTATGGTATGAGAAATCCATGGAATATTTTGGGTAATATGAATGAGGATATTACCAGATACTTCATTTTGCATGCTTCTGAAAAACAAGAAGGGAATCCAGATACTTCTTTTCTGCCAGTGTTTATAAAAACTAAGCTGGTGGATATGAAAATGAATGAAGTATTTTCTTTTGCGAATCCCTTTACCTGGTGCAATAGACAATTCAGGAATCCTTCTGAATTAATTTTTGAAAAACTGGATATGGGTTTTACGAATGATAATTGGTTGTCGGTTTTACCTCATCGTGTTATTAACCTAGCTAGAGTTTATTTTAATCATTGTCCAATATTGCGTATGTGTTTTCATCATTAATAAAAACTTCATATTCCCTATAAGTTTTTTAAATTTTGGCAGTTGAATCCTAAAATGTTCTTAGTAATTCATGGGTCAAGAGGGTAAATGGTTCTCCGAGTTTTATCGTTGTTGGTAAACTTAAGAATCTTAAACAAGATCTTAGTAGTTGGAATATACACTCTTTGGTCATAGTAAGAATACTATTAATAAGCTTAATTTGGAAATTGAGAAGCTCTTATCCATTCCTTATATCTCTTTATCTTGGTGATTATATTTTGAATTACTCAAAATAGCTGGATTATTGGTATGAAATTGAAAACTCCTTTGATAAACAATAAGTCAGTATATACTATTTTACTCAATACGATAGAAGTACACAATTTTTCATAACTCGGTTAAGCTTAGAAATATGTACAATACTATAAAGACTACAAAAGATGGTCAGGGAAACTGGTTGGAAGATAGAGAGCAAGTTTTTTTTTTTCTAATCATTTTAAGAATATTTATTTTTCTTCTAATCCTAGTAATGCTGACATTGATGAAGTTTTGAAAGGTATTCATCCTATTATTACTGATGATATTAATAATGCTTTGGTGACTATCCCTACTGAGGAGGAGATTCATGATATTGTGAAGGTTATGTGAAAACACGAGGGTACCCAAATGCACCACAATCTTTTATTTATCCACCTATAAGTCCTCTTACCGAAAGTGATCGTCTATGGACAAAGTCGAGCCAATGCAACAAATCGGTATTCACACTTTGTATGATTGTCTATTTATACGAGATCGAGACAATACAACTACCAAAGTGTGATACTTGATAATAGGTTCGGACTTAACCAAACTCTATAGGATCACTAACAAGTATATCGGAGTTAACGTTTGTGTATTTTACTTTTAATTATAATAAACAATTATAATTACGGAAATAGAAAAGTAAAAGACACAGCAAGATTTTGTTAACGAGGAAAACTGCAAATGCAGAAAAACCCTGGAACCAAGTCCAGAATTGAATACTCTCGGAACTAAGCCGCTATACAAAATCTAAACCAACTTCGTATAGTTGATACCAAGCAACTACCCCTAGTTCACTTAGTTTCCTCAGTCTTCTGACTTCGATGAGTGCACCCACTGAAAAATTCTTTTGGATCGTATTCCAAACAGTAAAGGAACAACAAATATGTTTGGTAACAACTCTTTAGATTCTTTCAAGATAAAGATATCTCAAGTCATATGCAAAGTGTAAGGACCCTCAGGCTCGTCAACGCTATTTGACTGGTCTAGCAGTGGTCAAGTGATGAATTAGCTGATAATGACTCGTTTAGTTTAACATGAACGTTAGTTAATAGAAATTAATCTAACAACGATCTAGATACGAAAATAGTGTCACTAAATAGGTCTCAAAAAGTTATGTATTTTGGACTACTCGCACGCGTCATTCGGACACTGGACGAAGAAGATATCACCGGATGAGTATGAAGGGAATATTAGGCATTTATTGACAAACCGACTTGGCTGCCCTTATCCAACGTTGGGCGTTGTAGTAAACTCAGTTGGTTTATCACCACGACGTGTCGAAGAGAAGGTCATTTCTCTTTTCTTCTTATCTCTTTCTTTTTCTCTTTCCTCTCACGCTTTTCTTCTCCTCTTCTGGCGATCTCGATTCAACAGAATTGAGTTTGTTTTTGTACGTGGATCTGTAATAAGCTTAGTAAGATGATGGATCGAGTGAGTATGTGCTGTGCTGAAATTATTGGAGCTTTAGAAGAAGATGATAGAGTTGTTGCTGGAATTGGAGTTAGGGTTTTCTATAGGATGAAGTTGATTGAGGAATTATATGGAATTGAGTATGAAATCAGTTAATTGAAGATGGGTTTTGTATATCGAGAACAATAAAGAAGAATTGGGTGTTCTATTTCGGTTCACAAGGAAGGATTGAAGGAATTAGGGTTCTGTAATTCATTGAAGATAAGATTAGAGTTGATTAAGATAATTGCAGAATTTGGGGTTGTGTTGGATATTGATCGATTGGATGAAGTTAGGGTTTCTGGATGAACTAGAAGATGGAATCGATATCTTAGGGAGAAGATTAGAGATGGGGTTTTGTGTTCTGAGAACAAGTATTGCTGATGAAGGCTAGGGATTGATTGTGTTAATAAGAAGATGATGGAATTAATTTCAGTGCCGATCTGTTTGATGCTTGAGCGAAGCTGGTTTGAGGTAATGATTCTTCTATAACTCTATTAAAGTATCACAATTTCTAGTTGTTGAAGTTATGAGATGCCATGAATTAAGATGTGTGATGAATTGGTACTGGAGTTGTTGTTTCTTTAAGATACTGAAATTGTTTAGACTGCTATTTGTAATGATGGTGGTGATACAGGGAGAATTGAAGTTGAAACTTGGTTAGTAGTAATTGAACTGGGTTGAGGGAGTTCATTGCTTAGCTGCAATTATGAAGATATGGATGTGCAGGTGATGGTTTGAATGAATGAGATGTTGAATGAAGTATGGGTTTAGTGAGGTGATCTTGAGATGGTTATGGAACTGAGAATGAGCCAAGATGTGCATTTGAAGTTGTAATGGTAGTGTGGATGAATCTACATGGGATATGAATGGATGGTGGAGGTTTAGGAACTGTTTTGAGGAGGAATTATATTACAGTGAACTGATTATTGAGGCAGTGAAGAGATGGGGATGGTGAATATGGAATTGGTTACGGTTGCAGCTTGTTGAACTGGTATAGATTAGGTGTTGGTGTGTCGGGGATGTTGGTAGTTCTTTTGTTCCAGTAACAGTTCAAGTTAATGAACTGGTAGAGACTCAATTTGTTTATGCAAGGTTGTTTGCAGTGAAAGTATTAGATGAATGATTGTAGAAAGAGTTTGCCTAAAGCCGCAATTGCAGATAATCTTAGTTGAGTGTTGTATTTGAGATATGAAGTTTGTTTTAAGATAAATGTATTGTGATTTGAATTATAGTAAAGAGTTTTGGTGTTGCACAATGAATGTGCATTAGTATTTTTTGTCCCGTGCAATGTCTCAGGCTTGAACCTTAGCATGTATGACTGAGCTTACTCAGTCTGGCTCGGTTTGTTCTTAGCTGACTGAGTTGAGCGAACTCAATATTTGGTTTTGATTCCGTTTTGACTCAGTTAGTTGACTGAGTTAACTAGTGAACCATTTTGACCTGGACTTTGACCTGACTCTGGACGTTCACTGTATGTTGACCCGTTTGACCGTTAATGACCGTTAGATTGACCCAGTTGGGTCAGGCCTTTGTAGTGGGCCGTGCCGGATCAGGCCCACGGTCATGGGCTTAGGGCCAACAATCTTAATTAGTGTTTGGACCACTTATGGTCTGAATTAGTCTTTGGTTTCTTCTGCAAAGTTGTAGATATTCTTAACACTTAGTTATAGACTATAGAATCAATCTAAATGGATTAGTAAACTCTTAGCCATGCAAGTAGGGCTGAATATGGTGTCGGTTAACCATTGGAAACCGACCGAACCAGACCAATAAGCAAGAAACCGAACCAAACCATTTAGATTTGGATTGGTTTGGTAAAAAATGTTGAAAAACCGACATTACTGGTTTGGTTTTGGTTTGACCTGAAAACCGAACCAAAAACCATTGGGGAACCGATTAATTTTTAAACTTAATTTCTACCGTCGATTTAAAAGTATTAGATTCTACCCATTAATTTAGAGGATAAATAGAAACCCTAAATCTAATATTTCATTATGATACTCTCCCTCTTTCTCTTTCTCCTTCTCTCAGCCACCTCCCTTCTCCACCCCCAACTACAGCTGCTGCTACTCGACTTTTTTCTTCCCGTCTTCCTTCTTTTTTATTTGTCAATATATAAATTAAGATATATTATATATCTTCATTTGATCTCTAGAATTAGAGTAAGCTTTAACTATTCTTGATTTTTTTTTGTCTGTATATTTGTGTAATCCAATACTATCGGCAACTACGATTTTTTTATCTGTAAATTTGTATTTTTTTTTTGGTTTGACATAATTATTGGTTAACCAAAAACCACTGGGACAAACCGAAACCAACTGGAACCATTTGGAAACCGAACCAATGGTTAATGGATTGGTTTGGTTTAGATTTTTAGAAACCAATAATATTGGTTTCGGTTTTGGTTTGGCTAGAAACCGAACCAAAACCGACCATGAACAGCCCTACATGCAAGAGATGGATAATGAATATGTGTAGAACCATTAATGGGCTTGAACCGTTAGATAGATTTGTATGTTTCTTGTGTGAGCCTCTTTGGCTAGATTCTTAGAGTTTTTGTGTGATTAACAGTTAGTCTATATCAACAATGATCGATTCAAAGGATGAACCAGTGGATCGTGGATCTCGAGGTAGGCGTGGATTTTCATCAAAAGAGGTGGGAGTACTTTTAACTCTTTTGAAACCATTGTTGTTTTCTTTTACAAAAGTTCATGTTTAACAAATTCATGCATTATCTGATTATGCATTGTTTTATTTAAATTCCGAAAGTATATAGAATACGCTCCTTCATTTTGGTGTGTAAGGAATTGGTCGACATCAATGCATAATATTGGATGTGTAAGGAATTGGTCGACATCCAATATATTTCATTGTCAATGTATACAATTGGATGTGTAAGGAATTGGTCGACATCCAATAATACATTGTTTTGTCGAAGGAGTTAGTTCCATATACCATGATTGTTTGTTTATGTATTTTGGATGCCTTTTAGTGTTGGAAAATTTCTTGTTTGGTCATAAGCCCATAAGGTTATTTATAGCAGGGTCCAACTAGATTTTACTCTTATTCTAAGGTCCAAAGTTATTTGAAAACATGGAAATGACTAATATACCCCACTGTTTAAGTACGTGTGAAATAACATACTACCATAGATTTGAGTACATAACTGATACACTGTTTACAAATTTGAGTACATATCTGCTACACTGTTTACAAATTTGAGTACATATCTGCCACACTGCTTACAAATACGAGTACACATCTGCTACACTACTTAGGAATCTGAGTACTCCTCAATTCACTTTACTTTATTGCAGCACCATCACCTCTGCAGTCAACCATTCACCACTGCCTTCAGCTCCATCTTCTCAGTAATCTTCTATCTTGCTGCATCACAATATTCTTAGCTTAAACCACAACTGCAACAACTACATCAACACCATTGTCATTTCAATTCTGCTGCAACACAGACTATCAAATGCAAGTAAAACATCTTTATCATATAGGCATCTAAAAGATGATTAATTTATCTCGCAATAACTCATGTCATTTCTGTGTCCGTCCTATGCAATCTCTAATTAAGATTCATTTAAGTGCTTTGATATGCACCAAATTTATGCCTATAATTATGAACACAATAGAATATGATTTCTAAACCTACAATATTAAAAAAAATTCTAAATGCGAGTAAAGTTTTTTGTACATGGAATGTCGTCTGATGGCGGATATTACCCTTTGTATTTGTATTCATCATTCACATCTGAGAATGATGGTCTGCTAAGTCGAAAATAATCGCATCTAAATCAGAACCCAAACCACATTTTCCTTAGTGTGAATCACCTCAAACATGACCTAGCATCATGCAACTTGGGGAACTCGTTCAAGTTGGTATATGATGTGTAATTCTTAAACATATGCCGGGAAATATCTAGTCAAACAGAAAAATTATTGTTAAGCTCCAATAGAAAGGCAGTACATTCCGAGAAATCCTATTGCATCGGGATCGATATCCTAAATTAGCTAGAAGCAAGAAAATCAAACTGCAAAATAAAATACCCATAAGAACAAATCAAGGTAAAATATCGTTATTCAAAGTGGATTCCAAGAGGAAATCAAGTAAATGAGAACAAAGTAATGTTAAGACCTGAAAATTGTCCCGCATTCCTTAACTGACCTGATATTGCGAGAACTTTGCACATTCAGACTGAAATTTCTCATATAATGCCTCTAGTAGCTCAGAACTAATTTGCTCATCCAAGGAAATCAAAATTAGGGTTTTGAACGAAACTTCAAAATTTCAAATTTGGTGCTTTGAAAATTAACAAATCTAGGGTTACCTGGTATCCCTGTAAAGACTCATTTTGTAAGTCTATCGAACTCATTTTTTTAAAGAAGTAAATAAAAACGAAGAATCAAAGTTAATACGCACCTGATCAGGTAGAGAAAAACTTAACTGAATGTCAAGAAGAAGTGATGAATCCGTAAAATCTAACCGAACCAAAGCACATATTTCAGTATTCCATATATGTACTCCTGGATCAAACCAAAAAAATAAGAAAAAATCTATAAATTCATAGTAAACACAAAAATAAACAGTACGTCATATATGTACTGATGGTTAATACACAAAAGAAAACTGAAAAACAAACCAAAAACCATAAAAATATCAGATCTACTAATGAAATAAACATAAAACATGATTTTTTATTTAGATATGAACTTGTTTCATCAAAATCCACCAGTGTATCATATACGTACCGATGATTGATACACAAAAGCAACTCAAAAGCATATAAAAAACAACCAAAATGAAACTAAAATCAGCTGCATGTGAAAACCAAGTAATGAATCCATAAAAAACAGAATCGAAACACTTTTTTTCCCAGTATTCCATATATATACTTCTAGATCGAAGAAGACAAATATCCAAAACTACAAAAATAACAAAATTAAAGCATAATTTTTCAGTACATCATATATGCACTGCTGATTCATAATCTAAAATTTAGCTTCATGTGAAAAACAAGTAACGAATCTATGAAAAAATAGAATCGAAACACTTTTATTTGAGTATTCCATATATGTACTTCTGGATCAAACAAGAAAAATCTCCAAAACTATAAAAAACAACAAGATTAGAGCAGTATATTTCAGTATACCAAATATGTACTGTTGATTCATAGTCTAAAAATCAGCAGCACGTGAAAACAAGAGACGCATCATGAGATCGAACTACCAAAACCGCAAAAAAAAAGTGAAAACATCATGAAATCGATCGAATTTTCATGATTCAGTTGAGAAACAAAACAAAAACAAAGAAGAACTGGAGAAAAATTAAATAACATACCTGTAAAAATCACTAAACATCTTCACAAACCCTAGGTTTAAACTTCATAAGCGGCAGCAGCAGAGAAGAGGAGAGGGAGAGAGAGAGAAAACGCATCTGAGAATAAAAAGAAAATTGAGGAGAGCTGTTTTTATTTCCGTTATATATAGTGAAGGCTATTTTGGGAATTCTTAAAATGCACGTAATAGGTTACAGACGTGTGCAAGACCTGGGCTTAAAAAATTGGGTCCATTTTTCTCTTTTCTTTTAATTATGGACCTCCGGTTACTGGGCTTTAGTGGGTGGACCTGCCACTAACTAAGAACACTATAATAGGATCTGTAGGTAATTCCTACTTTAGTGTTTTGGGAAAAATATGATTTGTTATTGGATGTGTAAGGAATTGGTCGACATCCAATAAACTTCATTATCAATGTATAATATGGGATGTGTAAGGAATTGGTCGACATGCGATATATTCATTGACTTCCAAATCATTCCAATGATTACTTGAAAGTTAAATGTTATTCCTATTGGGCATTATGTGCTCACCCTTTTCCACTTTCAGTTTTCAGATACACATCAGAGTTGCGAGCGAAATCCACAAGTGTTGACTCCATTAATTAGTTAACTTCTGCTATGTTATTATGTTGTTTATTGTATCTGTAAACCAAATGACTATTGTATATGTATCATTTGAATGAAGTTCATGTATATATATTCTGAGCGGGGTTAGTTTTGGAGCAGATTTCTTAATTGAATGTTTAAGTATATGAATTAGACTCGTAGTGCCTCTTTATTTAGTTAATCTCTTGGATTAAGTCAGCTGCTAGCTTAGGAGGCGCTACAGTGTTGGTATCAGAGCTCACTATTAGATCTTATATGGGAATAGATTGAAATAGCCAGTGCCAGTTAGTGAAATAGATTAGTTTAGAACTGGGTTGGGTTGTGAGATAAATCTTAATCACTAAAAGCTATCAATAATTAAAAGAAATTTTTGATTGATTGATTTGTTTGTTTGATTGTTTGTATATGTAATGAAGTAAAAGTTGTAGGGTACACCAATAGATTTAGCTGATATGGATTTGAGAATAATTGATCTAAATAGTATGAACAGATACACAATACAATACTAAAAAAATAGTGAGATTAGTACTATTGATAAATTTTGAAAGTCACATATATATATATTTTCTTAAGAACCTTGACTTATATGTGGGGTCAATAATTTATTATCACATAAATGTTAATAATACTTTTAGGACTCAATAATAATTGAAAGACTAGTTAGAATAAGAGTTCGACCATCCATATTAATAATAAAAATATTATTATAAACTATAGGATAGTAACAACAAAATGTAATTTTTATTAATAGTACAACTTAAGGATTATTTAGCAATAATATAAAATTTAATTACGATTAACTTTTATCGGTCTAAGAAATAAGAAATAAATGTTATAATGATAATAAAATATTAATACCAAACGATTATGACAAATTTTTAGTGGTTATTTACTTATATCCAGTCACATAATGAAATAAACAAATAGATACATTGAAGATAATATGTAATAATTTAGATAACTAAATTGTATAAAATGTTGTGAACTATTTATATATTTTACGAAATAAATTATAATACTTACACCAATTACGATAAATTTTTAGAGACTAATTAATTTTAATAAATTAATGATTAGTTAATCCAGCACTGGGAATAGTGAAGGTTGTGTTTTCTCTGTTCGTAGGAAGGCATTGTTGGGATTGGCCAACCTTGACAGGGCAACTGCATTCAGAGATGACCGATCATAGAAGCTTAGTATTATTCTTTAGGAAACCGATAGATATATAGAAATAAATTCGTAGGAATCTCCTTTGTAATTAGAGACAAGTATTTTATAAGATAGAAATTAGTGTAAGAAACTTAGACTTCCGTATTTGATAGAAATTAACTCAGTGTAATTGAACTTAGAGCTAAATTTTTTAGATTTTAGTTATAGAGCCATATAGATTTGTGCTTTGTTTCGTGTTGTTTGCGCTTAGATAAGAGATAGTAGTTCTCTATAAGGTGGGGATTTTTGAAAACATGAAGGATGGTTTGATTTTCGAGGACGAAAATGATATTAGATGGGGAGAATGTAAGGACCCTCAGGCTCATCAACGCTATTTGACTGGTCTAGCAGTGGTCAAGTGATGAATTAGCTGATAATGACTCGTTTAGTTTAACATGAATGTTAGTTAATAGGAATTAATCTAACAATGATCTAGATACTAAAATAGTGTCACTGAATAGGTCTCGAAAAGTTATGCATTTTGGACTACTCGCACGCGTCATTCGGACACTGGGCGAAGAAGATATCACCGGATGAGTATGAAGGGAATATTAGGCATTTATTGACAAAAGTAGTCAAGTTTAGATTCGCACTCAATCCAAATAAATCTCAAAGATATGTATTGAGAATGCCGATCTCATGCAACTAATAAATCAAATAAATTCGATTCTAGTTGGATCCCAACCGATCAAGGTTTGTGCACGCCAAAGATATAAGAACTAAATCTTCTTCGTCTTCAAATCTTCTTTGGTCTTCAATAAACACATGCACAACACCACTTGAATCTCTTGTGAACAATAACATACATAACGGAGTCTGTTAATAATGGATTATCACAAGATGTCTTTAGATCTACAAACAGTTCCAAAGATCCAGTCGATACTTCGATCTAGTTTGAGTGAATCTTATACCAGAAGAGAAGATTCCCAAGAATAAACAAACTAGGTGCAATCAAAGTTTCAACAACCGTTAGTCAATCAAATCTGTCGAAAAATAATAAAACTGCAATTATCAAGTTTCCACCAACAATACTCGTAGAGCTTCTTGATCCCACAGAAGTCTTTAAACAAGCAGTCGTAAGAGATTTCACCTAATTAGGATACTTTCCTCTCCGATAGACGGCTCCACCAGAAACAACAAGAATGAAGCTTTCCTGGCTCTTAGGATAGTTCGCTAGAAATGCAAACTTAGGTATTTATAGACCAGGGATGTTTGGACACCAAGAAATTTCCAAAACCGAGAATATTCTCAATATATGCAATGAATAGCAAAATTCGGTTTTCCCAATTCCAATAAATACTTGTCCAAAATTTTCGAAATCTCTCAATAGAAATCTCGAATTAGTAAATTCACATTACTAATCTTATTCTCTAGAGATATGCATTTAATTGATGGTAATTAAAGCATATAAAACCAAAAACCTTAATTAAAAGATTCTCAATTTATTTCGGCACATGATCTCCTTGAGTACTAAGGAATATCTTTGAACAATAAATGATAAGAGTTGTTGTACGTGTACAAAGTATGTTGACATCTCTTCACTGTAAATCCTTATTCATATTTACATGGATTTACATTCTTGGAATCGGTTATACCACTCTTCCAAACAAGTTTAGAATTGGTTCACCTGTATTCCAAGATTACCATGTGTTTGATCAAAACACATACATGGGTTCAATGGGTTCTACAAATCACTAGGATCGGTTATACCTCAATATGGAAATACTTGTGATCGGTTGATAGACGCATATATGTGTCTATTTTGTTCTCAATTCTCTGTATTGTTAGTACTTGTTTTCGTCCTTATTATGGTATTTTGCGTGTTTGTAGGTATTTTTTGGAAATAAATAATTTTGGAAAAATCGGCTCGAAAAATTATGCGGAGCATCCCCGGTGGAAATTTGTTATTCGGACTCTCATTTTGGTTAAGGGGCAACCCAATTACTAAGGGGCCCTCAGTTGGGCATTTGTTATTTTCACTCCACAGACGGTTAGGGGGACACCCTTCTTCACGATTTGAAAATTCAAAATGGCGGAAAGTTCATGCAGTTCACGGAAGAAATTTGGGTTCGATCTTGTGTGGGCTTTGAGCGAGATTCAATCACTGGATTTTGTTTTGATTGACCTGCTTGGGCTAAACAGGGATTGTATGGTTAATGGATTCGATCCAGTTGGGCTAGAACATCGAGTCTTGGTTAAACAGGGAAGAGAGATTATCACGGGATATTGGATGATACGTAACTGCATGGGAGAATATTTTCTTCTTTATTCAACAAGATTCGACCAATCAAGCCAGGATAAACAAGGAAATCCAGCTCAGAACAAACGTGTGAGAAGAGAACAGGAAAGTAGCTAACAGAAGACGCGTGAAAGGTGAACAGGGAAAGAAAATATTCCCGTGAAAATAAAAATCATTAAGGGAGAATTATTTGCATTTAACTCGGATTATCTCGGTTCTTTTGAGTATAAATATGTCTATAGGGTTTAATAGAATGGTTGTCGAGAGTTTGGGGGCTAGAGGAGAGCTGAGGAGCAAGAAATCAAGATGAACAGCAAGCTTCCTGCTGCTGCTGATGAAGAACACCAAGAACACGAAGAACGGACCAGCTACATCAGTCGTTTTTCTACAGCAATAACGACTCACACTTGTGGGTCGTACATCAGGCAGTCTTATTTTCCACAACGTTTGCGACAGAGCGGTAACAGTCTTATTTTGTCACTGAGGGTCGTAGTTCTCTGGTTTTATTGTATTTCTCATATTCTCATCATTTGTAAATCATTTTTGAGCCATAATAAATTATTTTGAGAGCATTTTTACTATGATGAGTTAAACCCCAACACTGGGACGACGGAGGAGGTCGAGCTTCATACATGGGTAATTTTATTAATTCTTTTTTAAGACTTTTGCATTAAAAATTAATTGAAATATGATTTGATTAAATTGGGTGTTATTTGATTAGATGGGTCATGCTTAGCTTAGGTGATTTGATGTTCCATGCTTAACACTTACAACCAATGTTTTGAGAATCTACTTTGGCAAAATAAGAGTCCATATATGTTTTGAGCGATTATTGTTGAGAATAAATCATTGAACCCTATGTTATGAAGATTGGCCGAATCATTAGTCCCATTACCTCTCTACCAGTTTGTCAATATTTTTGTATATATTTGTATTTTTAAATCTTTACAAGTCCGAGCAACGAACTTTTACTACCACTTTCAAAACTACAACATCGGTCACACAAGTTACCAGGACCAGTTACATCAGTTCCCAGGATCGGTTACATCAATTACCAAGAACGGTTGCCATATTCTCATGGTATTGCTTGTGATAAGTCTCACCAATTACCAGGACCGTTTACACCAATTACCAGGGCCGGTTACACCAATTACAAGGATCGATTACACAATACTCTGTGATCGGTCACACCAATTACTAGGATCGGTCACACTAATTAAAAATATCGATCATACCATCTCTTGATGATTACTTAGGATCAGTTACACTAATTAATAAAAACTAGTCATACCAAATCATAAGTCAGGCACTTGTGATTAGTTGTACCAAGATACATAACACAGTTACGATCGGTTCTACCATTTCACACATATTGGTAATCCAAAGATTTGCAATGAATAGCCGTACTAATAAGCCTAACGATTTCCCTTTCGATTCATAAAACAAGTTCATGAATGTACTTCCTTTAAACAAATGTAAAACATTGTTTCCTAGGATGAAATCTTCACCATAACCCATTCACATAATCATAACAGTATATGCAAGATTATGTCGATGTCATATATACGAATTTCAAAAGATAAGCGTTATACTTCGTAGTCTAATTCCCTAATACTATGATCATACGAGTATGACCATGTCACATCACTAGAGTATTATATAATATGTATAGTATATATAGCTTCGAAGTTATGTTTTCAATATAGCACGACTTGAAAGATACGTTAGGAATGAAACAATTCAAGTCAATATTACTAACCTCAAGAACAAGGATGATGGTGTCGTTATAGTCCGCTTCTTCTTCACATTCTTCAGGTCTTCAGAGTAATACTTGTATGTCTCAACATTCCTAGACTTTCTAGTCTAACCTAAATGAAGTTGACTCTAGTTTACAATCAAGCGACTTTCGATGAGTTTTGACACTCTAAAATATGACAACCAAACTTGACATACCAACGCTTGGTGAGTTCATCCGAGTTATGCTCTAACATTATGGATCCTTGGAAATCGCAGGGACCTGATGGTTTTCTGGATGGTTTCTTTAGGATAATTTGGCAGAGACTTCAAAAGAGGTTATTGCTCATGTCTAAAAAAATTTCCGAACTATGTTTCTTCTAAAACAGATGAATCATTCATTCATTGCTTTGATTCCAAAACTTAATAATCCTTTTACTCCGCATGATTTTATAGCCATTAGTCTGTCTAATATTGTTTATAAAATAATTTCAAATTTTTTTACTAATCGTCTTAAGCCATTATTGGATTCTCTTATTTCACCTTTTCTGTCTGCTTTTATAGCAAATAGACAAATTCATGATAATACCATTATTAGTCATGAGATTCTGCATTCCTTTAAAAGGAACAAGAAAAATTCTAAGAATAGTTTTATGGAAATAAAGCTTGATCTATCCAAAGCTTTCGATAGATTGGAATGGTCCTTTATTGTGTTTCAAAAAATTGGGGTTTTCGGATGATTGGTGTCAGTTGATTTTTCAAGGCATTGGTACAGTTTCTTACTCGGTATTAAAGGTTCGTCTGGAGAGGTTTTCTTTCCAACTAGGGGTATTAGGCAAGGAGATTGCCTTTCACCTTATATTTTTATACTTTGTATGGAAACTTTATCGCAATTTTTTCTAAAAGGGGAATTTGGTAAACTAATTCAAGGCTTTAAAATTAAAAAGGATATTCCTTGCATTTCACATTTGTTTTTCGCTGATGATTGTATGTTATTTTCCAAAGCTTCTTTAACTTATGCTAGAAATATTATGAAAATAATAAAAAAAATTGCAAAAGCTTCTGGGTAAGCAATTGAATTTGAGAAATCTAGTTTTTTGCTAGTGTTAAAATGCATCATAAACATAAAAAGCTCTTATCTAAGACTCTTGGAATCAAATTCTTGAGTAGTTCTGAGAAGTATCTTGGTACTCCTATTTTTATTAAGTTTTTGGATTTCTACCGAAAATTAAGTTCTTTATATGGAAGGTCTTTACCCATATGCTTCCGGTTAATTTTTATATTCCTTCTATATTAGAGCATAGCCCGGCTGAACTCACCAAGCGTTGGTATGTCGAGGTTGGTTGTCATATTTTATCATCAAAACTCATCTAGAGTCGCTTGATTAAATGATAGAGTCAACTTCATTTAAGTTAGACTATAAAGACTAGGAATGTTGATACATACAAGTATTAGTACGAAGACCCGAAGAATGAGAAGAAGTAACTACAACGACAACATCATCCTTCCACTTGAGGTTAATAATATTGAATTGAAATTGTTTCAATTCCTAAAGTATCTTTCAAGTCATGCTATATTGAAAACATAACATGCGAAGCTGTATATATTATATATAATACTCTAGTGATGAGACATGATCATACTAGTATGGTCATAATATTAAGGAATTACATTACGAAGTATAACACTTATCTTTTAAAATTCGTAGATATGACATCGACATAATCTTGTATATAGTTTTATGATTATGTGTATGGGTTTATGGTGAAGATTTCATCTTAGGAAACAATGTTTTACATTTGTTTAAAGGAAGTAGATTCGTGAATTTGTTTCATGAATTGAAAAGGAAATCAATTGGTATATTGGTCCGGCTATTCATTGCATATTTTTTGGATGACCAATATGTGTTAGTTGGTAGAACCGATCTTAACTAAGGTTATGTATCTTGGTATAACCGATCACAATACCTAGACTTTTGATTTGGTATGACTGGTTTTGGTAACTGGTGTAACATATCCCAAGTAATCACCATGAGATGGTATGATCGATCCTTGTAATTGGTGTGACCGATCCTGGTAATTGGTGTGACCAATTGTAAGAGGTTGTGTGACCAATCCTTGTAATTGGTATGACCGATCCTAGTGACTGGTATGACCGACCACAAGTAGGTACCATGTTTAGGTAGAACTGATCCATGTGATTGATATAACTGATCTGAACCCATGTACGTGACTCTGGTGGACCGATCACAACTAACCATTGTGACTTGGTATGAACGATCACATTGTAGTGTTGGAATTTTGGTAGAACCAATTCTAAACTTGTTTGGAAGTGTGGTAGAACCGATTTCAAGATACAAATCCGTTTTTCCATGAATTAAATACTTTCTTCATGAATTGTGTATTTTCGGAATTAGGATTTGTTGTGTAAAGGTGTCAACATACTTTAAACATGAGAATTAACTCTTATCATTTATTATTCAAAGATATTCCTTGGTACTCTAGGTGATTCTGTACCAAAATAAATTAAGAATCTTTTAATTAAGGTTTTTGGTTTTATATACTTTAACTACCATCAATTAATGCATAGCTCTAGAGAATAAAAATTAGTAATATGCATTTAATAATTGGAGATTTTCTATGAGATATTTCGGAAAATACTGGATTACATTTATTGAAATTGGAAAAACTGAATTTGGTAATCCATTGCATATCTTGAGAATATTTTCGGTTTTGGAAGTTCATTGGTGTCCAAACAACATTGGTCTGTAAATACTTAAGTCTGCATTTCTAGCAAGCCATCTTAAGAGCCAGGAAAACTTCATTTATTGTTGTTTTTGGTGGAGCCGTCTATTCGCAGAGGAAAGTATCCTAATTAGGTGAAATCTCTTACGACCGCTAGTTTAAAGACTTCTGTGGGATCAAGAAGCTCTACGACTACCGTTGGCGTGAAACTAGATAATTGCAGTGTTATTAGTTTTTAATTATTAATTTGATTGACTAACGGTTGTTGAAACTTTGATTGCACCTAGTTTGTTTATTCTTGAGAATCTTCTCTTCTGATGTGAGATTCACTCAGACTAGATCAAAGTATCAACGGGATATTTAGTACTGTTGTTAGATCTAAAGAAATCTTGTGATAATCCATGTTAACAAACTCCGTTTTGTGTGTGATTGATCACAAAAAGATTAAAGTGTTGTTGTGCGGGTAGTTGAAGGCAATAAAATATTTGGAGACGATTAAGAATTCTTATTAGTTTTCGTATCTTGTGAATATAGTGCACAAACCTTGATCGTCTGGGATTCAATTAGAATCAGTTTATCTTTGATAGACTTGAATGATTAGTTACGTGATATCGGCATCACTCTATAGTTTCTCTTTGAGATCTACATTGATTAATTGCGAATCTAAAGATTGTTTATTTCGTTATTCAATATTTAGATTGATCTAACCAGACAAATGAGTTTATTAGATTAAACATAAGAGCCTTTGTCAACAACTCATTAATATATTCTAGCAAGATTGATTAGAGTGGTTACCAAACAGATTCTTCCTTTGATGTTTGGAATACGATCCAAAGGACTTGTTGTTCACGTGCGTGACTCTAGAAGTCGAAGGCGCAAGGATACTAAGGTAACTAAGTAGCTAGGGGAGTCTGCTTGGTCTCAATTATATGAAGTTGGTATTTGACTTTGTATAGCGGCTTAATTCTGAGAGTATTCAAAACTGAACTAGGTCCCAGGGTTTTTCTGCATTTGCGGTTTCCTCGTTTACAAAATCTTGTTGCGTCTTTTACTTTGTTTTCCGCATTATAATTGTTATTATAATTGAGTAAAATACACAAGTACGTTAACTCAGTAATACTCGAAGTTTGAACCGAATTGTCGTATTATATCAACTCTGTCCATAGACAATCACATTCGGTAGAGGACTTATAGGTGGATAAATAAAAGATTGTGGTGTATTTGGGTTCCCTCGTGTTTTGATTAGTTACCAGAGCAGGCAAACACGAAAAGATCTAACAATATGTGTTTGGTGCGATCCAACCTATAAGATTTGAATCTAATGACCGATTCAATTAACGTTATGCAAGATTGCGAATACTCAAAAGTTGAAGATGTCACTACTTCGTTAACTCATCGGAGTTAAGGAAATCTAGAGTACATATGAGTCTATCTCTGATGTTAAAGAAGATGCTGACAAAGAGTTGGTGAAACTCCTAAAGCATATCAGATCTCTGTATACTAGAATGTTATTATTAAAGACAAAGTCTAATCTTCTCAAACAAGAGATCAGAGAAAAAGACATTCAACTAAATATTCTAGCTAAAGAGAAAAAGGATCTCTCTGTCAAAGTATAAGCTCTTGATAAAATTACTCGAAAGCAAGAGATTCGTTCAAAGACTCCGACAAATGATTCCGTTGTGATTTTTCCTGATGAAGAAACTAAAAGTCCTTGCTCGACTTTTACAGATCGTGAATACAAGACTTGTTTGATCACATGTGAAACAGATCAAGATGATGACAGTTTGTCTAACTACATCAAGTCAGAAGAGAATGAAAAACCATATTCTACAACTATTGATGATCAAAGGAAATCTTGTCCAAAGGAAACTTTGAACCGGTTCCGTGAGAAAGATATTAAGGAATACAACTTTCAGTCACTTGACATGAAACTTATACTTCTTAAAAATACTTTTGTAAAAGTATTAAAAGAAGTATCTTGTCTCTTAAAAAACTGAAAGATCATTCCTCAGTAGAAAGACCGAATATACCCCAACCCGACAAAATCAACTCAAAAGAATCAGATAAAAGAGTTGATAATCAGTTCTGGAAAAAGGTTCCACCTCACTCATGTTGGAACAGTCTCTGTTTACATGAAGGTAGTTCCCCTACTAAACGCTTCCAGAGGAAAGGGAAGAAAATAATTTATGCCAAGATAAACAATCAGGGAAAATTTCCAATAATTGTTTCTGATGATCAAGTTGATGTGCATAGTAAGAAAATCCTTGGAATGAGAAAAACATATGAAAATCTCATTAACAGAATTAAGAGAGATCTATCTATCTCTAGAAATTCTCACATCAGTCCATTTTCTCCTCACGATCAAACCTATATCCTAAGAAAGATCACCTTCTTGGGAGAAAATACTTTGGGCAGAAACCTCCAAAAAGGAACATGAACTATGTTTCTGATACTTGTTGTAAGCATGATAAGGCTTACTCCGATACAACTTAGTTGTATGGAGTCTGTGCACCCTCATCCAGGCTTGTGCTTAAACTTTTTGGATGAGGAAGCACATAAAACGAGAGCACATGTTTTGTGTTTTTGTTTTGACAATTTTTGGATAAATGTGTATCCGTTTTGTCTAAAATAATTTTTGTTCATGTTTATCATGATCTTCCATAATTAGGATTTATTTTAAAATTATCGAATTTTAATAAATCTTCCAGCATGAGAGTTTTGGACAAAGGAAACAAAGTATATTCTTTATATATTTACGAAAATCCTTGGGGTATTTTTGGTCCGAAAGTTGTTTCTTCTTAAGAAAAACTACTCCCTTGCTCATATTGAGAAACCCTGACTAATTTTTATTTAAATCCTTGAGCATGCCTCCAATAAATCGCGGTATTACAAAGGTAAATAAGGAGAAAGCTCAAAGAGTTAAGTATTGTCAAGGAATCAGTACGGAAAGGAAGAAGAAAATCATCTCAAAAATCATGTCTGATTATGAATCTGATAGTTCTACTGGATCCCAAAACGAGTCATGTCTATTGGCTTTGAACTTTCAAGATCCAAAAGAATCCAAGTGGATACCTTCTGATAGTATGGTGAACTTTATCAATGGTTTCGAAGAATTAAGGACCAATCTTATAATAACGGTTCGAAATCAAGATTGGCTAAAGGATATAATTGAAGAAACGAAAGTTGATCTTGCAGACCTGAAAGAACAAGTTGAAAAACTTGAAAAACAAGAAGTGGTTACTGACAAGTCTCTCGAGACGAGCTTCAAGAGTTTGAACACTGAAGAAACCTCTGTGAAAAATCAGAGCAACACTAAGGGTTGAGTCATATTTAATACTTGATCCAGTAAATAGACATCAATGTATTTATTTATTTTGATATTTTTGTATAGGTCTATTTTGAATAAAACTATCAATATTATTATTATGAATAAAATTATTATTTTATAATTTTTGTTTCATGTGATAGTTTTCGATTGCATAGCCTGTGTATGAATGTTTATATTTTTGCTATGTGATTTAGGTTTTATGAGATGTCTGATTTCTGTTTTTATTAACCTTAATATTCGATCTCATATGGTGTAGCCCTTATGATTTGTGTGTCTTTTTATTTTACGGGATTAAGTTCTAGCCCATGTTCGTAGGCTTTATCAAAGGATTATAAGGTGTTCCGATTGAAACTCATATGTGAAACATCACAATATATTGATATCAATTTATGTTTACATAACGTTGATCTATTTTTAATTGTGGTAAGAATGGATTTGATTCTCGGACTCTTTTAAATATTTGATTTCAGATTAATAAAGAAAATACTAAGACCAACTAATTGAAATTGATTGATTTTTAATCAAGGAGAGATGATTCTAGAATTTTGGATTCCACTACTCTCAATATTGTAGACTCAATAACAATTTCTTTGAAAAAATACTCCTAATTTACTCAAAACAATTTTCGAACTCAATCTCGTGCTTTGGAAGATATAACATTACAATCTCTTCTTTTTTTATTGAATTTCGTCGCTATTCTAAGGCCTAATTTTCCTTCGCTTATAAAAGATCGGTATTTAAACTACCCAAAACAATTTTCACGAAGCATATAAAGAATAGAAATTTTTTAATAATTTAAAAAGCACATTAAAGGAGTATTTTTGTCAAAGAAAATAATTACTAAAAATTACGCATCAAAAACAGTTTCTTCCAAAACCCTAGAAAAGATATTTAGCTACCATGAATCGAAAAATGGAGAAAACTTGATTAATCATTATATTCAAAAGAGTATAAGGTGCTTACAATGATTCTGCAGTCACTAAAGATTAGCTACGAAAACAGAACAGCTAAGGAAGAAAACATCCACTGCGGGTTTCAGCAGCCAAAGGATTTTCACTACTGAAATTCAACGATAGAAGTCTTCTGTGGTTATATAAACTATTTCTGAGACTGATGTTGCGACTGTCCCGAGCGTACCTTTGTTCTTCGTGTTTTTGATTAACAGCAGCAACAACTTTCTAAGAACTCTTGTTTTACGATTCTAAGCCTCTACTTTCTTCCCCAAAATCTATGTATGCTTTCTGAACCTCCCAACACCTCTATATATACGTACAAGGTCTGAAATCTCGAGAAAATCTATCGAATCCCTTCTTTTCTTTTCCCAAAAGTCTCGGGATTTTCTTTCTTTTTATTTACGTGTATTTGGTATTAATCCGACTCTCCAACTCGATAAAATAGCTTCCAACAGATATCCTCTCCATTTTTACACGTAACTTCCATAAAAGAAACCCAAAACTTCCGAATAATAACTCCACCCCCTGTTTTAACGAAAGTTCGTGTGAACTCCTCTTTTTTCGAATCTAACACGCACAGAAATCCTGTTTGATCTCCACCGATACATCACAATCCATATCCAGTTAAAAGTCTACGAGAATCTCGTTCAGAACTCGCTTCACAGAGTACACATGTATGACAGAACTCTTTCCCTATTTCTCGTAAATCAAACCATCTTTTTCTTTTCTATCGAGCCCGAAGCAAGCACCAATCTTGTTTATTCCTAACAGGATCATCCCGAACCAAAACGCAAGATAACTCCGACTAAAACTCGTGCAAACCAATTTCAGGGAATTACAGTGTTGCAACTTTTGTTTCTCGCCTTTTCTGTGCTTGAATATTGAAGATGGAGTGCCCCTATCTGTTTTTGGAGTGCCTTTAGCACTGGGTTGTAAATAGCAGTGAGGTGCCCCTTAGTAATTGAGGTGCTCCTTATCCAAAGTGAGAGTCTGAATAGCAGGTGTCCTCCGGGTGCCAATAACCTTTTTCTTTGGTGTCTCTAGCATACTTTTGGGGTTCTTGTAGTACATCTTCTGGGTGCCTATGGAGGTTCAACTGTGACTTTTCGAATTCTTCCACCAACAGTAGCCCTTTCTTACTTCTCAGATCTACTTATTTTCTTCAATTTCTCTCCATCACTAAAGTTGTCATGCTTTTCAGACATAACTTGCATCACTAAAGCCGACATGCTTTTCAGATAGAGATGAAGAAATAAAAGCAAACAATGAGAAATAATTCGTCTCCAATAGCAGTTGCACATGAAATGACACTTTAGCTCTTTTAAGCGACGTTTCTTCTTATTTTGCTCCAAAGTACCTAAAACTCAAAATTAAACATAAAATACATAATTTACAAGAAAACTTCGCAAAGAAAGCATAAACAATAGAGAAATATCAAGGTGTTTTAGACACCTATCAAATTCCCCCACACTTAGACTTTGCTAGTCCTCGAGCAAATCAAACAAAACTAATTTTAAAACATACAACTCCATCTCGTTAAGGATACAGTCACACTTAGCATGTATAACAAGCCTTTAAACCCCTAGATGGCCCTAGTGTCCGAGTTATAGTCTCGGGAGGGTTTACAAGAGGTGTACCCACAAAACCTTTATTCCAAACCCTAGCTATCTGTGAAGAACTCAGGAATGACACTAAAGAATCTCCTTGGTTGGCATACTCTCATTGATCACAAGAGAAAGTACCCTGATGCGAATCATATTCATATATATATATATATATATATATATATATATATATATATAATTGACAGAGTTCTATTCAGATAGTCGCACTATGGACATCAATAATCGAAATCACACAAATGAATATATTAAGAAGATAGATTATAGAGATAGATAGATAGTTCAAAACAATGTTGTCTAAGGTCAACAGTGTTTCCCATATCTGTCTGAAGGCCTCCGCCAAGATAAACCTATGAATCCTAATGGATTGAGATACTGGTGTGGACTAATATCAACACTGCTTGGCATATACAAGGGAACCAGCGGTCGATAATCTTAATTCTAGATCAACTTAACTGGCATATACAAGGGAACCAACAGTCGATTTTATTGCACAATAATAAACTTTTCATTCATTTTTTTTTAACTGCATGATTTGATCTTTTGGATCCAAGCGCGTGCTTCTTGTCAGCAGATTACATGATAGGGAAAACAAACACATATTGCTATCCAAGTGTTAATCATTTTTTTTTTTGAAATTATTCCGTTTGGTCTGATTGGTCTGGTCTCTTTATTATTTTAGTAGCTCAATCACTTTATTCCATCCTGGCAGTGGTAACAATTCGATGTTTTGTGCCCCACCAAATCACTTAGAGAAACATATAATTTTTTTTCAAATAAAATAAAATAAAAATAGAACATAGTGTGATGATTCCATTATAACACATGAACTCTGTCTTTTTATGAAAAGACTCTGTTATTGGGTTCCTTAACTCTTACGATCAAGATGTTTCCATCCACTTAGATTGGTTAGCGTCATCCTGAATTTACACAAATTTCTAGGCTATGGGGTTTAATTTCTATTTTTTAATTTTTTTAATTTTTTATACTTTATTTGATTTTTTTATTTTATTAAAAACTAACTAAAAGTTTTTCCCTCACCCCCAAACTTAAACCTAACATTGTCCTCAATGTTTCAAATTAAAGTGCAGTACCAAAAATAAAGGTAACAAGAGGAATAAAGAGGTAAGTCAGAAAGATAGTACCTGGATGAAGCGTAGCAATCCTTCCATGGGAGCAAGAAAGAAAGAAAATAAAAACAAAAATAAAAGCAATGTACAACAACAGCAGGGTCCTCCAGAGAGACCTTAATATCACCATGTATGGATTACCTCCCATTAAGCGTTAAGTTTAGTATCTTCAGCCACACGTTGGTAGAATTAGTCACCACATAAAATCATATAGCAATAGTCGGAACCTATGTGGGTCATCAAAATCGAACAAAGCTACCACAAACAAAAGGAATGCCAAGAAAATGATCAAATAAAGCACACCCTTATCTAGTTTCCTTTTTAAGACAACTACATCTAGTTGTGGTTCGGACTCGGGTTCTATGAAAGGGTCTAAATAAAATATTTTCATGGGCCAGGTTTCCTTCTTGGTAGGATCCGGAGGATCAGGTTGCAGAGTCTGGAAAAACTCAAATAAGAACTTAGAAGCACATAATAATAACCTGAATAATTGAGGATCCTCTAAGTCAATTAGATTTGACTCACATAGTTGACCATAATGGTGGTCATTCTTAAGTAAATGTGTCGATGATTCTAATTTCCTAAAATAATTAGGTTTAGTTCTAAAAACTATATAATGACACATTTCAGATTGAGATACTCCCACATTTGGTAAATAAAATTTTGGTGGAACAACAAAGTCAATTATGTTATCATGGACCGGACTAACCACATCAACCAGAGGATGGGTTTCTATCAACTGAGTTTCTTTCTGGACATAACTAGGTTCAGGAAAACGTGCATGAAGATAGTCTCTTAAGATGGTAGAGGCACATATGTTAAGTCCCAAATTAGGGACCTTTGTAAGAGTCAAAGGTAAACCACGAGGAGAATGATATTCACCCCCAAACTTAGAGTTCTCAATGTCCTTGGACGAACTAGTCACAATTTCCTTAATTTCTAAATTATCAGATTTAGGAAAATGGTCTTTTATTTCTTCTAGGTTGAAATTAGGTGGTTCTACATTTCTATAATCCTCAGAAGAGACTATTGTTTCTGAATCGCTAGACTCTAAAACACTACTCTCAGGATAAACTCTTTCCTCTAAACCATCATCGGCTTCATAATCACAATGATATACTGCACCATCTAAACCTATGATGTCTCTAGTCAAATCCACTTCCTTTTGGATAGGTGAATAATCATCAATATTATTAGAATTTAAACTAGAAACACCGTTATAATCATAAGGATCAATTGGTGTAACAATTTCCTCGTCATTATGACTACGCATTTCAAATTCTTCATCGATACTATCCTCATCATCATAATTATCATCATAATAATATAACGGCTGAACCTCATCTAAACAAGTGGTGTTACCAATTCTAACCTCGTCATCTCGATTATGTGAATAACTATTCTCATTTTTAAGGCTAAATTAGAAATCAAGATTATTCCGAGCAATTCTTTCGTCCGTCTCTAAAACAAACCTATTTGTATTTTCAGCTATCAGCTTGAGAGACTCTTCTAGAGGAAGAATCACTACACGAAATCAGGTAATTTTTTTTTTTTTGCTCAATCACACTTTTTATTCAAAAATGAAAAACTAAAAGGATACAAAAGTTACTATAACATAATGGACAAGGAAAAAATATTACAAAGGAAAGGACACTTAAGAATCAATTTTAAGGTGACTAAGAATTTGGTTTTCATAGCTATTGTTCCACCTGACCCCTCTTATTATAATTCCATGATCTTGAATAATATTCATTACCCTTTGCTTGAAACTATGAAAGTTAACGTCACCACCTGCAAAGAAAACTCCGTTTCTTTGAAACCATAATTCCTTAATGATAGTGCAAGAAGAGACTATCCATACTTCATCAATGATAGGACTGTATTGTTTTGCTGCATAAAAAACATCTGAAAAAGAGTATGGTCTTGGAAATTGAAACATGTTACCAAGCCAATTCCAAACCTGTACACTGAATTCACAAAGCCATAGTGTGTGCTCCATAAAATCCTGCTCTGATTTGCAGATACAGCATCTAGAAGGCATATCATATCCCTGTTTTCTTTTAATGTCATCATTCACATAAACTCCCTGCAGAAATTTCCAAATGTTGCTGGCAATAGTTGGGTGCAAAGATTTTCTCCATATATAAGAAGACCATTCTACCTTGTCCTCCTTGTGTCTTAGTTTCTCCACAGCCTTTGCATTATTGAACATTACACTACTGTGAAGTTTCCATATTATGGAATCACTTCCATTATGGATCTGAGGCAAATTATCAAACTGTAACAAATGCTGCAACTGAGGATGTATGTTCCATTGGTTGTTACTGATTAAGTTCTGAACTTTTAACTGCATATTGTTATGAATAAAATCAGTATAACCAATTTCATTAATAAGTGGGGATGATCCATACCAGTTATCAAACCAGATTGAGATGCTAGCTCCATTTCCAACCCTCCAAGAGATGTCTTCTTGTAAAGTAAGCCAAGCCCATTGCAAACCTGCTCTTACTGATGATAACTTCCATTTTGAAAACCATATACCATATTTATCTTTGAACTTAGCTGTAAAAAACAAAGCCCATTCATCTGATGAGTATAACAATTTCCACATCATTTTCATCAGCAAAATCAGGTAATTTGTAACGCCCTATTTTGTAACGTTTTTTTTTAAGTAACGTCGTATCGACGTTGGTAACTTTTTAACGTTGAATAATCGTTGTAATAATTGGTATCTGTTACAGAGTTTCAGGAGGGTTGTGAGTAATTACCTTCCTATCCTCAACATAAATTGCCAAGTTACATTGTTACCCTCCGTTACTACTATTAGCGCCTCTATTACTACTATCAACTCCCAATTTCATCTCACACACAAGGGCTACCCAGCCTCCCAATGATTCTGGCTTTTTTCTTCAACATTTTTTCCCCATTATAACTCTTAATTTTAATTACTGAAAATCAGAAAACAAAATTAAAATCCGAAAACAAAATTAAAATCATCTGAAATTAATTTTTCATTTAATATGTCCGAAATTTGGGAGGTAGATAAACAACTTAATGTTTTGATAGAAAAACGGTTGAGACATTACTACATCATATCTTTCACCTCCATTTATTTCACATCTCACCGACTTCTTGGTATATCCCTGCAGTCTATTTCACCAGAAAATTCATCAGATTCAGTTTGAGATTTAGTTATAGAAAGCTTCATCAACCAAATTGATTCAACCGATTCTTCGGTGACTCGCGATTTCATTAAAGATTTAAGCTTAATCGAGTTATCACAGAAGGATTGAGTTTGATTAATATTTCTGAATCTATCGATTCTCCTGGATTATCTTCAACTAATTATTAAGGTATTTCTTTTATTGTTTTCTTAATCGACAGTTTTTCAACATCTAGGGTTTACTAATTTTAGAAATTGATGTTGTTGTGAACTGTATTCTATTCTGGTGTGTTGATAAATCTGTGACATTTTTAGGTTTAGTTGATAAACTTAGGTTACTAAGATATAGTGCTTTACTTGTTTGTAGGATGTCAAATTTTGTGGATAAATCTTGGATGAGTATAACAGACATTTATAGCCCAGAATACAGAGAAGGGGTTAGAAAATTCATTGATTTTCCAATGGCAAATGGTACTTGTGCAAAAACGTGTGCTTGCCCTTGTATGAAGTGTGAAAATATACATCGACTTGGATTCTCGATTGTTAGGATCCATATGTATGAGCATGGTGTCGATAAGACATACACCACCTTGAGCTTACATGGTGAGAGAAAGGATGGTGCTTAAACAAGTTGTTCTAAGGGGAAGGCTGTAGTCGAAGAACGCCTGATAAGCATTCAAATTGTTTGAATTTGAATGATTTTATTGAATCTTCCTTTGGTATTCATCATGACCATGATGGAACACAAATTGGAAAATCATCCTTAGAAGATCCATATGTCGAGAACCGTTATAATAGGTATAAATCGTTAACGGAAGAGAATTTATACCCTTCATGTGAAGACAATCTCACAATCCTATCTGCTATGGTAGAACTGCACAATATGAAGAAAACTTATAAAATCTCGAGTAACTTTGTCAACAGTTTGTTGGATTTGTTAAGAGAGTGGCTTCCGAAACCTAACAAGTTGCCCAAAAACTATGATGCTATGAGGTCAATGGTTAAGGATCTGGGGATGAAAGCGAAGGCTATTCATGCTTGTGAGAATCGTTATATTCTGTATTACGAGGAGAATGAGGATTTAATAGAGTGTCTGGTATGCAAAACTCCGAGGTTTAAGTTGAAAGCTACCAAAGATGGTCCTGTGGTGACAAATGAACCTTGCAAAGTGCTGAGATACTTTCCTGTAGACGAAAAACTAAATAAAATGTATTCTCTAACTTGGATATCATACGCAATGCTATGTCACGATCGAGCACAAGTTTCATCTGAATATATGCGTCATCCAATCGATTCATCTCAGCGGGCACAAATGAAAATGAAGTTTCCGTTGTTTTCCGCGGAAGGAAGAAATATTTGGCTTGGAATATCAACAGATGGGTTTAATCCTCATGGTGTACAGACTTTGAGTTGGAGTTGTTGGCCTGTGATCCTTATGGTTTATAATCTTCCGCCTTCTATGTGTATGAAGTCTGAATTCCAAATGATGACTTTGTTGATACCTGGGCATAAGTCACCGGGTCAAGACATTGATGTTTTTTTGTGGCCACTGGTCAACACGCTAAAAAAACTTTTGCATCAAGGTGTACAAGCTTTTGATTCTTTGAAAAGAGAGTATTTTACTCTGAAAGCAACTCTGATGTTTGGCATTCATGACTTGCCTGATCAAGGTGTTTTAAGTGGATGTACCACTCATGTCTACTGTGCGTGTATTTGCTGCGCAGACGAAACTCAAAGTACTCATCTAGGTTACGACAGCAAGATTGTGTACACTAACTATCGTATATTCCTTAAGAAAAGGCACCCATTTAGGGATGGGACTCTTTTGGGATTAGAGATACATGAGAATGAAAGTGCACCGCTAAGACTAACAAGAGCGCAGTTGCTTGAGAAGTTGGCCGATGTTCATTATGAACCTGGTAAGTTAGTGGTCCGCAAGACAGGTAAATGAAAGAGATATCGATCTGATGAAGAGGAAGGTGATTCTGAGCTTGTCACATGTGCTTTCTTCAAGAAGTGTATTCTTTGGGAACTTGAGTCATATTGTGCCTTGACTATACGGCATTGTGTCAACGTGATACACATGGAAAAGAACGTAATGGAACACATTATTTACATTATCTTTGATAAGGATAATAAGGCTATTGTTGCATGGAATAATCGTGACAAATTGAAGGAGAATAAACTACACTGTGGAGAGTGGAAAGAGAAGAAAACAAAAAAAGGAGTGTAGATGGTTCCGCTGTTTGTTTTGAGCAAAAAAGAGAAAACCGATTTTTGTCAGATTCTTAAAGATCTTAAAGTTCCCACAGACTTTTCGTCGAATATAAGTAACAATGTAAATATGGAGCAATTGAATTTGAGAAGCTTGAAGTCACATGACTACCATGTGATTATGGGGTACTTATTACCTGTTCTGCTTCAACATGCCTTTCCAGGAGAGAAATACTTGCGTACTGCGCTTCAACAAGTTAGTTTGTATTTTAGAATTTTGTGCTCAAAGCTGGTTAGCAGGGAGTATCTGAACCAGGCTAAGTGGATGATTGCAGAGGCCATGTGTGTGCTCTAAAAGTATTTCCTGGCTGGTTAACCTCGTCCAGGCCAGGTTCGAGGTGTCAAATATATCAAATTGGATGAAACTGCAACCTATCACTTAACTGAGGTTGCAAGATTACCATATACAGACCTGATGTTCTCGTCCAGGCCAGGTTCGAGGTGTCAAATATATCAGATTGGATGAAACTGCAACCTATCACTTATCTCAGGTTGCAAGATTACCATATACAGACCCGATGTTCTCGTCCAGGCCAGGTTCGAGGTGTCAAATATATCAGATTGGATGAAACTGCAACTTATCACTTAACTCAGGTTGTAAGATTACCATATACGGACCCAATGTTCTCGTCCATGCCAGGTTCGAGGTGTCACATATATCAGATTTGATGAAACTGCAACAGGAGCATAAAATTTTCCTCAAATTTTAAATTTACGAAAATACCCCAGACGGAACAGGTACATCAAATTTTTTCTGTGACTTCAAAAATTACGAAAATACCCTTGACGGAACAAGTGCATAAAATTTTTCGATGACTTAAAAAATTACGAAAATACCCCTGGCGGAACAGGAACATAAAATTTTCCTTACTTTTAAATTTACGAAAATACCCCTGACGGAACAGGTGCATCAAATTTTTCGGTGACTTAAAAAATTACGAAAATACCCATGGCGGAACAGGAGCATAAAATTTTCCTTGATTTTAAATTTACGAAAATACCCCTGACGGAACAGGTGCATCAAATTTTTCGGTGACTTCATAAATTACGAAAATACCCCTGCTGGAACAGGAACATAAAATTTTCCTTGATTTAAAAAAATCCTAAAATACCCCTGCCGAAACAGGTCCATTCCATTTTTAACAATCACAAACACACATGTATAATATATATATATATATATATATATATATATATATATATATATATATCTGTTTTACACAACACACACAAAATGTCTTCAAAGGGTGTGCTACAGGAAAACAAAAAAACAGAGTTCACATCCACACAGCTATCTCTGAACAAAAAAACTATTGTCGTCGTATCATCCACATAGCAATTGTTCTGTTTCGTTAACCATATACCAAAAAGTAAACCAAAAAATATACCCCTAGGTATCACCACTAAGTATATATATACCAAAACATACCCGCAAAAAGTTAGTTCATCAATCAACAGCTAGAATCCATCATCCTCATTCATCATCATCTGTAGAATCTTCCTCGTACTCATCCTCTTCTTCCACATCTTCATCCTCTTCTTCCTCATATTCATCTTCGTCGATGACTTCACTTGTCTCATCTTCCTCATAGTCTTCATCATCATCGTCTTCATCTTCATCATTCACTAGTGCTTGAGCATACTCCTCCTCTTCTGGATCAACAGGCCCCATGAGAAAGTCATTTCAATTGTCTGCTTCTATTTCTTCCTCCAAATCAGCATGTGCGAGCTGCTCTACCTCCTCATCTGGTGAGTATGGCTCAGGCACATGCTGAAAAGGTTCCCAATCTGGTTCAACCTCTGATTCAACATCAGATGCCAGCAAATCTACTTGTGGAGGATATCGCGGCATACTTTCTGCAAGTAATGCCTATGCACGATGAAATTGTTCGTCTCTGAACTTGTCATACTCCTCTTGCATAACAGCTTCTTCAGCAGCCTTCCTCCGGCGTGCCACGTCGTCCTCTTTAACTTTGAGCCTTATTTCATGACATGTGACGAAGTTGTTCACACGCTTATGGAGCTGTTTCAACTGTTCAGGGGTCATGAGCTCAATCAGTTTATAAGACTCAGCAAGAGGATCCTTGGAGCTGCATACTTCTGGTTCATCATCCGAACAACATACCTTAGGCTTCTTTCCTTTCCTGTCTCTCTCCCTCTCATGTGATGAATCAGACCGCGGCTCCTCCTTGACACCACATAACAGTGTATAAAAAGTATTGCTGAAAAAAATTACTTTAGTGTTAAACATAACCAAATACATTGCAAGAGAGACAACAATTTGCATTTTCATTCATAAACAGATCAAATCCTAGAAACAACAACAGAAATAACCTGCATTTTTATTCAAAAAACAGATCAAACCCTAGAAAAAAAAGGTTAACAACCACCGAAAAACTTAAATCGAACACATCTTCACAGTAGAATAATGTAATTGAAACAAAACCCATATCATGATTACACTTAATTCTTAAATCAATCACACACAACCAACATAAACAAATTGTTCCCACTAGATAGTCTACACAAAACACAGTAACAAAAAAAATTAAAATAATACATTAAGTGCTATTACACTTCTCTGCATTCTCTTTGCAACAAAGAAAAAAGGATCATTAAAAAGAGAATCCATTTTTTGCAATCATGCAGAGTAAGATGAAGAAAAACAACACTTAAAAGAGTACAGACCCATACCTATGTAGATGAAGACTGAAGAGTATGGTTTATTCAAAGATCCAGAAGCAGCTAAAATTGAAGATGATTTTGCTGTTTTCTTCCCACTAGGGGTAAGCAGCTATCTCTATATAAAGTCCCCGGTAGCGGCGCCAAAAATTAATGTAGTTTTAATTGTGGTAAGAACGGATTTGATTGCTGGACTCTTTTAAAGATTTGAATTCAGATTAATAAAGAAAAATACGAAGACCAACTAATTGAAATTGATTGATTTTTAACCAAGGAGAGATGATTCTAGGGTTTTGGATTCCACTACTTCCAATATTGTAAACTCAATAACAATTTCTTTGACAAAATACTGCTAACTTACTCAAAACAATTTTGGAACTCAATCTTATGCTTTGGAAGATATAACATTACAAGCTCTTTCTTTTTATTGACTTTCGTCACTATTCTAAGGCCTAATTTTCCTTCACTTATAAAAGATCGGTATTTAAACTACCCAAAACAATTTTCACGAAGCATATAAAGAATATAAAGTTTTTAATAATTTAAAAAGCACATTAAAGGAGGGAGGTTCGAATCCCCTCAGAAACCTCTTATTTTGTTGCTATCCAAAAAGGCGTTGGAGCCTAGCTTGTTGCAAGGCTACCGACCAAAAGCTTTGTATGATTGTGTATTTTGATATTGAATGAAAAAAATTTGATTTAAAGGAGTATTTTTGTCAAAGAAAATAATTACTAAGAATTACGCATCAAAAATAGTTTCTTCCAAAACCCTAGAAAAGATATTTAGCTACTCATGAGTCGAAAAATGGAGAAAACTTGATTAATCATTGTATTCAAAAGAGTATAAGATGCTTACAATGATTCTGCAGTCGCTAAAGATGTTTAGCTACGAAAACAGAACAACTAAGGAATAAAACATCCACTGCGGGTTTCAGCAGCCAAAGGATTTTCACTACTGAAATTCAACAATAGAAGTCTTCTGTGGTTATATAGACTATTTCTGAGACTGTTGTTGCGACTGTCCCGAGCATACCTTTGTTCTTCGTGTTTTTGATTAACAGAAGCAACAACTTTCTAACAACTCTTGTTTTACGATTCTAAGTCTCTACTTTCTTCCCCAAAATCTCTATATGCTTTCTGAACTTCCCAACACCTCTATATATACGTACAAGGTCTGAGATCTCGAGAAAATCTATCGAATCCCTTCTTTTATTTTCCCAAAAGTTTCGGGATTTTCTTTCCTTTTCTTTCTTTTTGTTTACGTGTATTTGGTATTAATCCGACTCTCCAACTCGATAAAATAACTTCCAACAGATATCCTCTCCATTTTTACATGTAACTTCCATAAAAGAAATCCAAAACTTCCGAATAATAACTCCACCCCCTGTTTTAACGAAAGTTCGTGTGAACTCCTCTTTTTTCGAATCTAACACGCACATAAATCCTGTTTGATCTCCACCGATACATCACAATCCATATCCAATTAAAAGTCTATGAGAATCTCGTTCAAAACTCGCTTCACAGAGTACACATGTGTGACAGAACTCTTTCCCTGTTTCTCGTAAATCAAACCATCTTTTCCTTTTCTATCAAGTCTGAAACAAGCACCAATCCTGCTTAGTCCTAACAAGATCATCCAAACCAAAACGCAAGCTAACTCCGGCCAAAACTCGTGCAAACCAATTTCAGGGAATTACAGTGTTGTAGATTTTGTTTCTCGCCTTTTCTGTGTTTGAATATTGAAGATGGAGTACACCTATCTCTTCCTGGAGTGCCTTTAGCACTGGGGTGTAAATAACAGTGAGGCGCCCCTTATCCAAAGTGAGAGTCCGAATAGCAGGTGTCCTCCAGGTGCCAATAACCTTTTTCTGTGGTATCTCTAGCATACTTCTGGGTGCTTGTAGTACATCTTCTGAGTGCCTCTGGAGGTTCAAATGCGAATTTTTGAATTCTTCCACCAACATTAGACGTTTCTTATTTCTCAGAACCACTTCTTTTCTTCAATTTCTCTTCATCACTAAAGATGTCATGCTTTTCAGATATAACTTGCATCACTAAAGCCGACATGCTTTCAGATAGAGATGAAGAAATAAAAGCAAATAATGAGAAATAAATCGCCTCCAATAGCAGTTGCACATGAAATGACACTTTAGCTCTTCTAAGCGACGTTTCTTCTTATTTTGCTCCGAAGTACCTGAAACTCAAAATTAAACATAAAATACATAATTTACAAGAAAACTTCGCAAAGAAAGCATAAACAATAGATAAATATCAAGGTGCTTTAGACACCTATTAAAAGTTGTGTTTAGCATAAAATATGTGTTTTGGGTTTTCAAATTTTGTTATTGGCACGCATTAGTTAAAACTGATTCAACCTTTCTCTGGTAAAGGATGCTTTTGTTGTTGTTCTATTGTTCTTGCGAGAGGATGACAACACAAAGGGGGAGAGTTCTTATTTGAACTTGCACTTAATGATATATCTTTCTGGGGAGAAGTGGTTGCGGAAATTGAGGTAACGATTTTATTTGTTAGTTAATCGTTTTTCATGTTTATGTTGCATATATTTTGTTTTTTCTTAACAAAATATCAGTACAATTGATATGTTCCATTATTGTGCATGGATTGGTTTATTTGATTCAATTGTTTCCTGTTAAGAAAAAATATGTCAATTTATTTGGCTTATGATTTGGTATCTTATTTATTGTTGGGTATCAAGTGTTTTTTAACGAAATTCGGTGAAATTGCAGTGTTGTAATGTATATATTTGTTTCAATTGCTTACAGTTAAGAAAAATAATTGCAAGTCAATTTATTTTGGTTTATATCTATTGTTTTTGGCTTAACAAAATTACGAGGTATTTGTTTAGTCCAACTGATTCCGGATATGAGAAATTAAGTTGATCTTAGGTAGACTTATAAATTGGAGGATTCGGTTATTCAAGACCAATAGAATGCCTTGACAAGAAAAACTAGTTAACTAACCTAGTGTTTGTCTTGTCTAAAGGAAAAGGTCTAAGTTATTGTCCGAATAATTAGAGCCTGATGAGAAAAATAAAGTTAATTCTGATCTTTATTTTGGTCTTATGGAAACAAGCGATTGTACATAAGCAATCGGTTCAACAATAGAATTAAGTATCTTAGTCGATTTGTTGGACTCTAGGGAAAATTGCTTCGACAATTGTTTCCTTAAAAACATATTGAAACTAAATTATTTTTATATTTCAGTTTTAATATTGGTTATCTAAAATGGTATGTGAAACCTTCGTGCTTACTCTTATAGGTTGTACAAGTCTTGTAGATTTGTAAGATCCTTTCGGTTTTTCCTTTATTTGCTCGAACCTAAATAAGTGATTTTTAATCACTAGGAAAGGACAATCGTGCTTAAACGTTCTATCTAACGAAATAGTAATGCATAGACTAAGGGGAGAAATACCACATGTTAGAGAAGTGCTCGGTCGAACTCGCAAGCGTTGCTATCTCAAGTTTGTTTGTCAAGTTTAGTTGATCAAAACTATAGTCTTGATTTTTAGTCTACTTATAAGAGTTTTGGACTAGGATATATTGTTTAGTTGAGCTTAGACTCACGGCTCTTACAACTAAAGACGAAGATCTACTGAAGAACTCGAAGGAACTTCATCAACAAAAGGTATATGGAGACTAAAAGTTATCTATCACTCAAAAGTCTATTCTATTTCATTCTATCTCCTATTGAGACAAAAGTCGTATAGTGATATAAACTATCATACCATACACATTTGTTATTTCGAGCTGAGTATAACTCGCTTATCTATTTCTCGAAATATGCGTTAGTAGATTTTTTCTTTAGCTACATTCATCATTATTCTTGACGAGTTTAGTTGGAAACAATTTATTTGTTGGAAACTAAATAATAAGTCAAAATATGATCACGTGGAAATTGCCTTGAAACATTTTACATGATTTGTGTGAGACAGTCATTTGATGTCGACTTGGAAAGTTTCGTATTGATCATTCGATCACTTGAAAATTGCTTATAAGCTAGTGGTTTGTGTAAGACAACTATTATCTTCTTCTAAGAATGTTTTAATGATTGAAATGGGATTTTAGAACTAAACCCTTGTCTGGAAAACAACAAAGTATGCGTACTTAGTGTACAAATTGTGTTGGTATGATTCAGGTCCGGAAACTAAGTTTGCATACCAATACGCGAACGGTTATAACAGAGAAGTCAGGGAACCAAGTTTGCATACCAGTATGCGAACGGTTTCACCTGATGTGACGGACCGGAAAATTACGCCTTTGGCGCGTTGCCCCGCAGGCCGTCACTCCCCCGGTGCGCCATGATGAAGCTACGGTCCGGGCCTTAAAGCTAGGCAAATGCACGTCCATATGCCCTTGCAAGCATTCTCGTGGAGCATGATGCAGCTAACTTAGATTCCACACCGTTCCAACTCACCCTTGATCCGCAAAAGGGTTTATTAAGAAAACAAGAACTTTCCTAAAATGACAAAAACGGCATTTTGAAGCCCTAAACGATGAAATTTGGATAAATTCTGGTGACGCCGTTTCCCATCAAAATGGACTCCTCTTGAGCTAAATTACGACACTCGGGTTTTTAGCCTCCAAATAGGCTATAGTTTGCTCTTTGTAGCTTGATAGGAAGTATGAGCATCCACTGGCTGACATGCAACTAAGCCTCATCAAGCTTGACCACAATCATCTCTTACATAGATCTACCGAGCTTAGATGATATGAGGGGCCACTCTGCCGCAATCATCTCTCAATTAGATGATATGAGCGACAACGTGCTGGACCGGCAATGCTGCAACTCATTGCGGCTGCCTACGTACCCTTCTCTACTCTAAAGGGATCAAGCACATACCGTAGTTCATCCTCGAAAGGACAGAAGCTTAACCAACTCGTTTGCAAGGTCGTAGCCTAGCAAAAATGGTAATATCCTGGTCCGTAGGCCATTCCGTCAAGATGCACAACGATTATGCATCATCGGGTCCGCGACATGGAATAGTGATGCCTAAGCATCAAATGCCCTCTTCTCAAGGCTACATAGCTATAAATGATCCTTAGGCATCATTTATACTCTTTCGGCTAAGCTATGAAGCTTACTTGGTACATAGTCCGCATATGCACCTTCAACCAAGTACCCCTCCCTATATATGTCTTAATGGAATTTCTACAAGTATGTTTAGGGGAGAAAATTGGCATGCTTGCTTCACTGTTCATCGTAATGATTGTGTTCATTCGCAATGATTGCTTTATTTCTCAATGATTGCGTTACTTCGCAATGATTGTGTTCATTCGCAATGATTGCGTATAATGATTGCGCAACACTCTTTCGGCCAACCCTATCTGGCCTGATGCACAATGATTGTGCGATATTGGATCTAGGCCAATAAATTTCGTAATGCGCAATTATTACGCTGCAAGCTCAAGGCCACCTACCCAACTGGCCTAATGCATCATGATGGTGCAATATTGACCCTTGGCCAAATGCCAAACATAATGCGCCATTTTAGCGCGACATTGGCCTTAAGCCAATCTACCGCGTACCACGCAACAGAAGCTTTAGATGAAGCTTCATCTCAGGCCATGGCACATCTTTTAGCATGCGCAATGTTAAAAACACAGGGTGTTACACCTGAGTTAGGTCCGGGACGACAGTTTGCGTTCCCGTTTACAAACTGTTGGACAAAACCAAAGTCTGGAACTTTAGTTTGCGAACCCGTTTGCAAACTGGGTGGTTAAAGTTCTAAAATAGGTTAATTATGTTCTCATACTCATGAACAAATACATTTATGAAATAAGTAATGCAATCTTTGCAAACCGTGGATTAATGTTCATGAACCGATTCTTGTACTTTGTGCATTACGAATCAATCTGATTTGCTTCAATTGGATCATATATACTTCTATGTGATTGTCAACAACTGAACAACTCTATAAACACAATTAGGTTCATTTGATTATCTTTCATGATTGATTGATTATCATAGTTGATCTAGATGTGTTAGATAAATGTGGTTAAGAAAAAAGTGTTCATATGGATAACTTTGGTTAACTATTATTGAGCCAACTCAATATACACGTTTAGGTACGGTTACCCATATCTAAATGAAAGTATATTTCATTTGTGTGTGACAAGATAAGACCATCTAACGGCAGAGAGATATTGCTTTCGTTTCAAGCGAACTTAGCTTGTATCTTAAATCATATTTTCATCTAACGGTGAATATGGAATGCTTTGTTTCTAACCTAACTAAGCAAACGCTGATTTGAAAGGCTAGATATAGGAGAACTATAGCAACTGGGAAACCTAATACCCACACCTCATGTATGATACTAGTTGCGGCTAGAGTCGATTCTCCTTTAACCTAGGTTTTTCCTAAAACCATTATAGGTTAAAAACTTGAAGACTTCATTGGGATTCTGAAGCCAAATCCAACTATTTTCTGTGTAGTTACGTATTCTGATCTTACTTGTTCTATTGTGTTGGGTACTATCTTCTCTAAGATTTGCTCGAGATTTATCTCCGATAGGTAAAATGTAAAAAGTAATCACAAAGCTCTTCGTCTCATTCTTTGTGATTTCCACGATAACTTGTTCTACTACCATATAGCTAAGTTATTGTGAGGTGATTGATATTTCTAGGCTGTTCTTCGGGAATATAAGACCGGATTATCAATTGGTTCCTACGCACCTTGATTTATCATAAGACGAAACAAAACTTCATCTATCAGAATAGACATTTCTGTGGGAGACAAATTTGTTTATAAGTCTTCGAATTTGGGTCGTAGAAACTCTTAGATGTGGGTGAGATCATCTAAGAGAATCAAGTGCGTAGTGTCTTGCTAGGATTCAGAGGCTGGTAAGGAACGCGACTGTACCTTGATCAGTGTGAGATTGGTTAGGGCTCAACTAAATTTCAGTCGGAAATTAATTTGTAATAGGCTATTGTCTGTAGCGGCTTAATACAATGTGGTGTTCAAATCTGGACTAGATCCCGGGGTTTTTCTGCATTTGCGATTTCCTCGTTAACAAAATTTCTGGTATCTGTGTTATTTCTTTTCCGCATTATATTTGTTTATATAATTGAAATATCACAGGTTATGCGTAGTTCAATTAATTAGGAAATCCGACCTTGTTTGTTGGGTAGTGGTTGATTGACACTTGATGATTGGTTTTTGATACCGTTCAAGTTATTTATCATATCAACCGGGATCACAGATTCCCATCTGTTCGATTTCAGATTGTATTGAGAAATAAAGATATAACTTTTAGATATATTTCTTTGATTGAGTCTGACTGTCTAGTTGATTCTCACAGAATTATATTGGAGTTAGTCCATACAGATTGCCGAACAAAATATTCGGTGTGGTTGTTAAACCCCACTTTTTCACCAGACAACATACCTTATCATATCACCCCGCTTTTGTACTACAAAAGGGGAATAACAAAGATGTTCAGATTGAATATTTACCTAGATTGAGTTTAGGGGGAGTAAAAACTTTTGTTGTTCAAATGTCAACAACATCATTTATTTATTTAATATATGCAAGATGTTGTTAAAACTTGGAATCAAGCATATGAAGAATGAGTTATTTAGTATTTCGTTTAGCACTATATGTAAGACGAGTTTTGTCACTAAAATTGACAAAGGGGGAGATTGTTAGAGCAAAGATCGGTTGAACTCACCAAGCGTTGGTATGTCAAGGTTGATTGTCATATTCTAGTATCAAAACAAATCTAGAGTCGCTTGATTAAATGCTAGAGTCAACTTGTTTTAGGTTAGACTAGAAAATCTAGTAATGTTGAGACATACAAGTATTACTATGAAGACCTGAAGAATGAGAAGAAGTAACGACTACAACGACAACATTATCCTTCCACTGTTAATGATACTGACTTGAATTTGTTTTAATTCCTAACATATGTTTCAAGTCATTCTATATTGAAAACATAACACTCAAAATTGTATATATTGTATATAATACTCTAGTGATGAGACATGATCATAATAGTATGGTCATAATATTAAGGAATCACATTACGAAGTATAACATTTATCTTTTGAACTTGTAGATATGACATAGACATAATCTTGTATATAGTTTTATGATTATGTGTATGGGTTTATGGTGAAGATTTCATCCTAGGAAACAATGCTTTACATTTGTAAAGAAAGTAGGTTCGTGAACTTGTTTCATGAATTGAAAGGGAAATCAATAAGTATATTGGTCCGTGATGAACAAGCAAGTGTGACGCATTTTCACCCATAACTACATTCGCTATGACTAATTTAATCACTAATAATCTTGTTTTAAGTTTTTTCAAGGAAATAAGCTCTTTTGGAAAAATAGCTCGAAAAAGTGTTAAAGGCAACCAGAGGAACTGATAAAGGCACCCATCATTTCAGATACGGGAACCCAACCAATGGATAGAGGCACCCTCTTCTTCTTCATTTGAAACAGATTCACATAATTTATGGGAGATCTCAAAGATTTAAGGAAAAGATATCTTCTTGCCTATTATACAGGAAGTTTTCATATCTTGAAGTTAAAAGAGATAATATATTGATGAGTTTGTTTTTATTGAAAAGGAGAAAGAAAATCTGTAGTTTTATTTATAAATAAAAAAAGATAATATCCCTAGGATTTTATTCTAGAAAATAGAGGAAGATGTGTGATAAATGGAGAAAGAAATTATTCCTGAGATATCTTTCATTAAAGAGAAGATCTGGTGGAGTTATGGAAGAATATTTTGAAAAGATGTTTGAGTAATGGGTTGTTTTGTATAAATAGGGTGCTAATAGGACCAAACAGGTATCCGGAGAGGGGGAGTTTTGGAAGAGATAAATAGTTGCGTTTAATTTTTCTTCATTTTCACCATTGTAAACACTTTTCGAGCAATAAAATAATCTTTTAAGAGTGTCTACAACATGATGAGCTAGAGCCCTACACTGGGTCGACGGACGAATCCGAATTTCATGCATGGGTAAATTTATTTTATTTTTCTATTTGACTTTTGCACTAACTAAAATAGAATTATGATTTTAATTAATTAGTTATCATTTTATTTGATGGGTCATGCTTGCTTAGATGTTTGATGTCCCATGCTTACAATTTATAACTAATATTTTGAGAATCTACTTTGGCAAAAATACGAGTCCATGTTATTTTATTTATTAAACGATAATTGTTGAGAATAAATAACTGAGCCTTATGATATGAATTCGGTGGAATCCTAGTCCCGGCAAATCTCGCCTTTGTTAATTATTTTCATTAAATCTTTAAATTTAATCTTCACAAGTCTTAGAGTTCGAATCTTATTACGACGACAATAAAAAAAAAAAACCTTGATCAGTCAGGCTATTCATATTCTTTGGATGACCAATATGTGTGAGTTGGTAGAACCGGTCTTACTTAGGTTATGTATCTTGGTATTACCGATTACAATACCTAGACTTTTGATTTGGTATGATTGGTTCTGGTAATTAGTGTAACCGATTCTAAGTAATCACCATGAGATGGTGTGATCGATCCTTGTAATTCGTGTGTCCGATTCTGGTAATTGGTGTGACCGATCATAAGAGGTTGTATGACCGATCCTTGTAATTGGTATCAACGATCCTAGTACTGGTATGACCGATCACAAGTAGGTACCATGTTTAGGAAGAACTGATCCATGTGATTGGTATAACTGATTCGAATCCATGTATGTGACTTGGTAGGACCGATCACAACTAACCATTGTGACTTGATATGACCGATCACATTGTAGTCTTGGAATTTTGGTAGAACCAATTCTAAACTTGTTTGGAAGTGTGGTAGAACCGACTCCAAGATACAAATCTATTTTTCCATGAATTGCAAATTTTCTTCATGAACTTGTGTAGTTTCGGAATTAGGATTTGCTGTGTTAAGATGTCAACATACTTTGAACGTGAGGATTAACTCTAATTATCATTTATTGTTCAAAGATATTCCTTGGTACTCAAGGTGATCCTGTACCGAAATAAATTAAGAATCTTTTAATTAAGGTTTTTGGTTTTATATGCTTTAATTACCAACAATTAATGCAATGTGCATTTATTAATTAGAGATTTTTTATGAGAGATTTCAGAAAATATTGGACTACATTTATTGGAATTAGGAAAACCGAATTTGGGTATTCATTGCATATCTTGAGAACATTTTTTTTTTTTTAAGTTTTGGAAATTACTTGGTGTCCAAACAACCTTGGTCTATAAATACCTAAGTTTGCATTTATAGAAAACCATCCTAAGAGCCAGGCAAACTTGTTTTCTTGTTGTTTCTGGTGGAGCCGTCTATTTGGAGAGGAAAGTATCCTAATTAGGTGAAATCTCTTACGACCGCTCGTTTAAATACTTCTGTGGGATCAAGAAGCTCTACAAGTACCGTTGGTGGGAAACTAGATAATTTCAGTGTTATTGGTTTTCGATTATTGATTTGATTGACAAACAATTTTTGAAATTTTGATTGCACCTGGTTTGTTTATTCTTGAGAATCTTCTCTTCTGATATAAGATTCACTCAGACTAGATCAAAGTACCGACGGGATCTTTAGAACTGTTGTTAGATCTAAAGACATCTTGTGATAATCCATTGTTAACAGACTCCTTTCTGTGTGTGATTGATCATAAAAAGATTTAAGTATTGTTGTGCAGGTATTTGAAGGCAATAGAAGATTTGAATACGAAGAAGAATTCTTATTAGTTTTCGTATCTTGTGGATTAAGTGCACAAACCCTGATCGGTTGGGATCCAACTAAAATCAGTTTATCTTTGATACACTTGATTGATTAGTTACGTGATATCGGCATCACTCTATAGTTTCTCTTCGATATCTACATTGATTGATTGCGAATCTAAAGATTGTTTATTTCGATATTCAATATTTAGATTGATCTAACTAGAAAAATGGGTTTATTAGATTAAACATAAGAGCATTTGCCAAAAACTCATTAATATCTTCTAGCAAGATTGATCAGAGTGGTTACCAAACAGATTCTTCCTTTGATGTTTGGAATACGATCCAAAGGACTTGCTGTTCACGTGTGTGATTCTAGAAGTCGAAGGGGCAAGGATACTGAGGGAACTAAGTAGCTAGGGGTAGTCTGCTTGGTCTCAACTATACGAAGTTGGTATTTGATTTTGTATAGCGGCTGAGAGTATTCAAAACTGGACTAGGTCCCGAGGTTTTTTTGCATTTGCGATTTCCTCGTTAACAAAATCTTGCTGTGTCTTTTACTTCGTTTTTTCGCATTATAACTATTATTATGATTAAGTAAAATACACAAGTATGTTGACTCTGTAATACTTATATTGATCCTATAGAGTTTCAATTATTTTCGAACATATTATCAAGTACACACTTTGTTGTCGTAGCGTCTCGATCTTGTATCCATAGTCAATCACACAAGTGATCTTGTTGTTGTATTTTCTCGATCTCGTATCCATAGATGATCACACGAAGTATGAACCGAATTATCGTATTGTCTCGACTCTGTCCATAAGCAATCACATTCGGTAGAGGACTTATAGGTGGATAATTAAAAGATTGTGGTGTATTTGTATACCCTCGTCTTTTCGTTCTATTTCTGAAAATTGCCCATTACGTAATAATGAAGTGGAGTCAGTGTTTCATTTATTCAAATGTCATATTGCTGCTCATGTATGGTTTCGTTTATCTCTTCAACATTTGGTCTCTTATGATTTTCAATGGATTGAAGATTTCTTCCTCCATTGGTTTGATAATAAGTTGGGTCAGTCCCCTTTTACAGTCAACTGGCCAAGTATAGAGGCTATTGTTATGAGGTGTATTTGGGAACTAAGATGTGATGTGATATTCAGAAAGGTGTCTATTAATTTCGATACAGTCTTGTTGCAGGCAGGAAGAGTGATTAATACTTATATATCTCCTCCTTTGATAATGCATGCTGTCAAGAAGGATGTTAAAACTTTGATTAATGTTGTGGAACATATTATGTTCATAGATGGTTCATTCAAAATTTTAACATGGGTTTGGATATGATTTGGTGTGATATTACAGGTAGAATAATTCGTTTTCGCTCGAACTTTGGACTGGTTCCAGATGCAGTTAGTGCTGAAGCAGCTGCTCTATTTTTGGCTATCTCCTTGATAAGCACGTAGGTGCTACATTTTATACCCATATTTATATTAGTTAGGACTCGATATTTTGACTAATTTCACTATTTTAGTGCTTTTGTAGAAAGTATTTGTGAATCCAATCATCTAAATAGAAACGAGTGAAGTAAGAGCCTATGTAGCGTTTGCGGCTAAAAATACCAGTGCTGCGGTTTTGGAGTGTAATTGGTGGGCTGCCAAAGCAACGTCTCATGCTGCTGCACCACTTTACCACATCATTTCACGTCCAAAAGACAAGTCAGTGCAGTGGGCTAGCTAGAGGTCTTTTGTTTGCCCACTTGCCATACAGTGGATCTAATAAAGAACGGAGATGAACTTTGGTGCGAGATGGAGGGTTCGTGGACTGCTACTGCCATTGTTGTTGGTTCGAATGAAGATGGGTATTCATCGAAGCCGAGACTAAATGGGAGCTGTGCTTAATTTGTGTGAGCTGCATGGAGGGTGTTTGCCTCTTTGTTGCTGTTTGTAGTTACGAGAAGACGAGAAGGAATTTTGTAGATGGAGTCAGAGATGATTCATTCGATTGAAATTTCTCAACTGAGAAACAACACATCAACCACTACAATGAATTTTGGGAGTCTTAAGACGAGTTGGTGCTTTGCTGTGGCTGAAATATAAATGGACCTATAGCTGGTTTTGGAATGGAGAATGGATGAGTCGAAGCTAGCCTGAATTTTGTACTGTCGAAGCAGTCAAGAAGGGCCGCTGCTGTGGGGTGAATATGCGATTGTTCTTACTCTGTTGCCTGTCGAAAGCAACACGGATGGCCGATTAGTTCGAGTCAGTGGGCTAATGGTGGTTATCGAATGGAGCGGAAAAGCTAGGTGATGAACGCATGGATTTAATGGAAGTTATGGTGACGTTAAATGGTGATTGATGGTGGTCTTGTGCCGAGAACAAGATGGTGTTGTGCTCGAGTTTGAGTATTGAAAGTTGAGGTTACTGTTAATGGAGATGGCATCGAACTGAAGACAAACTGGTGCCGCTGCCACTGTTTGATGGCTGTCGAAGGAGCGCTTTTGAATCCTGGGGAAATGAATATGAACGCTGGACAGATGGGTATGTTGCTGCCATGGCCGTAGACTTTAGTTACACGCTGCAGGTGCTGCTACTTAGTTCCATTGATCGAGAGAATGGTGACTATTGTTGATGGAGACTGTACGTGGGAGTTTACTGGTGATTGAATGGGAGATGAGAATTGACAGTAAACAAAATTTGCCATGAGTTGGGTGATGCCTGTAATTAATAAGAAGAACTGGTTTGTACTATGAATTGTTGGTCGTAGAATGGAGAAAGATGGCAGCAAATTGGATCGAAACTGGTGGTGATGAAGCTCAGGCATGAACGGAGATAGCAGATACCAAAGTTAGCCGTGAACTTAATGTTTAGAAGTGATGGATAGTGGGTCTAACTCGAGATTCAGAGAATGGAAAGTTGTCGTGGCCGGAGTTGGGAGAATCCAGTAATAGTGCTCGAATGGGATTGGTGTTATAGTTGTGTCGAATCAGTTAAAGGAAGGTGGTCGCAAAAAGTATATTGTGTGTGTCTGAATTTGTTTGGCAGCATGCGTCGGTCTGGCAGGAGAGAATTGGTGGAGCTGGTGCATTGGCCGGACTTGAGAAGGAGTTGGATGTTCGGGTAATTGGGCTGGGCCGTGGCAGTGGCAGATGTCCTAGGTCTGGATGGAATTTATTCGCAGCACAGTTTATATCAGAGGAAGGGAGACGGAAAGGAGGCCGGCTTGATGCGGCACAAAGCCGTGAACAGAGAATAGGGTTTGCTGTTTTGATTTACTTTTCTGCATGCTTTCCTAAAACTATTGTTAGGGTTCAAATGGAAACCAATTTAGTTGTGTAGTTCTCTACGATGATATTTCTAATAATGATTTGATTGTCTAGTAGTTTCTTTTCATAAAGCTTGGTGTTTAATCGTTTATGTGATTTTCTTGATTATCTATGCTTTTCAATTGATATTTCGTGCTTGGTTAAATCCCTTGACGTGGTATGCTTTAGGATTAATAGGTAATGCTTTAGAATCACTATCCATGAAGCGAAGGAAATTACAGCGAAGAAACTATATTTTAGAATATAACATACTATCTTCCGAGACATGAGATTGATTTTCGATATTTGTTTTGAGTAATAAATAGAAATTAGTAGATTTTTATATGATTGAATTGGTGGAAATCGAAAACCCTAATAATCCATTACCTATTTTGTTACGATTATTTACTATTTAATTTTGTCCCGAATATCTGAAAAATCGTTAAACATCATCTTGTTCATTATTTAGTTTTGGTATTAGTTGGTAGAGTATTTCACACTCCTCGTGAGAACGACCTGTACTTGCCATTGTTCTACTAGTTAAACACTGTGCACTTGCAGTATTATTATTGTAGGTTTCCGAGCCTAACACTCCTGGACAAAGGAGATGAATCTATCAAAGATCTTATTTTTCAGGGACCTGTCTCTAAATGGTGAATTTTGTGAATGGGGATTGTGTAAATATTTGTTGGAAATGTAGTGGCACATCAGAAGAATGCGGGTTTTTGCTTTCTACTAGTAGTAATTTTAATATTGTGTACTTAAAGCATATTAAAAACTGTCTATTGGGGCGTCACACTCCAATGGAGGGGCTTCACTTGGATATCTGGTGACCAAAAATCTGGTTAAGGAATACTTTTGATTTAATAGCAATTTATCAAAATTACCCTTCAGTTAAAATTAAAACAAAAACAGAATAAAAACCTAATCTTCACACTTTCAACCATTTTGACTCCTGCTCTTCTTCTTCTCCTCTTTCTCTTCTTCTTCTTCACAGTAAATTTTCACATCAATTCATATCATCGTTTTCGATTAATCGGCGATCCGAAAAATTGAACCCCGTAAGATTGAAATCTGTATGAAAGATGAGGAAGAAACAAACTGATTGCAGTGATATGGTAATCAAAATCTCAATCAACCCCCTGACCAACAACTTCATCCTCAACAACCACCGATTGAAGCAACAAATTTTTTGGAATTTTGAACTCCTCAACAACAACCCATGGTGTATGTAAGGTATTAATCGACAAACCCATCTATTCTTACTCGTTTTGTGCTTAAAACATGTTAGATTGAATCAAATCGAAGCAAAATTAGGGTTTCTGTTTTGTTTTTGAAGGTGTTACGTCTAAGTTCGCCAACCGTAAGTCTAGTTTTTGAAGAACTTACATCTAGGTTTAGATGAATTCAAACCGTAGAATTTATTTACATGTAGGTTTACGTCCAGTTAGCGATACAGTTTTTCCAACCGTAGCTACTTACGTTTGGTATTTCAGTAGACGAAACCCAGAGGTAAAAGTTTCTGGATGTTTTGAAGAAATTTCAATTCTGGTTTACGTCTAGGTACGTGCACCAAAGTTTATAGACGTATTTATTTTATGTCTAGGTTGGAGGACTGAAGTTTCCAGCCGTATGGTCTTACGTCTAGGTTGGATGACTGAAGTTTCCAACCGTATTATTTTACGTCTGTGTTCAATTTTATTTTTCTCTAGGATAACCAAGACGTAATTGAGCCTGAACATTTTTTTTAATAGATTGGCATGTGTTACTAATTCATCAATATTGATTCTATAAGATCTATTTCTTGTAATTTGCAAGAATCCTGATAGAGTAAAGGCTAAGAAGAAGAGAGGAAATGATTTAATGCCAAAAGATACTCCTACACCTTGCCATGAAATTCATTGTGGGGTAGAATATAGAGGTCTCCACAAGGATACTAAGAAGAAGAAGGATATGATTCAAGGAAATAGCTCAACATGTCCTGAAATTAAAGATAATGTTTTCCAAGATCTATAAATTGAAGGGGATCTATTTCAACTATCGGTGATATCGGGAGGTACACTTGTGATTAGGGGTACACCAAATCAACAACAAGAAGAAGAATTTGTTTTGAAGGCAAAGGGAAACAAGTTGTTGTTGCTTCACCTGAAGCTACACCTAAACCTCAAGTGAAGGAAAAGAAGCCGAGGAAGATACCTTCACCAAAAGGCAAGCATATTCCTAAAGGCAGTAATTTGTTGCCTAAGAAGAAGAATGGTACACTTTGGGGTGAGGCGCCCGATGGATCCGCGGTCTTATTTGGTTATCCATATTCATGGGATGCTAAGGTTTGCCAAAGCAAGGTAATAATCTCAAAATTTTTAATTTTTTTGTATGATTTTGTTCAACTTGATATTATTTGGTATAATTTAGAAATTTAACAAATTCGTTGTTTATACATTCTTTGTAGGATCATGAAATTGCGATAAAGAAATTGAAACATCAAAAGGGTGGTTATTGGCCGTTAGGTGAAGAATGTAAAGCGGTTCGTGATCTTGTATTGGATACAGGGCTAGGTAGTGGAATTCTCAACCATCAGCATCAATTTGATTCTATTATTGCTACTGCCTTAGAGAGCGATATTGGTTAGAAACCGATACTTTTCATCTCCCATTCGGCGAGATGACAATAACGCGGGATGATACGAAGCAAATCTTGGACTTAGCCATTGACGGAAAATCTGTTTATGAAGGTTTTAACAACAATATGAGTTGGGAAGAACTTTATGTCCTTGTCAAAGACACGCTTTAATGGGAGAAAGCTGAGACGGAGAAACAGTTTAAGTGGGCTGGTGGAGATAAACCAGATGAAGCAAGAGAAGGTCCATCTATACCTGTCAAAAAGATAATGTTGAAGAATCTGAAAGATATTTTTGGAGGAACACTTGATGTTGAAGTAGTACGTAAGGAGGTGATAGATGAAACAAGAGCTCGTCGTACAGCCACTGCATACCTATTGCATTCCCTTGGTACCATATTCTTTCCTGATAACTCGGGAAATCGAGTAAATGCCCACTATCTACAATGGTTAAAAGATTTGCAGGAGACCAAAAAGTATGCTTGGGGCACTGCCACCCTCGCTTATTTACTTGATTGTTTTCGAAAAGCTTTGAGGGTTGGAGACACTGAACTTGCTGGGAATGTTGGTCTTTTTCAGGTAATTTATATAGTTTCGGTTTTGTTATATTTATCATTTTTTATTGGTTTTATGTATATAATTTTTATGGTTATATATAATTTGTTAGGCATGGGTATATGACCACTTTCCGAGCATGAGACCTTATACAACTTGGTCAGACGATGAAACTGGTCCTACAGGAAAAAAGTTTGTATTCACTGGTACTCAAACAAAGCACAAAGAAGAGAAGATAACTGCTTTAAGGTTGAAAATGGATGCTCTCACTGTTGAAGATGTGATATTTGATCCTTACGTGAATCTAAAGAAAAATGAATTTGGAGAAGAGCGTGATCATCGTGTTTTTTCAAGTTTGGAATCCTACAACGGGCATTTGTTTCATCCTCATGAGTACGTAATGGCTAATCCACGTAGAGTTCTCCGCCAATATGGTTATGTGCAAGAAAAAGTCACTCAAGAATCGTTCAAATTGTGTGTTAATGCTTCCTCCGTAAAAAATGCCAATGTCGTGCTCAACTATAGCCCAGAGCCAAGTATTGATGTTTGGAACGACCGCAATAATAAACAATACCAAATCCATATGAAGGATCGCATTCCTTATATAGGAACAAAGGAAGCCGTACAAGGTTATTTGGAATGGTATTACCATTTTGGTCATCCTCATGTGATCAATAATGATCCGGAAGCGGCGGTACATATCCAAAGGGCTCAAGAAAAGAAGAAGCTTGAAGCCGAAAAGAGAAGTGTATTTGATATGGATTGGAAGGCGCTATATTTCAAGACGGTAAGTAAGTTTGTTATTTTTCATGATGCCATTTTACATTTTTACTAATATGTTTCATTACGCTATATTTGTTTGTACTAATATGTTTCATTTTGATATGTAAAATAGAAAAAGAAATCGCTTCACTTGGCACAAACATTGACTCCATGCGTCAAAAAAGGTGAGGCCTTCACAAGTGCACAAGTAAAGATTTCACAACAACAAATCAAAGACTTGCCGGATCCAAATAAGGATGCTTCATTTGAGGACTTAGATAGGGGCACGAAGAGGAGTAGGAATTCGTCGAGATATGTGGGTACTAGTCAACATCAGGCATCACCTAGTAGTTATGAATCTATAGAAGAGGATATGCATGATCGTGGTCAGGGTCAGGGTGGTCGTGGTCGATGTGGTCATGACGGTCCTCTTACTCGAGGTGGTCGTGGTGGTCATGAAGGTCCTCATACTCGAGGTGGTAACAAAAGAGGTCGTGGTCGTACTCGTAATGAGTGGACATTGTCCTAAAACTCTATCAATATCATCATTATACAAGACTATTTAGTTTCCTTTGGTTGTTATGAACAAGTTTCCTTTGGTGTAGAAGACTATCAATATTACAATGAATTTTCCTTTGGTTTGTATTAGCTAGAATGAATTCTATTTACGTATCTTTATGTTTGAGTGAATGCAAAAATTTGGATTAGTATTAGCTGGAATGAATGAATAAGTCTAAAAATTGGATTTGTGTTGCTAGTTTTAAAGTGAAATGCAAAATCAAAATTTGGTACTCAGGAAAAATTACGTCCAGGTTTGGGTTAGGAAAAACTTGGAAGTGATACTAACAACAATGGAATTTTGCAGGTTTACGTCCAGGTTGGGTTCCAACCGTAAATCTGACAAAAACTATTTCCCAGAGTTACGTCCAGGTTGCCTTTCTCTCTAACCTAGAAGTAACGCTGACAGTAACCAATTTTAGTGCGTTCCTATGATTACGTCCAGGTTTGTGTTCTCTAAAACCTAGACGTAAGTATTTTTTTAGGGTGAGTTTTGTTTTTTTCTTCTCCCTATTTGGTTTGAAAATAGAGCCGTTGGGAACTTGTACTACCTGATTTTTGAAAATAGAGCCGTTACACATCTTGTTTTTATATATAAGTTGAACATACATGCCCAACCATCTTATTTTTTCTTATTTAGACATTACATCTTCAACATCAACCATCTCCACCTAAACTCTTACTCTAGTATAGAAAGAAATACACTAGATTATGGCTGAATCTGGTTTTACGTTGGATGAAGACTTATGTCTTTGCCGCAACTATGTACTATGCTATCCAAAAAGAGGAAAAGAACGACGTCAAGATGGTCTTGTGACTAAGGCTGCACATGGTCCGGTACGTCATGGTTCTCTTGTGGAACCGGTCCCTGTACTTGGTGTTGTCGGTACCTCATTTTGAGGACCGGTACCTCATTTTGAAGACCGGTACCTGTACCTCCGGTACGGGGTTTTACCTGTTTTCAAACTATGCAAAAAATAAAATAAATCCAAAAACAGAAAAACTTACAACTTACAGTACAATCAGTTACAAAAGAAGTAAAGAGAATTGATACCAACAATTCATATTCCAAATTTAGTAATCAATACAATCAAACCAGTTACAAAAAACAGCAATGAGAATTGATACCAAAAATCCAAATTTAGTAATCTCGATCTCATTTTTCCTTGAACACAAGCTTCATAACCCAATTCTTAAATTTCAATACAAATCATCCCTAAGGAGCAAGAACCCTAGTTTTTATTTCTTACTCAAATCAACCACAGCTCAAACACCACTAACAGAATTAATCCCTAAGAACCAATCAAAATACCATTTAATCTCAAATAAAACCAAAAATCAATCCAAATCCATCTCAAATAAACCCAAAATCAGATTCAAACATGCAATTAAAAAATTTAACTAAACATGCAATTAATAACCCAAAGTTCATCGAATAAATTATCCAAAATCAAAAAACTGTAAACCCATTGTTTAAACATCACAAGATCCCTGTAAACCCATTGTTTCTCTGTAAGATAATAAACCCAGTTTCACTTTCTAGATCTTCTTAGAGTTCTTCTTACAAACCCTAATTCTTTAATTCTTCATGAAATTGACCCCATGAGAACAATCCCGCGTCAACCCTTTCTTTCCTCATCCATCAGAAACCCAATACACTGATCAAATCCAAGGAATCTCAAGACGAAATCTAAAAACCCTAATTCAGTTATCTGTTTCACCTTTTCATTGAATCTAAATCATCTATTCTAATCAACACCATCAGTAACATTCACTACTTGATTTATATCGGTGCCGGAGAGGGTTTATGGATTCATGGCGGTGGCGATGGCAGCCATGGTTTCTCTGTTGAGATCCAAGAGGTGAAGAAGAACAAAGAAATTGAGAATGATCGATTGAAATGGCTAGATCATAAGAATATACAAGGTAAGTGGACGGTTAAGATTAAGGTTAAACTTATGATCAATGGCTCAGACTAACACCGGGTTTTATGGGTCCGGGGTGTCCGAGAATTAGGCTAGAACCGGTATCTGTCCCGGTATTTATCGGTTCCCATGTTTCATTCCCGGTCCCTGTACCGGCTACACCGGTTCCGGTACGGTTCTGGTCCGATTTTTTCGGTTCCAGTCCGGTACAGGTCTTCTTAACCGGTTCTTGTGCACAATTTTTTGGAGAACCATTTATGAAAACTTTTGCTCTGAAACCGGTAACCCTTATAAACGTGATGGAATTAAGTTGTATTATCGGTACAGAAAGATAAGGGATCAAGTTAAAGAATTTATAGAATTAGTTCGTATTATTGGTCAAACACGACTTAGAGGTGAAACTGATTCTGAAGTTTTAGAGTGTGCTATTCAAGAATGGAGAAGGTGGAAAAGGTTAAATTTTCAATACTTACCTCATTTCAATATCTTGAAGGACTTCTATCGCACTCGTAGACCCGATTATTAGTCCTTTGTAATGAAATTTTGATGTAATGTAATGTGGTTTAATGGATTTTAATTTCTATGTAATGTCATGTTGTTTAACGGGTTGTAATTTCTATGTAATGTCATGTGTTTAATGTGCTTTTAAGATCAATATTTAGATCACAGCTAGAATTACGGCTGGGTTTTTATAGGAAAAAACCCAACTGTAACATAGCTTATCCCCAAAATATTGCAAAATATGTAGTTACGGCTAGATTATTTGGGACACAAACCTAGCCGTTCGTATTCTTGTGTTCCAAAATTTTATCAAGAAAAAATAAGAAACCAATTCAACAAAATACTTCATTCATATTCCTAATAAGTCATTCAAAATACATATAATATTGTCAAATCTAGACAAAATACTTCATTCAAAAATACCAAAGCACATATGACCCTATTATCACTTCTAGAAAAAATCTTCTATTCCTAGTGAGTCATTCAAAATATTTTCACCACCCTTCACGAACGTTTAGTCATCCTCATCATCACTCATCAATGCAAATGAGACATTACTCCTCGACATTTGTAGTGCCTTCCAAAATTCAAAACTTTCCTCGAATCTATTACACCAAGACTTGGACCATTCGTTACAATCGAATAATGGAGGTAATGGGCATCCTTCACTCATTTGGAGTCCGATTAAATGGTTTCCGTGCACGTAACCAATCACCACTCTTCTTGTTTTATCCAATTCTTCATCAAATGGTATCCTTGTCGGTGCAAATGTGAAAATCAATGCATTTGAGATATAATGGACAACGCAATTGAATGCATTGGCGAGTAGTTGGCCGTTTATTGTCATGGACATCCAATACTCACTTGTCAAACATTTATTGCCGAGTAACCGCTTTTCCCATGCGACAAACTTTTCGTTTAACACCGTCTCGGACTCGTCTTTTTCAAATCTCATCATTGGTATGTAATAATCTCGGTGCCCACGTAGTTCAATTAAACATTTTTTCCTTACATAGTCAACTTCTTCACAACCCCAATCTTTCGCGTCTTCAAAGGGTCCAAGTTGATCCACGAAGACGTGGTAACCACAATTCCCATCTCCATCTACCTCATCCGTGGCCTTAATTTAGTCACGAAAAAAGTCGGGGAAAAAAAGAAGGTAATTTTCATAGATGATATAATAATTCCGGGAATATCGAACCTCCTCACCCCTAGGGGGTGGTTTGTAAGTTGCGTTTGGAATACGAACCGTTCCCTTCCTTTCACTTGACGGAAATATTCCAACCATTGGACTTTTTCCTATATTTCTTGCTAATTGTTTAACACCGCCAAGTCTTTTTCTTATGCTTCCTTGGGAGGGAACTTCACAACCTTTTCCTTTAACTTCCCCATCTTTTGTTCCGCATGATTTGGAACCTTTTCCTCTAACTTCCCCATCTTTTGTTCCGCATGCTTTGGAACCTTTTCCTTTAAGTTCTCCTATTTTTGTTCCGCATTCTTTGAAACTCTTTCCTTTAACTCCCCATATTTTGATCTGCATTCTTTGGAACCTTTTCCTTTAATAACTTCGCTTTTTGCTAGTTGTTTGGAACGAAAGACCGGACCTTTTCCTTTAAAAACAACCTTGCTTGTTAAACTTTCTTGAGTAGGAGGCTCAATTTCTTGTATATTTGGATGACTTGGTTCTCCTTTTTCCATTTGACATCTTCTTCGTTTGTTTCTACCTTGAACATCCCCCTCCTCCATTTTATCCTCCGCTTCATAGGCTTTTCGCAATAACTCAAAACCCGAAGGATCTCTTTTCTTTGATTCTTCCAATAATTCCCTTGACGATTTTCTTCCTACACACCTCTTTTTTTTTTGGTAGAAGGCCTCCCCTTTCTCTTCTTCTTAGGTGATTCCTTCATATCGTACCTAGTTTGTGGGAATACGAATTTACGCAAGTTACTCAACCATATTTGTCTTTGCCCCCGTGTTAATGTATCATATTTCGCGGCTAGCGATTTTCCAATGTCGGTATCGGAAAACGTTTGGTCAACTATTGTTTCATCGAATGTTAATTGTGCCAAAAGGGATCAACATCTTGTAGCGGAATAACTCTTTCATTGTAATTGTCTATGACATGCCGACACGGGAGCCTCAAACTTGTCATATTAGGACAAACACACTCTCCTCCGTCAAAGTTACCCAACTCAAATTGTATCACTTCTTTCATGATCATATCAATTGCACGATGCGACACTCTAAAAGAAATATCCTCAAGCCAAGGGTTGTCTTTCCATTTAGTGTATTTACTAGATCGGCTTTTTTCAAAATGCACCATACTCTATCGAGATCACGGAGGAAATAGGTGTGCATTGCTTGGAATACCATAAAAAATCCACCATCACCACTATGAAGCTTCTCCTTCAACCGGTTGTGAGACGATTCCACCGTACTTGTAGCTTGGTTATCGAAGTGTCTATATTGGTTCGTGAATGCGGATACAAACTTCTCTTTGTGCGGATCCAACCAATTTTCCACCAAATAATTCACCATACTTGGAAAACTTCTCAAACCATCCAATAACATACGAGATCGTTCTTCATAATCTTCCACGGTGAGAGAGTGTGCCATGACATCCCAATCATCTTGGAAACTAGCCCATCTTAGTCCTCCAACTTGTCATCCTTCTTGAATTTTTCTTTGGCTTGTTCTTGTTGATCTACCGGTAGTTTCTTTATTCTCGCCATTTCACTTTTCTTTGTTGGAGGAATTATTGTCTTACATTTAGTTTCAATGCTATTCCATATATGGAATGTGCAAAGAATGTTCTGAGCATCCGGGAAAACCCTCGCTATTGCATTCAACAATGCTTGTTCCTTGTCGGTGACAATGAATTTTGGAGTATATCCTTCCACGTAGAATAAGTTCACTTGTTCTAGTGCCTACCCATAACTCTCTTCAAGCTCATTTTCCAAGAAGCAAAACGCGACACTAAACAGAGAGTTGGTGGAAGTTTGTCCAACAATGTTCAATACCGGCATCTCATACTTGTTGGTCTTGTACGTGAAATCCATTAAAAGTACTTGATTGGAGCACCGCGCCAACCATATAAACTCGGTATGATCCAAGATGAGATTCTTTATTTGACGATCATCATATTCATTATGAAAAACCGAGTAATTATACTTCTTCCCCAAATGCCTTAATTGTTTGATTCCTATTTTCCCATTGTTGATTTTTTAATTTTGTTTTGGCGTTGTAGATGGTTGCCAAAGTAGAAACATTCAATGGGTTTAAGAGCTTTATATGACCGAGTATATCAATGGGTTTCATACAGTTTTTGGTCATGGAACTTACAATCATTTTTTCTTCATCATTAAGCCGCGCCGCATAAGGATGGCTTAGCAAGGTCTTCGGTATTAGGTGGTTATGACGACCGCATACAACTTTCTCCAAATACCAAAAATCACTTTCATTTTTCTTGTTGTGCTTTAATTGAAGCTTGAACGGGCATTTAGTCTTCTTGGTGAAAGTAGTATTCTTCCTCTTCGTCTTTCCTTTAGATTCGGTACCCTTTTTCACATGACTTTTGCTAGTTCCACTACACTCGCAAACCATTTGAAGGTGTCGATCATTGGTTGATCCATTACAAACTATAACACACATAATTAACTTGCCACGTTCTCTAGCCCATTTCTTTGCATCTTCTTTATCTTTCCATGTCTACATGTTCCAAAAACTCAAAGTTAGTAAAAAAAAACATAGTGAATGAGCAACATATCTTTCCATTAGTTTCAAAAAAGAAAAAAACACTTACAAAGTCATTCAAATAGTGATGGGAAGAATCTTCAGTTAGAATTTTGTTTGCATTAGGTTGAGAAGGCATTGGGCCAGGTGGAAGCACGGTCTATCAACCAAAATATCACAACATTAGTCAAACTGAAAAAGGAAAACTAAATTACGTCCAGGTTTGGAGGGACACAAACCCAACCATAATTCATGTTTTTAAGACACAAGAAGGGTTACGGTTGGAAAAAACGCTAACCTAACCTAGACGTAAAACAAGTAATCAAAACCCATGCAAAAACTATTTACGGTTGGGTTTGGATGACAAATATAACCTAAACGTAATTCAGGTTTTGTCCTAATGGAAACCAGTTACGGTTTGGAGTTCTTCCAAAACCCAGACGTAAATTGAATTACGGTTGGCAACGAAGCTCAACCCAACCTTAATTTTCCATGAAAGTCTAAAAATCTCAAACTTTTTACATACTTAAGCTAGTTTTGAGCGAAATTGAACCTATGGGAGATAGTTTAGAGGTGTACATGTTGATTTTCAACCATTGGTTCTTCACTTTATTGATTTATTTCTTCAATTGGATGAGTTCATCATCACTTTGTGTTAAACCCTCTCTACCATCTAACAAATCATCCATCTCCTGGTCTCCAACATGAGGAATGTAAAACTTGTTTTCTCTATCATACAAAGTTCACCCACCTCGAGTTGGTAATTTGTTTCATCCATTTTGGTTGAGTAAATCAAAAAATCTAGGTTTTGAAAGAGATCTCCAAATTTTTTCTTTTTTCTCTTCTCTCTAGTTGATCTTCCCACAAAAACTTTGTCCCAGAATTCACAAGTATATAACAAAATTTATCTTCTTAATTTAACTATTATCTAATTAAATTAAAATTAACTACATAAAGGTTGTTTGGTCATTACAAAATTATTTGAGATAAGGGGTTTTTGATATTACTTGTGGGTGACCCATTTTTGTCTTATTAGGTGATGCCCCTCTAATGGAGTGTGACGCCCCAATAATAACCTTCTATTAAAAACAAGCTAGATGATCGACTTGCCCGTCAGGCTAGAAAGTTTTATATTAAAGGGTAATTGGGTTTCTTTTCCTTTTTTTTTTTGGATAGACTTAGAGCAAGTCTTATGGTGGAATCCAAACTATTCCAAGTGTGGAAAAATCATGGAATGTCAAGTGGCTTCCAAGTTGGGGTCTTCCACAGAAAATCCAAGCAAGGTTCCACAGTTTCTTGGAATCCATCTGAACGCCAATAAAAATAGCGTTAAACGCAATTAAGAATGGAGCTAAAAAACTGCAATTAAGAATGACATTTTTTTTTATTCGTAGATTTAAAATGAGTTGTTGAAATCTAATGGCTGAAAAAAAAAGCTCAATTCTTAATTGCGATTTTTTAACTCCATTCTTAATTGCGTTTTTTTTTAACTCCATTAAAAATAGCGTTTCTACTATTCCACCATTACACTTGCGCTTCCATCCACAGTTCCAAGTGCTGAGATGGCGTGGAAGAAGGAAGATGGATGAATTCCATCATAAGACTTGCTCTTATAAGGAAGGAACCCATTGTAAATGTACCTGTATTAGCAGCCATGTTAAACCAGCTCCATGTGAATTAGGCAGCTTTTGTCGGAACCCGGAAAGCTATTGTGTCAACTTCTACAGTTCAGTGAGCAAAGTAAAACACCAGAACATAAACGCTTTGTTTCAGTTAGAAGGTCATTATAGTAGTTTCCTCATTAATTTTCAGCGAACAAAAAAGACTAAGAAAAGTAAAATTATCAAGTACCATCCCACTATTTCTATTACCAGATAAATTTATACCGTTCTCAGTTCTAAATGTTCCCCTGAATGTGGCCTGACAATATCAGAAACGGCATCCTGATATTATCACAACATAAATCTTATCTATTTGTTAATAATTATTCAGAAGAAGAAAGAAAAATTGGGAAAGGAGTGTGAAAGTTGATGAGAGAGAGAGAGAGAGAGAGTAGGATATTGTATTTAGAAAGACAGAGAGAGAGAATATAAAGAGATTTTTAGGGCAATAGTTTTGTTTTGGAGTGCTGTAATACCACATGGCTTCGTTGCCGCTGGGGCCTAATCATCTACCAGAAAATGATGAAGGAGAAGGAGGAACAGTAAAGATCGTTCCTCCTCATCCTTCTAAAATGGAAACTGAAAAGGTACTTTTTTAATTTTCTTTTCCGATTTTATCATTTTTTCCAGTTAGATTTTGATGTTTCTGGTTTGAGTTCGATCTCAAGTGATAAAACTGAGGGAGATCTCTTAATTTATTCATTTTCTTGTTATTGATCTATTAGGTATTATTCCCATATTTTTAGTTCTTCTAACAAATTCGCTGGTCGTTTCTAGTATATTAATATTGTTGTTTCATTTCTTAGATTTTTCTTTCGTGTAATAATGATTCTTGTTCTGATGACTAGGGTTTCCTTGTTTAGGTGTTTGATCTCTTTTTAGGTATATATGGTTTTTGTTGAGTTTAGGTTTTCTTGTGAAGAGAATAAACTTTTTGTTTGTCTTTCTACTTTGCTTTCTCATGGTGTTTCTTACTTTTTTTTTCGTTGTCATTTTTCTTACCTTTTTCCGTTGCTTGACCTTTAATGTTGTCTAGCTTAGTTCATAACTAGTATGATTCTTTCTTCGTAGTTGTGTCAATTCATTTGCAAGTTTTCAAGCATTTGATACTTTTTTCAATGCTATTCACGTCTACTTCATCTATGCTGTGAGGACTTCACTTCACTTTTTATTTCAATTTCACCTTCCATCTTTATTCAGTTTAGGGTATTGTGTAGTTCTATTAACGCTTTTGAAGTTTAATGGTTGGTTATAATTTCTCCATCTTTTGTTATAATATAGGGTTATGTGATCAGTGGTGTTCATTTCTCTTCAAAGATTAGATTTGTTTAGCCACCTCTATTTTTGGTTCACATGGTTAATGTTGTTCATCAAAGCCTGTTTCATTGTAATATGCTGCAGGAAATATCAGCCGCAGTTGTTGAGGGAAATGATCAAGTCACTGGTCACATCATTTCTACCACCATTGGGGGTAAAAATGGTGAACCCAAGCAGGTGGGAACTAGATTGTACAAAACGATCTTCTAGTTTATCTTTCATATTTTAAGACTGATAGATTTTTAGATGCCGCTACCTTGCTTGAGTATTCTTCATATTTTTGACTTAGCATATTAAATGTCAAGTCATTGGTCGATCATCTGAAACTTTATCTGTGCCAACATTTTGGTGAAAGCTGATCTTTACTGGAACACTTAGAATTGACGTTCTCTCTTGTTACTTGCTGCAGACCATCAGCTACATGGCTGAGCGGGTTGTGGGGACTGGGTCCTTTGGAATCGTGTTCCAGGTGCATATTCGTAGTTTGATAGTGTTTTGGTTATTATTTGCTACCAGTTGCAGTCTATTTATCTTATCTACTGGTGACTCAGGCAAAATGCTTGGAAACTGGAGAGACTGTGGCTATAAAGAAGGTCTTGCAAGATAGACGGTACAAAAATCGTGAGTTGCAGTTAATGCGTTCGATGGATCACCCAAATGTGGTCACCCTGAAGCACTGCTTCTTTTCCACAACAAGTAGAAATGAACTGTTTCTCAACCTGGTTATGGAATATGTCCCTGAAACTGTGTATCGAGTTTTGAAGCACTACAGCAATGTGAACCAGAGGATGCCTCTCATCTATGTGAAACTCTATACCTATCAAGTAAGTCTTGTGTTCTTATTGGATATGGTTTGTGGCAGTATCCTTCTTCCATTCACTTATGTTGAGTAAAAAATGTGGTCCAGATTTTTAGAGGCCTAGCTTATATTCACAGTGTCCACGGAGTTTCACATAGAGATGTGAAGCCTCAAAATCTTCTGGTATGTGTTTCTCTTTCAATTTGATGTTCATTTGCTTAATTAATGAAATAGACATGGTTCCATAATCTCAAATGGACTTTCTTACAGGTTGACCCTCTTACGCACCAAGTCAAGCTTTGTGATTTTGGAAGCGCTAAAGTGTTGGTATGTGCATCCCCTGTTTCTACTATGTCCTTTTCTTGTTTTGTTGTTTTCCGCCAGTTTAGGTTTTTCATCACATCAGTGAAGCATGAAAATTCCTTCCGAACTCGGTGGAGTAGATATATCATATAGATCTTCATATAATCCATATATCTGCTAGATACAAGCCTGGTTTATTAATTAAAGTTTGGGCCTGATTTAATAATTCTTCCATAGTAATACATTTAGGAACTTGCCTGACATGGAACTTCGCTTCCAAGCATTATTATATAAAATAAGTTAATAACCAATCCCAGGTGAAAGATGAAATGTAAAGCTAATCTGGGTGAGAGTTAAAAAGCATACTGTTTTAAGTCTCATCATGCCTTATCAGTTAAGGTCTATTCTTTGCTGAAAGTTCACGTGCTTTTAAATTTTTTAAGGTGGTTTGTGGGTGTTGGTTGCATATTGAGGTTGAAATAAAGTAAGGATAGACTATAGAGTGATTTCTTGTAGTTTTGCACCATGTCTTGATGTTTTGGTTGTTCGGGGATTACAAATAGCAGTACGGCATGGTATAGATTAGTTTCTCTTCTTATTGTTATTTAGTATCTGTTTTCTGGTTTTGGATTTGTTGATAATGCAATTTTTAGTTCGAAATTCCAAGGCTCGTTTTTCTCGTCGTTTTTTTTTTTAAAGTTGATTGGTTCTTTGAATATTTTAATGAAGAAACTAGAAAGATATAAACAATTATTTATTGATCTTTCTTTATTGTTATTAGTTACTATTACTTTTTAATTGAATTATTGACTTTTACCAGGTTAAAGGTGAAGCAAATATATCATATATATGCTCTCGCTATTACCGGGCCCCAGAACTCATATTTGGTGCCACTGAATATACAACATCCATAGATATTTGGTCAGCTGGTTGTGTGCTTGCTGAGCTTCTTCTAGGCCAGGTCATAAGACTCAGAACTTGTTAAGCATTAGGCATCTTGAAAATGTACGTACAAGTATGTTTACATTAATCTGACAAGCTGACGCCTTCATTTCAATCTTTTCTTAGCCCTTGTTTCCAGGAGAAAGCGCGGTAGATCAACTTGTTGAGATCATCAAGGTATTACTTCTTTTTCATTTTGGTAATATGACAAACCATGCTGTTTTGAGTAATGATAGTAACTTATTCGATGCTCTCTTTCAGGTCCTTGGTACTCCAACTCGTGAGGAAATTCGCTGTATGAATCCAAATTACACAGAATTTAGGTTTCCACAGATTAAAGCACACCCGTGGCACAAGGTATATGTTTCGTAGTTTAGCATCTTCAGTTTTTCTTAAACTGTTTTCTTTCATATATTTTTTTTGTTCTGTATTAAAATTGATGTATGTTCAGTAAATATGGGTAGACATGCACTCTATAACATCTTTATTGGATAATGTGTTAGCCATGTAAGAGTGTTTCCCCTTGGAGCTGCATTTGTGGTTTCGTTTGTTATAACAGTAGTGGATATGTGCAATTAAGTTGGTAATAGACATTAATCTCAACTAAAGTTTAGAATATATGTTTATAGGCAAGTCATTGGGATACAACATTGCTCTTTTGTTGAAGGAAATGAGTCATTCGACATGGCCTTGCCAGCTTACTTCAGATATCAACTGATTTCCTCAAGTGTTTGTATTTATCTTTACTTTCTGCATCCAGGTTTTCCACAAAAGGATGCCCCCAGAAGCAATTGATCTTGCTTCCCGACTACTACAGTATTCACCAAGTCTCCGATGCACTGCGGTAAGCTATTCCAAGTTTATTTCCTCTATAACCACCTAAAGCTACCTTCACATTTTCTATAATTATCACAACTACATCAGTTATACTGTTCTAATTTGCATCTTTGCAGGCGTTTTTCACAGTTTGGGTTGTTTTTTTTTCCTTACAGTTTTTATCCCGTCAAATGCTTTTGTGACAATGCTATTATTCACCATGAAACTGATGTAATGTTTTTGGTGGAACTTGAAATCTGTCTTTTGCAGCTAGAAGCATGTTCTCATCCTTTCTTTGATGAGCTCCGTGAACCCAATGCCCGTCTGCCAAATGGCCGACCTTTGCCTCCTCTCTTCAACTTTAAACAAGAAGTATGTCATTGTTTTTTCGTTTCCTTGGGTTAATTTTTTCTCCTTCCCGTGAGAGTTGTTTTATCCCATTAACCACTAACCAGTTCGCTTTTATTGATGTTTCCTTTGATTGCAGTTATCTGGGGCCTCCCCTGAGCTAATTAACAGGTTGATACCTGAGCATGTGAGGAGGCAGTTGGGTCTGAGTTTCGTGCACCCAACCGGCACATAAGTGGAGACAGAGACCTGGTATTTATATATATAGTCTACTCTGGTAAAGATGCTAAGCAGAGAGGCAGGCCCGGCCTTGGTGCTGAGCAAGCTGGGCAGTTGTCCAGGGCTTACGGTTGCGGTTTAATCTCTGGGGTTGCTCCTCTGAGCCTTGCAAGCAGCAGTCAACAATTGCGGTTGCTTCTCCAAGCCTTAAAAATCACTTTTCTTATAGGGTAACTCGCCAAGTTGGGAACTCACCATAGGGTTTGTTGCACGTATCAAGTGTAGTGTAATTCTTGCAGAACTGAAGTAGAATTTCAATATTTTGATGTTTGTAAAATAATTTTGTTTCGTTTTGGTGGATGGCCAGCAAATTATAAGCTTGATGAATGTGTAACTGCTTGTGTTGCCACCTTTTGGCTATATTTCAATCACCTTGGCGACAAGCTGAATAATTTTATCCAAACAATACCAACCATGTTCACCAGATGGTTGAGACTGTTAGACTTTATGTTGGTTTAACAACAAATCAGGCTTAGCTCAAGTTAATCCGTGCTTGGTTCTAATTAAGCAAGGATATATTTGGTGGCATGTTGACTAAGCATGACTCTCCTTTTGGGGTGGCATCCACATTGCTATCGAGTGAATTGACCGATGATGAAGTCCTCTTTTAGCCTCTTAATTAATATATTAAACCAAAAAAAAAAAATTTTAGCCTCTTAATTAATATATTAAACCAAAAAAAAAAATGTGTTATGCCAAAAAAAGAAGAAGTAGAAGCTAAGGCCCCTTCCTATGGGTGGCAAATTTGCCACTTAGCCAGGCCAGGTCAAGTTTTCACCGAGCGGTCGAGTCTCGACTGCTCGGTCCAGTTTACACCGTTAGGTGTTTACAGCACCGCTACCGGGTTTTATAAGACCGGCCGGTTTAGTTTGCACCGCTGAGTATAATCGGATCCAACGGCCATAATTCTCCCCCCCTATAAATACCGTACTCCTCTACCATTTTAACTCACACCTTCTCTTCTATATTCTTCACATTTGTTAATCTAAAATAAATTTCATCATCTAACTATTTCATTCACTTGTATTGTACAATTTCTTTAATATGTCTCAATCTAATACTCAATCTAAACAACAAAAGAAGAAGATTAGGGGTCCAAAATTTACCGTAGCCGAAGATGAAAGCATTTGCAGAAACTATGTGTTCTTTACACAAGATAGTATCGATGGTGCCAGTCAACAATCTACCAAGTTGTGGGATAACATATTTACTAACTTTCGAAACGAAACTATGAACATCAACGAGCGTGATGCAAATGGATTGTCCGGTCGCTTTGTTACAATCAACGCCCAAGTTGCCTTGTATGTCGCTTCTCTAATGCAAGCTGCTCGTGGTCGAGAGAGCGGTCTTGTTGATGTTGATCTCGAACGAAAGTGCCGAACTGATTGACACCATAAACATGGGATAAATTTTGCTTATGAAAGTTGTTATCATATTTTGAAAGTGTTGCCTAAATATAATCCATAAGTGTTAGAAAACATGCAGAATGTATCTGCAAGTTCACCATACACTTCTCCACCTTCAACGCCAGCTTCACAACCATCTCAATCATCTCATACCCCTTCAGATAATCCATTTTCTTCACCAGAAACCACCAGAAACAACAATTCCAACTTGAATGTCAATACTGTAATTAAGAGAAAATTGTTAGGAAGAAATCATGCAAGAGCAGCGAGAAAAGCTGCCCAAGAAGGAGAAGCAAGTGAAGGAGGTAGTAGTACTATTGAAACTTTGATAGAGCATCAGAAGGTCGTCGAAAAACAAAGAGTTGTAGATCGCAAGTTCTTGACTAAGGAGATGAAAAAACATCGACTAACTCAAGAAAAATTTGTTTCAGACTATGACAAGAATAAGATTCTAAATGCAGGCACCGAAAAAATGAATGCCAGACAATTGATGGTATGAGAGATGTAGATTGACGGGATAACAGAGGAATTGGAAGAAAAAAGAAACAAGAGAAACATGGAAAAACAATTTGGGGTTCAAGCTGAAGATGAGGATGATGAAAACGACGACGAAGTAGTGCCACTTAATTAATTAATATATCATCTTTAATTTTAATGAATATGTAGTAGTTTGGTTATGGTGAATGAAATTGTTCTGGTTTTTTCATTACAAATTGTTCTATTTTTTTCATTACATTAAAACTTAAACTAAATTTTTTGCATTACATTAAAACTTAAACTTGACAACATCCATGAAAACATTATTAAGCTTAACATCCCATACGAGTTATTAAAAACTCCTTAAGAATTTGGTAATGCGCTTCGTATTCGAAATCTTTTCGTTTCCATCTTCGCCACTCGTCTCGAGTTCGTATTCCCAATTCAGCATTAGTCTCACCTCTAAGACGGTATCGAGTGACAATCCTTTTCATAGATATAAAATCCACAAGCTCTTTTTTGATATCCATGAATCGGCAAAACAAAGAAGCACGATCCCGGTTATGAGGATTACCTATCTCTGTGCAGAAGGCATCATGAATTTTACCCAGATAACTCATACTAGGTAAACCGTTCATACGTCGTTCTTCACCTCTCTTCGGGTAGTCTATTACATAGTTTCTACAAAGAGATAAATCTTCATCTTCAGTGAATCTAGGATCATCCATAATTTAACCAAAAGGTAGAGAAGTTTTTGTAGAGAAGTGATGTGTGAGTTTGAAATGGATGAAGTGAAGGATTGATAAGGAATGCTAGCGGTTGAGTCTAGACCGCTAGCGTTGAAGTCTAGACCACTACTTTTAATGACCGTTAAAAAATTTTAACTTAAAAAACAACTACAAAACAAAATTATGGAACAACAAATGAAACTTAAACAATTTAAAAAAATAAAAATAAATAACAAATGAAATAATAATAAAAAACAAAAACAAATGAAACAAACACTAATCAATTCGCCCCCCATCTCTTCGAAACTCAGCCCACAGATTCGCTCTGAGATCTTCCCTCAACCTGTTATACAGAGTTCTGTTCTCAATATGACTGGTCATTTGCGTATAGTTCCTTGCAGGTAATCCTCTAGATGGTATAATCTCAGGCCTTAACTCTTCATCTTGATGGTTAGTCCAATCCTTGAAAAAGCGGGAGTCTAACAACCACACCCAATATTTTGTTTGGCAATCTGAATAGACAAACTCCAATATACTTTCAAGAGAATCAACTAGACAGTAAGACTCAATCTATAAAAAGTATATCAAAGAGTTTTATATCTCTATCTCTTGATTCAATCCGCAATCAACAAATAGGGATTTGCGAGCCCAATTGAATATAAGAGGATTAACTTTAACGGTACCAAAGACCAATGTTCAAGTGTCAATCAATTCACTCAACAACCCTAAGGCCGGATACAAGAAATGATTGATCTTAAGTACAACATGTGATATTTCTATTATATAAATAAAATATAATACGGAAAAGAAATAACACAGACACCATAATTTTGTTAACGAGGAAACCGCAAATGCAGAAAAACCCCGGGATCTAGTCCAGAATAAACACACACTGATTATAAGATGTTACGCCAATTTCCTACTACCTATTCGGACTAGATGTAATACCTTCTTCAGCACTTGTAGAACTCCTAGCAGAATACCGATTCTCTTTAGGAACTCTTCACATAAATCTTCTAGCAGAACCAAAAGTTCTCTTTAAAAGATAAACTAACACGATTGATACGATTTGATATTTTGTTTGCATAAAACACCGGTTTGATTTCCCTTTAGATGTGAATCAAGGTTTTTTAAATCTTGTGTTTATTTTGATAAAAGCAATTACTAGGTAAAAGTAATATCAAACAAACTTGTAGATTAGGGTTTAAATTACAATCAATATACGTACACACAAGGAGTCAGTGAACCTGATTTCCGTAAATAAACTTGGGTGATTCCAAATATCAATTTCCAAGTTAAGAAAACCCTAATAATTCTACAACAAGAACAACTAGAGTAAATCTAGAGATATCTTGTTTAAAACTTCTTAAGGATTTTTACGAGATACCTTAATCGAAGTTTTCTTTCTAGCTTCCGATTTCGACTAACAAGTGTTGGTATACGATCGGAAACTGAAATCTATCAAAACCTAGGGTTATGATCAACAACTCTTGAATGATTTTATATTAGTAGAGAAAACCTTAGAATAGACAAGAGGTGAAAAACCTAGATTACAAGTTGTGTGATCAATCACGAAGATTAAATCCAACTCGGCTTTGTGATCCCCAATACAAAGACTTTTATCTCACTCTTGTTCACGAAGAACATAAGACAAGGAAACAACCTGCAAAGATTACGTCAATTTTCCAAAGGGGATGAAAAACGTGTATACTCACGAACCCTTTATTTATAGTGAACAATAGCTTGGAAGCTAAGCACAAATATTTTCCTTTTTCAAGACTCTCCTAAATATGGGAGTCTTTCCTAAGTTACAAATATTATGCATAAATAATTAAATAAATAATTAATTAGCAAATATTTATTTATGTGAATAAATCACATTTTAACTTAGGCAGGAATTAAAAGTTATCACAAACACTTTAATATGGTAATCAAATATGTTTAGATAGCCATATTGCCTAGACAAGGAAACATCACCAATTTGACTAAAAAGACTTCTAGTCACGTAATTGGGCCCAAGTCCGTGAACTGTTACAAACAGCCCATGGATTGTTTCCTACTAACGAACTGTAACAATTACAACAACACTTATGATTGTTACTTTAATAAATCACTCATAACTTCATCGTTATAACTCGGAATTGAGTGATTCTTGGCTCGTTGGATTCATAAGCTCATTCACTATAACATGAAATTCTTTATAAGGATAAAGGTTATTGTCTCCAAGGTCATGAATCAAATAACCTCAAGTCTATATACATAAATGTACATTTACCGTCATCGGAATTGTTCCGTAGAGTGAGCATATATCTTGATAGATTAGAAAGGTAGAATTGAACAAGAATCCAAATGAAATCAATCACATACCTTTGTTGATGAAGTACTTGTTGATGTCTTCTTGCAGTCTTCAATCTTCATCTTTTAAGGATAGCTTCGATTCAACTTCTTAAGCATAATCTAGTCCGAAACTATCTTTAGTATGCTAAATCAAGAATGCATTTTGGCAACTAAAATTGAAAACTAACTTGACATACCAACGCTAGTGGGTTCAACCGAGCAGTGATTTAACAATTCTTATTACGACGGGTCTCCTGAATAACCATGTTATGCATAATGATGCAGGTCAGCATAGTCTTATGCATTTCACGAGCACTTAAACCACGATAAGGCCCACAAACGATTGCGAACTTCCGCTTCAGAATTCCAAAAGCCCGTTCCACATCCTTTCTCAGATTCATTTGTTTACTATTGAAATACGAGTATGAACGACCCATTTCACCGGCAGGTGGCTGATGGTAACATTGAACTAAAGTTGACCATTTTGGATAAATTTCATCTGCAAGATAATAACCATGAGTGTAGTGATTCCCGTTAATACTGAAATTTACCTGAGGAGAAATTCCATACTTTAAAATCTTCAAACAAAGATGATCTGTATAAAACATTTATATCGTTTCGAGATCCCGGGAGACCAAAAAAAGTGTGCCATATCCAACAATCATAAGAAGCAGCAGCCTCAAGGATCACTGTTGGTTTTACGCAGTGACCCTTATAATGACCGGACCAATAGGTAGGGCATCCGGTCCATACCCAATGCATGCAGTCAAGACTACCCAGCATTCCAGGAAATCCCCTTTCCTGATTCTGCTTTGATATTTCTCTAACATCTGCATCAGTTGGTTTTCATAAATAGGTAGGACCAAAATGATTAATCATTGTTTCGCAAAACAAAGCAAGATACTTGTATGCAGTTGTTTTGCCAATGCGAAGGTACTCATCATTAGAATCCGGAGGTCTGCCATATCCTAAAATCCTCAAAGCCGAAGTAACCTTTTGTTCAGGGCTATGACCCCTAATATTCAGTGCATCATACTGATAATTAAATTGAGGTTCTACATGGAAAAGCTCACCAATAATCTTTAGCACCAAATGTCTGGGCATGCGAAATCGGTCTTGGAAATTTTTATCAGAGAACGCATAGTCAGGAAGAAAATAATCGTGCATCAGCTTCTCGTGCCATTCATCCCGAACCCGGTACGTATATCTTCTTGTGAAGACTTCTCTTGGCTCTGGATATCTAGGTATTTGCCCCGATGAATATAGCTGCATCAAGTTGTTGGTTAGTTCTTTATCTTCATCTGACTCATCATCAATTTGATTCAACCCTGAACGAATATTCGTTGGTGTTCTTCAAATTGATCCATATGAATACGCACTTCTTCGTCAGAAGAATCCATATCCATTGAGTTGGAAAAAAAAATTAAACAGATGATTAAGGTACAAAAGAGTGAGTAAGATAGAGTTAATGAGAAAATTAGGTGTGATTAAATTGAACTGAATGGGATGAATTTATAGGGAAACGTGGGGGGGGGGGGATAGTCGTTATTTCACTATTTGATAACCGACGATTACAAGACCGACCGGTTTTAAAGAGATCGTTAACGGTCGAGTCTCGACCTCTAGCGGTCTTCTTAAGGCCGGTCAGTCTTTGCTCAACCGTTCGGTGGAGACTCGACCGCTTATGTTTTCTCTCATAGTGGCTCGGCCAGTTTGCCAGGCCAGCTGGCATGGAAAATGGAGGGTTTAGCCAGTTTCTATAGGAACCGGCCTAAGTCATGAAATCAATTTTGATAACTTGATGCTTTCTATTTCTTTCTTCTTAACATGTATTCTAGTATTGTGTATCGTGCTATGTTGCTCTTATTGATGTTGTCCAATTCAGAAATAACTAAGTATTGATTGTGTTTCTTGATACTGATATATTAATGTTGTACCTAAATCAGAGCTAAAAAAATTCTTACATCTAAAGACTTAAAGGCCTAGATAAATAAAGCTCCCACGTAGAACGGTGAGGAAACCCTCGCTTCATATTGGTCGAAATAAGTTTTTTTGAGTTTTATGAAACGAGCATTTTGGCCTTGGCAGCATATGATTGGTTTAAAAAGAATAGAAAAAAAGATTAAAAAAGGAAACCAATTTCAATTTGGAGTTCATGACGTGACAATATGTAGGTGAGGACACTTGGCAACATATGATCGGTTTAAAAATTACAAACTCAAAAGGAAAACCTAACTCATCGTGTTTGAAATTTTATGAAGATTTTTGTTAGAGGGACAACAAAAAGTGATTCGAGGAGAGCGAAAATCATAGTTGACTCGCTATTTGTTACCTAGTCGATGTATTTTTCTAATCCAGACTAATCTTCCTTGCCAAATAAACCCACTGGCCATGTTAAACTTCTAACCGTTCCCGAAGAAAAACTAAACCTACTTCCATCAATTCCCATCGCCAACACCGCCATTGATTCCACTGCCGAAACTTATGGACTAGATACACCAAAACAAAATATCTTCATCACCAACATAAGTAGGTTATTGTATTTCTGCAACTTCTTAATCTCCTAAGACTAAAAACAGAAATTTCCAACCTCATAAATTTTGACAATCTTAATAGGGATTTCATTCATGTGCCATAAGTTGAATACAATTTTTAAATTTCACGTCATTGTAATTCATCACGATCATTTAAGCAAATAATTGCGTTTTTTTTTTTGAGGAGAATTAAAGGTGAAACATGGAGAGATAAGACGAAGAAGAAGAAGAATGTTATTAGGAGATTAGATTAGAACCATTACATAGTTTCCTTTATATAGAACGCGCGATTGGGGGATAGAGGAAAAATACAAAAACATGATTTAAATAGTAAAGCAAGGTCACCCCATATCCATGTATTTTAACTAATTCATAATCATCCCCTCACTAATCATGTTTAATGATTAATTATAATTAGTTATGTTAATAGGTTCGTTTGATGATGATTAGTATAAATCATTAACGTTGAATTTGTTGATGCAACAACATTAAATCAAGATATTTATGATCATGAAGCTTTAGGTGAAGAACCAACCCAGGAAAGTAAACAAACTGAACATACAAGTACTCCAATTACCCATGTATAAGTATTAATGTATTGAAATTTGATTTTGTTTTCATTGAATCCTCCATTGTTACGCCTGAAAAACTCAGTGCCGGCATGGTAAAAGTATTACGAGCATGACGGTAGTGGTGCCGGCATGGTCGATTCCCAAATGAACCATGCCGGTTTGAGGAAAAAAACATACAGAAAAAATTTGTCTGAAATAACAAGTATCGGCATGGTATTCATCCTGAATAACCATTCCAGAACTCAGTATCGGCATGGTCTTTATCCTTAATAACCATGCCGGAACTCAGTATCGACATGGTCTTCATCCTGAATAACCATGCCGGAACTCAGTATCGGCATGGTCTTCATCCTAAATAACCATGCCGGTACTGAGGAACCCAGTATCGACATGATCTTCATCCTAAATAACCATGCCGGCACTCAGTACCGGCATGGTCTTCATCCTAAATAACCATACCGACACTCAGTACTGGCATGGTCTTCATCACTACCGGCATGGTCTTCATCCCTACCGAATGTAAGGAGAAGGGAATTTGAAAGGGAGTGAGAATGTTTCGAACTTAAAAGGGAGTAGGGTATTTTTATGTTTGATTTAGATTTTATTGTTTTAAAGGGTAGTTTTGTATTTTCGACCCCAAAAAACACCCCTTAACAAACACTATTGGTTGGGGGAAGTAATTTATATCCCCAATTAGTTTTAGTATCCCCCAATCGCGCGTTATTTATATACAACTCTAGGAATCTAGATGGACCGCACATCCATGGGCCGTAGGCCCTGTAACACTCCCCCATGTGCGGTTCAATAACAAAAATTTATACATAGAGCTTCATATGTAGTTCTTCAAATGTCGTTCTTCTTGATGACTTGTGCTGAAATCCATTGCCTCATTAAAACTTTGACAAGGAAAAACCCAGCGGGATAAAACCTTGGTACAACTCTTCACATGTATTACTTCACATGTTGTCTCGCACTTTCCATGTAGTTCATCACATGCAATACGAACTTCAAAGATCGACGATTCTAAGTTAATTGCCTCGTTAAAACTTCGTCAGGAAACCCCAGAGGGACAAAACCTGAACTAAAGAAAAAGAGTGCAATACTAAGCAAACTTAGAACATGGTTGGACTCGAATATGTTGCCTTATTAAAACCTTGCAAGGAAACCCAGCGGGACAAAAACCTTGATGAAATGGAAAGAGTACAACATGACGGATGCAAGTAAAGGTGATTAGTTGTAGATGATCACTTTGCTTCGTTGAAGTTGATTAGTTGTTTCACAACTTCTAAGGCAGAAAATCCTTGTGAGCAAGAAAACACCCTTAGTTGGGAAGTTAATTCCCGGTGTTTGTTGTTGTCTCATTAAAACCTTGTCGAGTAACAAAACCTTGTGGGAAAAAGTAACTTCGATGAAGGAAAATAGTTCAACACACCATTAGATGCTCCCCCTGATGTCAGACGATTTTCATTAGTCTAATGCAGTCAAAGAGAGTTTATTGCACTTTACTTTGGTGACTTGAATGTTTATAGGACCATGTTGTTGATTCTGGAAGTTACGTTGCTTAAAGGACTATCATGTTTCATTTCTTTGATTCAGATATTTTCAATAATATCAACGCGATCTTTATGTCTTCAACGTTCAACATGCTTGATGCTTTTAGTGTCGTCTCGCTAAAAACCTTGTCGAGCAACAAAACCCTTTGGGAAAAACTATTCTCGATCGAAGGTAAAAAGAGTACGACACAGTTTCAACATACTATTCTCAACATACTTGATGCTTTTAGTGTCGTCTCGCTAAAAACCTTGTCGAGCAACAAAAACCTTTGGCAAAAACTATTCTCGATCGAAGGGAAAAAAAGTACGACACATCATCCGGGTGGGTTTGGGGTGGGCCGGACCGGGTTGGTCCGGGGTGGGCCGAACCGGGTCGGTCTGGGTGGAGATTTTACTTGCGTATCTTTTCTTCTCCGCTGAATGCGAACAGACTGGTTTTCTTCTCCACATTTTCCACGGATCTAGATTTTTAGAAAATCCCAAATTACAAACTAGATTAAGACAGAGATTAAGATTAATCAAAATTATTCCTAATTAATACATATATAGTGGTACGAAAATGATCAAAATAATTCCTTATTAGTGTACATACAGTATAAAAAGAAACAATAATCAAAATAATTCCTGATTAGTAAAAGATTAATCAAAATAATCCCTAATTCCTGATTAAATCAATTTTCGCCGTAGATTTAATATACAAATGTTATAAAACATGAATCAAAAATTAGGGAAAAGAAAAAAAATATTTTTTTATAGGGCGAAACAGATCCAACTTATCTGATTTGATTCCAGCTATTTCCACATTAGCATGACGTTAACCCGTGTAGAAAAAAAAATTAATCAATCCAGTCTTGCTCTGTAGTATAGCTTCGTGCTTGAGAACGTGTTTGAGGATAATTGGAGGTGAAACATGAAGAGATAAGAGGAAGAAGAAGAAGAATCTTATTAGGAGATTAGATTAGAACCATTACATAGTTTCCTTTATATACAATCCCAGGAATCTAGATGGACCGCACATCAATGGGCCGTAGGCCCTGTAACAATTTTGTGATATTAATTGCATTTCGTGATCTAAGTTCATCATACTAGACTAATTTTAGGATATACATATATACCTTTTCTCTTTTTGTGAATTAAGTTGGAAAGTTCTTATCGGTACTGGTGTAGAACTTTAAGATTTGGATTGTTGACAAAATGATTTTAGGATTTTGATAGTCAGTGAGTGTGACTTTCAAGTACTTAATTTCATTTTCTGTTCAAAGAAGTAACGCTGATGAGAAAAAAAAATTCTCTTCAGTTGCCATTGGTGGAGGAGTAGGCGGCGATTGTGGTGGAGATTTTGGCTGGTCGTATGAGTTTTGCCTACGTGGGGTTAATCGGTTTATCTGGTAGGGGAAGTTAGGTCCGAGTTTGGGAATTACACTGAATAGGTTCCAATCACTGAGTCAACTACGATTGTTGTGTTTCTCGAATCCCTTTTCGCTCTCCCTCTAATAAAAATCTTTTATAAAAGTCCAGATTCAAATTTGGACTTTTTTTTCTTCCCAAATTAATATATAAAGGGGAAAAAAAGTGAGGTATCCTCATAAAAATCCATAGGTTTCAATTTTCCCACCGATCCAGACAACTTTTGATTCAAACCATATGGAAGGACAAGTGAGTTTGTCCGTCTATGTTTGGTAAGTTTCATCTTTTTAATCCAATTTTACCCCTCCTCATAGTTAGTAACCAACCATAGTTAGTGTCACACCTCCAAATGCTTCAAGCAATTTTTCGCGAAGGTATAACCCAACAATACAGTGGTTCAGTGATCTCTTCTTATCACCCACTCGTATTTCAGCCTTATAAGTTTGTACCAATGCAAACAACCAACTCTACCTTGAGTACGCAATGGAAGACTTACTTAGATTTTCACTACCAAACAATGTAGCCCATACTACAAAGAGGTTCCTGCCATGTTTATGCTTCACAAAATTGGGGGAGTATTATCGAATCAACAAAATACCAAAGTCAAACGCATAAGCCAACAAACTCACTTTTATTAGCTTAAGGGGAAGATACAAAACTCGTCCAACCAATGGACTTACAAGCTTATTCTCTAAGCCTAATGCAGAAATCACTCTCTACTGCAATGTGGTTCCTCAACACTCGAACTATTGAACAACTTCAATTACAAGGGTTCTATGGCTATTTATAATACCAAGAACCAGGGAAATCCGTATGCAACTCTGTTGCACGCACCATGAACAACCATCTGTCCATGGGCAGTTTCCTAACCGCCAGACTTACTTTTTAACTGCTATCTTTGGTGCTGGCTTGCACAATGGCGCCACACCTGTTTCAAACGGTTAGGTCATGCCAAACTCGGTTATAAATCCACTTTATAACCGTGCCTAACTTGCTCTTTCACTTTGGCATGCGTGTGATGCACACAAACTCGCAACTGACAGCTTGAACTCAAGTCCAACAATCATTATGCGTCACTAAACTTTGGCCCTGTCAATGTCCGACAATGATTGTGCTTCACTCACTCTTGGACTATACCAAGTACTTGACAATGATTATGCTTCATCCAACTTGAACTTCTGCCAAGTGTTCAGCAATGGTTGCGCTTTGTTCATTCCGCTACACACTCAGCTCATTTGGATGTCAACATCCAAATATCATGCCAACTAAGTTTTAACTTGCTTAGATCAACTTCATACTTCATATGCATCACTTGCATTCCTTTTGCCTGAGCAATTGATACCAATGGCGCGTTTGGCCCCGCCATTGTTGCATATGCATAATCCAAGCCTTGGCCAAAGCTTAGGACTATGCCAAAGTCATCCCATGACTTGCAATTCATCCTTTATTCCTTCCTTGAGCTGGCCAACTATGAATAAGGATATACAACACTATCTCATAGTTGTTGTATGTGCTAAGTAGCCTTTCTTGTCTCAGACATGTTGGGGCTACATCATCGGCATATGCAACTCCATCTGCCAGGCTACATTCACAGTAATGCGCCACTGTTGTGCTTAACTGTTGAGCCATGTCATAGACCTCCCCCACCCAATCCATTCAACGTCCTCGGTGAATGCAACATCAGTTCGGCCTCTACTGAATTCTCTTTGGCCTTGTACGCATCTGAGCCACTTTCAGAAATCAACAACTTTGTTTGGCCTTAAACCTTGCCAAAACTTTCCTGCCTAGTACTTTACGCCACAACTTAGTTTGTTTTCTTTGCCATTAAGCCTATGAATTCCAACTTCATTGTCGCATCGTCGACTATGCTTCAATCTCCACTTCATTCACATCTCAACACCCAAATGCTTTTGTGATCTATTGCCATGCATTTTCAGAACTCTTCTGAAATTTGACAGTACTCTTTTGACTAACCTTAAACCAATGGTCCTCATTCGATTGCATCCGCATCACAAGTCCTTTCTCCAACCCACTTTGTGCCTAAGTGAACACTTCAAACAGCCAACATATCACCCTGATATGCATAACTTAGCTTACTGCCTTCAATTCCGACTGACATTGCACTCTTGCAATTCAACATGCCTTACTGTAGACTAAGTGTTCTTCAAACATTTTGCAACACTCTTGTGCAAACTCGACTGAAATGCATGACATTAGCCATGACTTAGGGTACCCGGGGTTTACTATTTCCTCAGTGGACATGGATCGTCTTCACGCGCCTATAAAACTAACAAGGCCTTACTTTTTCTTTCAAATTGCTACGTTTTAATGTAGCGGAAAAACAACATCATGTTCTTCCTCACTATGAGTTACTCTTAACCCATATGCTTGATGGACTTACATCTTCATTCTTGCTGCGTTACTTCATGCTATCGCTGCCAAATACCATCGCACTTCTACGTAACTCTCCCAACAACAAACTCGCTTATGCCACCAACTTCATTTCTTGCTTGGTTTTGCTTTCAACGTTTCTTATTGTATACTTTGGCTAAGTATACTTGTAGTGTTTCCCCAATGAACTAGCTTTACATTAAGAAAAAAGAGACAAGGTTTTTGCTTAAACACCTCCTTCATTCATTACACTAGCCATAAGAAACATAGGGACTCCTTCCCATTTACACCATTGGCCAACACACGGCCTTACTGGAAGCAAACAACTAACCAAAGAAAATACACCAACACTAGTGTGCCATCTTTCAAGACCATAAGATCAGCAACACCCAACTTAAACTTCAAACAAAAAACAACAAACAGATATGTGCTAAAGCCTCCATACTTCAGCAACCTTGCAGGTTCAGGCACTTTCAAACAACAATGCAAGGCCCCTGCTTCATACTTCTATCAATCACGGTGAACAAGGGATGCTAAGATCCATAAGGAATCCAAATTCCTCATGAATCTCAGCCAAGATTTCTTCAAAAGACTTTATAGGTGAAAACTCACTTGCCCTGCCTTTGTCTCGCCTTATATCATATGGACTGACATTCCTTGCACCTTTCACGAAACAAGGTGCACTTGGAAAATCACGATACTGCGTGTTTCTGACCCGGCTTCAGGAACACATGTGATGATTCATATTTTACGATACGTGAACCGTTTCACGAGCTCTGATCGAGTTCCTCTCAGAGCCATGATGAATATGATTCTCGAAAGGCCTCCCACTAGCTGGGTGTCCGATGCTGCGTGATAGACACATTTTTGTGTCTAATTTGTCCTCAATGTTCTGTATTGTTGTTACTCGATTTCGTAATTATTATGTTATTTTATGTATTTGTAGGTATTTTTGGGAAATAAACATTTTTGGAAAATTCGGCTTCGAAAAGTTGCTCGGGGCACCCCCGAAAAAGTACTAAAGGCACCCTCACTTTGGATAAGGGCCACCCTAGGGCACCCCTGCTGTTAAAGGCGCTCCTACTATGGATAGGGGGACCCCCTTCTTCTTCATTTGAAAATCATTTTCGGCGGGAAATATTTCATCACCACTGCACGAGATTTTGGGAAAGATTTCTGGGAGATTTTCATGGATATTATGCTGCGATTATGTTGTCACTTAATCAATAGGTCGGGGGACGTGTTTTTGGAAGGAAAACAAGGAATAAAATCTTCCCATGAATGGTTGTTGCGTTAAACATGGTAACAAATATTCTCGGATTAAGTTATAAGAGCATATTACGTGGGATTTAAGAGGATATATTCTCTGAAAATTTGTTTCTATCCAATCCAGAGAGAGTTTGAAAAGTTTCGGACAACTCAGACGTGTATAATAGAGGAAAGGAGAATAAAATCTCCTAAACTTTAATACGATATCTTCTGGTATTTACTCGAGAGATTGATGGTCCTGTGGTGTATTTATATCTGAGTTTGGAGTCAGATAAGGGGATGGAGTGAGAGGGGAGCGAACAGAGGGTTGAGAATGGAGAAAAATCAAGTTGATGAGATGAAACGGTTCTGCTGGTGAAGAAGAACACGAAGAACGTTAGACCACAGAAGACAGTCGTATTGCTACAGTGCCGGCGATACTTCATATTTATCGTTCTCTGTAACAGTTTGGTTCGTAACAAATATAATTGTTACAAATCAGGTTTTAATTATTTCTCACCTTTTCCATCATTTGTAAACACCTTTTTGAGCAATGAAAAATTCCTTTGAGTGTGTTTTCACCATGCGGAGCTAGACTCATCACTGGGACGACGGAGGAGGCTGTGTTTCTTTCATGTGGTAATTAAAATAATTCTTTTATAACTATTTGCATAGAATTTAATTGTTTTATGATTTCTATTAATTATTTGTTATTTTGTTTGATGTCGCATGCTTGGTTTTAATTACTTTTGATGCCTCATGCTGACAACTTACAACTAATGTTTTATGAAATCTACTTTGGCAAAGAATAGAGTTATTGTTTTTTTTGTTTTGAGCTATAAATGTCTAGGATTAATTTATGAACCCCATGAACATGAAAAACAGTGGAATCCCGAGTCCCAGTAAATTCTTCATCCTGTGACATATTTTGTATATAATTTCTTATTTTTAGTATTTTTATATTTAAGCCTAGAATCAATTCAACAAAATCCGAGTGAACGACAACCTTATTTACCACTATCAAAAATATCATCATTTTGGCGCCGCCGACGCGGATTTGTTTTTAAGTTTTATTTTATTTGTTCTTTTTTTTTACGCGTTTTGGTATTTTTGTTTGCTTTCAGATTTGGAGCTAAGCTAAAGGAAAAAGAGAAAGTGCTGAAAAGAAAGGAAAAGCCCAAAAAGGAAAGAAAAGAGAAATCCAAAAGGAATGAAGAAGAAGATTTTGTAAATAATTTTATTTTTATTTTTTTAGAAACTGTAATTAAGGCTTTTATTTTTGTAATATTTTATTTTTGGACATTTTTTTTTCTTTTCTTTTGGACATTGAATTGGACTTTATTTTTAAAAACCTAAGGAAGGGTTAGTTTAAATATAAACTGCACAGGGAAGGACGACGATTACGATATCGCCTCGGACCCTCGAGTTCGTACATGACATAGGATTCGTGGCCCGAGTTGACTTCAACGGTTCATCCCCCGTATGGAACGGGAGGTAAGATTTCTAAACACCCGCGAATCCCCTGTCAGCGGGTTTACTGGATGATTTTGTATGCATATATGTTGAGGACCTGAAATCGGATTTAATTTTCTAGTAAAGGGCAAGGCCTGGCCAAATCAAGATAAGGACTCGGATTTCATCACCGTTTCCTTCTTGCCCGCCTTAGGAACACGTAACCTACGCGAACCTAAGCCTTAAAATTTGGACTAGAACGAGACCGATAGGGTAGCGAGCTTATTAGGAAAGTCGTTCGAAAAATATTGGTTACTCTTTTGAGCATACTTTGAAGTTCATGATGGTTTCTGTGAGTTGAATACGCCGCCTTGTAACGCCGGGCCTTGGGTATCAAAGCTCCACTGAGCTTCCCTCGTCTCGATTCAACTTACTTTAACTCGGAGTGATTCCAGAGAGGTTTGCTCAGATTGTAACGAATTCCTTTTCAAAAGAATAAAAGTTGGTCTAGAAATAATCTAAGGGAGCCATCATGCTTTTTGTTTGCTAGATAAAATAGGCTTATTGTGGTCGAGTCATCCTTCTTTGTGTTTGTTTAGAATTCCCTTGCAATTAGGATGTCGAACTGGTATAACCAATACAATAATTATCCAACTGAACAACATGGACATTACTCTTTTTATGATCATAGTGTGAATAGTGGTTGGGCACGCCAACCTTTTCAAGGTTTTGGGTCATACCATGGTGAACCCAATTACTATCCACACGCGCATCGGTCATATGGGCAAAAAGATTATAATACTAGTTCTTCGTCTTTAGAGGATACAATTAAACTATTGAAAAGTAGTCCTTTTTATGATCCTTCAGTTCCTATTCCTTCTCTATAAGAGTCTCTCATGAATTTAGCTGAGTCATCACGTAAGTTAGCTGAATCGACATACAAATTAGATGAGGTGAACAACGTAGTTATGGACGAAAGAACTGCAGCAATGACTGAATATTCTTTAGAAGATATCCTCAATAGGTTAAGTGAAAACTTAGATACAACACTTAGGGAGATTTCTTTAGAAGAGACCCTTGAGAGGATAGTTGAGTCGACACGTAGACTTGAGTTAGAGACGAACGAAAGTATTGCTCGAAATGACTTGAATTTCCAATATAGTGTATCCAATAATACTCTTGAAAATGAGGATAGTTATTTGCATAATCAAGATATCGAGGTTAGAATTGGTGACACTCCTTGTGTAGATGAGGTTCAACCATTTCCATGTTATGATAATGATGTGGACAATGTTGATGAAGAATTTGAAGTATTTAGGCATGGTGATCAGGAATTTTTTACTCCTATTGAGCTTGATAATGATAATGATATTTCTGGTTCAAATCCCGATAATTTTAATTATTATCCACCTATTCAAAAGGACGTGGATTTGACTAGAGATAATACCGTTTTAGACGAAGTTGTACTTCCTTTTGATTATGAAGCCAATGATGGTTTAGAGGAACGAGTTTATTTTGAGTCTAGCGATTTAGAAACAACAGTCTTAGACAAAGAAAGTGAACTCGTAGAGATGAGTGAGGATGAACCTGACTTAGAAGAATCAATTGACCATTTCTAGTAATCTGATGACCTAGAAATTAGGGAAGTTGTGACTAGTCTTTCTAGAGACACTGAAAACTCTAAGTTTGGGGGTGATCATCATTCTCCATGTGCTTTAACTCTTAGAAAGGTCCCTCACTTGGGACTTGACATATGTGCCTCAATCATTTTACAAGATTATCTTCATACACGTTTTCTCGAACCTAATAATGTCCAGGAAGAAGTTCAGTTGTTAGAAACCCATCCTCTGGTTGATGTGGTTTACCCAGGCTATGATACCCAGATTGATTTTGTTTTCCCACCAAAAAATTTTATTCCAATTGTGGGAATGTTTGAATTTGAAATGTGTCAGTTATTGAGTTTTGAGACTAAACCTAATTACTTTAGGATATTAGGGTCGACACATTTGTTTAAGGAACACCACCACTCTCATTGTGGTCAGATGTGTGAATCAAATCTGATTGACTTAGAGGATCCCCAGTTATTCAGGTTATTATTATGTTCTTCTAAGTTTGTATTTGAGTTTTTCTAGACTCTAAAACCTGAACATCCGGATCTAACTTATGAGGAAATGCAACCCATGGAAATATTTTATCTAGACCCTGTTATAGAACCTGAACCTGAACCACAGCTAGATGTAGTTGTCTTAAACAAGAAACTAGACAAGGTTGTGCTTTATTTGTTAATTTTCTTGGCATGTTGCAGATTCCTTTTACTTGTGATAGCTCTATTTGATTTTGGTGATCCGCAGTTATTCCGGCTATTACTTTATGATTCTATGAGGTGATTAATTCCTTCCGATGTCTGGATGAAGACTTTAAACTTAGCACTTCTTGGGAGGTAACCCAATCTCATGCAACACGGTGATATCTTTCCTTAACTCTTTTGCTTCGAGTGGTAACAGTTTCTCCTTGTTCATGCTTTTAGTTTTATCTTTAGAACATTGAGTACAATGTTAGATTTAAGTTTGGGGGTATAGGAGAAACTTTTTAGTTGCAATTAATAAAAAAATTCCAAAGCCTAGAAATTTATGCTTATTAAGGTTGGCACTAACCAATCTAAGTGGATGGGAACATCTTGGTTGTAGGAGTTGAGGAACCAATCTGATTAGATGAAAACATCTAAAGAGTCTATTCATAAAAGCACAGAGCTCAGGTGTTAGAATTAAAAAAAAAAAAACATGGTAGTTTCGCCATATCTCGTTGAATCCTAATCCTTCTATTTTTATTTTTTTAAGTGACTTGGTGGGGCACACGATTCAAGTTGTTACCTTTGCTAGCGTGAATTAGGGTGATCACCAGACCATCAGACCAACCGGAATAAATTCAATAAAGTCGACTACTGGTGCCCTTGTATATGCCAATTGTGTTGACCTAGAGTTAGGTTTATCGACCACTGGTCCCCTTGTACATGCCAGTTGTGTTGATATTAGTCAGACCGGTATCTCAGTCCATTAGGATAGGTTCATCTTGGCAGAGGCCTTCAGACAGATATGGGAAACACCGTTCACTTTAAACCATCTACTTTTCTCTTTATCCATCTTCTTAATCTTTCCATGTGATTGGTTGACTTCGGTTATGATGTCCAGAAACTATCTGTGTAGAGCTCTATCACTTATATATGAATTTTAGTATGCTGAGTGCAAACTCGTGTACAACAATTGGAATTTCGCATCAGGGTACTTTTTCATATAGTCAATGAGAGTATGCCAACCAAGGAGATTCTTTAGTGCCTTCCAAGGTTTTGCATAGATAGGTAGGGTATGGAGTAAAGGTTTTGTGGGTACACCTCTGGTAAACCCTCCCGAGATTAACTCGATCGCTAGGGCCACCTAGCGAGTTAGGATTTTATTTTTCTAGATTAGTTTTGCTCGAGGACTAGCAAATAATAAGTTTGGGGGTATTTGATAGACACATTTTTGTGTCTAATTTTTCCTCAATGTTCTGTATTGTTGGTACTCGATTTCGTACTTATTATGGTATTTTATGTGTTTGTAGGTATTTCTGGGAAATAAACATTTTTGGAAAATTCGGCTCGAAAAGTTGCTCGGGGCACCCCTGGAAAAGCAACAAAGGCACCCTCATTTTGGATAGGGGCCACCTCAGGGCACCCCTGTTGTTAAAGGAGCCCCTACTCTGGATAGGGGGCACCCCATTCTTCTTCATTTGAAAATCATTTTCGGCGGGAAATATTTCATCACCACTGCACGAGATTTTGGGAAAGATTTTTGGGAGATTTTCATGGATATTATGCTGCGATTATGTTGTCACTTAATCAATAGGTCGCGGGACGTGTTTTTGGAAGGAAAACAAGGAATTAATCTGCCCATGAATGGTGTTGCGTTAAACAGGGTAACAAATATTCTCGGATTACGCTTGAGTTATAAGAGCATATTACGTGGGATTTAAGAGGATATATTCTCTGAAAATTGTTTCTATCCAATCCAGAGAGAGTTTGAAAAGCTTCGGACAACTCAGACGTGTATAATAGAGGAAAGGAGAATAAAATCTCCTAAACTTTAATACGATAGTTTATGGTATTTACTCGAGAGATTGATGGTCCTGTGGTGTTTTTATAACTGAGTTTGGAGTCAGATAAGGGGATGGAGTGAGAGGGGAGCGAACAGAGGGTTGAGGATGGATAAAAATCAAGTTGCAGAGATGAACCGGTTCTGCTGGTGAAGAAGAACACGAAGAACATTAGACCACAGAAGACAGTCGTATTGCTACAGTACCAGCGACACTTCATATTTATCATTCTCTGTAACAGTTTGGTTTGTAACAAATATAATTGTTACAAACCCGGTATTAATTATTTTTTACCTTTTCCATCATTTGTAAACACCTTTTTGAGCAATGAAAAATTCCTTTGAGTGTGTTTTCACCATGCGGAGCTAGACCCATCATAACTATTTGCATATAATTTAATTGTTTTATGATTTCTATTAATTATTTGTTATTTTGTTTGATGTCGCATGCTTGGTTTTAATTACTTTTGATGCGTCATGCTCATAACTTACAACTAATGTTTTATGAAATCTAATTTGGCAAAGAATAAAGTTATTGTTTCTTTTGTTTTGAGCTATAAATGTCTAAGATTAATTTATGAACCCCATGAACATGAAAATCAGTGGAATCCCGAGTCCCTGTAAATTCTTCATCCCGTAAAAAATTTTGTATATAATTTCTTATTTTTAGTATTTTTATATTTAAGCCTAGAATCAATTCAACAAAGTCCGAGTGAACGACAACCTTATTTGCCACTATCAAAAATATCATCACTGCGCATTTCATCATGACCTCTATGTAAAATAACATGATTGGTCGGTCCTCCTTAGGTCTGCACATGGCACGGGACGGTATAGATTTTTGCCTAGCTCAATACCTGTACCTTCTTATGGCCGGTACCTGTACCTTGTATATGTACTTGTACCTGTGTAGAATGGGATGGGACGGGACGTGTACCTGTTTAACTCGGTACGGGACGGGACCGGTTCTTTACCTATCACATATGTAAGAAAGAAAAAAAAAAGAGGATTACCACTCTTTAACGGTTTGACCCGTTTGAGAAACGCTTGGACTAGTGGAGTATGTGTACCGGGAGTACACTAGATTCTTTTCCTTCTTATCATTTTTGAAGTCTGACGAGGATAGTAATCGAATCATATTTCTTCCAAGCACTAAGTATCTTACGGCAACAACAGGTCATGAGAGATTTGTTCTGGTAACGAGTGTTGGTCTCAAAGAAGAATTAGTTTGTTGGCATAGATCGTGGCAGTGGTGGGGTTAATTTTAATCGAAGAAATTGGTATTGTCTAATCGTAAACTGAATTAAGATGGACAGGTTTAGGAATGAATTTGGGTGAGCTAATGGCTGTAATCAGTAAGGCAATGGTGTTTATTTCCTAGTACCTGCAATGGGTTTGCTTAAAAATGGAATTGGGGTTGTCTGGTGCTGTTATCTCTAATGGATTTGAACATTTGTTCCAAAATCAACATCTGCAGATTTGTGGATTTCTAAACATGGACCAAAATTGGGTTTGTATGGGGTTGTTGTTCAACTGAATTGATTCGTATTGATTTTTAAATGGTGGTTGTATGGAAGAGCTGAAATTGGTTTACTTCGCAACCAAGTGAGAAGATTCCGGGATGGAAAATACGATAGAGAAAGGGTATAACTCCTACTATCAACGACTAGGATTTAACCCTAATTTAAATTGATAGAGATCCTCGGGACTATGGGACGGGACGGGAATAGCATAGAACCGTTACTCGTACCTACTCTAGACACGGTACCAGTTTTTGGTAGAGAGACGTCCGCGACATTCTCTCTTCCATGACTATGTAGAGAGACCATATATAGATTCAGGCGGCTCTCCTACATAATTGTTTGTTGAGGGGGCTAAACGCCTTCAGGACGTTAACAACGCTGCATGTTGTTCCCTGACTATGCACCTTTCAGAACGAGTATAATGCTTCAAATATCTCATATCTCGATTCTACAATAGATTAATTCTACCGTGACATTCGCCACTGAATTCCTAGAAAATAATATATTATATCTCATTACTCTGTTCCATGAATCCCCGGCTGACTCCATGGTTAGTAATAGATAATCAATTCATCTCATTACTCCGTTCCATGAATCCCCGACTGACTCCATGGATTAGTAATAGATGCACAATTCAAGATTATTACTCCGTTTCATGAATAATTCTCCACTGAATTTCATGAATTAGTAATAATTACTCGACAATCGGGCATCTGGACTATCATCAAGAAAGCCCCAATAAAATGGTGCAAGTGTACTTAACAATGATGCACGAACGAGCATTCAAAAATATGGGAAAATGAGGAATCCTACACAAACAGGAGAGATAAAATAATAATAAAAGGATAGAAAAGAGGCGCCTAGGGACTGGGCCCACCGGACGGCCGACCATGCCGCCGTGGCCGGTCCCCCATGCCTCTTCCTTTTATTTTTCTTATTTTATTTATTTTCATGAACTCATGAAAACTTCTTCATTCAAGCAACTTTCCTTGTTTGAGCAAAACTCACGGTTTCTCCATATTTTCACGGTTTCATGAAAAATAATAAAATAGGGAAAGGTGTTGCGGGACCAGGCTACCTAGCCGGCCGACCATGCCCTAGCCGTGGCCGGTCCCACACCTTGCAATCCCTTGTTTTCATAATTATTATTTCCCTCATCTCATGAAACTCTTCCGTTTGAGCAAAAATCATGGTTTCTTCATATTTTCTCAAATATTGCTCAAACCATGAAAAGGCCAAAAAGTAAAATGGTCACATGACCGACTAGGATACTCACACCAAATAATAAAATATTATTATTTTAATATTTTCCAAATTTTGATCAAACGAGCAGAATTTTACTTGCTCATTCGAGCAAAATCAAGAATTTAAGTCAAAGATCGAACTCTTCTGAAAATCCGAGATATTGCTCAAACACACACCAAAAAATACCAAAACTCTCAGGATTGAGACACGGACATTATAGTGACACGTGCATGCTTCCTTGACCGACCAAGGCCGGACCTAAGGCTTGCAAGGAGCCGGTCCCATACATTCTTATAATTTTGACCTAATTTGCTCAATTGCTCATATCGGGTCCAAACACTTTCCAACAACTTGGAATTTGCTCAAACGACCATAAGCTGGTCCCACGACCACCAAGGGACGGTTTCATGCCCCCTTTGTCAGTCCCTCACTTCTCCATAATTAGGTTTCATCACCTAATGCTCAAACAAGCACTATTCTAATAATGGTCAACACCAACATTTGATCATTCTTTCACCAACCGGTCAACTGATGATCCTGGTGCACGCTCACTTGAGCACTTGGGAACCACATGGACGTCCATCATCCTATGAGGTCGGTCCCTCCCTTATTCATGACTTATTTTCAGCAATTCATCAATTGACGAACAATTGATCAAAAATTAGGATTTCGAACAAACGCTCCACAAATCATCATTCTGAGCAAGTTCAAACACTAATAAATTTATGTTGATCTAACATCCTCTCAGGATTGAGACACAGACATTATAGTGACACGTGCATGCTTCCTTGACCGACCAAGGCCGGCCCTAAGGCTTGCAAGGAGCCGGTCCCACGCATTATTATAATTTTGACCTAATTTGCTCAATTGCTCATATTGGGTCCAAACACTTTCCAACAACTTGGAATTTGCTCAAACGACCATCATCTGGTCCCACGACCACCAAGGGCCGGTTTTATTCCCCCTTGGTCGGTCCCTCACTTCTCCATAATTAGGTTTCATCACCTAATGCTCAAACGAGCACTATTTTAATAAATGGTCAATACCAGCATTTGATCATTCTTTCACCAACCGGTCAACTGATGATCCTGGTGCACGCTCACTTGAACACCACATGGACGTCCATCATCCCATGAGGTCGGTCCCTCCCTTATTCATGACCTATTTTCAGCAATTTATCAATTGACGAACAATTGATCAAAAATCAGGGTTTCGAAAAAAAGCTCCACAAATCATCATTATGAGCAAGTTAAAACACTAATAAATTTATGTTGATCCAACATCTGGATTAATCATATAATATTTATAGTTTATCAATATTCTAATTAATATTTTATTGGGTCACGTTACTCATAAATAATTTGACGAATTGAGAAATACTTGCTCAGTTGCTCGAATATTGATCCAACTATCAATATTCAGTAATTTATCGATATCCAGTAATTCGTCGAATTGAGCAATAGGTGCTCAGTTGCTCGAATATTGATCCAACTATCAATATTCAGTAATTCGTCCAATCGAGCAATCTCGAATTTACAATATTTGCTAAGACGAGCAATATCAACATAAGAACTGTATGTGTGTTCAATTCATGAATCATTGAGCATTCGTCACTCATGTTCAATTCAACAAAACTTAGACTCACCGTCTAAAAGTGAACAACTGACCTAATACACGTCTTCCTTGCAGACTCCACGTTCATGAGACATCAGTCACGTCACATGGGGGGATGTCAATTAGGGTTTTGCTCTGGAGGTCTACGGCACGTGTGTTCCTCCACGATGAGAAATGTGAGTAAGTCGTGAAAACGGTTGAAGGAGTTAGGAAAGTGGTGGGTGCATGATCAATTAAGTCTCTGCACGACATGAAACTGATTTTACCACGGTCTCCCACTTTCCCCATCTTTCACTCCAGAAACCGTCACACTTACTGGGATCAATGTGTTCACTATTCTGACAATATAAATAAGTCTATGAATCCATGATTGAAAAAGACACAGAAAATCCACGAGATACTGAATGCTTCCCTCCTACAAATCAACCCATCTCCCTCTTTGTGACCGAATTGACTCTAGAACGGCCATTGACTTGGTTTAGGTCGGAGTCCCACAGATTGATCTCTCGAACTCAAAGAACTCCCGTGCAATGCATCTGTGTGAGGTTAAACAGTTTGCTCGGTTCGAGGAGTCTCGTCCGAACCGTCGTCTCCCCAATTCCTTAAAAACCAGCAAATGGTTTTTCCCCATCTAAAGATTGGCGACCACGGTGGGAGATTAATCTCTCGATTGCAATCTCAACTTTCACAAAATGGTTGATCTTAGGTAAGGTTCAGTTACAAATCCAAACACAAACAACGCTAGCGCTAGAAAAATCGGTGGTACTCCAAAAACTACTCATGTTTCCAACACAGGTGCTATTGATACCACTCCTACTCAAACCAACGTCGGAAACCATCCGCTCTTCGGCTGGTCCCCCGAGGAAATCAGAGAAAATACACATACCATAACTGATATTATGAAGGTGCAAGAGACTCTCACCAAAAATCAGATTGACATGGATGCAATACAGAAAGAGATATGCAATTATCTCAAAACTCTCACCGACAAGATGTCAGATAAAACTAAAGAGAAAGGAAAAGCCAAAGAAACATCTTCGGCTGCTGATCCTGAAGTCACTCCAATCCATGTAGTAGATGATGATGAAGTCCACAAGGCTTCAAATAACCAACCAACAAAGGAACCTGCAGGCTTCATCACTTGTGAGGACATGTAACGCTTCATGTAGGATCGAGGAAAAGACAAGACACCATCAATCCACCGTCATCAACCTCCATATCCTGCTGCTATGCAAAGAATTCCTCTCTTGAAGGGTTACACCTCTCCAACATTCACACTGCACAATGGAACGGGGAACGCTCGAGAACATGTCTCTCGATTCCTGGAAGCACTAGGCGAACATGAACACAACCATGTCGTATGAAGGAATTCTCGAAATCTCTGATAGGTCGAGCATACACATGGTACAAAAACATTGCACCTGGGAGCATCACTAGATGGGGAGAAATGGTTAATGCTTTCTACCGGAAATAATTCTTCGTCTCAAAGCAGATTACTCTCTCCGATTTATGAAGAATGTCTCAGAAGAGCAATGAGCATCCGAACGATTATGTGAAGAGGTTCAGAGTCCAAGCTTTGGATTTTCATAACCTGAATTGGGGTACTTGTGCATCAACGGAATGATCCCGGTCTACAGAGCCTTGCTGGAAAATCTCCGGTTCTAGAATTTCTCAGAGCTTCATGAATAATCCAAACGATCAGCGACTACTGCACCTGCTTTACTGGAAAGAGCAAAGTCTGCAAGGTCGAGGAACCTTGAAGCAGCTGACACCTAGTCAACAATCAGTACAATCTCCAGCCTTTAACAAATGTTGTTGCTGCTAGGAATGAAAGGAAAGCCGAGACACAACATCAGTGCGCTTCTCCAACATACCAGGCTCCTCTGAAGGCGCGAAGAACAGATAACCAATCCTGAAATGCACAAACCTCGACTCGGTACCAACAAACGGGAAATGATCATACAGACTCAAACTCCTCTCTTCTCATGAAGGAGTGATCGAGTTACTGGGAGTCTGGGTTCAAGATGGTTCAATCAAATTGTCGTTCATCAGGAGAGACCCAACTGAAAAAGAAATGGAGAATCCCAGGTACTGTCGCCTTCATAGGTTCATCGATCATCCAACAAGTAACTGCAATATTTTTAAGCACATCTTCAAAGAGAAGGTTGATCCATAATAAATTCAAATGGGGATTGAAGAAGTACACAAGAATCCTCTCCCAGTCAGAACCTTTACACTCTCTGAACAACCAGTCAAAGAAGCAGTTCAATCGTTGATTGAGCATATCTGTGAAATTGCTCTATCTTTCTAAGGCATAAAGAAAAGACATGTTCACAACATGATGAGTACCAAATAGTGCATATTTCTACACCTTCTTATCGGCAATTAACTCATCTTTCGCGCTTTAAAATCATATATTATCCCAAATTCTGTATTTTCTTCGTTTTCAAGAACAAATATCTGTACTAATTAATTTTGTGATTTTAGGTAGTAAATAAAGCTTGGATGAATTAGGGAGCAAAAGAAGCGGAGAATTGATGATATTGAAAGAGAGACAACAAAGACTCACGCTAGATGGAAGTGAAGAATGTTGTTTGCACCTCATCCGCAAGTGAGGAATGCCGTTTGCACAACTCAAAATTAGAAGTGGGCTTGAGATATTGGCTTTGAAGAAGACATGGGCCTAGAACAGATAAAAGACCAAGACCAAAGCCCGTCCCAACCCTGAGCCGTCAGATTCGATACAGATGATTGGCATCCAAAGGCATCTACACTCGAGATATCCACATTTGCTGCATCTGCTTCACATTATAGTGTCATCTATTCCTTCCCGTAATCGAGCAGAACCAAACACGCCTTCACTTCGTGTTCTTCTTTCCTACAAGCTCTGCAGAACCACCGATCAATCACCTCCGCTCCCGACCACTTCTGAGCACAACCACCTTCTCAAGAGCCATCAATCAATCTCCTAGTTTCTATCTCTCTCCATCTTATCTTCTCCCTTATCAAAAAAAGTATCCCCAGAAGCTATGATTGAGAGAGATAAGACTAGGGTTTCTTCACAGCTAAAGCAAACATCAAATCAAGGAGCTGTAAAATTGAATTGTAGAAGGGGTTTGTCAGAAAACGTGTTATTGGTGAGTGGGTGTTCTCTAAATTATAAAATTCTAAGTGATTGAGTGAGGATTCTGTTTATAGATAAGGCAGTGTAATGAAAAACTCATGCCCGGATTAGCCGGTGCACCAAGTAGTAGTTTATGTTTGTTTTCAGTGTTATCATCATGTTCTAATTTCATAACTAGGGTTTAGATGAAACCCTGACTCTCTGTTATGTTATTCACACTGTTTATGTTACTCTTGAATGTTTAAATTGTTTTAAGATAGAATTGAATCTTAGTACGTCAACATTTTGCTTTCACAGTGTATGCCATGTATCCATTGTAGTTAGAATCCCACTGTGTTGATTATGCTAGCTGCAACTCAAGCTTTACCAGACTGTTATTGATCCTTAAACTAATTGTGCCCTGAGAAGACAGTTAGTGCTTTGGAAAGATACCTTAGTTGTGACCGAACTATCCATTGGTGAAACACCTTAGGTAAGTGGTAGACTTGACACTTCTCCCTTATCTGTTACAAGGACAAGAGTAGTATAATTAGTTGAATACATAATGTGAGTTAGTGGTGGATTTGACAATCCTAGTATCCTCTTTATCATTGCTTTGCTTTCTGTTTTACTATCTCAGTCATTACCATCACCTAGCCGTATCGGCAAACAACCCCCCTTTTTGGTTACTCTTGTTTCGAATCAGTTTTAGTAAGACCGTAGCTTCAACTTACACCCACCTTGACTTGTGCTTTCCCTGTGTTGATTATCGATACTGTGCACTTGCAGTTATCATTGTAGGCTAGTTTATAGACCTACCAAGTTTTGGCGCCGCTGCCGGGGACTCGGTAGTGGTGTAGCTGATCTAAGGTTTCGCTTTACTGATTTTCAGTTTACCCTTGTATATATGTGCTTTGAATTTTTCAGTGTAACTTAGTTATCAAATCATCTATCTAGATAAACTGCATTTTAGTTTTGCATTTTTAGCTATAATTTTTTTTCCTGCTAGTTTCATTGCATCTTGTTTTAGATACCAGCATATAGTCTGTAACTGTAGTTTAAACTTCAACCTTTTTGCATTTTGTTCATATTTCCTGTTGCAGTTGCTTTTAAAGATTCTTTACCTGTAGCTCATCAGTCTGCTGTAACTTTCAATTCCTGCATCTCATACTATCATTGCATTCTGTAGTCCTAGTCTGCATAGTAGTGTATCCCTGGAACCTCTTAGCTGTACCAATAGCTGTATCTTTTAAACTTTCTGTCATCGCATAACTGCATCAATTTGAATTTCCTCTAGTTTTCAATAATAATCACCTGCATCATCATTTTGTGGCATACCATAATTTGTGTAGCTACACCTTTTTGTTTTATTTTCTGTCAGATTTGGTTACCTGCATTCTTATACCAACATCATTGTATTAGTTAGCCCATTTGTTCTCATAATCCGCATCTCAGTAGTTGTTTTAGCTGTAGTTTTTTACTTTTCTGCACTCTTTCAGTTCTTTTTGTAGTGTAACTTAGTGTAACTTGTACCATTTCAGGCCTGCTGTCATCATCATTTGTAGCCTGCTTTTGCATTCAGTAGCATTTTATCCTGTAGTAATCATAAGCTGTTCTCATAAAAGAAGCATCATTTAGCTGTAACTTGCATTCAGTTACCATTCATATCACCCTGTATCATATCCATTAAGCATCCCTGCGTACGTCACTTTCTTTTTCTCTGTGGATACTGTCTATAATTGCAGTCTGCAACAGCCTCATCCTGTTCTACTATGACTGTCCTGTCATTGATAACCCAATCTGTCATAATTAACAAGAAGAATAACTCCAAATCGTTGACATGCTACATATTCTTATCAACTGTGATACCCTCTGAATTTTACTTCATCTGTACGATTCTGGAATCTGATCACTGCTTTAGAGTAACCAGGTACCTGCAAAACTGCACTGCAAAACAAGGAAAGGAGGGAGAAAGAGGAGCAGCAAAACATTGGATTGTTGTGCCTAAGCCCGGTTTATACTGGCAGTATCGTACTCGAACCTCTTAAAATTTCTGATACTTTCCATGACTAATTGTTGAAACTGTAACCTCTCTTTTTGGCATCGAATCTCTGAACTTTTGATGCTCTCTGGCTTAACTGTCGACACTATGGAATGCTATAACATGTTTGCTTGCTGAAATAGTATTTCACGTAACCTTGTCAAACACCTGCAACATATAACATCTATGTGCTTGATCCTGTGACATATGAGTAACCCATTCACTCACCAAAATTGTCATTTCGCTATGTGTATCTCAATCTCTGAAAAACACCGTGTCTGCATATATCCACGAATCTGTTATCGTAAGCTTCATCTTTGGCCTGGCCTGGGCAATTGTTGCTAATTTAGGTGTTGTAACATAGTGTTTGGATTGTCCTTAAGGCTGCGATAGTGATCAACTGCTAGCCAATCCTGCAGAGCTGAATTGCTCTTATTTCAGCTGCATCATACCTGATGTTGCACTGTTTTCAAATATAATTAGCAGCTTTGAGTCAATCATCTGTAGGAATTTTTGTAGCATGAAGTGTGCTACTGCCAGTTAACTAGCAGTTTACAGTTCAGTTTGTCGGCACCCTGTATCAGTGCAAGCATTATCGCATCCCATCCCCTGCTCATTGGTGCACTAGGTGCAGTTGTTATTGCTCTCACCCTGTTTGTCTCCCTGCAACATATCATTTCACAATCAGTCGCGGTTACGGTTTCATATTTGCTGGTATTCACTTTTCTGGGTACTGAAATTCTTTTAAGTAACCAGGTACCTTCGAAACTGAAGCAACCAACCAAAAAAGGAAAGGAAGGAAGAAGCTGGGAAAATAAATCTAATTCGTTGGTCTTCTCTCTGTGTCGTACTGGAGGTAAGTTTCTCAAAAATACTCGGTACAACTGAGTCTCCTTCGGTTGCTCCATCTGAGTTTTTTTGAATTTTGTTTTAGTAAAAAGAGCTTCATAATTTGATAATCAAATGCGAGCAGGCCACTCGTTAGGATAACAGTAACATCATTTCTAAATCAAATAGAAACAACCATTTAGGACAGTTAGGCTTTGTATACTTTGTGATTACTGTAAGAAAAAGAACAAAAACATTTCATGGCAGGATTTTGGTCTGCAACTGGGGATAAGAACAAATCCATTAGAGAACTTGTTTACGGGCATGCTTCACGTTATGAGCCTCCCACAGACCATGATGTCAATAGTTATAGGGATTGTTATGGACATTTTCATAGTCCTGAGCCTCAATACTTGAACCCTAATGATTATTCGCACATGTATGATTCACCACAGGAAGAAAATGAACATTTTTGTAATGCCCAGCTCACACAATCATCACTTTTGGATCAGTTAGAAGCTCAAATCACAGCCTTAGAAATGCAAATATATGATATCACGTCTCATGCATCTAGGCAAGTTGAAGTTTCTGTTTGTGCCTTTTGTGACAGCAAACAACATGTAATCGAGCATTGCCCTGAAATGCATGCTTGTACCTTGTGTGGTAGCTTAGGCCATATTATTGAGAACTGCCCTGTTTTGCATGATTTTAGGCAGTCTAGAACACATCATGTTGCTGGCTTCTATCAAATGCAAGATAATCATCCCTACTCACAGACTTGCAACTCAGAATGGAGAAATCCCTATTACAATATTGATAATAATGAATTGAATTTTGAAAATAGCATGTCTAGTCCTCCCCATGTGTCTGATATTGAATATAAACCTAATGTAGAGGTGAACGAGTGGACCAAGGACCCCAAATATGGTGATAGGGACGAGTATGCATATTACGCGGATGATGATATTATGTTAGAAGAGCTAGTTCTTCTTGAAGAGTCAATTTCGGAGTCATGTGACTCTGAAACTCCAGACCATAATGTAGAGACTCCCATTGATGATGTTTCTTCTAATATTCATATTCATTGCAGTTCAGATGATTTTGGTACTGATTTACGGGTTGTGCAGTTGTCCTGTGAAGAAGAGCATAATACACAACTTGTGTGTGACTTAGGAAAGATTCAATTTTCTGTTGACACTAATGTTCTTATGCATGAAATTAAATTTGATGTGTATGATTCTCTGCCTAGGCCGCAGTGTGATGTTTCTTCTGATTTGCCGATGCATGAGAATAAATCTGTTGATGATGCTGATGATACTGAACTAGGGTTTGCTAATCTGTTCAATGACTGTGAGCATGATTTACCTGTTTCTGACTTAGGGAGAGTATGTGATGGTACTAATGACCTTTTACATAACTTAGATGTGCCTACCTCCCTGCCCATGTCACAAACTGAGACTACTCCACCCAACCTAGATTTGGTTTGTGACAAAATTGTAAAACCAACTTTTTTGAGAATACCTAATCTAGGATTGGAACTGTGTGCTTCTCAAGTTCTTTTGGACCATTTTGCAGCTAAATATAATGTGTTTAAGAAGCCACAATTGGAATACGCTCTTGTGTCTCTGCCTGTTCCTAACACAGTTCATTTTGAACTAGACCTTATGCATGATGAATCTCCAAAACTGCAAGATTTTGTGTCCAAAAGTACATGTGTTGAAAAATCTAGGTATGGGGGTAGCTCATTTTGTTTTGCAGTTCTGTCCTATTATAATTGTGTGAGGCTACTAAAATTTCCGCATTCTGTCTTTTGGGTTGATCCTCAACTGTTTCGATTGTTAATGTATGGTGAATTCCCCCTGTGTATAATCCAGTAGGTAATGTTATATTTTCTATCTTGAGTCAGTTGAGTCTTCTTCTAGTTTGTATATATTGTGCTAATCCAATATGATCTCAGATAAAAATGTTGGATTCTAGCCTTGAATAATGAAGCTCTAATCTTGCTTTCGCTGACATCCGGTACTCTCTCACCTTTTCTCTACTCAGCATAGTTCTCATGGTATAATTCTTATCATCTTTTGAAACATTGAGGACAATGTTAGATTTAGGTTTGGGGGTGTTTTGCATATAGAGTTTTCAGTCTTTTCTTTTCCTTCTATTTATTAAAAAAATAAAATAAATTGCATAAAACCTCCAACTTTTAGAGATCTTAGAGTCACATGCTTTTAGGTATGTTTACATAGAGAGTCTGACCGAAATAACTGAACTTGGAAGTACTGGAGAACACAATCGGGTTTCTTAGTTGTTAGAGCGTTAAAGTTGTACTTAACCATGCCGGTGGGCGAATTAGGTGCAGCAAAGATATTTGGTATTAGAAGTTGTGATCACCCTTAGTGGAGACTACCTATTTTACATCAAGCGAGGCACCGACCTTCAATTTTTCTGACTATCTATAAAGTCCTTTTAGAGTGTGTGTCACCGTACGTAAATTCCGGGTAGGAATGGTGAGCTACCCAACTTCGCACCATTTTCAGCTCTATTTTTGATCTCTTAAGTGCTAATTTTGTCAATCATGAGGGTGACATCTAAAGATAAAAACTCCTTATAGTTTGATTTGCAGTTAGCACCATTCTCTCTCTCTCTCTCTCTCTCTTTCTCGACAACATCAACAGATCGATAGAAACACATCATCATCAACGAGCAGAGCAACGTCAGATTCTATGAAGAAAGTTGAAATAGTCCGAGGTTTACATGAAACAATTCAAGGAAAAGTAAAATTCTCATTCAAAGTGAAGATACAATATAAAGAGCAGAATTCTATGCGCATTTGAAAAGGTATTTTACAAAAGCAAAGAAAACAGAAAAAGATGAGAATTAGTGAAGTTTTTGAAATCAAGACAATATAAGTTGTGAAGAATTGAGTGATAACGTCCTTCGTCCATGAGAATGTGTTCTTTGGTATTTCTAACTTCGTGTTACTAGCATGCAGAAACTCTATGTCCTCATAGCTCCTTGGATGCTTAGGACTCCACTACGCTATGAAGTTGGAGAAGGTTTTGTGGGTACATCTCTGGTAGGCCCTCACGAGACTACAACTCGTCCACTAGGGACACCTAGGGGTTTAAAGGCTTAGTGCATACGCTAAATGCATTCGATAGACCAGCGACAGTGGTATAGTTAGGATTTCTTAATTTTTGGTTCACTTGAGGACAAGTAAAATTCAAGTTTGGGGTATTTGATGAGTGCCAAATAGTGCATATTTCTACACCTTTTTATTGGTAATTAACTCATCTTTCGCGCTTTAAAATCATATATTATCCCAAATTCTGTATTTTTCTTCGTTTTCAAGAATAAATACTTGTACTAATTAATTTTGTGTTTTTAGGTAGTAAATAAAGCTTGGATGAATTAAGGAGCCAAAAGAAGCGGAGAATTGATGACATTGAAAGAGAGACAACAAAGAACCACGCTAGATGGAAGTGAAGAATGTTGTTTGCACCTCATCCGCAAGTGAGGAATGCCGTTTGCACAACTCAAAATTAAAAGTGGGCTTGAGATATTGGCTTTGAAGAAGACATGGGCCTAGAACAGATAAAAGACCAAGACCAAAGCCCGTCCCAACCCTGAGCCGTCAGATTCGATACAGATGATTGGCATCCAAAGGCATCTACACTCGAGACATCTACATTTGCTGCATCTGCTTCACATTCTAGTGTCATCTATTCCTTCCCCTATTCGAGCAGAACCAAACACACCTTCACTTCGTGTTCTTCTTTCCTACAAGCTCTGCAGAACCACCATTTCTCCTCCATCAATCACCTCCGCTCCCGACCACTTCTGAGCACAACCACCTTCTCAAGAGCAATCAATCAATCTCCTAGTTTCTATCTCTCTCCATCTTATCTTCTCCCTTATCAAAAACAGTAACCCTAAAAGCTATGATTGAGAGAGATAAGACTAGGGTTTCTTCACAGCTAAAGCAACCATCAAATCAAGGAGTTGTAAAGTTGAATTGCATAAGGGGTTTGTCAGAAAACGTGTTATTGGTGAGTGGGTGTTCTCTAAATTATCAAATTCTAAGTGATTGAGTGAGGATTGTGTTTATAGAGAAGGCAGTGTAATGAAAAACTCATGCTCGGATTAGCCGGTGCACCAAGTAGTAGTTTATGTTTGTTTTCAGTATTATCATCATGTTCTAATTTCATAACTAGGGTTTATATGAAACCCCGACTCTCTGTTATGTTATTCATACTGTTTATGTTACTCTTGAATGTTTAAATTGTTTTACGATAGAATTGAATCTTAGTACGTCAACATTTTTCTTTCACAGTGTATGCCATGTATCCATTGTAGTTAGAATCCCACTGTGTTGATTATGCTAGCTGCAACTCAAGCTTAACCAGACTGTTATTGATCCTTAGACTAATTGTGCCCTGAGAAGACAGTTAGTTCTTTGGAAAGATACCTTATTTGTGATTGAACTATCCGTTGGTGAAACACCTTAGGTAAGTGGTAGACTTGACAGTTCTTCCTTATCTGTTACAAGGACAAGAGTAGTATAATTAGTTGAATACAAGTTAGAGCATTGCTCGGTCGAATTCGCATGCATTGATATCTCAAGCATGTTTGTCAATGTTAGTGATCAAAACTATAAGTCTTGATTTCTAGTCTACTATAGCTAAGTCTCGGACTAGGATAGAAAGTGTAGTTGAGCTCAAGGACTTCATGGCTATTCATCATACAAGAAGAAGAACTACTCAAGGAACCGGTGTAACTTCTCGACAAAAAGGTATGTGAAGAATTGAACTGATCTTTCACTCAAAAGTCTATCTACTCTATCTCCTACTTCTTGATACAAAAAGTCGTATGATACATATAGACTTAGATTATACACATTTGGTATTTCGATCCGAGTATACCTCGCTTATCAATATCTCGAAATATGTGTTGGTAAGCGTTTCGCTTCGACCATGTTTGTCTTTACCTAGTGACGAAAGTCATGATATGTTTCAATCACTTTGAAAATTGCTTTGACGAGAAATGGTGTAACAACTGTATAACGTCCTCTAAGAATGTTTCAATGGTTGGAATGGGAGTTTAGATTACATAACCAATGATGGAAATAAGTATTGTTGTGGAAACACATATGTGCATAAGTCCTATCCCTTGAACCAAAGTTTGCGAACTTTGTTGATCAAGAGAAACCGGAAGAATGACTTGTTTCCAAGTCCGCGAACTCAGTCTGCGAATTGCCGGACTTCTCATCCCGAGAAATTCTGTTGGAGTTGACGAACTAGCTGCGTCCGCAAACCCAGTCCGCGACCCGGCAGAAAGTCTTTGCTGAGATTTTCTGCTCTTCCCGGTTTCTTAAGTCCGCGAACCTAGTGTGAGAACTTAAGAAGGTTATATATCTGAAGATGATTTATGAACTTAAACTTATAAAGACTAAGGAATGAAATTTGCAAACCGTGGCTATAAAGTTCATGAACCGATTCGAGTGAATCAAATCATCTTTGCTTTAATTATGTCTTGTGTAGTACATAAGATTTCCTTGTAATTGAACAACTCTCTAAGTAGTTCATTTGAAGTCATTTGAACTAGTTATGGTGAAGAAGAATATGGTTGGTATGAAATGCTCATATGGCTAACCTTTTGGTTAACTATTGTTGAACCAACAAATGTACACGTTTGGATACGGTTAACAAACCTAGAAGCGTGCATTTCATTTGTGTATAACAAGCTAAGTTTTCTATCTAACAGTTGAAAAATATTAGCTTGAATCTAAATCAGGTTTTCATCTAACGGTGGATATTGTTTGCTTTGTGACCAAGGAGAAACCCTGATTTGAAAGACTATATAAAGGAGACATCTAGTATTGTGTAAAACTAATACCCACACTTCACGTGTGATACTAGTTTGCGTTCTAGAGTCGTTTCTCCTTTAACCTTTGGTTTTCTTCTTCTAAAACCAGGTTAACGACTTAAAGACTTCATTGGAATTGTGAAGCCAGACCGATACTACTTTTATCGTAGTTGTGTGATCTGATCTTGCATCTTCTATCGTACGAGTACAATCAGATTGATTGACTTGAGATTAATATCTCCGATAGGCAAGATATAAAAAGTAGTCACAAACATCTTCGTCTCATTTTTTGTGATTCTGCAACATCTTGTTTTGCTACCATACGATTAAGATTGTTTTGAGGTGATTGATTTATCTAGGCTGCTCTTCGGGAATATAAGACCGGATTATCAATTGGTTCCTGTTCACCTAGATTATTATCAAAAGACGGAACAAAAACTTTAGGGTTTTTCTGTGGGAGACAGATTGATCCTTTGATAGAATTGTCTGTGTGAGACAGATTTGTTTATTGTCAAAGCCTGCGATTTTGGGTCGTAGCAACTCTTAGTTGTGGGTAAGATCAGCTAAGGGAATCAAGTGCACAGTATCCTGCTGGGATCAGAGGAGTAGGGAGTACAACTGTACCTTGGATCGGTGGGAGACTGATTGGGGTTCAACTACAGTCTAGTCCGAAGTTATCTTGGAGTAGGCTAGTGTCTGTAGCGGCTTAATCAGTGTGTGTTCAATCTGGACTAGGTCCTGGGGGTTTTCTGCATTTGCAGTCTCCTCGTTAACAAAATTTCTGGTGTCTGTGTTATTTCAGTTTCCGCATTATATTGTTTTATCTTTATAATTGAAATAATACAAGTTGTGCGTTAGATCATAAATTAAAGTAATCCAACCTTTGGTTGTTGATTGTCATTGATTGATCCTTGGATATTGGTATTTGGTACCATCCAAGTTATTCCTTGTATTTGATTAGTATTTGCAGTTTCTGTTTGAGGAAATCAAATCAAGAGAGAGAGAGATATAAACTCGTTGATGTACTTTTAGTTGATTGAGTCTTGTTGATTCTCTTAAAAGTATATTCGAGTTTGTCCGTACAGATTGCTAAGCAAAATATTGTGTGGTGTTGTTAGACCTCCGCTTTTTCAATACATAATGTGAGTTAGTGGTGGATTTGACAATCCTAGTATCCACTTTATCATTGATTTGCATTCTTTTTTACTATCTCAGTCATTACCATCACCTAGCCGTATCGGCAAACAACCCCCCTTTTTGGTTACTCTTGTTTCGAATCAGTTTTAGTAAGACCGTAGCTTCAACTTACACCTACCTTGTCCTTGAGGATCGACCTGTGCTTGCCCTGTGTTGCATATCGACACTGTGCACTTGAAGTTATCATTGTAGGCTAGTTTACAGACCTACCAAAACACCGAATTACATTGTGACAGATGTCTGTCCATCCCAGAAATACTCCTTGAACCTCCATCCTCAGGCAAGGAGATGCATGATTGGGGACTGCTTACCACAGTCCATTTCATAGGAAATGAATTCGGAAGAATGTTGATCGATGCTGACACCGCCATCAACGTCATTCCACTGAAAACCCTCAGAGCCGCAGGCATCACTCGATAAGAAGCTACTCGTGATCCCATCTCAATCAGAGACCTTGAAGGATCGCTCAGAAATACTTATGGATACATCACTCTCAAAGTGAACATAAGTTCAACCTAGACGGAAACCAAGTTTCACATAATCAGGAAGATCCAGGATATGACATGTTTTTCAGACGAGCGTGGATCCACGCTGAAAAGATGAGTACTGACAAAGCGCCTTTGATTTCACATCTCTCCAATAAAGAAAGTTCTAATCCAAAAGATTTGGCGGACATTCCATCATCAGAGCACTTGGAGGAATTTCGAAATTTTACGAGGTTAAAGCAAGAACCTGCAAAAGATGCATAGACATTCATCAAGAGGTTCCACACTCAGGCAAGTCTCATTCCTTCCATGTCTATGTCATTCATTTCCTCACATGATATCCTAGCATGGTGACTCAATTTTGATATTGCAAGATGTTATAAATGGTAGCTTCACCGTATTAGTATTTTTCTAAGTGGTTGAATCTGACATCTCTCCGAATCGAGCATGTCACTGAGACATTCATTACTGATAGGATGTACGAAGCATGGGAAAAAACACTTTGGGCATTTCTCCATAACCTTGCAGGTTTGTCCATGTTACCACAAAATCAGAAATCTTTGATGTCTGCACAAGTGTTGAATCCCACTAACGCAACGAAAAGAATGCCGAATCGACAAAAGATACTCAGGGCCGAGACTAAAACATTCGATGCTTAAGGGATATGACGCTTCAACGCTCAAGTATCTAAGAAGCCTTCAAATTGTACTCCCAATCAAAGAGTACACCTTCGATAATGGTGCATCTGGCTTCAACACAAATATCTCAATGATGACACACTGATTCAACATCAAAGTGTAACTGAACTACAATCGATAAGTCTTCATTACCCCATGATAAGACTTCTGAAGAAGATGCGACATCATTCATCCATGGATGGTACAAACTCCTTCAACATACACTTTGGGACTTAATCTTATTGGAAATATCAATTCAATATGTTTCAATAAATGTTATTCACATAACAAGTCATCCCAACCTAGTGTGATTCCATGAAACATCATCAACGTAACCTCTCTACATCACAAACCTTGCACGACCAAGGAACGTTTTCTCCTCACACTCAGAATGGAGACTGCCGCTGCTATCTGTCACAACAACATCGATTCCCTGACAAAGCCACTTCACACTCACTGGATGGAGAAGCAAAAATCATGCTCGATAATCTAGCCTTTTCGGTCTCCGGATCAACTCTAACCATAGTATCGACATCACCAAGGATATGTGGAGGAACTCCATTCATGGTCTCAGCATCAACAAGAATTTCTGGAGAAAATTGAATCGTGATCTCAACATCAACAACAGTCTCAGGAGCAACATCCTCATGACAGAGCTTCATCAACTAACCATTCTCTAAAGTATTGCTCCATGGATCGTACCTCTTCAATCCCTAATGATTCATATCAAGATGTGTAGACATGATACCATGTTCACATAAAAGTCTTCCCAAAGCTTGCACGACTGGAGGGCACAATCCAAAGTCTATTACAAGATGATCTCGTCACCTCTACAAATGAGATACAACACACTTCGGGCCATGGGTTTGCAAAAACGTACTAATGGGTGAGGAATGGGACAATGCTTCCTCAACGAAATATGTTCGTCTATATCTCTGATACAACATATAAAAAGGGCACATCAATCGGACATGCAGGCAGAAAGATATTTCCTCCACACTCATGTTTACGGGATCTAAAATTTTGCACGGGATTACAAGTTATGAATGTGCACGCGTCTTTAGTTTCCCCACACATCTCCAAACTGAAAGATTATTTCTGCATATGATTCCTTAGTGTCTTAGCTTCGAAAATTTGGGTCAATCATCAAATTCCGACATCGTATGAGGTTCCTACAGCTTCCAGAGCACACAACATGCGAGCAGCAATTCTTAGACGGGATTCATAACGTCCACGGTCGATCGATGGCCACCAGGACCTCCCACTAAGTCCTTCATCCAGGTACCTCCAACTTCGACCACCTAAGTCTTTACGTCAAGTTTTTTGTACCTGGGTCCTCTATCTAGGTCTTGCCAAAAGAAGGGAAAACAAAAGGTGAGATTTAACAAAATACCGGGGACTGACGATCCACTGATCATGAAGATCAGTTTCACAGTCCAAGACTCGTGACTTGCACCGAGATATCCTATGCTAATCCTTCATCAAAATACTTCATTATGCATCCAAGACGCAAGCAAATAGGAAAAGTCACAAAAAAGGTGTTTTACAGCAAGCCTGTCTGAAGTGATTTTACACTTCCCCGTACGAAGCGACAAGCTGGGAGCAATTGGTGAGGAATCTGAGGTTGGTTCATATACCATTCTCTTCAAAATTTCATAACAATTTGATAAACGAGCAAAGAGATGTGGCCAAAACATTGGACTACATGCCAGCTGAAAATTTTCTGGAGGTCTCTTGGAAGTTTACTGTTTGGCCTATTTCAGAACCTAAACATGCTCAAAACTCAAAAAGCTTCTTCGATAAAGCTTTGAATTTTCCTGGGCATGAAGAAACATGGGTAGATCGCGAAGGTCCGACATCGGACGAAGATTCTACAATGTTTTCATTAAAAGGTCGAGTTCTGATTTTTCTGGTGACTATTTCGGCAAAAATTTCATTCATTCATATAGGTCCCCATTCATTCAAAAATCAGCAATTTCATACTTCTATGAAGAAAATATACGATGGGTACTTACTGTAGTGGTCCTTAAAGTTCTCAAAGGACCGGAATTGCCAACATTACCGTTGGAAACATCATTGCTTTCATCCAGTTTCGAAATCCAGGATTTTCTTCTTCAGCATCCTCCAAAGACGAATGGGAATCATCAGTACCCCCTCGTTCCATGGAAATCTCCTCCTGGATACATCAACAACAATTAGTGATATTTCAATCAAGGAGTTCTATGAACGATTATATGAAGAGGTACTTACATCGACTTCTTCTTCGACGCTCGATTCAGAAACCGTTTGTTCACCAGCAAAGAATTGAAGACCGTTAAGGCTTGATGGAGAAAAATTCTAAAAAGAAATAACAAACCTTGGTCTCGTGATCCTAATTGCACGGGCAAGGAAAAGTCATGACACAAGGAGCTCTAACAACTGTCCAAAGAAACAGCTGGGGACTGCACGTCATTTGCTAACATCTTGTAATCCTTACTTCTGGGTTCTCCGCCCCGAAGACTTTCTTCCATTTCCGTGGAGTCTACATTGATACGGGATCTCACTACACGATCATCCTGTGATAAAGTTAATGAAATAGCCTGGAGTACAACTCAGTATGAAGGATATCTCACCATCACTTAGAGGTACCAGAAGTACCATTTCTTGAAGTTGCATCCGCAGAGATGCCATCTCCGGAAACATCATCTTTGGAAGTATCATCATGGGAGTCAGTCATTCTTGCAAAGTGGCTGTGACAGATGCATAACATTCTACTTCAGCACATCATTCATACAAAGCGCATGATTCAACAAAACAATGAATCATGGAATAAAGATGTTCACATCGGCATCTACAAAAATGGTAACAATCCAACTCTTACCTATTTACAATTTCACTAGCTGTAGTGATTATATATAATATTGAAATTTTGAAAAACTTGCTCGTTCCTTCAAACCTGCAAAGACGAGCAAAATTCATTATTCAAAATCATGACTTGATTTTCATAAAACCGCGAAATACCCATGTAAATTTTACTGTGTGAACATTGATTGGTTTTTCAAAAATTGGATAGATGTTCATTCTACAATTGTGAAAACTCACATGCATATATTATTTCACCATGTATAATTGTCTACTTTTAATAATTGTTCAAAATCAAAACATTGATTTTACAAAAAATATATTTTAACGTGAAACTCACATAGAAAAACATATATATATGTTTGGCTCCCTCGCGTGAGCACTTTGAAGTGAGTATATTTTCAAAAATTTATGAAAGCTCACATATCGAAAATAAATTTTTTCATGAAAGCTCATGGACTACTAACATACGCACGTCTATTAAAAAAAAAACTTTTTTCTCTCGTACGAGCATCCACCTTTGAAATGAGAGTTTATTCCATTTTGTGAAATCTCACAGATTTAAAAAAAAAAAAATCTCTCTTATTTTAGGGATCATTGTTTGTTTCTTAAACTAGCGAACGAACGCCTATCCCTAAAACAAAGATTTCTTCTTTTAGGCCTGGTTCTGCAAACGCTAAACCGACCAAAACTGAACGTCTGACCATCCAATCAGCAGTGCCTCATCTCTCCGTGCTCAAGGGATGACGCTATATTATACTATCAGGGTCCTTACCTGAGCATTTCTTCGTACATGACACCATTGGAGAAAATCGAGGATTCTGAAAATACCTTTGTACGACCGAGTTCAACTGCTTATCTCGTCGACTGGAAAATCAGCATCTAATGCTTACTGCGGAACATGACTGCCCCTCACTAAGCAGGGGACTTAATGTTGATGGTGGATTTTCGACAAAGGTCAAAATTGTAAAATCATGATACTACATGTTTCTGACACGGCTTCAGGAACGCATGTGATGATTCATATTTTACGATCCGTGAACCGTTTCACGAGATCTGATCGAGTTCCTCTCATAGCCATTATGAATATGATTCTCGAAAGGCCTCCCATTAGCTGAGCGTTCAATGCTGCACATTTCATCATGACCTATATGTAGAATAACATGATTGGGCGGTCCTCCTACATAATTGTTTGTTGTGAGGGCTTAACGCCTTCAGGACGTCGACGATACTCGTTGTTCCCTGGCTACATAGAGACTCCTCTCTACATAGAAGAAAGATTGGGCGGTCCTCCTACATAATTGTTTGTTGAGAAGTCTTAACGCCTTCAGGACGTTGGCGATACTCGTTGTTCCCTGACTATGTAGAGAGACCGTGTATATATTCAGGAGGCTCTCCTACATAATTATTTTTTGAGGGGGATAAACACCTTCAAGACGTTAACAACGCTGCACGTTGTTCCCTGACTATGCACCTTTCAGAACGAGTATGATGCTTCAACTATCTCATATCTCGATTCTACAATAGATTAATTCTACCGTGACATTCGCCACTAAATTCCAAAAAATAATCTATTATATCTCATTACTCCGTTCCATGAATCCCCGGCTGACTCCATGGATTAGTACTAGATAATCAATTCATCTCATTACCCCGTTCTATGAATCCCCGGCTGACTCCATGGATTAGTAATAGATGCACAATTCATGATTATTACTCCGTTTCATGAATAATTCTCCACTGAATTTCATGAATAATTCTCCACTGAAGTTCAAGACTTAGTAATAATTACTCAACAATCGGGCATCTAGACTATCACCAAGTAAGTCCCAATAAAATGGTGCAAGTGTAGTCAACAATGATGCACGAACGAGCATTCAAAAATATGGACAAACGAGGAATCCTACACAAAATAGGAGAGATAAAATAATAAAAAAAAAATAGAAACGAGGCGCCTAGGGACCGGGCCCACCGGCCGGCCGGCCATGCCGCCGTGGACGGTCCCCCACGCCTCTTCCTTTTATTTTTCTTATTTTTTTTATTTTCATGAACTCATGAAAACTCCTTCATTCAAGCAACTTTCCTTGTTTGAGAAAAACTCACGGTTTCTCCGTATTTTCACGGTTTCATGAAAAATAATAAAATAGAAAAAGATGTTGCGGTACCGGGCTACCTAGTCGGCCGGTCATGCCCTAGCCGTGGACGGTCCCACACCTTGCAATCCCTTGTTTACATAATTATTATTTCCCTCATCTCATGAAACTCCTCCGTTTGAGCAAAAATCATGGTTTCCTCATATTTTCTCAAATATTGCTCAAACCATGAAAAGGCCAAAAAGTCAAATGGTCACATGACCGATTAGGCTACTCACGCCAAATAAAAATTATTATTATTTTAATATTTTCAAATTTTGATCAAACGAGCAAAGTTCTACTTGCTCATTCGAGCAAAATCAAGAGTTTCAGTCAAAGATCGAACTCTTCTGAAAATCCGAGATATTGCTCCAGCGCACACCAGAAAATACCAAAACTCTCAGGATTGATACACAGACATTATGGTGACACGAGCATGCTTCCTTGACCGACCTAGGCTGGCCCTAAGTCTTGTAAGGAGCCGGTCCCACACATTCTTATAATTTTGACTTAATTTTCTCAATTGCTCATATTGGGTCCAAACACTTTCCAACAACTTGGAATTTGCTCAAACGACTATCTTCTGGTCCCACGACCACCAAGGTTCGGTTTCATGCCCCCTTGGTTAGTCCCTCACTTCTCCATAATTAGGTTTCATCACCTAATGCTCAAACGATCACTATTCTAATAAATGGTCAACACCAGCATTTGATCATTCTTTCACCAACCGGTCAACTGAGGATCCTGGTGCAGCCCGCTCACTTGGGAACCACATGGACGTCCATCATCCCATGAGGTCGGTCCCTCCCTTATTCATGGCCTATTTTAGCAATTCATCAATTGACGAACAATTGATCAAAAATTAGGGTTTTGAACAAATGCTCCACAAATCATCATTCCGAGCAAGTTCAAACACTAATAAATTTATGTTGATCCAACATCTGTATTAATCATATAATATTTGATAGTTTACCAATATTCTAATTAATATTTTATTGGGTCACATTACCAATAAATAATTTGATGAATTGAGCAATACTTGCTTAGTTACTCGAATATTGATCCAACTATCAATATTCATTAATTCGTCGAATCGAGCAATCTCAAATTTACAATATTTGCTAAGACGAGCAATGTCAACATAAGAATTGTACGTGTGTTCAATTCATGAATCACTGAGCATTTATCACTCATGCTCAATTCAACAAAACTTGGACTCGTTGTCTAAAAGTCAACAACTGACCTAATACACGTCTGCCTTACAGACTCCATGTTCGTGAGACATCAGTCACGTCACATGGGGGAATATCAATTAGGGTTTTGCTCTGGCGGTCTATGACACATGTGTTCATCTACGATGATAAATGTGAGTAAGTCGTGCAAACGGTTGAAGGAGTTAGCAAAGTGGTGGGTGCATGATCAATCAAGTCTCTGCACGACATGGAACTGATTTTACCACGATCTCCCACTTTCCCACTCTTTCACTCCAGAAACCGTCACACTTACTGGGATCAATGTGTTCACTATTCTGACAATATAAATAAGTCTATGAATCCATGATTGAACAAGACACAGAAAATCCACGAGAAACTGAACAGACAATCCATCGTCTAACCAAGAATCATCGTGTGAGCAACACTCTCTCAATCATTCGAACTTATTCATAATTTGCAGAAACCTACAATACATCCACAATTCTTGATCATCATCGATCCCACACAATTCTCAGCTTCCCTCCAACAGATCAGCTCATCTCCCTCTTTGTGACCGGATTGACTCTGGAACGACCATTGACTTGGTTTAGGCCGTGTTGATGGTGGTTTTTAGCTTAGGGTTAAAATCGTAAAATCTTGAATATGATGGGACGTCACTCTGCAAGGAAACGGTGCCGTGAGTGCTAACCTCTCCACCGACATATTTATTGAGCCGTTCAATATATTTACATGAAATTTACCCAGACTGGCGAATGTAGCAACCATCACAGATGTCCTGTAAATTTCGGCGCCTTGCCTATACTTAAGTTCCTTTGAATGCCTTCTATGCTATGTTCTCCGGATGAACCCTTAATGTTGATATGGCATGACTATTTGTGTTCACTCGCAGCAGAGTAGCACGAATCTCCAAATATCAAGGATAAGATCTTTGCATAAGGTATTCAATCAGAAAAGCATGCTGCTCTCTGGCAACAAACTTAAAAGAACTTCGTGTCAACACATAAAATCAATCAATTGTCCTGCTAACTTGCAGAAGTTAGGGTTTCGCGCCTCGCGCAGTATACCAGACCTTGCTTGACAAAATTAAGCCTAGGCAAACTAGGTAATTAATCCGCTATGGATTAGCAGGTGCAAAACCTCGCCCAGAATCAAAAAAACAGGGAGCCGCAACAACAAAGGGAGGCGTGGCCATGCTTTATGCCAGCTGGCACCACTTTCCATTTGCCATGCCCCATCCTATTCTGTCCCTATTTCCCTCGACCAATCAGGTTGCTTTAAACTCGCCGCGCGCACATAAGTTGTGGCTGGGCCCATACTTGGCGGCCCCATCTCCCATCGACCAATCAGGTTCCTCTAAAGCCGCAACACTCACACCAGAAGTGTAGCAACTGATAGACGCATTTATGTGTCTATTTTGTTCTCAATATTCTGTATTGTTAGACTTGATTAAGTACTTATTGTGTTATTTTGTGTTTTTGTAGATGTTTTTAGAGAAATAAGCCCTTGCGGCGAAATGGGCTCAAAAAGTGGTGTTTTACACCCCGGAGAAAATTACTAAAGGCACCCCAGAAATGCACCGGAAACGCCCCAGTAATGTGCTTGAGGAACCCAGAAAAATTACTATTTCCACCCCAATTTCTATTCGCACCCCAGCTCTGGTTAAGGGACACCCTTCTTCTCAAATTCAAAAATAAATTTTGGCGGGAAATTTTCTTTATACACTGGTAGATTTTCCAATTGATTTTTGAAGGTGTTATAAGGAGATTAAATCGCTGAAACTTAATGGGTATATGTGATATGGATATAAGAAGATATTGTGGTGGTTGGGATCGATCAAATTTTGCCAGATAATCGATTCTCGATTAAAGCAGGAAAGAAGAGATATCGGTTAAACTTGGAAAGAAAATTACGTAAAGATGCTGCATGGGTTGTGGAAGTTAAGTGCAGATATTCTCCTAGGTTGCATATCAACAGATTTTGGAAATTATCAAGACAATTAACGCATGCAGAGAAAGAAAATAAGAAATTATTCCCAAGAATAATTTTCCTTTACTGTGAAAATTTTGAGGAATTAATGGCGAGATTTGATGCGCCTGGAATGTATAAATAGGAGATACATGAGTCCTAGAAGGGTTGTCGAGAGTTTGGGGGCTTGAGGAGAATTGAGGAGCAAGAAATCACCATGAACAACAAGCTTCCTGCTGCTGTTTTATGCTGCTGATGAAGATGAAGAAAACGAAGAACAGATTCTCAGAAACCGTCGTTCTTCAACAGTGACAACGACAACGGCTCGTGGGTCGTAGGTGTGGGTCTTAGAACCATAGCGACAACAGCAGTTAGATTTTATCGTTTATTCTGGACGCCTTTTGTGCGTCGCAGATTACATTTTCACACCATTTTCCCTTCTTCTCTTTATTGTAAACACCAATTGAGCTTAATAAAATATTTTGAGAGGTATTTCACCATGATGAGCTAAACCCAACATTGGGACAACGGAGGAGGCGATTTTCGTCATTCTGGTAAATTTAATTTATTATTTTTATGACTTTTGCATTGATTTAAAATTGAAAAATGATTTTGATTAATTAGTTATCATTTTATTTGATGCGGCATGCTTGCTTAAATGTTTGATGTCCCATGCTTACGATTTATAACTAATATTCTGAGAATCTATATTGGCAAAATAAGAGTCCTTACATTTTATGTTTTGAGCGATAATTGTTAAGGATAAATAAAATGTACCATATGCATGAGAATTGGCCAAGTCCTTAGTCCCAGTAACTCTCTACCAATTTGTCAATATTTGTACATATATTTATTTTCTAAAAAAATTATCCTTCACAAGTCCGAGAGTTTGAACCTCATTACTACAACCCACGAAAAATCATTAATCATTTTGGCGCCGCCGACGCGGATTTGTGTTTAGGTAGAATTTTTAGGTTTTTATTATTTTTTTTTACTATTATTTGTTGCTTTTTACGTTTCTTTTTGTGTCTTTGATTTACAGGTTCGAAGTGGAATACTAAGGACTTGAGAACAAAAAGCTTAAAGCTAAAAGCTAAAAGAGAAGAAAAAAAAGACATAATTTTTTTTTTAGGATTTGTAAATAGGCTTTATCTTTCATAATTTTTGTAATTTTTGGACTTTTTATTTGGACTTTATTCTGGACAATTGGACTTTATTCTTTTTTTAACCCTACAGAAGGGTATTATTATTAAAAAAAAATAAAAAAAAATTATATAAACTGTGTGCAGGGAAGGACGACGATTACTATATCGTCTCGGCCCCTCGGGTTCGTACACGGCATAGAAGTCGTGGCCCGAGTCGACGAAAACGGTTCATCCCCCGTCTGGTACGGGAGGTAAGTCCAATTGAAACACTCGCGAATCCCCTGCAAGCGAGTTACTGTATGCCTTAAGGTGATAATTGTTTGAGGACAAACCAGACTGTCTTTATTTTCCTAGTAAAGGGCAAGGCCTGGCCTAAACAAGATAAGGGTTCGGATTTCATCATCGTTCCCTTCTTGCCCGTTTTAGGAAAACAAAACCTAACGCGAACCCAAGCTTTAAAATCTGATTAGAAAGAGACCTATAGGGTATCGAGCTTGTTAGGAAATTTTTTCGAAGGATATTGGTTACCTTTTAAGCAACTTCAAAGTTCATGGAGACTTCTGGGAGTTGAAACAAGCCGACTTGTAACGCCGGTGAGGCCTTGGGTATCAAAGCTCCATTGAGCTTCCCTCGCCTCAGTTTCATCTCACATTAGCTCGGATTGATCCAGAGGGGTTGCTCAAACTGTGACGAATTCCCCTTCGAGAGATAGAAGCTGGTCTAGAAACAATCTAAGTGGAGCCATCATGCTTTTTGTTTGATAGAAATCTTTAGGTTTGCTTTGGTGGAGTCGAGTCGGCCTTGTTTGTGATTGTATAGAATCCCTCTGTAGTTTATATTTCTTCGGTGATGAATCCTTTTGAGGAGACGCCACCTGCGATGACGTTGCGAGAATATATGTCTAGAAATTCTCGTTATCAAGAGACGTTTTCGGAAATGACTCTTGGTGAATATATGCGTGGGCAGCGATATATGGATACTCCAACTTTTATTGAGGAATCACCTCTAACGATCTATGAGAAATATTATAAACATAGACCATGTAGTTGGGAACAAAGCTTGAGAATTCGTGAATATCAAAAATTATATTGTGATGATGATGAGGAGGGGATGGTGATGATGATTATAATGATATTTCTAGTTCAAATCCAAATAATTTTAATAATTATTTACCTATTCAAAAGGACGAGGATTTGACTAGAAATACCCCCGTTTTAGACGATGATTACGAAACCGATGATGGTTTAGAGGAACCAGTTTATCTTGAGAGTACTGTTTTCGAGTCAAACGATTTAGAAACAATAGTCTTAGAAGAACTCGTAGAGATTAGCGGGGATGAACCTGACTTAGAAAAATCAATCGCCCACTTTCAGGAATCTGATGACCTAGAAATTAGGGAGATTATGACCAGTCTACCTAGAGACGCCGAAAACTCTAAGTTTGGGGGTGATTATCATTCTCCATGTTCTTTAACTCTTAAAAATATCCCTCACTTGGGACTTGACATCAATGCCTCACCCATCTTACGAGACTATCTTCGTACTCGTTTTCCCGAACTTAATAATATTCAACACGAGTCTCAACTGTTAGAAACCCATCCTCTGGTTGATGTGGTTAACCCAGGCAATAATACCAAGATTGACTTTGTTTTCCCACCAAAAACGTTTCTACCAATTGTGGGAACTTTTGATTTTAAGATGTGTCGGTTATTAAGTTTTGAGACTAAACCTAATCACTTTAGGATATTAGGGTCGACACATTTTCTTAAGGAAGACCACCTCTTTCATTGTGGTCAGCTGTGTGAGTCAAATCTGATTGACTTAGAGGATCCCCAGTTATTCAGGTTGTTGTTATGTGCTTATAAGTTCTTAGTTGAGTTTTTCCAGACTCTAATACCTGAACCGGATCTTAGCTTTGAGGAAATCCAACCGATGAAAACCTTTTATTTAGACCCTTTTATAGAGCCTGAACCTGAACCACAACTAGATGTAGTTGTCTTAAGCAAGGGTATGTTCGGTATCTTCTTGGTCTGTTGCAGTTTCCTCTTCTTGTGGGTAACACTTTTTGATCCAGATGACCCACAGTTATTCCGGCTACTACTATATGATTCTACGTGGTGACTAATCCTTGCTTAGTCTGGCTGAAGACTTTAAACTTAGCACTTCTTGGGAGGTAACCCAATATTCATGCGACATGGTAATATCTTTCCTTATCTCTTTTGCTTCATTGGTAACAGTTTCTCCTTGTTCATGCTTTTAATTTTATCTTTAGAACATCGAGGACAATGTTAGATTTAAGTTTGGGGGTATGGGAGAAACATTTTAGTCGCATTTTTGAAACTTCTAGCGTCACATAGTACCCGGTTAGCTAAGTTTACATACTGTTTCTCACCGAGATAGAAAATTGTAATGCTAGAGATACACAACCTATTGAGACATTGGAGAAAAAGACATTGAGGATCCTTGAAATTCAGGAGAACTTGTTCCTTTAGAGGGTAACCGTGATGGACCTAACCATCCATGATGGAAAGGCAAGTAGGTCAGAAGGAAATGCCAGAAAGACAGAGCAACCTCACAATGTAGTCTTAGTTACTGGATTACGACTCTCTCTCAGTAAAAAACTTATCATCATCAACAAGCGGAGTGACATCAAAATTTATGAAAAAGTTGAAGACGTTTAAGGTTTAGAAGAAACAATAGAAAAGAATAATTCAAAAAAAGTTGAAGACTTAGTTACAAGAAGTTACAAGAGCAAATGATATAAGTTGTTGAAGTTCATGATACCAAGACATCACAAGTTGTGAAGATCCAAGTTCTAAAGTCCTTCTCTCATGGCCATGTAAATTTTGTCTTGTAAAAAAAAAAAAAAAAAAAAAAAAATGAAAAAAAAAAATCATTACGTTCTTTTTGTTCAATAAGGCCATAGGGAAGAAGAAATTTATAAGTCAAGCAAGAAATCGAAGAGAAGAGTTAATTTTCAAGGTTCTATGAGGTTCGAGAGTTTATCATCAACAGTTGAAGACCGAAGAAGACGTTATTTCTACTAAGCTGTGAGAAAGTCGAAGAAAGATGCATTTTGGTTGCTTTGTTAGTCTGCTTTCAATCTGGCACAAGATCTTTCTAGCACTGGTTTAACTCATCACACATAATTAGTCTAGCTGTATAGCAGATGTCCCTCTCATCTTTATCTCTCTCCGAATCTTATCCATCTGTAAAGCAGCGGACGCATCTTACAATGTTTATCTAGCTGTGTAGCGGATATCTCTTTATCTAGCAGTCGTGCGGATGTGTCTCCCCTTTTCTTCAGTCAGCTTTAGAGCTGACACCTTTAATTTCTCTGGCATTCTAGTTACTTGGAGATAAGTTGAGAATATGTATGTCCTCATAGCTCTTTGGATACTTGTGACCAATTAGAAGTCATGGTTTTTGTGGGTACACCTCTGTTAAACCCACCCGAGATTAACTCGGTTTTATTTTTTAGTTTTGCTCGAGGACTAGCAAATTATAAGTTTGGGGGTTGATAGACGCATTTATGTGTCTATTTTGTTCTCAATATTCTGTATTGTTAGACTCGATTAAGTACTTATTGTGCTATTTTGTGTTTTTGTAGATGTTTTTAGAGAAATAAGCCCTTGCGGCGAAATGGGCTCAAAAAGTGGTGTTTTACACCCCGGAGAAAATTACTAAAGGCACCCCAGAAATGCACCGGAAACGCCCCAGAAATGTGCTTGAGGAACCCAGAAAAATTACTATTTCCACCCCAATTGCTATTCGCACCCCAGCTCTGGTTAAGGGACACCCTTCTTCTCAAATTCAAAAATAAATTTTGGCGGGAAATTTTCTTTATACACTGGTAGATTTTCCAATTGATTTTTGAAGGTGTTATAAGGAGATTAAATCGCTGAAACTTAATGGGTATATGTGATATGGATATAAGAAGATATTGTGGTGGTTGGGATCGATCAAATTTTGCCAGATAATCGATTCTCGATTAAAGCAGGAAAGAAGAGATATCGGTTAAACTTGGAAAGAAAATTACGTAAAGATGTTGCATGGGTTGTGGAAGTTAAGTGCAGATATTCTCCTAGGTTGCATATCAACAGATTTTGGAAATTATCAAGACAATTAACGCATGCAGAGAAAGAAAATAAGAAATTATTCCCAAGAATAATTTTCCTTTACTGTGAAAATTTTGAGGAATTAATGGCGAGATTTGATGCGCCTGGAATGTATAAATAGGAGATACATGAGTCCTAGAAGGGTTGTCGAGAGTTTGGGGGATTGAGGAGAACTGAGGAGCAAGAAATCACCATGAACAGCAAGCTTCCTGCTGCTGTTTTATGCTGCTGATGAAGATGAAGAACACGAAGAAAAGACTCTCAGAAACCGTCGTTCTTCAATAGTGACAACGACAACGGCTCGTGGGTCGTAGGTGTGGGTCTTAGAACCATAGCGACAACAGCAGTTAGATTTTATCGTTTATTCTGGACGCCTTTTGTGCGTCGCAGATTACAGTTTCACACCATTTTCCCTTCTTCTCTTTATTGTAAACACCAATTGAGCTTAATAAAATATTTTGAGAGGTATTTCACCATGATGAGCTAAACCCAACATTGGGACAACGGAGGAGGCGATTTTCGTCATTCTGGTAAATTTAATTTATTATTTTTATGACTTTTGCATTGATTTAAAATTGAAAAATGATTTTGATTAATTAGTTATCATTTTATTTGATGCGGCATGCTTGCTTAAATGTTTGATGTCCCATGCTTACGATTTATAACTAATATTCTGAGAATCTATATTGGAAAAATAAGGGTCCTTACATTTTATGTTTTGAGCGATAATTGTTAAGGATAAATAAAATGTACCATATGCATGAGAATTGGCCAAGTCCTTAGTCCCAGTAATTCTCTACCAATTTGTCAATATTTGTACATATATTTATTTTCTAAAAAAATTATCCTTCACAAGTCCGAGAGTTTGAACCTCATTACTACAACCCACAAAAAATCTATAATCATTTTGTGGTTCCGTTGCTAAGTCGGCCAAATAGCTAAGTATATTAATGAGAGAGAGGAAGGAAGGTTCCCTAGTAATACTGATCCTAACCCTAGAGGAGAGAAATCGTACAGTCATGTTAACTCTGTTACGACCCTTAGGAGTGGAAGGAAAGTTGATAATAAGGTCGGCATACCTGAAAGTGAACATGCTGTAGTTCACCCTTATGAGCCAGAAAATGAGGAGACTGACAGAGTCTCCAAAGAGACCAATGAGGGTCCTGATGTGCCCGGCTTTGTTCCCAGAGCCCCGTTCCCCCAGCTGCTAGTTCCGACTAAGAGGGAGTCCAACTTTAATGATATATTGGAGGTTTTTAAGCAGGTTAATATCAACCTTTCCATTATTAGATGCAATTAGGCAGATTCCCTCTTATTCCAAGTTCCTTAAGGACTTGTGTACGCGAAAGCGTAAGCTCAGTGTCCAGAAGAAAGGCTTCATAGCTAGTCACGTGAGTTCTATTATTCAGAATACCATTACTCCTAAGTATAAAGACCCAAGGTCCCCTACCATTGCTTGTACAATAGGTAAGTACCGTGTTGAGAAAGCGTTGCTTGACTTAGGAGCCAGTGTGAACTTACTGCCATACCATGTGTACCTTAAGCTAGGACTTGGTGAGATACAACCTACACAGATGACACTTCAGTTAGCTGATAGGTCCGTTAAAATTCCTCGTGGTGTGATAGAGGATGTTCTCATAGAGGTTGACAAGTTTATTTATCCAGTGGATTTTATTATCCTAGATACCCAACCTGTCCCTGACCTAGAGAACCAAATACCAGTGATTTTAGGTCGCCCGTTTTTAGCCACGTCTAATGCGATCATAAACTGTCGAAATGGTATTGTGAATCTATCTTTTGGTAATATGACTATTGAGTTGAATATTTTTAATGTCAATAAGCTACATTCTGAGCTAGATGACACGTGCATTGAAGAGGTCAACATGATAGAAACCTTAGTTCCGAAGTCTGTACCAAACACCGAATCGGAAGATCCATTAGAGAGTTGTCTAGCCCGTTTTAGCATGGATTTCGACGATGATAGCAACATTGAACAAGTAAATGCTCTGTTGGATTCTATTCCAATGTTAGATACCGATAGATGGAAATCTAGGTTTGAACCATTACTAGCTACCGAATCTACCTTAAGCCCTTATTTCGAAGAGCCTAAAGATCCTCCTAAGTTGGACCCCAATTATGCATTTGTAGGCCCATCTGAGATTTTTCCTATAACTTCCAATTTGGATAGTGATCATGAGATTAGGCCAGTAACCGTGCTTCAACACAATAAGGAAACTCTAGGGATGACCATAGAGGATATGAAACATATAAGTCCTATAGCTAGTATACCTCAAAATAATTTAGAGGATGAACCACCTGATTATAATTCAGAGAAAGCAATTGACCTTTTTCAAGAACCAGATGGTCTAGAAATTAGAAATATTGTGACTAGTTTATGTAGAGACACCCAAAACTCTAAGTTTGGGGGTGGGTAAGAAAATTTTTGTTAGTTTTAAGTTGCAGTAAATAAACTCCAGAGCCTAGAAATTTACGCCTATTAAGGATAGCACTAACCAATCTAAGTGGATGGAAACATTTTTGTTTTAGGAGTTGAGGAACCAATCTGACTAGATGGAAACATCTATAGAGTCTATTCATAAAAGCACATAGCTCAGGTGTTAGAAATAACATGATAGTTTCGCCATATGTCGTCGAGTCCTTTTCACTTTCTATTTTCAGTTTTCTTTTATTTCAAGTGACTTGGTGGGGCACACGATTCAAGTTGTTACCTTTGCTAGGGTGAAATAGAGTGACTGAGTTACCTTTTCAACAACAAAAAAAAAAGACCAGACCAGTAGACCAATCGGAATAAATACTAACACTTGGATAGAAATATGTGTGTGTTCTCCCTGTCTCCGTCGCCTAAACAAGCATGGAATGCAGGATCCACGGGAATTACCATGTAATCTGCTGACAAGAAACATGCGCTTGGGTCCACAAGGTCCAATCATGTTGTTAGTTCTTAAATAAATGTGTGTTTAATAAAGTCGACCACTGGTACCCTTGTATATGCCAGTTGTGTTGACCTAGAGTTAGGATTATTGACCACTGGTTCCCTTGTATATGCCAGTGTGTTAATATTAGTCAGACCGGTATCTCAGTCATTTAGGTTAGGTTCACCTTGGCAGAGGCCTTCAGACAGATATGGGAAACACCGTTCACTTTTCAACCATCTACATTTTTCTTTTTCCATCTTCTTAATCTTTTCATGTGATTAGCCTGACTCCGAGTATGATGTCCATCGTGAAACTATCTTAGTAGAGCTCTGTCACTTATATGAATTTTAGTATGCTTGAGTGAAAACTCGTGTACAGTAATTGGAATTTCACATCAGGGTACTTCCTCCTATAATTAATAAGTATGCCAACCAAGGAGGTTCTTTAGTGCTTTCCAAGATTTTGCGTAGATAGTTAGGGTCTGGAGTAAAGGTTTTGTGGGTACACCTATGGTAAACCCTCCGGAGACAACACTCCGCCACTAGGGCCACCTAGGGGTTCAAATGATTTTCCTTTCTAGAATAAATTTGCTCGAGGACTAGCAAATAATAAGTTTGGGGGTATTTGATAGACACATTTTTGTGTCTAATTTTTCCTCAATGTCCGTATTGTTGGAACTCTATTTTTGTACTAATATTGTGTTTTTATGTATTTTTAGGAAATAAACATTTTTGGAAGAATCAGCTCGAAAATTTGCCCGGGGCACCCTTGAAGGACATTTGTTATTCGGACTCTCATTTTGGTTAAGGGGCAACCAAATTACTAAGGGGAACCTCAGTTGGGCATTTTCTATTTGCACCCCCATTCTGGATAGGGGGACACCATCTTCTTCCTTTGTATTCTGTTTTTGGGCGGGAAAATGGAACACTAAACTGGCAGCGCTTAGATTCACGAATTGGACGTGATTTCATGAGATTTAATGGCTGATTTTTGGTAGGAAGTTGTGATATGGCCTATCAAACATGTTGGGGGATTTTGGTTCGATCGAAATTGGCTAGAATCGTCTAGGAAATTCACGAGTTGGGAACAGGGCAGTTCATGTCTGTCACGGGTTTGAGAAAATTTTTGGAGGAATTCGAACGTGTTCTGATGATGCATGGAGGACTCTAACACACTTTTGGACCGTGTAGAAGACAATTAAGGTGAGTTTCCATGAAATTAACAGCTGCAGATACGTAATCGAAATAAAAAAGGAAAAAAATATATATTATGAACTGTCCGAGTAATGGAAGATTTTTGGGAGTTATTGCAAAGGATTTCGTCTACCTGTTGAGTATAAAAATACTTCTGGGGTAGAGTAGAAGGGGCTAGCAAGTCATTGGGAGAGAGTTAGAGCCGAGAGAATCAAAAGAAGAGGTCGACAAGCGAAGAAGTTCTGTTGCTGCTCAGCCAAGAACACGAAGAACATTGTACAGTCCAGGAGAGTCGTTGACTAGTGTCGCATATTTGCGACAATTCTCAGTTCATTTCCCGCGACTTCGGTGTTGTGATTACAGCACTTCTAAAGTGCTGTTGTTTCCTGACGCTTTCTGTTGGTCGCAAAGAACGGTCTTAAAACGATTTTCTTCTTATTTCATCATTTGTAATCAACTTTTGAGCATTAATAAAATCTTTTGAGTATTTTTCCAACACGATGAGATGCTAAATTCTTGGTGATTGAGGCAATGGAGGATCTATTCACTCATGTTTGATTGGTAATATTTTTATTTATAATTTCTTTAATTATTTACTTTATTTAATTCACTTGGATAAATATAAAAAAAAGGATAAAATGGTTTCCTTAATTAGTTGTGAATCAGTTTGATGTTTTATGCTTAGAATAATTCTTTGATAAATCATGCTTAAGGATTACAACTTAATATTTGGACACCTTTTAATTTAAAAAGTGATTTAATAAGAAAAAGAACTTAATAATAATTTCTGAAATATTATTTATAACCAATCAACTTGAAGTGGTAGTGAATCCTGAGCCTTAATCCTTCTAAAATATTGACATTTCTATTAATTTCCTTCATTTATTTATTTTCTTAAATTTTTTTAAAAAAAAGAGTTACCTTCACAAGTTCGAAAAGAACCCAGTTTTCACCACTATCTACAACAACATTTGAAAATACATCAGCCACGCCCATGCTTGGACGGCCCCTCTCCTTCCTACCGACCAATCGAGTCACTTTAAATGCGCCACAAGCACTAGAGGTGTGGCCGCGCCTTATGTTTGGCCGCCCCTTTTTCTTGGCCAATCAAGTCGCTCTAAACTTTCCACCATACATTAAAGGCCAAACACGCCCTGCCACGACAACATATTGGTCGGCATGCTAACATGCCAATCTACCACGGTAACATGTCAACATGCTACTCTACCGCGGTAACATGCCAAACCGCCACTCTGCCGCGATAACATGCCACTTCGTGGCAACCTGCCATAAATAGCCACTACATGGCAATCCCTACTCCTGTGGCCGTTTCCACACTACGGCCTTGCCATAGTTCCTTTGGAATAGCCATGGCTCCATTCGCAAAAAAGTATCGCCATGCCGCGGCCGCATGCCACACACACTAATTAGAGTTTCGACATGCCAAACCCTGATTTGGACAAGTTGCTACCAAAACCAAATAACGTTTCCCAGAGCAATGGGATTGATGTGGCAACATGTCCAATGTTTCCACGTCACATGTGGGTCCAACACCACGACGCCAAACCCTAGCATTGTCCATGACGCCAAACCCTATCCTTGGCCATGCCACCAAGCCCTAACTTTGACCACAGAGCCAAATCTTAGCTTTGGCCGTGCTAGAACACCACAGGTGTGGCCATGCCACAACGTGATGGGATTTTCAATTGAGTTGTAGTAAAAAGTTCGTTGAGACTTGTGAAATCAAAAGATTCTAGACTTAATAAAACTTCAAAATAAAAGAAACTTAATTCAAGATATTAAAAATAACCAAGACACTGATTCCACTATCACACATGAATAAGTTATGGTAAATAATCCAAAACTCTAGTTATCTTCTAAATCCATTATTTCTTAATTCACAAATAATCAGGCATATTCTCAAATATTAATTGTATTCCCTAAGCATAGATTATCTAAACAAAGTATAACCTATCAAATTGAATCACAACTAATTAAGAAAATTACGCAAACAATTTAAAACTCTGCAAAGTAGTGATTGAGTGAATTATAACTTATAAATTAGAGAGAATAAAATAGTTACCAATTATTCATGCGTAAATAGCCTCCTCATTGCCTTGGTTGTGGGAGAATTAGCTCATCATCATGTTGGAAACACACTCAGAATATGATTTCATTGCTCAAAAAGGATTTACAAATGATGAAAAGGGAGAAATAATTCAAACCAGTTTTGTAATAATTATAATAGTTACAAACCAAAGAACGATACAGATAAAGTGTCACTGTTAATGTAGCTTCTAAGACTGATGATGAACTGTCCCAAACACTGTAGCAAATAAGACTACTGGGTGTGCGTCTTATGTTCTTCGTATGTTCTTCACCAGCAGCAAACAATATTTCTGGAACTCTGATTTTCTTGCTCTATGACGTTCTAAAATGCTCCCAATCCTCTCTGATCCCTCTATGAGTCCCCAACACACTATATATAGACTTCAGAAGCTCAAATATTCGAACATTACTCCATATAATTCCCATTTCTTCTCCATTAAATGGAAATATCTTCCATGGGATAATTTCCCTTTTTGAGCTTCTCACGCTGTTTCTTGGCCATAGACACACTCCAAAACGTTCGAAATATCTTCAGAAGGAGTCCAACTCACTCCAGATACACGCCAGACTCATCCCGTGACTTTCTCCATGAAAATACGTCCTCTGTTTTGGAAAATCTCCATAAATAAAGAGATTTGATTCCTTAAGAATACTTCTGAGACACGTACGCAACCATGTTTACATGGTAAGAGTTTTATATTTCATTAAACTCTTAAGAATACACCCAAAAATCTTGCCACAAACTCTCGCAGTTGAGAGTAAAATTTCCCGCCAAAATCAAATTCAAACGTGGTAGATGGAGTGCCCTTATCCAAATACGGTGTGCAAATAGCAAATGGGTGATGTGGATGAATTTGGGCTACACATAGCTATGGGTGGTCCTTAGCCAAATCTGGGGTCCGTATAGCAAATTTCCTCCGGGGTTGCTCCGAGTGATTTTTCCAGCCGAATTTTTCAACAATATTTATTTCCAAAAAATACCTACAAACACACAAAACACCATAATAAGTACGAAATCGAGTACCAACAATACAAAAAATTAAGGACAACCTAGACACAAAAATGTGTCTATCAAATACCCCCTAACCTATTATTTGCTAGTCCTCGAGCAAAACTAATAAAAATAAAAGCCTAAATCACTAGGTGACCCTAGTGACCGAGTTAATCTCTGGAGGATTTACCAGAGGTGTACCCACAAAACCATGACTTCTAATTGGTCACAAGTATCCAAAGAGCTACGAGGACATACAGATTCTCAACCTATCTCCAAGTAACTAGAATGCCAGAGAAATTAAAGGTGTCAGCTCTAAAGCTGAACAAACAATAGGGGAGACACATCCGCAACACTGCTAGATAAAGAGATATCCGCTACACAGCTAGATAAACATTGTAAGATGCGTCCGCTTTACAGCTGGATAAGATTAGGAGAGAGATAAAAATGAGAGGGACATCTGCTACACAACTGGACTAATTACGTGTGATGAGTTGAACCAGTGCTAGAAAGATCTTTTTCCAGATGGAAAGCGGGCTAACAAAACAACCAATATGCATCTCTCTTCGACTCTCTCTTAGTGCTCAGTAGAAACAACGTCTTCTTCGGCTTCAACTGTTGATGATAAACTATCGAACCTCATAGAACCCTGACAATTAACTCTTCTCCTTAATTTCTTGCTTGAAACTTCCTTATAGATTTCTACTTCCCTATGGCCTTATTGAACAAAAAGCTAATTATAGAACAAAAATAGTGTAATGATGATTTTTTTTTTCATTTTTTTTTGAACACAAAAATAACAAGAAAAAAATTTAAATGGCCATGAGAGAAGGACTTTAGAACTTGGATCTTCGCGACTTGTGATGTCTTGGTATCATGAACTTCAACAACTTACATCATTTTCTCTTATAACTAAGTCTTGTAACTAAGTCTTCAACTTTGATTTTTTGGATTATTCTTTTCTATTGTTGCTTCTAAACCTTAAACCTCTTCAACTTTCTTCATATATTTTGATGTCGCTCCGCTTTTTGATGGTGATAAGTTTCTACTGAGAGAGAGTCGTAATCCAGTAACTATACATTGTGAGGTTGCTTTGTCTTTCTGGAATTTCCTTCTAACCTACTTGCCTTTCCATCATGGATGCTTAGGTCCATCACCGTTACCCTCTAAAAGGAACAAGTTCTCTCCTGAATTTCAAAGATCTCAATGTATTTTTCTCTAATGTCTCAATAGATTGTTGTCCCTAGCATTCCAATTTCTATCTTTTCGGTGAGAAACAGTATGTAAACTTAGATAACCGGATATTATGTGACGCTAGAAGTTTCAAAAATGCAACTAAAAAGTTCTTCCCCACCCCCGAACTTAAATCTAACATTGTCCTCAATGTTTCTAATGAAAGAGCAGTACCAAAAGTAAAATAACACGAGGAGAAGTTGGAAAGATAGTACCTGGGTGAAGAGAGAGAAAATCAAAAACTAATATACAACTACAACTGCCTTGACGGTCAATCAAGGGTAAACAGGGTCCTCCAGAGGGACCTCCTCAACATCCCCTGTAGGAAAGGGCTCTAAAAAGGGTTTCAATCTCTGACCGTTAACCTTCGAAGAACTAATACCATCCCGTGTCTCGATCTCAACAACTCCATGAGGAAAGACAGTGTGAACAATAAAAGGACCCGTCCACCGAGAATGTAACTTCCCAGGGAAGAGATGCAAGCGGGTATCATACAGAAGAACTTTTTGACCTGGAGAAAATGACTTTCTTAAAATATTTCTATCATGCACAAGTTTCATTTTGTTCTTATACTCCTTAGCTCTATCGTATGCATCTCTACGAATCTCTTCCAAATCATTGAGCTGGAGTTTCCTATGGGCTCCTGCCTTGTCAAGTGAAAAATTTAGCTGCTTAACAGCCCAATAAGCTCTATGTTCTAACTCAACAGGTAAATGAATTCCTTGCCATACACAAGCCGATAAGGCGACATTACAATGGGGTTTTTAAACGCAATACGGTAAGCCCATAAGACATCAGTAAGCCTAGACGACCAGTCTTTCCGAGTAGAATTAACTATTTTCTATAATATACGTTTTATCTCCCTATTGGAAACCTCTACCTGACCACTAGTCTGTGGATGATGCGGGGTAGCTACCTTATGTGTAATACCATATTTCTTCATCAAAATCCTAAAAGGTACATTACAAAAGTGCGACCCACCATCACTAATTATAGCTCGCGGTGTACCAAAACGTGTAAGTATATTATCTTTCAAGAACTCAATCACAACCCTATGGTCATTGGTTTTACACGCAACCGCCTCAATCCACTTAGATACATAGTCTACAACGACAAGGATGTATAGGTTACCAAAAGAATTAGGAAACTGACCCATAAAGTCAATACCCCACACATCAAAGACCTCAATAACTAAAATAGGGTTCAAGGGAATCATGTTCCCACAGGAAATGGTTCCTAATTTCTGGAAACACTCATAAGTAATACAGTAACTGTGGGAGTCTTTAAAAAACGAAGGCCAGTAGAATCAACACCGCAGTATCTTAGCAGCAGTCTTCTTAGCACTAAAGTGACCCCCACATGCATGATCATGACAAAAGGAAATAATACTAGACTGGTCACTCTCAGGTATACATCTCCTAATAATCTAGTCTGGACAATACTTGAACAAATAAGGATCATCCCAAAAGAAGTGCTTAACCTCGGCTAAAAACCTAGAACGATCTTATTTACCCCAATGTTGGGGCATTCGACCAGTAACAAGATAATTCACTATATTCACATACCAAGGTGCTTGAGTAACGAAGAACAATTGTTCATCAGGAAAACTATCCCTAACATGAGGAGAATCATTAAGGGTATCCACAACAAGCCTAGACAAGTGGTCTGCTACTACATTTTCTGCACCTTTTTTTATCTCTAATGTCTAAGGAAAATTCCTGCAACAATATGATCCATCTAATCAATCTAGGTTTAGTATCCTTTTTGGAAAACAGATACTTCAAAGCAACATGATCAGTAAAGATTATGACCTTAGAACCTAAGAGGTAGGATCTAAACTTGTCTAAGGCAAACACAATAGATAATAGTTCCTTCTCCGTAGTGGTATAGTTCAACTGGGCATCATTCAGAGTTTTTCTAGCATAGTAAATTACATGAAGTAACTTATTTTCTCGCTGACCTAGCACAACACCAATAGCATAATCTGAAGCATCACACATGATCTCAAAGGGTAGGTTCCAGTTGGGTGCCTGGACTATGGGGGAGGTAGTGAGTAAAGTCTTAAGCTTCTCAAAAACCTCTAAACAAGCATCATCAAAGACAAACTTAATGTCTTTTGCAAGCAAATAGCAAAGAGGTATAAAAATCAAGCTAAAATCCTTAATGAATCGACGATAAAAACCTGCATTCCCTAAGAATGACCTAATATCTCTTACGGTTTTTGGGACCTGTAAAGTTTTAATAAGGTCAAATTTGGCTATATTTACCTCTATACCCTTCGAAGATACGATATTCCCTAGAACAATTCCTAAACGAACCATGAAGTGACACTTCTCTCAATTAAGCACTAAATTCTTTTACTTACACCTAGTCAAAACTAATGACAAATGATGCAAGCACTCATCGAAAGATGAACCAAACACTGAAAAATCATCCATAAAGACCTCTAAGAACCGTTCTACCATGTCAGAAAATATGCTCAGCATACAACACTGAAAGGTCGCAGGGGCATTACATAGCCCGAAAAGCATGCGTCTATACGCAAAGGTACCAAAGGGACAGGTAAAAGTGGTTTTCTCTTGGTCTTCTGGGGTTATGACAACCTGATTATAACCGCAGTATCCATCTAAAAAGCAATAATGGCTACGTCCATCTAATCTCTCTAGCATTTGGTCGATGAAGGGAAGGGGAAAGTGGTCCTTCCTAGTGACATTGTTCAATTTCCTATAATCAACACAGACACGCCAACCCGTGGTCACCCAGGTTGGGATTAACTCATTGTTATCATTCTGGACTACAATAATACCAGATTTCTTAGGAACAACCTGAACGGGGCTGACCCACTTATTGTCCGAAATGGCGTAGATAATGCCTGCATCTAACAGCTTAAGAACCTCGGTTCGAACTACTTCTTTCATATTAGGGTTCAGTTGACGTTGCATCTCCCTAGAAGGTTTGGTGTCACTCTCTAAATAGATATGATGCATACAATAAGTAGGACTTATACCCTTAATGTCTGCTATGGTCCACCCTAAAGCTTCCTTGTTGTTCTGAAGGACGGTCACTAGCCTACTTTCCTGATCACTATCCAAGTCGGATGCTATAATCACAGGTAAAGTTTCAGATGGGCCTAAAAACACATACTTCAGGGTATCTGGTAATGGTTTAAGGTCCAACTTAGGATGCTTTTCTAACGAAGGAACTAAGGTAGACTTAGAAACGGATAGAGGTTCGAACTTAGGTTTCCAGCCATTACTAGTGTCTATCAAAGGGGTTGAATCTAACAAAGCATTCACCTCATTAGTCACATCATCACCATCAAAATTCATCCCAAAGTGAGCTAGGCATTTCTCTAATGGATCTTCTAACAAAGTGTTTGGTAATGACTCCTCGTCTAATGTTCCTATCATGTTCACCTCTTCTATGCTCGAGTCATCTAGTTCAGAGGGTAGCTTACTAATATTAAATATGTTCAACTCAATAGTCATATTACCAAAATACAAATTCATAATACCATTTCGACAATTAATGATCGTATTGGATGTAGCTAAAACGGGCGACCTAAAATCACGGGTATTTGGTTTTCTGGGTCAGGGACAGGTTGGGTATCTAGGATAACAAAATCCACTGGATAAATAAACTTGTCGACCTCAATAAGAACGTCCTCGATAACACCACGAGGAATTTTAACGGACCTATCAGCTAACTGAAGTGTCATATGGGTAGGTTTCATCTCACCAAGTCCTAGCTTAAGGTACACATGGTATGGGAGTAAGTTTACACTGGCTCCTAAGTCAAGCAACACTTTCTCAACACGGAAGTTTCCTATTGTGCAAGAAATGGTATGGGGCCCTGGGTCTTTGTACTTAGGAGTAGTGGTATTCTGAATAATAGAACTCACGTGACTAGCTAGAAAGGCTTTCTTCTGGACATTAATTTTTCACTTTCGCGTACACATATCCTTAAGAAACTTGGCATAAGCGGGAATATGCTTAATCACATCTAACAATGGGAGGTTGATAGTAACCTGCTTAAAAACTTCCAATATATCATTAAAGTTGGACTTCCTTTTAGTTGGAACTAGAAGCTGGGGGAACGGGGCTCTGGGAACAAAGCCGGGATCAACAAGACCCTCATTGTTCTCTTTAGAGACTATATCAGTCTCCTTATTTTCTGGCTCAGAAGGGTGAACTACAGCATGTTCACTGTCAGGCATAGCAAATTTATCGTCAACTTTCTTTCCACTCCTAAGGATTGTAACAAAATTCACATGATTATACGATTTCTCTCCTTTGGTATTAGGATCAGTGTGACTAGGGAATCTTCCATCTTCTCTCTCACTAAGAAACATAGCTACTGGCCTACTTGAAGTTCTAATTTAGCAAGAGACTGGGAATTATTCTTAAAATTCTTCTTGGTTTCCTCTTGAAAATTAACCTGGCTCTTTAATAACATTTCTTGGCTTTGTGATAGCATATCTTGGCTCTTTTTTAGTATACTAAGAGATTCCTCTAAGCTAGTCATTCTATTCTCAGAAGGGTTCTGGAACTGGGCTTGACCTGAAGAATTCTTATTATAACCAAAACCTGGGGGAGGCTGAGAATTACTAGGTTGACCTTGATTCTGGCCTTTAGACCAAGAGAAATTAGGATGGTTTCTCCAACCAGGGTTGTAGGTCTCTGAGTATGGGTCAAACTTCTGACGGTTTTCAAACCTAGCGTTGTTATAGACAACATGGGATTGTTCTTCACTAACCTGACCTTCCAAAAACGAGTTATTGGGTTCTATTCCACAATTAGAGACTTGAGAGGCTCTAATCCTATCATCAGCTTCAGTAAGAGATCTATGTTTAGACTGATTCAATTCCAAATCTTCTAACCTTCTAGACAAAGCAGCAAACTTAGCATCTGACCCAAAGCTTGTATCTACCACATTGGTGCTACTTCTATTGACCAAGAGTCTTTTAGGGGGTTCAACACAAAACTCCCACTGTTGGGATTTTTCATCGACAACTCCTAAGAAGGTAAAAGCATCATCAGCATTTTTACTAGTGAACTCACCAGTGCACATAGACTCGACCATGGCTTTGGCCGAATAGTCTAAACCATCATAAATAATCTCTACAAGTTTCATCTTATAAAATCCATGGTGAGGACACTGGGATATGAGATCATTGAATCTCTCTAAAAACCTATAAAGAGACTCTCCCTCTTGTTGCACACTAGAACTAATTTTCTGCCTAACAACTGTAGTTTTATGCTTAGGGTATAATTTCATATAAAAAGCAGCAATAAGTTCCTTCTATGTTTCAATGAATTAAGATGGTAGGTTGTTCAGCCAGGTCTTGGCTTTATCTCTCAAGGAAAAGGGAAACATCTTAAGTTTCAAGACTTCATCCGTAAGGTCTTTTATTCTAATTGTCCCACAAATTTCCTCAAAGTCCCTAATATGAAAATAAGGGTTCTCATCATCTTTTCCTAAGAATATAGGGATCATCTGAATAATACTAGGTTTTATCTCGAAATTAGCCGTAGTGGCTGACAATTTAATGCACGAGGGTCGGGTGGACCTAGTTGGGAACATGTAATCTTTCAAAGTTTCCATCGATGGCACAATAGAAGTACTAGAGGTACTTTCCTCACGAAGAGACAGATTCTCAAAACTGAAGTTTCCAAAAACAGGGCTCTCAAAAGAAGAGTCTTCGAGCTCCCCGCTTCCACAAGAAGAACTACTAGGTTTTTCACTAATCAATCGACCTAGATTATCTCTTTTTCAAGCTCGTTCTCTAATGACCTCGGGCATACACTAAAAAATAAATAAAATAAGAATAAAAATCCTAAATGAAGGGAGGTTCTAAGCAAACACAAAGCAGGCTGGCTCCACCAAAACAAACCTAAAGATTTCTACCAAACAAAAAGCAAGATGGCTCCACTTAGATTGTTTCTAGACCAGCTTCTATTCTTTCGAAAAGGAACTCGTTACAATCTGAGCAAACCTCTCTGGAATCAATCCGAGTTAAAGTAAGTTGAATAGAGACGAGGAAAGCTGCGTGGAGCTTTGATACCCAAGGCCTCACCAGCGCTACAAGGCGGCGTATTCAACTCACAGAAACCATCATGAACTTCAAAGTATTCTCAAAAGAGTAACCAATATTTTTCGAACGACTTTCCTATTAAGCTTGTTACCCTATAGGTCTCGTTCTAGTCAAAATTTTAAGGCTTAGGTTCGCGTTAAGTATCATTTTCCTAAGGCGGGCAAGAAGAGAACGGTGATGAAATCCGAACCCTTATCTTGTATGGCCATTCCTTTCCCTTTACTAGGAAATTAAAGCAGCCGTTTTCAATTCCAGCATATATGCAAACGAAGGAATATAGTAACCCGCTGACAGGGGATTCGGGGGTGTTTAGATAAACTAACCTCCAGTTCCAGACGGGGGATGAACCGCTGAAGTCGACTCGGGCCACGACTCCTATGTCATGTATGAACCCGAGGGGCCGAGGAGATATCGTAATCGCCGTCCTTCTCTGCAAAAAATTTATATTTAAAACTACCCTTCCGTAGGGTTTTAAAAAAAATAAAGTTCCAAAGTCCACAGTCCACAGTCCAAAAATATAGTGCAAAAGAAAAAGAAAATCTAAAACAAAAAAAATCTAAAAAAAAATAAAATGTCTCTCTCTCTTTTTTTTAATTAATTAATTTTTCTTCTTCTTTTGTTTCACTCCTTTCACTTTGCTTTTACTCCAAATCTTTAAGTATTCACCAAAAGCTTTGGCAAAATTTTCTTTCGCTCCAAATTCCAAAATCTGTAAGGAAAAGACAAAAAACCAAAAACGTAAAGAAAAACAAATAAAAAACCTAAAAAAAAATCTAAATTTTTTCTTGCATCTGATGTGACGTCACTCTGCAAGGAAACAGTGCCGTGAGTGCTAACCTCTCCACCAACATATTTATTGAGCCGTTCAATATATCTACATGAAATTTACCCAGACTGGAGAATGTATCAACCATCTCAGATGTCCTGTAAATTTCGGCGTCTTGCCTATACTTAAGTTCCTTTGAATACCTTCTGTGCTATGTTCTCCGGCTGAACCCTTAATGTTGATATGACATGACGATTTGTGTTCACACGCAGCGGAGTAGCACGAATCTCCAAATATCAAGGATAAGATCTTTGGATAAGGTATCAAATCAGAAAAGCATGCTGCTCTCTGGCAAAAAACTTAAAAGAACTCTGTGTCAACACATAAAATTCAATCAATTGTCTTGGATGACTTGCAGAAGTTAGGGTTTCGCACGTCGCGAAGTATACCAGACCTTTCTTGTCAAAATTAAGCCTAGGAAAACTAGGTAATTAATACGCCATGGATTAGCAGGTGCAAAACCTCGCCCAGAATCAGAAAAACAGTAAGACGCAGTAGCAAAGGGAGCGTGGTCATGCTTTCGGCCAGCTGGCGACACTTTCCTTTGGACACACCCTATCCTAATTCGTCCCTATTTCCCTCGACCAATCAGGTAGCTTTAAACTCGCCACGCACACATAAGTTGTGGCTGGGACCATACTTGCCGACCCCATCTCCCATCGACCAATCAGGTTGCTCTAAAGCCGCCACACTCACACTAGAAGTGTAGCCACGCCCATGCTTGGCCGGCCCATCTCCTTCCTACCGACCAGTCGGGTCACTTTAAATGCACCACAAACACTAGAGTTATGGCCGCGCCTTATGTTTGGCCGCCCCCTTTTCTTGGCCAATCAAGTTGCTCTAAACTTTCCACCATATATTAAAGGCCAAAGGCGCCCTGCCAAGAAAACATATTGATCGACATGCCAACATGCCACTCTACTGCGGTAACATGTCAACATGCCACTCTACCGCTGTAACATGCCAACACGCCACTCTGCCGCGGTAACATGCCACTTCGTGGAAACCTGCCATAAATAGCCACCACACGGCAATCCCCACTCCTGTGGTCTCTTCCACACTACGACCTTGCCATAGTTCCTTTGTCATAGCCATGGCACCATTGGCACAAAAGTATCGCCATTCCGCGGCCGCATGACACACGCACTAATTGGGGTTTCGACATGCCAAACCCTAATTTGGGAAAGTTGCTACCAAAACCAAATAACGTTTACCAGAGCAATGGGATTGATGTGGCAACATGGCCAATGTTTCCACGTCACATGTGGGTCCAACACCACGGTGCCAAACCCTATCATTGGCCATGCCACCAAGCCCTTACTTTGGACACAGAGCCAAATCTTAGATTTGGCGGTGCTACAACACCACAGGCGTGGCCATGCCACAACACCACTGGCATGCCGCTATGCCACGACTACTAGCACACCTCTATGCCACGGCTACTGGCACACCGCTATGCCACGGCTACTAGCATGTCTCTATGCCACGACTACTGCCACACCGCTATGCCACGGCTACTAGCACATCGCCATGCCACAGCTACTAGAACGCCGCCATGCCACGTCTACGCCATTGGCATGCTGCTATGCCACGACTATGCCACTGGCATACCACTAGCATGCTGCTATGACAATGGCGCCACTCCGCTATACAACAAGACGCGACCATAATCAATGGCCATCTTTCCTCATGAGATGCAATCTCGGCCATCCAAGCTCTCCACCAAACTGACAGACCTGTGGTGAGTTTCAGGCGACCAGCTGCCTAAATCTAGTGGACATGGCTACGCCATGCGCCACTTGCATCAACGTGCCACTGGCATGCACGAGCCATGCCACATTTCCACTGGCGTATACCAAAACACCACCGCGCCATTATCAGGCGCCAACATAAGGTATCCATAATCAACGGCTACCCTCCTTCATGAGATGCGATCTCAGCCATCGAAGTTCACCATCGAACTGACAAACCTGTGGCAAGTTTTAGGCGACCAGCCAAAACGAGCCTAATAGCATTGCATGTTATTTTCCTACGGTAAGTCCCTTGACTTTGACTTGCCACACGTAGCGAAGTGCTACATGTTTTCCACGAAAACACTCGAGACATCAAACATGTCACAAACTGGGGGATGCTCATCAGGGTATTAGTGGTGGTGAAAAGTAACGGTGTAAACGAATTCACTTCCTTCATCATGGAAACATAACGTCTGACGGTTACACGTTACTCTTTTCTTCCACCGCTCAATCGTTTCCACTTCCTACGAGACCAGGGTACGTTTCAATATGACTTGTATAAATAGGCTTCACCTATCTTCACCAAACAAAAAGTTTTGGTCGGCAACAACACAGTATCTAGAAATCACCTGGTAGCTTTCCATCCTGCTAGCCAGTTCTACTTTCAGATACAAGTCATAAACAACCACACCTTCAGAATCAACTATTCTGGTCTCAACATTTTCTTTGCTTCCCTCCCTAAGACTAACCCTTCTCATTCACTTTGTGACCGAAGCAAGTCAAGAATGGCCATTTCTTGGTTTAGGCCAGATTTGTACAGATTGATCTCTCGAATCAAAAGTACTCCCGTGCAGTACATTGTTTAGGGTCTAGACTCGTTTCTCATCCACACACACTAATTTACCGAAACCGGCAGAAACAGTTTTCACCCACAAACAGGCCGAAGTCCTACATCTTGATCTCTCGAACTCAAAGCACTCCCGTGTAGTGCATTTGTGTGAGGTTAAGCGGTTTGCTCGGTTCGAGGAGTCTCGTACGAACCGTCATCTCCTCAATTCCTTAGAAACCAGCAAATCGTTTTCCCCCATCTACACATATCATATGGACTGACATTCCTTGCACCTTTCACGAAACCAGGTGCACTTGGAATTTGTATGAAAATACCACCAAGGTGAGGCATCACTGTTGCCCATGCTTCTTTGAAAATTTGTTACCAAGGATCATCTTAAAGTCATTGAGATGCATCACCATTATACTAATTTGGCAGCCATCCCCTTGATTGGTTTAGCTATATCGTTTACTGTCTTCATGCAGTGATCATCCTGATATACTTCCAAACCTAAGTACGCTGCCATTGACAAGATCATAACAGTATGCCACGCACATGTATCTTCCATGCCCCAGAGACGATGATTGTGAATGCCAACTTTCACATAAACCAGGCCAGCGCCACTCAGCCCATGCTGTACTGCTTCCATTTGTTCTACTATGTTGCATAGTTGAGTAGGATTAACATGCTCCACTTGATAAGCTTCTTCTTTATCGCTACTGCCCTCAGTGACTATTGCGGATAATTTTTCTTTCTTTGGACAATCATGCGCAAGGTGAGGACCCTTGCATAAGAAACATCCATCGGCCCTATTCTTCGCAGCCAAACTATCATCCCTTTGATAGCTTTTATCCTTGGCCTCAGAACTTTTCTTATCCTCCTTGTGCTTACACTTCTGGTTCTTTTTATCCTTGCCATTCCTACTAGCATCAATTGAGGTATTGACTGACCTAAATCAGCAAGGCTGTCCACGATTGCAATGGCTGAAGGTAGGTCTTTGGAACCCTGCCTTCTCACTTCATCCTGAGCCCATGCTTGCAAACCAGATGTAAAATTAAACAACTTATCTTCCTCAGACATGTTGAGAATATCTAGCATCAGAGATGAAAACTCTTTCACGTATTCCCATGGGATATCGGTATACCTCGGCTTACCCAAGTTCTCTCTGGCTAACCAAGCAGCATTGCTTGGAAAGAATTGACTCTTCAATTCTTCATTCATGACATCCCATGTCATGATGCTTGGACGACCAGCAGTAAGGTCATCATCAGTTCTAGTTCTCCACCATAATTTCGCATCACCCTCCAGGTACATGCTAACGAGAGTAACCTTTTGTTCTTCCAGGGTTCTGGCGGCCTTGAAGTATTGGTCCATGTCCCACATGAAATTCTCCAATGCCTTCACATATCTTGCACTAGAAAACGCCTTAGGTTCTGGGACTTTAATCTTAGTAAAGTCACCGCCACTACCACCCGTAAGCTTGATCCGAGCCAATTATACCCACCATTCGCCTTAAGACACTTAACTCATCAGTTAGTTCTTTCAAGGATCTTGTGAACATGGTTTTAACAACAGCGATTTGGACTTCCAAATCAGCATGCTTCTTATTTGCTTCTTGGTTTGACTCCAGCATATCAGCAGCGTACTCATCAAGAGCCTGAATGCGAGCCAACACCGTTGCATTATAATTGGCATTGTTAGGATGGCGCACCTCATCGCTAATCTTGTCTTCCAAGTATGCTACCCTATCAGTTAAGGCATCCAACATACTCTTCTTACCAGCCATTATCTCTTGCAATTTCAGCAACTAAACTCGAGCAAAACAGAGAAAATCTTCCAACACAAAGCTAAAACAGAGCAATCTGTGCTCTGATACTCGAATTGTCACACCTCCAAATGCTCCAAGCAATTTTTCGCGAAGGTATAACCCGACAATACAGTGGTTCAGTGATCTCTTATCACCCACTCGTATTTCAGCATTATAAGTTTGCACCAATCCAAACAGCCAACTCTACCTTGAGTACACAACGGAAGACTTACTTAGATTTTCTTTACCAAACAATGTAGCCATACTACAAAGAGGTTCCTGCCATGTTTATGATTCAAAAAATTTGGGGAGTATTATCGAATCAACAGAATACCAAAGTCAAATGCATAAGCCAACAAACTCACTTTTATTAGCTTAAGCACAAGATACAAAACTCGTCCAACCAATGGACTTACAAGCTTATTCTCTAATCCTAACGCATAAATCACTCTCTACTGCAATGTGGTTCCTCAACACTCGAAATATTAAACAACTTCAATTACAAGGGTTCTCTGGCTATTTATAATGCCAAGAACCAGGGACAATCTATATGCAACTCTGTTGCACGCCCCATGAACAGCCATCTGTCCATGGGCACTTCCCTAACCACCAGACTTACTTTTTAACTGCCAGATTTGGTGCTGGCTTGCACAATGGCGCCACACCTGTCTTAAATGGCTAGGTCATGCCAAACTCGGTTATAAAGCCACTTTATAACCGTCCCTAACTTGCTCTTTCACTTTGGCATGCGTGTGATGCACACACACTCGCAACTGACAGCTTGAACTTAAGTCCGACAATCATTATGCGTCACTGAACTTTGGCTCTGCCAATGTTCGATAATGATTGTGCTTCACTCACTCTTGGCCGCCAAGTGCTCGACAAAGATTACACTTCATCTAACTTGCAGTTCTGCCAAGTGTTCAGCAATGGTTGCGCTTTATTCATTCCACTACGCACTCGGCTCATTTGGATGCCAACATCCAAACATCATCCCAACTGAGTTTTAACTTGCTTAGTTCAACTTCATATGCATCACTTGCATTCTTTTTTCCTGAGAAATTGATACCAATGACGCGTTTGGACCCGCCATTGTTGCATATGCATAATCCAAGCCTTCGCCAAAGCTTAGGACTATGCCAAAGTCATCCCATGACTTGCAATTCATCCTTTATTCCTTTATTGAGCCGGGCCAACTATGAATAAGGATATGCAACATTATCTCATAGTTTTTGTATGTGCTAAGTAGCCTTTCTTGTCTCGGCCATGTTGGCACTGCATCATCGGCATGTGCAGCTCCATCTGCCAGGCTGCATTCGCAGTAATGCACCACTGTTGCGCTTAACTGTTGGGCCATGTCATAGTTAGCCAGGTTAGAAAAACTGTGTTGGTTTGAGAAACCAAACGGAAGACGTTTTTTCTCTCTATCAAAGCTATTTTACCCTATGGAACTGCAACTGATGGAGAAGCCGCAATTCCGTTATTTTTTAATGCGATCTTTTTTTCTTTCTAGGAGAATCTATTTTACCCTAGGTTAAACATTAAACAAAATTTCGAGATTCTATGGAGACGGATGCTTCTGCATCAAACAATTGCCATAGAATTTGGTGGTAGCCACTTGCTAAAAGTGCTGAGTTATTGTGGAAGAAATATGCATTATCTAATATTTCTAAAGAAGCTATATGATTACCTAATGATTGTGGATAATGCATCTGCAAGATCGTAATCACCTTGACGAGCTAGGACCTTCCAAAGACGCTGTTACAACAAGAGCTCTTCAAAGATTAAACTCCTCAATGATTATAATCTTGTTTATGTAATTGGAATGCCTGGGAGAGTCTGGTTTATTCCTCCTATTGGTGCAAATAAAAGTATTGTACCAATTTATTACGATGAGGCAACAAGTTGTTGTATCCTTAAGTATGGGCTACCCCTTTTGGATGCCAATAGTATAGTTAGTCTGCCAGTAATAGAGTGAGTGCATGCTCATGTAACACAATTGGGACTGTTAATTAGATTAGAGTGTGACCGTTAGATAGTCAACACACGTCGATCATCTATTGAGTATTCTTTAGGGTAATCATTTAAATATAAATCTCTAAGAGAAGTCTTCTTCTCTATCTATCTGAATTAATGAAATGGAACCATTGTTGGCTGCGCTTTTTTAAGCCAGATTTGGCCTGAATCATCTGATTTAGGTGGTGTTTATCACAAATTCTATCATTCTGTTTGTCTATTTGTTGTAGGTATACAACAATTGGCATCAAAGCCGTTCTATCCATCCAAAATCAGTTCAATTTTTTTCTATCATGAATCAAAAACTTCAAGCAGCTTTAGAAGCGTTATCAACCGATCTAACTTCTAAGCTTGCTTCCTCTGCAACCATTTTCGACATCTTTCAAGAATATAATTGCAACTTCAGTAACATCTTGGAGGAATACTTTTCTCCATCTATTGATGATGAAAAAGCCTCTACGATGTCAGATGTGGTCGATTCAATTGTCATTGAAATAAGTGATTCTCCCAATTTAGAGTTGCTTCTTCTGACGTCGATGAAGCAGAAGCTGAATCCGCAGATGAATCTCTTGATTGCAAGTTGCTTCCGCCGTTTTGCTTTGAAGAAGAAGATGCAGATTCACTTCCTGACGTGAGTTTACGAGTTATATCTTGGATTATGGTTAAACTCCCATGGAGAGGATCTCCATTCCTTTGGTTCTTTTATAACAATCAAGAGAATAAAACAGCAGTTATTTAGAGTATCACAGAGAATAATGCTAAGAAAGGTAACATTATAATATCTATTATATTACACCCCCTTAGTCGGAGCGAGAGAAGAGCATACGCTCAGACTAGTAAAGAAACGGGTAAACATCTGTCGTGGAAGGCCCTTGGTAAAGATATCAGCATATTGATTTTCCGAGGGGATGTGTAAGACATGAATGTCACCAATACGAACACGATCACGTACGAAATGTATATCAATCTCCACATGTTTGGTGCGTTGATGTTGAACAGGATCACCAGACGTATAGACTGCACTGACATTATCACAATATATAATAGTGGCACGTCGTAGATGAAGCTCAAAAAGTAAGTTGCGAAGCCAAGTAGTCTCAGCAACTGCATTTGCCACACCCCGATATTCATCTTCAGTACTTGAACGAGAGACAGTTTCCTGACGCTTAGAAGACCAGGAAACTAGGTCGTCACCTAGAAAGATGCAGTAGCTGGAAGTGGATCGACGAGAATCCGGACACCCCGCCCAATCAGCGTCAGAATAGGCAGTTAATCTAGTGAGTGTAGTAGCAGACATGAACAAGCCATGATTAATAGTACCCTGAAGATAACGAAGGATCCGATTAAGGGCCTGCATGTGAGGCTCCCTAGGATCATGCAGAAACAAACATACCTATTGGACTACATAAGAAATATCCGGTCTAGTGAAGGTGAGGTACTGAAGAGCCCCAGCCATGCTTCGGTATAAAGTAGGATCCTCGATTACAAGACCGGATGTTGCACCGAGTTTCGAATTGGTATCAACTGGTGCGGCCACGGGATTACAATTTTTCATGGATGCACGTGCAATGATGTCCTGCGCGTAAACTGACTGAGACAAGTAGAGGCCTGAAGATGAGCGGTTAATAAAAATACCCAAAAAATGATGCAGCGGGCCAAGGTCCGTCATGGCAAACTCTCGTTTCATCAATGTAATAAATTGTTATGTACCTGACTATTGATAGCAGGGTGCCCTCACCCCACTCGGTGCTGGTAGTTAGTAGTAGGCTTATTAGTAGTAAGTAACCCATTAATGAGTGTTTTTATCAATTATAAAGAGTGGTTTAGATGCAACCATCTGGACGCATTGGAAGCGTAGGATCTATTGAGTAGAGTCGATCTTTATAAGCTCTAGTGTCTGTAATCTCTTCTTAGGTTGGTTCTAGGCTTGATCCTTCGGGATTAAGAGAAGTTTATCCTCAAATTATCTATCTATTATGTACATCTAGATACATAACAATTGGTATCAGATTCGTTCGATCCATGGGATATTTGGTATCTAATTAGGGAGAAATTTCAACTCTATAACCATTTACTTGATCTGACGAGAAGATATCAAGATATACTTAACGATGTACCTTCACCCAGTGAAATTATCATCTTTCACAAACAGAATATCTCATCAACTTCACCAAGAAGAGGTGGGAATCAATTTACATAACACCATTAGAAGAACAATTTGTTCATGGTGTTGTGAAAACGAAAATGGTAGAAGTGAAGGAGAAATCTGAGGATTTAGCATCAACGATGCTTACGAAATAAGTTTTTTATTCAGTAATGGAGTCATATTTCGGTAAGAAAAACTGCAGTCGTGAAGATCCAGTAGGAGTTTCAAATATTACTTCAAAGTCATCATTTGAAGAATATCCTACTAAATCAATTGGAACGGCGACCTAATTTCTACTTCTGTTGCTCCACCCTCTGATTCTGAAGACTTCAGTGTTGTTACATCGGAAGAAGCAAAATCAATTCCTACTTCTGTTCCGCTAGATTCTTCTTCTCAAGTCCTCAATATGGTTGAATCTCAGAAAGTTAACTCAATTTCCGTTGGCGTTGTTAAAGACAATGATGGTTCTTCTGATTGTGTGGAATTTCCATTTAATGAAACTTCAAAAACAGATGTTAAGAACTTCACCTGGATAAATCAGATCGAAATTGGTGAGTGTTTTAACATTATTCTCAATTCTTCTCGTGTCATATTCGATCGTGGAAAAGAGTTTAAACATATGACAGGGACTTCTCGTTTTGCTATGTGTGATTCTTTGTTTTGGTATGTTTTGGATAAATTCTTTGAGGAAGATGTTCAGGAGTCGAATTTTGAACATGGGTACTGGTAATATTCATGGTTTAGAGATCGAATCGCTTCTACGTTAGATAATGGTAGAGTTGCTCGTACTGCTTGGCAGGTGTTTGGTAAAATGCTTCAAATGGATGTTGTGAATTTTAAGAGAAAAATAATTATCAATCACCAGTTGTTTAGTAAGAAATCGTCATACCTTGGTCTCAACCTCACTGGTAGCGTATTTGATCGTGGGAGAGGATTTGATCCCATGGGAAGGTATTCTTTAATTGATAGTGCTTACAGATTCTGTTATGATTGGCTATTTAGTTCTGGTTTATTCGTTCTTAAGGTGGGTTCAGTTTCAAATGCCTACTGCAGTGGAAAATTTACTCAGGATCTTAATAATAAACATGGTTTTGAATCAGATCCGTTGTTTTATGATTCAGTTCAATGGGTGTTGGCTAAAACTGGTAAGATACTTCTACTGGGCACCGCCTGGGTTGCACCAATACTTCTTGGGGCTCCCGTATCGTGTGTCCCCGTATGGACACAGCCACACATACTCGGACACACCTAAAATACTTCTATCTTACTATACACTAGGAAACAGCTGAGAACTTAAAGGTCACCTACCTCTAAGGAAGATTATAGTCGAAAACATGCATGTGCTAGCAGACATACACTTGTGCAATTGTAAACAAGTGCAAACAAATACAGTTGTGTGGTTTTCTCGTTTACATTTCTATATATATCTTAAAAATTGACGGTACTTCAACATATACCGCTGTGTCCCCGTATTATAGTTTTTCAGAACTGCCGTATTGGACACGCGGACACGCCGCTGTGTCGGACACCCGTGGCGGTATTGGTGCAACCCAGGGCACCGCTAGGAGCTTGAATATAGCTGTTTACTTCTATCTTTATTTTGATGATACTTGCTCATTATTTGATCGAGGAAAATGTGTGGTTATCTTATAGTTTTCTTACTGGAAACTGCGTATTCAGTTGATTCCTAGCTTCGGGTATAAATCAAAATTTTGGGATATACACTCAGTTTATGTATGTGGTCATGCTAATGAAATTCGAGGTGATCTTGAGCTATTGGATTGCTGGGTATATGATCGTGGCAAAGTGGTATATGTTTTTAAAGGGGGTTCATATTTTGTTGATGCTTATAAAGTTGGTGTTGATACAAATACTTCTGGTGTGACTATCCTTAATTGGTTGATTTCGTTGAATCTGTTCCATGAGAATTTACTTTATGAGATGGTTTTCAGTCATGGGTTTCTATTAGATTCATTCTTTCTGATTCTCGTCGTATAGTGTTGCTTAAAAATGATGATGGTGATAGGTTTCAACTTTTTATGGATACGTCTGAGAGTAATTATCAAATTTTGTTGTTTTTGTTGGATAGAGTAGTTGAAACTGGTAAAACACTAGAACTGTTGGGTAGACTACTTGGGAGTATAGTGTGGAACTGGAATGGTGGTGAAGCTGATATTATTTTGCAACCTCAAAATGGTTGGCCTAATGCTATAGGAGTCATTCTTGGTGCACTGCGGACGGTTAGTGTATGTGAACATGGGCAGGGGAATGTGCTGCTAATATTTTGGAAGGAGTTTGAGTGTCTTCTGATGCTTCTTTCAGCTCCAATAATAGTGCAAAATGTTACATCTGAAGTCTATGAGATTCCTTCATTTCGTGAAACCGTTCTAACTGCAGTTGCTTATTCCACTTGGAGCTTTTTGTACTCGTTTTACTCTGCTCAATATTTTTGGTCATGTTGCAACCAAGTAGTGGGTGTATACGAGTTTCATTCCACTCGTTATTTACTTCCTTATTACAGCTGTTTGGGGGATTTGGTATCTCAAGCAAATGAGCATTACACCTGGCCAGATATTCTTGCAGCTATTATCCGACTACAGCACATGCTCGATGGGGTTCAAGTTTCAGAAGTGTTGATATTGGAGGTACTGCTTATGGGATATTCTATCTCTGTTAATACTGTATCTACCCACTTACTTCAAGTCTTTAATTCAGATTTATTTCTGCTCAGTGTTTCACTTGCTCATGCGATCTATGAAACTCTTGCTGTCCTAAAGGCAGTTGAACTTGTTTATTCTACCAAGTTGGAGTTCTTTGCAATATTAAGTGGAATTCAGGTCTTGCTCACAGTAATGAGGATTCTGAATGTGCTGATATGGTTCGAGTACTTGAAGTGGAAATTCAAGTTATTTTCAACTGTTGTGCAGTGTGATAAATGTTAGGTGGGTTGTTAATTTTTTTTATCTCAGTGGGGTGCTTTGACATCAACTGGAACTATAAGAGCAGCTGGTTCTGCAAAGGCGAGGTCCATAATCAATTTGCATCAACTCTTCGGAGGAGCAAAATGTTTCTGTCACGTTTATGGAGTATGGGGAATACTAGTGGAACTACATGGCTTTTCATTGAGTTACCTGAAACACCTGTCTCTACGAGTTGTAGTCGTTTGCTGTTTGATAGAGGAAAAATGCTTAACAATGTAGTGATACTTTACAAGCACCACACTTTTGGGTTGCAGGTTCCTATGTCCAAGAGAGTGTTATGGCTCGTCAGAAATTTTTATACGGCTGATGGAAATTCAAGTCATGCTCACTAGGATTCCAAGGGTGTTGAAGTTGGTGATCTTTTTGAGGTGGGAAACTGCAACAAGCTATGATGCTCAGCTTGATGGTGAAGAAAGTTTAAATGGACTCATGGTAGGTCGAAATGCAAATATGCAAATATTTATTGTCATCTTGTGGTGGGTATTCAATTTGATTTATTTGGATTTATGGATTGTGGTTCACGTCAGCTGGATCTATATATATTTTTTTGCTAAATCACATAATTTTATTAATTAAAAGGCTAAAATTTCAAGCCAAAAGTTTTACAGGGACCACATCAAAAGCAAACTGAAATACACAGACTGCAATTTTAAATTGCAAGGAGCACAACACAAGCAAAGAAAGCAAATCTAGATATTAGCATAAACAGAAATATGCTACTCTTGGCAGTTCTATCCTCTTTAGAGAAGGGGGTCTTCCTATGTGAATGGTTCTTTCTCCTGCTTTCAAGTGTACTCCATTTGATGCCAATGTGAAAGCTGAAAAATTTATTTCCTTTATGCAATGTGCTAATTTCACTTCCTCAATCCTTTCAATCACTGATAACCATCTTATTTTTATGTACCAGAGTATATCACCTCTTTTGATCCTTTCTATGGAAGTAAATGAGTTCGACTGAATGATTACCTTGGTGAGTTCCACTTGAGCAGCCCATTCAAGAGCACATAATATAACATATTCAGCAGCAATGGAAGTAAGAGCCACACCCATACCACCTGTGAGTGTCCCAATTACTTGACTACTGCAATCTCTAGCAATGACTCCAACACCAGCTTTTCCTGGGTCTCCAAAAGATATTCCAGCACAACAAAGTAGAAAATCAGTTGCAGGAGCTGTCCAGAAAATCTCTTTGATACAATTAAATTTTATTTTCCTGTCACCAATTTTGAAGTATGCCAGAACTTGAGAATCATATTCTTGATTCCATTTGTTGCATTTCATCCTGTAGCTACCTTCTTGTACTGCCTTGTAAATCCTGCATTTAAATGCATTACAGTTTGGTTTAATTTCCTCAAACAGTTGTTTGTTTCTTTGAAACCACGGATCTTTCATTGTTTCACAGGATGCAGTCATCCGGTTTTCCTTTATAATTGGGCTTTTATTCTTAGCAGATGCACAAATGTCTTCAAAAGATTGTGGTTTTTGAAAACCAAAAATTGATTCAAGCCAAGACCATATCTCCAAACTAAACTTGCACTGCCAGAGTGTATGAGTCACATTATCCACTTTCTCTTGACACATGCAACATCTATACACCATGTCATAGCCAAATTTGATCATTTCTTCATCATCCATGTACACACCTTGTTGTAGCTTCCAAACATTGCTAGCTATACTATGATGCAAGAAAGATTTCCAAAGGTGATCAGACCATACCAGCTTTCGTTCTTTTTCTCCGAATCTCTCTACTGCAGCTGAAGTTACAAATTTCCCACTAATGTGCCCAGTCCATATCATCTGATCTTCACCGTTACCAATTTCTGGTAAACAAGACAAGGGCAAGAGATGTTGTAGCTCAGTAGGTATACACCAAAATTTTCCATTTAACAAGCTTGACACCTTCATATTGATATTGTTTTGAACTAACTCAGAGAAACCAATCTGATTTACTAATGGTGACTCTCCAACCCAAGTATCAAACCAAACTGATATATTGGATCCATTCCCTACACACCACCTTATGTCTTCTTTTAAGTGATTCCAAGCCCATTTCAGACCTTTCCATATAGATGATTGTTTCCATGTGTTGACCCACAGACCATATTTATCTTTAAATTTAGCATTGAAGACTGAGCCCACTCTTCTTGTGAATTAAGAATTCTCCACAACATTTTCATCAGCAACACTTTATTTATCACTTCAAGTCTGTGTATACTTAACCCCTCTTCCTTATATGGAGTGCACACTCTCTTCCATGAAATAGTTTTGAATTTTATTTTTTCTCCTTCACCAGACCATAGAAAGTTTCTAATAATCTTCTCACAAGTTTTAATGACTAAAGAAGGCCACTTATATACTGCCATGGAATATATAGGAATGCTACACAAAACTGATTTAACCAGAATTATTCTATCTTGAAATGAGAGGAGTTTACCTTTCCACGCTTCTAATTTTCTTTGAAGTTGTTCTACCATAAGCCACACCATTGCTGATGTTACTCTTCCTGGAGCTAAAATAACCCCCGAATATTTATCTGGAAAATGAGATAATTCCATATTGACCACTTCACTTATTTGTTGTTTTTTTGCAGTTGTAATACCATCCACAAAGCATTTACTTTTGTTTTTGTTAATTACTTACCCTGAACTGATTTGATAATCATCCAATAGTGATAATAAGTTTGTTAAGCTCTTTTTTGCTCCATTGCAAAAAATGAAGACATCATCTGCAAAAAACAGATGAGTAGGATGCACACCATTTCTAATCACCATAGGAAGAATTTTACCCATTCCAACTAGCTTTGAAATATTTATGCTTAACACATCCTCCATCAAAACAAACAGAATAGGAGATAGTGGATCTCCTTGCCTCAGTCATCTCCCCACTGAGAAAAAACCCCTTGGACCACCATTTACCATGACTTATATCCTTGAAGATTGAAATAATACCATTAGCCAATCACACCATGAGGTAGAAAAACCATATTTTCTTAAAACTTTCATAAGAAATTCCCAACTGACAGAGTCATATGCATGAGAAATATCCAACTTAAGTCCAACATTCCCTCCTCTTCTTTTAATTTTCATTTCATTCACAAGTTTAGATGCAAGCATAACTTGTTCTTGGATACTTCTCCCTTTTATATATGCAGATTGTTGTGGAGATATCAGCTTCACCATCAAACTACTCATCCTTGTAGTTATAATTTTTGTAAAGATTTTGAATAACACATTACTCAAACCTATGGGCCTAAACTGATTTACACTCCTTGCACCTTGTATTTTTGGTAATATCACCAAGAAACTAGAATTCATGCCTTTAGGAATGAATCTCCTTCTCCAACAAAACTGAATTGCATCCACTAGGTCATTTTGAATAATTTCCCAACAACTTCTATAAGAAACACCTGAGAAACCATCTGGACCTGGAGAGCTTTCAGGATCCATGTCAAAGATTGTTTTTTTAATTTCCTCTATACTAGGAATATCATCCAAGAATTTTTGGTCTTCTGCATCAATCGACTGAGGTACTGCATCTAATAATTCCTCCTTGATGTTGACACCTTGTTCTTCAAACGTTTTCTAAAATGATTTACAAGACAGTCTGCAATTTGATCTTGATCTGATATCACATTTCCATTGGAATCCTCCAATTCACTTATCAAGTTACTAGAAGATCTATTTTTTAAATTGGTATGAAAAAAGCTTGTATTTGCTGCTCCCTCTTTGATCCACTTCATTCTTGATTTTTGTCTCATTAGAGTATTAACTTGAACTTCTCTATTTGCATGATCATTTTGAGCTGCAACTAAGACATCAAATGCTTCAGAGTCAAATGGATTGGAATCTGATGCTTGCATTGCTTCCATTACCTTTTCTTCAGCTTCTTTAAGTTTAACATGGACATTTCCAAAGACTTTCCAATTCCAATCATTAATTATCCTTTTTATCTCCTTCAGCTTCTTCATGAATGTGTAAGCAGGATCACCATTAATCTCAACAGCCCAACTTTCCTTAACCACATTCAGGAAATCTGGATGACTTATCCACATTTTTTGAAATTTCCTTGGTACACTCTGTGGCCTGGGAATATTTGCACATCCTCCCAACAAAGGAGAATGATCTGATACAATCTTAAGATCAACTTTATATCCCCAATCTTCATATTTTTGCAGCCATTTTTGATTAAACACCACCCTGTCTAAATTACATAGGATTATTTTGCTTCCTTGTTGGCAGTTAGACCAACAAAACTGCATTCCTATTTTTGGGGCTTGAAGTAATTCACATTTATCTAAACATTCACTGAATTCCAACATTGAAGTTCTGTTAGGACTTCTCCCCCCAACTTTTTCATCTGAATTCAATATTGCATTAAAATCACCTCAAATTATCCAAGGCTTATTCATATCACTTATCATTTCCATTTCTGACCAAATAAATCTTCTTTGGACTAGTTTGACATAAGCATGCATACCAGAAACCAATACATCACCAACACTGACAGTGACCATCTGATTTGACATTGATATGATAGTTGATTGTTTTATGCTTGCATTCCAAAATAGCCATATGTTGCCTTTATTATCTGAAGTTGAATTATGAATCACCATTTTCTGCATCCCTGGAAGATTAAGTTTACTACAAAAAGATTCACTACAATAAACTTTTGGTTCTGCTATCCATAACAAGGAAGGGCTAAATTGATTTACCAGAGACCATAATTTGTCTTGAGCCCTTTTTCTTCTAAGGCCCCTGATATTCCAATAAGCTATCTTCATTGTTTATTTGGGGGATTCTTAGTACCCCCTTTACTATGATTCTTTCTGAAATTGTATTTGTTGTTGACTGGAGATGGTTTTACCCCCTTTATTTTACTTGGTGATGAAGAAGAGCTACCTGTCACCATTTCTTTTTCAACCAATTTTTCCCAAGATGTAACTTTAACAACTTCATTGGTTACCTTTCCATTGGAACCATTAGCAAATGTTATAGTGCTATTTTGCAAATTATTTTCCTCAGCAATCTTAAGTAATTTTGGAGCTTCAAAAATAGTTGATTGGCTTTCTATGTTACTTCCCAGAATTTGATCTTGGCTCTTATCCTTTTTAGAAATTTTTCCTGACACTACATCAACAAACTTAACCACACTTTCCATTTCAGGGACTTCATTATCTAAAAGTTGTTTTGGAGGTTCCTATTCTGCAATAATTTCCTCATCCACACTTATGTCTTCCTCTTGTTCAATTTCATCTTGATTAAGGATATTAAATCTGCCACTGCTAATATTAACTGGAATGGAGTTACTACTAGCATTAATAGGTGTGACAATATTAGAAATGACGACATCTTCGTCAAGCACTTGAGTGTTAATAACACTGGATGTGCTACACTGTCTTTCTCCTGCACTATCTCCAAACTTATAAACCTCAGACCTATCACATATATCAAAAGGAGTCTGGGTTTTACCTGCCTTGGGTGTTTGTTGTTGAACATTATTTGTTGCAGAAGACATGTTATTCTGAGTGTTGTTTACTTGCTGGTTTTTGTTCTTATCAATTCTGCATTCAACATTGTTGTGACCAACAATCTTGCAGTTATGACAAAATTTAGGACATACTGGTATTGATATATTCTGAAGAAAACCCCCATATTTAGTACCAATCCATACCTTATTAGGCACAATTTTTGCAAAATCAATTTCAACTAAAACATTTGCATAATACCCAACCTCGCATTTTGCAGTAGCTTCATCTAGTTTGATTGGTGTACCAATTTCCTTGCAGATTTTAAACAATATCTTCTCACTCCAAAATTCCAGTCCTAAACCAGGTAGCATACCATACCATAGCTTTTGATGTTCTTTGACTTTCAAGACGAAAATTAGAGATCCATTTGCGAACCTGTAATACTTGATTTAACACCTCACATTTCCCTTCCTTAATGTATTGACGATCAATTTCATTATCCAACTTAATTGTGAAAAAACCCCTTCCTAATGGAATTATCTTGCAATCTCCTGTTAATTTCCATTGTCGACGAAGAAGAATAGCATCATCAATAAATTTGAGTTGATGTAAATTTAATCTTCCAATTAACGAAAACCTCCAAGGATCTAAACTTTCTTCAAATAAATCATCAGGTAATTCAATCGAAGGAATTACCTGAGAATTTTTTTCTTTATTAAAACCTAACATATCTGATTTAAAACCTTCGAACAGAGTGGATTTATGACAAGGATCCATAAAACCACCTGACTTAATGACCAATCATCACCAGATTCAACTTATTCAGAAGAAATTTGTAAGTAAACTTCACCTGAATTAATGATTTGAACACTGAAAACGAAGATTGATGAAAATTTTTGCAATCGATTCCGTCGCCCGATTCGCAGAGCACAAATCGCCCGATTCTCAATTTTCAGCTGGATCTATATGGGTTTTACCTCATTTGTGTTGAACACAATCGGGTACTGATAGACGCATTTATGTGTCTAATATAGCCCAATTGTATATTGTGTTAGTACCCATTTTTGTACTTATTATGGCTTTTTATGTCCCTGTAGGTATTTCTGGAGAAATAAGCTTTTGCGGCGAAATTGGCTAAAAAAGTGGTTTTTGCGCTCGTGGGAGAAAATTACTATACAGACTCTCACTTTGGATAAGGGGTAACCTAATTACTAAGGGGTGACCCATTTCCAGGCATCTGCTAAAGGGAGACCGGGACTGGATAGGGGAAGGTCACATTTCTTCACGTTTTCAAAAATGCATTTTTGGCGGGAAAATGCATGCAGCGAGGAGCAGATTTGGAGATCGAATTTCTACGTGATTTTAGGAGATTCAATGGTTGTATTTGGTACGTATGGACTCTACAAGACTCAACAGGTCTGTTACAATCGATTGGACCCAACCAATTGGGCTGGAATGGCCGAGAGAGGGTTTCAAAGTCTCAACAGAGAGACGTGTTCTGTTTCAAGTTTAGAAGATTTTTGAGAGATTTCTGGAGGACTTTGACGCCAGGATATGGATGTACCTGGTCCTGTTCAAGTATTAGTTGGAGTTTGGAGAGTTTAGATAACTCAGAAGAGGTCAGAAGACGCGTACAGGGAGGATTGAAGAGAGATATTCTCTTAACTGCACGGAGAAGAAATCTTGAATTTATACGAGATATTTGGGGTCTGTGGGATATATAAGAGTGGTTTCAAGTCATAAAAAGGGTTGGAAAACCTTAGGAGAGAGTTTAGAGTCGAGGAGAGCCGAGGAGAAGCGATTACAGAGAGTTACAGTGCTGCTGCTGTTCGAGGAGGAAGAAGAAGAGGAAGAACAGACCTGCTAAGGCAGTCGTTCTTCAACAGTCTTAAAACAGAAACGAGTGTCTTTGTTTTACAGCAACAGAAAACTATCGTTTAATTTTCAGCACTTACCCCTTTGTAACAGTGACGCTGTAACACTTCTGCAGCGTTGCTAATTCCTGTTTCATCTTATATACATCAATAAAAACACCTATTTTAGCCATGAATTTATCTTGTGAGTGTGTTTTTGGGATGAGGAGCTAAACCCATTAGCCGAGACGACGGAGGAAGCCATTGATCCATATTGATTGGTATAATTCTAATTTTATTATTTATTGCAATATTATTATTTGATTATTTGCATGGAATTGAATTTGAAATATTAGTTTTTATTGAATAGTTGTGAATTATTTTGATGAAGCATGCTGGGTTTTAAAAACTTTTGATGTTTTATACTTTGTGATTACAATTATTACTTCAAAAATATATTTGAGGCAAATATTAGAATTATTTTTAAAGATAGAATTGCATGAATATTATTTAGAGTTTAATATTTATTTGGTCAATGGTGGAATCCTAGTCTTGGTATTTTTCTCCAAAACTTTGAATTATTTTATTTAGTTGCCTGTTTAATTTAAATCTATAAAAATTGTTTTCTTCACAAGTCTGAAAAGAACCTGTTTACCACTATAACTACAATCACTACTTTTGATAAACCATCAAATTTTGGCGCCGCCGACGCGGACCTGTGTTTAGTTAGCATTTTTTAGATTTATTTTTTTTTATTTATTTGTTCTTCTTTACGTTTCTGTTTTTTTGTCTTTTTCTTTCAGATTCTTGAAGTTGGAGCAAAAGAAATTTTTGCCAAAGTTTTTGGTGGACATTGAAAGACGTGGAGTAAAAGGCAAAGCAAAAGGAGCAAAAGAAGAAGAATTTTTTTTATTTTTTGATAAAAAGAGAGAAAAAAAAAAGAGAGACATTTTTATTTTTATAATTTTTTTTAGACTTTCTTTTCTTTTGTATTTTTTTTTATGGACTTTGGACATTAATTTTGGGACATTTTTATTTTTATTTTTAAACCCTACGGAAGGGTATCCTTAAATATAAACTGTGTGCAGGGAAGGACGACGATTACGATATCGTCTCGGCCCCTCGGGTTCGCACACGACATAGGAATCGTGGCCCGAGTCGACAACAACGGTTCATCCCCCGTCTGGTACGGGAGGTAAGTCCAATCGAAACACTCGCGAATCTCCTGCAAGCGGGTTACTGTATTCCTTAAGGTGATAATTGTTTGAGGACGAACCGGACTGTTTTTATATTCCTAGTAAAGGGCAAGGCCTGGCCTAAACAAGATAAGGGTTCGGATTTCATCACCGCTCCCTTCTTGCCCGCCTTAGGAAAACGAAACCTAAAGCGAACCTAAGCCTAAAATTTGGACTAGAAAGAGACCTATAGGGTATCGAGCTTAACAAGACAATCATTCGAAAAATATTGGTTACTCTTATAAGCACACCTCGAAGTTCTTTACGGTTTCTGCGAGTTGAATGCGTGACTGCGCCGCATTAGATCGGTGAGGTTTTGGGTATCAAAGCTCCACTGAGCTTCCCTCGCCTCGATTCAACTTGCTTTAACTCGGATTGATTCCAGAGGGGTTTGCTCAAATTGTAACGAATTCCCTTTCGAAGGATTAGAAGCTGGTCTAGAAATAATCTAAGTGGAGCCATCATGCTTGTTGTTTGCTAGAAATCTTTAGGTTTGCTATGGTAAAGTCGAGTCAGCCTGTTGTGTGATTGCTAGAACCTTTCTGTTAGGATTTTTTTTATTTCTTTTTGAATTCTTTTTAGTGTATGCCCGATTTTGTTAATAGGGCTTGGAAAAGAGATACTCTAGGTCGATTGATTAGCGAAAAACCTAGTAGTTCTTCTGATTTAAGCAGGGAGCTCGAAGACTCTTCTTTGGAGAGCCCTGTTTTTGGAAACTTCAGTTTTGAGAATATGTCTCTTCGTGAGGAAAGTACCCCTAGTACTTCTGTTGTGCCAGCGATGGCAACTTTGAAAGATTACATGTTCCCAACTAGGACCAACCGAGATTCATGCATTAAATTGCCAGCCACTACGGCTAATTTCGAGATAAAACCTAGTATTCTTCAGATGATCCCTATATTCTTAGGAAAGGATGGTGAGAACCCTTATTTTCATATTAGGGACTTTGAGGAAATTTTTGGGACAATTAGAATAAAAGACCTTACTGATGAAGTCTTGAAACTTAAAATGTTTCCTTTTTCCTTGAGAGATAAAGCCAATACCTGGCTGAAAAACCTACCATATGAATCCATTGAAACATGGCAGGAACTTATTGCTGCTTTCTACATGAAATTCTACCCTAAGCATAAAACTGCAGTTGTTAGGCAGAAAATTAGTGCTAGTGTGCAACAAGAGGGAGAGTCTCTTTATAGGTTTTTAGAGAGATTCAATGATCTCCTATCTCAGTGTCTTCACCATGGATTTGATAATATGAAACTCGTACAAATTATTTATGATGGTTTAGACTATTCGACCAAAGCCATGGTTGAGTCTATGTGCGCTGGTGAGTTCACTAGTAAAAATGCTGATGATGCTTTTACCTTCTTAGGAGCTATCGCTGAAAAATCCCAACAGTGGGAATCTTGTATTGAACCCCCTAAAAGACTCTTATTCAATAGAAGTAGCACCAATGTGGTAGATACAAGTTTTGGTTCAGATGCTAAGTTTGCTGCTTTATCTAGAAGGTTAGAAGCTTTGGAAATGGGCCAGTCTAAAAATAGGTCCCTTGTTGAACCTAATAGAGCCTCTCAAGTCTCTAGTTGTGGAATAGAGCCCGATAATTCATTTTGGGAAGGTCAGGTTAGTGAAGAGCAAGCCCATGCTGTCTATAACAATGCTAGGTTTGAGAACCGTCAGAAGTTTGACCCATACTCAGAAACCTACAACCCTGGTTGGAGAAACCATCCTAATTTCTCTTGGTCTAAGGGCCAGAGTCAAGGCCAGTCTAGCAATTCTCAGCCTCCCCCAGGTTTTGGTTTTAAGAACTCTTCAGGTCAACAAGAACCACATGAGCTTTCAACAAGAAACTAGGCAAGAATTGAAGAATAATTCCCAGAGTCTTTCCAAATTAGAACTTCAAGTAGCACAAATAGCTAAGTTCATAAGTGAGAGAGAAGATGGAAGGTTCCCTAGTCGTACTGATCCCAACCCAAAAGGAGAGAAATCATACAATCATGTGAATGCTGTCACAACCCTTAGGAGTGGAAAGAAAGTTGACAACAAGGTTGCCATGCCTGATAGTGAACATGCTGTAGTTCACCCTGCTGAGCCAAAAAATGAGGAGACTGATAGAGTCTCCAAAGAGACCAATGAGGGTCCTGTTAAGCCCGGCTTTGTTCCCAGAGCCCCGTTTCCCCAGCTGCTAGTTCCGAATAAGAGGGAGTCCAACTTTAATGATATATTGGAGGTTTTTAAGCAGGTTAATATCAACCTTCCATTATTAGATGCAAGTAGGCAGATTCCCTCTTATGCCAAGTTCCTTAAGGACTTGTGTACGCGAAAGCGTAAGCTCAGTGTCCAGAAGAAAGCCTTCATAGCTAGTCATGTGAGTTCTATTATTCAGAATACCACTACTCCTAAGTATAAAGACCCAGGGTCCCCTACCATTGCTTGTACAATAGGTAAGTACCGTGTTGAGAAAGCTTTGCTTGACTTAGGAGACAGTGTGAATTTACTTCCATATCATGTGTACCTTAAGCTAGGACTTGGTGAGATGAAACCTACCCAGATGACACTTCAGTTAGCTGATAGGTCCGTTAAAATTCCTCGTGGTGTGATCGAGGATGTTCTCATAGAGGTTGACAAGTTTATTTATCCAGTGGATTTTGTTATCCTAGATACCCAACCTGTCCCTGACCCAGAGAACCAAATACCAGTGATTTTAGGTCGCCCGTTTTTAGCTACATCCAATGCGATCATTAACTGTCGAAATGGTATTATGAATTTGTCTTTTGGTAATATGACTATTGAGCTGAACATTTTTAATATTAGTAAGCTACCCTCTGAACTAGATGACTCGAATATAGAAGAGGTGAACATGATAGGAACATTAGTCGAGGAGTCATTACCAAACACTTTGTTAGAAGATCCATTAGAAAAATGCCTAGCTCACTTTGGGATTGATTTTGATGATGATAATGTAATTAATGAGGTGAATGCTTTGTTAGATTCAACCCCTTTTTTAGATACTAGTAATGGATGGAAACCTAAGTTCGAACCACTACCAGTTTCTAAGTCTACCCTAGTTTCTTCTTTAGAAGAGCCTCCTAAGTTGGACCTAAAACCATTGCCAGATACCCTGAAGTATGTGTTTTTAGGCCCGTCTGAGACTTTACCTGTGATTGTTTCTTCCGACTTGGATAGAGATCAGGAAAGTAGGCTAGTAACCGTCCTTCAAAACAACAAGGAAGTTGTAGGGTGGACCATAGCAGACATTAAGGGTATAAGTCCTACTGTTTGTATGCATCAGATCTATTTAGAGGAAGACACCAAACCTTCTAGGGAGATGCAACGTCGACTAAACCCCAATATGAAAGAAGTAGTTCGAACTGAGGTTCTTAAGCTATTAGATGCAAGAATTATCTACCCTATTTCAGACAGTAAGTGGGTCATCCCCGTTCAGGTTGTTCCCAAGAAATCTGGTATTACTGTAGTCCAGAATGATAACAATGAGTTAATCCCGACTCGAGTGACCACGGGTTGGCGTGTTTGTATTGACTATAGGAAATTGAACAAGGTCACTAGGAAGGACCACTTTCCCCTTCCCTTTTCAGCGTTGCATGATGAGCATATGGACTTTATGAATGATTTTTCAGTGTTTGGTTCGTCTTTCGATGAGTGCTTGCATCATTTGTCATTAGTTTTGACTAGGTGTAAGGAAAAGAATTTAGTGCTTAATTGGGAGAAATGTCACTTTATGGTTCGTTCAGGAATTGTTCTAGGGCATATTGTTTCTTCAAAGGGTATAGAGGTGGATAGAGCCAAAGTTGACCTTATTAAAACTTTACCAGTCCCAAAAACCGTAAGAGATATTAGGTCATTCTTAGGGCATGCTGGTTTTTATCGTCGTTTCATTAAGGATTTTAGCTTGATGTCTAGACCTCTTTGCAATTTGCTTGCAAAAGATTTTAAGTTTGTCTTTGATGATGCTTGTTTAGAGGCTTTTGAGAAGCTTAAGTCATTACTCACGACCGCCCCCTAGTCCAGGCACCCAACTGGAACCTACCCTTTGAGATCATGTGTGATGCTTCAGATTATGCTATTGGTGTTGTGCTAGGTCAGCGAGAAAATAAGTTACTTCATGTGATTTACTATGCTAGCAAAACTCTGAATGATACCCAGTTGAACTATACCACTACCGAGAAGGAAATATTAGCCATTGTGTTTGCCTTAGACAAGTTTAGACCCTATCTCTTAGGTTCTAAGATCATCATATATACTGATCATGCTGCTTTAAAATATCTTTTGTCTAAGAAGGATACTAAACCTAGATTGATTAGGTGGATTCTGTTATTACAAGAGTTTTATCCAGACATTAGAGACAAAAAGGGTGCCGAAAATGTTGTAGCAGATCACTTGTCTAGGCTAGTTGTTAGTTATCCAGATGATTCCCTTCCTATAAGGGATAGCTTTCCTGATGAACAATTGTTCTTTGTTACCCAATTACCTTGGTATGCGAATATAGTGAACTATCTTGTTACTGGTCGAATGCCCCAACATTGGGGTAAACAAGATCGTTCTAGATTTTTAGCTGAGGTTAAGCACTTCTTTTGGGATGATCCTTATTTGTTTAAGTATTGTACATACCATATTATTAGGAGATGTATACCTGAGAGTGACCAGTCCAGTATTATTTCCTTTTGTCATGATCATGCTTGTGGAGGTCACTTTAGTGCTAAGAAAACTGCTGCTAAGATATTGCAGTGTGGATTCTATTGGCCTTCGTTGTTTAAAGACTCCCACAGTTACTGCGTTACTTGTGAACGATGCCAGAAATTAGGAACCATTTCCCGTAGGAACATGATGCCCTTGAACCCTATTTTAATTGTTGAGGTCTTTGATGTGTGGGGTATTGACTTTATGGGTCCGTTTCCTAATTCTTTTGGTAACCTATACATCCTTGTCTCCGTAGACTATGTCTCTAAGTGGATTGAGGCGGTTGCGTGTAAAACCAATGACCATAGGGTTGTGATTGAGTTCTTGAAAAATAATATACTTACACGTTTTGGTACACCGCGAGCTATAATTAGTGATGGAGGGTCGCACTTTTGTAATGGGACTTTTAGGCTTCTGATGAAGAAATATGGTATTACACATAAGGTAGCTACCCCGTATCATCCACAGACTAGTGGTCAGGTAGAGGTTTCCAATAGGGAGATAAAACGTATATTAGAGAAAACAGTTAATCCTAATCGGAAAGACTGGTCGTCTAGGCTTACTGATGCCTTATGGGCTTACCGTACTGCGTTTAAGACACCCATTGGAATGTCGCCTTATCGGCTTGTTTATGGCAAGGCATGTCACTTACCTGTTGAGTTAGAACACATAGCTTATTGGGATGTTACGCAGCTAAATTTTTCGCTTGACAAGGCAGGAGCCCATAGGAAACTCCAGCTCAATGAGTTGGACGAGATTCGTATAGATGCTTACGATAGTGCGAAGGAGTATAAGAACAAAATGAAACTTGTGCATGATAGAAACATATTACGGAAGTCATTTTCTCCAGGTCAAAAAGTTCTTCTGTATGACACTCGTTTGCATCTATTCCCCGGGAAACTGCGCTCTCGGTGGACCGGTCCTTTTGTGGTCCGTACTGTTTTTCCTCATGGAGCTGTTGAGATCGAGACACTGGATGGTAGTAGTTCTTCGAAGGTTAATGGTCAGCGATTGAAGCCCTTTTTAGAGCCTTTTCCTACAGATGATGTTGAGGAGGTCCCTCTGGAGGACCCTGTTTACCCTTGATCGACCATCGAGGCGATTTGTATGTTGTATAATTTTTGTATTCAGTTTTTGGTTTCACTTCACTCAGGTACTATCTTTCCGAACTCTCTCTTTACTATTTCCTCATGTTACTTATATTTTTGGTACTGTTCTTTCACGCGAAACATTGAGGACAATGTTAGATTTAAGTTTGGGGGTACATGAGAAACTTTTTAGTTGCCGTATGAATAAATAAACTCCAGAGCTTAGAAATTTATGCCTATTTAGGATTGCACTAACTAATCTAAGTGTATGGAAGCATTTTCATTGTAGGAGTTGAGGAACCAATCTGATTAGATGGCAACATCTAGAAGAGTCTATTCATAAAAGCACAGAGCTCAGGTGTTAGAAATAACATGATAGTTTCACCATATCTCGTTGAGTCCTTTTCACTTCTATTTTTATTTTATTTTGTTTTTAAACTATGTTTCTCTAAGTGATAGGTGGGGCCCACGATTCAAGTTGTTACCAATGCTAGGGTGAATTAGAGTGATTGAGATACCATGAAAAAAAAAAGTTGAAAAAGAAAAAGAAATGAAAAAAAAAAGATGAAAAAAAATGGTAGTTACCAAAAAGTAAAAAAAAAAAAAAAGAAAGAAATTGAGACCAGACCATTTGACCAAAAGGAATAAATTCAATAAAGTCGACCACTGGTACCCTTGTATATGCCAGTTGTGTTGACCTAAAGTTAGGTTATCGACCACTGGTACCCTTGTATATGCCAGTGTGTTGATATTAGTCAGACTAGTATCTCAATCCATTAGGATAGGTTCATTTTGGCGGAGGCCTTCAGACAAATATGGGAAACGCCGTTCACTTAGTAAACATCAAAACCATACATGTTTTTCTATATCCATCTTCTTGATCTATCCATGTGATTAGTTTTGACTCCGAATATGATGTCCATAGTGCAACTATCTGAGTAGAGATCTGTCACTTTATATGAATTTTAGTATGCTTGAGTGCATACTCGTGTACAACAATTGGAATTTCGCATCAGGGTACTTCTTCCTGTAGTCAATAAGTATGCCAACCAAGGAGATTCTTTAGTGCCTTCCAAGGTTCTGCGTAGATAGCTAAGGTCTGTAGTACAGGTTTTGTGGGTATATCTCTGGTAAGCCCTCCCGAGACTATAACTCGGCCACTAGGGCCACCTAGGGGTTTAAAGGCTTATTGCATACGCTAAATGCAATCGACGATGCCTGCGACAGTGAGTTAGGATTTTATTTTGTAGTTTTGATTTGCTCGGGACTAGCAAATAATAAGTTTGGGGGTATTTGATAGACGCATTTATGTGTCTAATATAGCCCAATTGTATATTGTGTTAGTACCCATTTTTGTACTTATTATGGCTTTTTATGTCCCTGTAGGTATTTCTGGAGAAATAAGCTTTTGCGGCGAAATTGGCTAAAAAAGTGGTTTTTGCGCTCGTGGGAGAAAATTACTATACGGACTCTCACTTTGGATAAGGGGTAACCTAATTACTAAGGGGTGACCCATTTTCAGGCATCTGCTAAAGGGAGACCGGGACTGGATAGGGGAAGGTCACATTTCTTCACGTTTTCAAAAATGCATTTTTGGCGGGAAAATACATGCAGCGAGGAGCAGATTTGGAGATCGAATTTCTACGTGATTTTAGGAGATTCAATGGCTGTATTTGGTACGTATGGACTCTACAAGACTCAACAGGTCTGTTACAATCGATTGGACCCAACCAATTGGGCTGGAATGGCCGAGAGAGGGTTTCAAAGTCTCAACAGAGAGACGTGTTCTGTTTCAAGTTTAGAAGATTTTTGAGAGATTTCTGGAGGACTTTGACGCCAGGATATGGATGTACCTGGTCCTGTTCAAGTATTAGTTGGAGTTTGGAGAGTTTAGATAACCCAGAAGAGGTCAGAAGACGCGTACAGGGAGGATTGAAGAGAGATATTCTCTTAACTGCACGGAGAAGAAATCTTGAATTTATACGAGATATTTGGGGTCTGTGGGATATATAAGAGTGGTTTCAAGTCATAAAAAGGGTTGGAAAACCTTAGGAGAGAGTTTAGAGTCGAGGAGAGCCGAGGAGAAGCGATTACAGAGAGTTACAGTGTTGCTGCTGTTCGAGGAGGAAGAAGAAGAGGAAGAACAGACCTGCTAAGGCAGTCGTTCTTCAACAGTCTTAAAACAGAAACGAGTGTCGTTGTTTTACAGCAACAGAAAACTATCGTTTAATTTTCAGCACTTACCCCTTTGTAACAGTGACGCTGTAACACTTCTGCAGCGTTGCTAATTCCTGTTTCATCTTATATACATCAATAAAAACACCTATTTTAGCCATGAATTTATCTTGTGAGTGTGTTTTTGGGATGAGGAGCTAAACCCATTATCCGAGACGACAGAGGAAGCCATTGATCCATATTGATTGGTATAATTCTAATTTTATTATTTATTGCAATATTATTATTTGATTATTTGCATGGAATTGAATTTGAAATATTAGTTTTTATTGAATAGTTTTGAATTATTTTGATGAAGCATGCTGGGTTTTAAAAACTTTTGATGTTTTATACTTTGTGATTACAATTATTACTTCAAAAATATATTTGAGGCAAATATTAGAATTATTTTTAAAGATAGAATTACATGAATATTATTTAGAGTTTAATATTTATTTGGTCAATGGTGGAATCCTAGTCTTGGTATTTTTCTCCAAAACTTTGAATTATTTTATTTAGTTGCCTGTTTAATTTAAATCTATAAAAATTGTTTTCTTCACAAGTCTGAAAAGAACCTGTTTACCACTATAACTACAATCACTACTTTTGATAAACCATCAGGTACTACGGGACTAATACATTCACCAAATTGGAAGCTTGTCGACAGTTTACAACAATTCAAGTTTTAGATACGGAGCTCAAGCTACTTTCTTATGAGGTGTTAAGGACTGTACAAGTCAAGAGCATGGTACGACGGGAAAGGAAATTCCAGAATTCTACTTCCACTTTAGTTAACAGAGGAGTCACACTTCTTCCGCACGACTACCATATGAGAACTATCATCAACCGATGGTATATGATTATCACTACAGTGGTTTTAACTTCTAATTTCGGTACAAAAATGACTCAAGGAGATAGTGGGAAGTATACCATATGGAGGCATCACTACAATATGGACTACAATGTGTTTTCGAAATCAGTTGAGCTGATAAGTACTTCCACCTCAAGATCCGTTCTCACTGGCATTTTTGTAGAGAAACCTCAACCTCAAGTCGGCCCAGATGCGCCTGCGCCTTCCAAGATTGAAGACAACCCCGTGATCCAATTCCTCATCCTTGAGGATAAGGATGTTTTGGAGGGGAAGGTATTGTCATGTACCTGACTATTGATAGCATGGTGCCCTCATCCCTCTCGGTGTTGGTAGTTAGTAGTAGGCTTATTAGTAGTAAGTAACTTATTAATGAGTGTCTTTATCATTTATAAAGAGTGGTTTAGATGCAACCATATGGTGGCATTGGGGTCGTGGGATCTATTGAGTAGAGTCGAGCTTTATAAGCTCTAGTGTCTGTAATGAAAGGATTATCCAATTTTATGAATTAATGAAAATAGAATTTATAAAATGATGTCATCAACATAAATTTTCCAAGAAGATGATCAGTATTTGCTGTTAAAATGATGTCATCAACATATAGAAGTAAGTATGCCATCTCGGATCCGGATTGGTAGACGAAGAGAGAGGGATCATATACACTACCCCGAAAACCACAATTGGTAATAAACTTGGAAAATCATTGAAACCATGCACGAGGTGCCTGCTTTAGACCATAAAGCGAACGACGAAGTCGACATACATAATCAGGGTGTTCAGGATCAACAAAACCCGGAGGCTGATGCATATAAACTGTCTCAGTCAAATCCCCGTGGAGAAAGGCATTCTTGACATCTAGCTGATGTGTAGGCCAAGAACGTGAAGTAGCAATAGTAAGCACAGTACGGATAGTCGCTTGTTTGACAACCGGACTAAACGTTTCAAAACAGTCAACTCCAATCTGTTGGGATTTACCATTTGGAACTAGGAGAGCCTTGTGACGCTGCAAGGAACCATCGTCATGAAATTTGTGGCGAAAAATCCACATGGAACGAATAACATGTGCATCTCTTGGCCGAGGAACTAGTTCCCAAGTATTAGTTTTCAACATGGCAGTGTATTTGTCTAGCATGGATGCATTCCAGTTAGGGTCCCTAAGAGCATATAGGTGGGAGTGAGGCAACAGAGAAATATTATATTTTGACTGGACATGAAGATTGAGTTTGTGATTGGGGAAAAAAATGCCTCGGGAGGCCCAAGTGACTGGACGAGAAGGTGGTAGGATGGGTGGAGCCGTAACAGTGAGAGGATGTACAAGATTAGGAACTGGAGAGACCGGACTAGTGGAGGCATACGGAATAGAGACTGTAGGCTGTTCAGTCGAAACAGTAGGAGTCGTACTAGTAGAGGTGGTAGCGGAAGAAGTGGGAGGCATTATAGGTCTGCGCCTGTGGGGAGGAGTATACGGAATAGGGGAAATGAGGATAGCAAACGAAGGGGCTCAGGGAGTTTCTGACGGGTAGACAAGGTTTTCAGCAAAAGAGTGGTGGATAGGTGAGGGAGAGGGTTCTGAATCTATAAGACCGGTGGGAGTAGAGGTTGCGAATGGGAAAACAGTTTCGTCAAAGGTGACATGACGAGAGATGATGATTTTATGAGTGGTAAGATTGAGACAACGATAGCCACGATGATTGATAGGAAAACCAAGAAAGACACATTTAGTAGAACGAGGAGCAAGTTTGTGAGGTGTGGTGGAGGAAATATTAGGATAGCAAAGACAAGCAAATATACGAAGATGATTATATGTAGGTTGGTGTCCATAGAGAGCAAAAACGGGAGAATGAAAATGGAGAATCTTGGTAGGAAGAATATTATGAAGATAGACGTCCATGTTAAGAGAGTCATCCCAATATTTAGAGGGAATTGAGGCGTGAGACATAAGAGTACGAGTAATGTCGTTAACTCGACGAATCATACGTTCAGCCTTGCCATTTTGGGAGGAGGTTTGTGGACAAGAGAAACGGAAAACAAAGCCATTTGTATGAAAAAATTATGAAAAGAAGAGTTATCAAATTCACGACCTAACTCACATTGAAAGCTTTTGATGTCACGCTCAAATTGAGTTTTAACGAAAGAGTGAAATTCCAAAAATTTGGTGTAAACTTGAGATTTGAATTTTAAAGGATAAACCCATAAATAATTAGTGAAATCATCCAATAAAATGAGGTAATATCGGAAACCTGTTTCGACATGTGATTGACAGGTCCATAAGTCACTATGAATAATATCAAAGGGTGCAAAAGTATTGGAATTGGACTCAAAAAATGGTAATCTAACATGTTTGCTAACTTGACAAGAATGACACAGTTGAGAACATGAATTTTTATTACACGAAATAAAACTTTTGGTGCGTAAGACATCTAATATAGCTTTGCCAGGGTGACCAAGCCGGTTATGCCAAACATCGGGCGAACAAACAACAAGAGATATAGGTTGAGGCAGGGGCGGAGTAGATACGATAGGCTTAGTGATAGGATAGAGCTCTCCAGAACTGTCACATTGTAGAATAGTCTTCTTCGAAATCAGATCCTTTACATAGAAACCAGATGGGTCGAACTCAACAGACACATGATTATCAGTAGTAAACTTACCGACATACACTAAGTTTTTGATAATGTCAGGGACAACAAGGGTATCTTTGAGCTGAAGAAGACGAGAAGGAAGATGTATGAACTCGGTACCACTAGCCGTAACTGGAGTATTATTGCCATTGTCAACTAGAATAGAACGAACATTGCTAGAGTTGAAAACGTTATGTAGCGTACCTGGATATGCAGTGAGATGTGAAGTAGCACCAGTGTTCATGTAGAAATCATTATCACGAGGTTGAAGATTCTTGGAGCTATACACCTCTGCAATATCATCCGGTTGGAGAACTTCAGTGGTTGGAGTGAAGTAAGCTTGGCAACGACCTAGTCCAGGTGACCGTGCACGTTGCGAGCGCTGTTGGTGTTGCTGTGGTTTACGGGGTTTCCAGACAGGGGATGTAGGGTACTGACAAGGAGGTACTGGCCAGTACGGTGTCCAGTGAAGCTGGTAACTAGGTTGACGAGCATAGCCTAGAGGTGGTTGGGCCGCTGTGTGATGCATGCTTGGTGTTGGCAGAAGAGGTGGTTGGGACGCTGGACCATGGGTCGAATCATTGTCGCTGGAGGGTGGACTAAGACCACGACTGTTGTTGTTGGAGCGGTTTGGCCGCTGGTTATTGCGATGCATAGGGGAGGAAGCAGCAGCCAGTGCTATTGGAGTAGACGCTAGGGTTTGCTGAGAACGTCTAATCTCTTCCGTTCGTAGTTGTGATCGAGCAGAATCAAAACTAGGCATAGACTGTTGGATGAAGGAGGAAACAATGTTGTATTCCTCCGGAAGACCATTGACAAGTTGAATAACCAATCACTTGTCATTCATCGGGAAATCGAGATCACTTAATCGATCAGAGAACGACTTAAGTTTATCACAGTAATCATCAACACCATTACATTCAGTGAATTTAAGGTTAACGAACTTACTTTCAAGGGTTGCTACGCGGCTTCCTTTGTTGTCTTGAAATAGCTTCTTAAGGTGATTCCAGATTTCTTTAGCAGTTTTTCCTGATTTGAACGGTGAGCATCAAATCTTTGTCCATGGTAGAGAACATCCACTGGCGACAGAGAGCGTTTCGTTGTGTCACAGTAGCGGCATCAAGATCCGTTGGAGTTGATGAAATCGCCAATAATAAATCCCAGATTGTGAGATTGGAGATGGAGTTCGAATAATAAAACCCATGAAGAATATTCATCCTGTTTGATGTCCAGGAGAATGGGGATTAAGGTTTTGATGTTTGTAACGACAATGGCTGGATGTAATGATTTCTTTTCACCAGCCATTTGGTATAGTTTAGAAGAAGAAGAGGGATTGATGGATCGAGTTAGGATGATACCATCTTGGATTATGTTTAAACTCCCATGGAGAGGATCTCCATTCTTTTGGTTCTTTTATAATAATCAAGAGAATAAAACAACAGTTATTGAGAGTATCACAGAGAATAATGCTAAGAAACGTAACAATATAATATCTATTCTATTATTAAAGATGTTTCAAAATTGTTGATACATGACTTTTCCCGGTTAACTCAGTTGAAAATTGGCGAGGAAGATGATTTTAACAGAGGGAATTGTGTCAAAAAAATTTCAGCAAACCAGGTCAATGTTGAATGTTTGAACGAATTTTTATTTATCCACAGCAAAATTCTAGATATGGTTTGTTTTCACTTCAACCTTGATGATTCTCGTTTGTTATTCGATCGAGGTATATGTTCTGGTAGATTGCTTCGTAGCTTTGGGTATAAATCAGATTTTTCATTTGTGCAATCATTTCAAATTTTATGTGTTAACGATTCCAAAGTTAAGATGAGAGAAAGCTATTTGTTCATATTGCTAAGAGAAACAAAATTTTGATACTCATCTCGATTAGGGTATATGAACTTGAAATGGTTCAGGAATTCTTGGGTAAACTTCCTTATGGTGTTTTGTGGAGTTCTACTGATGATGGTGTTTACTTTTCCTACTGGCTTAATGAAATTTTTTTGAACTCTACCTGGAGAGGTCAATGTTGTTTGTGTTATGCTCGAACTAAACCTTATGGTTGTATGGGATGGTGGTGTTTGAATGAGGAAAAACACAATATACTCTTGTTTGTTTCTGCAAAGGGTTTTCATGTGAAATTACTCATAGTTATAGTTGATAGACAAGCCGGCGATGTGCTCCAGATTTTACATTCCACTTGGATTTATTTGCATACATTTTACTGGGATATACATCTTACTTTATGCTGCCATCAATTGCTGGAGGTATACACATGCAATTTAACCCAATATCCTCATTGGTGTTACACGTATCTGGGAGAATTTGCTTGTCCTGTTCTGATTAATGTTGCACAAGTTCTCTATGGTAAATGGTTCAAAGTTGGTGCCGGTATACATAAACAGGAAGAGGTCTTACTCCTTGTGGTTCAAATTCTAAATGTCTTATTGAGAATTGAGTTCTTGCGGTGGAAATGCAAGTTGTTCTCAACTGAGTGGTGGAGTAATAGGTTCTGTGAAGCTGGGATTCGTCATCAAATAGTTGTAAATTGTGTCGCCAAGCTCATTTGTGTATTGTCGGGAAGGCTTGAACAGTTTTGAAATTTTCTTCTTTGATAAATTAGTTGGGAGTGTAAGTTGGAGACGGACTTGTGGTGATGCTGATATTGTCTTGCAGCTTCATATTGTTTTACATCATACTTCACATGCGTGTTTTAACTGCAACCATCTATGGTGTCTGGGGTTTGAACCAGTGAGGGGTAATATCAAATCGGAGTTTGATAAAGGGATAATGGATAATCGAGTTTATACTGCAGTGTTTGAGCATCATAAGTTTGACTTCGGGCCTACAGCCAAATATTTAATTCCATGTCCACTTATGCGAGATAATAGCAAAGAAGGAGAAGCTGCAACTAACGGATACTTACAAGCTGCCCACCTTGTTGTCAGATGGGTAATTGTGCATCACAGCGAAGTGTACAAGCATACTAATCTGGGGTCTGCTGAAGAATTTTGGATATCAGATGATACAATTGCAATAATACTTGCATCACCCACTGAGCAACCATCTTCCCATCTCGAGGAGTTATTCGTGGCGATTCACAGCCAAATTGCCATGTTCAATGGTTCGACACCAAGGCCCATGATTGCTGGATTTGTTTTCCTATTGTTCCTCATCTATCCAGCTGGTAGTAATGATTCTAAAGCATCTGTTCACCCTGGGGAGCTGCATACAAGAAAGGAAGCTCAAACCTTGCTCGGGGGAATTCAAATTCAATATGTATGGATGTGGGTAGATTATTTGAGGTGGAAATTTAAATTTCCTTCTACTAGTTGTGGAAAATGGGACTCAAAGGTAGGGTTGCAACTACTGAGAGAGTTGTTTTGGGTGTTTGGTTTAGTACATACTACGAGTTGCGTAGTCAACTGGAATTTGAAGCTCGAAATGGGGTAGACTGGATTACTACAAATACAAATAGGTATATTCCTTGGGAATTCCAACACCTCTTAGATCAACTAAATGTTTCCGCAAAACATGGCACAATAGTAAAGGTGAAAAGACGAAGTTGTGCGCTCCATACTGTCCACAACTGCAAGATCCAGATTGATGTGTTCACAGAGTAAGGAGCCGTCAATGGCTGATAGTACGGTTTTTTTTTAATCTTAGAATGTTACCACTATTTTTGAAGTTAGTAAAAGGTCACAATTCTTACTATGTTCGACGGATGCTGCTGCATTGCCCAGATGCACCTACACCTGCCCAGCTACAAGATAATCTCCCTATTATATTTTCCATCCTTGAGGACAAGGATGTTTTTCAGGGGAAGGCAATGTTGTATCCCTTAAGTATGGGCTACCCCTTTTGGCTGCCAATAATACAGTTAATCTGCCAGTAGTAAAGTGAGTGCGTGCTCCTGTGACACAGTTGGGACTATTAATTAGATTAGAGTGTCACCGTTAGATAGTCAACACGCGTCGTTCATCTATTGAGTATTCTTTAGGGTAATCATTTAGATATAAATATGTAAGAGAAGTCTTCTTCTCTATCTATCTGAATTAATGAAATGAAACCATTGTTGGCTGCACTTTTTTAAACCATATTTGGTCTGAATCATCTGATTTATGAGGTGTTTATCACCAATTCTATCATTCTGTTTGTCTATTTGTTGTAGGGATACATAACAAGTATCAGTGCACATACTCTAGTCCCAACAGATTATTACGTTCAGATGTCTGATAAGCGGGAGATGCCCAAGGGTTTAACTACGGCCGTAAAAATAACCATGTCATGAAACCTTTGGGCATATTTTGCTGGTTAAGTTTGCAGTGTGGAACAGTCGCTAATTTTTTGGGATGGAATTTAAAGATCTGAACAATCACTTACTTGTGGGATTGGAAGTGAAAGGTCAATCAGTTGGTCTAAGTATTGGACTTGTGTTAGAGATGTAGCAAGACATGATGAAGGGATTAGCGATACCATATATCAAAATTAGAGACGTTCGTATAAATAAATTGGGCACCACAATGAGACTGCCGTATAAAATAATCTGGAAAAAATGTTCCCTGGCCTATATAATAAAATGGGTAGCTATTTACATTCATCCAAATTAAAATGGGGTGATGATTTCAGACGGTCGGATAAAAAAGAAGGGTAATTCTTTTATTTGTACATATTTTAGAAAGGGGAAAAGTGCACCTGCACAGTGTTGTTGTATACCACCGTCTATAATGTCAAAGCAAGGGGAAATAATAAACACATGCTTTAGAATAAATGACAAGTAGCGGACCAGAAATGCTTCTTTTAAATCGTTATTTCTTTGTATAATTTTAAGCTCATCGACATCTGAGAAATCCATACCATATATCAAAAGAGAAACTTAGTATAAATAATATCTTCAGAAATATAAAAAAATTGTAAGAAATTTAAGAATTCTCTCAAACAAATCCGATTCAATCTTAATTACAGTAGATTTCCTCACATAAATGGAAAGAATCTAGACATGATTCTGTACTCTTATAAAACAAAAAATCAAATCCTTAACCTGAACCACTAACTTCCCGAAATTAATGAAGTACATTATCCTTAACATGAAAACATGGTGGGTATCATCCTGTAAGATACAAAGGATAAGTAAGTACATAATCAGTGGTGGTACAGGCTAAAGAACTGTACATGGGGAAAAACGATTTTCTGGTTTTTATGGAATTGAGGAGACGACCGTGGGGAGGAGACTCCTTGAACCGAGCAAAATGTTTAACCTCACACAGATGCACTACAAGAAGGGAGTGCTTTAAGTTCGAGAGATCAATCTTTAGGACTCCGGCCTAAACCAAGACAATGGTCGTTCCAGAGTCATTTCGGTCACAAGAGAGGATGGGTCGATCTGTAGGAGGGAAGCTGAGAAATGTGTGAGATCAATGGTGATCGAAGATTGTAGGTGTGTTGTGTATTCTGCGTAAAGAAATAAGATAAGCTCTGATTGATTGAATTTGCTCTGTTGAGAGTAATTGCTCAGACGTTGAGTTGTTAATCTCGTGTTGTCTGTTTGACAAAAGTTTGTCCTGTAGACGTTGCCTGTTGTTTCAATCATGATTCAGAGACTTATTTATATTGCTAGAATAGTAAACACCTTGATCCCATGAAGTGTGACAGTTGTTGGAGTCAAAGAGTGGGGAAGTGCAAATCGTGTTTAAAACCAGTTGCTCATCGTGCGGAGACTTGGTTGATTTTCTACCCACTACTTTGCGAACTCCTTCAACTGATTGCACGACTTGCTCACATTCTCATTGTAGATGTACACACGTGTCGTAAACGGCCAGACCAAAACCCTAATTAATATCCCCCCATGTGACACGATTGATTTCTCGTGATTGTGGAGTCTGCAAGGCAGACATGCATTTAGTTAGTCAGTTGCTGACTTCATGGGACGATGAGTCCTTGTATTGCTGAGTTGAACGATTTGCAAATGTTCTAAGACTCATGAATTGAATGTGTTTGTTGAGACAGAGGTATAATTCTCGAGTAAACATTGATAGATAAAGTGAGCAAATGTTGCTCATTCGATGGATTGTTGAATATTGATAGTTGAACCAATATTCCTTAGTCTGAGAAAATATTGCTCATCTGAGCAAATGTTGCTCGTTTGATGAATTAGTGGTAGCAGGACCAAAATAAAATATTAATTTAAAATATTGGTTACTGAACCGAGTATAATAATTAGGATGTTGATCACGTGATCAACATAAAATTATTAGCGTTTGAATCTGGAGTCATGAACCTTGGATTCGAAACCCTAATTTCGATATCATTTGATGATTTATTGAAATCAAACACGGAGTGAAGGAGGGACCGGCTTTATGGGATGATGAATCAACCATGAAGCATCCAGACGCTTGAGTGAGCAAAATACCAAAGTCCCTTGAAGACCAGTTGGTGAAAGAATGATTAAATGCTGGTTTATTCCTTCATTAAAATAATCTTAGGTGATAAAACCTAATAAATTATGAAGAGATGAAGGACCGACCAAGGGGTCATGAAACCGTCCCTGGTTGATCACGGGATCGCTTGACGATCATTTGATGATATTCCAAGTTGTTTGGAAGAGTTCTGGACCTAATACGTGCAATTGCGCAAATTAGGTCAAATTGTGAAAATGCGTGGGACCGGCTCCTTGCAATCCAAAGAGCCAACATTGGTAGTCAAGGTAACATTCTCACGTCGCCAAGGTGCTTGCGTCTCAGTCCTGAGAATTTTGATATTTTCTGATATGCGTTTGAACAATAGTTTGAGAAAATATGAAGAAATCAAGGATTTTGCTGAAACTGAGGAAACTTCATAAGATGAAGGAAATAATAATAATAAAATGAAGGAATCATGAAGTGTGGGACCGGCTATGGCCATGGTCGGCCGGCCAACGGGCCCGGTCCCATGGCACTTTTCCTAATTTATTATTATTTTCATGATTTTAAGGAAATATCATGAAACCGAGGAGTTTGTTGAAATCAAGGAGTTTCCTTGTGTAGCCATGGGATTTTCAACAAGGGTTAAAATCGTAAAACCATAATTGTAAGACTCCTGATCCAGCAATCATATGAGTATTGAGGCTCATGTCTGTCGTCGAAGCATGAAAGCTCATGCCACAAGAATCTCTGATTGAGAATACTATCTCTCAGAGAATATACATATGTGCAGTCTCTCAGCTGAGGCAACGGCGTATCTCATGAATTCTGAGCAATTTCAGTAATTATTTCTATATAGAATCGAAAGATTAGACGACTCCTAGACGACTTACCTGCTCGTATAGAGAAATAACGTCTTCAGGATGTAACAATGTTTTCCCTGAATATGTAAAGAAAATATGGCGCTTCAACAAGCTCATATCGCTCAACTCCCAGATAATTAATGCTCCTATACAGCATGCCTGCTAGTATAGAGCCATCAATTAATTTTTTATAATCCTTAAATTCATTAACTGAATATTTGGAAACATTCTATGTTTTTCATAATATTTCATTACTTCAATTCATGGTTTTTCCAGCAGAATTCCATGGGTTAGTAATAAATATTCAACGAACGGGCATCTGAGAAACTATCGAGTAAGCCCCGACTAAAATGGTGCAAGTGTACTCAACAATAATGCACAAACGGGCACCTGAATGCACGAACGATCATTCCAAAACACGAAGGAATGATGAATCTATGTAAAATAGGAAGAAAAATAATAATAATAAAATATCAGCAAAGGCGCTAGGGGACTGGGCTCACCGGCCGTCCAATCACGACGTAGCCAGTCCCATGCCCAATTCTATATTTTATCATATTTTATTATTTTTCCCCGATCTCATGAAAATCCCTTCACTTGAACAAATATCCTTCGTCTAAAGGAAACTCCCCAGTCTCATGGTGTTTTCTTGTATCAAAGAAATAATAAAAATTAGGAAAAGTATCGCGGAACCGGGCCTACTAGCCGGCCGGACATTCCCTAGCCGTGGCCGGTCCCACACCTCATGATTCCTTATTATTTTATTATTTCACTCATCCCATGAAAATTCCCTGATTTCATGATATTTCCCTCAACTCATGAAAGTTACATAAAATTAGGGAAAAGCTCACGGGACGGGCTCACTGACTGGCCGGCCATGCCCTAGCCGTGGCCGGTCTCACACGCCCTTGTCTCATTATTTTAATATTATTTGTTTTCCTCATCTCATGGAAACTCCTTCACTTCAAGGAAAATCCTTAGTTTCAAAAAACTCCTTGATTTCATGATATTTCTCTATAGTCATGAAAATAATATAAAATTAGGCAAAGTACCATGCGACCGTGCTTCTTGGATGGCCAACCATGCCTTGGCCATGGACGGTACCACAGTTCATGAATCCCTATTTGTTATTATTATTTCCCTAATTTCATGAAAATTGCTTAACCTCATAAAATTCCTCGGTTTATGGTATTTTGCTCACATTAGGAAAAATACATAAAATTGGGAAAGGTGTTGCGAGACCGAACTTTCTAGTGGGCCGGCAAAGCCATATCCGTAGCCGGTCCCACACCTTGTGATCCCCTATTTTATTGATTATTTTCATCAACTCACGAAGATTCCTCAGTTTCAACAAAATCCAGAGTCCTTCATATTTTCTCAAAATGCTGCTCAAACGCGCATCAGAAAATATCGAAACTCTCAGGACTGGGACACAAAAATTATGGTGACACGGGCATGTCTCCTTGAAAGACCAAGGACGACCCCAAGGCTTGCAAATAGACGGTCCCACATGTTTTAACAATTTTGACGTCCAAACTCTCTTCAAACAACTTGGAGTTTGCTCAAACGACCATCAGCTGGTCCCACGACCACCAAGGGTCGGTCTCATGCTCTCTTGGTCGGTCCCTCATCTCTTCATAATTAGGTTTCATCACCTAAAGCTGAGACGATCACTATTTTAATAAATGATTAAACCAACGTTTAATCATCCTTTCACCAACTGATATTCAAGAGTCTTTGGTATTTTTGATCACTCGGGCATCTGGGCGTTACATGGTCGACTAATCATCCCATGTAGCTGGTCCCTCCTTCACTCTGTGGTTGATTTTCAATTAAATCATCAATTTCTCAAAAATTAGGGTTTCGAATCCAGAGCTCTGCAAAAACATAATTCTGAGCAGATTCAAAAACTAATAATTTTACGTTGATCTCGTGATCAACACTTTAATAATTTTGCTCGGCTCAGATGCCAGCATCTTAAATTAACATTGTCATTTGATCCTGATACCAACAATTCATCAAACGAGAAACATTTGCTCAGACTAAGGAATATTGGTTCAACTATCAATATTCAACTATTCAGCAACATTTTCTCACCTTAAGTTATCAACATTTATCTGATACCTTTGTCTCAACATACATGTTCAATTCATGAGTCTCAGAACATTTCCAAATCAAGACTCAGCAATACAAGGACTCATCGTCCCATGAAGTCAGCAACTGACTCCACAATCACGAGACGTCAATCGTGTCACATGGGGGATATTAACTAGGGTTTTGGTTTGGCGGTATACGGCACGTGTGTTCATACACACAACGAGAATGTGAGCAAGTCTTGGAATCAGTTGGAGGAGTTAGCAAAGTAGTGGTTAGAAAATCAACCAAGTCTCCGCACGATGAGCAACTGGTTTTAACATGATTTCCACTTCCTCACTCTTTGACTCCAACGAATGTCACACTTCATGGGATCAAGGTGTTTACAATTCTAGCAATATAAATAAATCTCTGAATGATAATTGAAACAACGGATAATCTCTCGTCAAACAGACAACACGAGATTAAAAACTCAACGTCTGAGCAATTACTCTCAACAGATCAAATTCAATCAATCAGAACTTATCTTATTTCTTCACGCAGAATACATAATACACCTACAATCTTCAATCACCATGGATCACACACATTTCTCAGTTTCCCTCCTACAGATCGACCCATCCTCTCTTTTGACCGAATTGACTCTGTAACGGCCATTGTCTTGGTTTAGGCCGGAGTCCTACATATTGATCTCTCGAACTTCAAGAACTCCCTTCTTGCAGTGCATCTGTGTGAGGTTGAGCATTTGCTCGGTTCAAGGAGTCTCCTCCGCACGATCGTCTCCCCAATTCCGTAAAAACCAGCAAATCATTTTTCCCATCTACAGATTGGCGACCACAGTGGGAGATCATTCTCTCGGTTGCAATCTCACATTTTCACAAGATGAATGGTCTTAGGTATGGGTTAGTTATGAATGCGAATTATGCTAGCATTAGCAACAATAACAATGACGGTATTCCAGAAACTATTCCTGCTTCTGACAATGGTGGCGACTTTACTCCTCCTCAGCCCAATGCTGGAAATCATCCTCTTTTTGGACGACATCCTGAGGAAGTCAGATAAAATCCACCTACCATAGCTGACCTCATGAAGATGCAAGAGACTCTTGCCAACAATCAGATTAACATGGATGCAACACAGAAGGAGCTGTGCAATTGTCTCAAAACTCCCACTGACTAGATGTCAGAGAAAACTCAAGAGAAAGGAAAAGCTAAAGAAACAACTTCGGACGCTGAAGTCACTCTTATCCATGAAGTAGATGATGAAGAGGTTCCTAAAGCTAAAGTTACAGAGTCAAAGGAACCGTCTAGTTTCATCACCCGTGAAGACTTGGAGCGCCTCTTGGAAGATCGTGTAAAGGATAAGGCGTCCTCTTCTGTTCACCGTCACCAACCCCCATACCCTGCTGCTACACAAAGGATTCCCCTGCCAAAAGGTTATGTTTCTCCAACGTTCACCCTTTATGATGGAACAAGCAATGCTCGAGAACATGTTTCTCAGTTTCTCGAAGCTTTGGGTGAACATAAACATAACCATGTTGTCCGCCTCAAGGAATTTTCAAAATCTTTGAAGGGCAGAGCGTACACCTGGTACAACAACATCGCGCCAGGGACTATCAAAAGTTGGGGAGAAATGATTAATGCTTTCAACAGAAAATATTTCTTCATTTCAGAGCAGATCACTCTCTCTGACCTCGGAAAAATGTTTCAAAGAAGCAACGAACATCCTAACGACTATGTGAAAAGGTTTAGGGTTCAAGCCCTGGATTGTCATGATCCAAATGTTACGGAGCAACAACTTGTGGACTTGTGCATCAATAGAATGATCCCGGTCTACAGATCTTTACTGGAAAACTTACGCTTCCATACCTTTTCAGAACTTCATGAAGCGGCTAAGATATCGACAACTACCGCACCTGCTTTACTAGAAAAGGCTAAGGCTACAAAAACTGAAGAACCACGAGAAACTCGAGGTAGCATACGTTTAATCAACAAGCAGTACAATCTCCAACCCTCTACAAATGTTGTCGTAGAAGGGAGCAAACGGAAAGCCGATCCACGCAATCATACCTCAGCTCCTTCAAAAGCACAAAGGAAGGATAAACAAGATGCACAAGCCCATGACCAACGCACATGAACTGATCAAGAGGCACCTGACTTCCCCTTTTCCATTGAAGAGGTGATCGAACTCCTGGATGTCTGGATCCAAGATGGTGCAATCAAGTTTCCATATGTCAAGAAAGAACCAACTGAAGAGGACATGAAGAGTCCTCTTTACTGCCGCTTCCATAGGTTCGTTAATCATCCCACAAGTGACTGCAGAGTTTTGAAACAAATATTCAGGAAAAAGTTTGAATCAGGAGAGCTTAACTTGGGGACTGAGGGAGTACACAGAGACCCCCTCCCAGTAAGAACTTTCACTCTCTCTGAACCACCTGTCAAGGAAGCAGTTCAATCCTTAGTTGAACATGCCTGTGAATTTCTATACCTATCAAAGGCTCGAAGGAAAGACATTTTTGCTGCATTAAACCACATCGTGTCAGAAAAGCGTTTGGTGATCTAGGAGATGCTCCCCGAGCCATCAGTAACGGATAAAGAAATGTATGACCGGGGACTTCTCGCCACAGTTCATCTCAAAGGGAACGATTTCAAACGAGCGTTGATTGATGTTGGCACTGTTGTCAATATCATCCCTCTAAAAAATCTCAGAGCTGCGGGTATGACTCGACAAGAAGCTATCCATGATCCAACCTCAATTGTGGATAATGAAGGGACACTCAGAGATGCCTATGGCTACATTACTCTCAATATGAAGGTGGACTCAACCTGGACAGAGACCAAATTTTACATAATCCGGGAAAATCCAGGATATGAAATGATCCTTGGGCGTACGTGGATTCATACTAGAAAGGTAACTCCAACACCTTCAATTGCACATTTCTCCGTTGAAGAAAGCTCTGATTCAGAAGAAACAGAGGATGCTCCACCATTTGAGCATGTCAAAGCTTTAACGGAACTAACATAAAAGCCAGGAGAAAGTGCAAACGCTTTCGTCAAAAGGTTCCGCGCTCAGGCAAGTCTTATTCCTCCTAATGCGTCCATTTTGCCAGTTTTCAACTATACTACTTGGGTCCGAGGGCTTCGTCCTATCAAAAACTTAGCTATTACAAAATGCTATGAATGAATGACCTCACCTCAGCAATATTACGCCAAATGGCTGAATACAGAGCTCCTTCAAATTGAACACTCCATCAGAGATTTATTGCTAAAGACATGGCTAAACATGACAAACAGTATTTTGGATACTTTCTTTTGCGTTAATGTCCATATGTGCCGCAAGACTGGAAGGCCCCACAACCATGGATCTCCACTGCACGAGGAATTCCTAATCAACAGAAGATATTCAAGGCGCGAACGGTCAAGCCTAACAAATTTCATGAAGGAGATTTAGTTCTTAAAGAAGCCAAGCGCAACCTTCATTCCGCAAGGAACTCTAATTGGGAAGGACCTCTTATGGTTGCTAAATCCATAGATGGAGGATACTACAAGCTAATCAACACGGATGGCAGGACTATACCAGTGATACATGAGAATTGGCTCAAAGCATTTGACGCATGAGATCATTAGATATTTGAGGTATTAGACACTTGAACATTCATGACGTTTGGATTTGGCATCTAGGATTTCCTTTCATTGTATTTCAATTCCTCCAAAACGTTTGCAATACTTGCATTCAGTATTTGAATTCAACAATTTCTCAAAGTCAGTTCAGTTTACTAAAAGAAAATCTCTATCAAATCCAAAGAAAATCCTTAATCATCTATTTATCCAAAACCAAGAAATAAAATATCACAGCTCTCAGAAGTTCAGAAGTTCAAGAGATGATGAAAAATAAATCAAAGAAAATCAGCAAATAAAGATTTTCGCTCCCCTGCATCCTTCAAGGCTTGCAAAGCCGCCTTCTCCGTGTTCAACTCTTCAGTCAGCCTAGCAATCTTGTACTCATTCTCCTTCAAAACATCATTGGGAAAGGGTATGTTATTCTCATATGAGTCCTTGATAGCATTTATCTTCTTACGAAGCCATTTCACGTTGAAACTAAGTCTCTCAGAATTCTCCTAGTTGAACTCCCAATCAAAGAGTACATCTGGAGTAAAAGTATTTCTGGCCCTAGCGCATATATCACTTACAACACGCAAGATAACATTTACTTGCATTGTTAAAAAATAAGCACGCTTGGGATCTCTGGTGACGATGATGTGACCAAATTTCCTCCATATTTTCTCGTACAAGTCGGCATATCCAATATGGACGCTGAATCCACCAACTAGTTCGTGGTATGGGAGTGATGCATCAAATGGAGGATCAAAAGCAACCCTTGCACTCGGGTATTCATGTACCACTATACGATTCTCAATTACTGGAGCAACTTTTACGGTCAAGGCGACAATTTCTTTTGTTTCTTCCACTCGTGGTTCGGCTTCTTCCACCACTGGAGCAACAACAATTGAAATCCCAGTCTCCTTAATGGTTTTAGTAGCAACCCCCTCATGGCCTTGAATTTCATGGGAGGTTTTCCCTTTATCAATAACCACAGGGTTGTTCTAAGCATCATTATTGGTTCCATTATTCTCAACTTCGGCATTTAGTACCTAATACAAAGATTACATGGGATTAGAGCAATCTAAACATGGAAACCAAATGGAATAATAAACTTCATAATACAAGTGGTCTAACATCATCAAATTTCATCATTATGCATTTAAGACACGAGCAAATAACGTGGAAGTCATAAAACACGTTTTGGCAACAAACTCGTCTGAAAAGATTCACACTGCCCTGCATAAGATGAATAACTGCGAGCAATTGGTGTAGAACTTAAAGTTGCACTATATACCATTCTATTCGTATGGGTGTTCTCTACAACATATCAAAATTTCATAGCTATTAGATGAGCGAGTAAAAAGCTGTGGCCAAAACATCAAACTACACACCATCTGAGAAATTTCTGAAAGTCTCCTAGAAGTTTACTGTTTCGATTATTTCGACCCCTAAATGTGCTGAAAACCTCAAAAGCTTCGTTGAAAAAGATGGGAAATTTTCTGGGCATGAAGATACATGGTTAGGTAGCGAAAATCTAACATCGGACGAAGATTTTATGGCATTTTTTCTAAAAGACCGAGCTCTGAATTTTCTGGTGACGTATTTCGGCAAAGTTTTCATGTATTCACATGGATTCTCATTAATTCATTCATAAATCAACAATTTTATGCTTCTATGGATAAAATTCAAGGGAAATACTTACTTGGGTGGTCTCTGAAGCGTTCAAGGAATCAGAATTTCCCGTGTCAGCATCAAGAGTATCGTTACTTCCATTCGGTTTTGAACCCTGGGAATTTTCTTTGTCTCCATCCTCCGAAGATGAACGAGCATCAGTACTCTCCACTTCCATGGAGACATCCTCCTGGATATATTCTCAAACAATTAGCATTTTATCTACGAAGCATCATATTTGATTATATGAAGAAGTACTCACGTCATTCTCTCCTTCAGCACTCAAATCAGAAACCGTTTGCCCAGCAGCAGACAATTGAAGTCCGTCAATACTTGATGGAGCAAAATTCTGTAACCAAATAACGAATATTGGTTTTATGATCCTAATAACACGGATAGGAAAGGGTCACGGTGAAAAAGTATTGACGACTCACCAAAGATACAACTGTGGACTTTATGGTGTTAGGCAACAACTTGCAATTCTTGTTCCTTCCCTTTCCACCGTGAATAACTGTTTCTGCTTCTGAGAAGTTTACTTCAATTCGAGGTCTCACAGTATGACCGTCCTTCAAAAGGAAATTGATGCAATAATCAAAAGGAAATTATTTTAATTTTAGAAAGATTACGCAAAAGATACATACCGGTGAACACCCTGGAGATGTCTTTCGTTTGTCGCCGCCAGAGATATGTTTCAATCTGGGTCGAGAAGCAATCATCTCAGCATAAGGAGGCTCTTTCACTAAAGGTTGGCCAAGCATTACGAAATCGTGTAAACGCTCAAGCTGTTGATCCCAGAAATCTATGTAACCTGGAGTTACATATGAAATTCGTTCAGAACAAGGGAACCAGTAAGAGCTTCCTTCCACATGTGTGCGATCTAAACAGGTCTTAAGCTGTTCCACTGATGGTTTCCTTCTTAGAAAAGTTGGAACACATTGATCCATACCCATTTGACGATCTGCTTTATCCATGTTGTATTCTTCTACTGAAAAATCTCCATGCGTTGATGATATCAAATGACCCAGAGTACAACTCAACATGAAGGATCTCTCACTCAAGTCAACACTAGATTTCAAAGTCATGCTTTCTTCAGTGTTGAAGGTTGACAACTGAGAAACATAAGAAGGAATTGACACCCAGGGGCGAAAATTAAACTCATATTCATTGTCTAACACATCAATGAGACGTGTCTTGGATTGAGGTTTCTTTGTAGACCAGCGCATAATCCTGGCATTATCCTTCTCAGGAAAAATACGGCGAGCATCAGCAGCATTCAGTCCTTGCAAGGTATTACGAGAAATAGGTGCATAATTCTTGAAGCATTCCCACATCAAGGCTTGGAGAAACATCGTATTGGCGTAGCATTCAATCTTCATAAAGACATTCGAAACGTTGGAGTCTATAACCAAGGAGTCTAGGTTAAAGTATAAAGAACCCAAGAATACACTACCTATGGGAAGTTGTTCACCTTGATCCATCTTCAAATACATCCCTGGATAGCCATAAACACAAGAAAGCAACAATAGATAACATACCATTGACAGGTCTATCAAGAGGGGTATCTCTCGGCCACCAGTGTGTTAACCAGTGGGCATAACAACCTTTGCCAGAAGATTTATTGATTGTCTCCACCTCGGATGTCAAGATGTTGGAAACTACTATCTCCTCAGCCAAAAGCTTTCCAGAAAAGTTACCCGCGATGGGGAGATGCAACAAAGTAACTACATACTCCAAAGTGATGGTAAACTCTCCGCACCTGCAAATGAATGTATGAGTTGGAATGCACCAACGATCAAGAAGAGCTACAATACTTCTCACGTCATGAAAAATGAACAAGTCTCCAGATGTTTGGATAGCCCTGGTCACATGTGCACTATCTAACATGGCTCTAACACGAGGAAAAACCTAGCATGTGTCTCGCCCATCCAGAGAATTTTTCTAAAGGTCGTCGAGAAAGATTGAATTCTATAATTGACGCAAGAAAAAGTCCTCGTTCGAGACAAAATCGAATGGCTGCTTGAGGAGTCACCAATTTCTTCTGAACAACCTCTCTATGATTTATCATAAGACGAAATGCTGGAGTTTTGAGGCATTTTTCAGTTCCCTGCTGAACCGCGAAGAATGCATCATCTATATTTGGAACATTTTTGATTCCAGGTGTTTCTTCTTCTTCTTCACCAACGGAAGTCTCATCCATACATGCGTTGTCTTTGGAGGCATCATTTTCTTGGGAGTCAGACATCCTTGAGAAGTAGTTGTAATGTGTACAAAACAGTCTACTTCAGTACATCATCATACAAGAAGCAAACTTCGACAATATGATGGAGTTATACGATCTGATGACAAAATGCTCATGCAAGCATCTACAAAATGGTAATTCTTAACTCTTACCTTTTTACGATTCTACTAACAATAGTGATGGTAATGCAAGAGTTAACACTCCAAAATTTGCTCGTTTCTTCGAATCTACAAAAGATGAGCAAAACTCAGGTTTTCATAAAATCATGAACACTTACATCATACGAACATTAATCATCACGAAAACTAAACAAATATTTCGTCATAAGTAATTGTTTGCTGCTAATATCGCTCAAAGTCAGGCTTTGATTTTCGAATATATATATATATAATAAATAAAAACGTGATTAACTCACGTAAAATCTAAAAGAGAAAAAATTTGACGTGAGCCCAATCTCACGTGATTTTATCAAAAAACAAATTTCTGGAGACTCCACGGTTTGATAAAAAATCTCTTTTCCTTCATACGATCGTTTTCTTTGAAACGAAGGTTTATTTCGGTTTTGTGAAAAGTTCACACCTTTTAAGATAAAGTTTTGATTTCCATGAAAGCTCATAAACAAAATTTTATCACTGGACATAGGTCTATTTCAAAAGAAAAATCTCTCAAGCTAGGGATTATTGCTAGTCTCTTGAACTAACGATCGAATGAACATACATTTAATAAAATAAGGGTTTTTCTACAAACTCACGCTTAATATGTACACATGTATGTGATTTTAGCACGAACAACTCATGAATGAATCATCAAACTTCTGAAAAAAATAAAAATTTGCGCACCTGACGGCGCCGGCCGGACGGTGATCGGACAACAACGAAGCTCTGGCAAAATTTTATGGCGATTCTCTGCTCTGACGTGAGGACGATGAGGAGATGAAGGTGGTGGTCGGTTGTTGGAGGAGAAACAAAAAAAAAGATTAATTCCTTTTATATCAAATTTTGTTTCCAAAACCTAATTTCACAAGGATTTCCTTTCTTGGGCCCGGACCCATGAATCCTAAACCGGCCGAGGTTCCATCGCCAAATCAGCGGGCCTACATCAATTTAGAATCGTTTGACAACGCTCTATCATGACACTGGGATCTTCGTTCAAGCCATGGTTTCCTCGCGCAATCGAAAATCCGGTAACATCTTATCTTACGACTAAGTTTAATTACTTACTTCGTCTATAATTAGAAAATCACCATCCACTGTTGATTGAGGAACATGACTGTCCCTCACTAATCAGGGGACTTAATGTAGATGGTAGATTTTCAACAAGGGTTAAAATTTTAAAACCATAATTGTAAGGCTCCTAATCCAGCAATCAGATGAGTATTGAGGCTCATGTCTCTCGTCGAAGCATGAAAGCTCATGCCACAAGAATATCTGACCGAGAATACTATCTCTCATAGTATATACAGATGTGCAGTCTCTCAGCTGAGGCAACGACGTATCTCATGAATGCTGAGAAATTTCAGTAATCATTTCTATATAGAATCGAAAGATTAGACGGATCCTAGACGACTTACCTGCTAGTATAGATCAATAACGTCTTCAGGATGTAACAATGTTTTCCCTGACTATATAAAGAAAATATGACGCTTCAACAAGCTCATATCGCTCAACTCCCAGATAATTAATGCTCCTAGACAGCATGCCTGCTAGTATAGAGCCATCAATTAATTGTTTATAATCCTTAAATTAATTAACTGAATATTTGGAAACATTCTATGTTTTTCATAATATTTCATTACTTCAATTCATGGTTTTCCCAGCAGAATTCCATGGGTTAGTAATAAATATTCAACGAACGAGCATCTCAGCAACTATCGAGTAAGCTCCTGCTAAAATGGTGCAAGTGTACTCAGCAATAATGCAAAAACGAGCACCTGAATGCATGAACGAGCATTCCAAAACACGAAGGAATGATGAATCTATGCAAAATAGGAAGAAAAATAATAATAAAAAAATATTAGAAAAGGCTCTAGGGGATTGGGCTCACCGGCCAGTCACGTCGTGGCCACTCCCATGCCAAATTCTATATTTTATCACATTTTATTATTTTTCCCTGATCTCATGAAAATCCCTTCACCTGAACAAATCTCCTTCGTATCAAGGAAACTCCCCAGTCTCATGGTGTTTCCTCGTATCAAAGAAATAATAAAAATTAGGAAAGCTGTTGCGGGATCGGGCCTACTAGCCGGACGGCCATGCCCTATCCGTGGCCGGTCCCACACCTCATGATTCCTTATTATTTTATTATTTCCCTCATCACATGAAAATTCTCTGATTTCATTCCCTCAACTCATGAAAGTTACATAAAATTAGGGAAAAGCTCACGGGCCGGGCTCATTTGCCGGCCGACCATGCCCTAGCCATGGCCGGTCCCACACGCCCTTGTCTCATTATTTTAATATTATTTGTTTCCATCATCTCATGTAAACTTCTTCACTTCAAGTAAAATCCTTAGTTTCAACAAACTCCTTGATTTCATGATATTTCCCTAAAGTCATGAAAATAATATAAAATTAGGGAAAGTACCATGGGACCGTGCTCCTTGGCCGTCCGACCATGGATTGTCCATGCCGGTACCACACTTCATGAATCCCTATTTTATTATTATTATTATTTCCCTAATTTCATGAAAATTCCTTAACCTCATGAAATTCCTCGGTTTATGGTATTTTGCTCACATCAGGGAGAATACATAAAATTACATAAAATTGGGAAAGGTCTTGCGAGACCAAGCTTGCTAGTTGGTCGGCCATACCCTAGCCGTAGCCGGTCCCACAACTTGTAATCCCATATTTTACTAATTATTTTCATCATCTCACGAAGAATTCTCGGTTTCAGCAAAATCCAGAATCCTTCATATTTTCTCAAAATGTTGCTCAAACGCGCATCAGAAAATATCGAAACTCTCAGGACTGAGATACGGACATTATGATGACACGGGCATGTCTCCTTGACCAACCAAGGCCGACCTAAAGGCTTACAAATAGCCGGTCCCACATGTTTTAACAATTTTGACCTAATTTGCTCAATTGCTCATATTGGGTCCAAACTCTCTTCAAACAACTTAGAGTTTACTCAAATGACCATCAGCCGGTACCACGACCACCAAGGGCCGGTCTCATGCCCTCTTGGTCGGTCCCTCATATCTTCATAATTAGGTTTCATCACGTAAAGCTGAGACGAGCATTATTTTAATAAATGATTAAACCAGCGTTTAATCATCCTTTCACCAACTGGTCTTCAAGAGACTTTGGTATTTTTGCTTACTCGGGCATATGGGCATTACATGATCGACTCATCATCCCATGTAGTCGGTCCCTCCATCACTCTGTGGTTGATTTTCAATAAATCATCAATTGCTCTGAAATTAAGGTTTCGAATCCAGAGCTCTGCAAAAACATAATTCTGAGCAGATTCAAACACTAATAATTTTACGTTGATCCCGTGATCAACACTTTAATAATTATGCCCGGCTCAAATGCCAACATCTTAAATTAACATTTTCATTTGATCCTGATACCAACAATTCATCAAATGAGCAATATTTTCCCAGACGAGCAATATTTTCTCAGACTAAGGAATGTTCAACTATCAATATTCAACGATTCAGCAACATTTGCTCACCTTAAGTTATCAACATTTATCCGATACCTTTGTCTCAACAGACATGTTCAATTCATGAGTCTCAGAACATTTTCAAATTAAGACTCAGCAATACAAGGACTCATCGTCCCATGAATTCAGCAATTGACTCCACAATCACGAGACATCAATCGTGTCACATGGGGGATGTTAACTAGGGTTTTGGTCTGGCGGTCTAAGGCACGTGTGTTCATACACACGACGAGAATGTGAGCAAGTCGTGCAATCAGTTGGAGGAGTTAGCAAAGTAGTGGGTAGAAAATCAACCAAGTATCTGCACGATGGGCAACTGGTTTTAACACGATTTCCACTTCCCCACTCTCCAACAACTGTCACACTTCATGGGATCAATTTGTTTACAATTCTAGCAATATAAATAAGTCTCTGAATGATGATTGAAACAACGGATAATCTCTCGTCAAACAGACAACACGAGATTAACAACTCAACGTCTGAGCAATTAATCTCAACAGAGCAAATTCAATCAATCAGAATTTATCTTATTTCTACACGCAGAATACATAATACACCTACAATATTCAATCACCATTGATCTCACACATTTCTCAGCTTCCCTCGTACAGATCCACCCATCCTCTCTTGTGACCGAATTGACTCTGGAACGTCCATTGTCTTGGTTTAGGCCGGAGTCCTACAGATTGATCTCTCGAACTTAAAGCACTCCCTTCTTGTAGCGCATCTGTGTGAGGTTGAGAATTTTCTCGGTTCAAGGAATGTCCTCCGCACGGTCGTCTCCTCAATTCTGTAAAAACCAGCAAATCGTTTTTCCCCATCTACACCTTGAAGTGAAGGAGTTCTCATGAGATGAAAGAAGCAAATAATACTAATAATAATAAAATAAGGTCGTGTGGGACCGGACACTAGGGCATGGTCGGCCGGCTGGGCCCTGGTCCCGTGAGTTTCCCCTTATTTTATAATACTTTCATGATTTGAAGGAAATATCATGAAAATAAGGGATTTCCATGAGATGATGGAAATAATTAATAAAATAAGGAATTAAAAGGTGTGGGACCGGTCACGGCTAGGGCATGGCTGGCCGCCTAGTGACCACGATCCCGTGACACCTTTCCTAATTTTATGTAATTTTGGTATAATTTCCTTAATGTGAAGGAAATACCATGAAACCAAGGAATTTCATGGGATGAAAGAATTTCCATGAGATGATGGAAATAATTAATAAAATAAGTAATTACAAGGTGTGGGACCGGTCAGGCTAGGTCATGGTCGTCCGGCTAATGTCCACGATCACGTGACACCTTTCCTAATTTTATGTAATTTTTGTATAATTTCCTTAATGTGAAGGAAATACCATGAAACTAAGGAATTTCATGGGACGAAGGAATTTCCATGAGATGATGGAAATGATTAATAAAATAAGGAATTACAAGGTGTGGGACCGGTCAGGCTAGGGCATGGCCGGCCGGCTAGTGACCACGGTCCCGTGACACCTTTCCTAATTTTATGTAATATTTGTATAATTTCCTTAATGTGAAGGACATACCATGAATTGAAGGGATTTTCTCAAACGAAAGGATTTTCATGGGATCAAGGAAAATAATAGAAATATGATAAAATAAAGGAAGGGGCGTGGGACCGGCCACGATGGCATGACCGACCGGCTGGTAGGCTTGGTCCCCTTAGACGCCTCCTTAAATATTTTATTATTATTATTTCTCCATGGTTTCATCGTTCCTTCGTTTTTTGGAATGCTCGTTCGTGCATTCAGGTGCTCGTTAGTGCATTTATTGCTGAATACATTTGCACCATTTTCTCGGGGCTTACTCGATGGTGGATCAGATGCCCGTATGTTGACTATTTATTACTAACCCATGGAGTTCTGCTGGGAAAATCCATAAATTAAAGTAAAGAAATATTATACAGAACGTAGAGTATTTTCCAGGAATTCAATTGATGAATCTTGAGATTAGAAATAATTAATTGGTGGCTCTATACTAGCAGGCATGCTGTCTAAGAGCATTATAATTATTCAGAAATCGAGGTATGAGCTAGCTGAAGAAGAACACTCGATTTGAATGTTTATTCTATAAAGTCAGGGAACATTGTGACGTCCTGAAGACGTGGTTCTCTATACTAGTGACTAATACATCTAGGAGCTGTCCAATCATTTAGATTCTTTACAGAAGTGATTACTGAAATCGCTCAGTTAATGGGATATGTTGCGGTCTCGGCTGAGGGACTGCATATATATGCTCTGAGAAGTAATATACTCAATCAGAGACTTTCGAAGATATTCTGAGAGACAGTACGCTCGATCAGAGGTGTGGCAGAAGCTTTCACGCTTTAATGAGAGACATGAGCCTCAATACTCATCTGATTGCTGGATCAGGAGTATGTAAGATTATGTTTTTATGATTTTAGCCTTTGTCGAAAATCCACCATCTACATTAAGTCCCCTGCTTAGTGAGGGACAATCATGTTCCTCAGTCAGCACTGGATGGTGATTTTCTAGTTATGGTCGAAATAAGTAATTGAACTTAGTCGTAAGATAGAATGTTAACGGATTTTCAATTGCACGAATGAACAATGGCTTGAACGAAGATCCCAGTAGCATGATAGAGCATCGAGCGCAAATTGGTGTAGCACTGCTGATTTGGTGATCGAACCTTGGTTCATTTAGGATTCATGGGTCCGGGCCCAAGAAAAGAAATCCTTGTTTTGGGAACAGACGCTCGTTCGTTTGTTAGTTTAAGGAACAAACAAAATAGACCTCAGTCTGATGATATAAAATTTTGTCTATGAGCTTTCACGAAAACCAAAATTTTATTTTTATTTTTTAAATATGTGAGATTTCACAAAGTGGAATAAACTCTCGTTTCAAAGGTGGATGCTCGTACGAGAGAAAAGTTTTTTTTTAATAGACGTGCGTCTGTTAGTAATAAAATTTTGTTTATGAGCTTTCATGAAATTTTTTTATCTTCGAGCTTTCAGAAATCTTTGAAAATATACTCTCGCTTTAAAGACAGATGCTCGTGCGAGGGAACAAAAATATATAGATATATTTTTCAAATTTACGTGAGTTTCACGTTAAATATTTATACATTTTGTAAAATCATGTTTTGATTTTGAACAACTGTTGAAAGTAGACCATTATACATGGTAAAATAATGTTTGTATGTGAGTTTTCACAATTGTAAAATGGACGTATACCTAGTTTTTGAAAAACCAGTGGATGTTAAAATTCACGTGGGTTGCTCATGGTTTTATGAAAATCAAGTCATGATTTTGAATAATGAATTTTGCTCGTCTTTGCAGGTTTGAGGGAACGAGCAAGGTTTCAAAATTCTGACGTTATAATCACTACAGCTAGTGAAATTGTAAATAGGTAAGAGTTGGATTGTTACTATTTTGTTACCGTTTGTTAATGGTATATCCATGACTCCATGTCTTTCGCCTCAGATAGTAGTGACTACTGGTTATAACCACTCTTCTGGCCCTTCCGGGGAACGCTCTAGAAATATCATGTCAAAGATGAAGACTTCTGCAGATGTTCATGCCGAAGTGAATCAACCTTTCAAAGATGCTGGAAAGCTGATGCATTGTATGTCTCTAGATCATCTGGGAGTCGTCCATTATGGAATCAACGCTTTCTTAGCCTTAGCGGATGCAGAAGATAAGCAAGGACGAAATGAGTTATTACTGAAAAGGAAAGCTGAAGATGAAAGGCTTGCAGCTTATCAGCAAAACGCCGCCGACTTCAGCAAATGAGACTAGCGGCTGAAGAAGAAGTCTGATCTCGCGCGGAAGGCATAGTTTCTGATTCAGATGTAGATGAATGAAGAATTTCGTCATAATTCGTCATTATAAAATTCAGAAGTCAAGTCTTCATTGAAAATGTTGTAGAATCTTCGTCCGATGTCGGATTTTCGTGATCTACCCATGTTTCTTCATCCTCGTAAAATTTCCAAGCTTTGGTAAAAAAGATTTTCGGCTTTTGAGCACGTTTAAGGGCCGAAATTGATGAAACAATAAACTTCCAGGAGACTTCCAGAAATTTTTCAGCTGGTATGTAGTCCAATATTTTGGCCACATCTTTTTGCTCGTTTCTCCAATTGCTATAAATTTTGGATATGTTGTAGTGGACATCCATACGAAGAGAATGGTTTTGACCCATCCCTATATTCTTCACAAATTTCTCCCAGCTCGTTTCTTTGTGCGTGACAGTGTAAAATCATCTCAGGCGAGCTTGTTGTTAAACACTCATGTTGTGTCTTTAGAACATTCGCTTGTGTCTGGAACGGTTGGTGAAGGATTTTAATGGAATTGATTCAGTTGAGATCAGGACCCCTTGATTGATACATGAGTATGGTGCTTGCAATGCCATCTTGTTTCTGTCAGTCGTAGAAACATCACTTCTGAAACCCTGGTCACGGGACCATAACTAAGGTTTTTCTCAAGAGGGGTTGATGTAATGACTATGGTTGCATGTCCTGGTGGTAGCATTCCTTTTATGATGAATGATTAGCACATGAGAGTCTGGTGTCATGGGTCTCGGACTGTAAAACTGATTATCATGATCAGTGGACTGTCAGTCCCTAGTATATTGTGAAATCTCTCCTTTTCATTTTCTCTTCTTCTGGCAAGACTTGGATAGAGGATTCAGGTAGAAAAATTGATGTAAAGACCTAGGTGCTCTAAGTTGAAGGTACCTTGATGAAGGACTTAGTGGAAATACCTAGTGGACACCGATCGACTGTGGAAGTTATGAATCTCGTCTAAGAATTGTTGCTTGCATATTGTATGCTCTAGAAGCTGCAGGAACCTCATACAACGTCGGAATTTGATGCTTGACCCGAAATTTTTAAGCTAAGAGACTGAGTTATCTAATGAGACAATAATCACTCAATTTGGAGTTGTAGAGGTCAGCCAACGAAGCGTGCACATTTGTAATTTGTAATCCCGTATAAATTTTTCAGATTTCGTAGACCTGACAGTAAAGGCCGTATCTTTCAGCTCGTATATCCGATTGATGCGCCCTTTTGGTATGTTGTAGAAGAGACATAGACAGACATCTTTTGTTCAGGAAGAATTGTCCCATTACTCACCCATTGGTACGTTTTTCTAAACCCATGGCTTGAAGTGTGTTGTATCTCATTTGTAGAGGTGATGAGAATATCTTGTAGAAGACTTGGGATTGTGCCCTCCCATTGTGCAAGCTTCGGAAAGATTTTCATGTGAAAATACTTCATGTATATACACCTTGATATGAATCATTAGTGCTTGGAGAAGTCCGCTTTGCCGAGCAATACTTCAGAGAATGGTTAATTGATGAAGCCATGTCATGTGGATGTTGCTCTTGAGACCATTGTTGATGCTAGATCATGATTGAAATTTATACAGAAATTCTTGTTGATGCTGAGACCATGAACGGAGCTCCTCCACATATCCTTTTTGATGCCGATACTATGTTTGGAGTTGCTCCAGAGACCGAAAAGGGTTAGAACCATGATTATCGATATAGCCTTTGCGCATTCATCCAGTGAGCCTTTCACGAACCAGTCGGTGAGTTGAGCATTCCTAAGATGAAGATGTTCTAGGAATTCAACCCAAATTCTCCTGAATATGACTTTACTGTAAAGTGGCTTCGTCAGGGAATCGATGTTGTTGTGGCAGATAACAGCGGTAGTCTCAATTCTGGATGTGAGGAGAAAAAGTTCCTTGGTCGTGCAAGGCTTGTGATGTAGAGAGGTTCCGTTGATGAAGTTTCATGGAATCACATCAGATTACAAATTTCAATAAGATCAAGTCCCAAGTGTATGTTGAAGGAGTTTGTGCCATCCATGGATGAATGATGTTGCATCTGCTTCAGAAGTCTTATCATGGGATAATGAAGAATTAGCGTTTTTAATTTAGTTGCAATTTGATTGAACTGGTGTTGAATCAGTGTGTCATCGTCGAGATATTTGTGCTGAAGCTAGATGCGCCGTTATAGGAGGTGTACTCTTTGATTGGGAGTACAATTTGAAGGCTTCTTAGATGCTTGAGCGTTAAAGCGTCATATCCATTGAGCATGACTTAGGTTTAGTCGTTTGAGTCCCAACTATCTTCTGTTGATTCAGTATTCCTTTAGTCGTGGTAGTGGGATTCAACACTTGTGCAAACATCAGAGCTTTCTGGTTTTGTGGCTGTTGATGGTGGATTTTCAACAAAGGGCAAAACCGTAAAATCATGAGGCATATTTTTGACACGGCTTTCAAGCATGCAACAATTCATATTGTACTAAGCCATGATGAGTATGTTTTCGAAAAGCCTCCACTAGATGAGCGTTTCGATACCTGGCATTTCATCATGACCTCTGTGCAGAATAACATAATTGGGCGGTTCTCCGTAGATTGAGAGCTCAACGCCTTCAGGACATCGGTGATATTCACTGTTCCCTAACTACAGGAGAGAGACCCACCTCCACATAGAAGAATATTTGGGTGACGGACGCCTTCAGGACGTCGGTGACACTCACCGTTCCCAGATTATGTGGAGAGACCGTGTATAGATTCAGGCGGTTCTCCGTAGATTGAGAGAACCAACGCCTTCAGGTCGTAAACAACACCGTGACTCCCTGACTATGCACCATTCAGAATAGATGTGACGCTTTAACTGGCTAATATCTTTTCTGCAATAGAATAGTTCTGCCGCGACATTCACCACTGAATTCCCAGAAAAATTTATTATTTCTCCTATTCCATGGTAGAATCCACGGCCTGATACCATGGAATGGAAATAACAATTGCTCCTATTCTATGTTCGAATCCACGGCCTGATCCCATGGAATGACGATAATAATTGCTTCGATTCTATGTTCGAATCCACGGCTTGATCTCATAGAATGGCAATAAAACAACTGTGTTATCTCATTACTCCGATTTCATGATCGAATCCACTGATCTCATGAAATAGTAATAGATAATCTTAATTACTCTGATTCTATGGTCGAATCCACGATCCCATAGGATGGTAATGCTTGTTTTGTTATTCTGAATTCGTAGTCGAAATCACAGCTGATCCTGCGAATTAATAATGAACAACTATTCATTTTATTACTTTTCATGAATTATTCTCCACTGAATTTCTTAAATTAGTAATAAATACTCAATAACTGGGCATGTGGACCATCACTTAGTAAGCTGATAGACACATTTTTGTGTCTGAATTATCCTCAGTGTCTCTATTGCTAGTGCTTGATTTTGTACTTATTATGGTGTTTTTATGTTTGTGGAGGTGTTTTTGGAGAAATACACTTGTGTGGAAAAAGTTGCTCAAAAAGTGCTAATTGGACCCCTAGAGGACATTTGCTATTCGGACCCCAGATTTGGCTAAGGGGCACCCAAGGTTATGCGTAGCCCAAATTCATCCTCAGCACCCAAATTTATCCTCAGCACCTCAGTTGGGCACCTACTATTCGCACCCCCGATTTGGATAGGGGGAGGTCACCTTCTTCAAGATTTGAATTTTTTTTTTTTGGCGGGAAAACAGTAGTGAAGCTGGCTGAAATTAGGGTTCATCTCCTGGACTGGATTTAAAGAGATTCAATCACTGGAATCTATTGTGATAGGCCTGTTTCGTCTTAACAGGCTTGGTATGCTCGATGGATTTGATCCAGTTGGGCTGGATAAGCCGGGAGAAGGAAAACAGAGAGTGAGAAGTTTCGGTCTCTGTTAATGACTTGCCAGACAACATCATAACTTCTGGTGGGATTTTTGGAGATTTTTAGGGAGATTAAAGCGTGTGAATTGGTTGGAGATATCCTTTTTCGATTAAACAAGACTGGTATGCCAGTTGGATTCGTCTAAATTTGGCTACAATCTCGTGTGGAAGCAAACAGATAACACGAGTTCTTCACGGGTTATGTGTGTTCATAACATGTTCTGTGTGTTTTTGGAGTATGCTGAGTCACAACAGAGGCATTGTGGAGTTAAGAAAAGAGATTATACGAATAATTGACAACTGCAGATGCATGGCGCAGGCAAGAAGGGAAAGAAAATATTTTCTTTACTGCCTGAAGTATGAAGAGATTATTCGGAGTAATGAGGAGATATTCGAAGGCCTGTGTAGTATATATAGAGTATTGGAGTATTAGAGAAGGTTACGGAGTGATCGAGGGAGAGACCAGAGCAAAGAAACACGAGTTTGAGAGAATTGTTGCTGCTTCCATTGAAGAAGATACGAAGAACATAAGACCACAAGGAGCAGTCGTAATTGCTACAGTGATTGCGACACATATTTGACAGTCGTATAAGCTACAGTGACAACGACATTTTCCTTTTATCGTTCTCTGTAACAGTGTTTTGCAACAATTAAAAACGTTGCAAACACCCGATTTTCATTATTTTCTCTCCATTTCATCTTTGCAAACAATTTTTGAAGCAATGAACAAATATTTTGAGCGTGTTTACACAATGATGAGCTAAACCCATCCTCTGGGGCGAAGGAGGAAGCCATTTCACCAATGAAAAGTGGTAATCTCTAACTTATGCAATTATTATACGATTATTTTCCAAGATAAATAAATTGATAAAATGGTTTTTGTTAAACAATTGTCATTTCAATTGATGGAGCATGCTAGCCTAGGGTCTTGATGTCCCATACTTTCGATCTACAATTGTTATTTCTAAAAAATCAACTTTTGCAATATTAAGAATCAATTTGAATGCATGATTTGCATGATTATAATTAGAGAGTATAAATCATTTTGATATTGGTAAATAGTGGATTCCCTAGCCCCAGTCTTCTCCATATTTTTCATATCACTTTTATTTAAGTTTGCTATATTTTTAGTCCTAAAAATTAAACAGAAAATCTATTGCTTTCACAAGTCTCAACGAACTTTTTATTACAACTCAATCTAAAATCACATCATAAGCCCCACAAAAATGGTGCGAGTGTACTCGACAATGATGCACGACTGAGCATCCGGATGCACGAACGAGTGTCCAAAAATATGAAATGATGAGGAATCACAGGAGAAAACAATAAATATTAATAAAATAATAAGAGGCGCCCAAGGCCGGGCCCACCAGCTGGCCGGCCGGCGGTGCCCTAGCCATATCAGTCCGTGCCCCTCCCATTATTTTCCTTATTTTTTGTTGTTTCGTGAACTCACGAAAACTCCTTGGTTTTAGCAACTTTCCTTGTTTTTGAAAAACCCGTTAATTCTCCGTAACTTCGTGGATTCACGAAATAATATTATAAAATAAGGAGAGGTGTGCGGGACCGGGCAACCTAACCGGCCGGCCATGCCTAATCCGTGGCCGGTCCCACACCTCACAATCCTTAGCTTTTTATAATTATTATTCCCTAATCTCACGAAACTCCTCCGTTTCAACAAAAACTCGTGAATTCTCCATAACTTCAAGGATTCTCCATAACTTCAAGGATTCATGAAAAATAATAAAATAGGGAAAGGTGTGCGGGACCGGGCAACCTAGCCGACCGGCCATGCCCTATCCATGGTCGGTCCCACACCTTGCAATCCCTAATCTTGCATAATTATTATTTTCCTCAATTCATGAAACTCCTGGGTTTGAGAAAAATCTATGATTTCTCCATATTTTCTCAAATATTGCTCAAATCACGAAAAACCAAAAACCAACATAGTCACACGACTGGATAGCCTCTCACGACAATTTTAAATATTAAAACACTTTTATTTTAATATTTTCAAAATATTGATGAATTGAGCATACATGCTCATTCCAACAAAAATCGAGAATTCTCAGTCAAGATGAAACTCTTCTGAAAATTCACGATATTGCTCGAACGCGCATCAGAAAATACTGAAACCCTCAGTATGGAAACACGGACACCACGGAAACACGTGCACGCCTTCATGATCGACCAGGGTCATTCCTAGGTCTTGCACAAGGACGGTCCCACATATTTTCATAATTCTGACCTAATTTGCTCAATTGCTCATACTGGGCCCGAACTCTCTCCAACCCACTGGGGGATTCTCCAAATGACCAACCATTGGTCCCGTGACCACCAAGGGACGGTCACATGCTCTCTTGGTCGGTCCTCATCTCTCATACCTAGGTTTTGTCACCTAATGCTGAATCCATAAATATTTCAATAAATGATGAAACCTGCATTTAATCATCATTCTTTCACCAACTCTCAAACTGAGAACCCTGGTGCGTGCTCACTCGAGCACTGGGCATCACATGGATGCTCATCATCCCATGTGGTCGGTCCCTCTTCACTCATGACCAATTTTCAGCAATTCACCAATTGTTGAAGGATTGATCAAAAATTAGGGTTTCGAACAAACGCTCCACGAATCACCATTCTGAGCAAGTTCAAACACAAAATTATGTTGATTCAGCAATCAACATCCAAGTTAATAATATTAGGTAATTCACCAATATTTTTGATTAATATTTTGGGTCACGGCACCAGTAAATAATTCTTTGAATTGAGCAATACTTGCTCAGTTGCTCGAATGTTGATCCAACCATCAATCTTCAGTAATTCATCAGTAGTTTATCGAATTGAGAAACACTTGCTCAATTGCACGTCAAATTACCAATATTCAGTATTTTGTTGAATTGAGCAACACTTGCTCAGTTACACACCAAAATTATCTAATTCGTCGAATTGAGCAATACTTGCTCAGTTGCTTGACAAACTCTCGATATTTGGCAATTTGTGGAATTGAGCAATATTTGCTCAATTTCTCGACAAACTCTCAATATTCGGCAATTCGTCGAGTTGAGAAATACTTGCTCAATCGCTCTAGTCAGTAATTCATTGACATCTCAGAGAACTACATGTTCAATCCATGAATCGTTGAGCATTCACCACTTATGCTCGATTCAACAAAACTAGACTCACAGTCTAAATCAGTAAACAACTGACCAACTAATACACGTCTGCCTTGCAGACTCCACGATTCGTGAAATATCAATCACGTCACAAATGGGGGGATATCACTTAGGGTTTTGGTCTGGCGGTCTACAGCACGTGGATTCATCCACAACGAGAAATGTGCGTAAGTCGTGTAAACGGTTGAAGGAGTTAGCAAAGTAGTGGGTGCACGATCAGTCAAGTCTCTACACGACATGGAACTGACTTTACCACGATCTCCCACTCTTTCACTCAAGAAACCGTCACACTTACAGGGATCAGTGGTACATCATTCTTGCAATATAAATAAGTCTAAATCGAGGACATAAAGATATCATCAATCATCGATTATCATCACTATCAGTCAACAACTCGATATAAACTTATTCACCGAGCTCAACTTCAGCAGTTCAGCAATATTGCAGAAACCTTCAACACACCCACAATCCTTGATCATCACTGATCCCACACAACTCCCAGCTTCCCTCCTACAGATCAACCCATCTCCCTCTTTGCGACCGAATTGACTCTGGAACGACCATTGTCTTGGTTTAGGCCGGAGTCATACAGATTGATTTCCCTAATCTAAGCACCCCCTTTGCAGCGGTGCATCTGTGTGAGGATCAACATTTTCCCACGCTGAGGAGTCTCGACAGCACGCTCGACTCTTCACTTTCGCAAAAACCGGCGGCTCATTTTTTCCCATCCACATATTGGCGACTGCAGTGGGAGATTAATCTCTCGATTGCAATTTCACATTTTCACAAAATGGTTTATCTTAGGTCAGGTTCAGTTACAATTCCTAACACAAACAACGCTAGCACTAGCAACGACGGTGGTACTCCAGAAACTACTCCCGTTTCCAACACCGGTTTTGTTGATACCACTCCTCCTCAAACCAACGTCGGCAACCATCCTCTCTTCGTCCGGTCTCCCAAGGAAATAAGAGAAAATACGCCTACCATAGGTGATCTTATGAAGGTGCAAGAGACTCTTGCCAAAAATCAGATTGACATGGATGCAACACAGAAAGAGCTATGCAATTAACTCAAAACTCTAACTGACAAGATGTCATACAAAACTCAAGAGAAAGGAAAATACAAGGAAACGTCTCCATCTGCTGATCCCGAAGTTATTCCAGTCCCTGACGATGATGAAACCCGCAAAGCTGCAGAACTTGAACCTGCAAGTTTCATCACCCGTGAAGACCTGGAACGTTTCATGGAGAATCGAGGAAAAGGCCATGCACCGTCCGTGCACCGTCACCAACCTCCATATCCTGCTGCTACACAAAGTATTCCTCTCCCAAAAGGTTACACTTCTCCAACGTTCACACTCTACAATAGAACGGGGAATGCCCGAGAACACGTCTCTCGATTCTTGGAAGCATTGGGAGAGCATGAATACAATCATGGTGTCCGCTTGAAAGAGTTTTCAAAATCCCCGACGGGTCGAGCGTATACTTGGTACAACAACATTGCACCATGGAGCATAGATAATTGGGGAGAAATGATCAATGCTTTCTACCGGAAATACTTCTTTGTCTCTGAGCAAATTACTCTTTCTGACTTGGGAAGGATGGCTCAGAAGGCTGCCGAAAATCCGAATGATTATGTGAATAGGTTCAGGATTCAAGCTTTGGACTGTCATGATCCAAACAAAACTGAACAACAACTGGTGGACTTGTGCATCAATGGCATGATTCCAGTTTACAGGGATTTTCCGGAGAATCTTCGCTTTCAGACCTTTTCAGAACTTCATGAAACATCCAAGCGATCATCGACTACTGCTCTCGCCTTGCTAGAAAGAACGAAAACTGTCAAAGTAGAGGAATCGAAAGACAATCAAAGCAGCAATGCCTGGCGTCTGATCAACAAACAGTACAATGTTGAAGCCTCCATGAATGTTGCTGAAGGGAGCAAGAGAAAAGCCGAGGCACAACAACATAAGAATGCTTCTTCAACGTCTCACCCTCCGAAAGCTCCAAGGAAGGAAAACCAGACTAGAAATGCACAACCACCGAATCAACAGGATGATCAGGAAGTACCTGAGTTTCCTTTCCCATTGAAGAAGTGATCGAACTACTAGAAGTCTGGGTCCAAGATGGTGCAATCAAACTACCTCTTGTCAAGAAGGAACCAACTGCGGAACAAATGGAAAACGCACGTTACTGCCATTTCCATAGGTACATCAGTCATCCAACAAGTGATTGTAGAAATTTGAAATGAATATTCAAATAGAAGGCCGACTCAGGAGAACTGAGGACTGAAAGAGTGCAGAGAAATCCTCTCCCAATCAGAACATTCGCAACCTCCGAGAAGCCGGTCAAGGAAACGGTTCAATCCTTAATTGAGCACGTATGCGAGTTGTTGTATCTGTCAAAGGCCCAGAGAGATGATATGTTTGCTGCGCTGAACCATATTTTGTCTGGAAAGCGGCTAGAAATCCAGCAGACGCTCCCTGAACCTCCAGTAACAGACAACGAGATGTACGACTGGGGACTTCTCACTATGGTGCATCTCAAGGGAAATGAATTCAAACAAGCCTTATTTGATGTTTGCACTGTCGTTAACATCATCCCTTTGAAAACCTTCAGAGCTGCCGGCATCACTCGACAAGAAGCGACTCATGCTCTTATTTCAGTCAGAGACCACGAAGGAATCTCCAGGGAGGCTTACGGTTACATCATTCTCAACATAAGAAACGATTCAACCTGGACAGAAACTAAATTCTTTATAATTAAGGAGGATCCAGGATATGACATGATTCTTGGGAGAGCATGGATTCATGATGGAAGAGTTGCTGCGGTATCTTTATCCTCAGTTGCACAATTCTTCGTCGAAGAAAATACTGACTTGGAAGATGATCAACCTTTCGAGCATTTGGAGAAGGTCCAAACCATAACAGGACTCACACAAAAGACCGAGGAAAGCACACATGAATTTATCAGGAGATTCCGCACGCAGGCAAGTTTTATTCCCCCTCATAATTCCATATTAGCAACTTTCAAATATGGTACCTTTATCCGGGGACTCAATCATACTCATGACCAAGATATCATCAAATGCTATGAGTGTGTAGTCTCGCCTCAGTAGTACTACACTAAATGGTTGGAATCTCTCCGAACTGAGGACCCTATTGGAAGGTTCATCGCTGAAGATCTCGCTCGGTTCCACAAGCATTATCCAACATACTCTCCTCTACGTGAATGTCCACATGTGCCACAAAATTGGAAAGCTCCACCACCATGGAACTCCACTGCTCGGGGAACCCCAAATCATCAGAGGATATTCAAGGCACGTACAACCAAGCCTAACAAATTCCAGGAAGGATATTTAGTTCTTAAGGCAGCTAAACGTGATCTCCATTCTTCAAGGATCTCTAATTTGGAAGGACCTTTTATGGTTGCAAGATCCATAATTGGAGGATACTACAAGCTAATCAACATGGATGGAAGGACCATACTAGTAATTCATGAGAATTGGCTCAAAGCTTTTGATGTCTGAGGTATTCGACAATTTAGGCGTTCCCTGCCAGACACAGAAATATTTAGTTTGCTTTTAGGATTTTCTTTCACATGTATTTTCAATTCCTCCAAAACGTTTGCAATACTTGCATCCAATATTTGAATTCAGTAATTTATCAAAGTTCTTTATTTAAGAAAAGTCTCTATCAGATCCAAAATTCAAAAGAAAATCCTCAGTCACTCACGAATTCAAAACCAATCAAAAATTCAAAACCAAAATAAAACCTCACATCTCTCAGAAGTTCAATGTTCGGAGATTATCGGAAGAAAACTAAAGGAAGCCATCTAAGTATGATTTCTTCTTCTCAGCCTTCTCCAAGACTTGCAAAGCCACTCTCTCCAACTCCAGCTTTTTGGTCAGCTCAGCAATCTTGGTCATTTTCTCCATCACAGCATTACTAGTAAAAGGGATGTTCTTCACTACTGCATCCTTGATAATGTTGATCTTATGACGAAGCCACTTCAAGTTAAAGCAAAGTCTCTCAGAATTCTCCAAGTTGTACTCCCAATCAAAGAGCACATCTCGAGTAACAATACTTATGGACCTGGTTCGTATGTCATCTATAACATGCAATATGTTTCCCAATTGCATTGTCAAGAAGTAGCTACGATCAGGATCCCTGGCAACAACAATATGACCATACATTTTCCACAACTTCTCAAACATGTTGGCATACCCAGTAGGAACGCTGAATCCACCAACATACACATGATACGGGAGTTGAGCACCAAATGGAGGCTCACAAACAATCCCTGCATTGGGATATTCGTGTATTACTACAAGATTGTCAACTAATGGAGCATCCTCTATTGTCATTACAACATCTTATTCTGGGACAGTCTCTTCTGTTCTTTGCTCCGTTTCAATAGCAGCTGGAGTCTCAGGTTACTCTACGGCTTCAACAATGATATTCTCATAACCTGGAGGTGGAGAGTTGGTGATGTTACTACTTTGATTCACCACATTGCTCGAATCTTCAACATTGGTTCCGTTATTCTCAACTTCGGTATTTGGTACCTAATACGAAGATTACATGAGATTAGAGCAGGAAAATCAAAGGCAACCATAAAATTCAGAACTTAAGTGAACTAACATCATATAAGTTCCTTATTTTGTCCCAAAACATGAGCAAATGGTGTAGAATCCATGAAACGCGTTTTCAAACAAGCTCATCTGAAGATATTCTACACTTCCCTGTATTAAACGACGAAGTGGGAGCAATTGGTAAGGATTTTGAGGTTGGGACATATAACATTCTCTTCGTATGGAAGTCCTCTACAACATGTCAAAATTTTATAACGATCGTATGAACGAGCAAGGAGATGTGGCAAAATATTGGACGACATAAAATCTGGAAAAATTCTGAAAATCTCCTGGAAGTTTACGCTTCCGCCTTTTTCAGGCCCTAAACACTCAAAAATCAAAGATCTTCTTTTCTAAAGCTTGGAAATTTCCTGGGCTTGAAGATACATATTCAGACATCGAAAATCCGACTCCAAACGAGGATTCTACGGTGTTTTTACTAATAGCTGAAGTCTGAAATTTCCTGGTGGCGTATTTCGGCAAAATTACTCGTATACTCGCATGGACTTTCATTCATTCATAAATCAGAAATATCATATATCTATGAAGAATTCACAGGAGGTATACTTACTAGGGAAGTCTCTCAACCATTTGAAGGCTCGGCGGTGTTGGAATCTCCGTTGGCAACTCCGTTATCTTCATTCGGTTCGGGATTTCGGGAACTCTCCATATCTCCATGACTCAAATAAGAGTGTGCTTCATCAATATGCTTCTTGTCTACAATTATTTCCTCATGAATACATCAATAACAATCATCACTAATTCATCCAAATGCATGTTACAACGATTAGCGCGAAAAGGGAATACTTATGTCGACTTCCTCGGTGCTGGATCCCTGAATTATTCGACCAGGAGAAAAACGAAGACCATCAATAACCGATGGAGAAAAATTCTGGAACGAGTTAACAATATTCTTTCAAGATCCTAATTATACGGATGAGAAAGTCACAATGGCAAAGAAAGGAGCTAACAACTCACCAAAGAAGCGGCAGGGGATTGTATATTGTTCGGTATCATCCTATGAGATGCCCTGCTCCTGCCTTCTCCTCCTTGAGGACTTTCTTGAAGGTTTGGAGAGTTTACATCAATTCGGGGTCTCACAACACGACCATCTTATCACTAGGTCAATAATACAATTAAAAGTGTGATTGATATACTTTGGCTAAAATCACAAAAAAGGAACTTACATGTGTCGCATTTGGAGACGTCTTCCTCTTGTATCCACTGGAAAGGTATCTCAGCCTGGGTCGATCAGAAATCATGTCAAAGGAAGGGAACACTCGAACTGGGGACTTAACATCCATTGCAAACTCATACACACACTCAAGTTGCTGAGGCCATAAGTCTATGTAACCCGGAGTCACGAAATTAGAACGATCAGAGTATGGGAATAAATACTCACTTCCCTCCACATGAGTGCAGTCCAGATTAGTCTTCAAATACTCAATTGATGGTTTGTTCATTCAGTGACCCGGAATACACTGACCAGCACCCATCTGTCGAGCCGCTCTATCAATATTGTATTCTTCTACCCGGAATTCTCCATTCATTACTGATATCAAGAAACCAGGAGTACAACTCAAGACAAAAGATCTCTCTCCTTCACTCAGACCAGCACCAGTACTCAACGTGATATTCTCGTCAGTAGTATTGAAAGTGATCAACTGTGAGAAAAGAGAAGGAACCGACACCTAGGGGCGAAAATTGAACTTGGACTCAATGTCCAAAACGTCAGTAATGCATATCTTGTATTGTGGTTTCTTTCTAGACCAGCGCATGATCCTGGCGTTATTCTTCTCAAGTAAGGAGTGACGAGTATCGACCTTGGGGCCTTGCAAAATGTTGCGCGGAATTGGGGCGTAACTCTCGAGATGCTCCCATATCAAGGCTTGGAGGAACATGGTATTGGCATATGTATCGACTTTCATGAAGCCATCAGAAATACTGGAGTCTATAACTAGAGAGTCTAAATTGGCGAACAACGAACCCAAGAATAGACTGCCAATGGGAATTTTCTCACCTTTTGCCATCTTTATGGCAAAACGAATCATAAACGGCTTCAGCAAGTGTCCACAATCTTCAAAGATATCCCCGGAAAGCCACAGGCATAAGAAAGCAACAATTGTTAAAGCGCCATCAACCGGTTCTTCAAGAATTCTATCTCTCGGCCACCAATGTGATAACCATTGAGCATAGCAGGATACGGGTGACTCATTGAATTCGTGCATCTTGGCCTCTAATATGTTAGATACCTCCTTCTCCTCTGACGAACGCTCTTCAGGGAAATTACCAGTAATTGGAAGGTGCAACAAAGCAACTACATCTTCTAAAGTAATGGTGAATTCTCACCATCTGCATATAAACGTGTGAGTAGGAACACACCAACGGGCGAGCAAGGCTACCATACCTGGTATATCATGGTTGATGATTAAATCTCCAGCATCTTGAATGGCTCGTGTTACCTGTGCCACTATCCAATATGGTCCTAACACGGCTATGACCCAACATGTGTCTTGCCCATCCATAGAAATGCATCAGGGGCTTTCGTGAAAGCTTGAACTCCACATGAGAAGCCGAAAAGTGTTTTCCTCGCAAACAAAACCGGATTACTTCTTGAGGAGATGCCAATTTATGCTGAGTAGTGCTCCTGGGATTTATTAACAAACGAAACGAGGAGCCTAAGGGACGCTTTTCGGGTCTATATAGATACGTAAAGAACTTATCCTCAGTAATTGGAATGTTCTTAGTCTTGGGACTTCCCTCTTTCTCCTTGGAAATCTCAGAATCATCATTTTTGGAGGAACCATCCCCTATGGAAGAGGCGTCTATGGAAACATCCTCTCTCGAAGAAGCATCCTCTTCAGAAGCGCTACGAGACTGAGCCATTTCACAAAGTTGCTGTGACATACATACACGAATTTCATCAATACAATGGAATTAAAGCAACAACACAATTATGATGCTCATATTGACGTCTACAAAAATGGTAATCCTTAACTCTTACCTATTTACGATTTCACGAACTTAGTGATAACAATGTAAAACCCCAAAACTTGCTCGTTCTTTCAAACCTGCAAAGTCGAGCATAAAACATATTATTCAAGAGTCAACACTGACTTTTCGAGCAACTATGAATAATTCACATAACTTTCCATGTGAACATGCGCTGATTTTTACGTGTACATACACTATAAAATCACTAAACTCACACATACGTTACGAATTCATCGACTCATGAATTATTTGCTTTCAACAATTTTCATAAATCAAAACTTGATTTATATTCAATAAAACATGAACAGGTCACGTACCTTAAAAAAAAGAATCGTGAGTTAATAACTCACGTAAATATATTAAATTTTTTTTTTTTGCTCAATCGAGCATCCGTCTATGAAACAAGGGTCTTTTCTATTTTTGCAAAAGTCTACATATTTCAAACAAAATTTTGAAAGTTCATAAACAAATTTTTTATCATGAACTCCGGGTCTTTTCAATATTCCTTTAACCCTAAGGATTATTATTTATTACTTTTACGAACAAACCTACGTTTCTAAAAGTACCAAAAAAAAAAACTTTTTTGCTCAATCGAGCATCCGTCTATGAAACGAGGGTCTTTTCTATTTTTGCAAAAGTCTACATATTTCAAACAAAATTTTGAAAGTTCATAAACAAATTTTTATCATGAACTCCAGGTCTTTTCAATAATCCTTTAACCCTAAGGATTATTATTTATTACTTTTACGAACAAACCTACGTTTCTAAAAGTATTTACAAAAAAAAAAAAAATTTTGCTCAATCGAGCATCCGTCTATGAAACGAGGGTCTTTTCTATGTTTGCAAAAGTCTACATATTTCAAACAAAATTTTGAAAGTTCATAAACAAATTTTTATCATGAACATTTCAATATTCCTTTAACCCTAAGGATTATTATTTATTACTTTTACGAACAAACCTACGTTTCTATAGTATTTACAAAATTCATGCTTCGAAAACAAACTTGGGTTTTCATGAAACCTAATAAACAAAACTTTTGCTACTGCAACTAGACCATGTCTATTCAAAGTTTTATGTATCTCTTCCATATTAGGGATTTTTGCTTGTTCCTTCAACTAACGAACAAACAGGCATATACGTATAACATTTTCTAAAAATCCTTCATAAATCCTACGCATGAATGCAACCATGGGGTTTTTGGTTTTGTGAACAACTCATCAATCATAAAAGCTACAACAAAAAAAAATCGGACTTACCTGGTCAGCGCCGGTCGGAGCTTGGCCGGACGGTAAACAACGATGATCGGCGGCAACTAAAATCCGGCAGAATTTTTTTTTCTTCTCTGCTGCAACTCGCGTGGGAATGGTGAAGATAGGGAGGTGCTTGGTCGACCAAAATAAATAATTTTAGGGCTTCTCCCCTTTTATATCAAATTTATTTCCAAAACCTAATAAAAACATGGGTTTCCTTTTTTGGGCTCGGGCCCATATGTCCTAAACAGACCATAACTAGGCTTCTCAACACTCAAATCAGCAGTGCCTCATTTCTCTATGATCAGGAGATGACATTCTGTCTTGCTATCAGGGTCCTTATCTGTGCATTTGCTCGTACATGACACCATTGGAGCAAATCAAGGATTCTGAGGCACACCTTTGTAGATTGAGTTCAACCACCGATCTCATCGATTGAAAATCACCATTTAATGCATTACTGCGGAACATGAATGTTCCCCACTAAGCAGGGGACTTGATGTTGATGGTGGATTTTCAACAAAGGACAAAACTGTAAAATCATGAGGCATGTTTTTGACACGGCTTTCAAGCATGCAACGATTCATATTTTACGAAGCCATGATGAGTATGTTTTCGAAAAGCCTCCACTAGATGAGCGTTTCGATCCCTGACATTTCATCGTGACCTCTGTGCAGAATAACATAATTGGGCGGCTCTCCGTAGATTGAGAGCTTAACGCCTTCAGGACGTCGGTGATACTCATTTTTCCATGACTGCAGGAGAGAGACCCACCTCCACATAGAAGAATAGTTAGGCGGCGGATGCCTTCTGAACGTCGGTGACACTCACCGTTCCCTGATTATGTGGAGAGACCATGTATAGATTCAGGCAGTTCTCCGAAGATTGAGAGCACCAATGCCTTCAGGTCGTAAACAATACCGTGACTCCCTGACTATGCACCCTTCAGAATAGATGTGACGCTTTAACTGGCTAATATCTTTTCTGCAATAGATTAGTTCTGCCGCGACATTCACCACTGAATTCCCAGAATAATCTATTATTGCTCCTATTCCATGGTCGAATCCACGGCCTGATCCCATGGAATGGTAATAACAATTGCTCTTATCCTATGGTCGAATCCACGGCCTGATCCCATGGAATGGCAATAACAATTTCTTCGATTCTATGATCGAATCCACGGCTTGATCTCATAGAATGGTAATAAAACAACTGTGTTATCTCATTACTCCGATTTCATGATCGAATCCACTATCTCATGAAATGGTAATAGGTAATCCTAATTACACCGATTCTATGGTCGAATCCACGATCCCATAGAATAGTAATGCATGTTTTTTTATCCTGAATTCGTAGTCGAATCCACAGATGATCCTGCGAATTAATACTGAACAACTATTCATTTTTATTACTCAGTTTCATGAATTATTCTCCACTGAATTTCATAAATTAGTAATAAATACTCAATAACCGGGCATCTGGACCATCACTGAGTAAGTCCCATAAAAATGGTGCGAGTGTACTCGACAATGATGCACGACTGAGCACCCGGATGCACGAACGAGTGTCCAAAAATATTAAATAACGAGGAATCCTTCGCAAAACAGGAGAAAATAATTAATATTAATAAAATAATAAGAGGCGCCAAGGCCGGGCCCACCAGCCGGCCGGCTGGCCGTTCCCTAGCCATGGTCGGTCCATGCCTCTCCCATTATTTTCCTTATTTTTTGTTATTTCGTGAACTCACGAAAACTCCTTGGTTTTAGCAACTTTCCTTGTTTTTGCAAAACCCGTGAATTCTCCATAACTTCGTGGATTCACGAAATAATATTATAAAATAAGGAGAGGTGTGCGGGACCGGGCAACCTAACTGGCCGGCCATGCCTAAGCCGTGGCCGGTCCCACACCTCACAATCCTTAGCTTTTTATAATTATTATTCCTTAATCACACGAAAATCCTCCGTTTCAACAAAAACTCGTGAATTCTCCATAACTTCAAGGATTCTCCATAACTTCAAGGATTCATGAAAAATAATAAAATAGGGAAAAGTGTGCGGGACCGGGCAACTTAGCCGGCCGGCCATGCCCTAGCCATGGTCAGTCCCACACCTTGCAATCCCTAATCTTGCATAATTATTATTTTCCTCAATTCATGAAACTCCCGGGTTTGAGTAAAATTCATGATTTCTCCATATTTTCTCAAATATTGCTCAAATCACGAAAATCCAAAAGCCAACATAGTCACACGACTGGATAGCGTCTCACAAAAATTTGAAATATTAAAACACTTTTATTTTAATATTTTCAAAATATTGATGAATTGAGCATACATGCTCATTCCAACAAAAATCGAGAATTCTCAGTCAAGATGAAACTCTTCTGAAAATTCACGATATTGCTCGAACGCGCATCAGAAAATACTGAAACCCTCAGTATGGAAACATGGACACCACGACAACACGTGCACGCCTTCATGACTGACCAGGGTCATTCCTAGGGCTTCCACAAGGCCGGTCCCACACGTTTTCATAATTCTGACCTAATTTGCTCAATTGCTCATACTGGGGCCGAACTCTCTCCAACCCACTGGGGGATTCTCCAAATGACCAACAACTGGTCTCGTGACCACCAAGAGCCGGTCCCATGCTCTCTTGGTCGGTCCTCATATCTCATTCCTAGGTTTTGTCACCTAATGATGAATCCAACAATATTTCAATAAATGATGAAACCTGCATTTAATCATCGTTCTTTCACCAACTCTCAAACTGAGAACCCTGGTGCGTGCTCACTCGAGCACTGAGCATCACATGGACGCTCATCATCCCATGTGGTTGGTCCCTCTTCACTCATGACCGTGAATTGCTGAAAGATTGATCAAAAATTAGGGTTTCGAACAAACGCTCCACGAATCACCATTCTGAGCAAGTTCAAACACAAAATTATGTTGATTCAGCAATCAACATCCAAATTAATAATATTCGGTAATTCACCAATATTTTTGGTTAATATTTTATTGGGTCACGCCACCAGTAAATAATTCTTTGAATTGAGCAATACTTGCTCAGTTGCTCGAATATTGATCCAACCATCAATATTCGGTAATTCATCAGTAGTTTGTCGAATTGAGCAACACTTTCTCAATTGCACGTCAAATTACCAATATTCAGTATTTTGTTGAATTGAGCAACACTTGCTCATTTGCACACCAAAATTATCGAATTCGTCGAATTGAGCAATACTTGCTCAGTTGCTCGACAAACTCTCAATATTCAGCAATTCGTCGAGTTGAGCAATACTTGCTCAGTCGCTCTAGTCAGTAATTCATTGACATCTCAAAGAACTACATGTTCAATCCATGAATCGCTTAGCATTCACCACTTATGCTCGATTCAACAAAACTAGAATCACCGTCTAAATCAGTCAACAACTGACCAACTAATACATGTTTGCCTTGCAGACTCCACGATTCGTGAAATATCAATCACGTCACAAATGAGGGGATATCACTTAGGGTTTTGGTCTGGCGGTCTACAACACGTGGATTCATCTACAACGAGAAATGTGCGTAAGTCGTGTAAACGGTTGAAGGAGTTAGCAAAGTAGTGGGTGCACGATCAGTCAAGTCTCTGCACGACATGGAACTGACTTTACCACGATCTCCCACTTTCCCAGTTTTTCACTCAAGAAACCGTCACACTTACATGGATCATTGGTACATCATTCTTGCAATATAAATAAGTCTAAATCGAGGACATCATGATATCATCAATCATCGATTATCATCATTATCTGTCAACAACCCGATATAAACTTATTCACCGAACTCAACTTTAGCAGTTCAGCAATATTGCAGAAACCTTCAACACATCCACAATCCTTGATCATCACTGATCCCACACAACTCTCATCTTCCCTCCTACAGATCAACCCATCTCCCTCTTTGCGACCGAATTGACTCTGGATCGACCATTGTCTTGGTTTAGGACGGAGTCATACAGATTTATTTCCCGAATCTAAGCACCCCCTTTGCAGCGGTGCATCTGTGTGAGGATTAACATTTTGCCCAGCTGAGGAGTCTCGACAGAGCGCGTGACTCTTCACTTTCCCAAAAAACCGGCGACTCGTTTTTCCCCATCCACAATGGCACACATGAACACTCCTGCAAGGCTATGGAGAAATACCCAAATTGTTCTTTTTTTGCTTGAACATCATCTCAATAATGAATGTCTCAGTGAGATGCTCGATTCGTAGAAATGTCAAATTCAAGCACTTGGTAAAATATTGTTGAAGTGAGATTATCCACTTATAGCGTCTTGCAATAGCAGAGATGCTAGCAGAATTGAGTAGCATGTGAGGAAATAAATGAAATAGACATGGGAGGAATGAGACTTGCCTGAGTGCAGGACCTTTTGATGAATGTTTATGCATCTTTTGCAGGTTCTTGTTTCAACCTCGTCAAAGTTCGAAATTCCTCCAAGTGCTCTGATGATGGAATGTCCGCCAAATCTTCTGGATCAGAACTTTCTTTGTTGGAGAGATGTGTAGCCAAAGGCGCTTTGTAAGTACCCATCTTTTCAGCGTGGATCCACGCTCGTCTGAAGGACATGTCATATTCTGGATCTTCCTGATTACGTGAAACTTGGTTTCTGTCCAGGTTGAACTTATGTTCACTTTGAGAGTGATGTAGCCATAGATATTTCCGAGCGTTCCTTCAAGGTCTCTTATTGAGATAAGAGCATGATTAGCTTCTTGTCAAGTGATGCCGGTGGATCCGATGGTTTTCAGTGGAATGTTGTTGATGGCGGTGTCAGCATCGATCAACGTTCTTCCAAATTCGTTTCTTCTGAGATTGATTGTGGGATTCCATGGATGTGGCACATATGGACACTCATGCAAAGGGGAGTATCCAGAGCACTATTTGTCATGTTGAGCCATGTCTTCAGCAATAAACCTTTTGATAGAATGCTCAGTTTGAAGAAGCTATGTATTCAACCATTTGGTGTAATATTGCCGCGGTGAGGCTATCTACTCATAGTACTGAGTACGGAAACTTTTGATGAAAGAGTGTGCACTCTCTCCAGATGTCTGTTCTAACTTTACTAAGGCTTTAACTTCCTCCAGATGCTCGAATGATGGAGTTTCTTCTATTTCTTCTGAATCAAAGATTTCTTTAACCGAAAGCATTAGAATCACCTTTCCAACATGAATCCAAGGTCATCTAAGAATCATGTCATATCCTGGATCTTCCCAGATTATATAAAACTTGGTCTCAGTGCAGACCGAGTTTTCTCTGACTTTGAGGGTGATATAGCCGTATGCATCTCTGAGTGTCCCTTCATGGTCTCTGATTGACATGGGAGCATGCGTAGCTTCTTGTCGAGTAATGCCAGCGGCTCTGAGAGTTTTCAAAGGAATGATTTTGATGGCTGTGCCAACATCAAAGAACACTCTTCTGAATTCATTTTCTTTGAAATGCACTGTGGTGAGCAGTCCCCGGTCACACATTTCTTTGTCTGTTGCAGCAGGCTCAGGAAATGTCTTTTGAATCAATAAACGTTTCCCTGACACGATGTGATTCAATGAAGCAAACATTTCTCCCCTTTGAGCCTTTAATAAGTACAGCAGTTCGCAGAATGCTTGATTAAGGATTGAACTGCTTCTTTAACAGGCGGTTCACAAAGAGTGAAGGTTCTGACTAGAAGAGGATATCTGTGTACTCCTTCAGTCCCCAAGTTGAGTTCTCATGATTCAACTTTTTCTTGAAATATGCGCTTCAAGGTTCTGCAGTCCTTTGTGGGATGATTGACGAATCTATGAAAACGACAGTAATGAGGATTCTCTATTTCCTCTTCAGTTGGTTCTTTTCTGACATATGGAAACTTGATTGCACCTTCTTGGATCCATGCATCTAGCAGTTCAATGGCCTCTTCAATGGTAGGGAAGTCAGGTTCCGCTGGATCTGTGTTTTGGGTTGGAGTTTGTGCGTCCCAGGTTTGATTATCCTTTCTTGGTGCTCTTAGAGGAGCTGGATTGCGCTGCAATTCGGCTTTCCATTTGCTTTCTTCTGCAACAGCATTTTTAGAAGGTTGGAGGTTGTACTGTTTGTTGATCAGACGCCTGCTACCTCGAGTCTCTCACGGTTCCTCAGATTTTGTAGGTTTTTCTCTTTCCAGTAAAGAAGGTGCAATAGTCGCTGACCTCTTCGTCGCTTCATGAAGTTCTGAAAAGGTCTGGAAACGAAGATTTTATAATAAATATTTGTAGACCGGGATCATGTCGTTGATGCACAAGTCTACAAGTTGCTGCTCCGTGACGTTTGGATCATGACAGTCCAATTCTTGAACCCTGAATCTTTTTACATAGTTATTGGGGTGTTCATTGCTTCTTTGAAACATTCTTCCCAGATCATAGAGAGTAATTTGCTCTGACACGAAGAAGTACTTTCTGTAGAAGGAGTTAATCATTTCTACCCAACTGGTGATACTTCATGGCGTGATGTTGTTGTACCAGATATATGCCCTTCCTTTCAGGGATTTTGAAAATTCCTTCAGACGAACGACATGATTGTACTCATGTTCGCCTAACGCTTCCAGAAACTGAGAGACATGTTCTCGAGCATTGCCTGTTCCATCATACAAAGTGAAGGTTGGAGAAGTATAAACTTTTGGAAGAGGAATTCTTTGCGTAGCAGCAGGGTACAGAGGCTGGTGACGATGGACATGTGGTGTCTTGTCTTTTCCACGGTTCTCCAAGAAGCGTTCCAAATCTTCTTGAGTAATGAAATTTGATGATTCCTTCGCTGATGGATCGTCTGCAGCTTTGCAGACTTCATTGTCATCCACCGTATGAACTGGAACGACTTCAGGATCAGCATCCAAAGATGTTTCTTTAGCTGTTTCTTTAGCTTTTCCTTGTCTGTAAGAGTCTTGAGATAATTGAATAATTCCTTCTGAGTGGCAGCCATGTCAGTCTGATTTTTGGCAAGAGTTTCTTACACCTTCATGAGATCGCCTATGATAGGTGGATTTTCTCTGACTTCTTCAGAATGCCGGCCAAAGAGGGGATGACTTCCAGTATTGGGCTAAGGAGTAGTAATGTCACCATCATTGTTGGAAGCAGGAATGGTTTCCGGAATACCATCATTGTTATTGTTTCTAGTGCTAGCGTCGTTTTCATTTGTAACTAACCAGACCTAAGATCGACCATCTTTGTGAGAATTGAGATTGCAACCGAGAGAATGATCTCCCACTGTGGTCGCCAATCTGTAGATGGGGGAAAATGATTTGCTGGTTTTTACGGAATTGAGGAGATGACCGTGCGGAGGAGACTCCTTGAACCGAGCGAAATGTTTAACCTCACACAGATGCACTGCAAGAAGGGAGTGTTTAAGTTCGAGAGATCAATCTGTAGGACTCCGACCTAAACCAAGACAATGGTCGTTCCAGAGTCAATTCGGTCACAAGAGAGGATGGGTCGATCTGTAGGAGGGAAGCTGAGAAATGTGTGGGATCAATGGTGATCGAAGATTGTAGGTGTGTTGTGTATTCTGCGTAAAGAAATAAAATAAGCTCTGATTGATTGAATTTGCTCTATTGAGAGTAATTGCTCAGACATTGATTTGTTAATCTCATGTTGTCTGTTTAACAAACGTTTGTCCTGTAGACGTTGTTTGTTGTTTCAATCATGATTTAGAGACTTATTTATATTGCTATAATTGTAAACACCTTGATCCCATGAAGTGTGACAGTTGCTGGAGTCAAAGAGTGGGGAATTGGAATTCGTGTTTAAAACCAGTTGCTCATCGTGCGGAGACTTGGTTGATTTTCTACCCACTACTTTGCTAACTCCTTCAACTGATTGCACGATTTTCTCACATTCTCATCTTGGATGAACACACGTGTCGTAGACCGCCAGACCAAAACCCTAGTTAATATCCCTGAAAAAGAGAGGGTCTAACAACACCACCCAATCTTTCGCTTAGCAATCTGTATGAACTAACTCCGAAATACTTTCTAGAGAATAAACTAGACAGTCAGACTCAATCTAAGTAAAAGTATCTCAAGGAGTTAATATCTCTCTCTTGTTTTGATTTACTCAAGCTAACAGAAATCAGCTAATAAACTAGAGAATAAACTAGATAGTCAGACTCAATCTAAGTAAAAGTATCTCAAGGAGTTAATATCTCTCTCTTGTCTTTAATCAAACACAAGGAATATCTTGGATGGTACCAAATACCAATATCCAAGGATCAATCAATGACAATCAACAACCAAAGGTTGGGTTACTCTAATTGATGATCTGACATACAACCTGTATTATTTCAATTATAAAGATAAAATAATATAATGCGGAAATAGAAATAACACAGACACTAGAAATTTTGTTAACGAGGAAACCGCAAATGCAGAAAAACCCCGGGACCTAGTCCAGATTAAACAAACACTGTATTAAGCCGTTACAGACATTATCCTACTCCAAGCTAACTTCGAACTGGACTGTAGTTGAACCCAATCAGTCTCCCACCGATCCAAGTTACAGTTGTACTCCCTACGCCCATGATCCCAGCAGGATACTGTGCACTTGATTCCCTTAGCTGATCTCACCCACAACTAAGAGTTGCTACGACCCAAAATCGCAGGCTTTGACAATAAACAAATCTGTCTCACACAGACAAGTATATCAAAGGATCAATCTGTCTCCCACAGATGAACCCTAAAGTTTTTGTTCCGTATTTTGATAATAATCAAGGTGAACAGGAACCAATTGACAATCCGGTCTTATATTCCCGAAGAACAGACTAAAGTTATCAATCACCTCACAACAATCTTAATCGTATGGTGGCGAAACAAGATGTTGCGGAATCACAAATGATGAGACGAAGATGTTTGTGATTACTTTTTATATCTTGCCTATCGGAAATATCAATCTCAAGCCAATCAATCTGATTGTACTCGTACGATAGAAAATGCAAGATCAGATCACACAACTACGATAAAAGTAATATCGGTCTGGCTTCACAATCCCAATGAAGTCTTTAAGTCGTTAACCTGGTTTTAGAAGAAGAAAACCAAAGGTTAAAGGACAAACAACTCTAGCAAGCAAACTAGTATCACATGTAAGGTGTGGGGATTAGTTTTGCACAATACTAGATGTCTTCTTTATATAGTCTTTCAAATCAGGGTTTGCAATTAAGTTACCTTGGTAACAAAGCAATCAATATCCACCGTAAGATGAAAACCTGATTTAGATTCAAGTTAATATTTCTCAACCGTTAGATCGAAAACTTATCTTGTTACACACACTTGAAAATGCACGCTTCTAGGTTTGTTAACCGTACCCAAACATATGCACTTGTTGGTTCAACAATAGTTAACCAAAATGTTAGCCATATGAGCATTTCATATCAACCATGTTCTTCTTCACCATAACTAGTTCAAATGAATTCAAGATGAACTAGTTAGAGAGTTGTTCAATTGCAAGGAAATCTCATGTACTACACAAGACACAATTGAAGCAAAGATGATTTGATTCACTTGAATCGGTTCATGAACTTTTATAGCCACGGTTTGCAAACTGCATTCCTTAGTCTTTTTAAGTTTAAGTTCAGAAATCATCGTCAGATATATAACCTTCTTCAAGTTCGCAGACTAGGTTCGCGGACTTAAGTTACCGGGCAGAGTTTACAAACTCCAGCAGAAATTCTCGGGTATGAAAACTTCGCTGGTTCGCGGACTGGGTCCGCAGACTTAGCTTCACGCAAGTAGTTTGTCAACTCCAGCAAAAATTCTCGGGTTTGAGAACTTCGGCAGTTTGCAGACTGAGATCGTGGGCTTGGCTCACGCCATTCTTCCGATTCTCTTGATTAACAAAGTTCGCAAACTTTGGTTCAAGGAATAAGACTTATACATAAATGTGTTTCCACAACAATGCTTATGTCCACCATTGGATGTGTAATCTATACTCTCATTTCAATCATTGAAACATTCTTAGAGGACGTTACATAGTTGTTACACCATTTCTCTCAAAGCAATTTTCAAGATGATTGAAACATATCATGACTTCCGTCACATGGTAAAGATAAACTTGATCGAAGCGAAAAGCTTACCAACACATATTTCGATATATAGATAGGCGAGTTATACTCGGCTCGAAATACCAAATGTGTATAATCCAAGTCTATATATATAGCATACGACTTCTTGTCTCAAAGAGTAGGAGATAGAGTAGATAGACTTTTGAGTGATAGATAAGTTCAAGTCTTCACATACCTTTTTGTCGAGAAGTTCCACCGGTTCCTTGAGTAGTTCTTCTACTTTTATGATGAATCTCCATGAAGTGCTTGAGCTTAACTACACTTTCTATCCTAGTCCGAGACTTAGCTATAATAGACTAGAAATCAAGACTTATAGTTTTGATCACTAACATTGACAAACATGCTTGAGATAGCAACGCATGCGAGTTCGACCGAGGAATGCTCTAACAATCCCTCTATGTGACAAGATTGATGTCTCGTGATTGTGGAGTCTGCAAGGCAGATGTGCATTTAGTTAGTCAGTTGCTGACTTCATGGGACGATGAGTCCTTGTATTGACGAGTCGAACGATTTGCAAATATTCTAAGATTCATGAATTGAACGTGTCTGTAGAGTTAGAGGTATAATTCTCGAGCAAACGTTTATAGATAAGGTGAGAAAATGTTGCTCATTCGATTGATTGTTGAATATTGATAGTTGAACCAATATTCCTTAGTCTGAGCAAATATTGCTCATCTGAGCAAATGTTGCTCGTTTGATGAATTATTGGTAGCAGGACCAAAATAAAATATGAATTTAAAAAACTGGTTACTGAACCGAGTATAATAATTAGGATGTTGATCACGGGATCAACATAAAATTATTAGCGTCTGAATCTGGAGTCATGAACCTTGGATTCGAAATCCTAATTTCGATATCATTTGATGATTTATTGAAATCAACCACAGAGTGAAGGAGGGACCGGCTTTATGGGATGATGAATCGACCATGAAGCACCCAGACGCTTGAGTGAGCAAAATACCAAAGTCCCTTGAAGACCAGTTGGTGAAAGAATGATTAAATGATGGTTTAATCCTTCATTAAAATAATGTTCATCTGAACCTTAGGTGGTAAAACCTAATAAATTATGAAGAGATGAAGGACCGACCAAAGGGTCAGAAAACCGGCCCTGGTTGATCACGGGATTGACTGACGATCATTTGATGATATTCCAAGTTGTTTGGAAGAGTTCTGGACCTAATACGTGCAATGGCACAAATTAGGTCAAATTGTGAAAATGCGTGGGATCGGATCCTTGCAAGACAAAGAGCCAACCTTGGTCGGTCAAGGTAACATGCTCACGTTTCCAAAGTGCTCGTTTCTCAGTCCTGAGAATTTAGATATTTTCTGATGTGCGTTTGAGCAACATTTTGAGAAAATATGAAGAAATCAAGGATTTTGCTGAAACTGAGTAAACTTTATAAGATGAAGGAAATAATAATAATACAATAAAGTAATCATGAAGTGTGGGACTGGCTATGGCCAAGGCATGGCCGTCCGGCCAATGGGCCCGGTCCCATGGCACTTTTCCTAATTTATTATTATTTTCATGATTTTAGGGAAATATCATGAAACCAAGGAGTTTGTTGAAATCAAGGAGTTTCCTTGAAGTGAAGGAGTTTTCATGAGATGAAAGAAACAAATAATATTAATAATAATAAAATAAGGGTGTGTGGGACCCGCCACTAGGGAATGGTCGGCCGGCTGGGCCCTGGTCCCGTGAGTTTCCCCTAATTTTATATTACTTTCATGATTTGAAGGAAATATCATGAAATTAAGGGATTTCCATGAGATGATGGAAATATTAATAAAATAAGGAATTACAAGGTGTGGGACCGGTCACGGCTAGGATATGGCGATAAGGCTAGTGACCACGGTCCCGTGACACCTTTCCTAATTTTATGTAATTTTGGTATAATTTCCTTAATGTGAAGGAAATACCATGAAACCAAGGAATTTCATGGGATGAAGGAATTTCCATGAGACGATGGAAATAATTAATAAAATAAGGAATTACAAAGTGTGGGACCGGTCAGGCTAGGGCATGGCCGGCCATCTAGTGACCACGGTCCCGTGACGCCTTTCCTAATTTTATGTAATTTTTGTATAATTTCCTTAATGTGAAGGAAATACCATGAAACCAAGGAATTTCATGGGATGAAGGAATTTCCATGAGATGATGAAAATAATTAATAAAATAAGGAATTACAAGGTGTGGGACCGGTCAGTCTAGTGACCACGGTCCCGTGACACCTTTCCTAATTTTATGTAATTTTTGTATAATTTCCTTAATGTGAAGGAAATACCACGAATTGAAGGGATTTTCTCAAACGAAAGGATTTTCATGGGATCAAGAAAAATAATAAAAATATGATAAAATAAATGAAGGGGCGTGAGACCGGCCGCCTGGTGGGCTTGGTCCCCTTAGACGCCTCCTTAAATATTTTATTATCATTATTATTTTCTCCATGGTTTCATCGTTCCTCCGTGTTTTGGAATTATCGTTCGTGCGTTCAGGTGCTCGTTAGTGCATTTATTGCTGAATACATTTGCACCATTTTCTAGGGGCTTACTCGATGGTGGCTCAGATGCCCGTACGTTGAATATTTATTACTAATCCTTGGAGTTCTGCTGGGAAAAGCCATATATTGAAGTAACGAAATATTATACAGACGTAGAGTATTTTCCAGGAATTCAATTGATGAATCTTGCGACTAGAAATAATTAATTGGTGGCTCTATACTAGAAGGCATGCTGTCTAGGAGGATTATAATTATTCGGAAATCGAGGTATAAGCTAGCTGGAGCAGAACGCTCGATTTGAATGTTTATTTTGTAAAGTCAGGGAACATTGCGACGTCCTGAAGACGTGGTGCTCTATACTAGTGAGTAATACATCTAGGAGTCGTACAATCATTTCGATTCTTTATAGAAGTGATTACTGAAATTGCTCAGTTATGGGATATGTTGTAGTCTCAGCTGAGAGACTGCATATATATGCTCTGAGAAGTAATATACTCGATCAGAGACTTTCGAAGATATTCTGAGAGGCAGTACGCTCGATCAGAGGTGTGGCATGAGCTTTCACGCTTTAATGAGAGACATGAACCTCAATACTCATCTGATGGATCAGGAGTATGTAAGATTATGGTTTTACGATTTTATCCTTTGTCAAAAATCCACCATCTACAGGAACAACTTCATCCTGATGAATCTTCAATAATCATTCTTTTCTCTTGATGACGATAATAAACAGTCTTCTACAAATCCTATTGGTAAGACTATTTTCGTCTGACAGACACTGATATTGGTAAGACTATTTTACTCTAACATATACACAGTGTGACTATTCTAGGCCGACTGCTTAAATATCAGTATAACTATTTTAATCTGACTCGACCAAAAGCTTCCCAATGTCGTAAGCTGGTATACTGTTGGTGGATAAACAAGGATATCAGTTGGTCTTTGAATGGCGATATATATATGTACTTCCTTGTCGACCTGCAGCTAGACTATTTGGGCAGTTCCCCTAATGTTAGAAAATCATCTATTGATTTTTCTAAAACTCATTAAGGATAGAACTCTTGATATTTAATAGATACATAATAGACTAATAGAAATAGAGTAACCAACAGGTGGATTAATAGTGCTTACCATTGGGTACAAATGATGCCATCCAAATTGTATCACCCCATTGGACTGGATACTTGTATCAAGAAACATAAAACAATGACATTTATATAGCAATGCTAATTAGAGAATGAATACACATAATATGAAGAAGAAACACCTAAAAGATGCTTGGCGAAATGAGACTTCACATAGTATGTAAAACTGGCATAGATCTAAGTAAGTCATCCTGAGTGTAGAATTATTAACTTCATATTCATCTCTTCACACAAAATTATTAACTGCAGATATAAGTTTTAGTTTAGATTGGGCACTAGAAGTGTTGTTAACTTTGTGGATATTTAGACAATCCAAGTCAATTTAGCTCTTTAGAAAAATAATTTATTCAAAACAGAACAAAATAAAAAATAAGGAAAAGTTACACGCTCAAAATGAAAACGGACGACAATGTAAGTACATAAATGGAAAAATGGAAATATATTTTTAATTACTATACAACAAGTCATACTTGGTAAGTTCAAAAGAAGGAGTTTATAATCGAGAAACTCAAAAACTAGCTGGATGATCTTGTGGCTTAATTCAAAACTATTAGACTGTAATTAGAACGAACCCACATTGCTAAATTAAAGAACTATACGGTAATAAGAAAGATAAAAAACAACCTAACCATTTCATATTTTTCCTGATCAGTCAACATTAAGACTAAAGCACCATCAATGGCATGTGCTTGACATTGAATGATCTTATAAAGTTTCATATATCACAAATCAAAGGGTACCAATTATTCCTAATGCCGACCAGTAATCTTATGCACACATATGCTCATCTGCGAAATAGATGGATTTAGGGAAAGTCTCATTTCTCGTTTCAGTAGAATTGTGTAAAGCAATAAATCTTCCAGAGACTTATACGAAATGAGCACATTTTACTTTGCTTGGGAAAGACGGCTGAAAGTTGTGAGAAGTATGGATCAAATGAAAAATCTACAAACTTATTCGACAACAATGAAATATGTAATGTATCTTCACTTCTTACATACTACAGGGGTTTATGCTCTTATGCGGATTATATATACAAACATCAATACTGCAGTTTTACTGTTGTACACTTATTTTTCAGACGCTCGTACAAAATAAACTGGGTACCATCCAAAAACGGTTGTATAAAATAAATTGGGTATGATGTTCCATGGTTGTTCAAATTAAAATGGGTACGAGACTAAAATTAAAATGAACCTACAACAGAACTCAACTGTCTCAAAATAGTTTTTGATCACTCAAAAGTAGATTAAAGCACCATCAGTAGCACGCATTTGACATTGAATCATCTAGTATATTTTCATATATCATAAACAAAAAGGTATGTTTATTCCTGGTGTTGACCAGCACTTGGGCATTTCAAGGCTGCATGAGCTATTCTATGAGGAACCTTGAGGCATTTGATTCGCCATCACACCTGTTAAGGAACTTCTAGTACTTATGACTATCTAAGAGATTTATCCAATATTATGATATAAGGTTCCGAAACTAAAGCATAAATCCTAGTTTTCATTTAACATAGAGTCGAAATGCATACATAGCTAGAAACCCCACCAAACTAACGAAAACAAAAACTAGTTACAACATAGAAAATAACTTACCAGTATGCTTATCAACCCGATGGACAAATCAAGAATGAAAGAACTCGAACACCCCACTGATCAAATGTAAGTAAACCGGGTTCAGATACATTATTCCGTTCTTCATTACGGGTAAGTGGAAGGTGTTTCATTCATGATCACCCGCTCTACAATGTATGCAATTCCTTGTGATTGACCATTCAAAAGTTTTGCCAACTACGGGACTAGAAGGATTAGTTGGCTAGCTTAATGCAAGATAAACGATATTAGTGCAATGAACAACTACAAGTTACTCAAAATTTATTCCAAGCAGATGGAATAAATTTATTAATAAGGATTCAAGAAATACTTACAAGCCAGCCAATATATGCAATCCGCAAATAAGGATCGTCTCATACATCTGCCTGATCCAGCAAGTGAGAAGAGTACGCAGTTAAACTTCCAATATAGGTCTTACAAATACACTAAAAAAAAATCAAGCTAATTACGTTGGGTTTCCATCTTGTGATTAGGCCGACCGAGTGAGGCGAGGGAGGACCTTTATATGACCACCTTTCTGTAAATCCTAAGTCATCAATTGACACAAAAAGATTGGATTTAGTGTCCATGGTTGGTCTTTTTCACTTGACACAATTATCCGTCCCTTTTAGTCCAATTACTATAACTCCTTGTGTATCCTATTTTATAGGGGTATAATTGGAAAGCAAACTTTAATATAACATATCTAAAAATCCGTGCCTTGGAATTTTACAAATTTTATCTCGTCAGAAAAGTAATAAAAAAAGTTACGGAATGAGTACAAACAACAATATCAAATTTTGAGTTTTTACGAAAAATTCGGAGGTATCTATCATTTTAGGCACAATTTTAGAAAATTAAATGTATATTCATTATGCAAATCACCATAAAGAATACATAATACTTTATGTAGCCATATTTTGGTTTATGCATCAACTAATTTACCGTTGCAACTAGTAAAACGACGTATTCCCTCCGTTTCAAGAAAAATGATACTTTCATTTTAGGCACAATTCTCGAAAATTGAATGCATAGCCATTATGCAAACCACCACAAAGGATGCATAACACATCATGCAACCGTATTTTGGTTTATGGATCGACTAATTTTCCGTTTCAGAAAAAAGTAATAATTTCACATTCCATTTCAGGAAAAGTGATCCTTTCTCCCCGTTTCGGGAAAAGTGATACTTTCGCCCCGTTTAGGAAAAAGTGATACTTTCACTGTGTTTAGGAAAAAGTGATACTTTTTTCTGGAAAAGAGCGAAAGCATCACTTTTTCTGAAACGGGGCAAAAATATCACTTTTTCTGAGACGAGACAAAAGTATCACTTTTTCTGAAACGGGGTGAAAGTATCACTTTTTCCGAAATGGGGAGAAAGGATCATTTTTCCTGAAACAGAATGTGAAAGTAGTCGCGGACATATCCCATCTTCAGATTCTTCTTCGGTCGACCCTCCCACTGTGGCAACGGTTATACTACTATACCTTCTAGTCATACAGATGATATACCTTAAACATTACATTCTCGTAAAACTTGATAAGAATTCGAAGGCTGGGATTTTTATAAATTACCCAGACCCAGTTGTTGACGGTGGTTTTTAGCTTAGGGTTAAAATTGTAAAACCTTGCATCTGATGTGATGTCACTCTGTGAGGAAACGAAGCCATGAGTGTCAACCTCTTCACTGACACATTTATTGAGCAACTCAATATCTTCTTATGAAATTTGCCTAGAATGGTGCATGTAGCAACAATCCCAGGTATTTTGTAAATTTTGGCACCTTGCCTACATTCAATTAATATAAGTTTCTTTGAATGCTTTATGTGCTACGTTCCTCAGCTGAACCCTTAATGTTGATATGGCATGACAATTTGTGTTTACTCGCAGCAGAGTAGCACGAATTTCCAAATATCAAGGATAAGGTCTTTGCATAAGGTATTCAATCAGAAAGCATGCTACTCTCTGGCAACAAACTTAAAAGAACTCTATGTCAACACATAGAATTCAATCAATTATCCTGACTAATTTGCAAAAATTAGGGTTTTGCGACTTCCGCAGTATATCAGACCTTTCTTGTCGAAATTAAGTCTAGGAAAACTAGGTAATTAATCCGCCATGGATTAGCAGATGCAAAATCTTTCCCAGAATCAGAAAACAAGGATCCGCAGGATAGGAGCAGCAACAAAGAGAGGCGTGGTCATTCCTTAGGTCAACCGGCGCCATTTTCCATTGGCCACGCCCCATCCTAAACCAGCCTTATTTCCCTCGACCAATCAGGTCGCCTTAAACTCACCACACGCACATAAGTTGTGGCTGGGCCCATACTTGTCGTCCTATTTCTCGTCGACCAATCAGGTCGCACTAAACCTGCCACGTGCACCTAAAGGGTGGCCACGCCCATACTTGGCCAGCTGCCTGCTTTCATTGACCAATCAGGTTGCTCTAAACCTGCCACAACTTTAAAAAGGGTGGAAATTGTGTCAAAAGGTTACCCTACCAAGTTGGCTTCCCAAAACCATGTCAACATGCTAACGAAATGTCAAACATGCCAAAAACAAACATGCCAGGCGCACATGCCAAACGCGCATGCCAGGCGTGTATGCCAAAAGCATGCCAATCACACACGCCAAACAAGCATGTCGAGTGCACATGCCAAACGTGCCACCTACTGCATACTACTTTCCGTATATGCTAATTAGGATTTCGACATGCCAAACCCTAATTTAGGCAAAGTTGTCGCGCCAACCGAGCCAAACAATGTTCCACAAACACATGGGGATCAATGTGGCCATTAAAACTGATGTTGCCACACCACGTTTGAACCTAACACCAACATGCCAAAAATCCAGCGGGCATGGATACGCCAGGCACCACTTGCACCATCGTTCCACTGGCATGCACAAACTATGCTAGCCATGCCGCAGCGCCACTAGCATGCACTAAAGGCGCCACTATGCCATTATCGGGCGCCAACGGAAGGTAGCCACAATCAACGGTTACACTTCCCCATGAGATGTAATCTCAGCCATCCAAGTTTTCCACCAAACTAACTGACTTGTGGCAACTTATAGGCGACCAGCCGCCTAAATCCCGTGGCCATGGCTACGCCATTCCCCACTTGCATCACCGTGCCACTGACATGCATGAGCCATGCCAACCATGCTGCAATGCCGCTGGCATGCACCAAAGGTGCCATTGCGCCATTACCAGGCGCCAACGGAAGGTAGCCATAATCAACGGCTACCCTTCCTCATGAGATACGATCTCAGCCATCCAAGTTTACCACCAAAATAACCGAATTGTGGCAACTTTTAGTCGACCCGCCGCCTAAATCTAGTGGTCATGGCTACGCCAGGCGCTGATGCTTGTCGTAACCACAACAAATTAATTAATATTTTTCCACCTAATTAACAAGTAATATAGTGTAGTCAAGTTCGTTCCCACGAGGATCAAGAGGTTTTAGTTGTTTAGTTGTCACAAAAAGGGGGGATTGGTTTTAGATTTTTAAAACAAAAGAAAGTAAATAAAGTAATTAAAAGTTTAAGTTGAAATCAATAAGAGAGATTAGATCAAGGAATCCTTCTTCGTTGCAAAACAATGATTTAAGTTATGTTCTTTTCCACTTTTTATTAGTCACAGATTATCACCAACCGTAGGTAAAGCAGCTAGCTCAGTGCTAAACCCCTAAATCCTTAGTATCACCGGATACGAAAGTTCTCGACTACCGGATTATATTCACCAAACCACCTAGTAGTAGCTCACTCAAGATGTAATTTAGTTAAACGCATTAAGATTTATGAATTTATTAGGTTGATATTAGTAGTTAGACTCTTATCTCAAGGTCTACTTGCTAACGTTGTTTCCACACACAATTGCTCCACGGAATCCCTCCGCAAGGTTTCATGTTTGCTACTTATGTAAAGAGTCAAGAAACGATTACTTATCCCCTAACTTTCACTAGCTTTAGATCAATTAACAAATCAATTTAGTTGGCCTCCTAAACAATCTATCAATCAACCATGAATGTATAAACATTCCTATTAGTAAAAACAAACGATAATCATGTGAAAAACTTCAAAGTAGATTTAAAAACAAAACTCGAAACATGTTAAGAACTAGGAATTCATCCTCAATCAATAAGAAAATTAGCTACTCATGTTTTTGAAATTCACACAAATAATTAAAGGGAGAATTGTTAAAGTTCACACAAATAATTAAAAGAAGAATTTTGAAAGAAACCAAAAACACAAGTGTTGTGTGTGTAGAGAGGTGTCTAAGTTGTGTAGAGAACTTCTCTATTTATAGGCTTCAATGCTCTTGCAATCCTTTTAGGAATAGAATCCCTTTCCTTTTGTAGCTCCACTTCCAAATCCTTATCTTTGTAAAACTCTTCCACCTTCTCCTTCCAAATTCAAGCCCAATTCCTCAAACCCATTCCAATTCTAGGTCTTCACACCCCATGAGAGAAACTCATACAAAAATCTGTTATTTTGGTCGCCGGGAAAATCCTTGAATCACCAGAATTCGGCCGGAAAAGTCACCGCCAGTCGCTGATATATTCATCTCTGATAACGGAATATTCTGTTACAGTGCAGTTAAAGTTAACAGTCAGGCTGGTCAACCGTCAGTGAACAAATCAAGGGGAGGGGGAGTCAGCCATCTTGAATCACCTTCTCAGTCAGTCTTACTGAGCTTACTTGTCTGGATCGGTTAACGGACTCGCTGAGTTAACTCGTCGGTATAAAAATCCGACAGAGTTTCGTTTATTTTCTGCCTATTCCCGTCTGAATTCAGGCCTCACTTTTCTTCAGTTCCTGCACAACCTGTATCCTAACATTCATCTAAACTATCAAGCATTAATTCAAGCATATGCAACTCCATCCTACAACACCTTGTCCTTCAGCTCTACCTCATACTCTTCCCTGCAATTTCAGCTCACCAGAATCCATACCCATTTCAGCAGAACCTCGATACTGTAAATCAGATCGAACCCATCTCCTATCTCATCATTCAACAACAACACACTCCAATTTACAAATTCATCCATCTCAGCTCCAATTGAACATCAACAACAACAACTGGATCCATTCATCTAACTTCAATTCAAGGGCAACAACAAATTCTTCAAACAGATTCAATCTCATCTTTTAATTCGAGTCTCAGATATTACCAAAGTCTTTAGAACTTGTCTTCTCTGTTAGAGCCCATCTCCGATTCACTTCATTCTTCTCACCGAGTTCTCTATCTCACACAAACCCACCTCCTCAACCTCAACAGCAGCAGCGAGGTCTTGTTCTTCATCTTTTCTTCATTCCCTTACTCAGTTACAGCTGCCACCACCATCTGCATCTTTCACAGATCGAACCAATTCATTTTCCCATCTGAATCTCAAAACCCCATTCATTCCTGCTACTGTGATATCACCATAATCTCAGCACCACCGAACCCATTACAGATCTTCAATTTCACCATCTATCGAGATATAGAAACCTTAATTCATTCTTTTGATTTGAACACCAGCATCAATTGATTCGACCCATCTCATCCTCATCCTCTCTGACTTCAACAGCACCTTGTTCTTCAAAACCTTGTTCTCAGCAGCACAATCAAACCCCTTATTCCAGTTCTGATATTCTTCTCTTTTAATTCTTCAATGACGCCTTCAATCCATCTCTCAATCTCTCGGTCTCACTCAGCAGCAGTTGTTTTTTCTTCTCTTGGTTTCAACAGCAGCAGCCGCTGCTTTTATTTTCAGGTGAATGGATGAATGAGAGGCAGTTTCCTCTCAATTTTAGGGTATAGGCATTAGGGTTGGACGACTACACCCCAGAGATAGGGACCACCCCAGTTTGGGTGTTAACAGAACACACATTTTCTGGTTAAGGGCTACCCAAATTGCCATCCCCTTAATTCTCAGCTGGTCTGTCTTTAGTGCTCTTCCAAATAGAGCTTCCCCTTAACATTGACTAGGCACCAGATAGTGTTCGCCCATGAAATAACAATTTTCGCCCTTTTCGCTCAAATTGGGTGATTTCTTCTTCTTTTTCTCCGTGCGACTCCAGAGTACCTAATAACTCAAAAACATACGTAAAATACATAATTTACAAGAAAAATAGCAGAGAAAGCATAAACAATAGATAATAAATAGGATGTATTCTACACCCTATCAGGCGCCACTTGCACCACTGTGCCGCTGACATGCACGAGCTATGCCAGCCATGTTGCAATGCCGCTGGCATGCACCAAAGGTGCCATTGCGCCATTACCAGGCGCCAACAGAAGGTACCATAATCAACGGCTACCCTTCATCATGAGATGCAATCTTAGCCATTAAAGTTCGGCACCGAGCCGGCAGGCTTGTGATAAGTTTCAGGCGACCAGCCAAGACAAGACTAATATCATCGCATGTTATTTTCCCGCGGCGAGCCTATTGATTTTAACTTGCCACACGTAGCAAAGTGCTACATGTTTTCCACGAAAACACTCGAGACATCAAACATGTCACAAACTGGGGGATACTCATCAGGGTTATGGTCTGGTGGTTTACAGCGTGCGGCGTGCAATATGACCGTTAAAAGAAAGTGTCATGAAGAAGGGCGGTTAGTAATGGAAAGAAGTAATGGTGTAAACGTTTACCTCATCATGGAAGTATAAATTCTGACGTTACACGTTACTCCACTCTTCCACTACTCAATCGTTTCCACTTCCTACGAGACCAGGGTACGTTTTACTACGACTTGTATAAATAGGTTTCACCTATTTCCACCGAACAACAAGTTTTTTGGTCAGAGAATAACACAGTATCCAGAAATTACCTGAAATCACCTGGTAGATTTCCATTCTGCTAGCCAGTTCTACTTTCTGATACAAGTCGTAAACAACCACACCTTCAAAATCAACTATTCTGGTCTCAATACTTTCTTCGCTTCCCTCCCTAAGACCAACCCTTCTCCTTCACTTTGTGACCGAAGCAAGCCTGGAACGACCATTTCTTGGTTTAGGCCAGGGTTGTACATATTGATCTCTCGAATCAAAAGTACTCCCGTGCAGTACATTGTTTAGGGTCTAGAATCGTTTCTCATCCACACACAAAATTTACCAAAACCAGCAGAAACCGTTTTCACCCTCAAACAATTGGAGACCACAGCAGGAGATTAATCTCTCGGTTGCAGTATCAATTTCCAATTTCCAAGTTCATTTTTTAATCCGATCTCAAGATGGTAGAACTCAGGCTCGGATCAACAACAAACCCTTAAAACACTAGCGAGAGCTCATACTATAACTCACCCGGCAAGTCTCCTCCTCAAGTATACGTACCAAACCGAGCCATGGCGCCGCTTTTGATAGTGTCTCATACAAGCAACCTGAAGATAATTTGCTCAGACAATGAAAGATGACTGAGGACTTCTCACATCCAGGATGGCGTCACCATAAGGCTCGGATTTGCGCTATGAAATCCCAGTTTTGTTAAAAAAAAACTTTAAAGGCGAGTAAGTTTTGTCAGACAATGTTTACACGATCTATTGTCTGAATTTCCACATTTACAACGGAAGTCGATAACCATGTTATCCCAAATTTTACATTATCCCATATTTTCCCTTTGATACAACATTCATGGTTTCACGGATTTTCTGGAATAATTGTGCTACTCACAGCAATTAGGGTGCTACTATCTTAAAAGTAATTATTCATTCCAAAAAATAATCCAAAACCCTCATAGAAAGCAATCGTATATTAAATCCAAAAAACCAGAAAACCAAACCATAAACTAGGCGTTTCTTTGCCTTTCAAAAAAAAAAAACTAGGAAAAGGAAGTTCAGATGACAGAAGAGATTCAAGGGAAATCATTCAACAATGGTTCATTCTTTTTGGAGAAAGCATCGTTCGCGTTTTGAAGAGCCGCCTGTTTCAGCTTCAACTCCTGAGACAACCTTTCGACTGCTGCTTCCTGTTGGTTGATCACATCCACAGAGGGACCTTCGATCACTTTAGCCTGCAACTTTTGGATCTCGGAAAAACCTTCACAGAACCAAGGCGTTCAAAGTCTACGCACACATCCCGGTGAACTTCCAGCTTCAAATTGCATCTCCCGAAATAGTGTGGCCGGTCACGTTGCACATGTTATGAATTGAGGATAAGGATTCTTCTACACGCTTAACCAACGTAAATTGGCTGGTGATATTTTTAGTTTTTGCGATATGTCCATACCTTTCCCATATTTTGGTATACAGCTCTGCATATTTTATTGGCACACTGAATCCTCCAATCAACACGTGACCCTCAAAAGGAGCCTCAAACGGAGGATCAAAACAAACACCTGCTGCTGGATGTGCAACTAGCGAAGATTCTTTGGGAACAATCATGCCTGTCGTCACAACAACGTTTTCCACCATTGAGGACACAACAACATCTTCACGATGATCAATCTCCATCTCCATATTACCAGCGGGTACGGTTTCCATGATTGGAGACACGGTTATATCTTCATTACCATGAATCTCCGTCTCAGGGTTATTTTCAGAAGAGACTTCTTCCTGTGATATCGTCAATTGAATATTTACTCCAAATAAATAAATAAGTCCAAAAGGAGAAACGTGTGAAAACTCACCGACTCATCTGTGGGCCCACTAGAACTAGAAGAGGACCCGTTACTGCACTCTGAAGTGCTTCCCCGTCATCATTGTATTCTGAATCTTCTTCTTCTTCATTTTCCTCTTCATTGGCCGAAGTCTCAGTATTACCAGACTTTTTTCAGAGGCCATTCCTTGACCACGTGCAAGCTTGACGGAGGTGTTTGAACTGTTGATACCCTGAGTAAAAAGAAGAAAAGATTTTAAGTGGCAAGAATGTTCACGCAATTCATCTAGAGAATCATACGTACTTGCATGTTTGAAGAGCTGAAGGTCACCAGGGTCGTCGAAGCCGATTGAAAGCCTCTTGCACGACTTTTTGACCTTCGCTCCTTTTTCTGGGGACTGTCTTCACTTGAATTAGAAGATTTATGCTTACACGGAGAAGTAAATCTCAACAACCCGTGCTTCTCCAAAACCTTGGAGGAGGGCTTGCCGCATGGACCTGTCACAACATTCTGCACGAATTGCTGGATAGAAAGGAACTCACCCCGCCAGAAAGCATTATACTTAGGGGTTGCCACCAATTTTCTCCCTGAAAGCAGAAAGGGAAGACTATTATGCTCTTCCAGGGAACTGCTATCAAAATCAACTGGCAACAGTTTTTCTGGATGCGTTGATGGACGGCAGGATGGAACCCCCTGATCAAAACCCAAATGACAAGAGGACCTGTCAATATGATATGGGACCTCTTCCAAAAATTCTTTGAAAAAGGATGGTACATATACGAGTATGTAGCTTCGCATGAATATGACCTCTCCAACAGTTATCCACTCCATCAGAATGCAATATGGGGCGGAAGCAAGTTTGGCTGAACTATGGAGGCATGTACCGGAGCCCAGGGAAGGAAGTTAATTGTATTCATGTTGTCGATAAAATCGACGAGTTTTGAGATAGGTCTTGGACGCTTCTTCGACCAACGAAGTATCCTGGAGCCGCCATATGTGTCAAGAAGTGAAGTTATTGGATTAGGAGCGTATTTCTTAAAATGCTCCCACAACCATGCTTGGAGAAAGGCGACATAGACATACGAGTCCACCTTCATGTACCCATTAGAAGCATACATGTCTGCTGCTAAGCAATCCAGATCGGTGTACAAGGAGCCAAGGAACAAGCTACCTATGGGAAGAGCCACGCCTTTCGCCAATTTGATAGCAAAGTTGACGAGATTCCTTCTTATTTCTTTCCTGCCAGAACCATCATCAAAAATATCTCTGGATAACCACAAGGATAAAAATGCAGTGACATGGAGCGTATCTTCTATCACCAAAGCCGGCTCCGGATCCTTGGGGAACCATTCAGACACCCACCAAGTATAAAAGCACTTTTACTCATTGTCCTTCCGAACATATTCTTCCGACTTCCTAACCAGAGTAGCGTGCATTTCCTCTTCCTCCTTGGAAAAGACGACATAAAGATTCCCAATTATTGGAAGATTCAATAGGACGGCTACACTCTCCAAAGTAATAGTCATCTCGCCCCACCTACATATGGCAGTATGAGTCTCCATACACCACCTAGAAACAAAAGCGATCAGACCTGCAATGTCTTTCCTAATCTGAAGTGTTGCAGACGCCACGACATCATTCATGATTTGCGCCGTAACCTGATTGGCCTTGATGTGGTCACGAATTATCAAGAATCTCATCCATCCTTCGAAAGAGCGTAATGGGCTTTGGCAGATTTTAAAGTCGATAGAATAAGCTGGATACTCTTTCCTATGGAGACAAAACCGTATCACACGCAATGGTGAAATCGACTGAACCTCTCCTTCGTTCTTTGAGCCATTCAGAAAAGTTTCCACATGACTAGGATGCGTCCTTACAGTTGTATAAGATTATGTGAAGAATCAATCATCCATATTCGGCTTGTCCTTGGAGTTGTTAAAGCATTGCTCGGTCGAACTCGCATGCGTTGCTATCTTAAGCATGTTTGTCAATGTTAGTGATCAAAACTATAAGTCTTGATTTCTAGTCTATTATAGCTAAGTCTCGGACTAGGATAGAAAGTGTAGTTGATCTCAAGGACTTCATGGCGATTCATCATACAAGTAGAAGAACTACTCAAAGAACCGGTGGAACTTCTCGACCAAAAGGTATGTGAAGACTTGAACTTATCTATCAGTCAAAACTCTATCTACTCTATCTCTTATTCTTTGAGACAAGAAGTCGTATGCTATATATATATAAACTTTGATGATACACATTTGGTATTTCGAGCCGAGTATACCTCGCCTATCTATATCTCGAAATATGAGTTGGTAAGCCTTTCGCTTTAACCAAGTTCATCTTTACCATGTGACGAAAGTCATGATATGTTTCAATCATCTTGAAAATTGCTTTGACGAGAAATGGTGTAACAACTGTATAACGTCCTCTAAGAATGTTTCAATGATTGAAATGAGAGTTTAGATTACATAAACAATGGTGGACATAAGTATTGTTGTGGAAACACATTTATGTATAAGTCCTATTCCTTGAACCAAAGTTTGCGAACTTTGTTTATCAAGAGAACCGTAAGAATGGCATGAGCCAAGTCCGCGAACTGCCGAAGTTCTCAAACTCGAGAATTTCTGCTGGAGTTGACAAACTACTTGCATGAAACTAAGTCCGTGAAATCAGTCCGCGAACCCATTCCTAGAACTGGCGAAGTTCTCATACCCGAGAATTTCTGCTGGAGTTTGTAAACTCTGCCCGGTAACTTAAGTCCGCGAACCTAGTCTGCGAACTTGAGAAGGTTATATATCTGAAGATGATTTCTGAACTTAAACTTAAAAAGACTAAGGAATGCAGTTTGAAAATCGTGGCTATAAAAGTTCATGAACTGATTCGAGTGAATCAAATCATCTTTCTTCAATTGTGTCTTGTGTAGTACATGAGATTTCCTTGCAATATAACAACTCTCTAACTAGTTCATTTGAAGTCATTTGAACTAGTTATGGTGAAGAAGAACATGGTTAATATGAAATGATCATATGGCTAGCCATTTGGTTAACTATTGTTGAACCAACAAGTGCATACGTTTGGGTACGGTTAACAAACCTAGAAGCGTGCATTGTCAAGTGTGTATAACAAGCTAAGTTTTCGATCTAACGGTTGAAAAATATTAGCTTGAATCTAAATCACATTTTCATCTAACGGTGGATATTGATTTCTTTGTTACCAAGGTAACTTAATTGCAAACCCTGATTTGAAAGACTATATAAGGGGGACTCTAGTATCTGTGCAAAACTAATCCCCACACCTCAAGTGTGACACTAGTTTGTATACTAGAGTCGGTTATCCTTTAACCTTTGATTTTCTTCTTCTAAAACCAGGTTAACGACTTAGAGAATTCATTGGGATTGTGAAGCCATACCGATACTACTTTTATCGTAGTTGTGTGATCTGATCTTGCATCTTCTATCGTATGAGTACAATCAAATTGATTGCTTGAGATTGATATCTTCGATAGGCAAGATATAAAAAGTAATCACAAACATATTTGTCTCATTGTTTGTGATTCTGCAACATCTTGTTTCGCTACCATACGATTAAGATTGTTATGAGGTGATTGATAACTCTAGGCTATTCTTCGGGAATATAAGACCGGATTATCAATTGGTTCCTGTTCACCATGATTATTATCAAAATATGGAACAAAACCTTTTAGGGTTTATCTGTGGGAGACATATTGATCCTTTGATAGACTTGTCTGTGTGAGACAAATTTTCTTATTGTCAAAGCCTGCGATTTTGGGTCGTCGCAACTCTTAGTTGTGGATGAGATCATCTAAGGGAATCAAGTGTGCAGTATCCTGCTGGGATCAGAGGCGTAGGTAGTACAACTGTACCTTGGAACAGTGGGAGACTGATTGGGGTTCAACTACAGTCCAGTCCGAAGTTAGCTTGGAGTAGGCTAGTGTCTGTAGCGGCTTAATACAGTGTGTGTTCAATCTGGACTAGGTCCCGGGGTTTTTCTGCATTTGCAGTTTCCTCGTTAACAAAATTTCTGGTGTCTATGTTATTTCAATTTCCGCATTATATTGTTTAATCTTTATAATTGTAATAATAAAGGTTGTGCGTTAGATCATCAATTAGAGTAATCCAACCTTTGGTTGTTAATTGTCATTGATTGATCCTTGGATATTGGTCTTTGGTACCATCCAAGTTATTCCTTGCATTTGATTAGAACTCGCAGTTCCTGCTTGAGTAAATCAAATCAAGAGAGAGATATAAAATCGCTGATATACTTTTAATTGATTGCGTCTTGTTGATTCTCTTAAAAGTATATTCGAGTTTGTCCATACAGATTGCTAAGCGAAATATTGGGTGGTGTTGTTAGACCCCCGCTTTTCAATTGGTATCAGAGAAGGCAAATACGTTTAAGACCTTACAAGTCTGTGTTTGTAGCGATATGACTCTATGGACAGTTGTGCTATCTCAGTAAACGTACCACCAGTCTTCGATGGCTCAAACTACCTATGGTGGAAATTTTTTATGCGTACTATTCTTCAATCATGTGATTTCCAATCATGGGTTTATGTTGTTAATGGCTATGAGGTTCCCGTTGTTATAGTTGAAAATGCTACCATGCCTAAAAACATCGGTACATATACTGCTGCTCAGTCGCTTGCTGCAAAGCAAAACTCCGACGGTTTAAATGCCATCATGCATGCCATTACCTCGGATCTCCGACACCATGTGGCTTCATGATCCACGTCTAAAGATGCTTTGGATACTTTAGAAACTGTATTTGAAGGTAACACCAGCGAAAAGGAAGCTAGGATTCAAAACCTTAGCTCCGATTGGGAAAACCTTCATATGGCAGAAGAAGAGTCCATTTGATGAATTTTATCACAAAATGTCTGAAATTGTTAATGCATCCTGTGCATTAGGTAGGTCTATTCCTGAAAAGAAAATTGTGATGAAGATTCTCAAATCGCTGCCATCTAAATAAGAATCTAAAAAACATGCCATCGTTGAGGGAAATAACCTTGATACTCTTTCGGAAAATACGCTTGTCGGGAAGCTTAAAATTTTCGATCGCGAACTTAAATCAAGAGATAAACATAATTTTTCTAGTAGTCATGTTACTACTCCTGATACAAAATCTCATTGTCCTAAATTGATTGATAAGAAAAATGAGAATTGCTTTGTTTCTACATTGTCTCGGTTTATACAACAGCTTAAGAAAATTCTTAGACAAAGTAAAAGAAAGTCTCAAAAACAAGTTCAATCAATCAAAAAGGATGATAAAAGAGTTCAGAAAAACTTTACTAGCGAAACTGGTCTCATGTGCTGTAAAAGTGTTCATACTTCCAAAGGTCCAGATACTGAGGTGAATAAGATAACTAAAGCATGGATGAATACTCTTGATTATTGTCTTGAGGATGAAATATGTGATTGTTCTCTTAATCTCTTTGCTGAAAATCACAATCGTGATTCTTATACGACATGTCGAATAACTCCGAGTGTGTCTCATAAGCGGTGTCAGCAAATGTCACCCGACTATGTATCAATCTCCAGTCATCTTGACAACAAGCATGATACAGAAAAACACAAGATGCTACCAAAAATCTCGGTTTCCTTGTGTAAAAATCAGGATCATCTTAGCACGATTGATCAAAAGCAGTCCTTCTCTGCTAAACGCTGTGTGCAGAAGAAGAAGAAGAAATCTCCCGTGAAATCCTTTTTCCCTCAAAAAGTGATTTCTAGAATGGTGCAGGATTTGTGCAAATCAAAAATCAAGTTCTTCAAAACCATGATTAAAAGGGAAAAAAATGATGTGCATAAATCTTCTTTCCTAAAGAATAAGCAAAAACTTGGATTAACAAACAATTCCCCCCCCCCCCCCCCCCTCACGAGATATATCCCAGTCCTATATTGGATTGGAATGATTATGATATGTAATCTTGGTATTCATTATTCTTTCGTCTATCCCTCTTAGGCAAGAATCATGATTTTCGAGAGGTTTATGTTGGAATGTGGCTGCTAATTCTCTAGGAGTATTCGGTTTTTGTTTATTCTCCTCTTGTATCGTTTTTGTTCATGTATGGTTTCTGGCTCTTTAAAATACTTTTTCTGGAGATAACCGAATTCTGTTAGGGTTTGGTAAAAGGTCTTTTTTGGAAATTCTTCATCTTCATTTCTTTAAAATGAAGTTTCTCCTCTTCTGGATGATCATTTCATTTACCTTCTCTATCATGTCCTCCTCTAGTCTTTCAAGCAAATAAAGTGATGTATGGACTGTTCTGTTTCCTCAAAGAAGATTCGTTTTGATTCTTTTGATAACGAGATGTGTTATGACAAGCGTATCTCATCTTCTGATGAGAATCCTTCAGTCTCACAATTTGATAAGCTCTCTTTAACCATGAATCTTGTCTTGGATCAAGTACGTGCCCTGAAAAGTGAACTCGAAGCTTCCTCCAAAAGACTTGAAGAAAAGATGGATAATCTTGAATCTAGGATTGATCTAATCGAAGATGAGCTTGATGAATATAGGGAATATGAGAATAATTTTCAAAGTAAGTGAAATGCATTACAGAATTTTATTTTTGTTGCCTAGTATGTCTTGTTTTTTGTTTAGTTGGAAGAATAACTAGTGCTTTGGATAGCAATGATTGTTACTACACATAGCTATTATTTTTCATCTTCTTGTTATTTTTTTAGGTTTATTGATTTTAATTCTAAAACTGTTTGGAGGATGATGTTTTGCAGTATTTAATCTTTATGATTTGTTATATTGCAATTTGTTATGGGATATTGGTGTTTACGTCCGTGAACTATGTTTATCCCATACTTTGTCAAAATTAAAGTCGTTCGTGATCTGTATTCACGTACTGATAAAAGAATGAATGAAATTTTGACAAATACAAAAGTTAAGCCTATATTGTCAAATATTTGATGGAAGATAGGTTAAAATCTTTTGTTTTCAAGGATTATGTCTATTAATGTCGTTATGCAAATAGTGATGGAAAATAGAATGAATCCTTGTGTATTCCGCAGTATTGATCATCCCTGATCCATATTTTATGTATTACTGTGAAGCTCCGTAATGTATCCTATGTTGAGCACTATACAACCAAGTTGATTTTTTAGCTTGGTGTTCCGTGAGATATGTTATGTCGAGCATACTGAACTAAATTAATCATCTTGTTTGGTTATTTAGTTATTGCTCTATAAGTCTTCTTATGTGGAGCAAAACAAATGACAATTAAATTGATTACTTTTATGATTAGTTTGGTTGTGTATTCCAATTAGATTAATTATGGGCTCTCTTGTAATTAATCTAGTTGAGTATTTTTGTGTTTCCATAAGTTCTCTTATGTTGAGCATAATCAATTGAATAGATCACTTTTTGTGTTTAATTTGATTGCGTATTCCGATTAAATTAATCATGGGTTTACTTGTGATTAATTTGATTGATTTTTTGGATAGGAAATCATTCTCATGGTTTTTTGTGTCCAATAAAAATCCTTCTTTTCTTTCGAAATTAAGGTCGCTCTTGTTGTTCCTTCGGGAATGACATCAAATGGGAGAGAGTTCTTTTGAACTTGTGCTTAATGGTCATATCTTAAGGGGTGTGCGGCTGTGGAATTTTAGAGGGGTTATCTTGTATCTTTAAACTCCTTGATGAATGCATTTAACTTCGGCTTTATTATTGCATCTAAATTAGTTGGCACATATTTTTCCTTTTGTCATGAAATTTCTCTCTCGGAAATTTCATTATGATCCCATTCTTGTACCTTTGCCAATTTTATTGACAAAAAGAGGGAGAATTAATATGTAGTTCACACTACAAATACATATGGTTTTCGGATCATTGTGTAAGGTGGAGTGGTTTCCATGTGAGATGGAGTATTGACTAAGGGGGAGTGATACATATCACCATAGTATTATTGTTGAAGTTGGGATACAATTGAACTTTAACACTGTGTAATAATACTATGACACTGTATAACAATGATCGAGAGCTATGTTTTCTCATTATTATAGCTACGGATCTTCAACAACGGTGATGCTAAACTTACAACCTTTGGGATCATTGGAGTACTTGGAAGTGACGAAGGTTTCGAGGAATGTTGAATATTAGACATATGGAATAGGAGCTACTAAAGTTTCTTTATCCTTTTTGTATTCCATATGTATTGATAGTTTTGTCACTAAAATTGACAAAAGGGGAGACTGTTAGAGCATTGCTCAGTCGAACTCGCATGCATTGCTATCTCAAGCATGTTTGTCAATGTTAATGATCAAAACTATAAGTCTTGATTTCTAATCTATTATACCTAAGTCTCGGACTAGGATAGAAAGTGTAGTTGAGCTTAAGGGCTTCAAGGCGATTCATCATACAAGTAGAAGAAGTACTCAAGGAACAGGTGGAACTTTTCGACAAAAAGGTATGTGAAGACTAGAACTTATCTATCACTCAAAGGTATATCTACTCTATCTCCTACTCATTGAGATAAGAAGTCGTATGCTATATATAGACTTTGATTATACACATTTGGTATTTCAAGCCGAGTATACCTCGCCTATCTATATCTCGAAATATGAGTTGATAAGCTTTTCGCTTTAACCAAGTTCATCTTTACCATGTGACGAAAGTCATGATATGTTTCAATCATCTTGAAAATTTCTTTGACGAGAAATGGTGTAACAACTATATAACATCCTCTAAGAACGTTTCAATGATTGAAATGAGAGTTTAGATTACATAACCAATGGTGGACATAAGCATTGTTGTGGAAATACATTTATGTATAAGTCCTATTCCTTGAACCAAAGTTTGCGAACTTTGTTGATCAAGAGTACCGGAAGAATGGCATGAGCCAAGTCCACAAACTCAGTCCGCGAACTGCCGAAGTTCTCAAACCCGAGAATTTCTGCTGGAGTTGACAAACTACTTGCGTGAAACTAAGTCCGCGAACCCAGTTCGCGAATTGGCGAAGTTCTCATACCCGAGAATTTCTGCTGGAGTTTGTAAACTCTGCCCGGTAACTTAAGTCCGCGAACCTAGTCTGCGAACTTGAGAAGGTTATATATCTGAAGATGATTTCTGAACTTAAACTTAAAAAGACTGAGGAATGCATTTTGCAAATCGTGGCTATAAAAGTTCATGAACCGATTCGAGTGAATCAAATCATCTTTGCTTCAATTGTGTCTTGTGTAGTACATGAGATTTCCTTGCAATATAAAAACTCTCTAACTAGTTCATTTGAAGTCATTTGAACTAGTTATGGTGAAGAAGAACATGGTTAATATGAAATGCTCATATGGCTAACCATTTGGTTAACTATTGTTGAACCAACAAGTGCATACATTTGGGTACGGTTAACAAACCTAGAAGCGTGCATTGTCAAGTGTGTATAACAAGCTAAGTTTTCAATCTAACGGTTGAAAAATATTAGCTTGAATCTAAATCACATTTTCATCTAACGGTGGATATTGATTTCTTTGTTACCAAGGTAACTTAATTGCAAACCCTGATTTGAAAACTATATAAAGGGAACTCTAGTATCTGTGCAAAACTAATCCCCACACCTCACGTGTGATACTAGTTTGCATACTAGAGTCAGTTCTCCTTTAACCTTTGGTTTTCTTCTTCTAAAACCATGTTAACGACTTAAAGACTTAATTGGGATTGTGAAGCCAGACCGATACTACTTTTATCGTAGTTGTGTGATCTGATATTATATCTTCTATCGTACGAGTACAATCAGATTGATTGGCTTGAGATTGATATCTCCGATAGGAAAGATATAAAAAGAAATCACAAACATCTTCGTCTCATTGTTTGTGATTTCGAAACATCTTGTTTCGCTACCATACGATTAAGATTGTTGTGAGGTGATTGATAACTCTAGGTTGTTCTTCGGGAATATAAGACCGGATTATCAATTGGTTCCTGTCCACCTTGATTATTATAAAAAGACGGAACAAAACCTTTTAGGGTTTATCTTTGGGAGACAGATTGATCCTTCGATAAACTTGTCAGTGTAAGAAAGATTTTTTGTTGTCAAAACCTGCGATTTTGGGTCGTAGCTACTCTTAGTTGTGGGTGAGATCAGCTAAGGGAATCAAGTGCGCAGTATCATGTTTGGATCAGAGGCGTAGGGAGTACAACTGTACCTTGGATCAGTGGGAGACTGATTGGGGTTCAACCACAGTCCAGTCCGAAGTTAGCTTGGAGTAGGCTAGTTTCTGTAGCGTCTTAATACAGTGTGTGTTCAATCTGGACTAGGTCCCAGGGTGTTTCTGCATTTGCGGTTTCCTCGTTAACAGAATTTCTGGTGTCTGTGTTATTTCAATTTCCGCATTATATTGTTTTATCTTTATAATTGAAATAATACAGGTTGTGCATTATATCATCAATTAGAGTAATCCAACCTTTGGTTGTTTATTGTTATTGATTGATCCTTGGATATTGGTCTTTGGCACCATCCAAGTTATTCCTTGCATTTGATTAGAACTCGCAGTTCCTGCTTGAGTAAATCAAATCAAGAGAGAGATATAAACTCGTTGATATTCTTTTAATTGATTGAGTCTTATTGATTCTCTTAAAATCATATTCGAGTTTGTCCATACAAATTTCTAAGCGAAATATTGGGTGGTGTTGTTAGACCCCCACTTTTTCAGGAGTTATTAGCATTTCTCGGCACGACGACAAAACTATTTCCAGGTGACATCTTAATAAGAACCTCTTACGCTACTTTTCACTTTTGGAATAACTACAACGGAGCAAAAACAAGAAAATGGTTACTACTCTGAAGAAAAACCATGAGTGAGGATTTTGTCAGAAAATCGGATAAAATGATCAAAAAACCAACCACAAGTTTTCTATAGGAAAACTTTCTTTTTTCACATGTTATGGCACTCACGGCCAAAGGGAATGGGGACTGATGCTTACTTAGCGCAAAGACATGTCTTGCCGCGGGGAAACATATTTTTGGCCAAGACCGTGCCTTGCAGCATGAATGATGCTCACGGCTAAACAAAAAATACCTAAAGCTAGGTTTTATGGAGGAAGCAACCAATGGAGGCCACTCTCCCATGCGTGCTCGCTTTGCATAATATTTAGCTTCGTTGTTATTAATGTTGTGGCTAACGCTATCACATGCCACAATACTACCAGCCAAGAGGAATCCCTCATATTGAAGTATTTTTACAAATTTACACCTATGACTAGGGTTTACACCAATACAAAAGAGAAAGCAAAATAAGAAACACTGGGATACGTACCTGAAAAGTGCTTGCCTGCTTTATCGATACTGCTCTGCCGCTAACACCAAGACGTGGAAACAAATCCAACGTACCTGAAAAGTGCTTGCCTGCTTTTATACGCAAAGCGTCTTTGGAGTTCGAGTAGGATAAGGTTTCCTTTTTGGGCCATACGTTGAAGGAGGCAGTTGGGCCCGCGGAGGCGGCGCTCCATGGTGCCAACAGTCCGCGTCCAAGCCAGTAGCCATCTCTGCCATTCCGCTTTCAATCCAGCAGGACCGCGCCCGTGCCAGAAGTCCGCGTCCAAACCAGCAGCTCCCTCCACCTTTCGATAGCCAGCAACGCCATTGATCGTTCCCTGGCTAGCCAAAACAGCGCCATAGCCGCTTGCTCCTGGCCAGCCAAAACAACACCATATCCGCTTGCTCCAAGCCAGCCCAAAGCAGTGCCATCTTCCTGCTCCATAGCCGTCCAAAGAAGTACCATCTTAGCCATTCAAAGCAGCACCATCTATACTAGCCAAAGTAGCACCCTTCACCTTTCCGTAGCAGCAGTGCCAATGACCTAACCAGTCAAACCAGCGTCATCTACCTTTCCTATCCATCCAGCGCCCTTATGCGGACCAAGTTGCAATGCCATCTCTGCCGATCAGTAGCCAAATTTACAGCGCTGATGCCAACACCTCATGGCCAAGCAGAATTTATGCAAAGTCGCCAATGCAAGAATCACAGATTCTTCATGCCTCCTGACAAAGGTTAGCCAAATATTCCTGAAAATCTCTTCATGACTTGTCGTTTCGATTTTATCCTTGTCTGTCACCATATCAAGCTTACCCCGCAACAATGCCACTGTTCCGAGCTAATCAGAGGACTGAATGTTGATGGTGGTTTTTAGCTTAGGGTTAAAATCGTAAAACCTTGCATCTGATGTGACGTCACTCTGTGAGGATACGAATCCATGAGTGTCAACCTCTTCACTGACACATTTGTTGAGCAACTCAATATCTTCTTATGAAATTTTCCCAGAATGGTGCATGTAGCAACAATCCCAGGTATTTTGTAAATTTTGGCGCCTTGCCTACATTCAATTAATATAAGTTTGTTTTAATGCTTTCTGTGCTATGTTCCCCGGCTGAACCCTTAATGTTGATATGGCATGACAATTTGTGTTCACTCGCAGCAGAGTAGCACGAATTTCCAAATATCAAGGATAAGGTCTTTGCATAAGGTATTCAATCAGAAAGCATGCTGCTCTCTGGCAACGAACTTCAAAGAACTCTGTGTCAACACATATAATTCAATCAATTATCCTGACTAATTTGCAAAAGTTAGGGTTTTGCGCCTTGCGCAGTATATCAGACCTTGCTTGTCGAAATTAAGCCTAGGCAAACTAGGTCATGGATTAGCAGATGCAAAATCTTGCCCAGAATCAGAAAACAAGGATCCACAGGATAGGAGCAGCAACAAAGAGAGGCATGGTCATGCCTTAGGCCAACCGGCACCATTTGCCATTGGCCACGCCCCATCCTAAACCGGCCCTATTTACCTCGACCAATCAGGTCGCCTTAAACTCGCCACACGCACATAAGTTGTGGATGGGCCCATACTTTTCGGCCCTATTTAACATCGACCAATCAGGTCGCAGTAAACCTTCCACGCACACCAAAAGGGTGGCCACGCCCATACTTGGCCGACTCCCTGCTTTCATTGACCAATCAGGTTGTTGTACACCTGCCACAGCTTTAAAAAGGGTGGAAATTGTGTTAAAAGGTTACCCTACCAAGTTGGCTTCCCAAAACCATGCCAACATGCTAACGGCATGTCAAACATGCCAAAAACAAACATGTCAGGCGCACATGCCAAACGGCATGCCGAACGCGTATGCCAAGCGCACATGCCAAGCGGCATGCCGGACATGCCAATCGCACACGCCAAACAGGCATGCCAAGTGCACATGCCAAACGTGCCACCTACTGCATACTACATGCCATATACGCTAATTAGGGTTTCGACATGCCAAACCCTAATTTAGGGAAAGTTGTCGCGCCAACCGATCCAAACAATGTTCCACAAAACACGGGGATCAATGTGGCCATTAAAACTGATATTGCCACACCATGTTTGAACCTAACACCAATGTGCCAAAAATCCAACGGCCATGGCTACGCCAGGCGCCACTTGCACCAATGTGCCACTGGAATGTACAAACTATGCCAGCCATGCCGCAACGCCACTAGCATGCACTAAAGGCACAAACGGAAGGTAGACACAATCAACGGCTACCTTTCCCCATGAGATGTAATCTCAACCATCCAAGTTTTCCACTAAACTAACAGACTTGTGGCAACTTATAAGCGACCAACCGCCTAAATCCCGTGGCCATGGCTACGCCAGGCGACACTCGCACTACCGTGCCACTGACATGCACGAGCCATGCCAACCATGCTGCAATGTCGCTGGCATGCAGCAAAGGTGCCATTGCGCCATTACCAGGCGCCAACGGATGGTAGCCATAATCAAAGGCTACCCTTCCTCATGAGATACGATCTCATCCATCCAAGTTTGCCACCAAACTAACTGACTTGTGACAACTCTTAGGAAACCCGCCGCCTAAATCTAGTGGCCATGGCTACGCCAGGATTGACTTGCACCACCGTGCCGCTGACATGCACGAGCCATGCCAGCCGTGCTGCAATGCTGCTGGCATGCACCAAAGGTGCCATTGCGCCATTACCAGGCGCCAACAGAAGGTAGCCATAATCAACGGCTATATCTCCTTGTAAGAAATATAAATTACCATGTCTTTCATCGGTCATCTTCACACTACCATTGTAGAATACCTTCAAGAATCCACATTCAGCAACATACTTGTATCCAAGAGATTCAAGTACTCCTAACGAAATCAAACTCTTCCTCAAATCTGGAACATGTCTAACCTCTGAAAGTGTTGTGATAACACTATGCGAACGAACTTATACTGTACCAACTCCAACTGTTTTACATGCATTAGAATTTCCTATCATAACAGTACCACCATTCACCTCTCTATAAGTAGTGAAACAATCCTTTGAAGAACACATATGATACGAACGAAGCACCATAATCAAGTATTCAACCATCATTGAGATAACTCTTTGATATAACAGTTAACACTTCCTTATCAAAACCACACATTGGGTCTTCTAAAAATTCTCTGCTTTCAGCAAGCGAAGCAACAGTATTCTTCGAATTTGATTTCTCACGTTTCTCATCTCTTGCCTTAAGCTTGAGACAATCACCCCTAATATCCCCAGTTTTTCGACAATAATAGCACTCAATATCTCTCTTTTTTAAACGATTATTTGACTTTGAATTCTTATTATCATTATTTCCCTATTAAAAAACAAGCCCTCGACTTGTGCTTCATCTCTAAAATCTTGTTTCCTTAATGCGTTAGCTTATAAAGAATCACGAAAACCAAATTATCTTCATCTTCGTCTTCATCGGTTTTCCCACTTAGCAAATAGTCAACGAAAGCATCATACGACAGAGGCAAAAAACATAATAATATCAAGGATTTATCCATATCAGAGATAGTGACACTGATATTAGACAAATCAAAAAAAATCTTATTAAACTCATTAATATGATCAATCATAGACTTATCTGAAGACATCCGAAAGGCATGGAGTATGCGCTTCAAGTAAAGTTCTGAAGTCGAATCCTTTTGTAAGTAGAGCTTCTTTAACTTATCCCACAACACCTTTGCAGAGATTTCAATTGAAAATTTATGAGTGATATCTCTTGACAAACATAAACGAATAGTTGAACATGCCTCCAAATCAAGGTCATCCCACTTCTCATCAGTCCAATCCTTTGGCAACGTAGCTGGCTTTTCCTTGATTGCTTTCATTTGTTTCATACTAACAAGAATATCTTTTACATCAATTTTCCATTATATGAAATTATTCTTCCTACTGAACTTGATAATATCAAATCCACGCACCTTCGAAAATCCACTTGATGTAGAACCAAAAATCTTCACTTCTAACTATGATCCTCTCCACGCTTGTTAGGTGTCTAAAACACCTTAATATTTATCTATTGTTTATGCTTTCTTTTCTAAGTTTTCTTGTAAATTATGTATCTTATGTTTGTTTTTGAGTATTTAGGTACTTTGGAGTCATTTGGAACAAAAGAAGAGGAAACAGGGCAAAAGTGTTGGAGGCGGATTATTTCTCATTATTTGCTTTTATTTCTTCATCTCTGTCTGAAAAGCATGTCGGCTTTAGTGATGCAAATTCATTGTCTGAAAAGCATGACAACTTTAGTGATGAAGAGACATTGAAGAGAAGAAGTGTATTTGAGAAGTCAAAGACGGCTGCTGTTGGTGGAAGAATTCAAGAGAAGAAAAGAGCGTTCATTTGGATCAAGAAGGCAGAATCGTCGTTGCATAGACAAGCGCTATCGGGAGCACATTGGAGGATAAGGGGTTGTCATGTGGTGGCCTGTAGCTGGGGTGTCTAAATGCAGATTCATTTCCTACACAAACCTAAAAGTTAGAGAAAATCATTTCTCTAATCATTTGCTTTACTTCTCCTTCTCTGTATGTATGAACGGCTGGCGTAGTTATCACCGAGAGAAATCGAGAAATTGAAAGGGGATAGAGCAGAGAGACACGGTTCGAATTCATTAGACATGGAAGATATGATGTTCAAGAAAGAAAGGTTGAATCGAGAAGAAATTGAGATAAAGAAACTTAGGGTTTTGTTGTTGTTCAATCGAATCAAGAAATTAGAGTTGAGAAAAGGGGATCTGATGCGAATTGAAACAAGGGGTTTGTGTTGATTTTCTATTCTGAAGGAAGAACTTGGTGGATTTATATGAAGATTAAATGAGAAAAGTGGGTTTGAGCTGAGATAGAATGGGTTGAAATGGTGAAGCTAATGGGGTTGATTTGGCACTGTGGTGCTGGATTAAAGGGAGTGATTCTGGTTATGTTTGTCTGAGATGAATGAAATGGAGATGAGTGCAACAGATGAATCAGTATGAACGTTATATGTATGTTTAGGACAGGGTTTGATGAGTTGTTGCTTTACAGCTGAATTTGAGAACTGAGAAGAATTGAAGCAACTGCAGTTGATGCAGTTGTTGCAAGGTGGACTAAGTGGTGCTGTGATATGAAGCAGGTTGCTGTTTTAATCATTGCAGAAGTCATGGCTTGGAATAGTGGTGTTGGCTGTTCAAGGTCTGAAATATGGAAATGATGGAGCTGACAAGGTGGACTAAGTGGTGTTGTGCAGTTATGGTTGGCCTAGATACAGCTGTTGTTGCAGAATGGTTCAGTTAAATGAGTTTGTGAAAGGGTCAGAACCTAAGAATGGTGGTATTGAAGCTAGGAACTGAATTGCAGGTAATGTTGATGATGTGGTCTGTGCAGCCATGAAGATGATGTCGTTAAGGAGAACATGGAAGTCAGGTGGAAATGATAGTGAAGCTGGTGCAGAAAAGAGATCGATTGAGTATCAGGTTGAACTGAGTTGGGAAGAGTAGGTTGTGATGGCGAATGTGTAGCTACAGCAAGAGCAGTTGCACAGTTGTAGGTGGTATATGAATTGTAGAGCTGGGGAATTACAAGGTTGCGGTGCTGAGTTATGCTGCTAATTGAATTGCCAGAAGGAGAAATTCAAGAACTGAAATTGCAGATTGAGTCGCAGATGAGTCATTGAGAACTGAGTTGTTGTTGGGTTGAGATTGCAGGTGATAATGAATGTTCAGCTTCCACCAATGGTGCTCGAGAGGATCAGGAAGGAGTATTGAAGGTGAAGGGTTGTTGTTGCTGGGGAAGTAGAATGGCCTTGGAGGTGCTGTCTCAACAATGAGCTGTCTAGGCTTGTTATTTTTGCAGGAGGTTGTGCCGATGAACAAGAGAATAATGTGTTGTTGGCCTTGATTAAGAACTGGTGAATGTTTGCTATTGGTTACTACGGATATTGTTGGGTTGTTGGTTGTTAACCAAGAATTGAGCAGTTGTTGGTGGAACTGTAAATAGGAGCTGATAGGGTTAGCACCTGAACCTGAAATGCAAGATGCTGGTACTGGTTTCCATGAGACTCATGAGTATGCTCGAAGGTTAATTTCAAAGAGCAGTCTGGGCAGTGATGGTGGTAGTGAGATGATAATTGCAGCTACAGTTCGAGACTCGCATGTATGTGCAGCGAAGGAATGGCTCGAATGAAGAATGATTTTGCAAGTGATCAGAATTGAGCTGCAATGAACTTGCTGATGATTGCAGTTCACAGTGATTGAAGTGATGAAGCTTTGTTTGGTGGTTTAGCTACTTGCAGCTGAGATAAGTTGTGTGTAGATGGTGTTTGAGTTTTGGATGGTTGGTTTAAGCTGAACTGGAGATGAATTTGTTGCTCAAGTTGTTGCAGCTGAGAAAAATGAATCTGAGAGTTCAAGAAGTGATGTTCATGGGTATGAGTTGTTAGTGCTGAGGCTGCAGTTTATATATTTTTTTTATAAGGTGTTGGTTTGTTGGCTTGAGGTGATGTTATGCTTTAGGCTGTTGCAGTATGGACTGGATTGTTCAGGTGCAGGTCTGAATGATTGCAGGTTGAGCTAATGTTGCAGTTCTGCTGGTACTGGAAGGAAGTTCAAGGAGGTGGTGATTCTGGTGTTTTGAATAAGAGATGAATATATGTTGCTGGAGAGTTAGGTTGTGGTGTTGCAGTGGTGGTTGAGCTGAGATCGCAGGCAAGAATGGAATAGGAGGATGTGAACTTATACTGCAATGGATTGATGGTCCCAGAGAATCAAGGCATAAGTTGTGAAGTGTGCAACTGAGCAGACATGGCAGTGGTGCTATGACTGAGATGGTGAGCTTCAGATGAAGAAATTGGTAAGATGGGTCTGGAGGTAATGGTAGCAGTGGCAGTGAAGTTACAGGGATTGGTGCTGCTGATGGGAGTGATTGTGTACAGCATGAAGAGATATTTGGACAGAATGAAACTGTGGTATGCACATCCATGATGGCTGGATTTCACTTGTGAAGCATAATGATGGTGCAACACAATCTCAAGACAGTGCAAATGGATCAGGCCTAGGCCAAGACCATTCAACCCAGTTAGCCGAGTCAGTAGATGACTCTGACATTGACTCGGTCTGACTTTCTGAGTTAGTCCAGTTGACCCGAGTCGACTCAGTTGACTTGACTGAGTTGAGTTTTGACCGGTGACCTGGTGGATTTTGTCGGTCACCTGAGCTGTTTTCCGATCACTTTGCCGGTCAATTTCCGGTGCTGGTACCAGCTTTACGGAGACATGTTTTTGGCAGAATTTCTACATGGGTTTTTCTCACATATGGGCTTGGTGAAATTTTTATCTAATGGACTTTGAAGACTAGACCTAATTTTTGGAAGCAAAGGATTATAAAAGAAAGACTTCTACAACTTGGATATCACATATTATTTTCTACTTGGAGATTTGGAGAGAACTTCTTCTAGGGCTTGATTTCGTTTGTTTTCACCTTCTTTATTTTATTGATTATGATTATGATGAACTCCATTATTATGAGTAACTAAATACTATTATTGGTTATGGGATAAAAGTTGATTTCTCAAGCATGTTATTTGATTCTATGAATTAGTTTTGTCTCAACTTTATTGTTTATGATTCATGGTTTATTTTATCATATGATTTGATTGTTTGATTGGTTGAGTCCGGAATCAATCCGATTTGCTTTCATATCTAGAGCTATATTAGGGTTTTCAATACGAAAAAGTTGTTTGTCCCTGATTTTAAGTAGCATAATTGTGGGTAGTGCTTGTAGTGATATATCCTACTAGTCACATATGAATCATAACTTTGGTTAAAACGAATTAGTGCTTTTACACGTTTGTATGCTTTGATTAGTCTTATTCCATAAATCTTAAAGCTTTCAGGGAGTTAAACTTAATTGTGCTTTTACACTTTGGGTTGCTTTCTAGGAAGAATTCACATATGCATCTTTTAATGTGGTTGTGATGAAATTAGGGAATCAGCGGGATATTCTTGCGATCAAGGTATCCTAGGAATTTTAATAAATGCGAGATTAAAATATCAATTCTAGTCATTGATGAAAATACATGTTTGTGAATGATACTATCCCATGACCAATATCTTCCCCTTATTGGTTATTCCAACTATTTGCTTTGCTTTGCTTTACTTTATTTTATTTTATTTTATTTTATTTTATTTTATTTGCTAAAACAAAAATCCCCCTTGGTTATCTTAGAAACTGAAAATTACATAACAACAAAAGCCTCTCTGTGATACGAACTCTTTCCTACCACTTACTATATTATTGTAGTTAAGTAAGAAAGTGAAATAATATTTGACGATTGACAACCGATCAACGCTCATCGCACCACTTGTTAGGATTAATATCTTAGAATTATCCTTCTCACAAGACACTAGTTCTTTGGATCAGGTAGAACTAAAGAAAATAAAAAGCAATATGCACAAAACAGAAACAAAGACACGAGATTTAACGTGGCTCGGCAATATGCCTACGCCCACAAACGTCTACGACCAACTCTTATTATATAACATATTTACAGAGAATTAAACCTTAACGATTGATGAATAAATCAACAAACTATGACCAGCAGAATGCTGTTCACAAATCCCAAACAATTCTCTATGAACAAAACGTTCTAAACCCTAGTTCTGGAGAGTTGAAGCGGCTTATATTAGAACGAGAGTTGAAGAGGCTTCTTCTGGAGAGAGCGTTGAAGCATCTTCTTTTAGCGAGCGTTGAAGAGGCTTCTTCTGAAAAGAGCGTTGAAGCATTTTCTTCTAGCGAGCGTTGAATCAACTTCTGCTGGGAGCGTTGAAGAAGCTTATTCTAGAGAGCGTTGAAGCGGCTTCTGCTGGAGGGAGCGTTGAAGCGGCTTCTCCTATAGCGATCGTTGAAGAGGCTTCTTCTGGAGAGAGCGTAAAAGCGGCTTCTTCAGGAGAGAGTGTTGAAGCATATTCTTCTAGCGAGCGTTAAAGCGGCTTCTGCTGGAGGGAGCGTTGAAGCGGATTCTATTAGAACGAGAGTTGAAAAGGCTTCTTCTGGAAAGAGCGTTGAAGCTGCTTCTGTTGGCGGGAGAGTTGAAGCGGCTTCTCCCATAGCAAGCGTTGAATAGGCTTCTTCTGGAAAGAGCGTTGAAGAGGCTTCTTCTGGAGGGAGCGTTGAAGCATTTTCTTCTAGCGAGCGTTGAAGCGACTTCTGCTGGGAGCGTTGAAGAAGCTTATTCTAGCGAGCGTTGAAGCAGCGTTTGCTGGAGGGAGCGTAAAAGCGGCTTCTCGTATATCGAGCGTTGAAGAGGCTTCTTATGGAGAGAGCGTTGAAGCGGATTCTTCAGGAGAGAGTGTTGAAGCATCTTCTTCTAGCAAGCGTTGAAACGGATTCTGCTGGAGGGAGCGTTGAAGCGGCTTCTTTAGGAGAGAGTGTTAAAGCGGCTTCTCCTAACGCGAGCGTTTAAGAGGCTTTTTCTAGAGACAGCATTGAAGCATCTTCTTCTAGTGAGCGTTGAATAGGCTTCTTCAAGAGAGAGCGTTGAAGCATCTACTTCTAGCGAGCGTTGAAACGAATTCTGCTGGAGGGAGCGTTGAAGCGGATTCTCCTAGAGCAAGCATTGAAGAGGCTTCTTATGGAGAGAGCGTTGAAGCAGCTTCTTCTAGCGAGCGTTAAAGAGGCTTCTGCTGGAGAGAGCGTTGAAACGGCTTCTCCTAGAGCGAGCGTTGAAACGGCTTCTCCTGGATAAAGCGTTGAAGAGGCTTCTTCCGGAGAGAACGTTGAAGCATTTTATTCTAGCGAGCGTTGAAGCGGATTCTGGTGCAGAGAACGTTGAAGCGGCTTTTTCAGGAGAGAGCTTTGAAGCGGCTTCTTCAGGAGAGTGCGTTGAAGCGGATTCTTCTGGAGAGAGCGTTGAAGAGGCTTCTTCTGGAGACAGCGTTGAAGCATCTTGTTCTATCGAGCGTTGAAGAGGCTTCTTCCGAAGAGAGCGTCGAAGCATCTTCTTCTAGCGAGTGTTGAAGAGAAATCTTTTAAAGAGAGCATTGAAGCATTTTCTTCTAGCGACCATTGAAGCGACTTCTGCTGGGAGCGTTGAAGAAGCTTATTCAAGCGAGCGTTGAAGCGGATTCTTCTGGAGGGAGCGTTGAAGCGGCTTCTTCAGGGAGTGTTGAAGCATATTCTTCTAGTGAGTGTTGAAGCGGCTTCTGGAGGGAGCGTTGAAAAGGCTTCTCCTATAACGAGATTTGAAGAGGCTTCTTCTGTAGAGTGCGTTGAAGCATCTTCTTTTAGCGAGCATTTAAGAGGCTTCTTCTAGAGAGAGCGTTGAAGCATTTTCTTCTAGCGAGCATTGAATCTACTTCTGCTGGGATCGTTGAAGCAGCTTATTATAGCGAGCGTTGAAGCGGCTTCTGCTGGAGGGAGCGTTGAAGCGACTTCTTCTAGAGCGAGCGTTGAAGAGGCTTCTTATGGAGAGAGCGTTGAAGCATCTTTTTCTAACGAGCGTTGAAGCGGCTTCTGCTGGAGGGAGCGTTGAAGCGACTTCTTTAAGAGAGAGCGTTGAAGAGGCTTATTCTAACGCGAGCGTTGAAGAGATTTCTTCTAGAGAGAGCGTTGAAGCATCTTCTTCTAACGAGCGTTGAAGAGGCTTCTTCTGGAGAGAGCGTTGAAGGATCTTCTTATTGCGAGCGTTGAAACGGCTTCTGCTGGAGGGAGCGTTGAAGCGGCTTCTCCTAAAGCGAGCATTGAAAAGGCTTCTTCTGGAGAGAGCGTTGAAGCATCTTCTTTTAGCGAGCGTTGAAGCGGCTTCTGTTGGAGGGAGCGTATAAGCGAATTCTCCTAAAGAGAGCGTTGAAGAGGCTTCTTCTGGAGAGAGCGTTGAAGAATCTTCTCCTAGAGAGCGTTGAAGAGGCTTCTTCTAGAGCGAGCGTTGAAGCGGCTTCTTCAGGAGAGAGCGTTGAAGCGGCTTCTCCTAACGCGAGCGTTGAAGAGGCTTCTTTTAGTCTTTTAGATAAAGCGTTGAAACATCTTCTTCTAACGAGCGTTGAAGAGGCTTCTTCTGGAGAGTGCGTTGAAGCATCTGCTTCTAGCGACCGTTGAAGCGGCTTCTCCTAGAGCGATCGTTGAAGAGGCTTCATATGGAGACAGCGTTGAAGCATCTTCTTCTAGCGAGAGTTAAAGCGACTTCTGCTGGGAACGTTGAAGCAACTTATTCTAGCGAGCGTTAAAGCGGCTTCTGCTAGAGGGATCGTTTAAGCGGATTCTCCTAGGGCGAGTGTTGAAGAGGCTTCTTCTGCATAGAGCATTGAAGCATTTTCTTCTACCGAGCGTTGAAGCGGCTTCTGCTGCAGAGAGCGTTGAAACTTCTTTTTCAGGAGACAACTTTGAAGCGGCTTCTTCAGGAGAATGCGTTGAAGAGGCTTCTTCTGGAGAGCGCGTTGAAGCATCTTCTTCTATCGAGCGTTAAAGACGCTTCTTCTGAAGAGAGCGTTGAAACATCTTCTTCTAAAAAGCGTTGAAGAGGATTCTTCTAAAGAAAGCATTGAAGCATTTTCTTCTAGCGACCGTAGAAACAGATTCTACTGGAGGGAGCATTGAAGCGGCTTCTCCTAAATAGAGCATTAAAGAGGCTACTTCTGGAGAGAGCGTTGAAGCATCTTCTTTTAGCGAGCGTTGAAGTGGATTCTGTTGGAGGGAGCGTTGAAGCGGCTTCTCCTAGAGAGAGCGTTGAAGAGGCTTCTGGAAAGATCTTTGAAGCATCTTCTTCTAGCGAGCGTAGAAGCGACTTCTCCTAAAGAGAGCGTTGAAGAGGCTTCTTCTGGAGAGAGCTTTGAAGAATCTTCTCTTAGAGAGCGTTGACGCGGCTTCTCCTAGAGCGAGCGTTGAAGCATCTTCTTCTAACGAGCGTTGAAGAGGCTTCTTATGGAGAGAGCGTTGAAGCATATTCTTCTAGCGACCGTTGAAGCGGCTTCTGCTGGAGGGAGCGCTGAAGCGGCTTCTCCTAGAGCGAGCGTTGAAGAGGCTTCATATGGAGAGAGCGTTGAAGCATCTTCTTCTAGCGAGAGTTAAAGCGACTTCTGCTGGGAACGTTGAAGCAACTTATTCTAGCGAGCGTTAAAGCGGCTTCTGCTAGAGGGATCGTTTAAGCGGATTCTCCTAGAGAGAGCGTTGAAGAGGCTTCTTCTGCATAGAGCGTTGAAGCATTTTCTTCTAGCGAGCGTTGAAGCTGCTTCTGTTGCAGAGAGCGTTGAAACGGCTTTTTCAAGAGAGAGCTTTGAAGCGGCTTCTTCAGAAGAGTGCGTTAAACCGGCTTCTCCTGGAGAGAGCGTTGAAGAGGCTTCTTCTGGAGAGAGCGTTGAAGCATCTTCTTCTATCGAGCGTTGAAGACGCTTTTTCTGAAGAGAGCGTTGAAACATCTTCTTCTAAAAAGCGTTGAAGAGGATTCTTCTAAAGAAAGCATTGAAGCATTTTCTTCTAGCGACCGTTGAAATGACTTCTGCTGGGAATGTTGAAGAAGCTTATTCTAGCGAGCGTTGAAGCGGCTTCTTCTGGAGGGAGCGTTGAAGAGGCTTCTTCAGGAAAGAGTGTTGAAGCATATTCTTCTAGCGAGCGTTGATGAGGCTTATGCTAAGAGCGTGGAAGCAGCTTATTCTAGCGTGCGTTGACGCGGCTTCTCTTGGAGGGAGCGTTGAAGCGGCATCTCTTAGAGCGAGCGTTGAAGAGGCTTCTTATGGAGAGATCGTTGAAGCATATTATTCTAGCAAGCGTTGAAGCGGGTTCTGCCGAAGGGAGCGTTGAAGCGGCTTCTTCAGGAGAGAGTGTTAAAGCATCTTCTTCTAGCAAGCGTTGAAACGTCTTCTGCTGGAGGGAGTGTTGAAGGGGACTCTCCTATAGCGAGCGTTGAATAGACTTCTTATGAAAAGAGCGTTGAAGCATCTTCTTCTAACGAGCGTTGAAACGCCTTCTGCTGGAGGGAGCGTTGAAGCGGCTTCTTTAGAAGAGAGCGTTGAAGCGGATTCTCCTAACGCGAGCGTTGAAGAGGCTTCTTCTAGAGAGAGCGTTAAAGCATCTTCTTCTAGCGAGTGTTGAAGAGGTTTCTTCTGGAGAGAGCGTTGAAGAATCTTTTTTTAGCGAGCGTTGAAACGGCTTCTGCTGGAGGGAGCGTTGAAACGGCTTCTCCTAAAGCGAGCATTGAAGAGGCTTATTCTGGAAAGATCGTTGAAGCATCTTCTTCTAGCGAGCGTTGAAGCGGCTTCTGCTGGAGGAAGCGTTGAAGCGGCTTATCCTAGAGCGAGCGTTGAAGAGGCTTCTTCTGAAAAAACGTTGAAGCATCTTCTTCTAGCGAGCGTAGAAGCGACTTTTCCTAGAGAGAGCGTTGAAGAGGCTTCTTCTGGAGAGAGCGTTGAAGCGGCTTCTCCTATAGCGAGCGTTGAAGATGATTCTTCTGGAAAGAGCGTTGAAGCATCTTCTTCTAACGAGCGTTGAAAAGGTTTCTTCTGGAGAGGGTATTGAAGTGGCTTCTCCTAGAGCGAGCGTTGAAGAGGCTTCTTCAGAAGAGAGTGTTGAAGCGTCTTCTTATAACGAGTATTAAAGCAGCTTCTACTGGAGGGAGCGTTGAAGCGGTTTCTTCTAGAACGAGAGTTGAAGAGGCTTCTTTTGGAGAGAGCGTTGAAGCATTTTCTTCTAGCCAGTGTTGAAGCGGCTTCTTCAAGTGAGTATGTTGAAGCATCTTCTTTTAGCGAGTGTTGAAGCGGCTTCTCATAGAGCGAACGTTGAAGATGCTTCTTCTGGAGAGAACGTTGAAGCATCTTCTTATAGCTTGCGTCGGAGCGATTTCTGCTGAAGGGAGCGTTGAAGCGGATTCTTCAGGAGAGAGTGTTGAAGCATCTTCTTTAGAAGAAGTGTTGAAGCGGCTTCTCCTAAAGCGAGAGTTGAAGAGGCTTCTTCAGATGAGAGCGTTGAAGCGGCTTCTTCAGGAGAGGGCGTTGAACGAGCATTGAAAAGGGTTCTTCTGGAGAGAGCGTTGAAGCATATTCTTCTAGCGAGCGTTGAAAAGGTTTCTTCTGGAGAGGGTGTTGAAGCGGCTTCTCCTAAAGCGAATGTTGAAGAGGTTTCTTCAGGAGAGAGTGTTAAAGCATCTACTTCTAGCGAGCGCTGAAGAGGATTTTGCTGGAGGGGGCTTTAAAACCACTTCTCCTAGAGCGAGAGTTGAAGAGGCTTCTTCTGAAGAGAACGTTGAAGCATCTTCTTCTAGAGAGCGTTGAAGAGGCTTCTCCTAACGCGAGCGTTGCAGAGGCTTCTTCTTGAGAAAGCGTTAACGCATCTTCTTCTAACGAGCGTTGAAGCGACTTCTGCTGGGAGCGTTGAAGTAGTTTATTCTCACAAGCGTTGAAGCGGCTTTTGCTGGAAGGAGCGTTGAAGCGGTTTCTCATAAAGCGAACGTTGAAGAGGCTTCTTCTGGAGAGATCGTGGAAGGATTACATTCTAGCGAGCATTGAAGAGGCTTCTTCTGGAGAGAGCGTTGAAACGGCTTCTTCAGGAGAGAGTGTTGAAGCATCTTCTTCTAGCGAGCGTTTAAGCCGCTTCTGCTGCAGTGAGCGTTGAAGCGGCTTCTATCAAAACGAGAGTTAAAGAGGCTTCTTCTGGAGAGAGCGTTGAAGCATCTTCTTCTAGAGAGCATTGAAGAAGATTATTCTGGAGAGAGGTTGAAGCATTTTCTTCTAGCGAGCGTTGAAGAAACTTCTACTGGGAGCGTTGAAGCAGCTTAATCTAGCGAGCGTTGAAGCGGCTTCTACTGGAGGGAGCGTTGAAGCGGCTTCTCCTAGAGCGTGTGTTGAAGAGGCTTCTTATGGAGAGAGCGTTCAATCATCTTCTTCTAACGAGCATTGAAGCGGCTTCTGCTGAAGGGAGCGTTGAAGGAGCTTATTCAGGAGAGAGCGTTTAAGCGGCTTGTTCTAAAGAAAGCGTGGAAGAGGATTCTTCGAAAGAAATCGTTGAAGCATCTTCTTCTAGCAAGCGTTGAATCGGCTTCTTCAGGAGGGAGCGTTGAATCGGATTATTCAGGAGAGAGTGTTGAAGCATCTTCTTCTAGCGAGCGTTAAAGCGGCTTCTGCTGGAGGGAGCGTTGAAGCGGCTTCTCATAGAGCGAGAGTTGAAGAGGCTTCTTTTGGAGAGAGCGTTGAAGCATCTTCTTGTAAAGAGCGTTGAAGCGGCTTCTTCAAGAGAGAGCGTTGAATAGGTTTTTTCTAGAAAGAGCGTTGAAGCCTCTTCTTATAACCATCTTGAAGAGACTTCTTCTGGAGAGAGCGTTAAAGCATCTTCTTCTAGCGAGCGTTGAAGCGGCTTCTGCTGAAAGGAGCGTTAAAGCGGCTTCTCCTGGAGCGAGCATTGAAGAGTCTTCTTCTGGAGAGAGCGTTGAAGTATCTTCTTCAAGCGAGCGTTGAAGCGGCTTCTGCTGGAGGGAGCGTTGAAGTGGTTTCTCCTAGAGCGAGCGTTGAAGAGGCTTCTTCTGGAGAGAGAGCATTGAAGCATTTTCCACCAGCGAGCGTTGAAAAGGCTTCTTCTGAAGAGAGCGTTGAAGCATTTTCTTCTAGGGAGCGTTAAAGCGACTTCTGCTGGGAGCGTTGAAGAAGCTTATTCAAGCGAGCGTTGAAGCGGATTCTTCTGGAGGGAGCGTTGAAGCGGCTTCTTCAGGGAGTGTTGAAGCATATTCTTCTAGCGAGTGTTGAAGCGGCTTCTGGAGGGAGCGTTAAAAAAATGCTTTTCCTAGAGCGAGAGTTGAAGAGGCTTCTTCTGTATAGTGCGTTGAAGCATCTTCTGTTAGCGAGCATTGAAGAGGCTTCTTCTAGAGAGAGCGTTGAAGAATTTTCTTCTAGCGAGAATTGAATCTACTTCTGCTGGGATCGTTGAAGCAGCTTATTATAGCGAGCGTTGAAGCGGCTTCTGCTGGAGGGAGCGTTGAAGTGACTTCTTCTAGAGCGAGCGTTGAAGAGGCTTCTTCTGGAGAGAGCGTTGAAGCATCTTCTTCTAGCGAGCGCTAAAGTGACTTCTTCTGGGAACATTAAAGCAGCTTATTCTAGCGAGCGTTGAAGCGGCTTCTTATGGAGAGAGCGCTGAAGCATCTTCTTTTACCGAGCGTTGAAGCGGCTTCTGCTAGAGGGAGCGTTGAAGTGCTTCTTCAGGGGAAAGCGTTGAAGCGGCTTGTCTTAGAGATAACGTTGAAGAGGCTTCTTCTGGAGAGGTCGTTGAAGCATCTTCTTTTAGCGAGCGTTAAAGCGGCTTCTGCCGGAGGGAGCATTGAAGCGGCTTCTTCAGGAGAGAGGGTTGAAGCATCTTCTTCTAGCGAGCGTTGAAGCGGCTTCTGCTGGAGGGAGCGTTGAAGCGGCTTCTTCAGGAGAGAGCGTTGAAGCGTCTTCTTCTAGCGAGCGTTGAAGCGGCTTCTACTGGAAGGAGCGTTGAAGCGGCTTATCCTAGAGCGAGCGTTGAAGAGGCTTCTTCTGAAAAAACGTTGAAGCATATTCTTCTAGCGAGCGTAGAAGCGACTTCTCCTAGAGCGAGCGTTGAAGAGGCTTCTTCTGGAGAGAGCGTTGAAGCGGCTTCTCCTATAGCGAGCGTTGAAGATGATTCTTCTGGAAAGAGCGTTGAAGCATCTTCTTCTAACGAGCGTTGAAAAGGTTTCTTCTGGAGAGGGTATTGAAGCGGCTTCTCCTAGAGCGAGCGTTGAAGAGGCTTCTTCAGAAGAGAGTGTTGAAGCGTCTTCTTATAACGAGCATTGAAACAGCTTCTGCTGGAGGGAGCGTTGAAGCGGTTTCTTCTAGAACGAGAGTTGAAGAGGCTTCTTTTGGAGAGAGCGTTGAAGAATTTTCTTCTAGCCAGTGTTGAAACGGCTTCTTCAAGTGAGTGTGTTGAAGCATCTTCTTTTAGCGAGTGTTGAAGCGGCTTCTCATAGAGCGAACGTTGAAGATGCTTCTTCTGGAGAGAACGTTGAAGCATCTTCTTATAGCTTGCGTTGGAGCGACTTCTGCTGAAGGGAGCGTTGAAGCGGATTCTTCAGGAGAGAGTGTTGAAGCATCTTCTTTAGAAGAAGTGTTGAAGCGGCTTCTCCTAAAGCGAGAGTTGAAGAGGCTTCTTCAGGAGAGAGCGTTGAACGAGCGTTGAAGAGGGTTCTTCTGGAGAGAGCGCTGAAGCATCTTCTTCTAGCGAGCGTTGAAAAGGTTTCTTCTGGAGAGGGTGTTGAAGCGGCTTCTCCTAAAGCGAATGTTGAAGAGGTTTCTTCAGGAGAGAGTGTTAAAGCATCTACTTCTAGCGAGCGCTGAAGAGGATTTTGCTGGAGGGGGCTTTAAAACCACTTCTCCTAGAGCGAGAGTTGAAGAGGATTCTTCTGAAGAGAACGTTGAAGCATCTTCTTCTAGAGAACGTTGAAGAGGCTTCTCCTAACGCGAGCGTTGCAGAGGCTTCTTCTTGAGAAAGCGTTAACGCATCTTCTTCTAACGAGCGTTGAAGCGACTTCTGCTGGGAGCGTTGAAGTAGTTTATTCTCACAAGCGTTGAAGCGGCTTTTGCTGGAAGGAGCGTTGAAGCGGTTTCTCATAAAGCGAACGTTGAAGAGGCTTCTTCTGGAGAGATTGTGGAAGCATTACATTCTAGCGAGCATTGAAGAGGCTTCTTCTGGAGAGAGCGTTGAAACGGCTTCTTCAGGAGAGAGTGTTGAAGCATCTTCTTCTAGCGAGCGTTTAAGCCGCTTCTGCTGCAGTGAGTGTTGAAGCGGCTTCTATCATAACGAGAGTTAAAGAGGCTTCTTCTGGAGAGAGCGTTGAAGCATCTTCTTCTAGCGAGCATTGAAGAAGATTATTCTGGAGAGAGGTTGAAGCATTTTCTTCTAGCGAGCGTTGAAGCAGCTTAATCTAGCGAGCGTTGAAGCGGCTTCTACTGGAGGGAGCGTTGAAGCGGCTTCTCCTAGAGCGTGTGTTGAAGAGGCTTCTTATGGAGAGAGCGTTCAAGCATCTTCTTCTAACGAGCGTTGAAGCGGCTTCTGCTGAAGGGAGCGTTGAAGGAGCTTATTCAGGAGAGAGCGTTTAAGCGGCTTGTTCTAAAGAAAGCGTGGAAGAGGATTCTTCGAAAGAAATCGTTGAAGCATCTTCTTCTAGCAAGCGTTGAATCGGCTTCTTCAGGAGGGAGCGTTGAATCGGATTCTTCAGGAGAGAGTGTTGAAGCATATTCTTCTAGCGAGCGTTAAAGCGGCTTCTGCTGGAGGGAGCGTTGAAGCGGCTTCTCATAGAGCGAGAGTTGAAGAGGCTTCTTTTGGAGAGAGCGTTGAAGCATCTTCTTGTAAAGAGCGTTGAAGCGGCTTCTTCAAGAGAGAGCGTTGAATAGGTTTTTTCTAGAAAGAGCGTTGAAGCCTCTTCTTATAACCATCTTGAAAATACTTCTTCTGGAGAGAGAGTTAAAGCATCTTCTTCTAGCGAGCGTTGAAGCGGCTTCTGCTGAAAGGAGCGTTAAAGCGGATTCTCCTGGAGCAAGCATTGAAGAGTCTTCTTCTGGAGAGAGCGTTGAAGTATCTTATTCTAGCGAGCGTTGAAGCGGCTTCTGCTGGAGGGAGCGTTGAAGTGGTTTCTCCTAGAGCGAGCGTTGAAGAGGCTTCTTCTGGAGAGAGAGCATTGAAGCATTTTTCTCCAGCGAGCGTTGAAAAGGCTTCTTCTGAAGAGAGCGTTGAAGCATTTTCTTCTAGGGAGCGTTAAAGCGACTTCTGCTGGGAGCGTTGAAGCAGCTTATTCTAACGAGCGTTGAAGCAGCTTCTGCTGGAGGGAGCGTTGAAGCGGATTCTCTTATACCGAGCGTTGAAGAGGCTTATTGTGGAAAGAGCATTGAAGCATCTTCTTCTAACGAGCGTTAAAGCAGCTTCTGCTGGAGGGAGCATTGAAGGGGCTTCTTCAAGAGAGAGCATTGAAGTGGCTTGTCCTAAAAAGAGCGTTGAAGAGGCTTCTTCTAGAGAAAGCGTTGAAGCGGCTTCTCCTAAAGCGAGCGTTGAAGATGATTCTTCTGGAAAGAGCGTTGAAGCATCTTCTTCAGGAGAGAGTGTTGAAGAATCTTCTTTTAGCAAGCGTTGAAACGGCTTCTACTGGAGGGAGTGTTGAAGTGGCTTCTCCTAAAGCGAGCGTTGAAGAGGCTTTTTCTGGAGAGAGCGTTGAAGCATCTTCTTCTAACGGGCATTGAAGCGGCTTCTGCTGAAGGGAGCGTTGAAGTGGCTTCTTTAGAAGAGAGCGTTGAAACGGCTTCTCTTAACTCGAGCGTTGAAGAGGATTTTTTTAGAGATAGCGTTGAAGCATCTTCTTCTAGCGAGCGTTGAAGAGACTTCTTCTGGAGAGAGCGTTGAAGGATCTTCTTCTAGCGAGCATTGAAGACGCTTCTTCTGGAGAGAGCGTTGAAGAGGCTTTTTCTGGAGAGAGCGTTGAAGCATCTTCTTCTATCGAGCGTTGAAGAGGCTTCTTCCGAAGAGAGCGTCGAAGCATCTTCTTCTAGCGAGCGTTGAAGAGAATTCTTTTAAAGATAGCATTGAAGCATTTTCTTCTAGCGACCGTTGAAGCGACTTCTGCTGGGAGCGTTGAAGAAGCTTATTCAAGCGAGCGTTGAAGCGGATTCTTCTGGAGGGAGCGTTGAAGCGGCTTCTTCAGGGAGTGTTGAAGCATATTCTTCTAGCGAGTGTTGAAGCGGCTTCTGGAGGGAGCGTTAAAAAAATGCTTTTCCTAGAGCGAGAGTTGAAGAGGCTTCTTCTGTATAGTGCGTTGAAGCATCTTCTGTTAGCGAGCATTGAAGAGGCTTCTTCTAGAGAGAGCGTTGAAGAATTTTCTTCTAGCGAGAATTGAATCTACTTCTGCTGGGATCGTTGAAGCAGCTTATTATAGCGAGCGTTGAAGCGGCTTCTGCTGGAGGGGGCGTTGAAATGACTTCTTCTAGAGCGAGCGTTGAAGAGGCTTCTTCTGGAGAGAGCGTTGAAGCATCTTCTTCTAGCGAGCGCTAAAGTGACTTCTTCTGGGAGCATTAAAGCAGCTTATTCTAGCGAGCGTTGAAGCGGCTTCTGCTAGAGGGAGCGTTGAAGTGCTTCTTCAGGGGAAAGCGTTGAAGCGGCTTGTCTTAGAGATAACGTTGAAGAGGCTTCTTCTGGAGAGGTCGTTGAAGCATCTTCTTCTAGCGAGCGTTAAAGCGGCTTCTGCCGGAGGGAGCATTGAAGCGGCTTCTTCAGGAGAGAGGGTTGAAGCATCTTCTTCTAGCGAGCGTTGAAGCGGCTTCTGCTAGAGGGAGCGTTGAAGCGGCTTCTTCAGGAGAGAGCGTTGAAGCGTCTTCTTCTAGCGAGCGTTGAAGCGGCTTCTACTGGAAGGAGCGTTGAAGAGGTTTTTTCTAGAGAGAACGTTGAAGCATCTTCTTCTAGCGAGTGTTGAAGCTAGGGCTGTCAATGGGTACCCATTACCCAGAACCGGAACCGGATCCGGTAGACTTGGGTCCGGTTCCGGGTCCTAAAGTTGGACCCATTAGCAACTTAGGACCCGGCGGGTAATTACCCGATTGGACTCGAATCTAAACGGGTCCAAACGGGTAATACCCGTTGGGTACCCGTTTATTCATACTTTTATTCATGTTTTTGCTAGTTTTAGCTTTGATATTTTACTCGTTTTAAATTTTTCTCTTACATTTAATCTTTATTTAGTACATTAATAAGAAATAATAATAAATTTTATAAAAGTTATTTAAATCCAAGTCAAAAAAAAACAAATATTAAGTTTTTGAGGTTTTTTTAATAGTTTTCTTAAGACCCAATGGGTATCGGGGACCGACAGGTACCCAGGTATTTAAACGGGTCCGGTTCTGGGTCCATAAGTGTAGGAACCGGACCCGGAACCGTTAGGACCCGGATCCGACCTTTATAAGTATGGTCCGGGTCTAGTGATACCCGGGAGGACCCGGACCCGTTGACACCCCTATTTGAAGCGGCTTCTTCCGGAGGGAGCGTTGAAGCGGCTTCTTCAGGAGATAGTGTTGAAGTATCTTCTTCTATCGAGCGTTGAAGAGGCTTCTGCTGGAAGGAGCGTTGAAAAGGCTTCTTCTAGAGAGAGCGTTGAAACATCTTCTATTAGCGAGCGTTAAAGAGGATTCTTATGGAGAGAGCGTTGAAGCATCTTCTTCTAGCGAGCGTTAACGCGGCTTCTGCTGGAAGGAGCGTTGAATGGGCTTCTTCAGGAGAGAGTGTTGAAGCCGTTTGTCCTAGAGAGAGCGTTGAATAGGCTTCTTATGGAGAGATCGTCGAAGCATCTTCTTCTAGCGAGCGTTGAAGCGGGTTCTGCCGGAGGGAGCGTTGAAGTGGCTTCTTCAGGAGAGAGTGTTGAAGCATCTTCTTCTAGCAAGCGTTGAAACGGCTTCTGCTGGAGGGAGTGTTGAAGCAGCTTCTCCTAAAGCGAGCATTAAAGAGGCTTCTCTGGAGAGAGCGTTGAAGCATCTTTTTCTAACGAGCGTTGAAGCGGCTTCTGCTGGAGGGAGCGTTGAAGCGACTTCTTTAAGAGAGAGCGTTGAAGAGGCTTATTCTGACGCGAGCGTTGAAGAGATTTCTTCTAGAGAGAGCGTTAAAGGATATTCTTATAGCGAGCGTTGAAACGTCTTCTGCTGGAGAGAGCGTTGAAGCGGCTTCTCCTAAAGCGACCATTGAAAAGGCTTCTTCTAGAGAGAGCGTTGAAGCATCTTCTTTTAGCAAGCGTTGAAGCGGCTTCTGTTGGAGGGAGCGTTGAAGCGTCTTCTCCTAGAGCGAGCGTTGAAGAGGCTTCTTCTAGAAAGATCTTTGAAGCATCTTCTTCAAGCGAGCGTAGAAGCGACTTCTCCTAAAGAGAGCGTTGAAGAGGCTTCTTCTGGAGAGAGAGTTGAAGAATCTTCTCATAAAGAGCGTTGAAGCGGCTTCTCCTAGAGCGAGCGTTGAAGCGGCTTCTTCAGGAGAGAGCGTTGAAGCGGTTTCTCCTAACGCGAGCGTTGAAGAGGCTTCTTTTAGAGAAAGCGTTGAAGCATCTTCTTCTAACGAGCGTTGAAGAGGCTTCTTATGGAGAGAGAGTTGAAGCATCTTCTTCTAGCGATCGTTGAAGCGGCTTCTGCTGGAGGGAGCGTTGAAGCGGCTTCTCCTAGAGCGAGCGTTGAAGAGGCTTCATATGAAGAGAGCGTTGAAGCATCTTCTTCTAGCGAGAGTTAAAGCGACTTCTGCTGGGAAATTTGAAGCAACTTATTCTAGTGAGTGTTAAAGCGGCTTCTGGTAGAGGGATCATTTAAGCGGATTCTGCTAGAGCGAGCGTTGAAGAGGCTTCTTCTGCATAGAGCGTTGAAGCATTTTCTTCTAGCGAGCGTTGAAGCGGATTCTGCTGCAGAGAGTGTTGAAACGGATTTTTCATGAGAGATCTTTGAAGCGGCTTCTTCAGGAGAGTGCGTTAAAGCGGCTTCTCCTGGAGAGAGCGTTGAAGAGGCTTCTTCTGAAGAGAGCGTTGAAGTATCTTCTTCTATCGAGCGTTGAAGACGCTTTTTCTGAAGAGAGCGTTGAAACATCTTCTTCTAAAAAGCGTTGAAGAGGATTCTTCTAAAGAAAGCATTGAAGCATTTTATTCTAGCGACCGTTGAAATGACTTCTGCTGGGAGCGTTGAAGAAGCTTATTCTAGAGAGCGTTGAAGCGGCTTCTTCTGGAGGGAGCGTTGAAGAGGCTTCTTCAGGAAAGAGTGTTGAAGCATATTCTTCTATCGAGCGTTGATAAGGCTTATGCTGAGAGCGTGGAAGCAGCTTATTCTAGCGAGCGTTGACGCGGCTTCTCTTAGAGCGAGCGTTGAAGAGGCTTCTTATGGAGAGATCGTTGAAGCATCTTCTTCTAGCAAGCGTTGAAGCGGGTTATGCCGGAGGGAGCGTTGAAGCGGCTTCTTCAGGAGAGAGTGTTAAATCATCTTATTCTAGCAAGCGTTGAAACGGCTTCTGCTGGAGGGAGTGTTGATGCGGACTCTCCTAAAGCGAGCGTTGAAGAGAGTTCTTATAAAGAGAGCGTTGAAGCATTTTCTTCTAACGAGCGTTGAAACGCCTTCCGCTGGAGGGAGCGTTGAAGCGGCTTCTTTAGGAGAGAGCGTTGAATCGGCTTCTCCTAACGCGAGCGTTGAAGAGGCTTCTTCTAGAGAGAGCGTTAAAGCATCTTCTTCTATCGAGCGTTGAAGAGGTTTCTTCTGGAGAGAGAGCGTTGAAGCATCTTCTTCTAGCGAGCGTTGAAGCGGCTTCTGCTGGAGGAAGCGTTGAAGCGGCTTATCCTAGAGCGAGCGTTGAAGAGGATTCTTCTGAAAAACGTTGAAGCATCTTCTTCTAGCGAGCGTAGAAGCGACTTCTCCTAGAGCGAGCGTTGAAGAGGCTTCTTCTAGAGAAAGCGTTGAAGCGGCTTCTCCTAAAGCGAGCGTTGAAGATGATTCTTCTGGAAAGAGCGTTGAAGCATCTTCTTCAGGAGAGAGTGTTGAAGAATCTTCTTTTAGCAAGCGTTGAAACGGCTTCTACTGGAGGGAGTGTTGAAGTGGCTTCTCCTAAAGCGAGCGTTGAAGAGGCTTTTTCTGGAGAGAGCGTTGAAGCATCTTCTTCTAACGGGCATTGAAGCGGCTTCTGCTGAAGGGAGCGTTGAAGTGGCTTCTTTAGAAGAGAGCGTTGAAACGGCTTCTCTTAACTCGAGCGTTGAAGAGGATTTTTTTAGAGATAGCGTTGAAGCATCTTCTTCTAGCGAGCGTTGAAGAGACTTCTTCTGGAGAGAGCGTTGAAGGATCTTCTTCTAGCGAGCATTGAAGACGCTTCTTCTGGAGAGAGCGTTGAAGAGGCTTTTTCTGGAGAGAGCGTTGAAGCATCTTCTTCTATCGAGCGTTGAAGAGGCTTCTTCCGAATAGCGTCGAAGCATCTTCTTCTAGCGAGCGTTGAAGAGAATTCTTTTAAAGACAGCATTGAAGCATTTTCTTCTAGCGACCGTTGAAGCGACTTCTGCTGGGAGCGTTGAAGAAGCTTATTCAAGCGAGCGTTGAAGCGGATTCTTCTGGAGGGAGCGTTGAAGCGGCTTCTTCAGGGAGTGTTGAAGCATATTCTTCTAGCGAGTGTTGAAGCGGCTTCTGGAGGGAGCGTTAAAAAAATGCTTTTCCTAGAGCGAGAGTTGAAGAGGCTTCTTCTGTATAGTGCGTTGAAGCATCTCTGTTAGCGAGCATTGAAGAGGCTTCTTCTAGAGAGAGCGTTGAAGAATTTTCTTCTAGCGAGAATTGAATCTACTTCTGCTGGGATCGTTGAAGCAGCTTATTATAGCGAGCGTTGAAGCGGCTTCTGCTGGAGGGGGCGTTGAAATGACTTCTTCTAGAGCGAGCGTTGAAGAGGCTTCTTCTGGAGAGAGCGTTGAAGCATCTTCTTCTAGCGAGCGCTAAAGTGACTTCTTCTGGGAGCATTAAAGCAGCTTATTCTAGCGAGCGTTGAAGCGGCTTCTGCTAGAGGGAGCGTTGAAGTGCTTCTTCAGGGGAAAGCGTTGAAGCGGCTTGTCTTAGAGATAACGTTGAAGAGGCTTCTTCTGGAGAGGTCGTTGAAGCATCTTCTTCTAGCGAGCGTTAAAGCGGCTTCTGCCGGAGGGAGCATTGAAGCGGCTTCTTCAGGAGAGAGGGTTGAAGCATCTTCTTCTAGCGAGCGTTGAAGCGGCTTCTGCTAGAGGGGAGCGTTGAAGCGGCTTCTTCGGAGAGAGCGTTGAAGCGTCTTCTTCTAGCGAGCGTTGAAGCGGCTTCTACTGGAAGGAGCGTTGAAGAGGTTTTTTCTAGAGAGAACGTTGAAGCATCTTCTTCTAGCGAGTGTTGAAGCTAGGGCTGTCAATGGGTACCCATTACCCAGAACCGGAACCGGATCCGGTAGACTTGGGTCCGGTTCCGGGTCCTAAAGTTGGACCCATTAGCAACTTAGGACCCGGCGGGTAATTACCCGATTGGACTCGAATCTAAACGGGTCCAAACGGGTAATACCCGTTGGGTACCCGTTTATTCATACTTTTATTCATGTTTTTGCTAGTTTTAGCTTTGATATTTTACTCGTTTTAAATTTTTCTCTTACATTTAATCTTTATTTAGTACATTAATAAGAAATAATAATAAATTTTATAAAAGTTATTTAAATCCAAGTCAAAAAAAAACAAATATTAAGTTTTTGAGGTTTTTTTAATAGTTTTCTTAAGACCCAATGGGTATCGGGGACCGACAGGTACCCAGGTATTTAAACGGGTCCGGTTCTGGGTCCATAAGTGTAGGAACCGGACCCGGAACCGTTAGGACCCGGATCCGACCTTTATAAGTATGGTCCGGGTCTAGTGATACCCGGGAGGACCCGGACCCGTTGACACCCCTATTTGAAGCGGCTTCTTCCGGAGGGAGCGTTGAAGCGGCTTCTTCAGGAGATAGTGTTGAAGTATCTTCTTCTATCGAGCGTTGAAGAGGCTTCTGCTGGAAGGAGCGTTGAAAAGGCTTCTTCTAGAGAGAGCGTTGAAACATCTTCTATTAGCGAGCGTTAAAGAGGATTCTTATGGAGAGAGCGTTGAAGCATCTTCTTCTAGCGAGCGTTAACGCGGCTTCTGCTGGAAGGAGCGTTGAATGGGCTTCTTCAGGAGAGAGTGTTGAAGCCGTTTGTCCTAGAGAGAGCGTTGAATAGGCTTCTTATGGAGAGATCGTCGAAGCATCTTCTTCTAGCGAGCGTTGAAGCGGGTTCTGCCGGAGGGAGCGTTGAAGTGGCTTCTTCAGGAGAGAGTGTTGAAGCATCTTCTTCTAGCAAGCGTTGAAACGGCTTCTGCTGGAGGGAGTGTTGAAGCAGCTTCTCCTAAAGCGAGCATTAAAGAGGCTTCTCTGGAGAGAGCGTTGAAGCATCTTTTTCTAACGAGCGTTGAAGCGGCTTCTGCTGGAGGGAGCGTTGAAGCGACTTCTTTAAGAGAGAGCGTTGAAGAGGCTTATTCTAACGCGAGTGTTGAAGAGATTTCTTCTAGAGAGAGCGTTAAAGGATATTCTTATAGCGAGCGTTGAAACGTCTTCTTCTGGAGGGAGCGTTGAAGCGGCTTCTCCTAAAGCGACCATTGAAAAGGCTTCTTCTAGAGAGAGCGTTGAAGCATCTTCTTTTAGCAAGCGTTGAAGCGGCTTCTGTTGGAGGGAGCGTTGAAGCGGCTTCTCCTAGAGCGAGCGTTGAAGAGGCTTCTTCTAGAAAGATCTTTGAAGCATCTTCTTCAAGCGAGCGTAGAAGCGACTTCTCCTAAAGAGAGCGTTGAAGAGGCTTCTTCTGGAGAGAGAGTTGAAGAATCTTCTCCTAAAGAGCGTTGAAGCGGCTTCTCCTAGAGCGAGCGTTGAAGCGGCTTCTTCAGGAGAGAGCGTTGAAGCGGTTTCTCCTAACGCGAGCGTTGAAGAGGCTTCTTTTAGAGAAAGCGTTGAAGCATCTTCTTCTAACGAGCGTTGAAGAGGCTTCTTATGGAGAGAGAGTTGAAGCATCTTCTTCTAGCGATCGTTGAAGCGGCTTCTGCTGGAGGGAGCGTTGAAGCGGCTTCTCCTAGAGCGAGCGTTGAAGAGGCTTCATATGAAGAGAGCGTTGAAGCATCTTCTTCTAGCGAGAGTTAAAGCGACTTCTGCTGGGAACGTTGAAGCAACTTCTTCTAGTGAGTGTTAAAGCGGCTTCTGGTAGAGGGATCGTTTAAGCGGATTCTGCTAGAGCGAGCGTTGAAGAGGCTTCTTCTGCATAGAGCGTTGAAGCATTTTCTTCTAGCGAGCGTTGAAGCGGATTCTGCTGCAGAGAGCGTTGAAACGGATTTTTCAGGAGAGATCTTTGAAGCGGCTTCTTCAGGAGAGTGCGTTAAAGCGGCTTCTCCTGGAGAGAGCGTTGAAGAGGCTTCTTCTGAAGAGAGCGTTGAAGTATCTTCTTCTATCGAGCGTTGAAGACGCTTTTTCTGAAGAGAGCGTTGAAACATCTTCTTCTAAAAAGCGTTGAAGAGGATTCTTCTAAAGAAAGCATTGAAGAATTTTATTCTAGCGACCGTTGAAATGACTTCTGCTGGGAGCGTTGAAGAAGCTTATTCTAGAGAGCGTTGAAGCGGCTTCTTCTGGAGGGAGCGTTGAAGAGGCTTCTTCAGGAAAGAGTGTTGAAGCATATTCTTCTATCGAGCGTTGATAAGGCTTATGCTGAGAGCGTGGAAGCATCTTATTCTAGCGAGCGTTGACGCGGCTTCTCTTAGAGCGAGCGTTGAAGAGGCTTCTTATGGAGAGATCGTTGAAGCATCTTCTTCTAGCAAGCGTTGAAGCGGGTTATGCCGGAGGGAGCGTTGAAGCGGCTTCTTCAATAGAGAGTGTTAAATCATCATATTCTAGCAAGCGTTGAAACGGCTTCTGCTGGAGGGAGTGTTGATGCGGACTCTCCTAAAGCGAGCGTTGAAGAGAGTTCTTATAAAGAGAGCGTTGAAGCATTTTCTTCTAACGAGCGTTGAAACGCCTTCCGCTGGAGGGAGCGTTGAAGCGGCTTCTTTAGGAGAGAGCGTTGAATCGGCTTCTCCTAACGCGAGCGTTGAAGAGGCTTCTTCTAGAGAGAGCGTTAAAGCATCTTCTTCTATCGAGCGTTGAAGAGGTTTCTTCTGGAGAGAGAGCGTTGAAGCATCTTCTTCTAGCGAGCGTTGAAGCGGCTTCTGCTGGAGGAAGCGTTGAAGCGGCTTATCCTAGAGCGAGCGTTGAAGAGGATTCTTCTGAAAAACGTTGAAGCATCTTCTTCTAGCGAGCGTAGAAGCGACTTCTCCTAGAGCGAGCGTTGAAGAGGCTTCTTCTAGAGAAAGCGTTGAAGCGGCTTCTCCTAAAGCGAGCGTTGAAGATGATTCTTCTGGAAAGAGCGTTGAAGCATCTTCTTCTAGCGAGCGTTGAAAAGGTTTCTTCTGGAGAGGGTATTGAAGCGGCTTCTCCTAGAGCGAGCGTTGAAGAGGCTTCTTCAGAAGAGAGTGTTGAAGCGTCTTCTTATAACGAGCGTTGAAGCAGCTTCTTCTAGCGAGTGTTGAAGCGCCTTCTTCAAGTGAGTGTGTTGAAGCATCTTCTTTTAGCGAGTGTTGAAGTGGATTCTGCTGGAGCGAGCGTTGAAGCGGCTTCTCATAGAGCGAACGTTGAAGATGCTTCTTCTGGAGAGAGCGTTGAAGCATCTTCTTCTAGCTTGTGTTGAAGCGACTTCTGCTGGAGGGAGCGTTGAAGCGGCTTCTTCAGGAGAGAGTGTTGAAGCATCTTATTCAGAAGAGAGTGTTGAAGCGTCTTCTCCTAAAGCGAGAGTTGAAGAGGCTTCTTCAGGTGAGAGCGTTGAAGCGGCTTCTTCATAAGAGATTGTTGAAAAATCTTCTTCTAGCGAGCGTTGAAAAAAGGTTTCTTCTGGAGAGGGTGTTGAAGCGGCTTCTCTTAAAGCGAGCGTCGAAGAAGATTCTTCAGGAGAGAGTGTTAAAGCATCTTCTTCTAACGAGCGTTGAAGCGGCTTATGCTGGAGGGAGCGTTGAAGCGGTTTCTCCTAGAGCGAGCGTTGAAGATGCTTCTTCTGGAGAGAGCGTTGAAGCATCTTCTTCTAGCTTGCGTTGAAGCGGCTTCTTCAGGAGAGAGCGTTGAACGAGCGTTAAAGAGGGTTCTTCTGGAGAGCGCGTTGAAGCATCTTCTTCTAGCGAGCGTTGAAAAGGTTTCTTCTGAAAAGGGTGTTGAAACGGCTTCTCCTAGAGCGAGTGTTGAAGAGGTTTCTTCAGGAGAGAGTGTTGAAGCATCTTCTTCTAACGAGCGTTAAAGCGGCTTCTGCTGGAGGGGGCGTTGAAACGACTTCTCCTAGAGCGAGAGTTGAAGAGGCTTCTTCTGAAGACAACGTTGAAGCATATTCTTTTAGAGAGCGTTGAAGAGGCTTCTTCTAACGCGAGCGTTGAAGAGGCTTTTTCTTGAGAAAGCGTTAAAGCATCTTCTTCTAACGAGCGTTGAAGCGACTTCTGCTGGGAGCGTTGAAGCAGCTTATTCTAACAAGCGTTGAAGCGGCTTCTGCTGGAAGGATCGTTGAAGCGGTTTCTCATAAAGCGAGCGTTGAAGAGACTTCTTCTAGCGAGCATTAAAGAGTCTTCTTATGGAGAGAGCGTTGAAACAGCTTCTTCAGGAGAGAGTGTTGAAGCATCTTCTTCTAGCGAGCGTTGAAGCCGCTTCTGCTACAGTGAGCGTTGAAGCGGCTTCTATCAGAACGAGAGTTGAAGAGGCTTCTTCTGGAGAGAGCGTTGAAGCATCTTCTTCTAGCGAGTGTTGAAGCTAGGGCTGTCAATGGGTACCCATTACCCGGAACCGGATCTGGTAGACTTGGGTCCGGTTCCGGGTCCTAAAGTTGGACCCATTAGCAACTTAGGACCCGACGGGTAATTACCCGATTGGACTCGAATCTAAACGGGTCCAAACGGGTAATACCCGTTGGGTACCCGCGGGTATCGGGTACCCGTTTATTCATACTTTTATTCATGTTTTTGCTAGTTTTAGCTTTGATATTTTACTCGTTTTAAATTTTTCTCTTACATTTAATCTTTATTTAGTACATTAATAAGAAATAATAATAAATTTTATAAAAGTTATTTAAATCCAAGTCAAAAAAAAAAACAAATATTAAGTTTTTGAGGTTTTTTTAATAGTTTTCTTAAGACCCAATGGGTACCGGGGACCGACAGGTACCCGGGTATTTAAACGGGTCCGGTTCTGGGTCCACAAGTGTAGGAACCGGACCCGGAACCGTTAGGACCCGAATCCGACCTTTATAAGTAGGGTCCGGGTCCGGGTCTAGTGATACCCGGGAGGACCCGGACCCGTTGACACCCCTATTTGAAGCGGCTTCTTCCGGAGGGAGCGTTGAAGCGGCTTCTTCAGGAGATAGTGTTGAAGTATCTTCTTCTATCGAGCATTGAAGAGGCTTCTGCTGGAAGGAGCTTTGAAAAGGCTTCTTCTAGAGAGAGCGTTGAAACATCTTCTATTAGCAAGCGTTAAAGAGGCTTCTTATGGAGAGAGCGTTGAAGCATCTTCTTCTAGCGAGCGTTAACGCGGCTTCTGCTGGAAGGAGCGTTGAATGGGCTTCTTCAGGAGAGAGTGTTGAAGCCGCTTGTCCTAGAGAGAGCGTTGAATAGGCTTCTTCTGGAGAGATCGTCGAAGCATCTTCTTCTAGCGAGCGTTGAAGCGGGTTCTGCCGGAGGGAGCGTTGAAGTGGCTTCTTCAGGAGAGAGTGTTGAAGCATCTTCTTCTAGCAAGCGTTGAAACGGCTTCTGCTGGAGGGAGTGTTGAAGCAGCTTCTCCTAAAGCGAGCATTAAAGAGGCTTCTTCTGGAGAGAGCGTTGAAGCATCTTTTTCTAACGAGCGTTGAAGCTGCTTCTGCTGGAGGGAGCGTTGAAGCGACTTCTTTAAGAGAGAGCGTTGAAGAGGCTTCATATGAAGAGAGCGTTGAAGCATCTTCTTCTAGCGAGAGTTAAAGCGACTTCTGCTGGGAACGTTGAAGCAACTTCTTCTAGTGAGTGTTAAAGCGGCTTCTGGTAGAGGGATCGTTTAAGCGGATTCTGCTAGAGCGAGCGTTGAAGAGGCTTCTTCTGCATAGAGCGTTGAAGCATTTTCTTCTAGCGAGCGTTGAAGCGGATTCTGCTGCAGAGAGCGTTGAAACGGATTTTTCAGGAGAGATCTTTGAAGCGGCTTCTTCAGGAGAGTGCGTTAAAGCGGCTTCTCCTGGAGAGAGCGTTGAAGAGGCTTCTTCTGAAGAGAGCGTTGAAGCGACTTCTCCTAAAGAGAGCGTTGAAGAGGCTTCTTCTGGAGAGAGCGTTGAAGAATCTTCTCCTAAAGAGCGTTGAAGCGGCTTATCCTAGAGCGAGCGTTGAAGCGGCTTCTTCAGGAGAGAGCGTTGAAGCGGCTTCTCCTAACGCGAGCGTTGAAGAGGCTTCTTTTAGAGAAAGCGTTGAAGCATCTTCTTCGAACGAGCGTTGAAGAGGCTTCTTCTGGAGAGAGAGTTGAAGCATCTTCTTCTAGCGATCGTTGAAGCGGCTTCTGCTGGAGGGAGCGTTGAAGCGGCTTCTCCTAGAGAGAGCGTTGAAGAGGCTTCATATGAAGAGAGCGTTGAAGCATCTTCTTCTAGCGAGAGTTAAAGCGACTTCTGCTGGGAACGTTGAAGCAACTTCTTCTAGTGAGTGTTAAAGCGGATTCTGGTAGAGGGATCGTTTAAGCGGATTCTGCTAGAGCGAGCGTTGAAGAGGCTTCTTCTGCATAGAGCGTTGAAGCATTTTCTTCTAGCGAGCGTTGAAGCGGATTCTGCTGCAGAGAGTGTTGAAACGGATTTTTCAGGAGAGATCTTTGAAGCGGCTTCTTTAGGAGAGTGCGTTAAAGCGGCTTCTCCTGGAGAGAGCGTTGAAGAGGCATCTTCTGAAGAGAGCGTTGAAGTATCTTCTTCTATCGAGCGTTGAAGACGCTTTTTCTGAAGAGAGCGTTGAAACATCTTCTTCTAAAAAGCGTTGAAGAGGATTCTTCTAAAGAAAGCATTGAAGCATTTTATTCTAGCGACCGTTGAAATGACTTCTGCTGGGAGCGTTGAAGAAGCTTATTCTAGAGAGTGTTGAAGCGGCTTCTTCTGGAGGGAGCGTTGAAGAGGCTTCTTCAGGAAAGAGTGTTGAAGCATATTCTTCTATCGAGCGTTGATAAGGCTTATGCTGAGAGCGTGGAAGCAGCTTATTCTAGCGAGCGTTGACGCGGCTTCTCTTAGAGCGAGCGTTGAAGAGGCTTCTTATGGAGAGATCGTTGAAGCATCTTCTTCTAGCAAGCGTTGAAGTGGGTTATGCCGGAGGGAGCGTTGAAGCGGCTTCTTCAGGAGAGAGTGTTAAATCATCTTCTTCTAGCAAGCGTTGAAACGGCTTTTGCTGGAGGGAGTGTTGATGCGAACTCTCCTAAAGCGAGCGTTGAAGAGAGTTCTTATAAAGAGAGCGTTGAAGCATTTTCTTCTAACGAGCGTTGAAACGCCTTCCGCTGGAGGGAGCGTTGAAGCGGCTTCTTTAGGAGAGAGCGTTGAATCGGCTTCTCCTAACGCGAGCGTTGAAGAGGCTTCTTCTAGAGAGAGCGTTAAAGCATCTTTTTCTATCGAGCGTTGAAGAGGTTTCTTCTGGAGAGAGAGCGTTGAAGCATCTTCTTCTAGCGAGCGTTGAAGCGGCTTCTGCTGGAGGAAGCGTTAAAGCGGCTTATCCTAGAGCGAGCGTTGAAGAGGATTCTTCTGAAAAACGTTGAAGCATCTTCTTCTAGCGAGCGTAGAAGCGACTTCTCCTAGAGCGAGCGTTGAAGAGGCTTCTTCTAGAGAAAGCGTTGAAGCGGCTTCTCCTAAAGCGAGCGTTGAAGATGATTCTTCTGGAAAGAGCGTTGAAGCATCTTCTTCTAGCGAGCGTTGAAAAGGTTTCTTCTGGAGAGGGTATTGAAGCGGCTTCTCCTAGAGCGAGCGTTGAAGAGGCTTCTTCAGAAAAGAGTGTTGAAGTGTCTTCTTATAACGAGCGTTGAAGCAGCTTCTTCTAGCGAGTGTTGAAGCTCCTTCTTCAAGTGAGTGTGTTGAAGCATCTTCTTTTAGCGAGTGTTGAAGCGGATTCTGCTGGAGCGAGCGTTGAAGCGGCTTCTCATAGAGCGAACGTTGAAGATGCTTCTTCTGGAGAGAGCGTTGAAGCATCTTCTTCTAGCTTGCGTTGAAGCGACTTCTGCTGGAGGGAGCGTTGAAGCGGCTTCTTCAGGAGAGTGTGTTGAAGCATCTTATTCAGAAGAGAGTGTTGAAGCGGCTTCTCCTAAAGCGAGAGTTGAAGAGGCTTCTTCAGGTGAGAGCGTTGAAGCGGCTTCTTCATAAGAGATTGTTGAAAAATCTTCTTCTAGCGAGCGTTGAAAAAAGGTTTCTTCTGGAGAGGGTGTTGAAGCGGCTTCTCTTAAAGCGAGCGTCGAAGAAGATTCGTCAGGAGAGAGTGTTGAAGCATCTTCTTCTAACGAGCGTTGAAGCGGCTTATGCTGGAGGGAGCGTTGAAGCGGTTTCTCCTAGAGCGAGCGTTGAAGATGCTTCTTCTGGAGAGAGCGTTGAAGCATCTTCTTCTAGCTTGCGTTGAAGAGGCTTCTTTAGGAGAGAGCGTTGAACGAGCGTTAAAGAGGGTTCTTCTGGAGAGCGCGTTGAAGCATCTTCTTCTAGCGAGCGTTGAAAAGGTTTCTTCTGAAAAGGGTGTTGAAACGGCTTCTCCTAGAGCGAGCGTTGAAGAGGTTTCTTCAGGAGAGAGTGTTGAAGCATCTTCTTCTAACGAGCGTTGAAGCGGCTTCTGCTGGAGGGGGCGTTGAAACGACTTCTCCTAGAGCGAGAGTTGAAGAGGCTTCTTCTGAAGACAACGTTGAAGCATATTCTTTTAGAGAGCGTTGAAGAGGCTTCTCCTAACGCGAGCGTTGAAGAGGCTTTTTCTTGAGAAAGCGTTAAAGCATCTTCTTCTAACGAGCGTTGAAGCGACTTCTGCTGGGAGCGTTGAAGCAGCTTATTCTAACAAGCGTTGAAGCGGCTTCTGCTGGAAGGATCGTTGAAGCGGTTTCTCATAAAGCGAGCGTTGAAGAGACTTCTTCTAGCGAGCATTAAAGAGGCTTCTTATGGAGAGAGCGTTGAAACAGCTTCTTCAGGAGAGAGTGTTGAAGCATCTTCTTCTAGCGAGCGTTGAAGCCGCTTCTGCTGCACTGAGCGTTGAAGCGGCTTCTATCAGAACGAGAGTTGAAGAGGCTTCTTCTGGAGAGAGCGTTGAAGCATCTTCTTCTAGCGAGTGTTGAAGCTAGGGCTGTCAATGGGTACCCATTACCCGGAACCGGAACCGGATCCGGTAGACTTGGGTCCGGTTCCGGGTCCAAAAGTTGGACCCATTAGCAACTTAGGACCCGACGGGTAATTACCCGATTGGACTCGAATCTAAACGGGTCCAAACGGGTAATACCCGTTGGGTACCCGCGGGTATCGGGTACCCGTTTATTCATACTTTTATTCATGTTTTTGCTAGTTTTAGCTTTGATATTTTACTCGTTTTAAATTTTTCTCTTACATTTAATCTTTATTTAGTACATTAATAAGAAATAATAATAAATTTTATAAAAGTTATTTAAATCCAAGTCAAAAAAAAACAAATATTAAGTTTTTGAGGTTTTTTTAATAGTTTTCTTAAGACCCAATGGGTACCGGGGACCGACAGGTACCCGGGTATTTAAAAGGGTCCGGTTCTGGGTCCACAAGTGTAGGAACCGGACCCGGAACCGTTAGGACCCGAATCCGACCTTTATAAGTAGGGTCCGGGTCCGGGTCTAGTGATACCCGGGAGGACCCGGACCCGTTGACACCCCTATTTGAAGCGGCTTCTTCCGGAGGGAGCGTTGAAGCGGCTTCTTCAGGAGATAGTGTTGAAGTATCTTCTTCTATCGAGCATTGAAGAGGCTTCTGCTGGAAGGAGCTTTGAAAAGGCTTCTTCTAGAGAGAGCGTTGAAACATCTTCTATTAGCAAGCGTTAAAGAGGCTTCTTATGGAGAGAGCGTTGAAGCATCTTCTTCTAGCGAGCGTTAACGCGGCTTCTGCTGGAAGGAGCGTTGAATGGGCTTCTTCAGGAGAGAGTGTTGAAGCCGCTTGTCCTAGAGAGAGCGTTGAATAGGCTTCTTCTGGAGAGATCGTCGAAGCATCTTCTTCTAGCGAGCGTTGAAGCGGGTTCTGCCGGAGGGAGCGTTGAAGTGGCTTCTTCAGGAGAGAGTGTTGAAGCATCTTCTTCTAGCAAGCGTTGAAACGGCTTCTGCTGGAGGGAGTGTTGAAGCAGCTTCTCCTAAAGCGAGCATTAAAGAGGCTTCTTCTGGAGAGAGCGTTGAAGCATCTTTTTCTAACGAGCGTTGAAGCTGCTTCTGCTGGAGGGAGCGTTGAAGCGACTTCTTTAAGAGAGAGCGTTGAAGAGGCTTATTCTAACACGAGCGTTGAAGAGATTTCTTCTAGAGAGAGCGTTAAGCATATTCTTCTAACGAGCGTTGAAGAGGCTTCTTCTGGAGAGAGCGTTAAAGGATCTTCTTATAGCGAGCGTTGAAACGGCTTCTGCTGGAGGGAGCGTTGAAGCGGCTTCTAAAGCGAGCATTGAAAAGGCTTCTTCTAGAGAGAGCATTGAAGCATCTTCTTTTAGCGAACGTTGAAGCGGCTTCTGTTGGAGGGAGCGTTGAAGCGGCTTCTCTTAGAGCGAGCGTTGAAGAGGCATCTTCTAGAAAGATCTTTGAAGCATCTTCTTCAAGCGAGCGTAGAAGCGACTTCTCCTAAAGAGAGCGTTGAAGAGGCTTCTTCTGGAGAGAGCGTTGAAGAATCTTCTCCTAAAGAGCGTTGAAGCGGCTTATCCTAGAGCGAGCGTTGAAGCGACTTCTTCAGGAGAGAGCGTTGAAGCGGCTTCTCCTAACGCGAGCGTTGAAGAGGCTTCTTTTAGAGAAAGCGTTGAAGCATCTTCTTCGAATGAGCGTTGAAGAGGCTTCTTCTGGAGAGAGAGTTGAAGCATCTTCTTCTAGCGATCGTTGAAGCGGCTTCTGCTGGAGGGAGCGTTGAAGCGGCTTCTCCTAGAGAGAGCGTTGAAGAGGCTTCATATGAAGAGAGCGTTGAAGCATCTTCTTCTAGCGAGAGTTAAAGCGACTTCTGCTGGGAACGTTGAAGCAACTTCTTCTAGTGAGTGTTAAAGCGGCTTCTGGTAGAGGGATCGTTTAAGCGGATTCTGCTAGAGCGAGCGTTGAAGAGGCTTCTTCTGCATAGAGCGTTGAAGCATTTTCTTCTAGCGAGCGTTGAAGCGGATTCTGCTGCAGAGAGCGTTGAAACGGATTTTTCAGGAGAGATCTTTGAAGCGGCTTCTTCAGGAGAGTGCGTTAAAGCGGCTTCTCCTGGAGAGAGCGTTGAAGAGGCTTCTTCTGAAGAGAGCGTTGAAGTATCTTCTTCTATCGAGTGTTGAAGACGCTTTTTCTGAAGAGAGCGTTGAAACATCTTCTTCTAAAAAGCGTTGAAGAGGATTTTTCTAAAGAAAGCATTGAAGCATTTTATTCTAGCGACCGTTGAAATGACTTCTGCTGGGAGCGTTGAAGAAGCTTATTCTAGCGAGCGTTGAAGCGGCTTCTTCTGGAGGGAGCGTTGAAGAGGCTTCTTCAGGAAAGAGTGTTGAAGCATATTCTTCTAGCGAGCGTTGATAAGGCTTATGCTGAGAGCGTGGAAGCAGCTTATTCTAGCGAGCGTTGACGCGGCTTCTCTTAGAGCGAGCGTTGAAGAGGCTTCTTATGGAGAGATCGTTGAAGCATCTTCTTCTAGCAAGCGTTGAAGCGGGTTATGCCGGAGGAAGCGTTGAAGCGGCTTCTTCAGGAGAGAGTGTTAAAGCATCTTCTTCTAGCAAGCGTTGAAACGACTTCTGCTGGAGGGAGTGTTGATGCGGACTCTCCTAAAGCGAGCGTTGAAGAGAGTTCTTATAAAGAGAGCATTGAAGCATTTTCTTCTAACGAGCGTTGAAACGCCTTCCGCTGGAGGGAGCGTTGAAGCGGCTTCTTTAGGAGAGAGCGTTGAATCGGCTTCTCCTAACGCGAGCGTTGAAGAGGCTTCTTATAGAGAGAGCGTTAAAGCATCTTCTTCTATCGAGCGTTGAAGAGGTTTCTTCTGGAGAGAGAGCGTTGAAGCATCTTCTTCTAGCGAGCGTTGAAGCGGCTTCTGCTGGAGGAAGCGTTGAAGCGTCTTATCCTAGAGCGAGCGTTGAAGAGGCTTCTTCTGAAAAACGTTGAAGCATCTTCTTCTAGCGAGCGTAGAAGCGACTTCTCCTAGAGCGAGCGTTGAAGTGGCTTCTTTTGGAGAAAGCGTTGAAGCGGCTTCTCCTAGAGCGAGCGTGGAAGATGATTCTTCTGGAAAGAGCGTTGAAGCATCTTCTTCTAGCGAGCGTTGAAAAGGTTTCTTATGGAGAGGGTATTGAAGCGGCTTCTCCTAGAGCGAGCGTTGAAGAGGCTTCTTCAGAAGAGAGTGTTGAAGCGTCTTCTTATAACGAGCGTTGAAGCAGCTTCTTCTAGCAAGTGTTGAAGTGGCTTCTTCAAGTGAGTGTGTTGAAGCATCTTCTTTTAGTGAGTGTTGAAGCGGATTCTGCTGGAGCGAGCGTTGAAGCGGCTTCTCATAGAGCGAACGTTGAAGATGCTTCTTCTGGAGAGAGAGCGTTGAAGCATCTTCTTCTAGCTTGCGTTGAAGCGACTTCTGCTGGAGGGAGCGTTGAAGCGGCTTCTTCAGGAGAGAGTGTTGAAGCATCTTATTCAGAACAGATCTGCAACAAACCAACTCTATGGAACCAATTCTGAAGATACCTAAGAGGCAAAACGAGACCGGGGGCAGAACCAGTTCTCGAGACAAAATATCAAAATACGGAGATCGCAAAGGCAGGGGAAAAAGAAGAGACGAGTTTGTAGATAAGATCTACACAAAGATAAATACTACATTCTTCCACATCCTAAGCAAGGAAGGAGCGAAGCCGGGCTTTCCTTACCCTAACACTAGGGGAAAGCAACCAGAGAAGACGAAGGAGGCTAAGGAGTACTGCGAGTACCATCAGTATTATGGACATACAACTGATACATGCTATCACCTAAGGAACACAATTCAGAGATTCATAGACGAAGGTAAATTCATGGAGTACGTACAGATACAACCAGCGGAAACTGAGGTGGCCTCTAAGAAAAGGGTAGAATTACCTCAGGATGGCAAATACATCAACATGATCACCTTCTCCAGCGGAGGTCAAGAAGAACTGCTCGAACACATCCTCGAGTTAGCTCGAAACAGAAGAAAGCTAGAAACCCATGAGGTATTCAAGCTAGCGGACCACCTACTAGCACTTGGGAAGAATGGATGGTTACGCCATTAACATTCTCAACAAAATACATCAATAAGGAGGTCGAGATGCACAACGATCCACTCGAGATCACTCTTCCAATACACGGATGGAACGTTACGAAGGTCCTCATTGACAGGGGCAACTCGTTAAATGTATTGTTTTATGAACCCTACCTACGCATGGGTTTGAAAGTGGAGCATATGGATTCTTCCACTTGCACAATATACGGTTTCAATGAAGCAGTCTCTAGACCAAAAGGAGAAATCGTCTTTCAAGTACGTGCATGACCCTTAGTAACCAATACAAGGTTCTGTGTGGTGGAAGCACCTTCGCCCTACAATGTAATCATGGGCAGACTATGGGTCCATATATTACGAGGAACGGCTTTGACATATCATCAGTACCTTCGATTCCCTACACCTATGGGTGAAATGAAAATCAAAGGTGACCAGCAAGACGCAAGGTTATGCAATCTAGCAGAGGTCATACTCAACAAAGAAAGAGCTTCTGCCCAGCAGCACGAAAGAAAAAGACGAAAGGCAAACACCAAAGAAGTGAATGACGGAGCCTTCTTAGTACCCGAAGCCATCTTAGTACCGAAGAAAAGCACCTCCTCCACTCCAGGGGCGAACGTATCTGCCAAATGAAAATTACAGAAAAGCACTCCTCAACGTCCTCAGAAACAAACCTTCTCACCTGTGGAACCAACAAAGAAAATCAACATCGGAACGTAGGCGGAGCCAAAAATGATCAACATCGGAACTTTACTTGAAGAGGAAGAGGAGATGCAACTACAAAGGTTACTAAGGGACTACGCAGATTTATTTGCGTGGTCAATGGAAAACATGCCTGGAATTGACCCGAATTTGGTCTCCCACCACCTTCGGCTCAAACCAGAAATACCACCATTCAAGCAACACATCCGCAAGGTAGCATACATCTACCAAGAAGCGGTAGAAAAGGAGTTACAAAAGCTATTAACTACGTGGTTCATACGTGAATTCAAATATACTACGTGGATATCCAACATGGTGGTTGTGCCCAAGAAGAACGGAGGCGTACGCATTTTCATCGACTTTAGCAATCTCAACAAAGCGTGCCCCAAAGACAGCTACCCACTGCCAAACATTGACCAACTAGTCGATGCAACCGAAGGTCACCATAGGATATGTTTTATGGATGGATACTCAGGTTACAACCAAATCTCCCTTGCAAAAGAAGACAAGGATGTTAGAGCATTGCTCGGTCGAACTCGTATGCGTTGCTATCTCAAGCATGTTTGTCAATGTTAGTGATCAAAACTATATGTCTTGATATCTAGTCTATTATAGCTAAGTCTCGGACTAGTATAGAAAGTGTAGTTGAGCTCAAGGACTTCATGGAGATTCATCATACAATAAGAAGGACTACTCAAGGAACCGGTGTAACTTCTCGACAAAAAGGTATGTGAAGACTTGAACTTATCTGTCACTCAAAAGTCTATTTACTCTATCTCCTACTTCTTGAGACAAAAAGTCGTATGCTATATATAGACTTAGATTATACACATTTGGTATTTCGAGCCGAGTATACCTCGCCTATCTATATTTCGAAATATGTGTTGGTAAGCGTTTCGCTTCGATCATGTTTATCTTTACCTAGTGACGAAAGTCATGATATGTTTCAATCACTTTGAAATTTGCTTTGACGAGAAATGGTGTAACAACTACATAACGTCCTCTAAGAATGTTTCAATGGTTGGAATGAGAGTTTAGATTACATAACCAATGATGGACATAATTATTGTTTTGGAAACACATATGTGCATAAGTCATATCCCTCGAACCAAAGTTTGCGAACTTTGTTGATCAAGAGAAACCGGAAGAATGGTTTGTTGCCAATTTCGCGAACTGCCGAACTTCTCATCCCGAGAAATTCTGGTGGAGTTGACGAACTAGATGAGTCCGTGAACCGGCGGAAAGTATTTGCCGAGATTTTCTGCTGGAGTTTGTAAACTCTTCCCGGTTGCTTAAGACCACGAACCTAGTGTGCGAACTTAAGAAGGTTATATATCTGAAGATGATTTCTGAACTTAAACTTATAAAGACTAAGGAATGCAATTTGTAAACCGTGGCTATAAAGTTCATGAACCGATTCGACTGAATCAAATCATCTTTCCTTCAATTGTGTCTTGTGTAGTACATAAGATTTCCTTGCAATTGAACAACTCTCTAACTAGTTCATTTGAAGTCATTTGAACTAGTTATGGTGAAGAATAATATGGTTGGTATGAAATGCTCATATGGATAACCTTTTGGTTAACTATTGTTGAACCAACAAATGTACACGTTTGGGTTCGGTTAACAAACCTAGAAGCGTGCATTTCATTTGTGTATAACAAGCTAAGTTTTCGATCTAACGGTTGAGAAATATTAGCTTGAATCTAAATCAGGTTTTCATCTAATGGTGGATATTGTTTTCTTGACCAAGGAGAAACCTTGATTTGAAAGACTATATAAAGGAGACATCTATTATTGTGAAAAACTAATCCCCACACTTCGCGTGTGATACTAGTTTGCGTGCTAGATTCGATTCTCCTTTAACCTTTGATTTTCTTCTTATAAAACCAGGTTAACGACTTAAAGACTTCATTGGGATTGTGAAGCCAGACCGATACCACTTTTATCATAGTTGTGTGATCTGATCTTGCATCTTCTATCGTACGAGTACAATCAGATTGATTGGCTTGATATCAATATCTCTCATAGGGAAGATATAAAAAGTAGTCACAAACATCTTCGTCTTATTGTTTGTGATTCTGCAACATCTTGTTTCGCTACCATACGATTAATATGGGTGTGAGGTGATTGATTTATCTAGGATGTTCTTCGGGAATATAAGACTGGATTATCAATCGGTTCCTTTTCACCTTGATTATTATCAAAAGACGGAACAAAAACTTTAGGGTTTTTTTATGGGAGACAGATTGATCCTTTGATAGACTTGTCTATGTGAGACAGATTTGTTTATTGTCAAAGCCTGGGATTTTGGGTCGTAGCAATTCTTAGTTGTGGGTGAGATCAGCTAAGGGAATCAAGTGTGCAGTATCCTGTTGGGATCAGAGGCGTAGGGAGTACAAATGTACCTTGGATCAGTGGGAGACTGATTGCGGTTCAACTATAGTCCATTCGGAAGTTAGCTTGGAGTAGGCTAGTGTCTGTAGCGGCTTAATACAGTGTGTGTTCAATCTGGACTAGGTACCGGGGTTTTTCTGCATTGCGGTTTCCTCGTTAACAAAATTTCTGGTGTCTGTGTTATTTCAGTTTCCGCATTATATTGTTTTATATTTATAATTGAAATAATACAGGTTGCGCGTTAGATCATCAATTAGAGTAATCCAACCTTTGGTTGTTGATTGTCATTGATTGATCCTTGGATATTGGTCTTTGGTACCATCCAGGTTATTCCTTGTATTTGATTAGTACTCCGAGTTTCTGTTTGAGGAAATCAAAACAAGAGAGAGATATAAACTCGTTGATGTACTTTTAATTGATTGAGTATTGTTGATTCTCTTAAAAGTATATTCGAGTTTGTCCATACAGATTGCTAAGCGAAATATTGGGTGGTGTTGTTAGACCCCCGCTTTTTCACAGGAGCATACTGCGTTCTTTACCCCCACGAGGCTTGTATTGTTATACAAGGATGCCTTTTGGACTAAAGAACGCGGGTGCAACATACCAGCGATTGGTAGACAAAATCTTTAAGTCGTGGATAGGAAAGATACTGGAGGTCTACGTGGACGATATGCTTGTCAAAAAGAGGCGAAAAACCACCTGTCATATCTAAGGGAAATATTCGAAGCCATGAGAAACTTTCACATGAAGGTGAACCCGGAGAAATGCACATTCGGAGTAACCTCGGGAAAATTCTTGGGATACTTGGTAACTAAGCGAGGAATAGAAGTAGACCCCGAAAGGGTCAGAACAATAATGGAAATGCCATCTCCAGAAACACTAAAAGGAGTACCAAAGCTAAATGGAATCTTAGCTTCCATGGGAAGATTCATAGAAAGATCATCGGATAAATGCAAAGCATTTTTTGATACACTAAGGAAAGGAAGCAGGTTCATGTGGACCACGAAATGCGATCAAGCTTTTCAAAAGATCAAAGAATACTTGGCTTCAATACCCATCCTACAGAAACCGTAGCCAAGTGATATACTCACCTTGTATTTAGCAGCAACAAGCTATGTTGTGAGAGCAGTATTGGTACGAGATCAAGGACAAGGAGAAAAGCCCATATACTACATCAGCAAGACACTCAGTTCAGCGGAGTGTAACTATACTAAGGTAGAGCAGCTTATATATTCCTTAATAGTGGCAACAAAAAAACTAAGGATACATTTCGAAGCACATACCATCCGATTCTTCACAAAGGCTCAGATAGGTCAAATCCTCGAAAGCACGAATAAAATTGGAAGGGTGGAAAAATGGAATGCCATGATCAAACAGTTCCACATAATCTTTGGGACTAGGATGGCTGAGAAATCGCAAATCTTAGCATACTTTCTAGCGGACCTACCTCTCAACGACGAAGCAGAGATAGATGACATCCCAGGAATGGAGGAAGACAAGCTTTGGTTGTTGATTGTCATTGATTGATCTTTGGATATTGGTCTTTGGTACCATCCAGGTTATTCCTTGTATTTGATTAGTACTTGCAGTTTCTGTTTGAGGAAATCAAAACAAGAGAGAGAGATATAAACTCATTGATGTACTTTTAATTGATTGAGTCTTGTTGATTCTCTTAAAAGTATATTTGAGTTTGTCCATACAGATTGCTAAGAGAAATATTTGGTGGTGTTGTTAGACCCCCGCTTTTTCAATTGGTATCAGAGAAGGCAAACACGTTCAAGACCTCAAAAGTCTGTGTTTGTAGCGATCTGACTCTATGGACGACAAGTACATCTCTGATAACACAACACCAGTTTAGAGCCACTTACGTGAGTCTCAAAGGGTTGAAACTTCTGAGAAAAACTCAAGAACTTGTCCATTGACTGAAACTACTTTCGACTGGAAAAAATCTCTTGAGGAACAGTTGGATGATCTTTCAGATGATTGTGATTCAGAAGAAGGAAAAAGTATTGATGAGGAAGTCTCTCAATATATCAATCTGTTTGATCGTGCCTTGAAAGAAAAGAAGTCAACAACCTTCTTGAGTAAATACATGGGTCCTCTTTGTCAAGAAAAGCGAAAGTTGAGAAAACTCTTTAAAGGATACGATGGTGGATATAAACTCTTACGATCTATCGTTAAAGATTGTGAGGAAGATGTACGCACAAAAAATCTGAATGTGATAATCTTTTTCGAAATCTCTTCGTGTTGAAAGAAAGACTTGCAGAAACTGAAGCAAGATATGACTCTCAACAAAAACGTTTTTGCGACAAAGAGCGCAGTCTTCTCGCCAAAGAAAAATCCTTGGAAACTGAGCTTGCAGCTGCTCTTAATAAAGTAAAATCACTGGAAGAGAGTCTGAGTAGATCTAATTCTAGATCTACAAAATTATCTTCTATGCTTGGAGCATGTAAAGAACACCGTAATACACGTGGTCTGGGCTATAAAGGAATAAACGCTCCAAAAACTAGTAAGATCAACTTTTTTAAAGCTAGTGATAATTCTCCATGTGAAAAACCTTTAGCAGCTTGCAATGGTCCCAAAAACAAGGATTCTGCTCCTTTTAATTATGCTCACAAGAGAACATTTAAAAATAATTCCTTTAACTGCTATTACTGCGGGAATAAAGGATATTCTGAGCAAAGATGTGGTTATCGGTTGAGGAATGAAAAGCTTCATAACATTCTTACTTGGATGTCTAAAGAAGTCATTAAACAGGTTTCACACAGTTTTGGAAAAGGCACTTTTAACACTCAAGGAATGTACTATGATAAGTCTTTTCTTAGTTGTGTGTTCAAAACAAAAAATGCCTACAATGGAAGAAGGAAGAATGGAGAAAGGGTGACTGACCCTGTAAAGAGGAAAAGGCATAGGAGAAAGAAATAAAAGTTGAGTTCCTCATCTCTCCCTGAAGAAAGCTGAAAATCCAAGACTTCCGCTCCAGATTTCTTACATATCAACAATCGAGTCTCAGATCTAAAAATCAGTGTAAACAGACTCAAACGGAGCATCAAGAAAACATGGAAAACAGTTGACTCAGGTACTCCTAACCCTTTTCTTGATAAAACTTCTTCAGCTATGACGAGTAATGTCTCTCTAAATATCCTTGATAAAGGAAAAAAAGAAGTGAATATTGATGAGAAAGATGCTCATCTTAATACACCATGACTGCTAGAAGTCGCATCCCTCTTTTATATAAAAGGTGGATGCTCCTTGTTCTCAAGATGAGTCATCTTGGGAAAGTTGTCGGGGTTGTATTAAATTCGTTGTTAAGTTTTAAAAAAAAAAAATTGATCCTCGTGTTCCTTCATCCCTTCTCCGAGTGTCTGTCTCTCGACAATTCTTTGAATAATTGTGCTTATCCTTTCCCCGGGTATCACATGTATGATTAACCAAGTACACATACCGAACCCACACGAACATCATTGTTCCTAGGGTTTCTTGGAACACCTTGTAAATACTGTGTTCCATAAGGTCAAAAGATTCTACTTGACTCTTTTTATACACAATGGATGGAAGCAACAAGGTTGATGAAGTTGAGAAGGACCATATTCTTGAGTTGAATCCTGTTTCTATAACATGCTTTCATGTTGTTGATCATGAAAACAAAGTACCAGTTCATATGTCATCACAACTGGTAGGAAACCTTCTTCGAGACTTTGAAGTAGTACGTGAACAACTCGGAATTGCAACAAAGAATCTTGATTTTCTGAAAAACAAACTGAAGAAGGCAACTAATGAGCTCGTCCATGTTCAATCTCTAGTTGCTGACAGAGTTTGGAGTGTTTTAATCATGTTTCTTGTTTTAGATGCCTAGTAAGTCTTCTTTTTTGGTTTAGTTGGAAGAATAACTAGTGCTTGAATAGCAATGATTGTGACTACACGTAGCTATTATTTTTCATCTTCTTGTTCTTTTTTTAGGTTTATTGGTTTAAATTCTAAAAATATTTGGAGGATGATGATTTGCAGTATTTAATCTTTATGATTTGTTATATTGCAATTTGTTATGGGATATTGGTGTTTACGTCCATGAACTATGTTGTCCCATATTTTGTCAAAAGTAAAGTCGTTCATGATCGGTATTCATGTATTGATTTAAGGATGAATAGACTTTTGACATATACAAAAGTTAAGCCTATATTATCAATTCTTTGATAGAAGATAGGTTAAAATCTTTTATGTTCAAGGATTATGTCTATTAAATATCGTTATGCAAATAGTGATGGAAGATAGAATGAATCCTTGTGTATTCCACAGTATTGATCTTCACTGATCCATATTTTATGTAATACTGTAAGGCTCCATAATGTGTGTTATGTTGAGAATGATACAACCAAGTTGATTATTTTTTGATTAACTTTGTTGGTTGTTCCGTAAGGTACTTTATGTTGAGCATTCTTGAACTAAATTAATCATCTTGTATGGTTATTTAGTTATTGCTCCATAGGTCCTTTTATGTTGAGCAAAACAAATGACAATTAAATTGATTACTTTTGTAATTAGTTTGGTTGTGTACTCCAGTTAGATTAATTATGGGTTCTCTTGTAATTAATCTAGTTGAGTATTTTCATACTCCGTAAGATTCCTCTTATGTTGAGTATATGAACGACTATCCTATTCATTTTCTAATGGTTATGTTAGTCGTATGCTCCGTAAGTTCTCTTATGTCGAGCATAATCAATTAAGTTGATCACTTTTGTATTTAATTTGATTGCGTATTCCGATTAAATTAATCATGGGTTTACTTGTGATTAATTTGATTGAGTTTTTGTATATAGAAAATCATTCTCATGGTTTTTGGTGTCCAATCAAAATCCTTGTTTTCTTTTGAAATTAAGGTCGCTCTTGTTGTTCCCTTGGGAATGACATCAAATGAGGGGGAGTTCTTTTTAACTTGTGCTTAATAGTCATATCTTGAGGGGTGTGCGGCTGTGGAATTTTAAAGGGGTTATCTTGTATCTTTAAACTCCTTGATGAATGCTATTAGCTTCGGTTATATGATTGCATCTAAATTAGATTGTATGTATTTTATTTTATTCATGAAATGTCTCTTATGGAAATTTCATTATGATCCCGTTCTTGTCCTTTGCCAATTTTATTGACAAAAAGGGGGAGAACTAATATGTAGTTCACACTACAAATACATATGGTTTTCGGATCAGTGTGTAAGGGGGAGTGGTTTCCATGTGAGATGGAGTATTGACTAAGGGGGAGTAATGCATATCACCATAGTATTATTGTTGAAGTGATACAATTGGACTTTAACACTGTGTAATAATACTATGACATTGTATAACAATGATCGAGACCGATGCTTTCTCATTGTTATAGCTACGGATCTTCAACAACGGTGATGCTAAAATTACAACCTTTGGGATCATTGGAGTACTTGGAAGTGACGAAGATTTCGAGGAATGTTGAAGATTAGGCATGTGGAATAGGATCTACTAAAGTGTCTTTATCTTTTTTGTATTCCATGTGTATTAATAGTTTTGTCACAATAAATTGACAAAGGGGGAGATTGTTAGAGCATTGCTCAGTCGAACTCGCATGCGTTTCTATCTCAATCATGTTTGTCAATGTTAGTGATCAAAACTATAAGTCTTGATTTCTAGTCTACTATAGCTAAGTCTCGGACTAGGATAGAAAGTGTAGTTGAGCTCAAGGGCTTCATGACGATTCATCATACAAGAAGAAGAACTACTCAAGGAACCGGTGGAACTTCTCGACAAAAAGGTATGTGAAGACTTGAACATACCTGTCATTCAAAATCTATCTACTCTATCTCCTACTTATTGAGACAAAATGTCGTATGCATATATAGACTTAGATTATACACATTTGGTATTTCGAGTCGAGTATACCTCGCCTATCTATATCTCGAAATATGTGTTGGTAAGCGTTTCGCTTCGACCATGTTTATCTTTACCTAGTGACGAAAGTCATGATATGTTTCAATCACTTTGAAAATTGCTTTGACGAGAAATGGTGTAACAACTATATAACGTCCTCTAAGAATTTTTAAATGGTTGCAATGAGATTTTAGATTACATAACCAATGATGGACATAAGTATTGTTGTGGAAACACATATGTGCATAAGTCCTATCCCTTGAACCAAAGTTTGCGAACTTTGTTGATCAAGAGAAACCGGAAGAATGGTTTGTTGCTAATTTCGCGAACTGCCGAACTTCTCATCCCGAGAAATTCTGGTGGAGTTGACGAACTAGCTGAGTCCGTGAACTGGCGGAAAGTATTTGCCGAGATTTTCTGCTGGAGTTTGTAAACTCTTCCCGGTTGCTTAAGACCACGAACCTAGTGTGCGAACTTAAGAAGGTTATATATCTGAAGATGATTTCTGAACTTAAACTTATAAAGACTAAGAAATGCAATTTGTAAACCGTGGCTATAAAGTTTATGAACCGATTCGACTGAATCAAATCATCTTTCCTTCAATTTTGTCTTGTGTAGTACATAATATTTCCTTGCAATTGAACAACTCTCTAACTAGTTCATTTGAACTAGTTATGGTGAAGAATAATAGGGTTGGTATGAAATGCTCATATGGCTAACCTTTTGGTTAACTATTGTTGAACCAACAAATGTACACGTTTGGGTTCGGTTAACAAACCTAGAAGCGTGCATTTCATTTGTGTATAACAAGCTAAGTTTTCGATCTAACGGTTGAGAAATATTAGCTTGAATCTAAATCAGGTTTTCATCTAATGGTGGATATTGTTTGCTTTATGACCAAGGCGAAACCCTGATTTGAAAGACTATATAAAGGAGACATCTAGTATTGTGCAAAACTAATCCCCACACTTGTGTGATACTAGTTTGCGTGCTAGAGTCGATTCTCCTTTAACCTTTGATTTTCTTCTTATAAAACCAGGTTAACGACTTAAAGACTTCATTGGGATTGTGAAACCAGACCGATACCACTTTTACCGTAGTTGTGTGATCTGATCTTGCATCTTCTATCGTACGAGTACAATCAGATTGATTGGCTCGATATCAATATCTCTGATAGGGAAGATATAAAAATTAGTCACAAACATCTTCGTCTTATTGTTTGTGATTCCGCAACATCTTGTTTCGCTACCATACGATTAATATGGGTGTGAGGTGATGGATTTATCTAGGATGTTCTTCGGGAATATAAGACCGGATTATCAATTGGTTCATGTTCACCTTGATTATTATCAAAAGACGGAACAAAAACTTTAGGTTTTTTTTATGGGAGACAGATTGATCCTTTGATAGACTTGTCTATGTGAGACAGATTTTTTATTGTCAAAGCCTGGGATTTTGGGTCGTAGCAATTCTTAGTTGTGGGTGAGATCAGCTAAGGGAATAAAGTGTGCAGTATCCTGTTGGGATCAGAGGCGTAGGGAGTACAACTGTACCTTGGATCAGTGGGAGACTGATTGTGGTTCAACTATAGTCCAGTCGGAAGTTATCTTGGAGTAGGCTAGTGTCTGTAGCGGCTTAATACAGTGTGTGTTCAATCTGGACTAGGTACCGGGGGTTTTCTGCATTTGCGGTTTCCTCGTTAACTAAATTTCTGGTGTCTGTGTTATTTCAGTTTCCGCATTATATTTTTTTATCTTTATAATTGAAATAATACAGGTTGCGCGTTAGATCATCAATTAGAGTAATCCAACCTTTGGTTGTTGATTGTCATTGATTGATCCTTGGATATTGGTGTTTGGTACGATCCAGGTTATTCCTTGTATTTGATTAGTACTCGCAGTTTCTGTTTGGGGAAATCAAAACAAGAGAGAGATATAAACTCGTTGATGTACTTTTAATTGATTGAGTCTTGTTGATTCTCTTAAAAGTATATTCGAGTTTGTCCATACAGATTGCTAAGCGAAATATTGGGTGGTGTTGTTAGACCCCCGCTTTTTCACAGGAGCATACTGCGTTCTTTACCCCCACGAGGATTGTATTGTTATACAAGGATGCCTTTTGGACTAAAGAACGCGGGTGCAAAGATAACAACGTTACATTCAGACATGTCTGTCGAAAAGATAACAGATATGCAGATGCCTTAGAATTTATATCATCGATGCTAAGGGACAGAAATACCACGTCCGTGCAAATTGGAAGGATATATGAACCTTCGATAGAGGGTCCAATCTCAGAAGTCGAGGAGGCTTTGGCCGTTCAAACTCGAGTCATGAGAGAAGCTGAGAAAGGGAAATAATACGAAGAAGAACAATATGACGAAGTCGAAGAATCCGACAAAGACCAATCTATGTCGGACGAAGACAACTAAGACGAAGCGGAGGATGATTGGAGGATTCCAATTCACCAATACCTTGACAAACGTACCTTACCAGCATATGTCAATGAGGCTCGAAAACTTGAACCAAAAGCAGCAATGTACAGCCTGCGTGATGGAATACTGTACAGAAGGTCATTTCTTGGACCTCTGATGCGGTGCCTCTCACGAACCGAAGGCAGAAGAATACTCCATGATATACATAGCAGAGATTCCGGCAATCATAGCGGAAGAAGGTCCTTGGAAGTCAAAGCCAAAATGCAAGGATACTACTGGCTAAGCATGGACGAAGATTCGAAGAACGTGTCTAAACGTTGTGAGAGATGCCAACGCTTTGCCAGGAAGATTAAAGCGCCAGGAACGGATATTGTTCTGCGACTTTTTCTGCCAGACTATTGTTCTTCGTGTTCTAGGTTTGCAGCAGCAGATGACTTTCCGAAACTTTGGTTTATCGATTCCTAAGCAAACTATTCTATCCCAGAGTAAACGTATCTCTTTTGATGATTCCCAACACCTCTTATAAATACCACAGGCCGATTAAAACTCTCCTAAAATCGTCTTTTCTTTTACTGGAAGTCTCGACTTTTCTTTCCTCTTTTACCTTCAACTTGTCTTCTGTTTAGCTTCAATTTCCCAATTTAGTAGATACGGATCTTAGATGAGTTTATGTTATTCTTTCTGTCACGTATCTTCTAAAAATAAATTCACAAAACCAACCCGAGAATGACACCTCCTCTGTTTTTCGATAATAACCAAATATGAGAAGATTTGGTACCTATTTTAACTCCCGAACACGTCATTCATCCTGTTTATTGGGTAACCACTTTAATCAGACCGTGGAAACCTTAAAAGTCTCCCATCTTGCCAAACTCGAACCAACAGAAAGCCGTGAATATTTCTTTCACTGTTTTCATCACCTGTGATTATCCAGCCCTATTTTCTCGAATCCGGAAGATATGCCAATCCTATTTAGCTGTAACAGGCCCAGATTAACCCAAAACCATGATAAAGTCCAACAGAAACTCGTCCAAATCATAACCAGGTAATTCCGATGAACAATTCCATTCAAACATCTTGTTTTACTCCAACTTGAATTCTGGCCAATTTTGATTAAAACAAAGACCCATACCAGCCCTGTTTAAGTCCTAGGAACAAACCCAATAAATTTCAAGGCTTTAGTCTCATTAAAATACGACCAAATATCGAACCCTAATTATATCCGCAACTGTCCAAACTTTCCCGCCAGAATCAAAATTTGAATGGTGAACATGACTTCCCCTTATCATTCAGCGGAGTCCCTTTAGCAGATGGGGGTAAAGTTAGCAATTCTTGGGGGTGCGAATAGCAGTTTGTGGGGTACAAAGATGACTTTTGGGCTGTATATAGTGAAAAACTCCTTGGTGACTTTATCAACTCCTCCGGGACTTTTCTGTGGTGCCTTTAACACTTTTCTGTGTGCCTTTAACACTTTTCTGGGCGCCTTTGAGTAGTTTCTCGAGCATCTATATCTTACCTCTCATATTCACTTCTTTTCTTCAATTTTTATACATCAATAAAGCTGTCATGCTTTTTAGACATAACTCGCATCACTAAAGACGACATGCCTTTCAGATAGAAAAGAAGTAAATAATGAGAAATAAGTCTCCTCTGACAGCAGTTGCACATGAAATGACACTTTATCCCCTTTTAAGGGACGTTTCTTTTTCTTTTGCTCCAAAGTACCTAAAACTCAAAATCAAACATAAAATGCATAATTTACAAGAAAATTTAGCAAAGAAAGCATAAACAATAGATAAATATCAAGGTGTTTTAGACACCTATCAGATAGCAACGCTTGCGAGTTCGACCGAGTAGTGCTCTAACAATCTCCCCCTTTGTCAATTTTAGTGACAAAACTATCAATACATATGGATTACAAAATAAATAAACTTTGTAGCTTCTCATCCATCATGCTTGATTTCCTTGGTCCTTCAACATTCCTTGAATTCTTCGCCGCTCCAAGTACTCCAGTGATTCTGAATGTGTTTGACTCAGCATCATTGTTGTTGAATATCCGTAGCCATAACAATACGAAAACAGTTGCTCTCAAATATTGTTATATAGTGTGCATCAAAGTCCAATTGCATCACAACTTTGACAATGATACTATGGTGATATGTATTGCTCCGCCTTAGTCAATACTTCATCTCACAATGAAAACCACTCCCCCTTACATAATGATCCGTGAACCATATGTATGTAGTGTGAACTACAAAATAATTTTCCCCCTTTTTGTCAATATAAATTGGCAAAGGTACGAAAACTAATGGGATCTAATGAAATTCTCATAGAGATATTTCATGACTAAAAGAGAACATATCAACTTTGTTTCAATGATTTCACATAGTTGAAACTCAGTGTATTCATCAAGGATTTAATAAAGATAAAAGATAACTCCTACAATATTCCACAACCGCACTCCCCACAAATATTTGGCAATTAAGCACAGGTTCAATTAAGAACTCTCCTCCATAAAATGTCATTCCCGAGAGAACAACAAGAGCGACCTTACTTTTAACAAGAAAAAAAAGGATTTCTTTGGACATTAACAAATTACATGAAACATGAATTTGTATCCAGAAACTCAAATAAATTAATCCACAAAATACCTTATGGACTAATTTAATCAGAAACACTCAACATAAGAAAAACTTACGGAGCCATATAGTACTTTCACAGAAAAGTGGATCAGGGAAAAATCAATACTTCGGAATATTAAAAAGTCCATTCTATTTTCCATCAATTATTTGCATAATGACACAATAGACTTAACTTTTGACGTATATGAGATAATCATAGTTCACGCACGTAAACACACATATCTCATAACATATTTTTTCAATATATAAAACCAAATAAGATTAATACTGTAAAATTATCTTCCAAATAATTTAGAGTTTAATTAAACAAATCTAAAAACATTGCAAGATGAAAATCCGTTGGAAATAGTTATGTGTAATCACAATATTTGTTATTCCAAACCCTAGTTATTCTTCTTAAAACACAAAAATTCTCATAAGAAGTTTCCCATAAATTATTTAAGCAAGAAACAAATGTCATTTCACTAACTTTGAAGACTCTTCTCATATTCCCTATAATCATCAACCTCATCTTCGATTCGATCAATCCCGGATTCGAGATTATCCATCTTTTCCTTAAGTCTTTTGGTTGAATATTCAAGTTCACTATTCAACACACATACTCGTTCCAAGACGAGATTCATGGTTAATAAAAGCGTATCAAAATGATAGACAATGGGATTCCTATCAGAGGAGGAATCACGTTTGTCATGACCCATCTCATTATCAGAAGAATCAAAACAAACTTTCTTAGAGGGAAAGATAATAGTCCAGACATCATCTTTTTTACTAGAAAGACTTGATGAGGACATAATATAAAAAGGTAAATTAAATGCTTTCTTAAAGGAATGAAATCTTCCAACTTAAAAAGAAGAAGATATGAGATAAATTCCTAAAAAGACCTTTGACCAAAACCCTAACAAAATTTTGGATATCCAAAAAGCACATTATTTAGGAAAACCGTTCATATACACAGAAACGGTTCTTAGATCCATAACAAAACTAGAGCAAAAAATGGAGATACTGAAACAAGTCAGCAGTAGAATTTTGACTTTCTCGATAACAGAAATCTTTTCATACCCCTCTTGGATATTATAGTTCTTGTCCAAGGGAAAAACAAGAAAAATATTAGAAACCATTACAAATTGTAATTTCTCCCATCCAATAAAGTATTGGGTGGTTTCTCAAGAGAAGATGATGATTTCATTATTCCTTGTTTCTGATTTCTCTTTAAGGAGGGAAGATCAAGAGGTGACATCTTCCTTTCCCGCAATGTTTCGGGATCCCTGTTTATCGATTTTTGCAAACTATGAATGGTTCTGAGTATCTCTTTCGAAAGTGATGTAGATTTCTTATGATATTTTCTTTTCTTGTTATGATAAATTAAATTAATAGAAGAAGATTTTTCAAGAACTTTTGTGCAAATCGTCTTTGGATGGTCCTGTTTTTTATACAACGGAAACTTAGGATTTGTCATTCCATTATAATTTATCATGTCTTTCTCATTACAAGAGAAGTTTGAACATGACATATTCTCAGGAGTAATATGATGATTGGGTTTAAAAGATTTTATCGAGGATGATTGATCCTTCTTCTTAAAATAATGATTGCAAGATGTCGTATTCTCTTGTCTTAATTTTTTCAGTTGACATTCCTGTTGATGGTGGTTTTTAGTTCACGGTTAAATTTGTAAACCCTTGCATTTAATGTGTCGTCACTCTGCAAAGAAACAGAGCCATGTAAAAGTGATGAGTGTCCAACCTCTCCACTGACGCATTTATTGAGCAACTCAATATATTCACATGAAATTTATCCAAAATGGTGCATGCAGCAACAATCCCAGATATTTTGTAAATTTCGGCACCTTGCCTGTATTATCCAATTAATATGAGCTTCTTTGAATGCTTTCTGTGCTATGTTCCCCGGCTGAACCCTTAATATTGATATGACATGACAATTTAATGTTCCCCGGCTGAACCCTTAATATTGATATATTCACTCGCAGAGAGTAGCATGAATTTCCTGAAATATCAAGGTTAAGGTCTTTGCATAAAACAACTCAATAAGAAAGAATACTGCTCTCCGGAAATAAATTTAAAGAACTCTATGCAGAGTTCGATCAATTTTTTGATAACTCACAAAAATCAAATCTCAACCCTATTAATTTGCGAAATTAGGGTTTCGCGCCCCGCGCAGTATGTCAGACCATGCTGGTCGAAACTAAACTAGGCAAGCTAGGCAGTTGATCCGCCATGGATTAGTAGGTACAAAATCCTACCCAAAATAAGAAAACAAGGGATAAAAGAGGAGCCGTGGAAAATAGGAGCAGTAGCAAAAGTAGGTGTGGTCGTGCCATAGGCCAGCTAGCGCCACTTGCAGATGGCCACACACCCATGCTGCTTGACCGGCCCTCCTCTTTCCCATCGACCAATCAGGTCGCTTCAAACCCGCCACACACACACTAGAAGTGTGGCCACACCCATGTCTGGTCGGCCCCTTTTCTATTGACCAATCGGGTTGCTCTAAACTTTCCACGGTATTAAAAGAGGCAAATTGCACCAGATGGTCACAATGCCAATTGGCTTTTCGAAATCGCGCCAACATGCTAATGGCATGCCAAACGTGCCCTTCTACTCCAGCGTGCTAATGGCATGCCAAACATTCCATTCTGCGCCAATCGCTAATCAGCATGCCAAACGTTCCACTCGCCGCAGTAACTTTCCAAACGTGCCACTTTGCCGCAGTAGCATGCTGAACGTGTCAACGTTCCCTAAATAACGCGCCTACGTGCTAACCCACCTCCTGTTCGTTTCCAACTCCGTTACAAATTCCAATTAGGGTATTCTAATAAAAAATACGACTTTTCTTTAGTGGCATTAGCCGAAACCCTAATTTCATGTCGTGGCCACTCATAGCCTCCCTTGCTCATGTGGCCATCCCCATGTTATGGCTGTACCATAATTCCTTTGGCGTGGCCATGCCGCCGTTTGCACAAAAAACGTCACCGTGCCGCGACCACATGCCACGCGCAAATTAAGGTTTCGATATGCCAAACCCTAATCTAGCTAAGGTTGTCACGCCAACCAAGCTAAGTGATGCTCCCTAGGGAATTAATTTTGATATGGAAACTGAAGCCAATGTTGTCGAAGCCATATTTGGGTCTAGCACCAATATGCCAAAATCCTAGTCTTGGTCATGCCGCCAATCCCTAACTTTGTCCACGACGCCAAATGATATCCTTAGCCATGCCGCCAAGCCCTAACTTTGACCATGGTGCCAAATCCTAGCCTTGTCCATGCCGCCAAGCCCTAACTTTGGCCACGGCGCCAAATTCTAGCCTTGGCCATGCTGCCAAACCCCTTAACTTGGGCCACGGCGCCAAATCCTAGCTTTGGCCATGCCACAGGTGCGTCTATGCTACCATGCCACAGGCATGTGCCAATGGCTCCACTATGCTATTAAAAGATGCCAACGGAATCTGGCCATAATCAACAACCACCCTCCCGCATGAATTACAATATCAGTCGTCCAAATTCGCCACAGAATTAACAGGCCTACGGCAAGTTTTAGGCGACCAACTAAGACAAGCCTAATAGAATCACACGCTATTCTCCTATTTCAAGTCTCCTAACTTTTACTTGCCATGCATGGCTATCTGCTACTTAATTGGCACACAATTAATCAAAATAGCCAGATCTTGCATACAAGACCCATTCAACAATCTGCTGCATATTTTTCACGAAAATACTCGAAACATCAAACATGTCACAAATTGGGGGATGTTCATCAAGGTATTGGTCTAGCGGTTTACAGCGTGCGACACGTCCATTATAAGAAAGTTTCGGAAAGAAGCGCAGTTAGTGGCGGCAAGAAGTAGTGGGTGTAAATTAATTTGTTTCCTTCATAGTGGGAACGTGGTCTCTGGCATTTACACATTACCCCACTTCTCCATCACTCAATCACTCTCACTTTCTACGAGATCAGGGTGCGTTCAATTATGACTTGTATAAATAGGTTTTACCTATTTCGACCAGACATCAACAGAGTTTTGGTTAACAAAAAAACAAGTATCCAGAAAAACACAAAAGAACTGATAGCTTACATTCCGCAAGCCAGTTCCATATTCTGCTACAAGTCATAAAACAACTACACATTTAGAACCAACCATTCTGGTCTCAACACCTTCTTCGCTTTCCTTCCTAAGACCAACCCTTCTCCTTCACTTTGTGACCGAAGCAAGACTGGAACGACCATTTTTTGTTTTAGGACAGGATTGTATAGATTGATCTCTCGAATCTAAAGTACTTCCGTGCAGTGCATTTGTTTAGGTCTAAATTCGTTTCTCATCAACACACCCAAATTTACCAAAACTGGCAGAAACAGTTTTCACCCGCAAACAATTGGCGACCACAGTGGGAGATTAAATCTCTCTCGTTGCATATTCAATTCTCAATTTCATTTCCATCCCAATTAGGGATGCACATGGGCGGGTATGGGCGGGTATAAGATCAAACCAACCTTGCACCCACAGATTACGGTTTTTTTTTTTCAAAACCAACCCCGCACCCACAAACAGCGGGCGGGTTTTGTTACCCGCCCGCTGCTGGTTGGGCGGGTATGGGTTTAAACCCGCTTAGACCCGCTTTATAATTCATACTCATTCATACACACACGTGTTTTACTTAAGTTCACATATGAAGATTAAGTGTTGAATCTGTTGATTTTTCGATTGTTGTCGATTTCTGGTGAAGATTCGAAGTTGTTGTTGTTGATTTCTGGTGAAGATTTCTGGTAATTGTTGTTCGTAGGTGAAGAAGAAGAACTGAGGAGGAGGAAGAGGAGAGGTCGAACATAGACAAGAGTGTAGAAAGTGAATGCAGGTTATCAGTTATCCTATCTACTAGTATTAAGGTTTCATAATGGACGGCTAGGATTAGTTTTATCTAATGGTATAAAATCTATGGGTTTTTTGGGCGGGTATGGGCGGGTAGTAGCTTAAACCAACCTCGCACCCACAGACAGCGGGTTTTTTTTCATAACCAACCCCGCACCCACAACGGGCGGGTATGGACTAAAAAACCACGGGTTTAGCGGGTATGGGCGGGTTTGGGTTTGGTGGGCGGGTCTTATGCAGCCCTAATCCCAATTGGTCTTAGGCCTATTCAATCATTAGCTAAAACTCATTTGAACCAAAGATTACAACTTTCCAAATGTATCCCGGCCATCCTAAGCACTTCCAAAGCCGTCAATGCTCGAAATCCAATCACCATGGAAGAGTGTGGCAAACCGTCTGTGGAAAAAACCAACAAACATTCGCTTGGAGAGCGTCAGAAATGACAAAAAAAATGTTGAATCCTTGTCTGAGGTATGTGCATCCGCCAACGACGATGCAGATAGAATATGTGATCGTATCGAACAAGGTAAAAAGGGAATGGCCAACACCAATGTACCGTCCGCAAGCGAATTCGACACATCCTATGGCGTTACATCCTTTAGCACCAATACCAGCGGCGCAGGAAGCATCCTCTTTGGCGTGACGCCTCCTATTACCAGAGCCAGAGCCGCCGCTACTCCTAATATTTCTTCGAGCATGACGCCTCCAATAATCACCAGGGTTTCTACCACTTCTTCCTCAAGACGAGAGACTAGAGGAACTAGAGGAAACCAACCTCCCATTACCATTATCGATTTAATGAAGAGACATGAAGTTCTCGCCAAAGCTCAGATGGACATGGCCAAAACTCAGAAGAAGCGAAGCAACGAACGTCTGAATGATTATGTCAAGAGATTCAGAATTCATGCGCTAGATTGTCATGATCCAAATGTGACTGAACATCATTTGGTGGAGTTGTGCATTAATGACATTGTACCCGTTTATCGCGCTCTACTTGAGAACCTGCGCTTCCACACGTTTTATGAACTTCATGAAGATGCTAAGCGGTCGGCTACAACAGCACTAGCCCTGCTAGAAAGAACCATACCTTCTAATAATGAAGAGCCTCGTGATATTCGTGGAAGCATACATCTCACCAACAGGAAACACAACCTTCGGTCTTCTGTAAGCAGTTTCACTGAAGCATCAAGAGGAAAACCATCGTTGTAGAGATGCCACATCCTGCGCGTCCAAAACCGCCAACTCCAACTCCAGTACCACATGCGCGACGGCCACAATGATAAAACCACGTCCAAATTACACCATGTCTGGCAAATGGCAACAACATCAATGAGAGATTCCTCTCCCATATAGAGAGTAATTGAGTTACCGAAGGAGATTGCACCTGGGGACTCGATAGGTACATAAAGACTCTCTATGTAATGATCTTTATCATATTTGCATAACCTATTAGTTAAGTCGTTTGCTTGAGGAAACTCCCCTACTCCACAAAGACACGATCCAAAGATGATAAAGGCAAAAGAGTGTGGCTAGACAACTCGCCTAATCCTGAAGATTATTTGTTGTCGTATGGACAACTCGCAAATGTGATGCAATTGCCTAGAGAGAGTGTAGAGGCATTTTTTCGCAGGTTACACACACAAGTAAGTCTCGTTAAACAACTCTCTTTACAACCGGTTATTTTTCGTCCCATCAAGACCTGGGGACTTTTATCCGTCTATCAATCCGTCATCATCCTGATGTCATCATTAACGCTTGATGCCGCTTACACACGGGAGATACTAATATACCCAAAAGCCCAATCATGCGTGAAGGACATGCCTAGCAGAGATAGAGCTAAGTAACTATCCTTAAGCTAAATGTTTTATACCTATTAGGCTTATCAAATAAATTTTAAATATCTTAGTGTTGAGATGTGCAAATCCTTCAACACTCACCATTGTGTTGCCAGGAGTACTGCCTCAACACGTTTTCCTTTTAGTGTTGAGACGTGCAAATTCCTCAACACTCACCATTGTGTTGCCAGGTGTACTGCCTCAACACGTTTTTCCTCTTAGTGTTGAGACGTGCAAATCCCTCAACACTCACCATTGTGTTTCCAAGCATGTTGCCTCAACACGTTTTTCCTCTTAGTGTTGAGACGTGCAAATCCCTCGACACTCACCACTGTGTTGCCAGGCGTACTGCCTCAACACGTTTTTCCTCTTAGTGTTGAGACGTGCAAATACCTCAACACTCACCACTGTGTTACCAGGCGTACTGCCTCAACACGTTTTTCCTCTTAGTGTTGAGACGTGCAAATCCCTCAACACTCACCATTGTGTTGCCAGGCATACTGACTCAACACGTTTTTCCTCTTAGTGTTGAGACGTGTAAATCCCTCAACACTCACCATTGTGTTGCCAGGCATGCTGTGTCAACACATCTTTCCTTTTAGTGTTGAGACGTGCAAATTCCTCAACACTCACCATTGTGTTGCCAGGCGTACTGCCTCAACACGTTTTTCCTCTTAGTGTTGAGACGTGCAAATCCCTCAACACTCACCACTATGTTTCCAGGCATGCTTCTTCAACAATCTTTCCTTTTAATGTTGAGACGTGCAAATTCCTCAACACTCACCATTTTGTTGCCAGGCGTACTGCCTCAACACGTTTTCCTCTTAGTGTTGAGATATGCAAATCCCTCAACACTCACCATTGAGTTGCAAGGCGTACTGCCTCAACACATTTTCCTCTTAGTGTTGAGATGTGCAAATCCATCAACACTCACCATTGTGTTTCCAGGCGTACTGCCTCAACACGTTCTCCTCTTAGTGTTGAGACGTGAAAATTCCTCAACACTCACTACTGTGTCGCCAGGCATGCTGCTTCAACACATCTTTCCTCTTAGTGTTGAGACGTGAAAGTTCCTCAACATTTACTACTGTGTTGCGAGGCATGCTGCTTCAATACATCTTTCCTCTTAGTGTTGTGACACGCAAATTCCTCAACACTCAGTACTGTGTTGCCAGGCATGCTTCTTCAACACATCCTTCCTCTTAGTGTTGAGACGTGAAATTACTCAACACTCACTACTGTGTTGTCAGGCATACTGCTTCAACACATCCTTCCTCTTAGTGTTGACACGTGCAAATTCCTCAACACTCACTACTATGTTGCCAGGCATGTTGATTCAAGACATCCTTCCTCTTAGTGTTGAGACGTGCAAATTCCTCAACACTCACTACTATGTTGCTAGGCATGCTGCTTCAACACATCTTTCCTCTTAGTGTTGAGACATGCAAATTGCTCAACACCTACTACTGTGTTTCCAGGCATGCTGCTTCAACACATATTTCCTCTTAGTGTTGAGACGTGAAAATTCCTCAACACTCACTACTGTGTTACCAGGCATGATGCTTCAACACATGCTTCCTTTTGGTGTTGAGACGTGAAAATTCCTCAACACCCACTATTGTGCTGCCAGGCATGCTGCTTCAACACATCTTTCTTCTTAGTGTTGAGACGTGCAAATTCCTCAATGCTCACTACTGTGTTTCTAGGAATGCTGCTTCAACACATCTTTCCTCTTAGTGTTGTGACGTGCAAATTCCTCAAGACTCACTATTGTGTTGCCGGGCATAATGCTTCAACACATCTTTCCTCTTAGTGTTGGAACGTGCAAATTCCTCAACACTCACTACTGTGTTGTCATGCATGCTGCTTCAACACACCCTTCCTCTTAGTGTTGAGACGTGTAAATTCCTCAATACTCGCTACTGTGTTTTCAGGCATACTGCCTCAATATATCCTCATCTTAGTGTTGTTCCTCAACACTCACTATTGTGTTTTCAGGCATCACTGCCTCAACACATCTTCATATTAGTGTTGAGGCGCACAATCTCCTCATCACTCACTCATGTTATCAGGCGTTACTGCCTCAACACATCATAGTGCTAGCGGCTCCACCACCTCAACACTCATCCTTGTATTCAAGGATCAAACTTCCTTAACACTCATCAGTCGAAGCTCCACTACTTAAATACGCCATTTTAGTGTTCTCGGAATCAACGTACCAGAAAGGTGATTGCTACTTGCCTCGACATTTAATTAAACATATTCTGCTCAAAAGACGAGCCAGCCTCTATCCTGGTAAGGTACGCCAAGCTTCTCTCGTGAATTTCTTTGACTGTCACCATCTAATGCTTACCCCGCAATAGCGTCACTATTACATGCTAAGCAGGGGACTTAATGTTGATGGTGGTTTTTAATTAAGGGCTAAGTTTGTAAAACCTTGCATTTAATGTGTCGTCACTCTGCAAAGAAATGGATCCATGTAAAAGTGATGAGTGTTAAACCTCTCCACTGGCGCATTTATTGAGCAACTCAATATATTCACATGGAATTTATCCAGAATGGTGCATGCAGCAACAATCCCATATATTCTGTAAATTTCGGCACCTTGCCTATATTATCTAATTAATATGAGCTTCTTTGAATGCTTTATGTGCTATGTTCCCCGGATGAACCCTTAATATTGATATGACATGACAATTAATTTTCACTCGCAGATGGTAGCATGAATTTCCCGAAATATCAAGGTTAAAGTCTTTGCATAAAAGTACTCAATAGGAAAGCATACTGCTCTCCGGAAATAAATTTAAAGAACTCTATGCAGAGTTCGATCAATTTTGTGATAACTCACGAAAATCAAATCTCAACCCTATTAGTTTGCAAAATTATGGTTTTGCGCCCCGCGCAGTATGTCAGACCCAGCTGGTCGAAACTAAACCTAGGAAAGCTAGGAAATTGATCCGCCATGGATTAGTAGGTACAAAATCCTACCTAAAATCAGAAAGCAAGGGATAAAAGAGGAGCCGCGGAAAATAGGAGCAGTAGCAAAGGGAGGTGTGGCAGTGCCATAGGCCAGCTAGCGCCACTTGTAGATGGCCACACCCCCATGCTGCTTCACCGGCCCTCCTCTTTCCCATCGACCAATCAGGTCTCTTCAAACCCTCCACACGTACACTGGAAGTGTGGCCACGCCCATGTCTGGCTGGCCCCTTTTCTATTGACCAATCCTAGCCTTGGCCATGCCGCCAAGCCCTAACTTTGGCCACGACGCCAAATCCTAGCCTTGGCCATGCCGCCAAACCTTTAACTTTGGCCGCGGCGCCAAATCCTAGCTTTGGCCATCCCACCATGCCACCGGCACGTGCCAATGGCTCCAGTATGCTATTAAAAGATGCCAACGTAATGTGGCCATAATCAATGGCCACCCTCTCGCATGAATTACAATTTCATCCATCCAAATTCGCCACAAAATTAACAGGCCTACGGCAAGTTTTAGGCGACCAACCAAGACAATCCTAATAGCATCACACGTTATTCTCCTACGGCAAGTCTCCTGACTTTGACTTTCCACGCATGGCTATATGCTACTTAGTTGGCACATAATTAATCAGAATAGCCAGATCTTGCATACAAGACCCATTCAACAATCTGCTGCATATTTTTCACGAAAATACTCGAAACATCAAACATGTCACAAATTGGGGGATGTTCATCAAGGTATTGGTCTAGCGGTTTACAGCGTGCGACACGTCCATTATAAGAAAGTGTCGGAAAGAAGCGCAGTTAGTGGCGGCAAGAAGTAGTGGGTGTAAATTAATCTGTTTCCTTCATAGTGGGAACGTGGTCTCTGGCATTTACACATTACCCCACTTCTCCATCACTCAATCACTCTCACTTTCTACGAGATCAGGGTGCGTTCAATTATGACTTGTATAAATAGGTTTTACCTATTTCGACCAGACGGCAACAGAGTTTTGGTTAACAACAACACAAGTATCCAGAAAAACACAAAAGAACTGATAGCTTACATTCCGCAAGCCAGTTCCATATTCTGCTACAAGTCATAAAACAACCACACCTTTAGAACCAACCATTCTGGTCTCAACACCTTCTTCGCTTTCCTTCCTAAGATCAACCCTTCTCCTTCACTTTGTGACCGAAGCAAGACTGGGACGGCCATTTCTTGGTTTAGGCCAGGATTGTACAGATTGATCTCTCGAATCTAAAGTACTCTCGTGCAGTGCATTTGTTTAGGTCTAAATTCGTTTCTCATCAACACACCCAAATTTACCAAAACCGACAGAAACAGTTTTCACCCACAAACAATTCCAGATTTTCAATTCTTTTAATCCAGGCTTCCTTCTCCAGTTGAAACATACTCTTAATTGAGTACATATTTTTGGTCAAGAGAACAATTCTCTCTTCTGGAGAAGTTAGATTGTTTATCATGGAATAATCAGAACTGTTAGAGATACAAGTGTGATTATCATCAAAATAAGTGAGAGACCTTCCACATGATTCTTCCTCGGGTCAGTAGTCAAGAGTTTCCGTCCATGCTTTGGTTATCTGACTAACCTCCTTATTATGACAATTAGAGAAATGATGATCACAATTGTAGCACTTGGAACAAGTTCCATTACCATAGTTTTTGTGAACTTTCTTATCCATTTCATTGATTGAAGAGGAATTCTTACGAGACTTTGTTTTTCTCATTCTAAGAGTTTTCTTTAACTGTTGTACAAACAGTGAAAGAGTTGAATTCAGGCAATTCTCATCCTTCATATCAACCAATTCAGGACGCAGAGAATTTACATTAGGTGTAGAAATGGGATTGCAACACACATGAAGTTTTTCTCTTTTACTTAGTTCAAGATCAAAAATCTTTAGCTTTCCAACAAGAATATTTCTGGAAAGAGTATCAAGGTTATTTCCCTCAACGATGGCATGTTTCTTAGAATCGTATTTGGCTGGCCATGATCTGAGAATTTACATCACAATGTCCTTTTCAGGAAAAGTCTTAACCAATGCAAAGGATGCATTAACAATTTCAGATACTTTGTGATTAAACTCATCAAAAGAATCTTAATCAGCCATACGAAGGTTTTCCCAATCAGAATTTAGGTTTTCCCAAGGTTATTTCCCTCAACGATGGCATGTTTCTTAGAGTCGTATTTGGCTGGCAATGATCTGAGAATTTACATCACAATGTCCTTTTCAGGAAAAGTTTTAACCAATGAAAAGGATGCATTAACAATTTCAGATACTTTGTGATTAAACTCATCAAAAGACTCAATCAGAATTTAGGTTTTGGAGCCTAGCTTCTTTCTCAGAGGTATTCCCTTTAAATACGGTTTCTAAGATATCCCAAGCATCTTTAGACCGAGTGCACATAGTCACATAATGATGAAGATCTGGGGTAATGGCATGGATGATAGCATTTAAACCGTCAGAATTTTGCTTTCCAGCAAGAATCTCATGATCTTCATACTCACCAATATCCTTTGCAACAATTACACCGCCTACTGTAACAATTGGAGGATCATAGCCATTAACAACACGAACCCATGATTAAAAATCACGCGCTTGAAGAAAGGCACACATAGCAATCTTCCACCATAAGTAATTCGAAACATCAAGGACTGGAAGTATGTTCACAGAAATAACCCTTCTGTCTATAGAGTCAGATTTCCGCAAACACTGACTTATGAGGTCATAGTGTGTTTTCCATCTCTGATACCAATTGAAAAAGTGGGGGTCTAACAACCACACCCAATATTTTGTTCGGAAATCTGTATGGACTAACTCCAGTATAATTCCAAGAGAATCAACTAGATAGTAAGACTCAATCAAGGAAATATATCTAAGAGTTGTATCTCTATTTCTCAATACAATCTGCAATCGAACAGATAGGAATATGTGAGCCTGATTGATGTGAGAAATAACTTGAACGGTATCAAAAACAAATGTTCAAGTGTTAATCAATTACTATCTAGCAAACAAGGTCGGATTTCCCAATTGATTGAACTACGCACAACCTGTGATATTTCAATTATATAACATATAATGTGCAAAATAAATAACATAGACACCAGAAGTTTTGTTAACAAGGAAACCGCAAATGCAGAAAAAACCCGGGACCTAGTCCAGTTTTGAACACCACACTGTATTAAGCCGCTACAGACACTAGCCTACTACAAATTAACTTCGAACAGGAATGTAGTTGAGAGCTAATCAATCTCACACTGATCAAGGTATAGTCGCGTTTCTTACACCTCTGAATCCCAGGAGGACTCTACGCACTTGATTCCCTTAGATGATCTCACCCACAACTAATAGTTGCTACGACCCAAAGTCGAAGACTTATAAACAAATATGTCTCCCACAGAAACGTCTATTTTGATAGATAAATCTGTCTCCTAAAGAAATACCTATGAAGTTTTATTCGGTCTTATAATAAATCAAGGTGCACGGAAACCAATTGATAATCCGGTCTTATATTCCCGAATAACAGCCTATAAATATCAGTCACCTCACAATAACTTAACTATATGGTAGTAGAACAAGTGGTTGTGGAATCACAAAGAATGAGACGAAGAGATTGTGATTACCTTTTGTATCTTACCTATCGGAGATAAATCTCACGCAAATCATAGAGAAGATAGTACTCAACACGATAGAACAAGTAAGATCAGAATACGCAACTACAGAGAAAATAGTTGGATCTGGCTTCAGAATCCCAATGAAGTCTTTAAGTCGTTAACCTATAGTTTTAGGAAAAACCTAGGTTAAAGGAGAATCAACTCTAATCGCAACTAGTATCACACAGGAGGTGTGGGGATTAGGTTTCCTATTGCTAGAATTCTCCTGTATATAGCCTTTCAAATCAAGGTTTGATAAGTTAGCTTAGAAACAAAACATTCCATATTCACCGTCAGATGAAAATCTGATTTAAGATACAAGCTAAGTCTGCTTGAAACCAAAGCAATATATCTCCACCGTTAGATGGTCTTAGCTTGTCATAAATAAATGAAATATACTTTCATTTAGATATGGGTAACCGTACCTAAACGTGTATATTGACTTGGCTCAATAATAGTTAACCAAAGTTATTCAAATGGACACTTTTGTCTTAACCACATTCATATAACACATCTAGATCAACTATGATGATCAATCAATCATAAAATGAATCTAATTGTGTTTCATAGAGTTGTTTAATTGATGACAATCACATAGAAGTATATATGATCCAATTGAAGCAAAATCGGAATGATTCATAATGTACAAAGTACAAGAATCAGTTCATGAACATTAAGCCACGGTTTGCAAATATTGCGTTCCTTATTTCATAAATTTATCTGTTAATGAGTATGTAAACATACTAAACCGATTTTAGAACTTGGACCACTAAGTTTGCAAACGGGTACGCAAACTTTAGTTCCAAACTTTGGTCTTGTCCAACAGTTTGCAAACGGGTAAGCAAATTGTCGTCCCGGACCTAACTCAGGTAGAACGTTCATATATTGGTATGCAAGCTTGGTTCCCGGACTTTAACAGTTAAAACCGTTCGCATACTGGTATGCAAACTTGGTTTCCGGACCTGAATCATACCAACATATTTTGTACACTAAGTACGCATACTGTAGTGTTTTCTAGACATGGGTTTTAGTTTTAAACTCCCATTTCAATCATTGAAACATTCTTAGAAGACGACAATGGCTGTCTCAGACAAACCATTAGCTTATAAGCAATTTTTAAGTGATCGAATTATCAATATGAAACTTTCCAAGTCGATATCAAATGACTGTCTCACACAAATCATGTAAGATGTTTCAAGGAAATTTCCACACGATCATCTTTTGACTTATTATTTAGTTTCCAACAAATAAATTGTTTCCAACTAAACTCGTCAAGAATAATGATGAATGTAGCTAAATAAAAAAACTACCAACACATATTTCGAGAAATTATAGACAAGCGAGTTATACACAACTCGAAATAACAGATGTGTATGATATGAAAGTTTATATCACTATACGACTTTTGTCTTAATAGGAGATAAAATAGAATAGACTTCTGAGTGATAGATAAGTTTTAGTTTCCACATACCTTTTGTTGATGAAGTTTCTCTGAGTTCTTCAGTAGGTCTTCGTCTTCAGTTCTAAGCGCCGCGAAGTCTAAAGCTCAACTATACAATTTATCCTAGTCTGAAACTCCTATAAGTAGATTAGAAATCAAGACTATAGTTTTGATCCACTAAACTTGACAAACAAGCTTGAGATAGAAACGCTTGCAATTTCGACCGAGCAGTGCTCTAACAACTTTGTTGCCATATCGTCTCGATCTTGTATCCATAGTCAATCGTACAAGTGATCTTGTTATTGTATTGTCTCGATCTCGTATCCATAGACGATCACATGAAGTGTGAATCGAATTTGTTGTATTGTCTCGACTCTGTCCAAAGACGATCACATTCAGTAAAGAACTTATAGGTGGATAATTAAAAGATTGTGGTGTATTTGGGAACCCTCGTCTTTTCAATTAGTATCAGAGCAGGCAAACACGAAAAGATCTAACAATTTGTGTTTGGTGAGATATAACCTATAAGATTTGAGTCTCAATGGATGATTCAGTTAACGCATTGGCAGGATTTGATAAATTCAAAGTCTTACGGTTCATTTGAACACATCTTGTTCCAAAGTTTCTTTATGGATTTTTTTCTATGTATGTCTCAGATGACTTACATAAACCATCGACTGTCATAGACTCATATCTTATGAGAATTATTACTATCCGGTGTAGTAATATTGATACAGATCTCTATGCGACATTTTTTATGTCTATCTTGAAAATGTATAAGATTTCTTAAAATATTTTCTTAATAGTGGATCATGAATATTATCCTGGTGAAAAATCTGAAATCTTAAACATAGTTTGGTTGTCTCATCCAAAAGTATGTATATACACTTTCAGGATAAAAACTGTCGGGATGAACAAATTAAACTTTTAGAATTGCTCTACTTGTGTAAAGGATAATCTTTATGTTAATAACAGTTTTAACAATGGACTACTTCATACCCCACATAATTGTTTCAGTGAATCTAGTGATCTTTTAAAACATTATTGGATCGTTAATTCTAAAGATATTTTCTGTAAGTATCTTGTTATGATCAATTTTGTCTCCTCACATATTGGAGAATTCATTCTCTCCGAAAACCTAATGGGTTTTAGAAAATATTATCAAATTTTGGTGATAATAGAGAAGACAAATATTCGGTCATGAATATATAATTAATCCATGAAAAAGATCCGGTCCAAGAAGAATAATTGTCTTTCCAAAAGTAATTAATTTTTGGAAATCAAGTTTGTTTCCTCTCGGAAAAATATTTCTGAATATTCGATTTGCTAAACCTAGTTAAGCCAGAAAGAAGTTTATTTTAAAAGGAAATACTCTTATACTATTTTACAAACAATTTTTAAGAATAACTTCGGAACAATAACTAGGGTTTTCGGTACAACCTTAGTACTAGAAAATATTGTAAAAAGGAAATCAAGAGACAAAACTTATGATCCAGACAAAGATCTTATTCTCTATAATCAAATTGAGAAGATCAGGTTTCCGCACATAATCAAGGATCAACATGAGCTCACTAACTTCATTGATAGCATATCTTTTGGAAAATATAAACTTCTCAAAGGGATGGAATTCAATGCTGAAAAGAGATTTGTCTCAGAAGTATCAGATGTTGACTATGTGATATTTTTTCAAGATCAAAACTGGGGGAAACTTTTTGATTTTGAAAAATTTCACCTGATGTGGTAAGAATCTTCTATGATAATATCCACAATATTGATCATAAGAAGCTTATTTTTGTTACTCTTGTCGTATGTAATCTTCTTCATGTTGATCGAAAGGTAATTTCGAATATTATCAAGTATACAATTAGAAGTGTAATCACATATTACCGGTTTTAAAATTGATCACGATACCATTTCAACCCGTCTCACTGGAAAAGGGATCAACTGGGAGAAAGGAAGATCATCAACCGAATATATACCTTTGTATCTGAGGGTTTTCATATAGCTTGCCATTACAACCATCTTTGCAAGTACAAGAAACAAGTCAGACTGGGAAAGAGAGTTTGTCTAATTTCTTTTAGAAGATGATAAACAACTTGATATTTTCGGATTAATCATAAATCATATGATTAAGATCTATGAGAGAAACTCTTCTCCAGTTTCTAAGCAAAACCTAGGATATCCTTGTCTCATCACTAAACTTTGTGAATGTGGAATGGGTGACAACTTTAATGATATGAAATATACTAAAGATGTAACTAAGGGAACCATAAATCAAATGATTGGAGGACATATCAAAGGAAATCTTACTTCGTCCTCCCAGGGTCCTGAAAATGAAGATCCCATTTTCCTCCATCTGCATAAATAACTAAACAGTATTTAGAAACAGTTGGTATTTGGTGCTCGAAATGATCCAAAAACTTTGCAAGGTATCTTAGATATTGATACGGAATTCTGGAAAGGCGAAGGATACCAAGGGTCAGGATTAGAAAAAGATGAGTATCAAGAATGGCTTAAAAATAAGGGGTAATTCACTACCTAGTATACTCAGGAAATAGGTTATTCAATGTATTGAATCTATTTCGATATTTTGTAAAATGCCTATTTAAATAAGACTACCAATATTTATTATGAATGAAAAATAAATCTATTTATATTTTTTAGATTTATTTACATAAAGTAACTCATAAATACAAATCCATTCTCTTACTATTACACAAAGCTTTTTGTTGGCAACCTAGCAATAAGCTGGGCTCCAACACCTTTTTGAATAGCTAAATGAATGAAAAGAATTATTATTTTATAATCTTTGTTTCATTATTTGATAGTTCATATTGCATAGTGTGTGAATGATTGCTTATATTTTTGTTGTGTGCTTTCGGATTTATGAGATGTTTGATTTTGGTTTCTATTGACCTAAATATTCGATCTCATATGGTGAATACCATTATGATTTGTGTGGCTTTTTGATTTAGCGGGATTAAGTTCTATCCCATGTTGTAGGCTTTATCAAAGTATCATAAGGTGTTCCGATTGAAACTCATATGTGAAAAGTCACAATATGTTGATAGTCAATTTATGTTTACATAAGTTGTGTTTAACATAACATATGTGTTTCGGGTTTCAACTTTTACTATTGGCACGCATTAGTTAAAACCGATTCAACCTTTATCTGGTAATGGTTACTTTTGTTGTTGTTCTTTTGTTCTTGAGAGAGGATGACAACATACAGGAGGAGAGTTCTTATTTGAAATTGCGCTTAAGGATATATATTTCTGGGGAGAAGTGGCTGCGGAAACTGAGGTAACCACTTTTATTTATTAGTTAATAGGTTTTCCTGTTTAAGAAAACCCTGATTATATTGCATATATTTTTCTTTTGCTTAACAAAATTTCGGTACAATTGATATGTTCCATTATTGTGTATGGATTGATTTTTATGATTCAATTGCTTCCGGTTAAGAAATACTGTGTCGATCTATTTGACTTATGATTTGGTATCTTTTTTATTGTTTGGTATCAAGTTTTTGCTTAACGAAACCCGGTGCAATTGCAGTGCTACAATGATTATATTTTTTTCAACTACTTCCGGTTGAGAAAACAATGACAAGTTAATTTATTTTGGTTTGTATCTATTCTTCTTGGATTAACAAAAATTACGGGGTCACATGTTTAACCCATTTGATTATGGATAAGAGAAACTAAGTTAATTCTGATCTTAGTTAGACTTATCAATTGGAGGATTCAGTTGTTCAAGTCTAATCGAATGCCTTGATAAGAAAAACTAGTTCACTAACCTAGTGTTTGTCTTGTCTAAAGGGAAAGTTCTAAGTTATTTTCTGAAACAATTAGAGCCTGATAAGAGAAATAGAGTTAATTATGATCTCTATTTGTGGCTTGTAGAAATAATCGATTGTACATACGCAATCGGTTCAACGATAAAATCAAGTATCTTAGTCGATTTATCGGACTAAAGGGAAAATTGCTTCGGGAAATTTTTTCCATGGTAACATATTGAAACTAAATTACTTTTGTGGTTTCGATTTTAATATTGGTTATCTAAAATGGCATGTGAAACCTCCGTGCTTAGCTCGTATAGGTTGTACAAGTGATATAGATTTGTAGGATCCTTTCGGTTTGTCCTTTGTTTGCTCGAACCTTTGTCATTTTTGTGACAAAAAGGGTGAGAAATATATAGAGTAAACAAGTGATTTTTAATCACTATGAAAGGACATTTGTGCTTAAATGTTACATCTAACGAATATATGATCATGACTAAGGGGGAGAAACATATCATCATGATGTGTAGTATTTCATACTACAAAAGGAGAATAACAAAGATGTTCAGATTGAATATTTACCTAGCTTGCCTTAATGGAGAGTAAAAGCTTTTGTTATTCAAATGTCAACAACGGCATTTATTTTCAAATATATGCAGGTTATTGTATTGTTAAAACTTGGAATCAAGCGTATGAAGAATGAGTTATTATATAATTATTTTAACTCCATATGTATTAATACTTTTGTCACTAAAATTGACAAAAGGGGATATTGTTAGACACTACACCAAATTCTGGAATTAGTAACTAAAATTCGTAATATAATACTGGTCGTTACGAAATGGTTGTAACAGGAATGAGCCGTTATGAAATTTTTTTATAGGCGTGCCAGTCACACGCTTGGTCACACTTGGGTCGTAACACCTGGGGTATGTGCGTGTACCACTCACATGCGTGCTATTGTGTTTCATCTACACCGTTTATGCTTAAAGTGATATCTCTACCCTTCATTTTATTCTCGAGGTGCGTCTCAATCATAAAATTTCTTTCTAACCCTGAGTCCTATCTCTCTAATTAATTTTATTTCTTTTTTCTTCCGTCGAAAATCTCAAACTAGAGAGGCGAAAAGGAGAAACCTCTTTCTCTTCTCAGTTTCTTCCGTCGATTTCTCGATCAAACCTCTTTCTCTTCTCTTCTTTTTTGTTTTATCTCCTCCTTTTCTTTTATTAATATCTGCTTGTCATGTACAAAGCGAGATAGAGAAAGTATAAATTAGGGTTTCAATCTCTATTTTATGACAAATCTGAATCCATGGCGATTGATGGATTCAGAGAAATTAGGGTTTCAGTAGATAGATGGATTTCGGTGAAAAGAGTATTGGTTCCTCTTCACTTCAAGGTATTGATAAATCTAATTAGATTTTATCTTTCTTCCAAGGATAGAAATTTGATCTGTAGGTTTTCTTTTTCTTTCCTGTTTTGAATCTTAATCTTCTTTTTCTTCTTTGTTTTCTGATGATTGGTGAAGCAGATGTAAGAGAGGGGTGTTGTGATTGATAGATTCTGATGCTGAGAAGAACATGTGATTACAATTCAGATTTTTGTTGTTGATTCATGGAGAGAAAGAGATGAAGAACTGAAGATTAAATAGGGATTTTGCTGGTGATTGAGTTACAGAGATGGGCTCAATTGATTTTAGGGGTTTGAACTGATTTGAATTGAGCAATTGATGATGCTTTAGGTTTGTATAAGACGGATCTGTGGTGATGTATGGGAAGAAGGATTGGTAGTTTTAGGTTTGTTATTTGGTTATTCTCATACCAGGACGAAGAATACTAATGAAGTCATGGGTTAAGTTGATTTGTAGGTGAACTTGTGAGATACTTTGGTGTTGGCTTTACAGAGATTTCATATGTTGTTGTTGTTGGAGAAGGATTTGTGGAGGTTCGATTCAGTTCAATTTTATGCATACCTATCTTATCAGTTATCATAAGTTTAGATTCATTTGAATACTTAAGTTGCCTACTGCTATTAATTTCTAACACGGTCATTGCTTTCTCGAATTGTTTGCATACAGGATGCGAAGAACAAAAAAGTCGAGCATGTAGTGATCCTGTGCATTGTGCCAAACCTTACAGATATCAGAGGTAAATCTCCCTTTGCTTAAATTGAAATGAATACACACATGTTCTATATAAATGTCTAAATTAGAGTAACACAAGAAGCTTTGATATGCTTAAGCACGATGTTTCATCTATACATAGTTCTTGAACAAGTTTGCATGACCAGATCAGTTGGATGTGAAGCCTATCAGAATGTGTATCATCATTTCTGTCTTTTGTGTCCGATAATACTGCTCATTCCTTCAGGAGGCAAAACATGCTGCAAAGCCTGCTACAAAATAACTGGGAATGAGTGCTTCAATGACATGCAGGTAATAACACTGCACCAAGATTTTCTCAAATACCTGCAATGAGTGCTTGAATGCAAGCTACAAGTCCCTGCTCATCCATTGGAAGTAGCTCCAGCTTCAACACCTGCAACTCCACCACCTACAGTTCAGATAATTGATACGTCAAAAGTCTTGGTAGGTTACAAGTCCTTCCCTTACTGAATCTTCCATATGTTTTCCGGTTTGTGATTATGTAAAGGGGAAAGCAAACTTAATCAAGAGCTATATATCTTCTTTTCTATGTGTTTCATTATCTTTTCGTTTACTTGAACTCTGAGCATTATGAAATAATTACTGTTGTGTTTCTGTATCTTCGTCATTTCGATTTATTTTCCTTACTGGGACCTGAATTGCATATCCGGCGTTTGGTTTGGCTAATTTTTTTATATTTTTATGAATTAGGGAATTCCTTATCGCTTTCCGTAGAGAAACTGGACAGAAGCCTCAGCGTATTATATTCTACAGGTAGTTTAAGCAAATTTGCGTTCATAATGTAGCTAATTGGCTCTTGTCTAGTGTTTATTCTTCTTCTTTCTGATCCATTTTCTGCTTTCAAAGCGAGGTACATTTTTATCAATTCTACTCTATGGGATTGATGTTATTCGCAAGGTAATGTGGTGTCAAGTTGCTACTTATCTTAGGGAAAAAAGGTTTATAGCTAGTAACAACTTTTGTTAAGGTGGAGAATATTATGTATTGAGTGAAAAACATTCTGTATTTTAGGAAATCCTGATTATAGCATGCCTGAGGTGTAGTGACCAGATTTCTAGAATTTTTGTTATCATTTTACCTTAGTTGTCTGTAGAACTTTATTGTCAAGATGTTGGTATATCAATTAGAACCTAGCTGTAATATTTTAGCTAGTTGAATTTGTTAGTATAAGCTCATGTTTTCATGGACTTTGGTTTGTTACACGAGCGAGAGAGATTATGAACTTGTGGCCCCACAACTACATAGGGTCCATAATGCATAAGCATAACCTTGCAATGAATGTATCATGTTGAGAGCCTGATAAATTAGTAGAATTTGTTCTCCCAAATTTGGAAGGTTCAGTTTTGTCTACATAAGCAAAATACCATGTTGAGAGCCTGTGACCTCTCTATATGTCCAGTTTTGTCTTCTTGTAAATTTCATGAATTTGGCAGCCTTACTTATTTTATTTTATTTGGTTTGTGTGGTGTAGTATGAACCTAAAGCCAGGTATTATAGAGAACTCGTTGAAAAATGCTTGGCAACTGATGTTTGGGAAGTATCTGCAAGTTTTGAGTAAGTTTGTATATAGTTTTTGAGATTGAACTGAACATGAGATCTTTCTATGTATTCCCTCAGATTTGATGCTTAACAAAAAAAAATGGTACTTGGAAGAATTTATGTTCTTTTGTTCATAGAATAGATTGAGTGTTGATATGAATTGAATGAATGCTGATATGATTAAATGTGGATGATGGATGGAATGATAAGTATATGCAGGTAAGTTTGGAATTCCGGCATATTTCCATCGGAAAATGAACTGCCAGTCATATTGACTTGGTTAAAATTGGTCAGTATCGACTAATTTTGACCAGGTCAATGTTGACTGGTTGTAATCTTTTTGCAGTTACCAAAAAATTCGTAATGGCTTGAATTTGTTACGACCATGTAGTTACAAAAATTTCTTAACGGCTTCATTTTGTTTCTAATCCTAGAATTTGGTGTAGTGAGAGCATAGCTCGGTTGAACCCAGCAAGTGCTGGTATGTCAAGTTTGGTTGTCATCTAGAGTCGCTTGATTAAATACTAGAGATAACCTCGTTTAGGTTAGACTAGAAATTCTAGCAATGTTGAGACGTACAAGTATTACTCCGAAGACCTGAAGAATGAGAAGAAGTAACGACTACAACGACGACATCATCCTTCCATTTTAGGTTAGTAATATTGACTTGATCTTGTTTGCATTCCTAACGTATCTTTCAAATCGTGATATATTGAAAACATAACATGGTGTATATATTTGTACATAATACTTTAGTGATGAGACTTGGTCATAATAGTATGGTCAAAGTATCAAGGAAACATATTACGAAGTATGTAACACCCCGATTTTCGTGTCCCTATCTATACCCGAAAACCCGAAGTGCTACTTCGATACCATAGCCAGGCTACTAAGCCCAAACTCATTAAATAATTTATTTATGCTTCATTAATTTAGGTTCATGTTATCATTTCAATGGCAGCGGAAAACTTAGAAAATTTATTTGGGAAGATCTAACCGTTGATTTAACTTAACTTTAAAGCCACCGAAAACAAAACAGATTTTGGTTCTCATATAAAAATATCAACACCGTTCAAATATGAAGATTTAACTAATAAGCAACGATTTCAATACTAAATTGTAAAATTGAAAACAGACAAAGATAGATTCATAGAATTTTACAGGCTTCATAAGAGTTCCGAAGTTCATGACATTTAGAGTGATTGATTGAAACTGTATATACTATTAGTTATAAATTTTCCAGGATTTTTAAATGAATCTAAATATTATATGACCTCGGTCAAACATGAAGTTGACCAGCACTACAGAAAATCAAAACTGTGATAGTCTGTTTTAGTAAATTCATATAAAATAATACACAACTCAAAATTGAACAAGGCTCACCATTTTAGAAAGATAAAAGATAAATAAAGATCTTAAGATGTTTTATATTTATTACAAAAATAATAATATCAAAACTTATCAGTAATTTAAAAAGAAAATATGTCAACTCAACATCATGCAATATTTTTACAGCATTAAACAAAGATTAATTACATCTTAAAATAGAAATTTAGGCATAAATGATAACTTTAAACATCTAAAATCATTCTCTAGGCTCCACGTTTATCAACTCCTCGTCATGCATCAAATCTAGAATTTTTGTCATAATACGACGTGAGTTGTGACACCCAGTAGGAAAAGAAGCAACAAAACATTTTATGAAACATTTTTCAATTCCTTTTAAAAAACAACTAGCAGGATCAACAACACAGAAAATACATGGAAACACCATATCCATAAACAATAATAAATTCAATCAATCCGCTCGCCCCAGAGAGCCCACGTGGGTTTAGGGAAACAAAATCGTTCCCAAGGATATCTCGTACCCCGTCAAAAATGATTTTAAGGATAACAAACTATGGACCGCAGCCCGACATTCATAATCATGCTCACATCATCATCATTATCATCCATAATAATAAAAACTTGTAAATATGAATATAATTAAAAAAAACATAAATAGGAAAAGGTTTTTGATTGTTGCGCCTGCCTCAAATCGCAATCCAAAACAATTATAAAGCACCAATGTATGAATCATATGAACCGAACGGCAACAAAAAACAATACAATCTTTAATCCACCGCCATGAATACTCCTCCTCGAAAACGGTACCGTGGCACAAATACTAAATGAAGGATCTAAAAGTTTGGTTTTCTAGTATTTTTTTCCAATTACAGAAACTGATATTCTGACGGCTCACTAGGTTTTGTTCTTTTTGCTTTTCCCATTCTTAATACATTTTCAAAATCATTATATACTAAAAACCTAGGAGGAGCTCGTCCCCTGGTCGACAAATTAAGTGGGTACTATTTGGTCGGCCCATGTGGATTGAATTTTTAGTTCATTATATATTAGACCCATCAAAGGAAGAAATGATTAATTCTTATTAGGCCCATTAGAAAAATCCATAGCCTTACAAAGAAACCTGTTTTGAGGCATACATTTGTCTAAGTTCGGCTGAAAAGTTATCAGCCGAACCTTGAGTTATCAGCCGAACCTAGGCAAAAACATAGGTTATCAGCCGAACCTTGAGTATGCCTCAAAATATGTTTCTTTACAAACTACTCTAATGAATTATCAAGGAAGATAACACACATGTTACGAAAATAATATTTCAAAAATAACAAAAGTACACTTATATACTAAAAGACAAAAACGCCCTTGAAGTCAGACGGATATTCAAAGTATAAACGCTTATCTTTTGGAACTTCGTACATACGACATCGACATAATCTATTGTATATATTTGTTGGATTATGTGTGAATTATATAGGTGTGATTTCATCCTTGAAAACTATATGTTATCACATTAGTGTAAGGAAGTAGATGTATGAACTTGTTTTCATAATCAAAAGGGAAATCATGATTGGTCTTGTTCTTTGTTGAATATCTTTTGGATGACCAATGGAAGATGACAACGGTAGAACCTATCTTAACTTATGTTGAGACTTGAGGTATAACTGGTCATATCTATATAATATAGCTAGTTGTAATTGGTCACAAGTTACATTGGAAATCAAGGTTTAATCGATCACAAGCTATATTAGAATGCAAGTTGTAATCGATCACAAGTTACTTTGGGATCCAAGGTATAACCGGTCACAATATGAATTGGGAAGTTAGTTCGGTCACAAGCTACATTTGGGAAGCAAGGTGTAACCGGTCACAAGTTATTTCGGGAAGCAAAGTGTAAGCGGTCACAAGCTACTTTGTGGAGCAAGGTGTAACCGATTACAACCTATATTGGGAATCATGTTATAACCGGTCACAACATATTTTGGAGTGATGGTTTAATCGGTTCCATGAACAAAACCAAGTATCCATGGTTCACATATTTCTTCATGGTTTATGTGAATTAGGGTTTTGGGTTTGTTAGATGAGAAGCTTCTAGATGTCGACATTATTTGAGTATGTACATAACTCTTATCATTAATTGTTCAAAGATATTCCTTGATGCTCATATGATCCTGGTCCAAAATATTGAAAAGCATTTAATTATGATTTTCATCATATATGTTTTAACTACTAGCAATTAAAGCATATCCTCTGGAAAATATTATTAGTTAATGTGCTATATTAATAATAGAATATTTCTATGAGAGTTTTTGGAAATATTGGTTAACATTAATTGGAAATAGGAAAACCGAAATTAGGTACTTTAATGCATATCTTGAGAATATTTTCGGTTTTGGAATTTCCTTGTTGTCCAAACAAACTTGGTCTATAAATACTTTAGTTAGCACTTCTTGCAAACTATCCTAAGAGCCAGGCAAACTTCATTCTTGTTGTTTCTGGTGGAGCCGTCTATTCAGAGAGGAAAGTACCCTAATTAGGTGAAATCTCTTACGGCCGCTCGTTTAAAGTGTGGGATCAAGAATCTCTACGAGTACCGTTGGTGGGAAACTAAATAATTGCAGTGTTATTAGTTTTCGATTATTGATTTGATTTACTAACGATTTTTGAAACTTTGATTGCACCTAGTTTGTTTATTCTTGAGAACCTTCTCTTCTGATATAAGGCTCACTCAAACTAGATCAAAGTATTGACGGGATCTTTAGAACCCTCTTCGGATCTAAAGACATATTGTGATAATCCATTCTTAACATACTTCGTTCTGTGCGTGATTAATCACAAGAGGATTAAAGTTGTGTTGTGCAGGTTATTGAAGGTAATAGAAGATTTGAAGACGAAGAAGAATTCTTATTAGTTTTCATATCTTATGGATTTAGTGCACAAACCTTGATCGGCTGGGATCCAACTAGAATCGGTTTATCTTTGATATACTTGATTGATTAGCTGCGAGAGATCGACATCGCTTTATAGTTTCTCTTTGAGATTTATATTGATTGATTGCGAATCCATAGTTTGATTATTTCAATATTCAAAAGATAGAATATTCTAACTAGACAAAGGAGTTTATTAGATTAAACAGAAGAGCCTTTGTCAACGACTCATTAATATCTTCTAGCAAGATTGATTAGAGTGGTTACCAAACAGATTCTTCCTCCGCTATTTGGAATGCATTCCAAAGGACTTGTTATTCATGTGTGTGACTCTAGAATTCGAAGGCGCGTGGAAACTGAGGAAACTAAATAGCTATGGGTAGTCTACTTGGTCTCAACTATACGAAGTTGGTATTAGATTTTGTATAGCGGCTTAATTTTGAGAGTATTCAAAACTGGACAAGGTCTCAAGATTTTTATGCATTTGCAGTTTACTCGTTAACAAAATCTTGTTGTGCCATTTACTTTATTATTCCGCATTATGATTGTTTTGTTATAATTAAAGTAAATTGCACTTGTACGTTAATTCTGTAACACTTAATATTGATTTTATAGAGTTTCAGTTTAATACCGTACCTATTATCAAGTGCACACTTTGTTGTTGTACCGTCTCGATCTTGTATCCGTATTCAATCATACACGTGATCTTGTTGTTGTATTGTCTCGATCTTTTATCCATAGACGAAGTATGAACCGAATCTGTTGTATTGTCTCGACTCTTTCCATAGACGATCACATTCGGTAAAGGAATTATATGTGGATAATTAAAAGATTGTGGTGTATTAGGTACCCTTTTCTTTTCAGGTAGAAGTGTAGTTGAGACCGTGGCCCCCCCAAAAGAAGAGCGGAAGACCACTTAGTTCGGTCGATACTCAACCAATAAGGAAAAGAGTGAGTAAGGCATAAAATAATTCATGTATCATCAATACAGATAATCCATCTCATGAGATTGTGTCTGATTATATCTATGTCCATGAATCATTAGTGGAGGACGCTCCGATGTTTGAGATGATTCCAGAGAACAAAAACATCATTATGGATTATGAGAGTGCATACGTGTTTATTGAAAGATACTCTACGCAGATAGATGATGCATTTGCATACACTATTGCTCAAGATATCATTAAGCACGACGACATCGAACCACGCTCTATTGTCCAATGTCGAAGAATATCAGACTGGCCTAAATGAGAAGTTGCAATCGATAAAGAATTAATTCTCCGGCAAAGTATTTGGTGCGTAGTGTTAACCCCATTAGGTGTAAATCCCGTATGACATGAATGGGTATTTTTCAGAAAGCGTAATGAGAAGAATAAAGTCTTGAGGTATAAGGATCGCCTTGTGACGCAAGGTTTCTCACGACGCCCTGGAATTGATTATGAGGAAACTTACTCTCTCGTAATGGACGTCATAATGTTCCGCTAATTAGTTAGCTTGGTAGTTTCATAAGGATTTGAAATGCAGTTTATGGGTTTGGTTACAACATATCTTTATGGGCATCTTGATTCAGAGATATACATGAAAGTGCATGATGGCCTTTTATTTCCCGAATCAAGTAACTCTAAACCACGGAGTGCATTTTCAATTAAGTTGAAACTCTCACTTTACGGATTAAAGCAATCCGGGCGGATGTGGTATACCCTTCTAAGTGATTATTTGATTGGGAAGGGATATAAAATAATGAGTTATGCCTCTGCATATATATAAAGAAAACGAGTTACGGATTTGCAATTATAGTTGTTTATGTATATGATATGAACATAAAGGTACTCTTAATGAAATAAGAGAAACCGCAAGCTATCTGAAATCTGAATTTGAGATGAAAGATCTTGGAAAACTCAGTTTTTTCTAGGACTTGAACTAGAATACCGAGCCTGTGGAATATTAATCCTGCATTCTGCATATGTCCATAAGATATCAGGAAATTCAATATGGACAAGGTACATCCTGCTAGCACTCCCATGATTGGTCCAAGTTTAGATGTAAAAAAGGATCCATTTCGTCCCAAGGAAGATGAGAAGAGGTATTGGGAGCTGAAATTCCCTACCTAAGTGCGATAGGCGCATTATTGTACTTAGCCCAATATACTTGACCTGATATATCATTCTCAGTGAACTTGTTAGCTATATACAACTCAGCGCCTACGCAGCGTCATTGGAATATTATAAATAATGTTTCCAGATACCTAAAAGGAACCGTTGACATGGGTTTATTTTATCCTTATGAAGAAGTAAGAAGGACTACTAATGGAAATGCAACTACATACACTGAAACCCCAAACAATGTTTTGGTTGGTTTTGCTGATGTTGGGTACCTCTCCGACCCACAAAAGGCCGATCACAAACTGGTCATGTGTTCACTATTGGAAACACAACGATAACTTAGAGAACAACCAAGCAGACTCTTGTGGCTACCTCCATGAACCACTCTGAGATTATTGCTTTACACGAGGCGGTTCGTGAGTGTATATGGTTAAGGTCTATCATTACACACATCCAAGGGACATGTGATATGAGTTCTACCACTGATTATCCAACTTGTATTTATGAGAATAATGCAATTTGCATAGAACGGCTGAAACAAGGGTATATTAGGGGTGATAATACGAAGCATATATCACCAAAGTTCTTTTACAATCAGCAACAACAGTCTCTTATGAAAATTCAAGTCAGTCAAGTAAAATCTGATGAGAATGCGGTAGACCAATTTACTAAATTATTTCCTAAGTAAACTTTTGAAAAGAATGTCAAAAGTATCGGACTAACAAAATTGTCTGAATCCCCTTGAATGCAATCAGGGGGAGATGGTGACATCAGGAGGAGTATCTAATGATATGATGTCGACATAGGGGAGTGTCTGTTGAATTCTTTTTCCCTTCACCGAGTTTATTTTGTCCCAATGGGTTTTGTTACTCGGTAAGGTTTTTAATGAGACAAAAACAACACCATGGTTATAACTCCCCAGTTAAGATTATCTTTTCCCCACATGGTTTTTATGTTTAGGAGTTTTTTTAAGCAACAAGAGAAGTGGTCAACTCTCATGGATAAACTTTACTAGGGATCAACACGTTGTACTCTTTTCCCTTTGTCAACGTTTTCTCCCATTGGGTTTTTCCTTGTCAAGGTTTTAATGAGGCAACACATCTGGGTTCCGTTGTTGAACCGCATAAGGCGAAATGTTGTAAAAAAAATATAGTAGTGTGGTGTCATACAAGGAGGAGCGTTGAAGTAATAATAGTGGTTGATTTCCAACCCACTTAAATCACTATCGTTACAACCATTACTTCATGTAACTTCGCACTAAAGGACGCATGGTGCGTGATGTTAGTACATGCATGTAATAATTCCTTTCTAAGGCTACATTAAACACCTACTCTGTTGTATGCATATAAATAGAGATCTTATACAATGTATTCTACGACACACATATTGATTAATAAGATCTTCTTTACTCTCTTTTCGATTCCTTTTATCTTTACTTTAGTTTATTTAAAACAAAAATTTGATAGTCATGTTTATAAAATTAACAAAATGTTTTCTAACAAAATATTTACATCGATGCCTTAAAATGTTTTCTAACGAAATAAAATTAACAAATATTCGAGGCAAGTTTGAAAAATACATTGTTTCCATATTTTTTTGAAGCATGCATAATATATATAAAATTAAATTGTTATTACACGATGGAATTTGATACTCATATAATCACTTAATAGAATTTGATTGATGCAAGGTAGGATTTCCTGATCCTATATTCTAGTCGAATAATTTGCTACATGGCTTTCGTCCGCCGCGTAGTTTGCTAGACAGTCTGCTGCTTGGTTTCCTTCCCGGTAGGTGTGTTGGACATTACAGAATGGGATTTGGCGCATTTTTTGTTATATTTCTGCAATCATTTCTGAGATATACCAAGAGCTTAAGTTGGGGTATTTATGAATCGCATGAGATTCTTTGAGTCTGTTTCGAACAACAATTTATTTCGTTATCCTTTCGTCGCCTTTCTTTATGTAGCACAGTTGCCCCAAGTCTCAGCGGTGATGGCGTCCATAATTCTTAAAGGTTGTGCGATAGCCATCACAATATTTTCATTTGAATCCCTGCAAATGAACCCTGCTCCTGCCATTCCTATGTGTCCCCTAGCAGCTCCATCAGTATTTATTTTAATCCAATATGTTCTGGTCCATCCTACGTATATTGTTATTGTTATTCTGAGGTTGCTTGTTGTAATCCTGGATGGTTGTTCTCAGGGAGAATTAGCGGGGTGAGCTTTTTTTCCCATTAAAATTATTGTTCTTGTTGTAAAGCTCGTGCAATAATGTCTTCAGGTGGTGAGTCGGTTTGTCTAAAAACGAGTTCGTTTCTGGTTTTCCAAAGGGACCAAAGGAGATAACAAAGTAGAAATAGTGGCTAACTTTATAGTATTTGGGATATTATTGTTTGATTTGTTAACATAATTGCTTGGTTATTTCCGGTGAGTTGATTTGTTTTTATGTGATTGGACAGCCTAATCCAAATGTCCAATGCCACTTGGCAGTGTATAATCATGTGTTCAGCTGATCTGGAACGGTTCTGCATCTTGGGCATAAGTTGGAATTGGTGAGGATGATGTGGTGTAAGAGAGAAAAGGTTGGAAGTCATTCGTTGATAGCTTTCCATAATAAAAGCTGAATTTTTGGTGAACATGGTAAAGTCCACAAGAATTTGGTATATGGAAGGGGATTTTGGTGTGAGAGATTATCATATGGGTTAGACTATCGTACTCATAAACGATTGTGTATTTTACGGTTTTAGATAGTGGCCAAATTATTCTATCTTGGGGGTTGTCAATTGGGAGGTGGATATTTATTATATATTGGATCGCTGTAGGTGGAAGGTTATATAATTGATCATGTTTCCAATTATTAGTGGTAGGGTCAATGATATCTTCCACGGTTTGGATAGGGTGGCATTGAACAGGATCAAGGTTTTGAAAATGAGGTATCTAATTAGCTTGTATAGGCATGTATAAATCATTTCCCATGCGATGAAATATAAGCTGTTTGAAGTAGGGGATGAGAGATGTCATTTGTTTCCATATTGGACTGGTGATAGCAGGTACTTGGGTTGTACCTTGCAATATAGGTTGACGATTGAGGTTATAGATTTAGGTGCAGATGGAATGAGGCTTGTCGTGGATGTTTCAAATCCTTTTCATGAGCAAGGCTATATTTTGATGGATACTCTTCCTAATGCTGAGTCTGCCTTGTGCAATCGGTGTGTTTAGCTTGTTCCATCCCGAAGGATGGAGTTTTTTAACAGGGGAATCATGACCCCAGAAAAAATTCATGGCTGTCATATTAATTTGTTTATGGACGTGTGTGGGGAAGAGTCGTGTTTGCATAATATGGTTGGATGTGGGTGTTAAGGATGTTTTAATAAGTACAAACCCCCTGCATACGTAAGACATTTTATCATCCAATCTTGAACTTTGCATGCAAACCTTTGAAATAACGGTTCGAATATATGGCAAGAAGTTTTGTCATGTTTGAATTGTGCTCCCAAATATGGAGGTGGTGTTGATGTGGTTGGCATGTTGAATAATTGGTGTAAGGATTCTATGTCATGTGGTTGTAACCTAGGGTGGTGTATGATTATGGATTTAGCGGTATTGATGTGTTATCCTGTGGAGGAGTTGTATGAATGAAGAATTTTCTGTAGGTGGTTGTTACTTTCTTGAGTTGCCTTATAGAAGATGAAGAGATCATCTGCATACATAAGATGTAAGATCGGTAGAGCTTTTTGCGATATGCGGAGTCCTCCTACTAGCTTTTTAGGCTCTAGATTGCCAAGATTTGTTGATAAGATTTTTGTATATACAATGAATATATAGGATGAGATGGGATCCCATTGTGTGATGCCTCTCATTTGGGCCATGATGGGTTCCATTGATGTTGACTGAGTAGATGACCGAAGAGATACGTAACATGATATAATCCACAAATATGGTCGGAAAACCTAGTTTAGAAAAGGCTCTTTTGATGAATCCCCAAAATTTTGTTGTTTGTTATCCATGAGGATACAATCGGAAAAAGTACCTAAAACTGTTCCTCCCTCCTTCTTGCCTTAAGAATTGTGCAAACTTGAAATAGGTTATCTTTGATAGGTTGAAGGGAGTATTTCTTAAACTTGCATGCGCCCCATGCGGGATCCGCAAACTAGTATCTAAAGAAAAAATTGTTATTTCATTTAAATACTATGTATTGTAAGAGCAATAATGTTTTAGAGATTAAATAATTACAACAAACAATACACAACTTCCTTTTCTTATAATGTATTTAATTTAAATGGATAAATCTACTCATTTTAAACGTGTGTTACATTCATAAAATATGTCCCGTTGAACTTTTTGTGTCGTTAGAATAAATTAGTTAAAAAAGGGATTTCGAGAGTTTACAGGGGAATGTGAGAGCTGATCGTAACTCGTCCTAACGTAAATATGGAGGTATCTAGATAATGATACTAGTCCTAGATGACATCATGTGCAAGATGAAGGGGAATCGTAAGACTCAAAAATGAAAAAATAATACTGACTCAAACAACAAATTTCTTTAGTCAGAGCAAAATTACATAGCTTTGTCATCAGCGTCCTGACTACGACGACTTCCAAAGCCATCTGATATATAACGACTGTTGATCATCCTCAAATTCTAGAATGTTTCCACTTTCATCTGCAATAGAGGAAACATCAATAAAAGCTTCTCTAAGAATGCAAACCAAAAAAACAAAAAGGAAAGGATTGGGCAACCAAAAACGAAAAAGTACACAGTGATACAAAGAAAACACAAGCACTACAAATCGCAAGATCTACACAAAATCATAGGCAAATTAGAGAAACCTGGAATAAAAATACTTATATTGAAGATGAAAGGAAAAAGTGAATTGAAAACAAGAGTTTGAAAAATCATATCAATTAGATCAGGGATCATAGCAAGAAGATTCATCCGTCAAAGACATCACCATATAAACTTGGCATATGATTTTTTCTCCAGAAGCGGTAGTGGTTCTACAAATTTTTTCCCATATCAAATCAGTGTAATAATGGTCAGAGAGGTATCAGGTCCCAGCTGAGATACGGGTTCGGGTTCATCTTCGTCGAAAGCTTCAACAAACTACAACATATATGAACAAGTTAGGAAAACATAATTGGTACATGAGTAACATCATACAGACCGATTCTTTGGAATCAGTTTGTAGATATAATTATGTCTGCCGATTAAGGACTTGATGATATTTGGCGAAAAAATCCTAAAACAATAATCAGTTCACGTTGCGTAACATGTAATCCAATTCATGTATGGCTTGAAGATGCATTTTTCTGTGCACTTTTGTCTCTACAATTAGATTACATATAAACGTACATCGACCGATTATAAACTCTAGATATTTTGGTAAATATCCAAGTGAAGGAACTACCAATATGCCAAAAGTGTATTATAATCAGTCTACATGGTGATGAACAACGACTGCTTGTTGTTCCTATTTGAGGAGACAACCCAAAATCAGTATTTGTGGTGCTACGACATATACCGATTTTGGGTTCTATAATTTTTTATTTTTTCTGGAACTTTCTCTATTTTGGGTGATTATAAGATGCAAATACATGTTTGGAGATCCTTAAAATTCATATCTTATCAGTAGAAGCATTGTGACCTTTTGGTAGAGCATTGCTCGGTCGAACTCACAAGTGTTGCTATCTCAAGCTTGTTGTAAAATTTAGTTGTCAAAATTATATCTTGATTTTTAGTCTACAATCAGTTAAGTATCGGATTAGGATAAAAGTGCAGTTGAGAAACGGACATCGCGACAGTCATCATTGCGTTTTACCGTTTGAAGGCGAAGATCAACTGAAGCTTTTGGAGAAATTCTTCAACAAAATGTAAGTGAAGACTGAACCACCTATTTCTCAAGTTATATTCATCTTTATATCTATGAGACAATGTCACATAACTAATTAGACTATCATAAGCATATCAAGAATTTCGAGTCAAGATTCATCTTGTAAATATTTTTCAAAATATGACTAAGCTTAATGAACATTTTTCATATTTGATGAATATCGGTTAAGGATAATTTATTATTCGCTATCAAAGTCATGATTGAAATTTTATCATTCGAAAATAACCTCGAACAGTGATATGTGTCATTGATGTTATTCAGGAATGTTTCAATCGATTCAGAGAAATATAGAACTACTATAGATTCAGATATAAGATAGTATATATATACTAGTCTTACAAACTGGAAAAATTGTTATAAGTTTGAAGCCGTAATGCATGTACTCAGTACACGAAACCGAGTAGCTATATGTTGGCAAACAAATTTTTGGTACACATATGCGTATGCACACCTTTAAAAGTCTGAGAACTCGTGAATCCAAATTGGTACGCAAACCAGTACGTGTCGTACTATAAAAGAACTGTGAGTTATGAAACTTGTTAGGTATCCATACTGATACACGTATCAGGAAACTTTTGTGGACTTCGGAACTCGGCCATGCTTAAATGGTATCTATATACCAGTATGCATACCGAAAAAGTTTTGTGGACTATGGAACTCGGCTATGCTTAATTGGTATCCATACCACTACGCATACCCATTTGGTGTCCTTCTCTTTTTTTGCGTGGTAATATGGGGATATACCGTGCTGGCCTACCTCAGTTTCGATTCAAGTAGTTATTTTGTGCTTAGGTGCTACCACGAAAAAAGTTTTATGGACTTCGAAACTCCGTTACGTCTTAAGGTTTACATACCGGTACACGTACTGTGACATAATTGTTCACTAATAGGTTAAGTGTTTGTACCATGTACACCTAGTTACCATTTCGATTAAATTCTTATGCGCTTAAATTATTTCTCCAAGATAATTTGCATCTGAATAATCTCTAAAAACACCATAGACATATTTGATCACTTGATTGTGTTTCGAGTTAAGTCTTAAGTGTTTATAAAAATGCTTAAGCTTATAGTTAAGTTGGGTAACTTCGGCTAACCATTCATGAGCGTGGTCTTATACACAGTTCGGTTACGGTTCATCCAAACCATTTGAGTGTATATCTTGTTATGTAAATCATGTTCAAAAATTCATCTAACGGTGGATATTGTTTGTTTGGTTCCAAAACTATCTTATCTTAGACCTAAAGCAACCTATGCTTTGAATGTCTATAAAAAGGGGAACTTCAATCAAATGTATCTTTAAATACGACAATACTTTTCTTGGTATGTCCCAGTTGTTACTAGAGTCATCCTCTTCCTAGAACCCTTTTAGGGTTTAACGACTACAAAAACTTCATTGGGATTCGGGAAGCCAGGTCCAACTATTGTTTATCTTGATAGCTCGAGTATCCTGATCTTGTTCGATTGTTGAGATGGTCACTTGAATAAGATAGATAGAAATCATCAAAGTTCTCTTCGTCTCAGACTTTGTTGATTCCACAAGTCTTATACTTGTGAGGTGAATAATAATCTAGGCTGCACTTCGGGTTGCATAAGTCCGTATTTTGAGGTTAGCTAGACTTTGTCTATTGCTATCGATTTCCATCACCTTGATTAAACTTTTTGATCGCAAAGGAAATCACATATATGCTTATCTGTGGGAGGCATATTGGTTTAAAGTTTTCAATTGAGTTGAAGCAACTCTTAGTTAGTGTGACGTCAACTAAGGGAATCAATTGCGCGGAGTCTTACAAGGATTCAAGAGGTGTAAGGAACGCAATTGTAACTGAATTGCTGGGACGGTTTAATAAGGTATCAACTACATTCTATTCCAAAGCTAATTGGTAGTACGTTAGCGTCTGTAGCGTCTTAATACAGTTTGGTGTTCAATCTGGACTAGGTTCCAGAGTTTTTCTGCATTTGCATTTTCCTCGTTAACAAAACTTCTGGTGTCTATATTATTTCTTTTCTGCATTATATTGTTTATCTTTATAATTGAAATATCACAGGTTGTGCGTCAATCAATCAAAGTTGATAATCCATCATTTTTTGTTAGATACGACTTGATTGATTACTTGGAAAATTGATCTTTGGAATCACCCAAGTACTCTTACCCGAAAATTAGGTTCACGGACTTGCCTCTGTGAACGTTCTGATTGTGAGAGAAATAGATATAACTCTGGATATTCTTTCTTGATTGAGATTCATTAAGTTGAACTCTCAGAATTGAATTTGAGTTTGTCCACACAGGTTGCCCTAAGAAAAAGTTGGCGGTGTATTTTGGTACCCTCGCGTTTTCAATTGGTATCGGAGCAGGCAAACACGTTTAAGACCTAACAAATCTCTATTTGAAGCAATCTGACTATATGGACTTACCACCAGCATTTGATGGCACAAATTACTTATGGTGGAAAATTTCTACGCATTCCTTTTTACAAGCCCGTGACTTTGAGACATGAAAACTTGTAATTATTGGATACGATGCGCCGACAGTTGTTGTAGATGGAACTACTGTTGCGAAGCCATTAGTACAATATAGTGAAACTGAGATAAGTGCTGCAAAGCATAATTCTGACGGGTTGAACGCTATTATCCACGCCATAAGCCCAGATCTTCATCACCATGTAAATTCATGCACTAAGTCTAAATATGATTGGGATATCTTAGAAACCGTATTCGAATGAGATACCTCAGAGAAAGATGCTAGGCTTAAACCTAAATTCTGACTGGGAAAATCTTTGTTTGGATGATGAAGACTCGTTTGATGAGTTTGATCAAAAGGTGTCTGGAATTGTTAATGTATGTTTTTTACTAGGGAAGATCATCCCTCAAAAGGACATTGTGATGAAAACTCTCTAATCTTACCAGCAAGATACGAGTCTATAAAACATGCCATCATGGAAGGGAATAACCTTGAAACTCTTTCCAGAAACAGTCTCGTTGAGAAGTTGAAAATATTTGATCACGAGCACAACAAGGCTAAAGATAGTACTTTTGCACTTGAAGCCATAACAAAAGCAAGCGGAACTTCAAAGAAAGCTTGTCTTGGGCTGACGAGTGTTTTGTTGGTCACAATGAAGAGAATATATCTATGATCACACAACAAGTCAAAAATATTCTAAGGAGGTACAGACAATATGAAAACCGACGCTCCCGAACCGAGATCCAAGATGAGTCATTTATTCAGTAAGAAAGTTCTCTTCAAAGAAATAATGCTCTCATTGTTTCACTTGATAACTCTGATGAGCTTATTTATGAATTTTAGATAGAGAATTCCGCCTCTTGTACAGAAATATTTGTTGATTCTGATTCAGCCTCTGATTCTGAGTCAAAAAAGGAGATTTTAGATTTCTGGAATAAAAGTGAAGAAATTCATCGAGAGAACCTACATTTGAAGAAAATTGTGGGGAAACTCGAATCATCTCCTAAAGTGAAAAATCATGAGTTGGAAAAACTTAATGAGAAGTTCACTGAAACCTTGTTTGTCAAGGAGAATGAGATTGATACCCTCAAGTATGATCTACAAAGGCTATCAGGAAGTTCAGACAAAATCTCAGCTATGTTGTTTGGGGAAAAGGCCTTTGGCAACACTAATGGTATTGGGTTCTCCAGCAAAACCTCAATCACCAACAATTGTTTCATACCTGCTGGTTCGTACAAAGATAAAACAGTTTGTTATGATAAACAGATAGCTGAATCTTCTAAAGTTGAGCCCTCAATGCATTGCTCCTTTTTTGGATGCAGAGACATGTTCAGGAAAAATGTTGAAAATTCAAGAAGAATAACAGAAGAATTGTTAAACTTCAGAATGACATGCATAAAATGAGTTAACTATTGAAGAACATTCGAGAACTTCAAATCCGAGGAGACAACGGGTAGTAGAACCAGAAAAGGTGAGATTCTTGAATACATAAATGGCCTTGACAAGTCACCTAGTGACACAAGTGGTGAGTGTTCCACTCACCCCACCACTACTTAATTATAGTAATGAGTGCAACCTCAATATTTTAGCTTGAGAAAATGAGGTTGAACAAAAACTCATCACATGACTTTTTGTGATGACAAGGCTTCTCAAGTATAAGTGATGCATGTCGTAACCACAACAAATTAGTGAATATTTTTCCACCTAATTAACAAGTAATAAAGTGTATTCAATTTCGTTCCCACGAGGAGCGAGAGTTTTTAGTTGTTCAATTGTCACAAAAAGGGATATTTTCTTGTTTTAAAGTTTGCAAAAAGAAAGTAAACAAAGCAATCGAAAGTTTAAGTTGAAATCGATAAGAGAAGTTAGATCAAGGAATCGTTCTTTGTTGCAAAATAATGATTCAAGTTATGTTCTTTTCCACTTGTTATTAGTCACAGATTATCACCAACCGTAGGATAGCAGGTTCGCTTAGTTAACCCCAAAATTCCTCGTTTCACTGAGTAACAAGTCAACTTAGTTATCAGATTCTATTCTAAAGAACTACATTGAGGTTCGCTTACAAGATGTAATTCAATGAACGCATTAAGATTTATGAATTTAGGTTTAGTAATAGTAGTTAAACTCGATACGCTCGGTCCACTTTTTGGCGTTATTTTCACACACAATTGATCCACATAATCCCTCTGCAAGGTATCGTGTTTTCTACTTGTGTAAAGAATCAAGAAACGATTACGTATTCCCTAACTTTTACTAGCTTTAGATTGAATAACAAATCAATTCAGTTGGCCACCTAAACGATCTATCATGCAAGCATAAACATTTAGTAAAAACAAACGATAACTAGTTAAACAACCGTTGCCACGGTGGGAGGGCCGACCGAAGAAAAATCTAAAGATGGGGTTTGTCTGTGACTATTTTCGCTATGTTTACGGAAAAGTGATACTTTCGCTCCGTTTCGAAAAAATTGATGTTATCACCTCGTTTCAGAAAAAGTGATACTTTCGCACCGTCCGAAAAAATGATACTTTCGCCTCGTTTCAGAAAAGGTGATACTCTGGCTCCGTTCCAGAAAAAGTGATTTTTTTCTGGAACCGAGCGAGAGTATTACTTTTTTCTGAAACGGAGCAACGTTATCACTTTTCCCGAAACGGAGCGAAAGTATCACTTTTTTCTTAAACACATCGAAAATATCACTTTTCCCGAAACGGGGTGAAAGTATCACTTTTCCTGAAACGGAGTGAAAGTATCACTTTTCCTGAAACGGAATGTGAAAGTACGACTTTTTCTAAAACAAAAAAATTGGTCGATCCATAAACCAAAATATGGTTGCATGATGTGTTATGCGTCCTTTGTGGTGGTTTGCATAATAGCTACGCATTCAATTTTCAAGAATTGTGCCTAAAATAAAAATATCGCTTTTCTTGAAACGGAGGGAGTACATCATTTTATTAGTTGCAAAGGAAACTTAGTTGATGCATAAACCAAAATATGGCTAGATAAAGTATTATGTATCCTTTGTGGTGGTTTGCATAATGGATATACATTTAATTTTCTAAAATTATGCCTAACATAATAATATATGCCTCCAAATTTTCCTTAAAAACTCTAAATTTGATATTGTTGTTTATACTCATTGCGTAGCTTTTTTTTGTTACCTTTCCAACGAGATAAAATTTGTAAAATTTCAAGGCACGGATTTTTAGATATGTTATACTAAAGTTTGGTTGTCAATTATACTCTTAAAGATTAGGATATATAAGGAATTATAATAATTTGACTAAAAGGGAGGGATATTTTGGTATTATCAAGTGCACACTGCCAAAATATTTTTATCAAATTGCAAATTTATATTAGGTTTCAATTTCCAAAAAAGTGGCCATAAAATAGACTCCCTCCCTTCGGGCCCTCCGGTCGGTCGGCCCAATCATGTGAAAAACTTCAAGATAAAATTGAAACAAAAACTCAAAGCATATTAGAACTAGGAATTCATCCCCAATCAATAAGAAAATTAGTTACTCATGTTTTTTTGAAATTCACACAAATAATTAAAAGGAGAACTTTTGAAGTTCACACAAATAATTAAAAGAAGAATTTTAAAAATCAAGCAAAAACACAAGTGTTGTGTGTGTAGAGGTGTGTAAGTGTAAAAATGTCTATAGAAAAGTAGATTTATAAGCTTCAATTTGCTTGCAATCCTCCTAGGAATAGAATCCCTTTCCCTTTATAGCTCCAAGATCTTGTCTTTGTAAAATTCCTCCTCTTCTCTTCCAAATTCAATTTCAAGTCAAATTCTACATCCAATTCCAAATTCAAGTCTTCACACCCATGAGAAAGGCTCACACAAAAGTATGTAATTTTAGATCGCCGAAATTCTATTTCCCGTTGCCGGAATCCTTCCAGAAAAGTCACTACCGGCCACATAAGATTCTCCCGCGATAACGGAATATTCTGTTCCGGCACGTCAAAGTTCACGATCAAGATAGTCTTCCGTTAGTCAACGGTCAAGGTCTGAGAGTCAGTCAGTTGGTCTTAATCAGAACTGAGTGAGCTTACTCGGCTGACTCACCAAGTTTCAGAGCTGGATCGGTGTGGGTTGACTCGCCGGAGCATAAAAATTGACTGAGTTTCCTCTGTTTCTGGCTGATTTCCAACCATTTTTTCAGGCTTATTTTTTGTCTTCTCCCGTGACAATCCTAACATACCTCTATTGTTCACAGTTTCAAGCATTCATCAGTTGCATCATCACAGCACCACCCATCTGCATCTTCTTCATCATTACACATAACCACAGACCCATTTTATCAACAACATCACTTCATTCAGTAGCAAAGCAACAAACCATCTCAGATTCTTACCAATTCATTCATCCAACACAAACCCTAAGTTCAATTTGCAGAAATGATTCGAAACCCTCATCAATTTCTTTTTTGTCCTCACTGCCAACAACTCTGAATCTCGATCTAATATCTCTTTCAATTTCATCTCCCTTCACTCCCTTGAGACGAACAACAGTATCACCATCATCTTCTCCATTTCCTCCCATCATTTTATCTCAAACTCGGCTTCTTGATTTCAATTCAAATTAATCAACAGCAACAGCAAGCTAATCAATTGCAGCAACAGGTCTTACTAATTTCTCCTTTTTCGTGAGCTGTGAATCTTCATTCTTCCTTATCTCTCAAGATCTTCTCTCTAATCTCTTGATTTCTCTGCCTATTTTTCGATCTGGTCTCGGCAGTAAACAGCAGCGGCTGCTGCTCTCTTCTCAATTTCCTCCACATAGAGTTGCCCTTAACCTTGACTGAGCTCCACATAGTATTTGTCCATGAAATGACAATTTTGCCCTTTTTGCTCAAATTGGATGATTTCTTCTTCTTTTCCTCCGTGCGACTCCAAAGTAGCTACAAACTCAAAACATGCGTAATACACAATTTACAAGAAAAATAACAAAGAAAGCCTAAACAATACATATTAAATCAAGGTGTATTCTACACCTGACAATAAGTTGACTACTTTATGTGATTTATTATTATTGCGTGACTCATCTCATAATAATCTCATAGAACTATTGGTGTGTATGATCTTGTCGACCTAGCTCCAAAATCTAAAAATACATAACTGTGTTCCATCACCAATCAATGATCCTTAAGTATTGTTTAAATATCTCTTGTGCTTTAAACCCTATTTATATGAGCTAAAAAAAATGTTTCAATCTTATGTGATAAACTACGATAAAATTCATGAGGACGAGTAACCACAATTGGTATAGTTAAAAGATAGTTGAAGCTTGTGTATTATCATTTGGGCTCACGGACGGATGTCTATGATATGTCCACCGGTTCACGGACCGTGTTAGAAAAGGTCATTTTTCCTTTTAAGGATTGACTATCTATTCTTATTTTCTTAAGAAAATTTGGTTCCATGGTTCATGTAACAAGAGGAATCGCCAAGAAGGATGCAGTAGAAGCTGTCAGTGCCTACCTGGGTGAAGGAATCAAATCATCAAGAAACCGAAAGAAGATACCAACCGAAGATGAAGAAGGTTATTCCTCAAATTCTATGTTATCTATTTGTCAATAAGATAATGATTTTAGGTCTAAAGTGAAGAACTTCATATGTAAGAGGAATGATTTGAAGTTATGAATCAATCGCTCCTTAGATGAGATAACTTACTATGAACACTCGTTAGCTCAGTCAAAAAATACTTTGAGTAAACTGAGGACAAAACTTAGTGAGTTAACAGACATCTCTGAGGACCTAGAAAAACTAAATGATCCTATCATCGATAAGTTTGTCAGTAATGAGAATGAATTATCTGCTCAGGCTATTAAAAACATAATATATTTCTAGGAAACTTCTTGTGAGAATTTATTCTTACTTTTGAGAAGGATAACTAGGGTTTGGTATAGCAAAAATTGTGATTACACAAGCTATTTCCAACGTTTTTCATCTTGCATGTTTTTAGATTTATTTTTTAAATTCTAGAGTTTTTGGAAGATGAGTTTGCAGTATGTAATCATTATTGGTTTAATTATTTCAAAAGTCTTATGAGATATTTGTATCTTTATGTTTTCGTGAATCGAGCTGATATTTCATATACGCTCAGAAGTTAAATCTATTATGTTTTTTATAAACTGAAAATGGAACAAACTCTTTGACAAATTTTATCGCAGTATTTATGTACTTGTGATCACACTTTGTTGTTATTATTGGAATATACACTCCGTAAGTTTTCTTATGTTGAGTCATCCAAATTGAATTATCTCTTTGTTCGTAACTGGCTTTGAGAACAATTTAAGTCGATATTCAGGATACAAATCCATGTGATTTGTTAATATCCGATAAAATTCTTCTTTTTCATAAAGCAAGGTCACTCATGTTGTTCTCTTGGGAATGACATCAAATGGTTGGGGGGGGGGGGGGGGGGGGGGCTTCTTAAATGAACTTGTGCTTAATTACTATATCTTTGTGGGGTGTGTGGCTGTGGAAATTAAAGGGGATACATGTATTTTAAATATCCTAGATGAGCGCTAAGTATTTCTTACTATGTGATACCATCTAAATAAAGTTGATATGTAAATACCTTGGAATCCTGAAATATCTTTTGGTTATATTCATTACGATCCCATGATTTTCGTACCTTTGGTAATATTATTGATAAAAAGGGGAGAATTATTTAGTAGTTTTCGCACTACATACATGTGGTTTATGGATCATTATGTAAGGGGGAGTGAATCAATAATCTATAGGTTTCACCTATTATGCAAAAGATGTAAGTATTGATTAAGGGGGAGAAACATATCACTGTAGTATTACTTCAAAGTTGGGATACAATTGAACTTTGGAGAAGATAATAATATTATGTTTCCGTATAACAACGTTTGAGAATATTTGTTTTCAAAGTTGTTATCGCTACGGATCTTCAACAACAACGACGCTGAGTTGAACACGTTCACAATCATTGCAACTTGAACAAACAAAGAATTCGAGAAGTTGAAGAAACTAAAGAAATCAAGCATGATGGATTCGAGGAGTTTTAAAGATTTATATTTTGGATTCAAGGAGTTTTAAAGCTTTATATTTTTATCCATATGTACTGATAGTTTTGTCACTAAATTTGACGAAGGGAGAGATTGTTAGAGCATTGTTAGGTCGAACTCACAAGTGTTTCTATCTCAATCTTGTTTTCAAATTTAATTTTCAGAACTATATCTTGATTTCTATTCTACAATTAGTTAAGTCTCGGATTAGGATAGAAGTGTAGTTGAGAAACGGACATCGCGGCAGTCATCATTGCGTTCTACCATTTGAGATCAACCGAAGCTTTTGGAGAACTTCTTCAAAAAAAGGTAAGTGAAGATTGAACCACCTATTTCTCAAGTTATATTCATCTTTTTATCTATGAGACGATGTTGCATAACTAATTAGACTATCATAGGCATATCAAGAATTTCGAGTCAAGATTCATCTTGTAAATAGTTCTCGAAATATAACTAAGCTTAATGAGCACGAATTTCGGTTAAGGACAGTTTATTGTTCGCTATCAAAATCATGATTCAAGTTTTATCATTCGAAAATAGCCTCGAACAGTGATATGTGTCATTGATGTTATTCGGGAATGTTTCGTATCGATTTAGAGAAATATAGAACTACTATAGATTTGGATATAAGACAGTGTATATATACCAGGCTTGCTGTAAATAGATTCGAAAATAGACACTACTTTTCTTGGTGTGTCCTAGTTGTTACTAGAGTCGTCCTATTCTTAAAACCCTTTTAGGGTCTAGTGACTACAAAGACTTCATTGGTATTCGTGAAGCCAGGTCCAGCTATTGTTTATCTTGATAGCTCGAGTATCCTGATCTTGTTCGACTGTTGACCTGCTCACTTGAACAAGATAAAAAGAAATCATCAAAGTTCTCTTCGTCTCAGACTTTATTGATTCCACAAGTTTTATACTTGTGAGGTGAATAATAATGTAGGCTGCACTTCAGGTTGCATGAGTCCGGATTTTGAGGTTAGCTAGATTTTGTCTATTGCTATCGATTTCCATGACCTTGATCAAACTTTTTGATCGCAAAGGAAATCACATATAGGCTTATATGTGGGAGGCATACTGGTTTAAAGTCTTCAATTGAGTTGAAGCGACTCTTAGTTGGTGTGACATCAACTATTAACTGAATTGCTAGGAGGGTTTAATTCGGTCTCAACTACATTCCAGTCCAAAGTTAATTTGGACTATGCTAGTGTCTGTACCGGCTTAATACAATTTAGTTGTAGAAATACAATATTTATATTTTGATTATTGGCTAATCAAAGTACAATTTAGAGTAGTGTTTATGTCCTGTATTTGTTGTTGTGAAATTAGTTTAATATCATGTTAAGTTTGTGCTAGTCAGATGAGATACACTATGAATAGGATACATATTTTTTTGGCTAGAAATGTGGCGGACTTACACCTCGACACCTACGGTCCTTGTCATGCTTTTATGTAGTAATGCTTGTTAGGGGTATTATCCGAATGGGGTGTGATAAAACTTTTAAGGCTTATCCATATGAGAATTTTGATATTTAGTCATTATAAGAGTATACTCAGAAAGAACCGACGAGAGACTCAGGTGAGGAGAAAAAGAAAAAAATCCAACTTCGAGCGTCAGAAACTTCTACCCAAAAATTCTATGAACCTAAGTAATTGAAGTGATGTAGTTGGCGTTATGAAGTTTGTTGATTGATGTAGTTGGATTTCTTATGTTCTTATGTTACCAATTTTGTTTTCAAAGCATGTATGAAGAATTTAGGGTTTCTTTAGAAGTTGATTATATCGCTGCCTGGCTCAAAATCATGATAGGATTAGAACTCGAAGTATAGATGTGAGTAGTGAATCCTTTGAATCTGTTGAACACCGAGATAATTAGGGTTCTTTTGAAGCTATTATTTTTACAATTTCTTTCTACTGATTCTTGATTCAGATAGATCTATGCTAGGGTTTGGAACTAGACATTTTGAGATAATACATGATACCGTAGATTTTAGGTTTAATATGAAAATTGGTTGAACTGAAATACACAGCAACACTTCAGAATTTTTATGTATAGTCAGGTGTTCTTTCAACCTTGTTGTGAATTATTCAACTTTGGTAATTAACTTGAATAGCCTATTTATGATTCTACGAACCCTGTTAACCTCTAATTTTTCCTATCTCTGTCTGAAGTGACTTAGAGAGTTCATTTGAAATTGATTTTTTTGGATTTTCAGATTACTGTGATATAATAATGTTAAGAAATTGATAGAGATTTGATATCATGAAACTACAAATTATCTTGGAATTTGGGTTCTAGAGAAAAGCTAGATGAGAGGAATTAAAAATTCTATCATATTTTTATTATATAATTTTGGATGGTTTTGGACTGGTGTTGGGCATGTTTAATGTTGAACTGGATTGGGGACTATTTCCTTAATCAATATAAACCTCTAAATGAAAATTTCAGCATGATAATAAGTATACAGTTCAATCCTTGTACTAAGAGCTATGTCAGTTTCAGTAATGATTGTTTTGCACTTTTGGCAGTAATATTCATCAACAGTTGAACATATTTACATCTTGAATTAGCCTTAGTTCTACTGATAGTGTTTAGAGCCTTCTCCAGTGATTCCATAGTGATACTCTTTGTCAAACTGCTTTGTATCTGCTTTTCCTTATGACTAGGTCGGTTCGTTATGTCGTGTAGGTCAGGTTCGATAAGGTTGTTCTATCTTTTTCTAACTTAACTTCTGTTTTATTAAGGTGTCTTTGGATTCAATAGGCGAACTACGGAGGTTAAGGTTTGAATTCTGAGTTGAGGTGGGGACTTACATTTCTATTTTGTAATCATTGATGGCTTTTAACAAAATTATGTTTATGCACTTAAATAAACTCATGCATTGTTGGATTTGATTTCCGATAACTCAGTAGATTCTTTAGGTCTTGTCCATTACTTGGAAATGACCTGAAATGTACTTGCTTGCCTTTGTGATTGTGTGGGAAATAAGAATTTCCATCAGTGGTATATAGGATACGCTCCTTCATTTGTAACTACTTTGTTTTCAGCATTTATGCAATGGCTAGGGAGATACAACACAATATTATTATCTAGGTGTGGAACTGGTTGACACCATATTATACATTGTTCGAAGGAGGAGTTAGTGTCCATATACTTGATTGTTTTGTGTGTGTTGGTTCCCCTTTAATTTTTAGAGTACATGCTTGTTTATTTCACTGAACTAAATGTGTTACTATCATTTAAGGAAAACTTGCATTCTTTTAAATTCAACTTTGATGATTATATTTGAGAAGCCTAAGTATCCATTGGGCTTGTTTAGCTCACTCTTCCACCTCCTTTTAGTGACAGGTAGCCTCGATGCAAGTAGTGTTGACTCGACCAAAGGAGAAATTTATGTTTGGGTCGATTAAGTTGTCTTAACTTATGTCCTTGAGGGATCATTGCTGGTCTCAGTAGTACTGTGCAGTCTTATAACTTTTTGAAGGTGTATTTCTTGAGTTTTTTTGATTGTAAGTAAGGCTCTAACTCCTGAATGTATATATTATATATCATCAAACAACACACTTGTAAATTAGATGGTTATGTATATTATGAATAACCTAGTTTGTGTTCTTGGTCTGTCTTGGAAGATTTTATCTCAGTTTAAGATAGTTTTGGTTTTAGAGTCCTAATTACTGATTTTGGAAAAGGGGCGCTACATTGGTGTTCAAACTGAACTAGGTCCCGGAGTTTTTCTGCATTTGCGGTTTCATCGTTAACAGAATTTTCGGTGTATGTGTTTTTTTTCCGCATTATATTGTTTATCTTTATAATTGAAATATCACAGGTTATGCGTTAATCAATCAAAGTAGATATATCCATACATGTTTGTTGGATATAACTTGATTGATTACTTGGGAATTGATCTTTGGAATTACCCAAGTACTCTCACCCTTAAATCAAGTTCACATAATTGCCTCTGTAAACGTTCTGATTATGAGAGAAAGAGATATAACTCTGGATATTCTTTTTTGATTGAGATTTATTAAGCTGCACTCTTGAAATTGAATTTGAGTTTGTCCATAAAGGTTGCCTAAGAAAAAGTTGGTGGTGTGTTTTGGTACCCCGCGTTTTCACCCGAGAGGTTGCCTAAGAAAAAGTTGGTGGTGTGTTTTGGTACCCCGCGTTTTCACCTTCATTTTCTCGGGTAATATTCTTCTTGTGCTACAATAAGATCCTCGATTATACTTTGGTTGACATAGTCTTGTTCATTCAACAAATAACCTAAATTGGGAGGATTGGAATCATGATTACCCGGTGCACCCTCTTGTTCATCACTACTAGATTCTTCATCGTTGATATAAAGTTTTATTTTTTATTACATGATCACAAACCCTAGTTTTCTTTTCTTTTCTTTCCTCTGCTTCTTCTTCTTTCCCAAACCTTAGTTTTCTTTTCTTTCCTCTACTTCTTCTTTCTTCTTTCCCAAACCTTAAAATAGGAAATGAATCTCTGCTCCAATTTTAAACACTCAAACACTAATTAATTTAACTGCTAACTCAATTAATCATCGGTAATAAATAAGGGCATATTAACGATTAACATAAGTAGGTGGATTTTTTTCTTCTTCTAAATCATGTATTTTATTGCCAAATGAATAATCTTAATTACAAAAATAACCAAAGGAATTAAGGCTAATACAAAAGAAAAACAAAAGGAAACCAAATAAAAACTAAAACAATTATATATGCAAAGATTACAACTTAACAAAAATGGAAGTGTGTTGCATCTTCACATTCCAGGTTACTAATGAAATTCGGTTTTCCTTAATACACTATAATCCCATTCGTGCTATTTTCTCCATAACTCGATTTTTTTCTCCAAAAACAGAGTGGAGGAAATTATACTAATGACTGCTGAGATTTTTTGAATCAGGATATATGGATTTTTCTGCCTGAACATCAAAAACAAATGAATATATGGTATGATGAATTACCCATTGGTATGAAGCAAATATGTCCTAGATTTTATTTATTTGATTCCGTGAGCATTTTATGTAATTTTTGAACCAGCTAATTAATATGATTTCTTATCAAGCTGGATTGCTCGACTAATCAAACAGTTTTGAACTCTCGGGGAAGCTGATAAAAATGGTGTTGTACATATGCAAGTATAATCTTCAGTACAACAAAAGAAGTTGCAGCTAGGATTATGCAGGTATAATCTTCGTGTGCTGTAAAAACTGTTTTCCTTTATAGATGATTGAAATTGAAACTCCTTATATGAATATAAATGGGTTTTAGGTTACTCTCTTCCTTTGGCTTTTCAAATATTTTTATATTCAACAATTTTGATATAAACTGGACACGCCATTAAGCCGGTTGAGGAGAGCTCAAAAGAAAAAGACATACTACCAAACGGTAAAGGTATTCCAGTCATTCTCTTTTATATGAAATCTTGGGGATTTCCATGTTTAGAGCGAAAACAAAATATGAAGCCCCGGTAAGCACTTCAGTGGAGCTTAGTTACTCTAAGTTCTGTCAAATACTTGCCACGGTAAGTTGCTTATGTATATTATAGTGCAATCTATGGTTGGTGGCATCGAGCAGCTGGAAAAATTTCTTAATCAAGGTAGGGTCATATTTGAAGAAAGAGTTGCACTACACTGTACTGAACTAAACCAATTTACGAATAAATTGAAATGGTCTTTTTCAATTTAATTGCATTTTGTCTTGACTATTTTTCTTTTGTTTGAGATGTTGTCGTCCGAATTTTCTTAGTAGTTTTCATGTTTTTCTTCTTCTCTGCTCAAGAGTGTTCAATTGGTTTATAAGATAATTGAGGGGTGTAATTTCTTAATTTGTAACGACGAAATAAATATGGGTTTTGCTGAGCAGCTTAAACAAAAGCAACATTTATGTTAATGGATGGGTTAGGTGATGTGTCTCTGCCGAGGTTTGGAAACAAACTCTTCTTAAAGTAGCCAAAAGCCCCAATTTAGATGCAGTTGCTTTAGCTAAATGTAAAAGGCATAGGCTTTGGAAGCAGACTTTGAGCTGTGGAAGTTTGTACATCTCATCGTGGAGAAAATGAGTATGGGTGTTGGATTGGCAATGCCTCCTGGAGATATACCATTCAGAGGTTGTTATCTTATTATCCTTTAAATTTAAGTTATAGTGTCCTTTTTGTTATTGTCGTATTCTTTTAGTTAGTTTTCTTCTTCTCCATTGAATTATAGTGTCTTTCTCTTTTATTGTCGCGTCTTCTTTTTGTAGAAAAATTACATTAGTATGAAATTCGAAGTGGAGGATTAGGACACGGCATCCAATTTATTGCACTATCAAAAGCCTCGCGCTTCAACAAAATTGAAACTCTATCAAGAAAAGGTTCTTTCAAACAAGCTGTGTCACTAAAGTTGTTTGATTTGGTGGCTTAGGTTTTCACCAATGTTCGTTAACAAGGGATTTTGACTAGAATCCCACTGTTATTATGTGAAGCTGTTTTAAAAGTTAAAAATGGGGGTCTCTCAGTAGTGGTTAGAAGTTGAAATAATTAATGTCTTTGTTTTTTTGGTTTTAGTGCTAATGTTGGTTTTGCTTCTTACAGTCACAATTTTGATCAATGGACTCTAGGATAAACTTATCAAATAGCAAAACTACCAAAGAAGATCTGTTGGGAGCGGATTCAGCGGGTAAATACTTCTACCATTGGACCAGCTTACTTATGTGAATGCTCATGATATTCTCTTGAAGAACAACAAGATTATAGTGCTTTATTTTCTAAAATACAGGTACATTGGCGTTAGCCAACAATAAGTAAGAACTACAAAACCGTTTATTTCTATCCATCATGGTTGTCGGCTATATTGTGACTAACGAGCAAGTATGGGCAAGTGCCAGAATGGTGGTTTGTGTGCTTACTCATAGCAACTGTTGCAACAACCATATAAATACCCGTTACCAGTAAGTTACGAGCATAATTTCTGTAAAAAACAAATGAACCTCTTCGGAAACCTGGATTCTTTTTGGTAAGCTATTGGTGCATTATGTTTTTCAGCTGCAAATGAGAACATCAATTGGTGCAACTTCTCGATGTAGTTCAGAATTGTCAAACGTTGGACAGAAGAAACCCTATTTGAGTATGCGTGTATTCAGAGACACTGGTGCCACTAGTGCTTTACATGGTGAAACGAGAAGAGAGGTGTGGTTAACATTTTTGGTAGTTTCCCATGTTACAGATTTGGTGAGAAGTTATATGTAAAACATCATTCTCCTGTTACCCAGGTGAGAAATTATAAATGTTCTCTTTTCAAGTATATTGAAGTACATCTTTTAGGAGTTTGATGAAAGTTTTATAGAAGGTACAGTTGTTGCATATTCCAATTTGTACTGACAGGAGTTGGACTTCGTGACCACCAAAGACATTACCAACATATATGGTAATGGTAATCTCTTCTATTACCCTTCTCTATGGTACTGTCATGCATATTCCAATTTGTTATTGATTTCACAGGTTTGGTATTCATTCCAACCAATTGTTGTTGCACTATAATTTCCGATTTTCTTTTTGATTCTGATGACCAGATTGTATCCAATAAGTCGTTGATTTCGTCTGAGCCCTTTTTGTTAGTGTACGTTTGAGAAAGATTATGTCCTTTTTGTTTGGTCCTCATTTGACTGTTAATTGGAAATTAAAAGCAGTTTTAATTGTATCCCAAATCATTTTCCTTTTGTAATTAAATTGTAATCTACCTGTTGTTTTTTTTATAATTTTCTAATAGCTAATAATATCATCATCTGTAAGGAGAAAAATGTTGCAAGTAATTCATTTTGCATGCCATATATTTATTAGGGATATATAAGGAATAAGCATACTATCTGTCGACCACATAACTCATATGGAAAGAGAGACATTATCAATGTTACCAAAAGAACAAAGTAGGAGGTAACTTGAGGCCATGCAACACAGTAAACTATGTGTAAGTTATCAACTTCAAAATGCTTACGGAAGATTGGACGTTCCAAATTGGAATATGCATGATACTCTGTGATCTTTACAATTTCAGCTCAAGTAATAACCCAATTAACTGGGACCAAATTTTCAGTTTAAGGCTATAACTATTCTGGTAATACTCAACGATCTCTAAGCAAGTAGATACTACATTTTGACACAATATGAGAGACATGTCTCTGTATTTTCAACACAAATAATAATTGAATTAACTTAATGCACGGGAAAAACACTAGTTTACTAAAAGTACAATCTTGTTATAGGGGCGGCAAGTTCCATTAGAGGGGCGACAAGTGTGATAGCAATGTCCCTCTTATTGGTTAGGGGGTGTCCTATAGGGGTTGTAAATTGACTAGATTACCCTTTTCACCTTGAATAGACTAATTTACCCTTACTTTTTTGGTTGAAAATACTGAATTGTCCTCCCCTATTTTTAACCTAATGGAAACTGAAAATCAAAACAGTTTTTTTTCAACTTCATCTTCTCTTCTCCGCCCCTCCACCATCAAAACTGATTTTTTATCGGCCTCTTCGATTAATCGGCAATTTGAAAAATTGATAATCATTGATTGAAAACTATATTAGAGATGCCGAAGAAGAAGGTTGACGAAGATTGTACCCGTTCTAATGAACCATATCATCCATTAGGTCAAGAACATCAATTTGAAACTCCTCAACCATCAAAATCAAGCACAATGACTTATTTGAGGTATGTTTCGAAAAACCCAGTTAGGGTTTAGTCTATTGTGTTTGATTTAAGTTAGTTTTGCATCAAAAATTAGGGTTTTGGATCGAAATTGAAACTGGAATTTGAGTGTTGCATGTGAGTTATGGTTGGTAATAACCCAGATACCAACCGTAATTGTATATTTTGATGAACATACGGTTGGTAACAACCCAAATACGAACCGTATCTTCTAAGTTTTGAGAATTAGGTTAATGTACGGTTAGTATCGAAACCTTAGTTAGGAACCGTAATTCCTTATGTATGTTTCAAACATGTTTTACGGTTTATATTTTCATCTCACTTACGAACCGTAATTGTGTTACGGTTTGTAACTCAATTAAAGTTACCAACCGTACATCATCCTGTATGTTAAGAATTTTTGAATTAGTGATGTACGGTTCGGAACTATAGTTGACTTATTTACGGTTGGTCTCGATTCATTACTTAGCAACCGTAATTGGTTACGGTTTGTAATTGATGCCATATTACGAACCGTAAATTAACCTACACTAATTTTTGTGTGTTTTGTTTTCTATATTATTTGTTCTACACTTAGTTAATCAACCAATTGTAATGCTTGTGTAGGAATCCTGAAAGGGTGAAGAAAAAGAGAGGAAATGACTTAACCCCGATTGATCATACGCCCACCCCTCGCGGTGACAAGCATTTAGGTGTAGATAATAGAGGTATCCACAAGAATGATAAGAAGAAGAATAAGTTTGAAGTTAAGTTGAGGGAACAACCTGTGGCTGCATCTGGAGTTGAGTTAGAAGGAGTGGAACATAATGATCAAGAAGAGGTCGGAGTCGAAACTAACCGTGAAGGCAACGAAAATGAAATTGTAGAGGAAGAAACTAATTATGATGAAGATGAAAAAGAATCTAAAGAAGTCGATGATGATGGAGAGGAGGAAGAAGAATCAAATGATGAAGAGGAGGAAGAGGAAGCAAATGATGAAGAGGAGGAAGATGAAGAAAATGATGAAGAAAAGAAGAGGAAGAAAATGATGAAGAGGGAGAAAATACCAAGGGAAAAGAGGTAGTTCTAGATGCACCTCCAAGGCAAAAAAAATAAAAAAAGCCGAGAAAGGATCCCGCACCGAAAGGGATGCATATTCCTAAAGGCAAAGAATTGTTGTTTCCACCGAAAAAGAATAGAAGACCTTGGGGCGAGGCCCCAGATAAGTCTTCAATCTTATTTGGTTATACCGGTTCCTGGTCCGCAAAAGTCTGTCAGACAAAGGTATGCTTTTTGTTACTTTTCTTAAAACATTCATTATTTTGATACATTTTGTTTGTTTATTTCAGTTCACCATAATATGCTTATATTTTTGTATATTTGTTTTCTTAGGACCATGCAAGATGCATAAAATTTCCGAAGCGTCAAAGGGATAAACATTGGCCATTAAGTAAAGAATGTGCTTCGGTTCGCAATCTAGTGGTTAGTACAGGACTAGGGCCTGAAATTATTCATTTGAAATCGAAGTATGATAGTGTTGTGGTCTTTGCCTTCAGGGAACGATATTGGCTTGAAACCGATACGTTTCATCTTCCATTTGGAGAGATGACAATAACACCGGACGATGTGAAGCAAATTACTGACCTTGAAGTTGAAGGACAATCTGTGTTTGAAGGTTTCGACAACAAAATGTCTTGGACTGACCTTTACATCCTTGTTCAAGAAACACTTGGGGTGGGAGAAAGATGAAACTGAGATGGAGTTTCAGTTGGCTGGTGGTTATGACCCTACTGAACCACATAAACCAAAAATCATCAAAAATCTATTGTTGAAGAATTTGAGGACCAAGTTTGAAGGAACATCATTAAAGGAAAGGGCAGGTGAGGTGATGGATGAAACAAGAGTTAGGCGTACAGCCACAGCGTATTTGTTGTATTCTCTTGGAACCGTATTCTTTCCCGATAACTCAGGAAATAGGGTGAATGTTCATTACCTACAACTGTTAAAGAATTTGGACAACATCAAAAACTATTCGTGGTCACAGCAACCCTTGCATTTTTACTTGGCAGCCTAAGAAAGGCCTCTAGGGTTAGAGCTACTGAGATTGCCGGGAATGTTGCACTTCTAATGGTAAGTTTGGTTACATTTTTCTTAGTTTGTTATATCTTTAGTCATGTGCCAATTGTTTATACTTAATTTATTTTTTAGGCATGGGTTTATGACCACTTTCCGAGCCTGAGATCTCCTATTGAATGGGAAGAACATGATTATGGCCCTACCGGAAAGAAGTTCAAGTTCACTGGCAGACAACTAAGGAACAAAGAGGAAAAGCTCATTAAAATGGGGGAGAAAATAGATGCTTTCACTGATGAATATGTTATCTTTGACCCTTATTTGAGGATTGAAAATGGAGTTGATGTTCGTAGGTTCACAGAGACCGCAGGCTACAACGGACCATTGTATCATCCCACAAGTTACGTATGACCAATCCTCGTCGAACTCTACACCAAATTGGTCATATTCAAGAAAGGATTATCAAGGAAAACTTCAAATTATCCAAGCAAGGATCAGAGACAAAAGACCCCACCATTGTACTCAACTACAGCCCAACTCCAACGGTTGATGTTTGGAACAACCGCCATCAAGAAATATACCAACTCGCAGCGGGAGAGGCAATTCCTTGTAACAACACGAAAGAAGCCGTTGATGATTACATGTCTTGGTATTCTCATTTTGGTCATCCATATGTGATCAATAATGATCCGGAGTCCCAACCATATATTCAAAAGGCTATAGCTCAAAGGACGGCGGTCGACGAGACAAAAGAGAAAAAAGGTCTATTTGGTTTGACTTGGAAGAAGCTATATTTCATGTCGCTACGTAATTTTGTCATCCTCATGACTTTGGATTTGAATATTAATGTATATTATGAAATAATCTCTTAACACTCTTTTTGATATGTGAATAGAAAGAGCGAGGACAAGCTTTGGCAAATAGCATGACTTCATGCATCCGTAGTAATGGTGTGATTAAAGCTCCTCAACAAAAGATCTTGCAATAGAAAATAAGGAACATGCATAATTCAAACATGGCAGAATTGTATGAGGGATTGGTCATGGAAGAAAGATTAAAGAGGAGTAGAAACTCTCTTGGAGGTGCGAGTAGTAGCCGTCGTCAACCTTCTCCTAGCATCTAAGAGACAAATGACGAAGAGGAGGTGCACGGTGTGGATACTAGCCAAAGAGGTGGTCGTGGTCGCGGTAGCGGTAGTCGCGGTAGTCATAGTGATGGTCCTAAAACTCGTGGTGGTGGTGGTAGCACCAACAAAAGGGGTCGTGGTGGCCGCCATGCTTAGTTATGGATTTATCTTAGTTGTGTGTGGTTAGTTTTGAATTTCGACTTATGGATATTATGACAAACTAATAGTTGTGTGTTAGTTATGAATATTAGCTTATGGAATTTAGCTTATGAACTTATTTGTGTTAGTTATGGATTTGAACTTATGGATATTATCTATGAATTTGAAGTTATGGATATGTGTTTGTTTGTGACAGTTTTTGTTTGAAAAGTTTAAGTTACAGAGCCAATTACGGTTGGTAACTAATTTTTGTTACGAACCGTAAATAACACTGGAACCAATATTTTTCACAAACTTTAGTTACGGCTCGTAACTAATTATCAAGACCAACCGTATCTTAAGTTACGGTTCATAACTCTTTCACCTTAACCAACCGTAAAAAAACCCTGGAACTTATAGTTTTGGGATCTCACCAATTACGGTTCGTAAGTATTTATGTAACCAGCCGTAACTCTGTATTTTTTCTTTATGGCAGAGTTAAGGTTTGTAACCTACGCGGGTAATCAATCGTAACTCTGGAATTCAGTTTTCTTCAGAGTTACGGTTTGTAACTTCTAAACAGTTTCCAACCTTAACTCTGGAATTCAAAATTCTTCAGAGTTACGGTTCATTTGTTGATTATAGTTACCAACCGTAACTCTACTTTTCCCACGAAAAAAATAATTGTTTGCACTGACATGTCCTTGTGGAATTTGAAAATATAGCCGTTGAAACCTTCAACAACTTCATTTTCAAAAAATAGATCCGTTATTGAAGATTTTTTTTGTTTTTTTTTATATATATGCTTATCCTCCTTGCTATAAGTTATACCTCCACATGAATCATCTCTTACCTTAAACTAGATTATGGCTCCAAACCCTGAATTCACTTTGGAAGAAGATTTATGTATTTGCCGCAACTTTGTTCTATGCTATCCAAAAAGAGGAGAAGAACGACGTCGATGTGGTTTTGTGAGTACAAGTTATTTGAGAACTATTTTTGAAAACTTTTGTTCCGAAACAGGTAACCCTAATCACCGCGATGGAATTATGTTGTATGTTCGATATGGAACTATTCAGGATAATGTTCAAGAATTTATAGCATTAATTCGTATTATGGGTCAAATACGATTAAGGGGTGAAACTGACGTTGAAGTTTTAGAGAGCTCTATTCAATAATGGAGACGATGGAAAAGGTCGAATTTTCAATACTTACCTCATTTCAACATCCTTAAAGACTTCTATCGCACTCGTAGACCCGGTTATTAGTATTCTTTTAGGTCGCATGAATGAATGAGTTATAATGTCATTTATATTTGTAATGGTTTAATGGTTGTAGTGTTGGTTTAGTAATTAACATGGTTTAATGGTTTTAAATTACTTATAATTGCTTTGTATTTGGTGTCAGGGTCAGTTACGGTTGGTAACGGTATTATCGAGACCAACCGTAAATGACAATGGCAGTTAAAATTTGTTTCCGAAGCTAGTTACGGTTGGTAATTGAATCTAGTTACCAACCGTACATAACTCCGAAACCTTGCCTCACATGGATACTAGCTCAACATACTTGGATTTGATATATATTAATTGAACAAAATACTTCATTCATAACGTGAATCAACTAGATATGATATTGTCACTTTTAATAGTATCACATTTAGTCAAAATACCAAAATAAAAATATAAAATGTATTTCACCAAGACTTGAAAACATTTAAGCATCCTCTTCATCATCGGTCATAACTATGAATTGCTTCGGTATAGACAACATTATGGCCTTCCATAATTCAATCCTTTTCTCAAATCGATTGCACCAAGTCTTAGGGAGTTCACCGTCACAACCAAATTCCCTCCACAATGGAGGTAATGGGCTTCCTTCATGAAATTGGAGGCCTATGTAATGATTTCCTTCCACGTGCCCCATGACAACTGTTTTTGTTATTGACAAATCTTCGTCAAACGGTATTCTTGTTGGTGCAAATGTATGGCTCATGTCTCTGGAGATTAAATGAATGACGCAATTGAATGCGTTGGTGAGTAGTTGGCCACACATAGGCATGCACATCCAATATTGTCTTGTCAAACATATATTGCCGGTTAACCGCCTTTACATTTCCACGAAGCTCTCATTTAACACCTCATCGGTTTCGTTTCTTTCAACTCTCATCATCGGCTTATAGAAGTCGCGGTAACAACGTAGTTCCATTAAGCATTTTTTCCTTACGTAAGTAACTTGGTCATAACCCCACTCTTCCAAGTTGATCCACGAAGACTTGGTAACCATAATTCCCATCACCATGAACATCCTCCGTGGCCTTGATATAACCATGAATATAGTCGGGGAAAATATGAAGGTAATATTCGTAGAGAATGTAATGGTTTCGGCTATATCGACCATTCTCGTCTCTAGGTGGTGTTTAGGCACTCCTTTTAGATGAATCGTCTCCTTCTCCTTCTCACCACTTGACGGAATTTTTTCAACCATCGGACTCTTTCCATTGTTCCTTGCTAATTGTTTAACACCAACTTTACCAACAAGTATTTTTATTGAACTATCTTGGGAGGAAACCTCGGGACCGACATTGGAACCTTTACCTTTAAATCCATCATCTTTTTTTCCACTTTCTTTGCAATCATTTCCTTTAACTACAACTTTGCTTCTTTGTAGTTCTTTGGAGAGAAATACCGGACCTTTTCCTTTAACATAAATTTGCTTGTTGCACTTTCTTGAGTAGGAAGATCGATACATTTTTTTTATACATTTCGACGGCTTGGTTCTCCTTTATCCGCTTGACCTCTTTTTCGTTTGTTTCTACCTTGAACATCATCCTCTTCCATCTCATCCCCCGCTTCATATTCCTTTCTCAACCATTCATAACCCGAAGGATCTCTTTTCTTTGATTCTTCCGCCAATTCCCTTGCTTTTTTATTTCCTACGTACCTCTTTTTTTTTGGTAGGAGGCCTTCCCTTACTCTTCCCCTTTGGTGGTTCCTTGATATCATACTTAAATTGTGGATATACGAAATCTCTCAAGTTACTCAACCATATTTGCCTTTGCCCTTGGCTTAGTGTAGCATATTTCTCGGCTAGAGCTTTTCCAATCTCGGTATCGGCAAACGTTCCTCCAAATTGTTGATCAAAAATTGTTTCACGAAATGTTAATTGTTGCCAAAAGGGATCAACATCTTGAATCGGGATCACTTTTTCTTGGTATGTGGCTATAACATGCCGACATGGGAGTCCCAAACTTGTCATGTTTGGACAAACACACTCTTCTTCATAATCCCCCAATTCATAATGTTGTACTTCATACATTATCTTATCAATTGCGCGGTGCGAAACTTGATGTCTAATTCCACTTAGCTATTCATTGTCTAACCATTTGGTGTGTTGTTTACTTCGGCTTTTTTCAAAAGACTCTGTAACTCTATCGTGATCACGGCGGGAATATGAATCCATGGCTTCAAATAATATAACTAACCCACCATTACAACTATGAAGTTTCTTCTTCAACCGGTTGTGAGATGACTCCGCCGTACTTGTAGCTTGGTTGTCATAGTGCCTATATTGGTTAGTGAACGCCGCTACGAACTTCTCTTTGTGCGGATCCAACCAATTATCCAACAAATACTTCACAACACTTGGATAACCTCTTTTCCAATGAGCCACTAACATACGAGCTCTATCCTCATATTCATCCACGGTGATAGAATAGGTCAAGGCTCTCCACTCCGTTTTGAAACTTTCCCATTTTAGTTCCGCCAACTTGTCATCCTTCTTAAATTTCTCTTTGGCTTCCTCTTGCTTATGTAACGGTAGTTTCTTTATTCTATCCATTTCGCTTTTTTTGGTTGGACGGACAAGGCGCATGCACTTAGTTTCAATACTTTTCCACAAGTGGAACGTGCAAAGAAGGTTATGAGCTTCCGGGAAAACCCTCCTTATTGCATTCAACAAAGCTTGTTCCTTGTCGGTAATAATCACCTTTGGAGTATATCCCTCTACGTAGAATAACTTCACTTGTTCTAGTGCCCACACATAGCTTTCTTCGAGCTCATCTTTCAAGAAGCAAAAACCAACACTAAAAGGAGCATTAGTAGAAGTTTGCCCGACAAAGTTCAACAACGGAATCTCAAACTTGTTGGTTTTGTATGTGCAATCCATTAGAAGCACTTGATGAGAGCACTGTGCCAACTTCACAAACTCTGGATCAGCCAATAAAAGATGTCTTATTCGTCCTTTCTAATCTTCATCGTGGAAAACCGAGTAATTATGCGCCTCCCCCAAATGCCTTAATTGTTGCATTTCGTTCCTTTGTTCCAATTTCTTAGCCTTTAATTTTGCTCTTGCGTTGTAGATGTTAGCCAAAGTAGAAGAATTTTGTGGTTTTCTTTCCTTTAAGTGAGCGAGAATATAAACGGGCTTCATACGAATTTGTGTCAGTGACTCTACGATCTTCTCTTCTTCTTCGGTAAGGTGTCCAACATAAGAGTGTGATAGCAAACTCTCCGGTATAAGGTGGTTATGACTACCACATACAAGTTTCTCCGAAAACCACTTTTTTGCCGCGTTCCTTTTAAACTGAAGCTTGAAGGGGCATCGGGTCTTCTTAGTGAAAGTAGTATTCTTCCTCTTTGTCTTTGCTACTTGCACAGTCCCTTTTTTTGCGTGACTTCTATGTTTTCCACTACACTCGCAAACCATTTGAAAGGCACTATCACTAGTGGTACCATTACAAACTATGATACACATAATCAACTTGTCTCGTTCTTTAGCCCACTTCTTTGCATCGTATTTCTCCTTCCATGTCTCATCGGTTAAATAGTGAAAGCTAGAATCTTCGGTGAGAACTTAATTTTCTAAAGGTTGTTCATCCATTATGGGTGGTACATCCCCGATCTAGACAAAAATATAGCCACATTAGTCTAAACGAGACAACAAAACGAAAATATATATAAAGGTACGGTTGGCAACGACAAAGGATACACAAACTGTAACTGAGTTACGGTTTGTAACTACAAACATATATGAACCGTAACACACCTACGGTTTGTAATTGTCATCTCCTAACAAACTGTAAATACATCAAAAGAAAATTGAAAACATACAGAGCAATTTACGGTTGGTAAAAAAAATACACAACACACCGTAATAGAAGTTACGGTTGGTAATGATTCACATATTACCAACCGTAATAAGTGCAGTAAATACTGCCATGCACATGAGTTACGGTTGGTAACTACTGCATGAAATTATCAACCGTAACCACGTTACAATTCGTATCGAAATTTTCCCAACCAATCGTAATTCGTATTACGATTGGGTTTTTCCCCAAATTGAACCAGTTACGGTTGGTATTTGATACTTTTCGAACCGTAAATGTGAGTTACGGTTGGTAACTAGCTTAATGCCAACCGTAAGTTCTTCTGAAATTTTAAAAGTTTCAATTTTTTTACGTACTTTAGAGAATTTCGAGCGACAAAAAGCTAATGGGAACTAATTTAGAAGTATACCTGGTCAATTTTAGTTCCTGGTTCTTCACTTTGTTGGCTAATTTCTTCAATTGGTTGAGATTGACCTTCACTATGGGTTAAAACATCTCTACCATCTAACAAATACTCCATATCAGAATCTCCATCAAGGGGTATGTAATATTTTGTTTTCTCTATCGTATAGAGATTCACCCATCTCAAATTTGCCACTGGAATCACTCATTTCGGGTGAGTGAATCAAAATTTAGGGTTTCACAAATATCACAAAAGTTTTTTTTTTCTTCTCCTCTAAACTTTTTTTTATAACTCTAAAAATCTGATTTTAGAGTTATTATAAGTGAAAATTAATTATCAACACTAAGCTTAATTATGAACACTAAGCTTGATTATCAATAATAAGGGTTTATTAGTCAATTTCAGATTTTTTTTTATAAAAGACACTTGAATTATTCATGTAATAATCGTTTTTGTCTTATTAGTTTGCTGCCCCTATAACATGATTGTAAAAGTAACTGGCCAACCAAAAGGTCACGTACCGTTTGATTATACTCTCCATGAAAGTGAATCTCGGTAAAATCTAAGGATGATGATACACCTGAGTTGAGTGCAACGCTACTAACCTGCTTCAGATCGATAACGGGAGACAGAAGGAAAGGAGCTGGAAAACGTAATATCGACACCAGAAATAGTTTTTGATGTTAAAATGCCCTTGGTAGTGCTGTATACAACAGAAATGCCAGCTCGCCTATGCAAGGTCTCAGCAGAGCGGCTGTATCTATAGGAACTGGTAGTTTGGTGATTCTTGACAAAACAAGGGTCTGTTCATTGTTGATAGAAAAAGGAAATTATGCTATTAAAAGAAAAAAAAAAAAAAGGGGAGAAGAAGAAGAAAGGAACAACTCGTACTGTGTGTTTACACTCCTGACAGTCGCTTGATAAACATTCATTAAACTCCATTAAAGTCTCATCTCTCTACTTTTCTGTTTCATTTATCATTCCGGCATTCCCTCCCTCCCCAGGCCACAAAACCCTCGTTTCATTCTAGAGAATGGCACCAAAACCCAAACCCCGATTCCTTGTAATCCTCCTGTTGTGTCTTCATTTTTCATTCTACATCCTCGCCATTTCTTCTCTCTCAACACCTTCACCTGCTTCGTCTCCATCATCTCCATCTCCTCCCAAGGCATCTTCATCTTATTCTAGTCATTCCCCTCTTGACCCAAAACAACTCACAGCACTTGAATCACTCAACATTCCTACATCTAAAGATCCCTGTTCTCAACCCTCTTTACACAATGCAACTCTGTGTAACTCAGATAAGCCATTTAGTCATCTCACTTCTCTTCGTCTCATTGATTGTTCAAGTGATGTTCAAATCTCAACTACTGCTCTTAAATCTTTAACAACACTACAAGATTTCCAGTTCATCAATTGCCCGATTCCACTTGTTCATTTCCCAAATGAACTTACCTCAAATCTACGTTCTTTTACCTGTATTAAGAGTCTTAAGAAATTAACTGGTGTCTGGCTTGGCAGATTAAGAAATCTTACTGATTTAACCGTCACTGATGTCTCCATTACTGCTAGTGGTCCAACAATTATCTTGGGTAATATGAAACAACTCAAATCTGTTAAGATTTCTCGTGCTAATCTAACTGGTTCTTTACCCAAGAAATTCCATTTCTTGAAGATTACACACATGGATTTGTCCAATAATCGACTTAAAGGAAAGGTACCTAATTCTTTAACTCTGCTTACAGATCTTCAATTACTTAATCTCTCGTCAAATACATTGTCTGGTGAATTACCTGAATCTTTTGGAGATTTATTATCTCTTCAAAATGCGTCATTTGCGTCTAATTCAATGTCAGGCCAAATCCCTGAATCAATATCTGATTTGCATTCATTAATGCACCTTGATTTAAGCTCAAACCAATTTAATGGAACAATACCCAAATTCCTTACACGGATGAAGAATTTGAAGTACTTGAATCTTGAGAATAATAATTTTCATGGTGTTTTACCATTTAATAAGTCATTTATTCAGAAGTTAGAGGTGTTTAAGGTTGGGGGAAATAGTGGTGTATGTTTCAATCACTCTACACTATCTACAAAACTGAAACTTGGGATCGCTCGTTGTGATAAATATGGATTGCCAGTTGCGCCCCCATCTGAATCTGGGTTCGGAGATGATAGTAGTAGTAGCGCTGATTCCGAAGATGACACTAGTGATGATAATGATTCTCAATCGATTGATACTAAAAAGCATGGACCCAATAAGATTGTTCTTGGTACAGCAATTGCGCTTTCATCGCTAATATTTCTCATTGTTTTCTTAATTCTTCTCAACAAATGTTGCCGTTGAAATGTGAAATGAAGGAAGAACTGAAACTAGAAATTTCAGATCAAATGAGAATGGGTTCTCAAAAAAATGATCTAGCCAGGATCCCTAGTGTTACAGAGAGTGTAAAACATGATGAATGATTAATGGGGGTAGTACATTTTGGTGTCATCAATCATTTTTTGCATTCTGCAGCTGGGAGTTACAGGTCTTTGACATCCAATTATGTGCAGGTGTATGATATTATTAGTTGGTACAGAGAAGAAATAGAATGCTAGTGGTTGTGAAAGCTTTCATGTGGGATTCTCTTGCTGTTGAATTACAGTTAAAACTTCACAACAGTATGATTGTTTATTGTGATGTTGTATTAAATTAGGGATTTTTCATGTTCATCATTTAAGTGTATCTGCTCGGGAGAACTCATGTTTGTTTACTAGTCGATGTTTATTTATACACCCTATGATTGGATTTTTCATATGGTTGCACATTCTTGTTTATCAATTGTTGACAGTTGGTTTTGCTATATTATTTTCTATATTTCATGAATATGCTAATCGACAAACAGTTTGATCTTTGGCGGACTAAAAACACTGTCTGGTTTGTTTTTGAGCCCTAGCAAAATTACAAAATGAAGCGGAAGGTTTGGGTTTAGTTTCATTTTCTGTTCAGTGGATTTGATTTCGGTCCTCATAATTGAAAATAAAACCTTGGTTTTACTGGTTATGGATGAAACCTATTTTGAGATACTAAATAATGTCAAAATAGGGTCACTAAATAAAAACCAACATCACCCTTTATCCATCCTTTTTGCATAACTATCCTTACATAATTAGTATTAATAATTATGATTAGATTTGATTAGCTAGGAATTTTAAGGATTAATTAAAAATTAAATTTTTAGTGGTGAATTAGTAGAAAATCAAATTTATGTGAGAGAGTTGGGGTTTTTGAGAGGAAGAAGAAGAAGAAGTGAAAAAAACATGGATTTTGAATTTTGCGATTTTAGCGATTAGAAGTGACCAAAATGTGTGTTTCAAATCAAAAGTAGATTACATACGAGGTTTAATTTCTTTTTATAAGTTGAATCAGTCAAAAAAATTGAATTTTTAAAACCCTGGTCTACTGACCAGATGAACAGTTCCGCTGATAACTTTTCAGCCGAACCTCCATTTTTCGAAAATATAGTTATCAGCCGAACCTAGGTATATTTTCAAAAAACTGAAATTCGGCTGAAAAGTTATCAGTCGAATTTCACTCTGTAATTGACGAATTTAGGTTCGGTTAATTCGAACAAAATCTAGCAAAATCGCATTAGCCGAACATAGTATTTCTCTAAATCATACACGAAACAATATAGATTTAAATTTGGCAGCGCCAATTGGCTTTTATTTCAAAAAAAAAAAAAGGATCCAAGCCGAATAAAACGTGATCCTTTTTACATGTTTCCGTATGGGATCTACTTTTACCCAAATGTGTTCCACATTCAATGGAGAGAAAGAGCATGGATGCCATCACACTTGCTTTTGTTCGTAATGATAAAACAAAATTGTGGTGTATCACTGTAGTTTGTTGATGTTGTTACTTCGTGGACATCCGTCCCGTGATATAGATGGATTTGCTTTTATTTTTGTTGTAATAGTGGTTGGTAATCTTTTAGTGAAGATATAAGCATATCTAACTTCTAACCTTCCCGGCTAAAAAAGACCGTCAAATTCTTAATCACAAAACCATGTTTTTTCATGTATTTTCTTATTTTTGCTAACCTGTTGCCTCTACTATGGTTCAGAGCACAAACTGTTTAGAGGACTAATGATTCTGAGAGGTTATAAGTTCGGTATCCGGACATTGTTGGTAGAACAGGAGCAAGTAGTGCAACACGTAAAGTCATCAATTTGATTTGGCGTGGAAGGTGGAAGATTATTCTGTCCTTAGGAAGACTTGCAATGGTGTTGAGAACAAAAATAGCAACACAAAAACATTTATTATGGCCGAGCCAAGTGTCTTTGTGACACCTGCAAGTATATCGATTAGAAGGTGAACATTTCGTATAATGCCAGAGAAAACAAACAGATCTATTGGTATAAAAAGTCCCAAAAAAGGCATTCTGATGTCATTATTGTATGTACACCTTTCATCATCCACCACGTGTACAGAAAGAGACACGTGGAAGGCATGCAAAGCGATACATCAAAACATGGTAGCAAGCATCTCATCAGAAGACGCCATCGGTCAGCAGATCTGACGGTCAGGGACAGAGGATCACAGAGGTATGATGGCTCAGAGGAGCACCAGATAATACCCCTTGGGTGTTAACACACCCAATCCCGAGGAAGATCCCAGATCAACGGCCGAGAGGAAGTTCGGCTGACACAGATGTGACCAGACAAAGAGACACTTGTCTGACACGAGCAGACATCCATCTACCCGCATTAAATACCAAAGAGACATACACGTGTCAATCAGCTCGTGGAAGAGGCGAGGATAACCCTTCGTATTCAAGCTCAGGCCGCGGCATATGCCGAAGACCTCTGCGTAATAGGCACAAAGCACAAGAAGATAAGATTACAACGGCCTCAGAAATGGGACCCACGTTCCAACCCTATAAATACCCTCTCCACTAAGAGAGAAGGGGTCGACCAATTGAGAGCAATTATAGGAGAATATAGGAGAGAGAAATAGGAAGAGTAAGTAATCCCCCTACTTCCGCAGACCTATGTATACTAAAGTCATTCGACTATCTTTGTAACCATTCATACATAGTGAAACACCACCCCGTGGATGTAGGCCTTAGTGCCGAACCACGTAAATCTGTCTATTTACATTTCAGCACCTTACATTCAGCGTTAAACTTCATATGCTTTACATTTATACTTGATTCTTGGTTTATTCCTTTATACGAACATTATTTATGATAATATTCGACTAGACAATGACAAGCCCGAAGGCTTCGAGTCGATGAATCGATATAATCATCCCCTTTACGCATACGACGTACAATTCTAGAATTAGGATGTATGCGAATATTGTTTGTGAACACGTGGATGGCTTCGTGATTTATGTGTTCACAATCTGGCGCTAGAAACAGGGACTTTGTCCCGGTAAAAGATTTATCTTATCCTGTGATTTCACCTTAAACGCGCATTATGGTTGTGCCCTATTCTGGGTTCAGCGTGCTTTCAAAACCTTTTTTATTCTGGGTTCAGCGTGCTTTCAAAACCTTTTTTATTCTGGGTTCAGCGTGCTTTCAAACCTTTTTTATTTGGGTTCAGCGTGCTTTCAAAACCTTTTTTATTCTGGGTTCATGGTCTTCATTTTCACAAACACCATTTCAAAGCAGACAAATCCACGGCTATCTATCACAGATTTGCACGTGAGGCTTTTCTTTTAAAACTAAGACTTAATAATCCAGATTCATGAGTTCTCGCGACGGATCTGCCTTTTCAAGAGTTTTCTTTTTCAAAAGTAGTCTGAAAACAAGGTCCATGATTGTTTATTAGAGGATTTGTATTGCAAAAACTAGACCGATGGAGTCTTTACATTTCTCTTTTATTAAGGCCCTTGGGCAGCTCATTTCCTTCTATTCCAATAATCTTGCGGATACGAATGGCACTAACCCGATCCTCGTGGATATCTTTGGTTCTCTTTATTTATTCCCCTATGCAGAAAAAGATTAAAAATGGAAAAGATACTAGAGGCAGGAAAAACCAAAGCCTCATCAAAGGAGACACCGAGGTTACCCCGGTCATGACCCGAAGCAAGCAGAAAGGAGACAAAGCTAAAACACTACTCAGAGGCAGGATTGCGGAAATCACCTCACCTATGAACACTAACTCCATTGCAGCCGCGGCTCTCAAAGCAGCACCACAAAGACTGTTGCGGCCCTCCAGGCTACAGAAGCTAACAAGACTTTGGTTTCAAACCAAATCCATCAACAAAAAGAGAGGGGTGGCAGAATCTATGACACATCAGCCCGCACATCCACCAGTCTTCGGAATGCCGTCAACCAACGGTCAGAATCAAACCATACCAGTGGTTTTAGTACCGCGGGTGGAAGCTCAACCGAGGGGACCAAACTTGGAGATACCAACAATTGAAGCTGATCCTCGGCCACCCTTAATACACACAGTAGACGAAGGGGGAACTATGGCCGTAGGGGTACAAGCCGGAACTCCCAATCAGGGATCAAACCAGTCCCACCGACTGATGTAGAGCTCGAAGAATTGAAAAAGAGCCAGCAGGTCTACGCAGATGCCGTAGCTCTTCTGGCCAGGGAGAACCAAGACTTGAAAGATAGGATTGCCCAAAGCACGAAGACTAGCCAACAACTGGACGAAGCAAATTCTAAAGCACCAGAGCCTAATCGAGACCGAAGAATCATCCTAGCAAACGCCGCCAGGGGAAGCAGTGCATCCGATCCGGAATATGCCGCCGAAGACTTAGACTATTATGACAGTGAAGTTCGAAGAAAGAAACGCTCAACTGAGCATGAGAACGTGGGATATTACCGCGCAATGGAGGAGCTGCGTGATGAGATGATGGCTGAGATCAGGCAGTTAAAAGCCAGACAAGGCGGAGGAAGGCTTGAAGAGGTGATGAAAGAAGCTAACTCCACGCCCCTAACTCATCGCCTGGCAAATACCCCCATTCCGTTAAAGTGCCCTGTCCCAACTTTTGAATGCTATGACGGATCCAGTGATCCCGCGGCACATATCCGGTATTATAATCGTATCTTAGCCCGATGGAGTCAAAACGACGCCGTCCTCTGTAGATATTTCCCATCAAGTCTGAAGGGATCGGCTTTGTCTTGGTTTGACAACCTGCCACCTGATTCCATCAACTCCTACGATCAACTCGCAGAGAAATTCTTGAGAACCTACATGTACAACAAAGCTGTCAACACCGGAATGGATAAACTTTTTTCTCTGGCAATTGGTTACAAGGAGAACACGAGGGAATACACCAACAGATGGCACAAGATCTGCCAAGCCATAGGGAGTGTGGATCCCGTAGTAAGTATCAACTGCTACAAGTGGGGATTAGACCGAATGAGTCCACTATTTGTTGAGATCCACGGAAGCGTACCTAAGACAGAAGGAGATCTTCGAATAATTATTGAGAAGTACGCTCGTCTTGAAGAAATCCAGCGTGAGAACCCGAGGGCACAAACGCAGAGGTCTCACCGTACCAATTCCGCAGAACAAACCAGCGGGGCCAAAAGAAATAGCTCAGTGGAACGGCCTCACGAAGATAGGAAGGAACGAAGAGATGAACGACGAAAAGACGATCGAAAATTCGAAGATCAGGTTTACACGAAGCTCAATGCTAGCTACGCTCGGATCTTGCGAGAGATCAAAGGAAGGGAAAATTTGGAGTGGCCGTGGTCTAAGGGAAAACACCCCCAAGAACCGAGAAGTCTAAAGATTACTGTGAGTATCATTGCTTCAATGGACACCAGACCGAGAAATGCAAAAACCTCAAAATAATGATCCAAAAATTGATTGATGCTGGCGAACTCAAGCAATACATACGAAAGGAGGTCACCGAGGACAGATCCAAACGAACCAAGCAAGTCCAACTTCCAGAGGGAAACCGCACAATCAACACCATCTCGTGTTCCGAAGCCGCAGGGCCCTCACTTACAGCGCAGATAGGAAAGAGGCTACGGAAGCAATTCGAAGACCACTGCGAATTATATAAGATTGATGGCGTAGAGGTGGACGAGCACGAAGAGTGGATGGACGCACCTATCATCTTCGATACTGAAGATATCGAAGAAGATATGGAAGACCATAACGATCCCTTGGTCCTCACACTACCAGTGGCCGGATGTAACCTCAAAAGATCCTCATCGACGGGGGAAGCTCAGTGAACGTTCTATTCTACGACGCCTTCAAACGGATGAAGCTCCATGATGAACAGCTAACCTCTTATTACACCATCTACGGGTTCAACGGAGCGCCCACAAAGCCATTGGGAGACATCGTGTTGCAGGTGAACGCCGGCCCATGAAAGTAGAAACACGATTCAGCGTGGTTGACGCCCCATCCCCCTATAACGCCATTATTGGACGAAAGTGGGTACATAAACTCAAGGGAGTGGCAGCAACTTACTACCAATATCTCAGGTTCCCTACACCCGAGGGAGTGATGGAAATCAAGGGAGATCGGGTCTCTGCAAAGAGTGCCAGACCACTCAGGATCGTATCAACAACGAAAAAGAAGAGCGAAAAACCCGAAGGATCAAAAATAAAGAAGCTGCGAAAGAAAAGGCCATAGACCTGTTCCTCAAGGAAACCAGGGAAGGGCTTGACAAAAGATGATAATGTCCTAAACACATAGGCAAGTACTTCAGCAGCCAACGAAGGACAGAAACATACCAAACAGCAATTAAAGAACGTCCCAGTCCTCGGGGACCCGAAGCCGGTGTTCACACCAGTGGATCCCGTAAAAGAAATCAACATAGGAACGGAAGAAAACCCGAAGATGATCAAAGTAGGGACCATAATGGACGAAAGAAGAAAAGATTCCCTAACCAAATTACTTAAAGAATACGCAGATGTATTCGCCTGGAAGTTAGGAGACATGCCGAGGATTGATCCGAAAATAATCCAACACGAGTTGCGCATCAAACTAGGCACACCACCTTTCAGGCAGAAAATAAGAAAAGTTGCACCAGAGTATCATAAGGCAGTAGAAAAAGAACTTCGGAAACTACTAGAAGCAGGCTTCATCAAGGAAGTCAAATACCCTACATGGATATCCAACATGGTCTTCGTTCCTAAGAAAAATGGAGGGGTTAGGATATGCATCGACTTTACTAACCTCAACAAGGCATGTCCAAAGGAAAGCTATCCCCTGCCAAGCATAGATCAGCTGGTTGAAGCAGTGGAAGGATACGAAGAGCTGTCATTCATGGACGGATATTCTGGTTACAACCAAGTAGCCCTGGAAGAAGAAGATCAACTACACACAGCATTCTACACCCCGCATGGCCTTTATTGCTACACTAGAATGCCCTTTGGACTTCGAAACGCAGGGTAAACGTACCAAAGAATGGTCGATGCTATCTTCAGTCCATGGATTGGTAGTACCCTAGAAGTCTACGTTGATGACATGCTCGTCAAAAGTAGGTTGCGCGAAGATCACCACCGGGACCTGAGAGATATTTTCGAAGCAATGAGGAAACATCACATGAAAGTAAATCCAGAAAAATGCACTTTCGGTGTCACCTCAGGGAAATTCCTCGGATATCTGGTAACAAAAAGGGGCATTTAGGTAGACCCCGCGAAGATTCAGGCCATAGTAGAAATGCCATCTCCGAAGAATCTAAAAGAAGTGCAGAAGCTAAATGGGTCCATAGCAGCCTTGGGCAGATTTATTGCCCGATCCTCGGACAAATGCAAACATTTTTTCAATATTCTCAAAAAAGGGAGTAAGTTTGAATGGACCGCAGAATGCGAAGAAGCCTTCCAAAGAATCAAGGAACACCTGGCTTCAATTCCAATCCTGCAGAAGCCTGATCCTGATGAGGTTTTGGCATTGTACATAGCAGCGACAGAAGACGCAGTTAGCGCATGTTGGTCAAACCAATACGAAATAGAACAACCTATCTATTATGTCAGTAAGACCCTCAATTCTGCGGAAAGGAATTACACGAAGATCGAACTCATCCTGACATTGGTATGGGCTACTCAAAAGCTGAGAACCTATTTCCTAACTCACTTCATCCGCGTCCCATGCAAAGCACCACTGGAAGCAGTCCTCAAAAGCGCGGGAAAAGTAGGTAGAATAGCCAAGTGGAACACCCACCTGGACAATTCAACATCATTCATGAAATTCAACATTCCCAAAAATCCCAAGTTTTGGCGGATTTCTTAGCAGACCTCCCCCTGGACAACGATGAAGAGATTAGGGGAATACCAGAAGCCGACGAGAAAGCAAGGATCCAGTTGATGTCCTCGAACCCGCGAGTCAAAGACAATGGGAAGTCTTCGTTGATGGTTCCAAAAATAAGGAAGGGGCAGGAATAGGCATTGTCATCACCACCCCAACTGGAGAAAGGATCGTACAGGCACTCAGGTTAGAATTCAAAGAGCATACTAATAACATCGTCGAATACGAGGCAGTCGTACATGCCCTCCGCTTAATAATAGAGATGGGGGTAACTGATGTAAGACTGACAAGTGATTCGCAGCTTGTCATACGGAAAATAGGGCTCGAATACAATGTGTACGACGACACCCTCTCAGCTTACATGGCCTTGGTCCAAACATTGGCATCACAAATTCCGAACATCAAGTTCCGGCACTTATGCAGAAGGGATCTCAGGCACGCGGATGCCCTAGCATATATATCATCCATGCTGAAGGACAAGAGTATCGAAGCTATCAAAATAACAAGGGTATACGAGCCCTCGATTGCAACACAATTTTCCTTTGCTAAAAATCAAGATACAGTGGAAGAAAATATCGAAGATCAGGTGGGAGAAGACATCCGTGACAATTTTGACGAAGAAGATATCCTGTCAAGAGCAAATCAAGACGAAGATTTCAACAACGAAGATGATTGGAGAATGATGATCCATGTGTTTCTCAAGGATGGAACCTTACCCGCGGATCACAAACAAACCAGGAAAATACTCTCCAAAGTAGGAAGACATGATCTTCGGGATGGGATCCTGTACAAGAAATCTTTCCCCGGACCGTTACTACGTTGCTTATCCAGTAAAGAGGGGCATCGAATTCTAAACGACGTCCATTATGTGACGCCGGAAATCATAGCGGCATGAGATCACTAGCCGACAAAGCAAAAATGCAAGGATATTACTGGCCCACAATGATACAAGATGCTGCAAGAATGTCCCGACGATGTGAAGAATGTCAGCGTTTCGCCAAAAAGATACATGCACCAGCAACAACGTTGAATTCTGTGGATAGTCTGTGGCCATTCGCAAAATGGGGCATAGATATCGTTGGGCCTTTCATCGAAGGATCAGGGAAAAGGCGATTTTTGATAGTAGCCACGGACTACTTCAGTAAATGGGTGGAAGCCAAAGCCTTAGCCAGGATCAGAGACGTGGACGTGTTTACTTTCATATTCCAAAACATTATTTGCAGGTTCGGCATACCAGCGGAAATCGTGTCCAATAATGGTAAACAATTACAGGGGAAAAACATAGACATGCTCTTCGACACTTTCAAAATAAGGAAAAACAAGTCCACCCCCATATACTGATGAGTGCGAAAAAGTGCATGATTCTATATATTTTTCTTGGCATTTAACTCATCTTTTGTGCATTAAATCTACATTTTATCCCATATTCTGTATTTTCCTTGTTTTCAAGAATAAATATTTTTATTAATTAATTTTGCATTTTTAGGTAATAAATAAAGACTAGATGAGTTGCGGAGCGAAAAGTGCAAAGACACGGAGAAAGCCGGCGGAAACTCTAGAGGAAAAGAAGTGCAGAATGCGGTATGGAAGAATCAAGGATGAAAATGGTCTCACAAAGGAAGAAATTGTTCTTAAAGAAGAAGCGGGCTCAAGATTGTTTAAGCTCAAACCCATTTCCTAAACCCAAACCCATTTTCTAAGCCTAAAATCAATACCCAAACCCGTTTCTCTCCTTCACCGTCAGATTGAATCCATTCCATCATCCAACGGTCGCTCCATCAGAGTCCATCGAGTTTTGATGTTCCTGTCTAACACTATAGCACCTAACTCCATCTCAGACCGTCAGTTTTGATGTATCCCAGATCCAAAGGTCGCTTCATATCCATTTCCATCGAGCCGTTGGATCATTCTTTCATCTTTTCATCCTACACCTTTCACCATCCAAACATTAAGACTTGATGAGTCTGCTCAACACCCAAGAACCCAAATCTATTAACCCAACCAAACACCCCCTACTCCAAAAATATCGAACCCATCTTCTTCTCCTCCCTTCTCTGCACAGCGACGCTGTCGCCATCACCACCACCTGCTCCACCATCGCCTCCTCCACCAACTCCATCTCAACCACCACAACCACCAACACGAGTTCTCATATCAGCCAACAACTACACCCCATCATTCTCCTATCCCCTAGCCACTCATTACATCAACCCCTCAACTTATTCTTCCCACTGTTTTACTTTGTTTCTTTGGCTCTTTACTTCACTGCCTTGCCTTTGGCTACTGCCTTTGTTCTCTGTTAAGCTTAGAAAACAGTTTAGGAAACTTCAACTTACACACCCTAGTCTCTGTGGATTCGACCCGTATTTGCATTGTTCTACACCTCGACACCGTGCACTTGCGGTATTAGTTTGTAGGTCTTTTAGAAACCTACCATATACCCTCAAAGAAACGGACAAGCGGAAGCTACTAACAAGACCCTCGCCCTTATCCTCAAAAAGCAATTAGACGAACACAAGGGGCGATGGTGTGAACAGCTATACAATGTATTATGGGCATATAGGACAACACGAAGATCTGCCATTGGGGAATCCCCATTTCTCCTCACTTATGGAGCTGAAGCAGTCATCCCAACAGAGATCCTCATGCCAACCACAAAGACCGAAGCATGGGAGAAAAATCTCACAACAGACATGATGTTAGAGAGACTGGACGACCTGTAAGGAAGGAGGGAAGCAGCATTGCAGAAGATGGAAAATTATCAACGGAGACTAGCGAGAGAGTACAACAAAAAGGTTAAGCTTCGAAATTTTGTAGAAGGGAAGTATGTGCTAAGAACAATCCCGCAGTATCAACGAGAGAAGAAATGGGGAAAGTTAGCACCTACATGGGGAGGACCTTTTATAATACACGACATTGCGGGAAACGGTTCCTACTATCTTCGCAATCTGAAAGGCGAGGTCCTCCGGCATCCTTGGAATGCTAAATGGCTCAAACCGTACTACCCATAGGAGCAGCGCATCTTTGCATCTGCGTGAAGAATACCAGAAGAAGAAGGCAGCGTAACCGCTTTACATGTTTCTATCTCTGGGCGAGGAGTAGCAGGCCTCAACCTATCAATCAAACAAACCTTTTGGGAAATATTCAAGTAAACGAAATGGTCAAAAGGCCCACTGGATGAACGCATGTACATTACATTATAAATTAACAATATTGGGGAAAGTAGTTAATCTACAATCTCTCCGGGCTCCCCTATCGGTGTCTATGAGTGTAAGACCAAGGAGAAGGCACCCAGCAGAAAGAGATACCCAACCAATTTTAAGGAAGCGGGTCGACGAAATGAGTGCATGTAAATATTTTCAAATAAGCATTCCATATCCTAGAACGCTGCCTCGGCCCCCACCGTTTGGGAATCCTCTGGCCCCGGATTCGCCAGCGGGGTGACAGGTCTCAAGACGATCACGATGGTATTTACCTTCGGTGTCGCACTCAAACACTCAACTTTTTACAAAACAAGTTATTTCTAGTTTAACACTTCACAATACTTTAAAATAAAAAGATGAATTGATAATGCATGTACGCCAAAAGGATGATCCATTTCATAAAGAGTTGATTACAAGATTCAGCAAATAAGTAAAGCAGGAAACACATCAAAAAATGATCTGAAATCATATAATCAACAAGGATCAACTTTCTATGACTAATAAAATAAATCTACTTGGACGATACAGCTCCATCAACAGGGTTGTCTCTGCGAGATAAAGGTACGCTACCACCTGAAGAGGGCCCAGAAGAACCAGGAAAGGGCGCGGGAAGGGGACGGCGCGGGTAATTCTTGACAAGACCATGTTCGACTTTAAGACCAAGTTCAATCCTATCCAGGATTTTGTTGGTCTCTTCAGCTAACTGACATCGAGCCTTATAAGTGATAACAACGGTCCGCTGGTTGGCCTGAGACAGCAATGCAGATAGGCGTTCCGCCTCTTTGGAGGCAATCTCCGCTGCTTCCTCACGAGACGCGGCCAACCCTTTGAAATAGTTGGCTTGTCCTTCCTGCTGCACTAAGGCAAATTGAGTTTTTTTAAGCTCATCATTTGCTGCGTGAAACTGTCCCTCGAGTGCTGAAAACAAGAAATACCAAGAGGTTAAAACGAAGAAATAACAGAATCACACTCGATAAAACGAGGTTATACCTTCGACATTAGCCGAAGCCTCTTCATACTCATTGAAAACTGCATCCCGAGCCTCATCAAGAAAGTCATATTCGGTGGATAGTTTCTTATAATCTGTTTGAAGGTTCGTAAGAGCAAATTGACTCGCGTCTAAATCTACCTGCTTCATCGAATCCAAGTGAAGAAGATGGTTGACTTCGTCATTCACCTCTCCCATCCTTTTATGGAGTCGATACACATTCACTTCAAGATCTCTTTCAGACTCCACTTGGCGAGCAACATCAGCTCGAGACGCTGCTAGGGCTTTACTAAGAGCACCAACCTCGGCCCTAGCATTATCTCTTTTCTCGGAAAGACGCAGCATACTATCCCTAACCCTGGGGCCTAAGAAAGAACGAGCCTGTTGTAACTCTCCATCCAAAAAGCGCACTCTAGCCTCTAAGTCCGAAGCATATTCTCGAGCATCACGCAGGTTGTCACGCGTCCATAGCAGCGTACCATTAAACAAACAACGGTCATGATTGTACTTATTTTGCATATCAACCATCAATGTTCGCTTTTCACGCCACTCAGCTGTTAAGGCGTTGTGCTCATCAGCACGGGCATTCCACTTTACGGCTTCGCTCTTCAACTTACCCACCAACTCGGCAATACGGGATTTCTGTCGTTCCCTTTATTTCCGAAGCCATATCAACTCGGGGACTCCACACACTGAAGATAGGGTGGGGAGACTCAGACAGAACACCAAAATACAGATAGGGAATCACAAGGAGTGAAAAATCCGTAAAATACGAACCTGTGAAGGACGAGACATTTTTACGAGTCTGCTCCAATTCGTTGCGGACTATAGCAAGTTCTGAACGAAGACTCTCCTCAGCGTTACCCAGCTGTTCTTTTTCCTTCAGCGTTACTCAGTTCATTTATTTCCACTTCAGCTGCAGACAGTTCTTTTTCTCTATGACGAAGTTTGGCCTCCAACTTTAAATACTTTGCTTTGAAGAATTGGTATAGAACATGGTTACAATGTTCGCTCCTCATCATGTACGTCACAAACAACAAACATTATTATACCAAAGGGATCAAATATCACGAAGAACATAATGCGCGGATATCATAAAAAGAGTACAAGGATTTACCTCTAAAACACGCTGCTGGGGAAAACCGTATTGGTACCCATCAACTATGGCCATCATATCAGCAACAGAGGAGGGAGGGTCAACCACTAGGTTAACTTCCGAAGCTCTAAGATTCTTCTCCCACATCTCAGCAACGCGGGCTTCAGAAGACAATTGCATCATTCGACGAGTATAAGCGTCGGAATTTTTCTCACCAGTGACCACTGGGGCAGGGTTAGGGACGAACATCAGGTTCTTCTTCTTTATCCAAGCCAAAATGGCATCTTCACCTTCAGGCATTAGCGAGTAAGGGAAATCCTCGGAAGGAGACTCAACCGCAGACTTCCCCTTGGCGGTTATCTCCTCACCCGCGCAAGTCTCGACATTACCACCCTCAGCATGACCACCCGCGTTCTCAGCTGGCTGATCAGTGGTACCTTCTTTACCAAGATCCCAAAGCACATCCCAATCATCAGTTGGGGAAAGCAATGAGAAGTCTTCGTCAAGACCCATGGCAGCATTCACATCAAAGGATTCCCCCGCGAAATATATCCTACCAAAAGAAAATTCTGGGGAAATAACGGGCAGAGTACCCACACCAACAATGTCATCGCCAACAGGGGCAGATCCACTCCCGCCAGTACCACCAACGGTAATATTACCCGCAGCCTCACCATCACCACCCGCGACAACTTCTTCTTCACCATCACCACCCGCGGCAACTTCTTATTCACCATCACCACCCGCGGAAACTTCTTCTTCACCATTACCACCTTCGTCATCAGGGTGAGAAGTGTCGGTACGCTCTTCTCCATTGGACATTTCTTCATCCTCACCATACCCTTGGTTTACGGGACTCGTAACCTCCTCATAACCCTCAGCCTCACCGATAACCGCAGTAGAAGATTGTTTGGGTCCAAGTTTCTTCTTCTTCGACACCTACAAACCAGTATACATCCCACAAAGGCTCATTTTTTCCCTCACTTCAAAAATGAAAATTATTTCAAGCAAGGAAAAAGGGGCAAAAAGATAGAGAATATAAGAAGAAACTATACCTTGGCAGCAGCAGCACTCTTTGATGGATGGGCAGCACCAGAACCCTCCTCCTCATCTCCATCAACGACATCAAGAGTATAAGGAAAATTCATGCCCGCGAAATTCGGACGCCGAGGACAGAAATCTCCATAACGAGCAGGAGGAGTTTCACGAGGCTTGCTGATGAGTGCCAAATATTGTATATATTTATCCCTTTTTGTTGGCATTTAACTCATCTTTTATGCATTAAGTCTACATTTTATCCCATATTCTGTATTTTCATTGTTTTCAAGAATAAATATTTTTATTAATTAATTTTGCATTTTTAGGTAATAAATAAAGTCTGGATGACTTGCGGAGCAAAAAGAGCAGAAAAGTAGTGAAAAGACGGGAGAAATCACGCAAGGAAGCCGCGAAGAATGGTGCGCACAATCTCATTTTCTACACACAAAAACGCCTCCGTTCTCAGCCATCAGATCAGTTCTCAGAAGCATCCGACGGTCGCTCCTTCATAGAGCATCAAAATCTGAAGTCTCTGCCAAGCACCACAGCGCTGAAATTCCAAGCCTTCAGATTAGATGGTAGTTGAATCCAACGGTTGCTCCCTTGCTGTGCATCAAAGTTTGATATTTCCGCCTTACACTACAGCACCTAACCTAATCTAGCACCGTTCGTTTCGTTGTATCACTTCATCCGACGGTCGCTCCTCGCTTGCCTCCGCATCACCGTCCGATCTACCTACCAGTTCCACATCTCACGGCTTAGTCTCGCTGAACATCAAAAATCGATGAAGCCGCCACACACTGGAGCACCAAACCCTATACCAGCTACCCAAACACACCCTTCTCCCAAACCATCGACTTCACCTCCCCCATTCCTCTCTGCAACTTCACCACCTTCTTCAACAGAACCGTACCACCACCTTCTTCACCTCCACTGCCACCACCACACCGCCACCATCATCACCCCTATCTTTCTCCATCATTACCCCCTTGTTCTAGCCTCCTATTATATAGTTTTCTCCCCTAATTTCTCTCTAAAAACCTAGGGAAGAAATCAATAAAATAGGACGAGTTGGAAAGATGCAATTGAGGCATGGGACGGAGCAGGTGAACAAGGAAAATAATGAGTCGACGATTGAAGTGTCAAATCACATGTTTGGTGAGTAAAATTCGAAACCCTAATTTCAACTGTCCAAATTAGGTTTTTGGGGATTTTTCTAGAAAACCCCAATTGATGTAATAGAACTGCTTAGGAGAGGATGAGAGTAGGGTTATGGGAAAAATTAGACCCAAAACACTAGAAAAAGGGGAAACCCTAATTGTACTGTCGATTGGAGAAATTTGGGGATTTTTGATTGTAAACCCTAATTGGGTATTGGGTATAAATATGGGTGTGGGATTAGTGTTAAAGGTATGTCTGGGCTAGCCAGAGCTTCACCCAAGGGGCCTGGAATAGCCAGTGCTTCCAAGTTCTTTTCAGTTCATGTTTTGAAGTCAGTTAATTTCAATTTTAAATGTTAATTATGTTTATCATGTTTTAATTTCATGTGCTAGGGTTTAGATGAAACTCTTGATTTTATGTTAAGATAGTTAGTAATTTGTCATTGTTCTTGGAGTGCTACAAATGAGTTAGGACTGCTAGTAGCCATTTGAGCAAGCAAGCCTGTGATCAGCTGTGCTGTAGAAAGACAGCTGATGCTAGGGGTAAGTAAGTGATAATGGTTAAAAATTCAGTACATTAGAAGGATTGAGCCCAAATGCCTTAGAGTTGATAGATTAAGTGGTTGTGCAAGTAAACCTGTGATCAGCTGTGCTGTAGAAAGACAGCTGATGCTAGGGGTATGCTAGTAAAATTAGTTGATAAATCATCCATTACAATCTTCCCTGAGATGAAACAAGAACATGATTGATTAGGATCTGCCTTAGTTTAGGATCAAGAAGTAGATTCAAAAACCCTAGTACCTTCATTCTTTACTTCACTGCCTTTGGCTCATTGCCATTGTAACTGTCACTATCTCACTGCCATTTAGTTACTTGCTTAGATAACTTTAGCTTAGAAAACAACAATAGCCCCCTCCAAGTCCCTGTGGACAAACCCTTTCTTCCCATCACTAGCTACAACTGACCCTGTGCACTTGCAGGTCAGTTTGTAGGTTGTTTTCAAAACCCACCAAGTTTTTGGCGCCGCTGCCGGGGACTCGGTAGCGGTGCCATTGTTGCTTTCTTTTTCTTTACTTTACCCTGTTCCTATTTTGTTTATTTTTTCTTTTCAGTCATTGCTAGTGTAACTTAGTGTAACTTCCTTTTGTATCTCTAGCTGTAATTTTTGATTTTTAGTTTCTGCACTTTGTGACTTAGTGTAACTTCTGCCATTTGCATATTAGTACCACCTGCCATATCACATAGTTTTCATAGTTCAATTTATTTTGTAGCATACTACTGCAACTGTGTAGTTCTGCATCATTCGCATACTACTTGTATATATGTGTTAGCTGTACTGTTAGTTGTAGTTTTAGCTTTTCAGTCAATTGCATCATTGTTTTATCTCACATTTAGTTTAAGTCACCTGCATCATAAGTCATGTGAGTATCTTTAGCATATCTGTTAATTTTTCTCGTGTTTTCTTTCATCTTGCATCTCATGCTGTAGATTTTAGTAAGCCATTGCCCTGTAACATATCCTGTAAGATATCTCATGTTGTAACCCTGAGTTTCCATGTCCTGTAACACATTGTTTTCTTAGTAGTGTTAAAAGTTGTGAAGCCATTGTTCTCTTACTGCCTTGGCTGCCAAGCTGCTGTGCTGCTGCAGCTTTCTTTCCAGCTACCTCAACTGAGCTGCTTCCCCTGCTGCTTCTCCTGCTCTTGCTTTTGCCAAGCTGCTGTGCTGCTGCAGCTTTCTTTCCAAGCTACCTCAACTGCCCTGCTTCTCCTGCTGCTGTTGCTTTGTGCTGCTTGCCTGCAGCTCCTCTCTTGTGCTTTCCCTGCAACCTGCTAGCCTCCCCTAAGCTGCTGCTGCTGCTGCTGCCTGCTGAAGCTGGTGCAAGATAAAGCCCAACTGGGATGTAAGCTGCAGGAGGAGAAGAAATTGAACCAAGCCCAACTGGGCTGTAAGCTGCAGGAGGAGAAGAAATTGAACCAAGCCCAACTGGGCCTTGAGTGTTGAAGCCAAAGCTTAGGATGATCCAAAGCCCAACTGGGCTTTTGCAACCTAACTGAACAGCTGGGCTGTGCTTCAAAGGTAAGCCTAAACCCATTAAGAGAACCCAACCTGTGGGCTTCCATTTTTAATTTGTGGGCTTGTAATAATTTTTGTTTTTCTTTATTTTTTTATTTGGGCTTGTAATAATTTTTCTTTTTCTTCTTTTTCTTTCTTTTATGGGTTTGTAATTATTATTGTTGTTTTTATTTTCTTTTATGGGTTGTGCTAATTTATGATAGGATAAAAAAAAAAAAAAAAAAAATTACTTGCTCCCAAATTCAAAAAACCAAATTTTATTCTGCTCCCACATTAAAAACCAAAATTTTTTCCCATTAAAACCAAATGTCTCCCGCCAAAACCAAATTTTTTCCCAACAAAACCAAATTTTTCCAAAAAGTCCAATCCCTTAAAAACCAAATTTTGGGCTTTGTAATATAGTTACTTAGCTTTTGAGCCCAATCATGTCTAGATCTTGGTCTACAGTTGGGGAATACAACAAATCCCTTAGAGAACTTGCGTGTGGACATACTTCACGTTATGAACCTCCCATAGACCATGATGTCAATAGTCATAGGAATTATTATGGACATTTTCAAAGTCCCGAGCCTCAATACTTGAACCCTAATGACTATTCACACATGCATCATTCGCCACAACGTGAAAATGAACATTTTGCTAGTGCCTCACCCACACAATCATCTCTGATCGATCAATTAGAAGCTCGAATCGCAGCTTTAGAAATGCAATCACATGAGGAATCTGTCACATCTAATTTTCTTAGGCAACCTGAAATCTATGCATGTCCCGCATGTGATGGCTTAGACCACACTATTGCGAATTGCTATATTTTCCATGAATTTAGGCGGACTGGAGAAATTCCAAGGTATGAAATGCCCATAAATTGTGAGAATGGTAGTCATTGGGACCATAATCAATCCTTTGAGGGTTGCGATCAATCTTTTATAAACCCTAATGACCATGCACACATGTACCAATCACCACAATTTGAACATAAAGAATTTTGTACTCCCATGAATTTAGACTCCACCACAGAAGCTTTCAGACTCAGTGAGCAAAACTTCGATAGATCTACATCACGAATTCAGGCATATTTAGATCAGATTTTGCTTCACCTACAAAAGGAGGAAATTCATGAGGAAATGTATGTTGTCCCTAATGAAGTGTCTAGTCCCATTCATGTAAATGATGTTGAATATGAACCTAATTTAGAGGAACATGAATCGACTAACGACACCACCACTTTTAATGAGGACCAATATGCATGCTACCATTATGATGATTATGATGATTATGATGATGTGTTAGAAGAACATGAAAATATTGTGGAACCTGTTAGTTCAATAACATATGGCTTCTCGCCCTCGACCTCATGAATGTTGTTTTTTCTAATACTCATTGTAATTCATATGATTTTGATATTGACATGGGATTCGTACAATTATTCTGTGAAGATGAACATGACATAGGAATAGTTGAATCTTCTGTAGACACTAATGTTATTATGCATGAAAATATAAGTGATGTGTCTGATTCTCTACCTAGGTCACATTGTGATATTTCTCCTGATTGCCGATGCATGAGAATGAATTTGTTGATGATGTTGATGATTCTGAGTGTGAACTTTCTAAACTGATTGATGATTGTGAGCATGATGTGACATGTGTAGATGATTTAGGAGATTTTGAATTGATTAATAATGACGCACCTATTCTCCTACATGAGTCACAATCTGTTGGCCTTCCACCCAACCTAGATTTGGTTTGTAACAAAAATTTTAAACCAACTTTTCTGAAAATTCCTAATCTAGGATTGGAACTGTATGCTTCCCAAGTCCTTTTGGACTATTTTGCTTCTAAGTATAATATCTTTGAGGAACCACAGTTGGAAATTGCATGTTTGCCCGTCCCTAGCACAGTTCACTTTGAGCTAGACCTTGTACATGATGAACCCCCAAAACTGCGAGATTTTGTTTCCAAAATTTTATCCGTTGAAAAATCCAGGTTTGGGGGTAGCTCATTTTGTTTCACAGCTTCACTTGCATGCCTATCATATTATTATTGTGTGAAGCTGTTGAAACCTCTACACTTTGTCTTTTGGGTTGATCCTCAACTCTTTAGATTGTTAGTGTATGGTGAATTTTTTTGTATATAATCCAGTAGATAAAATTTTAAAAAACCCTTTTGTTCCTTTTATATATATTTTGCTAATCCAATATGATCTCGGCTGAAATATGTTGGATTTTTGCCTTGAATAAACGGAGTTTTAATTCTGCTTTCGCCGAAATCGGGTATTCTCTCTCCTTTTACTCTACTCAGCATGTCCCTTTCCATATGTTGCATTTTAATTCTTTCCATATTTTGAAACATTGAGGACAATGTTTAGTTTAGGTTTGGGGGTATAGAGTAGATACCATGATAATATGCCATAATTGAAAACGAACTCCTTCTTCTTTTGAAAAAATCGAAAAAATTCAAAAAAAAATTAAAAAATGAAAAATCATAAAAATGGAGCTCATTTACCTTGAAATGTTGACTCTTGTGCAAATATGTAATTATTAGGAGTCTTAGTCTAGATATTTAGGCACCCTGATTCTAGCACAATTCACATAGTGATAAGAAATTTGCACGCGCACGATCTACCAATACATGTATGGCCTCGATCTTCAAGGTGTTTGATAGGAAGTTACGATTGCCAATCACTTTAGAATACTGAACGAAACTTGACTAGCTTGTTCTTTGGTTGGTTGGGATAGAAGGTGGAGGTTACATTAAGAAAGACAACCATCGAATTTAACTGGGTGCATCAAAAAGGGCTACCTCTTGCAAAGTGTCATGTAATTTTTTGTTTCCTTTTGTATTTGTATCAAAATTTGTTCTAAAAAAAAAAAAAAAATCAGAAAAATACAAAAAAAAATCAAGTATTTATCAATTCCATCCTCTCTTGTTCCAAAAATAAAAAGAGAATAGTCAATGTAAATAAGAGTCATGTAAATAGTCATTTTGTTGTTTCATTGTAATAAGCAAGGAGGGTGTATGCCATTGATGTACAACGCGAGTAATTGTGAAATACCTCCAACTCATTCACAATTCTCGTAAAGTCCGGACAGCTAGCTAGATTTCGACCTCAGTTCTTAGCCTGAGAAACTATCTCTTGGTGATTAGTAGTCATGACTTCAGATCTTTCTTTACACATGTGTAGATACACTTTACACTCTTATCACATGTCTTTTTTTTGTTATCAGTGCTAGGATTGTGCCTTCGATAGCTAGATTGACATCTCCATTTTGTTGTGAGCTTAAACTGTTTTGCACATGTCACATTTGATGGAATCTGAGCTTATATTTTGACCTAGAACTTTGTAGGTACGTTCTAAGCAAACCTTCACGAGACTTCAACTCGTCCACTAGGGACACTTAGTGGTTTAAAAGGCTTAGTGCATACGCTAAATGCATTCGAGAGACCAGCGACAGTGGTATAGTTAGGATTTCCTTAGTTTTGTTTTACTTGAGGACAAGTAAAATTCAGGTTTGGGGGTATTTGATGAGTGCCAAATATTGTATATATTTATCCCTTTTTGTTCGCATTTAACTCATCTTTTGTGCATTAATTCTACATTTTATCCCATATTCTGTATTTTCATTGTTTTCAAGAATAAATATTTTTATTAATTAATTTTGCATTTTTAGGTAATAAATAAAGTCTGGATGACTTGCGGAGCAAAAAGAGCAGAAAAGTAGTGAAAAGCCGGGAGAAATTACGCAAGGAAACCGCGAAGAATGGTGCGCACAACCTCATTTTCTACACACAAAAACGCCTCCGTTCTCAGCCATCAGATCAGTTCTCAGAAGCATCCGACGGTCGCTCCTTCATAGAGCATCAAAATCTGAAGTCTCTGCCAAGCACCACAGCGCTGAAATTCCAAGCCTTCAGATTAGATGGTAGTTGAATCCAACGGTTGCTCCCTTGCTGTGCATCAAAGTTTGATATTTCCGCCTTACACTACAGCACCTAACCTAATCTAGCACCGTTCGTTTCGTTGTATCACTTCATCCGACGGTCGCTCCTCGCTTGCCTCCGCATCACCGTCCGATCTACCTACCAGTTCCACATCTCACGGCTTAGTCTCGCTGAACATCAAAAATCGATGAAGCCGCCACACACTGGAGCACCAAACCCTATACCAGCTACCCAAACACACCCTTCTCCCAAACCATCGACTTCACCTCCCCCATTCCTCTCTGCAACTTCACCACCTTCTTCAACAGAACCGTACCACCACCTTCTTCACCTCCACTGCCACCACCACACCGCCACCATCATCACCCCTATCTTTCTCCATCATTACCCCCTTGTTCTAGCCTCCTATTATATAGTTTTCTCCCCTAATTTCTCTCTAAAAACCTAGGGAAGAAATCAATAAAATAGGACGAGTTGGAAAGATGCAATTGAGGCATGGGACGGAGCAGGTGAACAAGGAAAATAATGAGTCGACGATTGAAGTGTCAAATCACATGTTTGGTGAGTAAAATTCGAAACCCTAATTTCAACTGTCCAAATTAGGTTTTTGGGGATTTTTCTAGAAAACCCCAATTGATGTAATAGAACTGCTTAGGAGAGGATGAGAGTAGGGTTATGGGAAAAATTAGACCCAAAACACTAGAAAAAGGGGAAACCCTAATTGTACTGTCGATTGGAGAAATTTGGGGATTTTTGATTGTAAACCCTAATTGGGTATTGGGTATAAATATGGGTGTGGGATTAGTGTTAAAGGTATGTCTGGGCTAGCCAGAGCTTCACCCAAGGGGCCTGGAATAGCCAGTGCTTCCAAGTTCTTTTCAGTTCATGTTTTGAAGTCAGTTAATTTCAATTTTAAATGTTAATTATGTTTATCATGTTTTAATTTCATGTGCTAGGGTTTAGATGAAACTCTTGATTTTATGTTAAGATAGTTAGTAATTTGTCATTGTTCTTGGAGTGCTACAAATGAGTTAGGACTGCTAGTAGCCATTTGAGCAAGCAAGCCTGTGATCAGCTGTGCTGTAGAAAGACAGCTGATGCTAGGGGTAAGTAAGTGATAATGGTTAAAAATTCAGTACATTAGAAGGATTGAGCCCAAATGCCTTAGAGTTGATAGATTAAGTGGTTGTGCAAGTAAACCTGTGATCAGCTGTGCTGTAGAAAGACAGCTGATGCTAGGGGTATGCTAGTAAAATTAGTTGATAAATCATCCATTACAATCTTCCCTGAGATGAAACAAGAACATGATTGATTAGGATCTGCCTTAGTTTAGGATCAAGAAGTAGATTCAAAAACCCTAGTACCTTCATTCTTTACTTCACTGCCTTTGGCTCATTGCCATTGTAACTGTCACTATCTCACTGCCATTTAGTTACTTGCTTAGATAACTTTAGCTTAGAAAACAACAATAGCCCCCTCCAAGTCCCTGTGGACAAACCCTTTCTTCCCATCACTAGCTACAACTGACCCTGTGCACTTGCAGGTCAGTTTGTAGGTTGTTTTCAAAACCCACCACTTGCTATTTTCAGAAGGACGCCAACCGCGTGGACCCGGAATCCATCCATAAGCCCAAGGACCAACTACCTCAATAACAATAGCATGCCATTCATAATCATGGTCACGCTTAATCCTTTTACGAGCAGGAAAGAGTTTCCGTTTAGCAGATCCCTTAGTACCAGGAACATACTTCAGCTTGGCATCACTCACCTCACTCAAAAGACGAATTTCACCATGGGGAGCAGCAATATTACGAAGACTAACACTCCACGGCTTACGGTTTCTGCTGTTGACATAATCCCCAAAAGAACTGTTAAAATTCTAAGGAGTGTACCACTCTCTCTCAAAAGGATTGGGAACATAGCAGGTCATCATAGTCTCTCCCTTGCTTCGAAGATAACATTCCTTCAGTGAACGAAGATAATTCCTAGATAGTTGTGACACGAAACGATTATGAGTGTTCGTGGAAAAGCCTTCGCGACTAGCCAACACGTCATAATAAAAGGAGTCACCCGACTTATATAGGGGCAGCATAAGACCCGCCTCGAAGGCTCCAACCGTAGTCAACAGATGAAACTCGTCGAACTGATAATTAGCAAGGAGCTCGTAGGTGATATCATCGTCAGGGGCATAGAAGCGAACCTCAAAAGCTTGAAGTTCATGTTTTTCCTTGAACATCTCAAGATCAATATGCTTGAAAGTGACCTTCTTCTTACCAATTGAAGTGATGCGTATCATGGGACAGTTTCTTCTTCGTCTGCGGAATCAGAAGTAAGACCCAATTCCGAAGCTTTCCTTTTAGAAGGAAGATTTGTAGACGGATCAGCTCTTGATATAGTACCCTTGGAGTACTTCCCTTTGAAAGAAGCCGCGGGAGGAGGCGGCAAAGATTTCTGCGGAGGCACCGAAGGAGGAGCCATTGAACGAAGGGGAGGAACATCCATTATTTCAGTACGAGGAGGAGGAGCCCGCGTACTCCTAGATTCATCACGAGGAGGAGCCTGCGTACTCCTAGAATCTTCACGAGGACGAGAAGGGGCGCGGTTAACAGCATACCTAGATCCAGAAGGACCCTTCGGCATATCCCCTTTCTTAGTAGGCACAACCTTCGCACCGGAGGAAGATGAAACCCTATGACCCCGAGGATCCGATTGCGAAGACTTGTAAGGACCTTCCCCAAGTGGATATCTGCCATAATCTCTACGCGGAGGGGATCTTTGATGAGTGCCAAATAGTGTATATATTTATCCCTTTTTGTTGGCATTTAACTCATCTTTTGTGCATTAATTCTACATTTTATCCCATATTCTGTATTTTCATTATTTTCAAGAATAAATATTTTTTCTTACTTAATTTTGCATTTTTAGGTAATAAATAAAGTCTGGATGAATTGCGGAGCGGAATAGAGCAGAAAAGTAGTGAAAAGCCGGGAGGAGTTACGCAAGGAAGCCGCGAAGAACGTTGTGCATAAGACCAAGAGGCTAGGAATGGGCTTGAAGAAGAAGAATTATCCTTAAAAAAGATATGGGCTTGGCATACCCAAGGCTCAAAGCCCTTTCTCAAACCCATTTCCACTATCCAAGCCCGTATCGATTTCAGCCGTCAGATCGAAGCATTTCAGCATCCTACGGTCGCTCCATCATCGCACATCAAACTCCGAAGCTCCCGCTTTACATCGCAACGCCCATCTCCATCTTGGGCCGTCCTTTTCGTTGCATTCCTCCATCCGACGGTCGCTACCCACAGCCTCCCATCTCATCGTTGGATCCACCTACCATCGTCACATCCCACGGATCAGCTCGCCAAACATCGAACCAGATGATCCCGCTACACACCATAGTGACCAAACCCTATACTACCACCCAAACACTCCCTTCTTCCCAAAACATCGATCTCATCTTCTCCACCCGACCATTTCCAGAACCACCACCACCTGCTCTACCCTGCCACCATCTTCCCCGACCATCCCAGTTCGTCTCGAGCTCCTTCCCAACACCACAGAAACCCATACCCATCAGTCCTTTCCCCCTAGCCTAGAGTTCTTATCAAACTCATATCTCTGCATCCTAGGTATGGAGTTGATAAGAAATCTCGAGCTAGGGTTTCACTTGGAGCGACATGGAAAGCAGAGAAAGCATCGTACAAGTATGGGTTGAAGCTATTTTGGTCAGTGTGTAGGTTAATTTTTATTAATTTACAAAACCCTAATTTGATAATTTGGGTATAAAAGGGAAGTGATGTAGGATGTTAAAACTTGTTCTTGGACTAGCCAAGTTTCCACCCAATTTGGGTTAGGTTAATTCCAATGTTAATTGTTCCTGTTAATGTTAATTGTTCCTGTTAATTGCACTGTTAATTTTAATTGCACTTGTTCTTGTTCTTGGACTAGTTCAATGTGTGATATTCCTGTAAATGCTCACTGTTAGTTCACCATGTTGTTCACTGTTGTTGTCATGTTAGTTCACTGTTAATTTGTCATGTTAGTTTAAATGCTCACTGTTAATGATTAATTCACTGCCATGTAATGTTTGTGTAATGTTGTGTTTAATTTGCTGTCACAATTGATGGAATGCTGGACTAGCCAGTGTCCAGAACTTTGTTCTGTTAATGTTCACTTTTTTTTTGCTGTTCATATTATGTTCTGTTCTGTGTATGCTCTCTGTTAATGTGTATGTTCTCTGTTAATGTGTATGTTCTGTTATGTCTTGTAATGTTCTCATGTTGTTCATGTCATTCTTAGATGTGTGAAATGTTCTAGGATAGAATTGAATCAAGGTAAACCACATTTTACTCTCACAGTGCATATCATGTATGCTTTGTAGTTAGGATAAAACTATGTGATATTACCACAACTCATACCTTATTGACATTGTCAAATTCTCTGACTAATTGTGCTTTAGTCAGACATTTAGTGCTTAGGATTGACACTTTAGTTGTGATTCAACTATCCATTGGTGAAACACCTTAGGTAAAAGGCAGGCTTGAACCTTTACCTTTACCTGCTGTAAGGAAGAATTGGCATGATCAGTTGAGTTCATCCTCTTGTCTTCACTGTTTTGTTTTGCTCTTTTTCATGTTTAGACTCATTCCATTGTTTACTGTTTTCTTCTTTCATTTGCTATTTTCTTCACATCACTGCCCTTGGCTTAGGCCTTGGTGTGCAACTGTCTCCTTGGCACTTTTCTTCAGTATCTTAATCCATTTTCCTGTTTTGGTTCACTGGTTTAAGCCCATTGCACACTGTTAGGGTTGAAACCAAAGGCTAAAAGCCCAAGCTCATTACTAAGCCAAGCCCAGATCACAGCTACTGCTAGGGAAAGGCAAAGCCCACTTCAAAAGCCAAGCTCGGTTCACTGCTACATTTGAAGTTCAGTCCCTCAAAGGCCCAAAGGCCCAGTTCACATCAAAATACTACCAAGCCCATTGTTATCAAAACCCATTAGTACTCAAAGCCCATTGACCATTCAAAGCCCAACAGCAATTTAGAAACCCAAAATAGCTAGAAACTCCAAACACACCCAGTCTCTGTGGATCGACCCGTACTTGCACGGACTACAACCAACGACCCGTGCACTTGCGGTATTACTGTAGGCCCGCGTTTCATTTCAATTTTATACACATTTCCGGGCCCACCAAGTTTTTGGCGCGCGCTGCCGGGGGGGATTGGTGCTGTGTTTTTCTGTGTTTTTCTTAGCTATTTTTGCATTTCACTGCATAGCATTTGCATCTGCATCTGCTTCACTTCATTTGCTGTTGGACCTGCTGTTCTGAACCTGTTTTTCCTCTGCTGGGACGCCACCAAGGAAAAGAACCAAAGCCCAACTGGGTTTTTGCAACAATATCAGAGCAGCTGGGCTGTGCTTAAAAGGTAACCCATTTAAGAGAACCCGAATTGTGGGCTTCCAATTTTTTAATTGTGGGCATGTAATATTAAAGCCAATTTTTGGGCTCTCTTATTTTCTGTTGGGTTTGTAATAATTTATTTTGGGCTTGTTGTTTAATTTGTGGGGTTGTATTTCTTTTTGTGAGCTTGTTTAATTTGGACTTGTATTTTGTATTCTGGGTTTTTAAACCCAGCTGAGCTTGTAACCGATCACGCTAGTTGAACTCGTTAGTGGGCCGAGTACCCAAATTCTAGGCCGAGATTTTGGACTCAGTTCCACCAAAAGTTTTCAACCAAGCGGAGCCAAAGCAAACACAAAACAAACAGGGGCTTGCTCCCATTCAAAAACCAAATTTTATTTTCAAAAAAAAAAAAAAAAAAAAAAAAAAAAAAAAAAAAAAATTTACTCCCATCCAAAAACCAAATTTTACTTGCCCAAAACCAAAATTCTTCTCCCATCTTAAACCAAATTTTTATTTTTACTCCCATTTTAAAACCAAATTTTCAAATGTCTCCCACCAAAACCAAAATTTTCCCATAAAAAACCAAATTTTTGAAAACCCATTAAAACCAAATAGTGGGCTTTGTGTCATTTCAAAATGGGCCAACCTCATGCTCTCCATGAATACATGTATCCGTCAATAAAAATTCCATTATCATGTATTGTATTACCTCAAACCAATAACCCTTTTAAAATAAATGCAAGCATGATACAAATACTTCCTATATTTCGAGGGTTCGATTCTGAGAACCCCTATACTCATGTAAGAGTTTGAACAAATTTGTCGGACTATGCAACCTGATCATATGTCCGAAGACTCTCTGAAATTGCGTTTGTTTACATTTTCTTTAAAGGAAAGGGCCAAAACATGGTTTTACGGTTTGAGACCACAATCAATCAACACTTGGGACCAACTCACAGATCTATTTTTCAAAAAATTCTTTCCACATCATAGGACCATCGCTATTCGTCAAAGTATCAATTGTTTTGTCCAATTGGATGAGGAAACTGTTTTTCACTATTTTGAACGTTTTAATGATTTGTTGAGTGAATGTCCGCACCATGGAATTGAGAAGTGGAGACTTGTCGTCATCCTCTATGAGGGACTAGACTTTAAATCTCGAACCATGGTTGAGTCTATGTGTAATGGTGAGTTTATTGATAAATCTGTGGATGATGCATGGAATTTTTTAGCCGAGATTGCAGAGAAAACCCATCAATGGGAATCCGTTAGGGAAACAGGAACAACACCACATGATATGAGTCACCCCATGAATTAGAGTTTTATTCTTGTAATAGCTCCGACCTTAGGATTGAAAATTATCCTAGATTGCAAAATTCCTATCATGATGATGATGATGATTATGATGTTATGTTAGAAGAACATGTCTATACTGAAAATGTTATGGAACCTTTGGGTTCAAATACATTAGGCTTCTCTGCCCCGACCTTAATGCATGATATTTCTTCTAGTATTCCATGTGATGTTTCCCCTGATGTGCCGATACACGAGAATAAATCTGTTGATGATGTTGATAATTCTGATTGTGATCTTGCCAATTTGATTGATGATTGTGAGCATGATGTGACATGTGTAGATGAGTTAGAGATTTTGATTTGATTGATAATGATATGCCTATTCTTCTACCTAAGTCACAATCTGATGGCCTTCCACCCAACCTAGATTTGGTTTGTGCCAATATGTAAAACCAATTTTTCTGAAAATTCCTAATCTAGGATTGGAACTGTGTGCTTCCCAAGTCCTCTTGGACTATTTTGCTTCAAAATATAACACTTTTAAAGAGCCACAGTTGGAAATTGCATGTTTGCCCATCCCGAAAACAGTCCATTATGAGTTAGACCTTTTGAATCCTGAACCCCTAAAATTGTTAGATTTTGTGCTTAAAAGTAAACCTGTTGAACAATTTAGGTTTAGGGTGATTCATTCGGTTTTTCACTCTCACTCCCATTTAAGTCCAATTTTAGTGTTTTGAAACTTTCTATGTCTCTACACTTTTTCTTTTGGGTTGATCCTCAACTCTTTAGACTTTTGGTGTATGGTGAATTTTTTGTATAATCCAGTAGATAAATTTTAAAAACCCTTTTGTTCCTTTTGTATATATTTTGCTAATCCAATATGATCTCGGCTGAAATATGTTGGATTTTTGCCTTGAATAACGGAGTTTTAATTCTGCTTTCGCCGAAATCGGGTATTCTCTCTCCTTTTACTCTACTCAGCATGTCCCTTTCCATATGTTGCATTTTAATTCTTTCCATATTTTGAAACATTGAGGACAATGTTTAGTTTAGGTTTGGGGGTATAGAGTAGATACCACGATAATTGCCATAATTGAAAACAAACTCCTTCTTCTTTTTGAAAAAATTGAAAAATTCCAAAAAAATTAAAATCAAAATTCAAAAAAATTAAAAAAAAAATTGAAAAAAATCATAAAAATGGAGCTCATTTACCTTGAAATGTTGACTCTTGTGCAAATATGTATTTTTATTAGGAGTCTTAGTCTAGATATTTAGGCACCCTGATTCTAGCACAATTCACATAGTGATAAGAAATTTGCACGCGCACGATCTACCAATACATGTATGGCCTCGATCTTCAAGGTGTTTGATAGGAAGTTACGATTGCCAATCACTTTAGAATACTGAACGAAACTTGACTAGCTTGTTCTTTGGTTGGTTGGGATAGAAGGTGGAGGTTACATTAAGAAAACAACCATCGAATTTAACTGGGTGCATCAAAAAGGGCTACCTCTTGCAAAGTGTCATGTAATTTTGTTTTTTTTGTTATGTATCAAAAGTGTTTCCTTATGTAAAAAAAAAAAAAAAAAAAAAAAAAAAAAAAAAAATCAAGTATTTATCAATTCCATCATCTCTTGTTCCAAAAATAAAAAGAGAATAGTCAATGTAAATAAGAGTCATGTAAATAGTCATCTTTTGTTGTTTCATTGTAATAAGCAAGGAGGGTGTATGCCATTGATGTACAACGCGAGATTGTGAAATACCTCCAACTCATTCACAATTCTCGTAAAGTCCGGACAGCTAGCTAGATTTCGACCTGGTTCTTAGCCTGAGAAACTATCTCTTGGTGATTAGTAGTCATAACTTCAGATCTTTCTTTACACATGTGTAGATACACTTTACACTCTTATCACATGTCTTTTTTTGTTATCAGTGCTAGGATTGTGCCTTCGATAGCTAGATTGACATCTCCATTTTGCTGTGAGCTTAAACTGTTTTGCACATGTCACATTTGATGGAATATGAGCTTATATTTTGTCCTTAGGTTTTGTAGGCACACCTCTGGTAAACCTTCACGAGACTTCAACTCGTCCACTAGGGACACTTAGTGGTTTAAAAGGCTTAGTGCATACGCTAAATGCATTCGAGAGACCAGCGACAGTGGTATAGGTAGGATTTCCTTAGTTTGTTTTACTTGAGGACAAGTAAAATTCAGGTTTGGGGGTATTTGATGAGTGCCAAATGTATATATTTATCCCTTTTTGTTGGCATTTAACTCATCTTTTGTGCATTAAGTCTACATTTTATCCCATATTCTGTATTTTCATTGTTTTCAAGAATAAATATTTTTTCTTACTTAATTTTGCATTTTTAGGTAATAAATAAAGTCTGGATGAATTGCGGAGCGGAATAGAGCAGAAAAGTAGTGAAAAGCCGGGAGGAGTTACGCAAGGAAGCCGCGAAGAACGTTGTGCATAAGACCAAGAGGCTAGGAATGGGCTTGAAGAAGAAGAATTATCCTTAAAAAAGATATGGGCTTGGCATACCCAAGGCTCAAAGCCCTTTCTCAAACCCATTTCCACTATCCAAGCCCGTATCGGATTTCAGCCGTCAGATCGAAGTATTTCAGCATCCTACGGTCGCTCCATCATCGCACATCAAACTCCGAAGCTCCCGCTTTACATCGCAACGCCCATCTCCATCTTGGGACGTCCTTTTCATTGCATTCCTCCATCCGACGGTCGCTACCCACAGCCTCCCATCTCATCGTTGGATCCACCTACCATCGTCACATCCCACGGATCAGCTCGCCAAACATCGAACCAGATGATCCCGCTACACACCATAGTGACCAAACCCTATACTACCACCCAAACACTCCCTTCTTCCCAAAACATCGATCTCATCTTCTCCACCCGACCATTTCCAGAACCACCACCACCTGCTCTACCCTGCCACCATCTTCCCCGACCATCCCAGTTCGTCTCGAGCTCCTTCCCAACACCACAGAAACCCATACCCATCAGTCCTTTCCCCCTAGCCTAGAGTTCTTATCAAACTCATATCTCTGCATCCTAGGTATGGAGTTGATAAGAAATCTCGAGCTAGGGTTTCACTTGGAGCGACATGGAAAGCAGAGAAAGCATCGTACAAGTATGGGTTGAAGCTATTTTGGTCAGTGTGTAGGTTAATTTTTATTAATTTACAAAACCCTAATTTGTAATTTGGGGGAAACCGTAATTTTATTGTCTGGGTATAAATTGAGGGTTGGGTATCACTGTTAAAACTCGTTCTTGGACTAGCCAAGTAACCACCCAATTTGGGTTAGGTTTAAATCTTTAGGGTTTAGTTTAATTTTAATGTTCAATTTCAGTTACAAATGAATCACTGTTAATGTTTATATTTGTTGTTTAAATGTCTGTTAGTATACTGTTTAGGGTAATGAATCATGTTAGTGCCATGTTTAGCTCAACTGTTGTTTTTAATTCATTGTCAAGAAGTGATGGAATGCTAGGTTAGAGCTTTGAAGCATTGAACTGATTGTGTAATGGAAGAAATCAGTGCTCATAGCAAGCTGATTATCTTGCCATTCCTTTTGTATGCTTAGGTTGCACTGATTTGATTGAGTAGTGGGGAGAAACTAGTGCTCACTAGTGACAATGAGCAAGCTAGTTCTCTTCCCACTCTAGAAGAATGCCTTAGCTTTGCTATGTTAGCTTCTCCACATCCCTGCCCTTGGCTTAGGCCTTGGTTCACTTGTATTGTCATCTTTCTTTTGCTGTTTAGTTTTTAGTCTGTTTAATCTTTGCTGTTTTTGCTGTTCTTTTGTTTTCTGTTTTGCTTCCATCTTTGGCCATTGGCCACTGTTGTGCTTCCCCTGCTGATTGCTGCTACTCAGTGCTTTGGCCACTGCCTTGCAAACTGCTAGTGCTGCTGTGCCTCTGCCCTGCAGTACTGCTGCTGCTTCCATCTTTGCCTTGTGCTGTGCACTTGCCTTGCTGCATTGCACTGCTGCATTGCATTGTTTTCTTCCTTGGCCTTGTGCTGCTGCTACTTCTTTTCCTTGGCCTTGCTGTGCAGCTCTTGCTCCTGCTGCTGCTACTACCTGCTGTGCAGCACTTGTGCTACTGCCTTCCTTTCCCTACTGCTGCTGCTCCAAAGCTCACTTCACTCCTGAGCCCAAGTCCAATTCAGTGAAACCAAAGGCTAAAGGCCCAACCAACTGAGCCCAAAGCTCAGTTCACTCCCAAAAGCCTCTGAAGCCCAGTTAAGGCCAAAGCCTAGTTCACTACCAAGCCCAATTCACAGTTGAACTGTTGAGCCCAAAGCTCAAATCAGTTCACATTACAGAGCCCAATTCATTCAAAGGGCATTCAAACCCATTAGTACTCAAAGCCCAATTTAAGCCAAAAGGCTTCAAAGCCCAATAGCAACTTAGAACCCAAATAGCTAGAAAACTACAAAACACACCCGATCTCTGTGGATCGACCCGTACTTGCACGAGCTACAACCGACGACCGTGCACTTGCGGTATTACTGTAGGCCCGCGTTTCATTGCGCTTAATTTTATACATATCTCCGGGCCCACCAAGTTTTTGGCCGGGGATAAAATTCTATACCCTTTTCCAAGCCTACCAATCTTGGCGGACTAGACGGCGGGGTTTGGTAAGGAGCCCGCGGACGATCAGATATATCTACAAGGAAACACAACAACAGTTTAGAGAATAATACGAGGAGATCATTAAAGATCAAAAAACCCATAATTGATGGTTCAAAAGGATAAAACATGAAAAACCCTAAGAACTAAAAAATACTCCATCCGACTCCAGGGATAATACTCAGATACAGACTCACAGACACTGTAACAAAGAACAGGGGCAAGCATATATGCTTCGACATGTATGATCTTCATCGCAAAACCAATAATACGCAGCAGGAGACAAACGGGTAGATACATAGATAAATCAATGATGAACAACTAATGAAGAACCCCATACCTGTATAGAAGAGGACGACAAGCACCAACCACAATCGAAGAAAGAAGGATCGGAGATATCAAAAGATACAGGGGTAGCAACAATCAAGAGCGAAAGAAACAGAAGAAAGAAACAGAAAATTGAATGTTGTTATCTTCCTCACAAGAACGGTGATAATAAATGACTAAAGAACAAGAATAGAAAACAAGAAGAGAATGAACACTGACAAGAAGAGGATAAAAGTTTTTTTCACATTCTCTTTCCTATTTATGAAGCTATAAAAGACAATAACTGCTCCTCGTACCAAGGAGCAGTTACGTGGAAAGTTAATGCAAAATGGGAAACGTGTAGGACTACCTTTATTCTTCAAAATTGCAAAATACGCCCAAGTCAGAAGAAGAGGGGAAAATTGTATGTACACCTTTCATCATCCACCACGTGTACAGAAAGAGACACGTGGAAGGCATGCAAAGGGAGACATCAAAACATGGTAGCAAGCATCTCATCAGAAGACGCCACCGGTCAGCAAATCTGACGGTCAGGGACAGAGGATCACAGAGGTATGATGGCTCTGAGGAGCACCAGATAATACCCCTTGGGTGTTAACACACCCAATCCCGAGGAAGATCCCAGATCAACGGCCGAGAGGAAGTTCGGCTGACACAGATGTGACCAGACAAAGAGACACTTGTCTAACACGAGCAGACATCCATCTACCCGCATTAAATACCAAAGAGACATACACGTGTCAATCAGCTCGTGGAAGAGGCGAGGATAACCCTTCGTATTCAAGCTCAGGCCGCGGCATATGCCGAAGACCTCTGCGTAGTAGGCACAAAGCACAAGAAGATAAGATTACAACGGCACCTCAAAAATGGGACCCACGTTCCAATCCTATAAATACCCTTCTCCACTAAGAGAAAAGGGGTCGACGATTTTGGAGAGCAATTACAGGAGAATATAGGAAAGAGATATAGGAAGAGTACGTAATCCCCCTACTTCCGCAGACCTATGTATATTCTAAAGTCATTCGACTATCTTTGTAACCATTCAGTACATAGTGAAACACCAACCCCGTGGATGTAGGCCTTAGTGTCGAACCACGTAAATCTGTCTCATTTACATTTCAACACCTTACATTCAGCGTTAAACTTCATATGCTTTACATTTATACTTGATTCTTGGTTTATTCCTTTATACGAACATTATCTACGATAATATTCGACTAGACAATGACAAGCCCGAAGGCTTCGAATCGATGAATCGATATAATCATCCCCGTTACGCATACGACGTATATTTCTAGAATTAGGATGTATGCGAATATTGTTTGTGAACACGTGGATGGCTTCGTGATTTATGTGTTCACAATTATGTTTGAATTTCCAAAGACATCAGTTTTTAAAATGTGATGGGTTGATGCGAACAATAGAAACACCTAAATTGGAATCCAAAAATTGTGATGGTAAACTCAATTCCGTGGAGTAAACTTCTCATCCTTCATTTTGTTAGCAACGCGACCCCTAAATTAAAATATTTTCCTAGCGTCCAAAACACCTTTCCTCCATTATAATATTAATACTATATCAAAACCGTGTAAAACAGATGTGACTGAAACGTGCTCTAAAGGTTTCACCATTTTATACCCAATTCCCATGAAAGGATTAACTTGCTACCGAAGGAAAATAGCTGATGTGTTAACAAAACTTTGTAAGAATCCCAAGTTGTATAGATTGCTCGTTTGAATCTCAGCAGGTTTCTTTAATGACTATCGGTTAATGTAATAAAGTACTTTGAAGCTTCAACTCGATCAACAACCTGGAAGTGGATCCATAACTCACCGAATTGGCTCAATCGTTCCAGGGAATCGAATCTGAGTACAAACTCAGAAAGGTTACCTAAAAGAAATCAAGAGAGAAATTGAATTAGATCAAGTCTTCTAATCTTGAATACGATAGGAGGAAGAAGAAAATAAACAAATTAGAGCCTTTCTTATATGGAACAAAGAGAAGTGATAGTGCATCCATAGTTTGACATGTTGACTGACATTGTTCCGTTGTTGATTTTAAAGAGCTCTGGTACTTTCTGGTGATTAGCCATAGCTTCTGTTTTGTTTCTCTGCTGGTTTGCTGCATCCAAACACAATACAGGTTAAGCTTCTCATAAAAAATATTCTTTAAGCTATTTTCACAATTGTTTTCTCTCTATTATAACACCACAATTATAAATAATAATAAATAAATAAATAAACAAACTGAATTTTACGACAAAAACCACCCACCCCCCCCCCCCCCCCCCCCCCCCCCCCCCACCCCCCCGAAATGTTGACATGAAATCAAATCAAAATTATTAAGAAAGCCATAAAAATGGTTATGCATAATTATTGCAATTTCAGGAACACGAGTCCTTATAAAGGTGGCCAATGATCGTCAAAAAGGCGTGGGTATACAGGTTACAATAATTAAATTGTTAAGGAAGAGATTAGTCATTCATTCTCCGAAGTAGTAGTACACAACGGTTATGTGATTCTACACCAGAAAATATTAGAATTAAAAAAATGAGTATTTTGAGCTCATCGTTAAACTTGCACATATAATTTTGTTAAAGTTTAGTTTGGTAATCTAACTGCTAGAATTTTTTTGGCTTATCTATTGGAAGAGAGTGGATCAGACGCATTATGAAGTTCTCCAACCCAAACCTAAAAATATGAAAATTAGCGAACGTGTTCCATCCGAAGCCACCACTAAAGATGTAGGCAAATTGAATCACAACAAAAAGGTATGTTCTAGACTCTAATGTGTAAAATATAAGCTAACAATTCACATGTACCATCCCAGTAGAATCAAACGTCATATTGAATTATAACAATGTAACCACTGATACGGCTTGAACTCTAACTACTGTAATATCTAGGTGACTTCTTTTCAGATAAAAGCATTAGTCATGGAATCATCATTTTAACACCAAAGCCAAAAGACTACTTTATATGATCAGATTGCATTTGCTGGTAATCTGCGGCTCCCTATTGTGTGTAATGCAATAAGCAGCATAAGAGTAATTTAATATACAGATCAATGTCGTGCATGTGTCCTGTAACTATAACATTTAGGTACTGCTGCAATTCAAATTTTTGGCCTTGATGTTGTCGTTAGACCTGCCGAGGGAAAAACGATCTCATTAGCAAAAGAAATTCAAATCAATAAGCATAATGAATCTAACATTAGTTTCCATATACAAATGTTTTATGTATTCAAGATAAATGATAAAGAATTATGCTCAGCAGTCAGCAATACTAAAACTACATTAAATTAAATACTTAAAAACTCAAAGAGCTTCATGGAAACTCTTTTGTGTAAATCATATTTTTGTTCCTATGACAGATCTCCTCCCTCCATTCCATCTACTAATAGTAACTGCAATATTTTCTGTCAACACAGATTCATCGAGTGCTTGTTTTCTCTAAGTGAGTTTTAGTCGGACTAACTGCTAGCGGATAATTCTGTTTAAGCTGATCCATATAAAAACATTTGGCAAACCTAAAAATCCCATATAGTTGAAAATACCATATTGTCACACATATCCTTAGCCCGAAAGCTATTATCTGTTGCTCTTTGATTATAATTTAATTCATGCAAATGAACCTATGAGTTCTAATCAAAATTGTCTCCAGAGGTCATTAGGCTACCTTTAATAAAAACTCAGGCACTGGAGAAGTTCATAATGCACATTCTCATATGATCCACTCTCTTCCTATAGTAAGCCAAAAAAAGTCCAGCAGATAGATTACCAAACTAAACTCTAATAAAATTATATGTGCAAGTTTGACAATGATCTCAAAATATTCAATGTTTTTATTTAAACATTTTCTGGTGTAAAATCACATCACCGTTGTCTCTACTACTTTTGAGAGTGAATGACTAATCTCTTAATAATTTCGTTATTATAATATGTATGTCCATGCCTTTTTGACGATAACAATGACGATCCTTGGACACCTTAATAAGGATTCATATTCTTGAATATTGCATTAACTATGAACAACCATTTTTAAGGCTTGCTTAATAATCTCAATAATCTCAAAATTTAGGACTTGGATTTTAGGCTGAAAAACTTAATATTAGGATCGGGATAGGGATAGGACACTAATCTCAAAATAGAACTTCGATTTTAGGCTGAAAAACTTAATATTAGGATAGGGATAGGGATAGGACACAAAATGAGGAAATGAGAATGATAAAGATACCTAGCAACCAAAAGAAAGAAAAAAAAATTACTTAGTCAAAGATTCAATACGAAAGCGAAGAAAGTAAATTCGTTTCCAAATCAATCTTTTACCTAATGATGAGTTCTATGGAATGAGTTCAAATACCGGATATATTCGCTTTCAAAATATCATTATTGTTCTATGGAATGAGTTCAAATACCGGATGTATTGCAAGTACAACAATTGATTCCCAAATTTAACTGATTCACGAAAGAGATTTCATCTGTAAACCGAAGGCAGAAAAACAAATGCAAATTCTCCTATCTTCATGATCTTCGAAACTTCTTTTAGAACATATTGACAAAATTCCAAACTAGAAAAAAAAAATAGAGAGATCCATTAATCAAATGCATATCAAAGTTAGAAGATCCAAACCCTAAATAACCTGTTACTCGGGCATCATTCTCAGCATAACTTCCACCAAATCCATCAACGGAAGAAGATGGTTAATACAATTTCTAATCCAGAATAAGTGGATGAAATAGACTAAGTAGAAAGAAACCTAGAAACCTAATTTAGAAGAACAAAATACATCTACCAGGGAGACACGAAAACCCCAAAAATAATAATCATTCTCGTCTTTATTTTTTGATTCATAAAATTCGTTTTACATTGGTCTCTAAAGTGTAACGCCTCGTATTGGGTGAGGTGAGATCCATTTACATCGCTGGGAATTAAACCTGGAAAAGCATGGAGTTTAATGATGTGAACAGTAATAAGAAGAATATAAGACGTGGAAAGAGGTTAAGCCGGGTGTAATTGGAGCGTTACAAATATTTGATACGATCTCAGCCGTATTTTATATGTCTAAACTGTATGTCTCCGTCCAACGTGTAAAAACGGATATGAGAGTATAAACACGTATTGGTTGCTCGATCTGGACCGTATTTTATTTCCCAAATGTAGATGACCTCCATATGGAAAAACACCATTGTCCCTTATAATATAAGATTTATATAATTAGGAACAAATAAAAAGTTATTTATCGTACAATATAAAATTTAATTTAATTTACAGATTCTGGGAATGGGTATGACATCATAATCATTATCTATGGACCATACCCGATATAAGAACGGGCCTGACTTAAGAAGTTTTATTTACCGATTTCATATTCATTCTACGGTTCATACTCGATATATACACACCGCCTTTTTTAACACAAAATGATTGGATTCATATATCAAGAGAATCGGTCGGTGTGTAAGCGTTATACCAACCGATTATTTTTGAATCCAAAAAATTTTAAATTTTTTGAGTCCATAAATTTTAAAATCATTCCAAGAAGTTCGACTAAAAAAATATTGGTTTGAAATAGAAAATAAAATCAAATTTTTGGTTTTTTAGGAAAGAAATAAGAATAAATTGAAGATATTGGATTTCAGTATCAGGGGTAAGGACGGAAATGTAGTTTTAACAAGTGAGAATAACTTAATATTTTGACTTAATTTATACACCCCATCCCCTTACTTTCATGATATATAAAGGAGATACCACTATTAGCGGGGTGATACCAATCAAGTGACCCGACGATCATGATTTATTAATAACTATTTGTCTTATATAAAATGGTATTATCCCCCATAAATACAGGTATTCCTTTATAAATCATGCTTACTTTAGGTGAGGATAAAAAATCTCAAATAATTTTACTAGGTTAGCCGATGTAAAATATCTTTAGCCTGCAGCTGTATTTCAAAAAATTACTAACAGGAAGCCCGGTGTTAGATATAAATAGACTTTTAAAAGACAAACATCGAAAAAGAAGAACAACTCATACTATGTAGCGACACAACAACCAAAACCCAAACCGTTACGGCACAAGTCATATTCTAGTATATATACACAATCAGTAGGGGAAGGGATTCTAGTATATACATAATCAGTAGGGGAAGGTATATATATACAATCAGTAGGGGGAGGGATTCGATCCTGAGACCTCACCCTCAAGACCGAAAATATTTAACCACTAGGCCAAGCTAAAATTATTGATATATACGTACAAACAAAATATTATAAAAACATATACCCAACACATCTTCAACCACACTTGTTTGTGTTGTAGCTTCAAACCAGAAATCATGATCAAACCCTTCGCTTTCGACAATGCTATGTATGTTTTCACCCACATTAGCTTGGGTTTTTCGTGAAAATTGAGGAATATATACTTCTTTTTCATCTTTTAAATCAATAGATAAATTCTTCTTACTGCTTGCCCGTTGTTTCTTAAATTGTGTTGCTAATCTTGGACTTCTTCTTGCAAAAGTATGTGTGGTAATCTTGGAAACTTGTTTCTTTGGTATAGAAATACTAGGCGTGCCCTTGGATACTAGTTTCTTTGGTGTTGTATTCTTATTTGGTGACAAGCACTTGTGTGAAGAAAAATATATAAAGAAGTTTCAAGCAACAAAGAATTAGAGGAAAAGATTTATAAATTGTCAAAGTTCTATGAAGTTCAAGAGTTTATCATCGTCAGTTGAAGACCGAAGACTGAAGATCAACAAGACGAAGAAGACGAGCCGAAGACATTTCTATTGGATGTTGTGAGAGTGGTGCTATCATTACTGCCGATTGGATGTGAAGGTGGTAAGTACTCCCATCCCTGCTATAGTGGTTGATTTCCTTTCGTTGAGATCATCAGAAAAAGTCTTTTATTTCCCACGATTTTGTGGGGTCTCCAGAAATAATTCGGAAGGTTTCCTTCCCATAATTCAACGTGTGTAGGATTTCTCTCTTCGTTCCTACCTGCACACATGTGAGACCCATAAAAAATCCGTCTTATTGAGGGCAATTATCATAAAATCCTTTTAAGTGAGGCAGAAGTCGAGGCAAAATGTTTATTGGTCGCTCTCAAACATGCGTTCTCTCATTATGGTGTGGTTATTTCTCACTCAACATTTAAGAATGAGACTATGTTCTTTGGTATTTCTAACTTCTTAAACTAGCATGCAGAAACTCTATGTCCTCATAGCTCTTTGGATGCTTGGGACGCTGGAATGCTTTGGAGTTGGAGTTGGTTTTGTGGGTATACCTCTCGTAAGCCCTCACGAGACTATAACTCGTCCACTAGGGACACCTAGGGGTTTATAGGCTTGTTGCACATGCTAAGTGCAACCGGGTCCTCAACGAAAGAGATTTGTTTTTTTTTTTTGGGTTAGATAGTTTGTTCGAGGACTAACAAAAGCCAAGTGTGGGAGAATTTGATAAGTGCATATTTCACATATATATGGTGTCAATTCCATGCTAGTATGTGTTGGTTTTCTTGCAAATTATTGTATATTACGCTTGTTTTCTCTTATTTATGTTTTGTTAGGTAAATCACCCAAAAGAAGTGAATTTGCAATAAAAGAAGCTAGCTACAAGTGGAGAAGGGACAAATACCAAATGAAACTCGTTCAAGTACAAGATTTCTACTTTTCATTTTGTAGAGGACGAGAAGACAAAGGCAATGTCGAAAGATCGGAGTCATTCTGAGTTCGTATGAAGAAATTATGAGCCAAACAAGAACTTGGAAGGCAAAAGGGGGCAAAATAGTCATTTTACAGGACAAGTACTATTGGCACCTCTACTGTACGTTAAGGGGCAGTCAAGTTCAAAGGAACCTCTAAAGGCAATTCGGTCTTTTACAAAGGGGGAAGCAGGAATTCAAAATCTGATGAAGGCACCCGCCTTCATCACTCAGGGCACCTCTTCTTCTTCTTTAAAATGAACATGAAGAACATGAGCAGTTCTTAATGGTGGTAATCATGATGATCATGATTTCGATGGATTTCAGAAGAAGGTATTTCGGGCTCTTATATACATCATTGGATAATTGATGGAGAAACAAAACATGGGTTGTTGCCTGATTTCGAGTTTTCAACGAGAAACAGTTTCGTTGCTGATGATCAAAATCTCGGTGATTGATGGAGCTGCTGGCACAGCAGAGCAGCTGAATGAAGATGTGTTCCATACAATGATCACGACGGCACTATAGAGAGATCGAGTTGAACAGGAAAATGTATCTGCGGTGATAGTGATCGGGTTTGCTGTGGTTGATGACAGTGAGAAGGACGTATGGCTTGCTTCCATTAATGGCGAAGCTAGAATGGAGAACGAGCATCGCTGTGGTTTGCTCGAGTTGTAAGAACAAGCTTAGGATGATGGAGCTCGGTTGATGATCATGGCAGGGAAGTGATGAACAATGATGTTGATCGGTGATGGAACTCCGGGTCGCTGCTGCTGCAAGCTATACCCACGAGTATAATGAAATCGAGCTTGGCAGAGATGAAAGAGGAGTGTTTGGTGTATACAGAACTCGACTGGGGCCCATGGCCAAGACATGCTGTTGTAGGAGAAAAGAAAACAAAAGTGAAGCGGGACCCACCCGGCACGTGAAGCAAAGAAAAGTGCATACAAAAGTATGGTCTTCTCATGCGATAAGGGAACAACTTCTAATATAAAAAAACATAACATTAAAGTAGGAAATACCATATTGTGTTAGAGCGACTGCAATGGTACGACTAAACTCAAAGATCAAAGACCAAAAAAAAAAGACTAAATCTGAGTTTAATCTGTATTGTGACGTTATGGGGAGAAGACCAAATTTGGTCGCGCGTAAAACAATTTTACGCATGAAGACGGGCGGAAGTATTAGTTACGTTTCATTTCTGCGCGGAATTATAAATTACGTTTCAAACGGGCGTAAATATAAATCACGTTTGTTATCGAGCGTAAATATAAATTACGTTTGGTAAGGGGCGGAATCTTAAATTCCGCCCGTTGATCAGACGGATTCCAAATGACCGCTCGAAGAAACGTAAAACTAAATTCCGCCCGAGTTAAACACGGTCACACAGCACGTGTGAGATCAGACGGGCGAACATCTGGTGTCCGCGTGATGAATTGTACGGACAGACATCTGCTGTCCGCGTGATGAATTTGTCAGGCGTAAAATATTATTACGCCTGAGACGGGCGTAACCAAAATTTCCGCCCAGTAGGTTTTCATTAGGGTTCAGGGTTAGGGCGTACTCTTCCTGTCTGTCTGATGAAATCGGGCGTAATCTTAAGCAACCGCCCCTTCCACCAATACCGCCTCTCCTTCCCAACCACAACTCATCTCTTCTACACGAGCCTTCTTCTTCTCAGTTCATATTCTTCCACAGTTCATATTCTTCCACAGTTCATATTCTTCTTCGCTTCACCGCCCCTCTTCAGTTCATATTCTTCTTCTCCATTCCCATCTTCCAACCGTACAAATACCCTAAAAACTCCACAAAAACCCTAAAAACTCCATTATAAGGTATGTATTTTCTACTTTCTTTATTCAATTTGTGTAATAATAATATCATGTATTGTATTTTTTGTTCGAATTTATTTCAATTTGTGTAATAATAATATCATGTATTGTATTTTTTGTTCGAATTTATTTAGGGTTTTTACGTTGAAAATTGAATCAGACTTTATTACTAATTGGATATTCATATTGGGTTAATCAAATCTTATTAAAATTGGGTTAATCACATCTTAATCCAATAGTATGTTAATGTTAATGTTATTACTTTTGTTACTGTTTCGTAATTTAATTTAATTTTTTGTTTTATTTAATAGTTATAAATATTAATAATTGGATAATTCTTTTTTGTTAATTTAGTTACGCGATTTAATTTAATATATTTTTTTGTTAATTTAATTTCGTAATTTAATTTATTTTTTTGTTAATTATAAATAGTTATAAATATAGTTAATTGGATAATTATTTTTTGTTAATTTAGTTACGTGATTTAATTTAATTTATCTTTTTGTTAATTTAGTTTCGTATTTTAATTGAATTTTTTTTAATTATAAATAGTTATAAATATAGTTAATTGGATAATTATTTTTTTGGTTAAATTTATGTTTATGGAATTTTATGATGTTGAAATTTTGTTCGGTTAAATTTATGTCTATTATGGTTCGTGGATTGGTCTTTTAATTATGAAATTGTATTTAACATGTTTGTGCGTAGAATGAACAAGTTTATATCGAGGTTTAGTGGTCGCCAAAAGACCAACAAGAGACAAAAATCTACCGAAGCTGATTACAACTTAATCTCTACCGGTCAAATTGAGGAGGTCGACGTCCCGGGTTAGGGAGGTTTCCTATAGTGGAAGATGATAAGCCGCACGCTACTGAAGACATTACATTTTCAGACGCACCAACATTTAAGTTTAAACATCGTGGATGTCTGGCATCGGTAATTCATTATTATAAATTTATTTCAATACATTGTCCTAGAGTTAAATATTTGATTGAAAAAGCGGGGTGGGAAAAATTGTTGAACATAGAGTGTAGCGTACCCAACATGCCGTTGTTGATTATATTGTTGAGAGGTTTTGGGATACAACCAACACGTTCCATTTTCCATTTGGTGAGATGGGGTTCACGCCATTAGATTGGGTCATGTTAACTGGACTGAGTATCGGTGATGGTTATGTAGTTCCGTATGATTCGAGCCTATACCAATTTGACTATGTCCGTGAGAAGATTTTTCCGGATATCACACAGGGAACAAGAGGCGCGTCGTGGGTATCAAACTCAATTACAATTACATATTTAAGCTCATACTTCAAAGAAGATAAGTTGGTGGCGGCTAATGAAGATTCTCTCCTCGCCCATAGAATAGCAATTGCCTTTTTTATGTATGTTTTGGGTCAATTTTTCTTTCCTAATGCAAAGAACTATATTGATGCTGGATGGTTAGCTGCTTTCGAAGAAATTGATAAAATACAAGACCTTGACTGGGGCGGTAGTGCCTTTTCGAGATTGTATGCAGGTCTCCGACAAGCTTGTAGGAAACAACAGAAGGCACTAAGCGGGCCCTTCCAAATATTAGAGGTATTTTGGTAATCGATTTTATTTTAATTTTCAACGTAAAGTATATTTTCATTTAAGTTTATTTCCTTGGATATATTAATTTGATTCATTAATTTTATGGACTAGTTTTGGGGGTATGAATACCTAGGCATATGTCGACCAGACATCTCAATGACCGGTAATGAACAGAAATGGCCTGTAATTTCCAGATGGAATGGAAGGAGGTGTCAGAATGATATTATTCGTTGTAGGATTTTACTGAATCAGCTGACGATTGACCAAGTGACATGGCACCCATGGGAATCATACACCGACGTCCTCAGTTCTGAGATGGGAAAGTCTGCTAGGAAGCTGTCGGACTCGAGATGGATATTTTCTTGGAATGGCGTTGTGAGTTAGACATGATTTTTTATATTATATCATTAATATTAATCGTCAATAACATAGTTTTTTATTTTTCGTTATTTATCTAATTAATAACGTACTCACTACAATTATATTCCCTTTTTGGTTATACAGCATAATGTTTATTTAGGAGAAAGATGTTGGAGGCAAAACCATCCCTCGTTTGCTGTTCCCATGAAACTACATGTAATTATTGGGCATTTGGGTGATGACCAAGCAAAACTCCTGCTAGCGGACGGTTTTGTTGATGCAACCGAGGTGGTGCAAGTTGTGCAGTATGAAGTATATTTAGAGTATTGGAAAAAGGTTACTAATTTCAGAAAATATGTGACACATCCTGATTGGGAGGTCCAAACATTTGGGTACAGCGGTGACTTCTATTCTACGAACTTGGAAAACCAGATGAACATGTTCTTATTCCACCGCAACAACAATTATCGCCCGTAAGTGTTCGTTCAACTTTACATTGCTAATTCCAAAAAAAAAAAAATCTCATCTATCTCATTTTTTCATGACAGGGCGATAGTTATGCATTATTCCAAGAATATGCTGATTTTACTAAACAATTTCGAGATTTTACATTACGAGAAACGAAAGATAGGATGGAGTGTCTATTAGCGAAAGATGAACTTATAGGAAACCAGAATAATAAGATCACGGAATTGGAGTATCAACTGTCTCTTTTCCGAACGCCACACACCATCCAACCTTCCATTGGATTCGGCGCCTTTTCCCCCACATTGCCACCACAAGTGTGGAGTTCTATGAGTCAAGGATCATCTTCAACGTCCTCGGTCAGGCCCATTCCGAGAACGGCTTTTATCCCACCGCGATCGGCGCCTCCGGATACGGGAAATGTTTAGCCTGTGATGACTATTTATATGGTTTAGCTTTGAATTTATTATGTTATTTATCTTTGTTATGTGTAGTCATACTAGACATTTATTATGTTATTTATCTTTGTTATGTGTAGTCAGCGAGTAGTCATTTCAATACTCAATCAAATTTCTATCAAATTTCAGCGAGTGGTTATTTGAATCCTTTATCAAATTTCAGCGAGTAGTCATTTCAATAGGCAATCAAATTTCAGCGAGTAGTCAGTTCAATACTTTATCAAATTTCTATCAAATTTCAGCGAGTAGTTATTTGAATACTTTATCAAATTTCACCGACTAGTCATTTCAATACGACAAACACCTCACTGACAAACAGTTTACAAAATTTGTCAAATACTTTATGTTATTTTATTTATTAATCCTGATGGAAAATGGAAGCATGTGATCTCCCTCACTCACTCTATAAATACCAACACACCTCTTTTTACAATCACACACTTAAGATCATTTCGGATAGAATATGGAAGCATATGAGAATACCGCTCACTATTGTTCTTCTGTTTCATCTTCTTCTTCTTCTTCTAATAGTAGTTTTTATTCCTCGGATGATGATTCAATAGCAATTATGCAAAATAACATGGCCGTTAGTATGGGAGTCCTTGTTACCAATTCTAAATGGCCTCAAACTCGTATCAAAATACCAAGAGATCGTGAGACTGGTGCTGAACTTCTGTGGAACGACTATTTTTCTCCGTATCCAAACCAACCACCTAATGTTTTTCGCAGAAGATTCAGGATGCGTCGACAATTGTTTAACAGAATAGTGGAAGGTGTTACAGCCGAAGACAGATATTTTGTGCAAAGGCCCGATGCGTGTGGAGTTTTAGGATTAAACCCTCATCAAAAAGTAACTGCAGCGGTGCGAATGTTAGCTTATGGATGTGCGGCAGATGCAATAGACGAGTACTTACGCATAGGCGAAACCACGGTGTTGGAAGCAACTCGGAGGTTCTGCAAGTCGATTGTCAATGTGTATGGGAAAGAATATTTGCGTGAACCTACGGCTGGTGATGTTGAGTTGTTGCTCAACCAAAACAAAGATAGAGGATTTCCAGGGATGATAGGTAGCCTAGATTGCATGCATTGGAAATGGGATAAATGTCCATCTGCCGAATCAGGGGCTTACACCGCGTATAAAGGGAGCGAAAGTATCGTGTTGGAGGCGGTGGTGTCGTATGATCTATGGTTTTGGCATGCATTTTTTGGTATGCCAGGCTCTAACAACGATATTAATGTGATGAACCGTTCATATGTTTTTCGAAGTCTGGTCACGGGAAAAGCACCACCGGTGAACTATGTGGTAAACGGTCATTCTTATGACATGCCGTATTATCTAGGTGATGGAATATATCCAGAAATTGCTACTATTATTATGGCGTTTAAACATCCGCTTGGTAGGAAAAAAGAGATATTTTCAGCGATGCAAGAGGGTGCAAGAAAAGACGTAGAGCGGGGATTTGGTGTACTTCAACAACAGTTTGGAATCATCAAACAACCTGCTAGAATGTGGAATCCAGATGTGCTTGCCTATATCATGAAAACGTGTATTATCTTACATAATATGATAGTCGAGGATGAGCGTCTACCCGGTGAATGGCCACATGTTTATGATCATCGTAGCAACCCGACACCGGTTAATATATTAAGAGGCAACAGTGAGGAGTTTTCCCAAATTAGAGCTGAGCAACGCCGACGTCATATGCGCAGCAAAGATAGGCATATTCGCTTGCGCGATGACTTAATCGAACATATATGGGCAGAATATGGGAATTAAAAGGTTGGAGACGAGGACAAAATATTGGAATTAAATGTTGTTTCCCATATGAAAAAATTATGTGATTTTATTTTAACGAATAATTTTATTGAAATGTATTAACTCTATTTCATATACTCATCACTTAGTAAATTAAAGTAAGATGTTACAAAATAAGTTAAAGTTGATTAAATTAAATGAAGATAAAATTAAATCCCAAATATTACATAATAATACGACTAATGACAAAATTAATACATATTAAAACGTAAATAAACTACTAAAACTATTATCACTTATTATTAGACTTAATACTTAAGGTTCGAACTATCCCGTTTTGACGATTATAATTGGCTCCTTTTGTCCCGTACTATTAAAGCCTTTCGAAGTTCGAAGTACTCCTTTTGTACATGATCCAATTTGGAAAGATCCATCATCATGATGCGAAATTCATCGTCTGCGACCTCCTTGGCTATTTTAGCCGCATGCTCAGCTTGTTTTTGTGCAAACTCGGCCTTTTTTTGTTCCATCTTGAATCTTGATTGTTCCCGGTAATGAGAATTGAAATTTTCTTGCTGTGTAATAATTATTCCCATCAATTCCTCTTGGCGGTTGGATTTCTCTCGCCCGGTTTTCTTCAGTCGTTTAGCTGCTTTTTTTCCCATCTGACGAAGGTATGTATTCTCTATGTCTCCTTTATCTGTGTCGTTACCGGACTCGACTTGAGTGCCATCTTCCTCGGTATTCACGCTACTATCCAAATCGTGCGTCGTATCAAAAACAAAAGTCGATCGACGATTATGTTTTATATTTTCTATGACAATTGGGTAGCACTCTTCGTGCCTAAATTTTCTTCCATGATTGCATTCCTTAAACCGTTTGTTTACTTCTTCGAGCTGTTAATGTTTTTAAAAACAATTAGGTTCATGGGCATCTCAATATTAGAAAATAATTGTTTCAAAACAGAGAGAATACTCACGGTCATTTCCGGACCCCATCCCGTATGATATTCACCTTCCACTTCCGCCTGTTTTGCCGAAAACAACGCCACTTCTTTACTTATTCCCTGAAATCGTTTTTGCCAGGAACTCCAAGACCGCTCTGGTTTATCCGGTAAATGAGCTTCAATATCATCCTTGATACGAGTCCACAACGCAATCTCTGATTGATCGGCTCAAACGCCGGGATCTTGAGATATTGATAAATGAATTTTACACATCGTGACATCTTCGATTGTCGTAAAATTTGGACCTCTTTCTATTCGTGGTGTTGACATTAAAAACGATTCGATGAAAATTTTCAAAATGATTTGAAATATGGAAAACTATTTTTTCTTCCTGTTACTATTTTTTTCTTGCCGAATACAAACGAATGATATGAAAATGTGAAAGGAATTCATCTGGTATATATAGGTATAAAATAAACCCGTTATCAACATTCAATTTCAAACGTTCGAAAGATATAAATATCTTACCAACGGTCAAAAATCTGCTACGCAATCTCCAACGCCAACGTTCGAAAAATTTATCATTCTAACGTTCGAAAATTTTCATTTCATGTTTCATAATTTTGCTGATAAGGCGTAAAAAAAAAGTCCGTTTGAGAGGGGCGGAATTTTGGTGTCCGCCCCAGAGAGGCGGAATTTTGGTGTCCGCCTGGCAACGCGCGGAATTCTTCTGTCCGTCTCATCAGGCGTAAATTTATGTTACGCCCGCAACAAACGTAAATTTAAATTCCGCCCCACCAACATACGTAAATTTGGTTTACACCCGTTAACAAGCGTACTTTAAATTTACGCCCAGCATCAAGCGTACTTTAAATTTACGCCCGACTATATTAGAATTTGGGATTTGGTCGCGACCATATTTGGTCTGGAATTTGATCTTTGGTCCAAATTTGATCTTTACTCCGTCCCACTGTGTTAGGATCTCATCCCATAAATTTGGTTATACTCGCCCACTGTGGATGCTCTTAGGAATAATATATTAGAGAGAGTCTAGTCCATTTGATTCAGTCATGTGTTTGTTTGGTCTTTTTGGGAAAATATATTATGGTTTGGTCCTATAAATTATGGTTTGGTCCTAGGATGATGTCATGGATGATGTAATTTTCATTGTGTGGTGGCAGAAATACCCTTATATTATTGTTTGGTCCTAGAAAATAATAGTCTGGTCCTAGGGTGACCACATATACACCAAAATTATTAGAAAATATCTCATTCTCAGATTTACTTTCTCTCTCATCTTCTTTTCTTTTTCAGATCTACTTTTTTCTCTCTCTTTTTTTTCTCTTGATGATTTTGATCAGATTTAATGTTGAAGACGATGACGTACCCGATCTACTTGATGAAGACGACGACGATCTCATGTTACTGCTGCTGCTTGTGTTAAAGATGAAGATGAACTCTGTTTTTTAGGGTTTTTTCTGTTGCTGTCTTGATAAAGAAGAAGATGAAGACGGTGATGTTGTTGTTTCTGTTGAGGCCGAAGATGAAGATGATGAAATCGATGAAGATGATGTTGAAGACGTGGATGAATATGATGTTGTTGAAATCGATGAAGAAGATGAAGATTTGGGTGTTTTTCGTCGTTTTTTGTTGCTGTTGTTGTTGAAGATGAATGACGACGATGAATTTTGATGAAGTTCTTTGCTGCTGCTGCTGTTGTTGAAGATGAAGATGATGTTGCTGATGTTTTTATATGGAGTTCATTCCAAAAATGAAGTCTGGTTTATATAGGTTTTTATATGGACTTCATTTATGGAATGAAGTCTGTTTTTTTAGGTTTTTATATGGACTTCATTTCTGGAATGAACTCTGGTTTGTATAGGTTTTTTTATATGTACTTCATTTCTGGAATGAAGTCTGTTTTTTTAGGTTTTTATATGGACTTAGTTTCTGGAATGAACTCTAGTTTATATAGGTTTTTATATGGACTTCATTTCTGGAATGAAGTCTGTTTTTTTAGGTTTTTATATGGACTTCATTTCTGGAATGAACTCTGGTTTGTATAGGTTTTTATATGGATTTCATTTCTGGAATGAAGTCTGCTTTTGTAGGTTTTTACATGGACTTCATTTCTGGAATGAACTCTGGTTTGTATAGGTTTTATATGGACTTCATTTCTGGAATGAACTGCTACAAGAAAATAAGTAAAAATTCACACGGAAGGATACTTTTATCAGTTTAATATTTTTGAATAATTATGGACCAAACAATAAAAGCGTTTGACCAAATGACTAAACTGACATGGGCCCACCTAAAAAAAGGACCAAACGATATTTTTCCCAACATTTAACTATTTTTCCCAACATTTAACGCGTCTTGGGAAGGCAATGATCTGATGTAGCGCGGCCCATTGAAGCTGGACAAATCAACTGAGCATACGAAGACACATGGGGTTCTTGGACGATCCAATGGTTCGCAAACTATGTACACATTTCTTTAGTCCGCACCGTTACACCGAATCAGTACTGTTTTTCCTCCCACTAACAATGTATCCGGATTTAGCGGGAAATGTGGCGGTGACTCTCCTATATAAAAAGAGGTCGAGCATGAGAGGAAGAAGGGACCTCTTCATTTTCTTTTGGATTAATTTCCAAGGAGGAGAAACACTTCTTCCTTTACCAGTGTGAGAGATAAAAGCAAAGAGATTTTATTTCAGTTCCTTCTTCTTTATTAATTTGTCAATACTTTTTAATTATATCTAGCTAAACTTTTAATTGATTAGGGATGATTTCAAAGTCCTGAACCATGAAGCATTATTTTCTTTAGCCACATTTATTTCAAGTTTTATTTTATTGTTGATTATCTTTATTATTTTTATTGTCTAAGAATATTGAGGGGTTATTTAAAATGATCAATTAAATTAGCCAATCAATATTTCTTCTACTAGTTTAGGGTTGGGTGATACGTGTAATTGTCACATCAACTCTTTACACAAGTAGTAAATCGCAAGAGCTGATAGAGGGATTTTGTTAAGCAATTGTGTGTAAAGATAACACTAGTAAGCAGGCCGAGCTTATGCGTTTGATGCTGGGATCAACCTGATTCGCAGAGTGTAAAGCATTCGACTAATTTACACCTTGAGAGCTTATTCTTGGAGGGTCGAGCGCTTCCGTATCCAGTGACAATAGGAATCCGGAGGATAGCAGAGCTTATTGTTATTCTATGGTTGGTAACAATATAAGTTCAACAAGAAATAAACTTCTATTTAATTAAGCTTCGGTTCAGTGACGGCGAATGATTCCCTAATCATTTTTCTCCTTATTAATTTAAACCAATTTTATTATTTTCGTTTTATTAGTTAATTTGATTAAAATCTAAAAACCACCATTTCAGTTACTTTTTAACAACTAGAAACTCCCTGCTCTTCGTGGGATCGAACTCCTTGCCATCATATTACCGGTATGCCCACAACGCCATAGGCAGTTTTTCGTGCCACGCCCTAGGATTGTCATGCAATGTTCGACTGAAAATTCGAATCAAAGTCTTGTTGGTGCTTTCGGCTTGCCCATTCCCTTGAGGGTAGTAAAGAGTAGAGAAAACCTGCTTAACTCCATATTATTCAAGAAATTCTCGTACTTGTTTGTCGGCAACTGGTGTATCTTTATCAGTAATGATGTGCTTAGGTACTCCAAACCGACAAATGATGTATTCTTTGATGAATGCTGCAATTGTCGCTCCGATTGTTCCTCGAAGAGGAATAGCTTCGGCCCATTTACTGAATTACTCTGTCACGGTTATGATGTACTCGTGCTGCTTTGACGATGGTGGATTTATTTTTCCAATAATATAAAGTCCCCAACTATAGAAATGCCAGACTACTTACTGAATGAAGTGGAGTACAAGGCGTGTGAATGAGATTCCCATGAGTCTGACATTCATGAAATTTCTGAACAAACGCCGTTGCATCATCCTCCACAGTTGGCCAATAATATCTTTCGTACACTTGGAGAATTAACTTCTTCTTCCCTTGGTGTTCACCTTCATGCGTTTCTTTCAGCATGGTCGGGATTTCAGATTTTGCTAGACATCGTAGCAGGTCGCCTCCAAAGATTTTGTGGTATAAGATTCTCTCATGAAATACAAATCTTTTGGCCCTTTGCTTCATCTTGGCTGCGTCTTTCTTGTTGGAGGGAAACACACCGTCACAGAGATAGTTTACGTATGGTTCTCGCCAGTCCCTAGCATATCCAACATTAAAAACTTCTAATTGATGTGGCGGTGCCTGGCAATTGGATCAAGATCCGTGAAGCGCTCGGGATTGGGTCTCCATATCTGGCCAGTAGTAGCCAAGGCGTTGAAGATGTCGGTAAAGAGTCACTACCAACGTTTGTCCACAGATCTCGCCATGAATACGGTTAAGTTGCAGCTGTGCTTCTTCGTCTCCGAGGCAGCTTGACAGGGGATCCATCTGGGTTTCGGTGATATAACACTCCATGAAGCATGAAGAAGTTTTGCAGGGTTTTGAGACTAACCTTCCTTTGGGAAAGCGGACTATTAATATCTTGAATGATCGGAGTTCTCCAATCATTAACTTCAGTATATTTGGCATGTGAAAGCCATGTCGACGCCACAATCCGTCTCTTCACTATTAGAGTCTCTTCCAATCCTTCGAACTGCAGCTTTGAGGCTAAGTTAGCTAGGAAATCGGCGTGTTTATTGTTGTTGCGGCCAATATGGGTTATAGTTGCATTAGCAAAGTAGTTCAAAAGCTTTTGCACCTCAGATCTATAAGGGGTTAGAGTTACCTCTTTGAGTGAGTATACTCCATTCTTCTGGTTGACCAGTAGTTTGGAGTCGCCTCTTACTTCTAGGTGTGTGGCTCCTGCCATTTGGCTAGTGACCATCCTATGAGGAAAGCTTCATATTCAGCTGAGTTGTTGGTGCACTGAAAGTCCAGCTTGAAAGAATGCGAAAATACTTCACCAGTTGGAGACACCAGAACTACACCCGCTCCTCCGGTAATACTGTTAGGGGTAGCAGATCCGTCGAATTACAATATCCAATGCTTCTTCTTTGACAAAAGAGATTTCTGGAATTTCCCCATGAAGGTCTTCATGTAGTGCGCTAGTACCTTCTCACAGGAATGCTGCTAGCAAATATGCCACTGCTTGTCCTTTAATAGCCCGTGGAGGAGTGCACGTTATGTCAAGCTCCGATATTTGGAGCATCCATTTGGCCGGCCTGCCCATCAAGGTTGGCTTTGAGAGCAAAAACTTAACGGGATCGGCTTTGCCTATGAGTACTACTTTGTTTGACAATAAATAGTGTCTAAAGTTCTGAATAACATGAATTAGGGCTAGACATGCTTTTTCTGCCTTAGGATACCTGAGTCCAGCATCCCTCAAAGTTCGACTGAAATAGTATATAGGGTGTTCAATCCCCTCATCGTCTTCTTGAGCCAGGAGGGCTCTAAAAGCAGCATCGCTGGAAGCGGTGTAAAGGCACAACGGCTTCCCTTGTATGGGAGATTTCATAAAAGTCGGTGATGACAATATTTGATGAATCTTTCGAAAGGATTCTTGCTGCGACATGGTCCAAACAAAGCTTGCTCCCTTTTTCAAAAATGCGGTAAATGAAGCGATAAGCTGGGCCAAACCATGTATAAAGCGCCGGATGTAGTTTACTTTGCCTATGAAGCTCTGGAGTTCTTTCATAGGTTACGGAGGGGGCATTGTGAGGATGGCTCGAGTCTTGGTCGGATCAACCTTGATTCCTTCAGCAGTAACTTGGAATCCTAGAAATTTTCCAGAAGAAACCCCAAAAGCACGTTTCAAAGGGTTCATCTTCAGTTTGTATTCATGACATCTTTCGAATACCTGCCCTAAAACGTATGTATGGGCCGCTCGAGTTTTTGATTTGACTACTATGTCGTCTACGTAATCTTCAACTTGCTTGTGCATCATGTCGTGGAAAATTGTAGTCATGGCGAGTTGATAGGTGGCGCTAGCATTTTTCAAACCAAAAGGAATAACAGTATAATAAAAGTTTCCAAAAGAAAAAATTGTCTTACTTGCGTCATGCTCGTACATCTTTATCTTGTTGTAGCCGATGTACCCGTCCATTAAGGAGAACATGTCATGTCCACTGGTGGCGTCTACTAGCACGTCAATGTTGGGAAGGGGAAAATCGTCCTTGGGGCAGCATTTGTTCAGATCTATGAAGTCGACGCAACACCTGATTTGATCGCTTTTCTTCTTCACATGAACCACATTATCCAACCAGGTGGGATGGTGAATAGGTTTGATGAAGCCGGCGGCTAGTAACTTCTGAATCTCGATCTTGATTTGTTCCTCTACATCATGCCTGAATTCTCTTAGATATTGATTGACCGGTTTGGACACAGGTACTACATGCAGATGATGAGTGACCAGTTTTTCATCCAGGTCGGGCATTTCCTCGTATGTCCATGCGAATATGTCTTGGTACTCCTCAAGAAGATTGACAAGTTTTGTGCACTCATCTGCACACAGGGCTGAACTGATGGAGATAGGCCTTGGAGATTTTTCACTTTCGATGTTGACAATTTCGAGTCATCTATAGTGGATTCGGTGCCGTCTTGCAACTGCCGTGGAGCGTCTAGTACCTTTTCTCGCAGCGCGTCGTTCTGGTTGCATTCCATTGAGCGGAGAGACTGGGTGGCAGTCTCCCCTGCTAATTGCTAACAGCGGCGATGATATATGGTTTTTCCCTTTTGGTCACGACTCGCCACGAAATTCCGCTCCCTCTTGGTATGAAGATGAGCCGAGCCTTTATTTGATGAAGAAGGATTGGTGTGTCCTGTCAGTAGAGGCGCACCGTGGGATCTGGTCTCTCTTCTCAATGATGTGAGGCGGTCTTCCTTCTCGATCAACACCCACGTAGGGAGTGAAGTGCAAAAACCTTGCTTAATGAGTATCATGAATCTTCCTTTGGTTCAAACAGTTTCACGCTATAAATTGGTGCATAAGGAGACAATGACGCAGGAATGCGAACAACTTCCTCCTTTAGCATAGTCTTCAGGCATTGGTGATACGTTGAGGGGATGATCTTATTATCATGAAGCCACGGTCTTCCCAGTATCATGTGGTAGTATGGTTCCTTCTATATCACCTAGAATTTTACTTTCGACTGGGTAGGTCCTACTAATAGATTCAAACTGATATAACCATACGTGCTGGTTTGGTTTCCTTCGAAATCTGTCATCATGGTAGGCTGTCGTATAATTTTGTTTGGCCGAAACTTGGTTGGCTTGAGAGTTTTGAGAGTAATAACATTTGAGGACGTTCCCGTATCGATGAGAGCCCTTTTGAATTCTGAATCTTTGATGCGTGCAGTAACATGCAAGGCTCTGTTATGGCCCTCTTCTGCCATCATGTCGTCTTCAGTAAATGTAACATTGTTTATGGACATCTATGATGTCTTTGAAGCTTCAGGGCGCGAGGAAGCTAAATGCGTATCTAGAGCTATCTGATTGATCGCAGCGAATGTCTCTGCTCGTTGGTCCTTTAAGAGGTGTAGGAGCTCACATAAAATTTCTACTAGAGAAGCTGCTTCCTGATCCACTGGCCTCCGGTTGGTGGTGAAACTGTTGATTTGAGGACGATCATCATTTGAGGAGTCAGCCCCCAGTGCCAGGATTTCCGGAACAGAGGAGCCGCCTAAATCTGATGTCAACCTGATAAGGAAACTGAGTATGTTGTTTATCGTCTCCTTCATCAGGTCCATGTTCCTTGTGTGAATTTCTTGTACTTGCGCCAACTAGATCAAGGTTGAGATTTCTCCATTTGATGCGTGATCATATATGGGGCTTGGTGATAAAACTTCACCATTTGCAAGATTTCGACCGACATCTTGAGTTGTTGAATTAGTCCTTAGATCAACCATCTTCGTGAAAAATTTTCGGAAAATGAAATGAAAATGAGAAATTGGTTTCGCAACCGAGAGATCAATCTCCCACTGTGGTCGCCAGTTATTTATGGGTAAAAACTGATTCTGCTGGTTTTGGTAAATTTGGGTGTGCCGCCGAGAAACGAATCTAAACCCTAAACAAATGCACTGCACGGGAGTACTTTAGATTCGAGAGATCAACCTGTACAATTTCTGGCCTAAACCAAGAAATGGTCGTTCCAGTCTTGCTTCGGTCATAAAATTATGGAGGAGGGTTGATCTTAGGGAGGGAAGCGAAGAAGGTGTTGAGATCAGAATGATTAACTTTGAAGATGTGGCTATTTTTATGACTTGTATCAGAATATGGAACTGGCTTGCCGAATGTAAGCTATCAGTTCTTGGTGTTTTTTCTGTATACTTATGTTGTTAACCAAAACTCTGTTGTTGGTCGAAATAGGTTGAAAACCTATTTATACAAGTCATTGAGCACCCCTGATCTCGTAGGAAATGGAGACAGTGAAGTAGTGGAGAAGTGGGGTTGTGTAGAAGCGGTTTACCATCACGTTCCCATTATGAGAGGAAACTGGTCAGCCTTACACCTATTATTCTCTTACTTCTATTTAACCTTCCGCTCTTTCCTGACACTTTCTTGTAATGGGCGTGTTGCACGCCACACGCTGTAAACTGCCAGACCAATATCCTGATAAGTATCCCCCAGTTTGTGACATGTTTGATGTCTCGAGTGTTTCGTTGAAAAATGTGCAACAAGTTGCTGAGTGGGTCTAATGTGCAAAACCTAATTATTCTGACCCATCGCACGCAAGCTAGGCGGCATAATGGCATATTGACGCCTGCATAGTAGCACAATGGCATAATGGCGCCTTCAAAGTGGCTAATAGGTGAGGTGGCACCTGTTAATGGCGTAGTGGCAAGGTGGCGCATAGCATAGCGGCAAAGTGGCGCCTGATATATCTTGGCATATTGGTGTTAGATCCAAATATGACTCAATAATATTATCTCTAGTTTCCACATCGAACTTAATGCCTAGGTGATGTTATATAACATAGGGAGGCATAATGGCCCTGACCAAATTAGGGTTTGGCATGTCTAAACCCTAAATGGCGTGTGCGGCTATGTGGCGCGGAGGCATCTTGGCAAGTACGGACTTGCCGTTTTGATCAAGGAAATCATAGCAAGGCCATGACTAGAAAATATGGATAGCCTGGTTAGAGTTTGAATATTACTCCATTCATGGTGAAGAGAGTATGATCCAAATTGGACTCTCTTAGGTTGTTTGATTAGCTTTAGCTATAAAGTTATTTTGGCCACGCTAGAATTTGGCCATGGGTTTCCAAGATCCTAAAATATCATACAGGGATCTGTTATGGCATTGGACATAAAGAAAGAGTGAGGTAGCACACGGCTGCCCCGTTGTGGCACGTAAGTATATCGCTGCCGCGGGATGGCATGGCCTGCCAATTGGCACGCTGGAGCGATTTGGAAGGTTGGATAGCAAATCGTCATGGCGCCTGCGATGATCACTAGGCGCGGTTTGGGATAGCTTGTAGGCAATCTCAGAACCTTGGCGCGGGTTGCAGCAGCGGTGTTGGCACATTGATTGCGGAGGCATGATGATACCTATTTGGGCGCATTAGGAGCGGCTAAGCTTAATAAATCAAGTGGCCAAATCGTGCGGCCGTGATTTTTTTTGAGACTGGCTTGGGCCGTCTAGATTAGGTTCCTAATGGAATTAGGCGTATCGACCAACCAACTTCCAACTTTATTAAAAGTGTGTGTGGAGGGTTTTGAGCTATCTGATAGGTCGATGGAAAAAGAGGGGGGCCGGTAAGCAACATGGGCCGATCTCATTCCAAATGCATGTGGCGCATTTAGAGCGACCTGATTGGTCAATGAGAAAGAGGTCCGGCAAGAAATGTGGATCCGTCCTCATTCTAAATGCGTGTGGCGCATTTAGAGCGACCTGATTGGTCAATGGGAAAGAGATCCGGCAAACAATGTGGGGCCGACCTCATTCTAAATGTGTGTGGCGCATTTAGAGCGACCTGATCGGTCAATGAGAAAGAGGCTCGACAAGCAATGTGGGGACGACCTCATTCTAAATACGTGTGGCGCATTTAGAGCGACCTGATTGGTCAATGAGAAAGAGGATCGACAAGCAATGTGGGGACGACCTCATTCTAAATGCATGTGGCGCATTTAGAGCGACCTGATTGGTCAGTGGGAAAGAGGGCCGACAAGCAATGTGGACAAGCCTCATTCTACATGTGTGTGGCGCATTTAGAGCGACCTGACTGGTCAATGGGAAAGAGGGCCGACAAGCAATATGGGGCCGACTTCATTCTAAATGCGTGTGGCGCATTTAGAGCGACCTCATTAGTCGATGGGAAAGAACCTGACAAGGGAAACATGGAGCATGGCCAACGGCCACAGGCGGCGCCTGTTGGAACGGATCGGACGGTTATGAGGCGTGGTCGCGCCCCCTTTGTCATTGCTCTTATTTGCCACAGTTCCTCTTTTGTTTCTTATTTTATGGTAGGCCTTTGTACCTACTAGATTCATGGCGGATTAGTTCCCAGCTTATCTAGGTTTGACCTCGACCAATAGGGTTCGAGATATTTGCACAAGGCGCAAAAGACCTAATTTTTGCAAATTAATTGGGCCAAAACTTGAATCTTGTGAGTTATCACATAATCGAACAAATTTAACAAATTTTGTGTGTTGATACAAAGTTCTTTTATTCTCAGAGAGCAGTTAGCGCGTCTTCTGACTGAGCATTTTCATGCAGACCTTAATTTTGATACTTCGGAAAATTCATGCTTCCCTGCTGCGAATGAACACTAATTGTCATGTCGTACCAATACTAAGGGTTCATCCAGGGAACATAAAATAGGAAAATACTTAATAAACCAAACATCAACGAGTAATGCAGACGAGAGTTTACTTTGGGATTGTTACTACATGCACCATTCTGAATAAATATACTGAGTTGCTCAATAATGTGTAAGTGGAATGGCACGGGCACTCATTACTTTTAAATGGCTCAGTCCCTTTGCAGACGACGCATTAAATACAAGGTTTTACAATTTTAGCCCTAAACTAAAAACCACCATCAACAATCTGTCTCCCACAGAAGTACCTACGAAGTTTTTGTTACGTGTTTTGATAAATCAAGGTGAACAAGAACCAATTGATAATCCGATCTTATATTCCCGAGGAGCAGCCTAGAAAAATCAATCACCTCACAATAACTTAACTATATGGTAGTAGAAGAAGTTATTGCGGAATCACAAAGAATGAGACGAAGAGCTTTGTGATTACTTTTTATATCTTACCTATCAGAGATAAATCTCGAGCAAATCTTAGAGAAGATGGTACTCAATACGAGTAAGATCAGAACACGCAACTACAGAGAAAATTGTAGGTTACGGCTTCACGAATCCCAAATGAAGTCTTTAAGTCGTTAACCTATAATGGTTTTGGAAAAACATAGGTTAAAGGAGAATCAACTCTAGTCGCAACTAGGACATAGGAAAGTGTCGGGATTAGGTTTTCCAGTTGCTAGAGTTATCCTATATATATCTTTAAAATCAAGGTTTGCTTTCAATCAAAGCTAATATAGCTTAGTAACAAAGCATTCAATATTCACCGTTAGATGAAAACCTGATTTAAGATTCAAACTAAGTCTGTTAAAACCAAAGCAATATATTTCCACCATTAGATGGTCTTAGCTTATTACACACAAATGAAATATACCTTCATTTAGATATGGGTTACCGTACCTAAACGTATGTATTAAGTTGGCTCAATAACAGTCAACCGAAGTTAGCCATATGAACACTTTTGTCTTAACCACATTCATCTAACACTTTTAGATCAACTATGATGATCAATCAATCATGAAAAATAATCAAAACATAAATCAAATTGTTTTTCATATAGAGTTGTTCAATTTTTCACTATTTCACATAAATAAATACGAACCAATTGAATCAAAATCGGATTGATTCGTAAGAATCAATTCATGAACATTAAGCCACTGTTTGCAAAGATTGCATTCCGTAATTCATAAATGTATTTGTTCATGAGTATGAAAAACATACTCAACTGATTTTAGAACTTAAACCACTAAGTTTGCAAACAGGTACGCAAACTATAGCTTCTGGACTTTGGTCTTGTCCAGCCATTTGAAAACGGGTATGCAAACAGAACTCTCAGACCTAACTCAGGTAGAACCATTCGCGTACTAGTATGCAAACAAGGTTCCCGGACTTTAACAGTTAAAACCGTTCGCATACTAGGTATGCAAACAAGGTTCCCGGACCTAAATCATACCAAAACAGTTTGCATACTAGGTACGCATAGTGTGATGTATCCAAACAAAGATTTTTGTTCTAAACTACCATTTAAATCATTGAAACATCCTTAGAAGACGACAAGAGCTGTCCCATACAAACTTTTAGCATCAAGTAATTTTCAAGTGATCGAATGATCAATACGAAACTTCCCGAGTCGACATCAAATGATTGCTTCACACAAATCATGTAAGATGTTTCAAGTCAATTTCCATATGATCATCTTTTGACTTATTATTTAGTTTCCAACAAATAAATTGTTTCCAACTAAACTCGTCAAGAATATGATGAACGTAGCTAAAGCAAAAAGCTTCCAACACATATTTCGAGAAATAGATAAGCGAGATAAATTCGGCTCGAAACATCATATGTGTATAATATAAAAGTCTATATAGCTATATGACTTAGTCTCTTTGGGAGATAGAATAGAATAGACTTCTGATTGATAAATAATTTTTTGTCTCCATATACCTTTTGTTGATGAAGTTCCTCAAACCTCTCAACAGTAGATCTTCGTCTTCAATCGATGAACGCCGTGAAGTCTAAATCTCAACTACACATTCTATCCTAATATGAGACATAACTATAGGTAGACTAGAAAAAAAAGACTACATTTTTGATCAACTAAACTTGACAAACAAGCTTGAGATAGCAACGCTTGCGAGTTCGACCGAACAGTGCTCTAACAAAACTTGTACCACCCAAAGAGAATACAAAAAAAGAAAAGAAAAGAAGAGGAAAAAGAAAAAAAAGAAAAAAGAAAGTAAGATAAAAAAACCTAATCGAACAAAAACAAACTTAGGGAGGTCCAAAGTACATAGTTTTCCAATTTTTTCAAATAATAATTAATTATTTATTTTTTGACATAAAAGAAAAGTACATTATTAGTTGATATTACATAACACCAGCTAACTTCATTATCCCTTACTACTTCTACATATTCATTTGGGATTTTATCAAAAAAGTCAAAAAAACAACTCTATCAGTTCTAGCTTTGTTGGCTAGGTTACGAGTTGCATTGTTGCTTGTCCTTTTCACATAACTAACAATACTAGAGACTACACTAGATAAGAGGTGCTTTATTTCTATTATATAATCCCCTGATTCACCCACAGAGCGGAGCCAAGGATTGACTAACCCTGGATCTAGCCCCTCCTAAAATCAAGAAATTCAATAAAAAAACTCTTGTATTTATCTAATATTTCTTATTTGGCCCACCTAAAATTTTAAATTTAGTCCACAGAAGTCCACATATTTGTACAAAATTATTTTTAGCACCCCTTAATTTTTTTCTTGGCTCCGCCACTGTTCACCCAATACACATAAGGGGTTCCACCTTTGATGGAGTTTACTACATTCAAACAGTTATATTCGAAAACCAAATTTCTGATATTTAGAGTCTTGGCCCATAAGATAGCTTCTTTAACTGCCAAACATTCCGTCTATCCGGCATCTAATCCTCCATCAAAGTATCTGCCTCTGATGCCATGGAAAGTACCTGTATGATATTAAATTATTAGACCAACACCAAAAAGTTTATGTAAATCATCAAAGGAAGCATCAATGTTGATTTTGGATTGATTAATATACCGTGGGATCCATTTATCTTGACTGTAAGAGGGAATGTTGATCATGATTGTTACTGCAACATTGATTAATCAAGTAGTTAATGTTTTTCACAGTCTTAGTCTAGACTGTATAACCAGACACTCCGAAGGTTTCTCGTTTTCGACTTTCCTTTATAGTAGGATGCCATCCTCAACTTCCTAATTGATTTTGTTATTTTATTCGACTCTCTTTTATAATTGGGATGCCAGCCCCAACTTCCTAGTTATTTTTTGCCTTGCTCTATAATATTCTTGTCACTTTCTTTTGGTGCATCTTTCTTGACTCCGGTAAGAAGGTGTTTTTTCCAGTGGTTTCACCTACTTGCCACCCACATTTCTCCTATTTGCCACCTCCCTTAAAATTTTTAAAGTAAGTTTACTTTTCAATTTATTCTTTCCTATTTATCACCTATAAAAATCAAATTAAATTTTATTAGGATTGACCACTCTTATTTTCCTTCATCATCGTTGATCTTCCTTTTCATCATAACACCACTTTTTTTCCTTCATTAATCACCATTTTCATACAAAACCATTAAAACTAATAACCCTAGATATTAGAGTTCTGCTTAACTACACACTATTAACCTTAAAAATGGGTGAACTGATCATGTCGGCTTTGTTGAGCCAAACCCCTAACGATTTTGACCTTCCAATTAACTTCATGATTATGCCGAAATACATTGTTCTCTTTAATTTTTTATTTATCAAACAAGAAAAAATGGGTAAAAGTAACGGAAGGAAGTTAGTGCTTCCACTTCCATGGTGACTCAATCTTATACACATTAGGCAATGTTTTCATACTATAATCTATTTATTTGTGAAAACGGAATTGACCAGAGACATCAATCCTTGCTCACTTTATTATTTCAACAACGTAAACACATGAAGTGATACCAGTCTAAGATCATACACTAAGAAATCACGACGGAATCATGTAAAGCTGATCAATCTTAAAAAGAAAAGTTAGATTTTGAACACATAATCCATGATTTGATAAAAAAAAAAAACCTACAAATAAATCTTACGGCTATCAGTTCTCCTTACAAACAGTCACTAAACAGAAGACGGAGAAGAAAAACTAGTTTGTAACTTACGGGGGTTTATTGGATTAAGATTTATCTGGATATTTAACAATCCTAAAAACTCCTAGGTATTCAATTAGGATATGTAAGGAATCATTAAATATCCATGGTATTCAATTAGGATTGTTTTTTATTCCACAAATATCCTAGGTATTCAATTTATTAAGATTTCTTAGGATAGTTAAGGAACAAGATATATATGGATTCTTATGGATACTTGTAGGAAGAATATGTATATTATTATCTCATATTAAACTTAACCTAAACTACAAGAGTTTCATGGATTATTGACAAATTTTGTTTTATCGTATCATGCTATGTTTTCCACCACCACCACCACTACAAACCACCACCACACACCACCAACCACCACCATCGACCACTGCCGCCACCACCAACCATCACGGCCGCCACCATCACCGCCACACACAAACCACCACCGCCGCCACCAGCAACCATCACCGCCACCACCACACCATACACACCAACCACCACCTCAACTTTTGGATCTTTTTTTTAAGATAATCATCATGACCTTGGTTTTTTCAAATATATTACTAATTGGTAATATATTTTAATTTTTAAAAATGTAACCACTCATAAGGAAATCCATTATAATCCAGAATCATATATCTATAAGAATCTTAAAGATTCTTTAAGAAACATTAAAAATCCACTAGATTCGGGTAAAACTAGTATCCAATTTTATCTAGAAAAATCTCGATCCAATACACCCTTGTTAGGGTTTTAGTTTTTTAAGTTATTATTGCCTGTAAACATATACAGGGGGTTAGTCCTCGAGTTATTTGTGGGGAGTTGAGTGTAGTTGGGTTTTACCCGTTAGTCGTGAGGGAGTTATAGGGAGTCTCTCAAAATCCCCGTTAGTCGTGGGAGAGTTTAGAAGAGGCTCCCAAACTCCCTACAAAACACCTGTTAGTCGTGGGGGAGTTTGAAAAAAAACTCTTGAACTCCCTGTTAGTGGTAAAACCCTAGAATGCTAGGGAGTTGATTTTTTTGGGGAGTTCTGGAGAGTTGATAGTGCATTTTCTCATGTGCACAAATCTCTCATAAGAGTAGAGATTTGGGAGGGAGTTTGGTCAGAGAAAAATATAAGAGAAGGAGGAAAAGCTTCAGCTTTCAGGTATGCTTTTTTTCTCATCTTTTTTTTCTTCGTTGATCTCCATGATTGTTTGTTTGTTTGTGTACTATTTTGATTGTTTTTCATATCAGTTTTTGGGTTTATTCCGGAAAGGATGTAACAATCAAAACCCTCTTCTTCACTCTCTGTCAAAAATCCTGAACCCTTTTCATGTTGCATGTCCATCTGAATTCGAGCTTAAAAAAGATTTTTTTGTTTTTGTTTTTGATTCTTTCAGTTTATGTCAAATTTTTTGGCAATTAGCAATTTATGTTCAAGTTTTGAATGTGCCATTGGTAATCACAAGTCTGCATAATAGATTTATTATCGTGATTGGTTGAATGGCTTGTGTGGGACTTACTGGTAAGACAAGAATTTTTTGTTAGACGAACTAGCGTTTTGGTTGTTGTATAATATATTCACATCTGAAGATTAGTAAATTCTTTGTCAATGGCTTAGAAAATTGGGTGACATGGTATATAAGTCGTTTACAATGTAATATTATGACATGGGTTAAATTAGTTGCCATGTTTAACTTTGGCAAAACAGCACACTCCCTTGTTCTGCACCTGCAATTTCACTAGCACCAGTTGCACACTTCACAGTTCTACCGATTCCATCCTTCATTGCAGCTGCAATATATTCTCTCATTGTTCAACTCAGTTAAATCACTTCAACCACTCAGCACACCACCATTTCTGAATCACAAGCCAAAGCCATTCCTTGTTGGGTTCTAAATCTTCTCAGTTGTAGCTTTTCAGATGTTGGAAGTGAAACCTTAACATTATACTAAGTTCGACTTAGTACCAGTGATCATATCGTATTTATAATTAGTAATTTTGTGGGATTTGGTTTATATTGAGCAATTGGTTGCACACGTTTATTATATGAGGGAGTTATGACATACTCGAATATAAGATGGTCATTGGTTGATATCTTATTTTTGTACTCTGAGATAAGTTTTGTGCTTGCTAAATGAGTTTGTTGGGTACATTGAGTTAAGTTAGCATGTGCTTTTCTTTTGAAAAACACAATGAAACTGCGCCGGACTTGTCTGCAATGGTGTAGTAATGGATAGAATGTATAGCTTGCTCCCTATTTCAGTACTTTTTTTTTGTATTGATTTGAACATTATAGATTCTGGGTTTTGTTGTTTTGTCTTTCTATAATTTGGTTTGTTTTTGATAATGGTTTGATAGGTTTCTGGACTTGAAAGTAGATACTCCAAAGCACTACTTCAGTAAGGATTGATTTCTTAGGTATGTTTCTTACTTTATACTGCTGCATTTTTATTTTTGTGAACCTGTTTGATCAGATTGTATAGCTTTATAAATGCATTAGAATGTTTAACAGCAACTTCATCTCATCTGTGTACTGTGAGTGATTTTTATGGTGATTATTATGTTTTTACTCCCAAATGGAATTGTATTAGAATAGTAGTTATTCGTATACGAGTAGTAATGGATAGGTTACACACGAAAGTAGGATGTATCTTGAACTATACTAATTAAAGCCAATTTCTAGTGAGTTGCAGTTCAATGTGTGTAGTAACAGTAACATTGTTAGGAAGACAAGTTTTTTTTTTTTTTTCGAAACAAGGAAGACAAGTTTTAGCGAAGGCAGTACTGGAATTTTTTTTTACATCTTTCATTCTAAAGTAGCTAGTATTTCAGTTTGTATCCACTTGAGTGGGAGAAAGTTCTTAGTTGCAATAAATAAGCTCCAGAGACTAGAAATTTATGCTTATTAAGGATTGCACTAACTAATCTAAGTGGATGGAAGCATTTTGATTGTAGGAGTTGAGGAACCAATCTGATTAGATGGAAACATCTAAAGAGTATATTCATGAAACCACAGAGCTCAGTTGTTAGGAATAACATGATAGTTTCACCATATCTCGTTGAGTCCTTTTCACTTCTTTTTTTTTTCTTTTTTTTTTCAACTTTTTTTTTTCATGGTATCTCAATCACTCTAATTCACCCTAGCATTGGTAACAACTTGAATCGTGAGCCCCACCAAATCACTTAGAAACATATTAAAAAGAAAACAACATCAAAAAAAAAAAAAAAGAAGTGAAAAGGACTCAACGAGATATGGTGAAACTATCATGTTATTCCTAAGAACTGAGCTTGTGCTTTTATGAATAGACTCTTTAGATGTTGCCATCTAATCATATTGGTTCCTCAACGCCTACAATCAAAATGCTTCCATCCACTTAGATTAGTTAGTGCAATCCTTAATAAGCATAAATTTCTAGTCTCTGGAGCTTATTTATTGCAACTAAGAACTTTCTCCGTACCCCCAAACTTAAATCTAACATTGTCCTCAATGTTCTAAAGATGAAATTAAAAGCATGAACAAGAGAGAAATTGTTACCAATGAAGCAAAGAGATAAGGAAAGATATTACCGTTGTCGCATGAATATTGGGTTACCTCCCAAGAAGTGCTAAGTTTAAAGTCTTCAGCCAGATAAGCAAGGATTAGTCACCACGTAGAATCATATAGTAGTAGCCGGAATAACTGTGGGTCATCTGGATCAAAAGTGTTACCCAAAGAAGAGGAAATGCAACAGACCAAGAAGATACCGAACATACCCTTGCTTAAGACACTAATCTAGTTGTGGTTCAGGTTCAGGCTCTATAAAAGGGTCTTAAATAAAAGGTTTTCATCGGTTGGATTTCCTCAAAGCTAAGATCCGGTTCAGGTATTAGAGTCTGGAAAACTCAACTAAGAACTTAGCAGCACATAACAACAACCTGAATAATTGGGGATCCTCTAAGTCAATTAGATTTGACTCACAAAGTTGACCATAATAATGGTCATCCTTAAGAAAATGTGTCGACCCTAATATCCTAAAGTAATTAGGTTTAGTCTCAAAACTTAATATCCGAACATCTGAAAATCATATGTTCCCACAATTGGAAGAAATTTTTTGGTGGGAAAACAAAGTCAATCTTGGTATCATAGCCTAGTTAACCACATCAACAGAGGATGGGTTTCTAACAACTGAGCTCTCCTATGGACACAACTAGGTTCAGGAAAAGTGTATGAAGATAATCTTGTAAGATGGCTGAGGCACAAATTTCAAGTCCGACTGAGGGATCTTTTGTAAAAGCTAAAGGTATGGCACAAGGGGAATGATAATCACCCCCAAACTTAGATTTTTGGGTATCTCTAGATAGACTAGCTACAATTTCATTAATTTCTAGATCGTTGGAATCCTGAAAATAGTCAATTCTTCTTCTAGGTTATACTCAAGTGACGCATCCTCACTCATATTTAATAGCTCTACGAGTTCATTTCTTCGTTAAGACCATTGTTTCTAAATCGCTAGACTCTAAAACAGTATTCTCAAAATAAACTCGTTCCTCTAAACCATTATCGACTTCGTAATCAAAAGGAAATACTACATCATCTAAAGAGGGTGGTATCTCTAATAAAATCCTCGTCCTTTTGAATAGGTGAATAATCATTAAAATTATCGGGATTTGAACCAGAAATAACACTCATCATAAAGTTCATTTAGAGTAACAAATTCCTGATCCATGCCTACGAATTTCAAATTCTTCATCAACACTATCCACATCATATAACATGAAAAAGATCGAACCTCATCAAAACAAGTAGTGCTACCAATTCTAACCTTGTTATCTTGATTATGTAAATAATTATCTTCATTCTCAAGGGTATTATTGGATACACTATATTGTCAATTCAAGTAATTTCGAGCAATTCTTTCGTTCGTCTCAGCTATCCGCTTGAGGTGGTCTTCTAAAGAAGGTTCACTCATTATTGTAGTTCTTTCGTCTATAATTATACTATTCATCTCAGCTAACTTACGCGTCGACTCAGCTAACTTCCTGAGGGACTCTTCTAAAAGAGGAATAGGAATAAAGGGATCATAAAAAGGACTACTTTTCAATAGTTTGATTGTATCCTCTAGAGACGAAGAACTAGTACTATAATCTTCTTGCTCGTAAAACTGATGCATGTGTGGATATTAATTGGGCTCACCAGGGTATGACCCATATCCTTCCAAAGGATGGCGTTCCCAACCACTATTCCCAACATGGTCATAAAAAGGATGATGTCCATATTCAAATCAGGTCGATAATCATTGTATTGGCTTCTATCATACCAGTTCGACATTCTTAATTGCAAGGGAATTCTACACAATCACAAACAAGGCTGACTCGACCAAATCAAACCTATACAATCTAGCAAACAACAAGCATGATGAACATGGGTCATACCAGCTTGTTTCTAGACCAGCTTCTAATCCTTCGAAAGGGAATTCGTTACAATTTAAGCAAACCCCTCTGGAATCAATCCGAGTCAAAGTAAGTTGAATTGAGGCGAGGGAAGCTCAGTGGAGCTTTGATACCCAAGGCCTCACCGCTATCACAAGGCGGCGCAGTCACGCATTCAACTCACATAAACTATCAAGAACTTTGAAGTATGCTTAAAAGAGTAACCAATATTTTTCGAAAGATTTTCCTACCAAGCTCGTTACCCTATCGGTCTCGTTCTAATCAAATTTTAAGCTTGGGTTCGCGTTAGGTTTCGTTTTCCTAAGGCGGGCAAGAAGGGAACGGTGATGAAATCTGAACCCTTATCTTATATGGAAAGTTCTTGCCCTTTACTAGGAAATTAAAGCAGCCGGTTCAGTCCTCAACATATAATCACCTTAAGGCAGACAATAAACCCGCTAACAGGAGATTCGCGGGTGTTTAGAAGTTTACCTCCCGTACCAGACGGGCGAAGAACCGCTGTCGTCAACTCGGACCACTGACTCCGGTGTCAGTGTGCGAACCCTGCAAACAGTTTATATATTTTTTTTTATAAAACCCTTCCGTAGGGTTTAAAATTAAAATAAATTGTCCAAAGTCCAGAGTCCAAAGTAAAGTGCAAAAATATTACAAAAATTTCCTAATACAATTCTAAAAAAAATTAAAAATAATAATAATAAAACTAAATCCTAAAAAATTATTTGTCTTCTTTTTTTATTTTCTTTTAGCTTTGAGCTTTGTTCCAAGTCCTTAGTGTCCAATCTTCAAAACTGTAATACAAAGACACAACCAAAGAGACGTAAAAAGAACAAATGGAATAATAAAAAATAATAAAAACCTAAAGATTCTACCTAAGCACAAATCCGCGTCGGCGGCGCAAAAATGATTAATATTTTTGATGGGGTTGTAGTAAATAGGATTTGTTTCAGACTTGTGAAGGAAATGGAATTTTTAGATTTAATAAAAATATATACAAAATTATTAACAATGGGTGCGAGAGGTAACCAAGACACTAGATTCCACTATTATGCAAAATTGAATGATAAATATTTCAAAACTCTATTCAATTCTTAAGTCCTCTTTTATCTTTAATTCACTATCAATCATACAGATTCTCAAACATTATTTGTAAACCTTAATCATAGATTATCAAGAGATTAAACCAAGCATAACCTATCAAACTGAATAACAAATAATTAAGACAATCATTCAAACAATTTAAAACTCTGCAAAAGCATCGATTAGGTGAATTATATAATTAAATGAAATAATTACCCATTTATGTTGCGTGAATAGCTTCCTCCATTTCCTTGGTTACGAGGGAATTAGCTCATCATAGTATAAATGCTCTCAAAATAATTTATTATGGCTCAAAAATGGTTTACAAATGATGAGAAGAAGAGAAAATGGTGTAAACAGCTAATGTGCGACCCACAGGAAGCGTCACACAAGAACGATAAAAGAGAAGTGCTATTTTCACTGTGGTTCTAAGACCCACACCTATGACCCACGAAGACTTGTCGTTGTCACTGTTGAAGAACGACGGTTCCTGGACGTCCGTTCTTCATGTTCTTGAGTTGCAGCAGCAGAAAACTTTTCCTGCAACTCGTGATTTCTTCGTTCTCTTGTCTCTGCTAACCCCCCAAACTCTCGACACCCTTCTCCTCAACCCCGACAACCTATTTATACTCAACAGGTCGACCAAATCTTTGTAATAACTTCAATATAATCTGGCAGTGAAGAGAATATTTCCGATATATTTTTTTTATTCTTCTGACTTGTTACGAGATTTGTTTCCTGGTTTATCTCTTTCACGCGTCTTCTCTGAGCTGTAGAATTTGTTTCCAACCAATACAGTCGACCCATGCACGTATCTTCCATCCAAAAATTCCGAGAATAGAATATCTTCCCTGTTTTGAGAATATCCTCCCTGTTTTGCATCCCACGATTATCCAGCCCAAATAACTCGATTCAAACACCCATACCATCCCTGTTAGGCTATAACAGGTCCAACCCAATGAAAACTAGCCCTTGAATCTCCTTATATCACGTCCAAAATTTGCTTCAACAATTACGCAGGTGATGAACTATTTTTCCCGCCAAAACTCGGTTCAAATGGGGAAGAAACTGGTAGCCCCCTATCCAGAGTAGGGGTGCGAATAACAGCTTCCTTGGGGGTGACTTGGGGGTGCCCCTTAGTAATTAGGTTACCCTTTATCCAAAAGCGAGAGTCCGAATAACACTTGTCCTCCGGGTGCCAAAATCAACTTTTCGAGCCGAATTTCCAAAAATGTTTATTTCCTAAAAATACATAAAAACACAATATTAGTACAAAAATAGAGTTCCAACAATACGGACATTGAGGACAAATTAGACACAAAAATGTGTCTATCATTGAGCATTGCTGAGTAACTTGAATGAAGTAGATTTAACAATGAAGAGTGATTATCAACTGCCAGTGAAGTGTGTCTACAATAGCTTGTATTTTAATTGTCCCATGTGTGTCACTTTACTATCTCAGTTCTTTGATTTAAAAGGCATTGTTCGACTTGCACCCACTTACAAGTTTGTATTTCAGTACCTTGTCATTAGTTTGTATGTCAGTACCTTGCTTTGTTAAGTTATAGGTACTAATGTAGCTAACTTGTCACACCATAAAATGGACAGTTCTAGCCAACCTGCTGAAAACAACAAGAAAAAGAATGTTAGGAAGAATAAGAATATGGAACAGGATTCGGATGTGAATACAAATTACAAACAATGGACAACACGAGAGACTCAGAAACTATTGGAACTGTTAGTAGAAGCTACACTTGATAAGAAGAAAGACATTAATGGATGTTTTACTAAGAGACTAGTGGAAGATGAGATACTTCCAAAACTTAACCAAGCATGTGATTGTGACAAATATTATGAGAACTTTAAAGGGAAATATAGATGGTTCAAGACTAGATTTGGTCAATACCAGGATTTTTTTAAATATTGTACTTTTGGATACGGTTGGGATGATGCTAACAAGATGATTACTGGAACCGACGAGATGTGGAACAATTACTTTGAGGTATGTGTGTGTTACTTACAGACAACTGAATTTGAATTTTTTTTTCTTCTATTTTATGCAGAGTTCTAATTCATGCTTTATCCTTTTTTTTTTGTGTTAACAGAGCTATCCAAAGCAAACTAACCTAAGGGACGAAAATGGTAGAGACTATGGTGACTTGCTTATTGTTTTTGGGAATAAATGTGCTTCTGGAAAAGTTAAAGTTGATCTTACCCATGAGGGTACAAGTGCTAGAACCTGTAATGAGGAAGATGAACAAGATGATTACTTAGATGTTGATTATACTTAACGAGAGCAATATGATAGTGCTTTTAACGTATCATATGTGGGATATGTCTCAGAGGAAAATAATAAATAAGATAAAGATGAAACTCAAGATATGAACACAAAGAAAATTCATATCAGAAAAACAGCACCAAGGAAAAGACCAAGGTATGACATTGGTGACTCTTCTACATCAACTAATCCTACTGAGCAGTCTGATTACCTAGAGAAATTGATTTCCAACATTTCATAGATTTCTTCTTCTATTGATTCAATGCATGCTCTTATTGCGAAAGAGAAAGAAGACCGCAAAATTGAAAAAGAAATGCGCAAAATTGATAAGGATAAGAAAGATAACCAAGTATGGGATCTTGTTTATGGCATGACTGAAATTTCTTTGGAAGATAAGCTGAAAGTGATTGAAATGCTCGACAACAATCACAAGAAGAACTTATTCATACGTTTTACTCCAGAAGAGAGAAAGTTGTGGATTGGTTCAAAGTTAAAAGCATAAACATGACATCTTTACAAGTTTCTGTTAGGTGTAAATGGCAGAGTTACAAAATTTGGTCGTTTTTCTTCGTAACTATTAGTATTTATTTTAGTTTTCCCCTAGTTGAGACTTTATGGTTATTTTTCCCCTAGTTGAGACTTCATGGTTATGGATTGAGCTACTAATTGTTATGGATTGACATCTTTATGGTTATTATGATTGAATCTATGAACTTTATATTTTATATGCTTATTTTCTATAAATATATATACTTTTATGCTTTTGAGATAATGATGATTCTAATAAAAAAATAGTACTTTTATCATCGTTTTAGGTGAACATGTCTGATTTGGATTTATCTACTGATAGTGAAGATCAAGCCTTCGATACAGAAGAACAAAGCAGTGATGAGTTTGAACTATCCATATTTTTGAATATACTTTCAGCGGTGCATTCATGGTCGATGGATATAGTTAAGCAATTGAAATACATACAAAGTCAGCGTATTGAAAGACCAATGAGATGCCCGGTTACTTTATTTGAGTATAACTATATAAGGAGAGTTTTGCGCGAAGACCCAGAAGACTTTCGAAGAAGTTATAGGATGTACCCTGATATTTTTGTAAAACTATGTTGTATCATTAGAGAAACTACAACATTAAGTGATACAAGATGTTTTTCTATTGAAGAAATGCTTGGTACATTTTTACTCATTGTTGGCCAAAGTTCACGATATTGCACAATACGTGACACATTTGGTCGCTCTCGGTGGACAGTTAGTAAAAATTTCAACAGGATGTTGCGATCTTTAAATGCTATAGCTCCGAAGATGATGGCTAAGCCAACAAGTGCAACTCCATTTAAAATTCGTGAGAGTACACGATTTTATCCTTACTTTAAGGATTGCATTGGAGCTATGGACGATACACATATCCCAGCAATGGTGAAGAAAAGAGATGCATCCGTTTATCAGAATCGACATGGAATTACATCTCAAAATGTGTTAGCGGTTTGCAACTTCGACTTGGAGTTCATATACGTGCTCAGTGGATGGGAAGGGTCTGCTCATCATTCGAAAATACTTAATGACGCAATGACAAAAAGAAATGGACTAAAAATACCGAAAGGTAATTTTATTTTTATCTAATGTGAAGTTTTGATTTTTTTTTTGTTATGTTATAATTGGGTTCTACTTGACAAAGTTTTTTTTTGTGTTTTATTCAGGTAAATATTACTTTGGAGATGGTGGGTTTGCAAACGGACGATATTGTTTAACACCATTTCGTGCCCAACGTTATCATTTGAAAGAATTTTCTGGTACGGGTAATCATGCGAAAAAGGCTGAAGAATTATTTAACATGCGTCATGCTTCTTTGAGGAATGTGGTTGAAAGATTGTTTGGTATTTTGAAGTCTCGTTTCTTGATATTTAAGTCTCAACCTCCATTTCCGTATCAAGTGCAAGCGGAAATAGTGACAACTTGTGCAGGCTTACACAACTTCTTACGAAAAGAATGCCGTTCAGATGAGTTTCCAGTCGAGGAAGAGGAAGATAGCCACCCAGCGCTTGAAAATGACGACGAAGTTTTGACACAAACTCAAGAACAACAACGTCAAGAAGCTAATTCATGGAGAAAGACTATAGCGGATGATATGTGGACTAATGTTCGTGAACAAAGGGAGTTAGAATTGTACGGAGACCGTTAAAATGAAAAAAAAAAATTATCTCGTTGCACAACAATAACATACTATTGATACAGAGATATGATCATTTTTATTTTATTTTTCTTTTAATTAAAGATCATTTTTATTTGCAAATGAGGATTTGTTGTTTCTTAAAAGAAAATGAGTTAGGAATGAACTCTCTCAAACTCCCCCAAACTCACCCAAACTCCCTCTAGTAAACTCTCTCAAACTCCACACACTTCCCCAAACTCCCTGAACTCAAAAACACCAAACTCTCTCAAACTCACTACACTCTCTCAAACTCTCTCAAAATCCCCAAGATTCAAAATACACCCAACTCCCCACAAATCACTCGAGAACTAACCCCATGATAGTCAAAGAGGTGGTAGTTAGGATTTCCTAAAGTTTATACGGGTGGTGAATAGGATAAGTGGAGGTGGTAATTTATGTGAATGGTGAATAGAAAAAGTGCGGGTGGCAAATAGGGAAAACCTTGCCAATAATGCGATGAGAAACAACTTTGAATTCCAAACATTTATAAGTGGGCTCACAAGACTGGGCCAAGTTGCTTGTAAACCCTTGCACTCACGCAAAGCTATAGAACCAACCCGATAGGATCCGGTATCCGCAAGATATTAGGTTAAAACCAAGGACTTTTCTAGGGTTTCTGATTTTTTTCTCTATAAGTTTCTCTCTACTTCTTCCTTCCTCTCCTCCTAAAGGCCGAACTATACTAACCTTCATTGCAGGCAGCCATGGTGAGCTCCCTTCCTCTCTCTCTGTATATCTTCTTTACCTTCATGATTATCCTTCTCATTTTAGATGCGTTTTTCATAACCTTTCTTTTTGTTGTATGTGGTAAAATGAAATCAGGCAGCAGAGAAGAAACTTACGAACCCAATGAGGGACATCAAAGTCCAAAAGCTTGTCCTTAACATTTCTGTTGGTGAATCTGGAGATCGTCTCACCAGAGCCGCTAAGGTATCATCGACAACCTACTCTCATCTGTACAATCTCTTAGATCTCTCAATACTGTGTATATCTAATTTTTTATTTTTTTTTGATCTAAAGGTTTTGGAACAATTGAGTGGTCAAGCCCCAGTCTTCTCCAAGGGTAAGATTTTTCACCCTGAGCAAATCTTAGGGTTTAGTGTTTTGTTTGTCTTTTTTGTGTGATTTCTAATGGAGGTTTTGGATAACAGCTAGGTACACTGTTAGATCATTTGGAATCAGGCGTAATGAAAAGATTGCTTGTTATGTTACCGTGAGAGGTGAGAAAGCTATGCAGCTTCTTGAAAGTGGATTGAAGGTTAAGGAATACGAGCTCTTGAGGAGAAACTTCAGTGATACTGGATGTTTTGGATTCGGTATTCAGGAGCATATTGATCTTGGAATTAAGTAAGCTGTTCTTTTTTTTTTGGTTTCGAAGTTACTACGTTTGCATCAAATTTTTAATTCATGTTTAGGTTTAATAGCTGCTGTTAGTTTTGTAGGATAGTATTTGTGAATGATCTGTTTGTTTGAATGACACAGTATTTTGGTTGAGCTGAATAGGGTGTTAGTTGATTGTTTTCTAATCTAGTGTACCAATGATTTGTGCTAAATTAGCACTGCTAATTGACATGTTGAAAGGTTTGAGTATGTAATATCTCAGGATATCTTCAGTTAGATTTTCTGATAGAGGTTGAATTTGTAAGTTTTAAATTTCAATCCAGTTAGGCTGAACTGATGCATCTTGGCCTGTTAGCCATTGTTTAAAGTTACTTTAATCATTGTTGTCTCACTTCTTTGAATTGGTGTGTCAACTGTGTATCTTACAGTGATTGAAATTTTCACTAATTGTTATAGTAATGGGTAACTAATTAGTTCTGTCAGGGTTAGTTGTTTAGATACTCGGGCGTGGTGGCAGCACGACTCTCTTACAAGTAAAAAACTCTGATAAGAATCTCACTTCAAAATTCAAATACATGTTATTTGCAGGAGAGTCGTACTCCTGCCAAGTTAGAGCATCCCTTGCTTTCCAAATTATTTTGCTAGTAGAGCCATGTTGAATAGTTAAAAGTTGGATCTGCAGCAATAGGTTGTACTGGTTCATGAATTTGTTGTTTCTTAGCTCTTTGTTCTGCCGTATCTTATCTGTATCAATGATTTGTGCATATCAATTATCATCTTGATGTGTTAGGGTTTTTCTGCTTGCTTTGTGCTGTATTTATTGTGTTTCTTATGCTTTTTTTTTGTTGATGTATATGATACACGTGATATGAAAATGGGAAGAAACTAGAGTAGATTCAGATTCCAATTTGATTAATTTCTATCATTTGAATTGTTATCTTGTGGTTTCAGGTATGATCCTTCAACCGGTATTTATGGAATGGACTTCTACGTTGTTTTAGAACGCCCAGGATACCGTGTTGGACGTCGTCGTAGGTGCAAGTCTAGAGTTGGTATTCAACACAGGGTTACCAAGGATGATGCCATGAAGTGGTTCCAGGTCAAATACGAGGGAGTCATTCTCAACAAGTCTCAGAATATCACTGGTTAATTGGAGTCATTCACAACAAGTCACAGAATATTACTGGTTAATTGGAAGGGCTAGGTTTTGTTTTCTTGCTATGTGAAAAACCATCTCGCTTGTTAGCTTTTCATGTAGGCAGCCAAACTCTGTTTTTTCATTTTTATGGTCTAGAGAATTTTGAGTTAATAGTAGTTGTCACAATATATTTTTTTGATATTTCGTTATGAAATTGGATTGTGTTTGTTATATGTTTCTATTTTTCTTCTAGAGTTTAATATTTGCTTAAATTGGTTAGTGTCTATGTTATTGATTGATTATCTTCCTTCCAGGAGGAAGATGATGTAATTGGTAGTTGAAGATAACCTCTGCTGGATTATACACCATTGGGAGCACTGCACTAATTTGTGATCTCTGTGTGCCCAATTTGTCGGGGAACATAAACTTTCCCGTATGCTTTAAGTTCGCACTATTAGGTGCAAGAATGTGGTAGAACGACACTCTGGTTTATGTTTTCTACGAGCATGGTTCGTACGAGCATCCAGAACCATGGTTCGTGCAATAATGTCCCTGGCTATGAGAATGGTGGTTCGTACGAGCATCCAGAACAAGTAATTTCTCCACTTCAATCTGCTTTCTTCTCTTCAAGACATACAAATGAGATTGTCCATTCATTCTATGTAGAAAAATAAAAAGACGGGGTCAATTGGAAATTCATCATTAAAAACTTTAAAAGCTTTTGGTTACTGTGATGCTTGATGTGATATAATCTTCCAATGTTTATCTCAAGGTTTGAAAAACAGGTGACGACTACTGGCGTGACCGTTATAACGCGTTTTGACGGGTGTAAACACGTTTCGGACAAAAATCGCGTTTTTTATATGTTATTCTAAAATAACGGGAGTTATAACGGTTGAATAGAAAATGAAAAAAAATTATGGTTCGAAATTCCTATCCAACGGTTACAACGTGCGTGAAAACTGTTATAACGGGTCTAATAACGTTGTTATAACGTTTTCTATAAGATATTATTTTATTCTTTTATTTTTTAAATATTAGTTATAATTTTTTAATCTTTAATTTTAAAATATAAAGAATTGAAAGAAAATATTTTTATATTCTTTTTTATTAAAAAACGGTTATAACTGACGTGAAAACGGAAAAAATGGTCTAAAAAACTTACGTTAAAATGTTATTTAGGTGGAAAAAACGTAAAATTCAATTTTAGAAAAACGGTTATAACGTGTATGAAAACGGAAAAACGGTCATAAAAAACTGCCGTTATTTCCTATTTATCAGCATTATATAGGCACGGGGTTCGAGGACCTTCACGACCATGGTATATGGGTGTGACCGTTTTAACGGGTGTTTTTTTGATAAAAACAGGTGTTTTTCAGGCTACAACTTTATCTACTTCCTTTACAGGCTACAACTGTTCTACTTAATGGTTATCCATGTGAAGAATTCAAACCTTTCCGGGGTATTTGACAAGAGAATCCTCTGTCTCCTTATCTTTTCATACTATGCAAGAAAGTCTTCTCTAGACTTCTTATGCATCTAGAATCTAAAAAGAAAGTTTAAGGCATTCGGCTAACTAAAACTGCACCAAATATCTCACACTTATTCTTTGCAGATGACCTTCTTCTCTTTACTAAAGCTGATCTAGATAGTTATCAAAATCTTTTGGATGCAATAAACTAATTAGCTTTGCATCAGGCCAGGTTATTAATTTCGAGAAATCATATTTATTCTTTAGTAAAAACGTTCATAATAAACATAGAGGAATCATATTTATGTTAGTGAAAATAAGAAAGATAGATTTGAAGGACACTCATCTAGGAACGCCTCTAGATCGAAACTCATAACTTTTGACATCATCATAGAAAAAATGGAATAAAGAGTTAAAACTTGGCTAGGAAATATACTTTCTCAACGCAGCAGAATGGTTCTTAACAAATCCGTTCTTTCCGGAATGCCAATTTATAGCATGGGTTGTTTTGTCCTACCAAAGAAAATAACATCCAAAATAAGATTTTTATTACAGGAAAGCTGCTTTATGTAGGGGGAAAGCATTTTAAGGGGAAAGCTAGTATTATTGTTGTGTGTTTAGAGGGAAATATCTACCGAAATTTATTTTTAAAAATTATTTTGTATTATAAGATTACCCTCCAACCAAACCCTATGAGCCATATCCACCGGACTATAACAGCCGATAAAAGAAAATTCGTTTCACCCAAAGAGGAAATAAAACACAGGTATTTTCATGTTTTTTCATGGCTTAAATTTTAGTTTATCAACAAATTCGTCGTCTCATTTTCTATCTCTTTCGACCTGTTCAGTAGCTCTTTTACAAATTGTTTTATTATAACTCTTATCCATTCTATTGTTCATCTTCCTTAAATTAAAAGAGCTCTTCTGAATTTAATCCCATTTAGTCCATCGAGGAATGCATTTTAAAGTTTGGGTACGAAAAAAAAGTTTAGTTTTGGAATGTTATTGACCTGCATGTGAATTTTTGTATATATGCACGATGGGTGTTCGATAAAATGTTTCACGTAATTGCCTTGTAAACATGTCTTTGTGCTCATACGATGATAATCATGTTTCTTCATTAACGACATCAGCTAAAAAAAAACAGCGTGGAAACTCCTGAAAGAATTGAAATACATACGTAACTTTTTCCGGAAAGTTTCAATCCTCATGAAAAATTCGAGTCATTGTAAGCATCAAAACTCCATCTGTTCTCTTGATTCTGACCCTGTTTGACATTTGAGATTCTATACTGTTTAAGGGGTATATTGAGATATTGCCACACGGTCAATGAGAGAATTTGGAGAAATATGTTGCAACGATGCAATCCCGGAGCTTGATTATACGCTTACTAGTTTCTTATAAATTATTAATTTATTTGACCTATGTAATTTTGTTTACTCTTAATGCATTTGTTGCCGATGTTAACAAATTCATAGTTTTCTTGTTATGTTGCAAAAATAGATTTTCATCTTATTGTCATGAGAAGATTTTACTCCGGAAAAATTACTATCGTTTGTGCTTGTATAGTCTGTATTGAAAATAATATAGATTTTAATCTTCTAAGATTAATGTGCAACCGCTCCAATAGTATCTTCATCATTCATGTTATTTTTTCATAAAAAACTTCGTGGAGGAACGAACGATAGGGTTTAGTCGTGAAAATGATTTAGGGTTAAACATACTTATACACAGTAGATTAATAATAGGATTAGGTGAAGTTGAGGACATAATTGTAAATATGGGTGTTTTGTTAAGGGGAAAGATAATTCTTCACTCCTCCCTTTCAATGACCAGAAGTCAATATAAATAGACCGTAGTCCAACCATTTTAGCTTCCCCTAAACAAATCAGCTTTCCCTATAACAAAAATCCAGAATAAATGCAATAGAACGTGATCTTTGGTGGGGAAAAAAGGCTAACTCTAAAGGGATTTATATAAAATCTTTTGAATTTATCTGTAAACCAATCCATCAACGGGGTTGGGTTTTAAAGATGCTAATAAAGTAAACCAGACAATGCTTAGTAGGATAGCTTGGACATTATCCAACAACCCTGATGATATTTGGGCAAAAACCCTTGAAGAAAAATCTTTTAAAAAATCAGGTTGCTTTAATCTATAAAAAAGAATAGTTCTTCTTGGATATGGAAATGTATTTTACAAGGTATAGAACACATAAAGAAGTTCAGTATATGGGAAGTAGGGGATGGGAAATCAATTAATATATGGGAAGATAAGTGGATACCAGGAAGAAACACCACATCATCCGATCTATTCCTTCAAAACAATGCAAATATAACATTTGTGTCAGAACTAATCAATCCTGACACTAAGAAGTGGAACCTCGTTACTTTAAATGAGCATTTTGATAGCTCATTGATCTTTGAAATTCCGAATATCAATCTTTACACAGATGAGAATGGTCTTTTGGAAAAAGACAGGTTAAGATGGACTCTTAACATGAATGGAGAGTTTTCAGTTAATTCTATGTATGCTAAACTGCAAGATCCTACTAACTATGTAACTGCAGCAACAAAGACTTTCTGGAAAACCCTGTGGAGCATGGATACTCCACAGAGGGTAAAACTTTTCATATGGAAGTGTATTCAATACACACTGCCAACAAGACATAAGTTAGGAACCATCCTTAATGTAGAAACAAATTGCATCTTCTGTAAGCATACAGTAGAAGCTACTCAACATTTGTTCTTTGATTGTGCTTATCCAAAGGAAATGTGGAATCTACCACCTTGTGCTTCACAGGGAGTAATCTCTACCTCTACTCCCAATCTTTGATTCTTAGATATGTACAATACTTGGAAAACATGTAATGGAGATTCCATTTCCATGGCCTTGGCTTCTACCAAGTGTTGATTCATCTGGAAAGAAAGGTGCTCTAGGATTTTTCAAAATAAGATCTCTTCCCCTTCTAAACTAGCTATGTCAATTACAAGAAATTATGCTTACTGCCATCCTGATTTGATAAGCTCTAAAGATATCCACAACAAGATTACACCACTTAAAGACATTATTTGGAGATTTCCTGTTGTTAATACTTTTAAATTGAACTGTGATGCTTCTTGGGTTTCAGCTAATACTAACGCAGGTTTTGGTTTCATTTGGAGAAATCATACAGGAACTTTCAGGTCAGCAGTCATGGGGTGCTTTAAATCTTCATCAGCAGAAGAAGCAAAAGAAGTAACTATACTAATGACAGTTCAACAGGCCATCTCTAAGAAGATAAAGTACCAGTTCATTGAAGGAGATAACCTGACAACAATATTATATGTTCAAGGAAATGATAATTCCATTTAGTGGAAAAGCAAAGAAATAGTATATGAAGTAAAAAAAGCAGGCAAAGCTGTTAGAGTCTTTTCCGGGTTTTAGAGCAATAAACATGGAAGCTAATGGAGCTGCTGATATTTTGGCAAAAAAAGGAAGAAATCAACAACTAATCAACTTTGGGAAGAGTCTGCTCCTTCTTTCTTAATTCCTAGAATTACTTTTGACTATGTAAAAGCTTATGAAGCAATCTCTTTTCTAAGTCTTAATGCTGAAAACTCGGAAGCTATTATTCTATCTGAGTCAGCCATTGTTGGGCATTGTCAATATGAGATTACCTTAAACTAGACTCAATCATATGACTAAAGTTTCCTTTTGGGTTAATATATTCTATTTTACTTTCAAAAAAAGAAGAAGAAAGGTGCGATATTATTGTCTGTTACTATAAATTCACTCACAATCAATGGACATATACGAAATTCTTTATTTTATTTTATTTTTCAAAACGAAAACCACAGGGAAAAAACTAAAGCATACCTAGCACAGAAAAATTCAATACAAGGAGGGGAGTTAGAAGGCCATCAGTCTTAGATATGACTTTTAAACGCAACTCAAAAGGGGGCTAGCAAGTACCTAAGGCATAAAATCATTCGTGAATATGGCTTTTAAACACAACTCAAAAGGGGGCCTAGAGAGTACTGAGGGCATAAAATCAGGCCTTTAGTCAGAATATATCCACTTTTCTGACTTTTGCTGCTGTGGGGGAGCGTCCATTGGGGAGCAATGGACGCTCCCCATACCAATCGTAGATATGGCTTTTAAACACAACTCAAAATGGGGCATAGCTACTACCGAGGGCATCAAATCAGGCATTTGGTCAAAATATATCCAATTTTTGGACTTGCTGGTTTGGGGGAGCGTCCATTGCTCAATCACTCATTCAATTCTTCCGGGCAGTTTATGAATGTCTCTGCAACGGACTTGATTTTGCCAAGGATGATGAAAACGTGAACTCACAACCCAACCAATGTCTTTCCTATCCAATTTCATCATCTTTTATCGTTGAATAACAAGAATTCTTCTTTCATTACTCATTCATAGTTCGACAGGTCTGGCAGTTCAATGCAAGTGTGCAACATTTCGTGAACTTGAGTAAAACTTTGTTGGATTCCTTAGACTCTACAACGAATTTTCAACACCAAAGGCCCAATTATCCAAGGATATGACTCCATCTCGTTGTTGAGAATCTTGATGACTTTTTCAGCGTCACTTTCGATAAAGATATCCATCTAAAATTTCTTCTCAGCCAAGTCCAAAGCCGACGGAATAGTTTTAGTTTTAGTTTTAGCTTCCAAAGGGGAGAAGCAGTTATGACTACATATACCAGCGCCTTCAAATTTTGCTTTAGTATTTCTCACAACCACAACATATGCACCAGTATTGGAGCCGAAAGCTGCATCGGTATTTAGTTTAATCCACGACTCCGGTGCCTTCCACTTATCTTGTAGAAAGTAGTTAGGTCTGAAATTTACATTCGTGACATGAATAAACTCAACATCATCATCCACATTAGTCAAGTACTCCCTCTGTTTCTAAAAAATAGTCTGGTTTCCTTATTCGGGTATGTAAAAAAATAGGTTGGTTGCCATAAATGGAAATAGGTTGGTTCCCATAAATGGAAATAGGCTGTTTCCCGTAAATGGAAAGTCAAATGTTATGAGTTTACTAATGTACCCGTATATGGCAACTTCTCTCTCTTCTTTTTCTCTCTTAACACAAAAATGGGACCACTTCTCTCTCACCTTTTTCTCTAATATCAAATGGATGGGACCAAAGACAAATTAAGAAAAAATATGAAAAAGTGGCTACAATGATTAGTTTCTTAATTTTGTGCAACCAAACAAGCGTATTTTTTAGAAACGAAAGGAGTAGTAATTAAAGCAGAACTAAGCGTCTTGGATATTTCTCGGAACTACAGGAGCAATATTGTTAAATTTTTCCTCATTTTTGGCCATTCCAAATGGCCCACAATACACAACTTCCCATTTTCTTTCAACCAGTTAGACAATAAGAATTTTATAAAGGAACTTTCAAAATTTCTGAACCCCTAGTTGGAGACAAAAAACTTGAGGAATAAATAATCAACAGTTTCAGCACCGGTATCAGACATCACTGAATATCCGTCGAAGATTGAAGACTGAAGATAAAACAATGGCGTTTGGAGAACTTCATCGACAAAGAGGTATGTGAAGATTGAACCATCCTATTTACTCATGACATTACCATTATATCTTTATGAGACTATGTCGTATGATTTTATTAGATCTCATATTGCAGAGAAGAAATTTCGGGTCAAGCTTGTCTTGATAAATTTCTCGAAATACGGTTCAAGCAATGAGTGTTCGTAGATCCTTAGCAATCTTAGTTGAGAACAATTTATTTTTTCAAAAACTGTTTTTGTTTCAAGTTGATCATTTAGAAATTTCCCAAGCAATGGTATTCATATCACGATTTGAAAAGACTAGGGTACCCAAATACACCACAATATTTAATTTATCCACCTATAAGTCCTCTTACCGAAAGTGATTGCCTATGGACAAAGTCGAGACAATAATACAAATAGGTATTCACAATTTGTGTGATCGTCTATGGATACGAGATCGAGATAATACAACAATCAAAGTGTGATTAGTTGATAATAGGTTCGGACTTAACCAAACTCTATAGGATCGCTATCAAGTAATACAGAGTTAACATTTGTGTATTTTACTTTTAATTATAATAAACAATTATAATTGCGCAAATAGAAAAGTAAAAGACACGGCAAGATTTTTGTTAACTAGGAGAACGCAAATGCAGAAAAACCTTGGGATCAAGTACATAATTGAATACTCTCAGAATTAAGCCGCTATACAAAATATAAACCAACTTCGTATAGTTGAGACCAAGAAACTAAACCTAGTTCACTTATTTTCCTCAGTATCCCAGCGCTTCTGATATTCAATAAGTGCACGCACTGGAACAATTTCTTTGTGTCGTATTCCAAACAGTAAAGGAACAACAAATCTGTTTGATAAAAACTCTATTGATTCTTTCTAGATAAAAATATCTCAAGTCATATGCAAAGGCTCTTCTGTTTAAACTAATGAACTCCTTTTCCTTGTTATATCGATATATCCAACAATTATCGAAGTAGCAGAGTTTGGATTTGTAATCAATCAATATAGAATCTAACAAGAAACTGTAAAGCGATGCCGATCTCACACAACTAATCTATTGAATAAATCTGATTCTAGTTGGATCCCAGCCGATCAAGGTTTTTGCAACACAAAGATATGAGAAACCAATAAGAAATCTTCTTCGTCTTCAAATCTTCTTTAATCTTCAATTAAACCTGCACAACACCACTTGAATCTCTTGTGATCAATCACGCACAAAACGGAGTCTGTTAACAATGAATTATCACAAGATGTCTTTATATCTACAAACAGTTCTAAAGATCTCGACGACACTTCGATCTAGTTTGAGTGAATCTTATATCAGAAGAAAAGATTCTCAAGAATAAACAAACCTGGTGCAATAAAAGTTCAACAACCATTAGTAAATCAAATCAATCGAAAACTAATAAACTGCAATTATCTAGTTTCCAACCAACGGTACTCGTAGAGCTTCTTGATCCCACAGAAGTCTTTAAACGACCGGTCGTAAGAGATTTCTCCTAATTAGGGTACTCTCCTCTCCGGATAGACGGCTCCACCAGAAACAACAAAAGGATGAAGTTTGCCAGGCTCTTAGGATAGTTTTCTAGAAATGCAAACTTGATGCGTGTCATAACCACAACAAATTAATTAATATTTTTCCACCTAATTAACAAGTAATATAGTGTATTCAAGTTCGTTCCCACGAGGAGCAATAGGTTTTAGTTGTTTAGTTGTCACAAAAAGGGGGGGATTTAGATTCTATAAAGTAAAAGAATAAACAAAGCAATTAAAAATATAAAGTTGAAATCAATAAGAGAGATTAGATCAAGGAATCCTTCTTCGTTGCAAAACAATGATTCAAGTTATGTTCTTTTCCACTTTTTATTAGTCACAGATTATCACCAACCGTAGGTAAAGCATCTAGCTCAGTGCTAAACCCCTAAATCCCTAGTATCACCGGATACGGAAGTTCTCGACTACCAGATTCTATTCACCAAACCACCTAGTAGTAGCTCACTCAAGATGTAATTTAGTTAAACGCATTAAGATTTATGAATTTATTACGTTGATATTAGTAGTTAGACTCTTAGCTCAAGGTCCACTTGCTAACGTTGTTTTCACACACAATTGCTCCACGGAATCCCTCCGCAAGGTCTCGTGTTTGCTACTTGTGTAAAGAGTCAAGAAACAATTACTTATCCCCTAACTTTCACTAGCTTTAGATCAACTAACAAATCAATTTAGTATGCATCCTAAACGACCTATCAATCAACCATGAATGTATAAACATTCCTATTAGTAAAAACAAACGATAATCATGTGAAAACTTCAAAGTAGATTTAAAAACAAAACTCAAAACATGTTAAGAACTAGGAATTCATCCTCAATCAATAAAATTAACTACTCATGCTAAGGAGTTCACACAAAGAATAAAGAAAAGAGAAGTGTTGTGTGTGTAAAAGGTGTGTCAAAAATTTATAGAGAACTCCTTTATTTATAGGCTTCAATGCTCTCCAATTCTTGTAGGAAAAGAATCCTCATTCCATAATAACACCACTTTCCCAATTTGAGCCTAATTCCAATTCTCCAAATCTTCCAAGTTTCCATCCAACTTCCAAATCTAAGTATTCACAACCATGAGAAGAATCCACACAAAAAGCTATAATTTTTGTGTCGCCGGAAAAGTCCTCGGGATCACCGAAAATCGGCCGGGAAAATCACTGCCAATCACCTGAGTTATGCTGCCATCAACGGGATATTCTGCCAAGATTCCGTCAGAGATAACGGTCAATATGGTCAATCCGTTGGTCTGCAGGTCAAGGCAGAGAGAGTGAATCAGCTGGTATTAATCAGGGATGAGTTGGCTTACTCGACTGACTCACCGAGTTAGATTTATCGAGTCACTGAGTCGACTCATCATAGGGAGATCAGACACAGTTTCCTCTGTTTCACAGCATTTCCAGGCCATACTCTGACCTATTTTTCTTCAGTATTACCCTGGTCAAATCCTAGCACATACATCTAACAATTCAAACACATTCAGTGTTGCTTTAATTTTCTCTACTTAGCCCACAACTCCACAGGTTTAATAGCACTCTTGCCATCTGCTCAGCTGCAATGCCCAGACCTGTAGCCCAATCAATCCATAGCAGCAACCTTCTCTATTCATCTCCAATTGCAGCTGCATCACTTGCACAATCAATCTCCTCCTTTCACAACTCATTCCGCATTGTTCTTCTCACCGAGTTTTAGTCTTGAAACTCCACAAAATCCATCATTCACAGTACCTACAGAGATTTCATATTCCTGAACAAACCTGCATCCTAGACATACATCTAATTCTCAAGCATCGGTCCCTGTTAAGCAGCAACATCTTCAATTTCAAATCTACTGAAACTGCAGCCATTTCCTTCTTCCACTCACACCCATGAATATCAACATAATCCTTTTCTGAACCAACAACAGCAACAATCAACATCTCAAACATCAACCTCTATATTTTCATCTGAATCTCACCACCAACAAAAATCCATCTCCAATTCATCCAAATACCCATTTAATTCATGGCAGATACCCACTGTTCTTCCCTGAGTTCACCACCACAACCAATTCTCTTTGTTCTCTGATAGAAACGGCTTCAAATCTCAGTTCACTAATCAATTCATCACCAACCCTTAAATCGACACCATTCCATCTGCTCAAATTATTCTTCAGCACAGGAACTCTCAATCTTCAATTCATCAGCAGCAATTCAATCTCAATCGAGACCAAAATCTAAAAGTAATTCTCGAGCCACGAAACCCATCACTTCTTGTCGTCTTTTCGATCTCAGATTCAAACACCCATCTTCATATGTTCTTCACAGTATCAGTATCCATCGGTTTAACAACATCAGCTCATAATTTCAACCACCAATTTCTCCTCTTTCCCTGTATATCATAACAGCTCAAGAACGAGCTCGATTCCTCCTTCGATTCTCTTCTCTGTTGAGCTCAGATTAACCATCACCAATACCAGACGAAACCCATTAATTCAAACTCATCTACTTTCCTCCATTCGAAACCCATGAACGTCAATATCAGATCCCCTTTTTACACAACCGCATCTTCTACATCTCGATCTTCTCTGAATCTCAATCTCAATCAGACACTAATTCCTCCTTCTCTGATTTCTATCAATTTCATTTCCCTCGATTTGATTTATCATCAGATTTCTTCCTCTCGGTTCCAGTAGCAGCAACCACTGCTTTAATTTCAGGTGAAAGAGGGATTGTGAACGAAAGACGATGTCTGTCGTATTTAGGGTAGCTTGGATTTGGGTGGGATTTAGACACCCAACTGTAGAACCACCCAGATGACATCCCCTTAGACTCAGCTAGTCTGTATTTAATACACCTCCAAAAGAGTTGTCCCTTATCCTTAACTGGGCTCCAGATAGTGTTCTCCCATTAAATGGCAAGTTTGCCCTTTTCGCACAAATTGGGTGATTTCTTCTTCTTTTCCTCCGTGCGACTCCAAAATACCTAAAACACTCAAAACAAACGTAAAATACAAAATTCACAAGAAAAAATAGCAAAGAAAGCATAATTACTACATAGTAAATTAGGTGTTTTAGACACGTATCAAAACTTAGGTATTTATAGACCAAGAATGTTTGGACACCAAGGAATTTCCAAAACCGAATTATTCTCAAGATATGCAATAAATGCCCAAATTGGTTTTCACAATTCCTGGAAATGCTCTGTCCAATATTTTCCGAAATCTCTCAATTAAAAATATCCAATTAGTAAATGCACATTATTAATTTTTATTTTCTAGAGATATGCATTTAATTGCTGGTAATTAAAGCATATAAGACTAATAACCTTCATTAAAAGATTCTTAATTTATTTCGGATCGGGATATCCTTGAGTAATTAAGGAATATCTTTGAACAATAAAAGATAAGAGTTACTGTTCGTGTTCAAAGTATGATGACATCTTTCTTTTCTAAATCCTCTTTCATATTTTACAATCTTGGAATCGATTTTACCACACTTCCAAATAAGTTTAGAATTGGTTCATCTGTATTCCAAGACAACTATGTGATTGATCAATTATCAAATCACAATCATGGGTTCAATCGGTTCTACCAATAACCGAGATCGGTTATACCTTAATATGGATTACTTGTGATAGAACACACAAGTTACCAGGACCGGTTAAGTCAGTTACCAGGATCGGTTTCGTGAATTACCAGGACCGGTTACCATATACTCATGGTATTGCTTGTGATCGGTTACACAAGTCTCTAGGATCGGTTATACCAATTACCATGATCGGTTACACCAATTACAAGGATCGATTCACTACACCAAATTCCAGGATTCGTAACAGGAATTTGTAACGGCTTTATGACCGTTACAAAATTCTCGTTAAAAATGGCCGTTACAAAAAAATTCGTAACAGGCAGTGAGCGTTGCGAAATTCGTTACAGGAAACAGCCGTTACGGATTTTTTTGTAGGCGTGCCAGCCACATGCTTCGTCACACCTGGGTCGTAACACCTGGAGTCTGTGAGTGTGCCATTCACACGCGTACTATTGTGTTTCCACCCAAGAGGAGTAAAATTAGAGGATATTTCTCCCCATGCGTGTGCCATTCACATGCGTGATATTGCTTTTCCTCCCATGCCTTGGTGAATCGAGCAGATTAAAATTTTATTTCTTATTCTCTCGTCTCTCTTCTGCTCCTGCCTCTCTTCTTAGAAACCCTAGTATAACTTCATCTACGATAATCGACAGCCGAGAAAGCATCACAGAAACCTCTATATCATCTTCAATAATCTTCAATCATCGATCAGTGTAAGTTCATCATCATAAGTTTTTCGATTTTTAGGGTTTCATTTGTTTTTCAATCTTCTGTTTTCTAAGGTTTCATTTTATCTGTTTTTTTCTAATACGATTTGTTAATCTGTGAATATGTTAATCTAAAACGATTTGTTTCATCTGTGAATCAATTTTAGTCTTTCTTCTTCAATTAAATCTAATTCGATTTGTTTTTAGTGATTTCTTTTTAGGGTTTGAAGGACTTTGAAGAATTTATGCCAACTTAGAAGGTATAGTTTCAAAATATGAACTGATTTTAGGATTTTATGTTAATTTCTATTTTAGGATCTCAAATCTGAACCGATTTTAGGGTTTGTTTTATGATTTTAGGGTTTGTTTTAGTGATGGTGTTTCTGAGATGAAGATGGTGTTTGTAATCGATATGGGTTATGATTAATAGAAGATTAAGTGGAATGGGTATGAAGTAGGAACGATGATGGTGCTGTTATGCTATGAAATTGGTGGAAGAACAGGAAGGGAATCTGGTGTTGGTTTAATGGGTTCTGAGGATATGTACCGCATTGAATTATGGAGTTGGGAAGATTCAGAAGTTGTGAAGTTGAGAAAATTCAGAAGTTGTGGATGATTGGGTTGCAGCTGAACTGAAGTGCAGGGAAAGTATGGAATTGTGGAGTTGCTGCTGTGAGATGGATAAAGGATATAAAGGATAAGGAAATGGTGGTTCTGCTGAGAATGGTCTAGAATAAGGCAATGCCTTCCCTTCCACTTTGGTACAACCTTTTCCTTCCACTTTTTGTTTTAAGCTGCAACCATTAAACGCATGTTTCTTGTTTTAAGCTGCATCCGCTTTGGTGGTGCTTGAAGTGAAAATACTAATGATGTTGAGAAGAAATTAGGATGGGTTTTGTGTTGGTGGTGTATGGAACAGATGTTGATGCTGCTGAGTTTAGAGCAGAGAGTACAAGATAGGCGTGGGACTTCGGTTTTGAAGACTTGAAAGCTTAAGCGTCCCTGGTATGTATGTGTATCACTTAACCGGAGCTCGACTTGCTCATTGTAATTTTGCCGGACAACAATGGCTCACTCTATGTTATGGCGAGCCTCATCTTTTATTGAAACACCCTATCAGCTTAGACTTTTGATTGATTAGTCAAATGAATTATTTAATGGACATTTTGTACTGTATATGGGACTTGAAACGTATCTGTGAGACCGAACTTGGTCTTGTTTCCCAGTGTTGTCCGACGAAGCACGTCTTTAAGATGAGCAAGCAGTACCTGGACAATGTCGCCCTAAAGATAAATGTGAAGGTCGGTGGGCGCAACACTATTCTAGTTGATGCATTGTCAAGGCGCATACTGCTTGTCAGTGAACGCCCAACTATTATCTTTGGTATTGATGTGACCCATCCTCACCCGGGAGAGGATTCAAGCCCCTCCATGCTGCTGTAAGATTTTATTTACTAATTCACTCTATAGTTCACCCTTTGGTGACTCCTAATTTGTTCTAATTATTGACTTTTTTTTTTGTTGTACCTCTTACCCGGGTTGTGGACTCACAAGATTGGCCAGAAGTAACAAAGTATGCTGGTTTGGTGTGTGCTCAAGCCCATCGCCAAGAGTTGATTCAGGATCTGTTTAAAGTATGGCAGGATCCAGTTCGAGGAACTGTGACTGGAGGCATGGTTAAGTATGTGTATCTGCCTGTTGTGTTTCTACGTCTTCGTCATTTCAATTTGTCTCCTTTCGGGACCTGAATTGCATATTTGGTGTTTGTTTCGGCTAATTTTTTTATATTTTCATGAACTAGGGAACTTCTTATCTCTTTCCATAGAGCAACTGGATAGAAGCCTCAGCGTATTATATTTTACAGGTAATTTTGGTTTTCATAATGTAGCTAATTGGCTTATATCTACTGCCTTCTCTAGTTCTTTCTGATCCATTTTCTTCTTTCACGGATGGAGTAAGTGAGGGTCAGTTTTACCAATTTATACTCTATGAGCTTGATGTTATTCGCAAGGTAATGTGGTGTCCAATGTCAAGTTGCTAAATTTCTTTGGGGCAAAAGGTGTATAGATAGTAACTACCTCTTGTTAAGTCGAAGAATTTTATTTACTGTGTGAATAGCTGAGCAGTTGTAGTCCTCTTGCAGATACTTTTTACTGAATTCTTAAATTCTTTAACCTGTGCTCCTTGGGTTAAACAAATTATGTCCTGTTGAAGTCAAGCTAACTTGTCACTTTCTGTTCACACTGGCTTGTGCTTCCTTGGAGCCGAACTATCAGCCACCTGTTACATTTGTTGTGGTTCAAAAACGTCATCACACAAGGTTGTTTGCAAATAACCATAGCGATCGTCAAACAATTGACATGAGTGGAAACATTTTACCAGGTAAAATAATATGGGTCTTCTTTTGTTGTGGTTGACTCAATATGACGTGTTAATCCTGGGAAGCTTTTAACAGAATCGTTGTTTTGCAGGAACTGTGGTAGATTCCAAGATCTGTCATCCTACTGAGTTTGACTTTTACCTCTGCAGTCATACTGATATTCAGGTATAGATGTTTTTCTTGGTTTATGCTACTCGTATGAATTTTTTGTATGAGCATGGTGCCTTTGTTACGAACGATTTATGAAATTTGTGTGATGTGATTAATCAATGCAGGGCACAAGTCGTTCCAGCTCACTATCACGTGTTATGGGATGAGAACAAGTTTACTGCCGATGGGCTCCACTACCTCACAAATAATCTCTGCTACACGTAAGCGATGTCTTTTCTTTAATGTTAAGCGATGTCTTTTCTTTGATGTTCAGTCACTGCTTACTCTTATTATTATCTACCTGCCTGATCTTCTCTATTATGTTTATTTTTTTGCAGCTATGCGAGATGCACTCGATCTGTTTCGATTGGTTAGTTTACTAAACTTTAAATGCTGTCTTTCCGTACTTTTATCATCCAGTTATCACTAATTTTTGTTCTATGCTAAAATTAGTTTGAGCCGCCCTAGTGAGCTTCAATCCCACGCACTTGAGCAAGTCAATTTATCTCCTGATTTCCATGGAATTTTTTCGGCTGTTAGTAGTGTATGGATCTACTCTAGTTCTAAACTAGTACGCTACAAATTGGATGTTCCTACCATGTTGAAAAAAGCAGAAAATAACCCCACTAATTTGACTTGTAAGGTGAAGGCATCATTATTTGTCGTTGGTTTCTTTTCTGAGTTATCAGAGGATTTTGCGTCTATTGTCTTGGAAGTGATGATTAACATGATAACTTCGTCAAAAACAACTCCGAGTTTAAAACTAGTTGGAGCTTGCAGATTAACTTGTATGGGGACTTCATTATCACTTGCAAACAGAGCTTACAAGTTCTGAAATTTTTCCACTTCATTTTTTGTAATGGCCATGCTACTGTCATTAACTTATTGAGAGTTAGAAATTATAACTATATGTTCTGAAACCTATATGTTTGTACCCCGATTAACTTTGGGTACAATATCTTCTGAAACCTATATGTTCTTGATTTCAGTTCATTGCAATACGTTGGTGACAGTCTATACGCTCCTTTGCTATTATCATCCAGTGTTAAGTGCATTTTCTCTGAGCTTGCGTTTGCTGTGACAGAGAATGAATGTAAAAGAGTGTTTAGGTACTTACTAGAATTTGATACTTAACCTGATTTTTTTGGTACTTAGAAGAATTTGTGTTCTTTCATTGATTTAATGTTGATGTGAAGTGAATGAATGTTTATATGAATTGATTGAAGTATTTTTGAATGTGGATGAGATGAAGGATTTATGCAGGTAATTTTTATTTTTAATTCTGGCTTCTTTCCGGCCGAATATGAACTGCAGGTTAACATCGACCTGGTCAAAATTGGTCAGTGTTGACTAATTTTGACCAGGTCAATGTTGACTGGCAGTAGTTTTTTTCAGTTACAAAAAAATTCATAATAGCTTCAAGATGTTACGACCACGTTGTTACAAAAACTTCGTAACGGCCCTCAGCTGTTATCACGTGTCATTTCGTAACGGACGCAGCTGTTACTAACGCCGTTACAACCAAGATTCGTAACGGTTGCGATGCCGTTACAAAAAATGTAACACCCACTTTTGAAACAGGCAACAGCCGTTACAATCCGTTTTAGTAACGGCTCATCTCTGTTACTAATCCCAGAATTTAGTGTAGTGATCACACAATACTTTTGTGATCGGTCACACCAATTACTAGGATCGGTCACACCAATTACTTAGGATCGGTTGCACTAATTAGTCAAAACTAGTCATACCAAATCATAATTCCGGCATTGTGATTAGTTATGCCAAGATACATAACAAGTCATGATCGGTTCTACTAACTCACACATATTGGTAATCCAAAGATATGCAATGAATAACAATACCAATAAGCCTAGCGATTTCCCTTTCGATTCATAAAACAAGTTCATGAATGTACTTCTTTTAAACAAATGTAAACATTGTTTCCTAGGATGAAATCTTCACCTTTACCCATACACATAATCACAATAGCATTCATACGATTATGTCGATGTCATATCTACTAAGTTCAAAAGATAAGCGTTATACTTCATAGTCTAATTCCTTAACACTATGATCATATGATCATGTCCCACTACTAGAGTAAAATATCATTCACAGCTTCGCAGTTATGTTTTCAATATAGCATGACTTGAAAGATACGTTAGGAATGAAACAGTTCAAGTCAATATTACTAACCTCAAGAGGAATGATGATGTCGTCGTTGTAGCTCGTTACTTCTTCACATTCTTCAGGTCTTCGAGTAATACTTGTATGTCTCATATTCCTAGACTTTCTTGTCTAACCTATACGAAGTTGTCTCTACTACATAATCAAGCGACTCTTAGATGAGTTTTGATTCACTAAAATATAATAACCAAACTTGACATACCAACGCTTGGTGGGTTCAACCGAGCTATGCTCTAACAATCCCCCCATTTGTCAATTTTAGTGACAAAACTCTTAATACGTATGGATAAACAAATTACAAGAATTCATTATACATATGCTTGATTCCAAGTTTCAACAATACAAAAACCTTCATATATTCAATTTATAAATGTCGTTGTTGACATTTGAATAACAAAGCTTATACTCCCCCTAAAGGTAAGATAGGTAAACTTTCAATCCGAACATCTTTGTTATTTCTACTTTTTGTAGTCCAAATAACTACAATAACAATATGATATGTTGCTCCCCCTTAGTCAATGCTTTACTCTTTCGTTTAAATATAACATTTAAGCACAATTATCCTTACCTTAGTGATTGTAAATCACTTGTTTACTCCATATATTTATCCCAATTTTTGTCACAAAATGACAAAGGTTCGAGTAAATAAAGATCAAACCGAAAGGATCTTACAAATCTAAAAGAATTGTACAACCTATAAGAGTTAAGCACGAAGGTTTCACATACCACTTTATATAACCAATATTAAAACCGAAACTACAAGTAATTTAGTTTTAATATGTTATCAAGGAAACAATTGCCCGAAGCAATTTTCCCTAATAGTTTAACATATTGACTAAGAAACTTAGTTCCCTTGTTAAATCGATTGTAAACATACAATCGCTTAGTTCGATAAGACCAAAATAAAGACCAGAATTAACTTTATTTTTCTCATCAGGTTATAATTATTCAGATAATAACTTAGAAATTTCTCTTTAGACAAGAAAAGTACTAGGTTAGTTAACTAGTATTTCTTGTCAAGGCATTCGATTAGACTTGAATAACCAAATCCTTCTATTTAATAAGTCTAACTAAGATCAGAATTAACTTAATTTCTCTTATCCGGAATCGAATTGGACTAAACAAATGATCCCTTATTTTGTTACACCATAAAAATACATACAAACCAAAATAAATTGACTTGCACAATTATTTTCTTAACCGGAAGCAATTGAAACAAACATAGACATTATAGCACCGCAATTGCACCGAAATTTCGTTAAGCAAAAACACTTGATATCAAACAATAAAGAAGATACCAACAAATAAGCCAAATAAATCGACACAGTTTTTCTTAACCGGAAACAATTGAATCACACATACACATCCATACACACATAATGGAATATATATTAATTGTACCGAAATTTTCTTAAGCAAAATCAAAATATATGCAATATAAGCAGGCTTTTCTTAAACATGAAAACTATTAACTAAAAAACTCGTTACCTCAGATTCCGCATCCTCTTCTCCAAAAATATATCATTAAGCGCAAGTTCAAGTTAGAACTCTCCCCCAGTATGTTGTCATCCTCTTGAAAGACCAAAAGAACAACAACAAAGAGCAACCTTTACCATAGAAAGGTTGAATCGGTTTTAACTAATGCGTGCCAATAGCAAAAGTTGAAAACCCGAAATACATATGTTTATGCTAAACACAACTTATGTAGACACAGATTGATTCAACACATTGTGACTTTTTACATGAGTTTCAATCGGAACACCTTATGATACTTTGATAAAGCCTACCAACATGGGCTAGAACTTAAACCCACTAAATCAAAAAGTCACACAAACCATAAGGGTTCACATCATGTGAGATCGAATATTAAGGTTATGAAAATCGAAGTCAGACATCCCATAAACCGAAAAAACATAGCAATAATATAGATATTCAAGCACAAGCTATGTAATCGAAAACTATCACAAGAAAAATTATACAATGTTTGATAGTTTTATTCAAAAATAGACCTTATACAATAATCGAAATAAATCAAAAACTGATGTCTATGTTTCTTGGATTAAGCATTACAACATATAGCTTAATGATGTAGTTTTTAAAGTGATAAGTAGAAGTTCGTTCAAAGACTTGTAAAGATTTGATTTCAGACTTAATTTTGGTTTCACTTAATGTTACGAGAGACTGGGACTCAGGATTCCACCAATAAATCCATTCATGCGATTCATATAATTATTCTAGACAATTATAGCTCAAATAGAATATCGACTCTGTTTCTTTGCCAAGGTAGATTTTTGAAAAGAAACGACTATAAATCTAAAGCATGGGATATCAAAAGACTTAACCTAAGTATAACCCATCAATTGAAATCACAACCGTTCAATAAAAACCATAAAATAATTAATAATCCATGCAAAGGTCATGAAATAATTAAATATAATTACCACATGTATGAAATATGGCTTCCTCCGTCATCCCAGTGTTGGGGTTTAGCTCATGATGTCGTACAAACTCTCAAAAGATAGAAACATGGCTCAAAGAGTGTTTAAAGATGGAAGTATAAGGAAAATCACCAAAACATATCAATTTCAACGTTTATATGCGTGGCAGATCGACGGTTACTAACGATACATAAGATGTAAGACTGCTGGGAACGATACTATGTGTGTCGTGGATAAACCACACTTTTCTGCGACTGACTTGGGTCGTCCAATGTTCTTCAGCTTCGTCTTCTTCTTCCTGCTGCTGCAACTTTCTTTGCAGCGTGATTTCTTCGTACCAAAGCCTCCTCTAAAACTACGTAAAGGCCCCAAACTCCCCAACACCCTCCTTTGAACCTCCCAACTCCTTTTATATACTTCACAGGGTCATTAAATCCCGAGAACACCCCTGTTTTTCTTCTTTTCCAAGTTCCGGCAAGTTTGGTTATTATTTCCTTTTTCTCTTCTCACGCCGCTTTCTGTTTGATGCAAACTCTTCTAAAAATGTCAGTAAATCTTGCATAGTATATTCTTTATTAATCTCACCACATTCTTTCCAAAAATACAGCAAAGATATCCCGTGATATTAAACCTCTTGTGTTTTATCCCAACTCGACAACTACTGCTCTTTTTTCGAATTTGGCCGCCTTACCTTCCCTATTTAATATTTACACGTCACTCCCAATCCAAATCAGAGAAAATCTCCGACCAAATCTCGCTGGAAATCCTCGCAGTTCAACATCCATTTTCCCGTGAAAGTCTCACTCTCTGGTTTGATACAACTCGGTGTACATCCTTGCTTTATCGAATCTAAAGCACTTTGAATCCCTGTTTAGCCGTTATAGGATAATACCAATCAAAAAAAAAACCAAATCCGTCTCAAACTCTTCAAAATCATGTCCAGAGAAAACGCAGGAATAACCAGGTCTTCCCGCCAGTTTTTATTTTCAAACAAAAGAGAAGATGACCTCCCCCTATCCAGACCGGGGTGCATTTAGCCATTGGAGTGTATATAGCAGTGAGGTGCCCCTTAGTAATTTAAGTTCCCCTTATCCAAACTGAGAGTCAGAATAGTAATTTTCTCCCACGAGCGCAAATACCACTTTTCGAGCCAATTTTCCCGCAAAAGCTTATTTCTCCAAAAACACCTACAAAGACACAAAAATCCATAATAAATACAAAATCGAGCACTAACAATATATACAATTGAGATTATATCAGACATAAAAATGTGTCTGTCAAATACCCCCAAACTTATTATTTTCTAGTCCTCGAGCAAATCAAATCTAGAAAATAAAATCCTAACTCACTGTCGTAGGCATCGTCGATTGCATTTAGCGTATGCAATAAGCCTTTAAACCCCTAGATTTCCCTAGTGGCGGAGTGTTGTCTCTGGAGGGCTTACCAGAGGTATACCCATAAAACCTTTATACTCCAGACCCTAGCTATCTACACAGAACCTTGGAAGGCACTAAAGAATCTCCTTGGTTGGCATACTTATTGACTACAGGAGGAAGTACCCTGATGCGAAATTCCAATTGTTGTACACGAGTTCGCACTCAAGCATACTAAAATTCATATGAAGTGACAGAGCTCTACTCAGATAGTCGCACTATGGACATCAATATTCGGAGTCAAAACTAATCACATGGAGATATCAAGAAGATGGATATAGAAAAACATAGATGGTTTTGATGTTTACTAAGTGAACGGTGTTTCTCATATCTGTCTGAAGGCCTCCGCAAAAATGAACCTATCCTAATGGACTGAGATACTAGTCTGACTAATATCAACACACTGGCATATACAAGGGAACCAATGATTGATAATCCTAACTCTAGGTCAACACAACTGGCATATACAAGGGTTCCAGTGGTCGACTTTATTGAATTTATTCCAGTTGGTCTGATGGTCTGGTCTCTTTTTTTTTTTTTGTATCTCAATCACTCTAATTCACCCTAGCATTGTAACAACTTGAATCCTGAGCCCCACCTAATCACTTAGAGAAACATAGTTTAAAAACAAAACAAAATAAAAACAGAAGTGAAAAGGACTCAACGAGATATGGTGAAACTATCATGTTATTTCTAACACCTGAGCTCTGTGCTTTATGAATAGACTCTTTAGATGTTGCCACCTAGTCAGATTGGTTCCTCAACTCCTACAACCAAAATGCTTCCATCCACTTAGATTGGTTAGTCCCATCCTTAATAGGGATAAATTTCTAGGCTCTGGAGTTTAATTGTGCAACTAAAAAGTTTCTCCTATACCCCCAAACTTAAATCTAACATTGTCCTCAATGTTCTAAAGATCAAATTAAAAACATGAACAAGAAGAAACTGTTACCATTTGAAGCAAAAGAGATAAGGAAAGATATTACCGTGTTGCATGAGAATGGGTTACCTCCCAAGAAGTGCTAAGATTAACGTCTTCATCCAGACTAAGAAAATATTAGTCACCTCATAGAATCATAAAGTAATAGCCGAAATATCTGTGGGTCATCAAAACCAAATAGAGCTATCACAAGTAAAAGGAATCTGCAACATGCCAAGAAAATGAACAAATAAAGCACACCCTTGTCTAGTTTCCTGTTTAAGACAACTACATCTAGCTGCGGTTCAGGTTCAGGTTCTATAACTGGGTCCAAATAAAGTATTTTCATGGGTTGCGTTTCCTCATAGGTTAGATCCAAATGTTCTGGTTCTAAAGTCTGGAAAAACTCAAATAAAAACTTAGAAGCACATAATAATAACCTGAATAATTGAGGATCCTCTAAATCAATCAGATTTGACTTACACAGCTGACCACAATGAGAGTGGTGATCTTCCTCAAACAAGTATGTCGACCTTAATCTCCTAAAGTAATTAGGTTTAGTCTCAAAACTTAATATTCGACACATTTGAAAATCAAACATTCCCACATTTGGAAGAAAAATATTTGGTGGGAAAACAAAGTCAATCTGGGTATTATAGCCTGGGTAAACCACATCAACCAGAGGATGGGTTTCTAATAACTGAAATTTCTTGTGGACATCACTAGGTTCAGGATAACGTGTATGAAGATAATCTTGTAAAATGGTTGAGGCACATATGTCAAGTCCCAAGTGAGGGACCTTTCTAAGAGTTAAATCACATGGAGAAAGACAATCACCCCCAAACTTAGAGTTTTCAGTGTCTCTAGAAAGACTAGTCACAACTTCCCTAATTTCAAGGTCATCTAATTCATGAAAATGGTCAATTGATTCTTCTAATTCGGGTACATCCTCACTCATCTCGACGAGTTCATTTTCTTTTTCTAAGTCTATTGTTTCTAAATCGCTAGACTCAAAATATACTCGTTCCTCTAAACCATTATTAGCTTCGTAATCAAAAGGAAAAACTACATCGTCTAAAACGGGGGTATCTCTAGTCAAATCCTCGTCCTTTTGAATAGGTGAATAATTATTAAAATTATTTGGATTTGAACTAGAAATAATATTTATTAAGCTCAGTTGGAGTAGCAAATTCCTGATCACTATGCCTATTTATTTCAAATTCTTCATCAACACTATCCTCATCATAATCATTATAATAACATGAAAATGGTTGAACCTCATCTAAACAACAAGTAGTGTTACCAATTATATCCTCGTCATCTTGATTATGCAAATAACTATCCTCGTTTTCAAGGGTATTATTGGAGACACTGTATTGAAAATTAAGATTATTTCGAGCAATTCTTTCGTTCTTCTCATCTATCAGCTTGAGGGATTCCTCTATAGAAAGTTTTCTTTCGTCATAAACTAAGTTATTCATCTCAACTATCCTACGTGTCGACTCTTCTAATTTCCTGAGAGACTCTTCTAAAGGAGAAATATAAGAATTTTTCTCATATGACCGGTGCGGATGTGGATAGTAATTAGGATCACCATAGTATGGACCATAATCTTCAAAAGGCTGATGTTCCCAACCACTACTCACACTATGATCAAAGTAGTAACGTCCATTTTGAAACTCAATCGGATATTCGTTGTATTGGCTTTATAATACCATTTCGATATTCTACTGCAGGGGTGTGAGTTGTCACACAAAATAAAACCCACTGACAAGGGATTCGTGGGTGGATAGAGTCTTACCTCCCGTACCAGACGGGCGATGAACCGTTGAAGTCGACTCAGGCCACCGACTCCAATGTCAGTGTACGAACCCGAGGGGTCGAGACAGTATCGTAACTGTCGTCCTTCCCTGCAAACAGTTTATTTTTAATTTTTAACCCTTCCTTAGGGTTTCAAAATAATAATAATGTCCAGTCCAAAAATAAAGTCCAAAAATAAAAATGTCCAAAAAGGAAAAGAAAAATTACAAAAATAAAATCCTATTTACAGTTTTTAAAAATAAACAAAATAACTATATACAAAATCTTTTTCTTCACTCCTTTCGGATTCCTCTTTTTTTTCCTTCTTTGGCGATGCTTTCCTTTTATAGCACTTTTTCTTTCCTTGTAGCTTCGCTCCAAATCTGAAAAGAATCGAAAAATGCCAAAACGCGTAAAAAAGAACAAAAAATAATAAAAATAAAAATAAACTTAAAACAAATCTAAATACAAATCCGCGTCGGCGGCACCAAAAATTGATGTAGTTTTTAAAGTGATAAGTAGAAGTTCGTTCAAAGACTTGTAAAGATTTGATTTCAGACTTAATTTTGGTTTCACTTAATGTTACGAGAGACTGGGACTCAGGATTCCACCAATAAATCCATTCATGCGATTCATATAGTTATTCTAGACAATTATAGCTCAAATAGAATATCGACTCTGTTTCTTTGCCAAGGTAGATTTTTGAAAAGCAACGACTATAAATCTAAAGCATGGGATATCAAAAGACTTAACCTAAGTATAACCCATCAATTGAAATCACAACCGTTCAATAAAAACCATAAAACAATTAATAATCCATGCAAAGGTCATGAAATAATTAAATATAATTACCACACGTATGAAATATGGCTTCCTCCGTCATCCCAGTGTTGGGGTTTAGCTCATGATGTCGTACAAACTCTCAAAAGATAGAAACATGGCTCAAAGAGTGTTTAAAGATGGAAGTACAAGGAAAATCACCAAAACAGATCAATTGCAACGTTTATATGCATGGCAGATCGACTGTTACTAACGATACATAAGATGTAAGACTGTTGGGAACGATACTATGTGTGTCGTGGATAAACCACACTTTTCTGCGACTGACTTGGGTCGTCCAATGTTCTTCAGCTTCGTCTTCTTCTTCCTGCTGCTGCAACTTTCTCTGCAGCGTGATTTCTTCGTACCAGAGCCTCCTCTAAAACTACGTAAAGGCCCCAAACTCCCCAACACCCTCCTTTGAACCTCCCAACTCCTTTTATATACTTCACAGGGTCATTAAATCCCGAGAACACCCCTGTTTTTCTTCTTTTCCAAGTTTCGGCAAGTTTGGTTATTATTTCCTTTTTCTCTTCTCACGCCGCTTTCTGTTTGATGCAAACTCTTCTAAAAATATCAGTAAATCTTGCAGAGTATATTCTCTTCCAATCTCACCAAATTCTTTCCAAAAATACAGCAAATATATCCCGTGATATTAAACCTCCTGTGTTTTATCCCAACTCGACAACTACTGCTCTTTTTTCGAATCTGGCCGCCTTACCTTCCCTATTTAATCTTTACACGTCACTCCCAATCCAAATCAGAGAAAATCCCCGACCAAATCTCGCTGGAAATCCTCGCAGTTCAACAACCATTTTCCCGTGAAAGTCTCACTCTCTGGTATGATACAACTCGGTGTACATCCTTGCTTTATCGAATCTAAAGCACTTAGAATCCCTGTTTAGCCGTTATAGGATAATACCAATCAAAAACAAAACCAAATCCGTCTCAAACTCTTCAAAATCATGTCCAGAGAATACGCAGGAATAACCAGGTCTTCCCGCCAGTTTTTATTTTCAAACAAAGAGAAGATGACCTCCCCCTATCCAGACTGGGGTGCATTTAGCCATTGCAGTGTATATAGCAGTGTGGTTCCCCTTAGTAATTGAAGTGCCCCTTACCCAAACTGAGAGTCCGAATAGTAATTTTCTTACTCGAGCGCAAATACCACTTTTCGAGCCAATTTTCCCGCAAAAGCTTATTTCTCCAAAAACACCTACAAAGACACAAAAAGCCATAATAAATACAAAATCGAGCACTAACAATATATACAATTGAGATTATATCAGACACAAAAATGTGTCTATCACTTAATCCTTAAAAGTGCTCTGATTATTTACTGAAGTTTCTTCAGCGTTCAAGTTCTTGAGTCTTCTCTTTTCTTTCAGATGATTGAGTCTCCTCTTCAAGAGATTCACCTCCACAATCAACTTCAAAAGATTTGACTCGAGCCACTTCTCTTCTTTACAAAAGCTTCCAATTGTTCTTGAGCAATTTCGAAATCTCTTATTAAAAAGAACATAAGCTTAAGTGATATTTGGTTCCTCTTATGTTCCATTGAGAAGTAGCACTTAATCTCTGTGGAAAGACATGTTTCAAGCTTCTGTAATTGTGAATCAATATCAATAGTATTTTCACTCATCTTGAACCGCAGACTAGAAGTAGAAAAAGAATCGGTTCAAAAGATGTATTTTATATTTCAAATAAAACTTGGTCTCCGATTTTTCAGAATACCTAATAGGGTATTTTATTTGAATAAAATCCGTGAAAATATACACTTTCGGAAATAAAATCAGTAAGGTTTTTCCGAAACATTATTGTCAAGAGAGTCCAAATATTCCTTGAACAATATTATCATGAACTTTTCAAAGATCGAAAGTATTTTTCTATAAATAGAAAAGGTATTCCATAACTAGAAAAATACTTTTTGATTTTCATGATTGAGTATAGTATTATACGTTTCTCATATTCCAGTGCTCTTTTAAGAACTTCCCATTTATTTAAATCGAGCACAAATTTGGGAAATTTCGATCAACAAACTTAGTTGTTGATGTGAGAACTTGATGGCTCATCTTTGTTTGTAGAATATGTTCCATCATGATATTTTCAGACATCTTCCTTTTGAAACTATTCCAAGAATAGGCTTCTTTTATTAAGTCGCAACTTGAGTGATCTGATTCAACAAAAGGATCAGTGCGATGAACAGGATCATAAGTGTGACAAGAATTTTTTTGAGTCACGAATTGAACAGAACTCTTATATCGACCCGAAAAATTCTTGGAATATGACAACATCTTTTGATGAGATTGTTTCCTTGATTCCGATTTGGACAGTTGATCAACAACAAAACATCATGGTTTGAAATCATTTGTTTGAGTGCATTTATGCTGATCTTTCCACAGTCAGTAAGATAACCCTTATCACAATAAATAACTGTTTTTCTTGACCGGATATTAGTCATAGGATTATCCCTTGAAACACATCTCTTTTGATTCTTGCAATTGGTAAGTGATAAGCATGTAAATGCTACATATTATACCCATATTTATATTAGCTAGGATATAATATTTTAGTTGCTAATACTATTTTAGTGCTTTTGTAGAAAGTACAAGTGAATTCGATCATCCAGCGAATAAACAACAAAATGTGAGACCTAATGGTGTTTGCGACGAAAATTGCAAAATGTGGTTGGCCTGGTATTTCCATATATCAGCAACCACAATGATGAAAGGTGGTTGGCCTGTTATTTCCATATATCAGCAATCACAATGATGAAACGTGGTTGGCCTGGTATTTCCATGTATCAGCAACCACAATGATGAAATGGGGTTGGCCTGGTATTTCCATGTATCAGCAACCACAATGATCAAATACGTTGGCCTGATATTTCTATATATAAGCAACACTTATTATGTTGGCCTGGTATTTCTATATATCAGCAACACTTATTATGCTGGCCTGGTATTTCAATATATCAGCATCACTTATTATGTTGGCCCGGTATCTCCATATATATCAGCAGCATAGAATTATTTCACAGCCGAGGTCACAATGGGCAGACAAGTTTTAATTTGCTCTTCAATTAATGCATGGTGAAGCGATTCGACGTCAGCACACTAATGCCACCTAAGATTGGTCAAGAGTGACTTTATTATTGTTAGCATAAGAATGGAAGAATATCACCTCCATGACCAGGTGCAAATGAAGTGCAAGTGAAGAAAAAGGAAAGATTAACATATCTTGTCCTTACATAAGTTCTCTTGATATATATATATATATATAAAGAATCTGAAGGAATGTTTGAGACAAAATGACGTCATTTGTGAAAATACAATTAAGGTAGCCCAACACATGCAAGAAAATATCATTCTTTTTAAATGAAATAATTCATTACCTTGGTGGTTTCATATACTATGGAAAGTGGATATTCGCTGATACTTTACAATGTTTCGTCATATTATGAAACACGGCATAATATTATAGGGCGGATTGTATTTCATGACATGTGGCAGACTTCTATTGGGAGGTGATGTGGCGGCAACGTGAATTCATCTGTGGGCTATATTTATGTGTTGTTTCAAAATGAAAATGGAGGGGTCGGCCATAGTGCCGCAACTAGAGAAGGGTTTTGAAGTTTTGTTTTCTATTCTTCGTTTTTATTAGCTAGAGTTTGATTTATTTATATTGATTTATGGTTTTTTGAGAAAACCATGTCTAGCTAATCCATGTTAGGGTGAACGGATGAAGTTGTAGGTGATTTATTTTATGTTCTTGAACAAAGTTTCTACCAATTGAACTTAATGATAATGTTTGTGATTCTCTTTCAATGTTTCACCTTCTAGCTATATTTTTCATGTTCTATGCCATGTATAGTCCATAATTAGATTAGTAGAAGAACTCATTGAACCTTTGGAATAATTGAATTATGAATTTCATTTGACTATTTATGCCATGTATATCTAGTGCTTAAGAATTCTACATTAAGGTGACAACAAACTACCATTTTGAAAATGATAATTCTTGTCAACGATTCTTAATGAAATATCTTCCCTGTATTAGTAGATAGGTTTGCTATTTTACAAGAGTTAATTAGAGATTTTTGTGATTGAATACAAATCACTTTCCTACAATGAATTCCCGAAACCTTAACACTTTCACATCTTTGGTTACATTTTTATTATTTTGCTATCATTTTGTCCGAATTTCTGAAAACTCTCAAAAGCATCATATTTGATTACTTAGTTTTTTTGGTATTAGTTGGTAGAGTATTTCACACTCCTCGTGGGAACGAACCGCATTTGCTATCTATATCACAATTGACCTGTGCGCTTGCGGATAAAACTAGGTTTCATTTTAATCATTCATTTTGGTTATATAAAATCTATACCAATTTTTTGGTGCCGCTGCCGGGGAGTGGTAGCAAAGTACTCACAAGTTGATATCAGCGGATATAGGTTATTTTTAATTTTTGTACATAATTTATTTTTATTTTCTTTTAGATTTCATTTAGTTCTTTTTACGCATTTGTTTGATTTTTTTTAAGTACTTTAGTTTGAAGTACGGGCGAAAAGAAAGTATGCACTCGCAAAACATTTACAAGAGCCACTTGGAAGATCCATTGGAGGTTTGCTTAGGTCATTTTGGGTATGATTTTGATGATGATAGTGTTATTTGTGAAGTCAATGCCTTATTAGACTCCACACCACTGCTAGACACTAATAAATGGAAGCCCAAACTAGAACCTCTAGTTCTGTCCGAATCTCGACTAGTTCAATCAGTCGAGAATGCTCCTACCTTGACCCATAAGACATTAAGTTCTGAATTTTTTCGTCTTGATGATATTCATAATAAAACCGTTTTAGATGATAATGGGTCTAAGAGTCGTGATATTATTGCTCTATTGAGGCCTTGTTCAGCGAGTGAATTCGAAAAAATATCAGTCATGGAAGTTATTTCCGCTGACTTAGAACCAGATTCAGGGAGTACAATAACTGTTCAATTCTTTAGACAATCTTTAGTAATCATATTCGAACTTGATTTACTTCATATTAAAGGTTCTTATGCTTTAAATAAGATTGAATTCAGTTTTATCTCTCTGGGTATTAATCTTTCTTACTGTAGGTTCATGTTTTCAACTAAACAGATTAGTTGGGTTGATCCCCAACTCTTCAGGCTTTATATATATAATTCGCAGCTTACCTTGGGGTACCAACCCACATTGTTTGAGAACGTGCTACTGTCAAGTCGAGAAACAAATACATTTCGCTTCATGGGAGTCAACCCATCAGATTTGTTCCCAGCACTTTATCTTTTATTTTTCGTTCTTTAGTTTTTGCATATGAGTTTTAGAATTTCCCACCTTAATTTCTACGTTGGATGACTCAAATATATTGAGGAAAATGTAATGTTTATGTGTGGGGGAGTGCCGCTTTTGTTAGGATTTTTCTTTAAAAAATAAAATAAAATCTATTGCATAATATCTCTGTTTTGCTCGAGGACTAGCAAAATATAAGTGTGGGGGTGTTGGTAAGCATGGAAATGCTACATTTTATACCCATATTTATATTATATAGGATACAATATTTTAGTTGCTAATACTATTTTAGTGCTTTTGTAGAAAGTACAAGTGAATTCGATCATCCAACGAATAAACAGCAAAATGTGAGACTTAATGGTGTTTGCGACGAAAATTGCAAAATGTGGTTGGCCTGGTATTTCCATAAATCAGCAACCACAATGATGAAATGTGGTTGGCCTGGTATTTCCATATATCAGCTATCACAATGATGAAACGTGGTTGGCCTGGTATTTCCATGTATCAGCAACCACAATGATGAAATGGGGTTGGACTGGTATTTCCATGTATCAGCAACCACAATGATCAAATATGTTGGCCTGGTATTTCTATATATCAGCAGCACTTATTATGCTGGCCTGGTATTTCTATATATCAGCAGCACTTATGATGATGGCCTGGTATTTCTATATATCAGCAGCACTTATTATGTTGGCCTGGTATCTCCATATATATCAACAACATAGAATTATTTCACATCCGAGGTCACAATGCGCAGACAAGTTTTAATTTGCTCTTCAATTAATGCATGGTGAAGCGATTCGACGTCAGCACACTAATGCCACCTAAGATTGGTCAAGAGTGACTTTATTATTGTTAGCATAAGAATGGAAGAATATCACCTCCATGACCACGTGCAAATGAAGAAAAAGGAAAGATTAACATATCTTGTCCTTACATAAGTTCTCTTGCTATATATATATATATATATATATAAAGAATCCGAAGGAATGTTTGAGACCAAATGACGTCATTTGTGCAAATACAATTAAGGTGGGCCCAACACATGCAAGAAAATATCATTCTTTTTAAATGAAATTAATTCATTTCCTTGGTGGTTTCATATACTATGGAAAGTGGATATTCGCTGATACTTTACAATGTTTCGTCATATTATGATACACGACACAATATTATTGGGCGGAATGTATTTCATGACATGTGGCAGACTTCTATTGGGAGGTGATGTGCCGACGACGTGAATTCATTTGTGGGCTATATTTATGTGTTGTTTCAAAATGAAAATGGAGGGGTCGTCCATAGTGCCGCAACTAGAGAAGGGTTTTGAAGTTTTGTTTTCTATTCTTCGTTTTTATTAGCTAGAGTTTGATTTATTTATATTGATTTATGGTTTTTTGAGAAAACCATGTCTAGCTAATCCATGTTAGGGTGAACGGATGAAGTTGTAGGTGATTTATTTTATGTTCTTGAATAAA